>NC_066581.1:80647078-81930922 GCF_024323335.1 Lathyrus oleraceus | reverse complement strand
TTTCTGGTATTTCGTGAGCTCGCTAGGCGAGTGAGCTAGCGAAGGATTCGCTAGGCGAGCGGCTAGCGAAGGAATGATGCGTGGGCCTCGCTTAGCGAAGGGTTTGCTCGCCTAGCGAGCATGCCAGTTTAGGTCATCCTCTGGATCTGGTAACCTGTGCGCTGGACCTTTGTTCCTTTAACATTAATGTCTTAAAAATGGGTTAGAATGTCTTGAAAAATGTCCTGAAAACTTAACGGGCAAATTTTGGGGTATGACAGCTGCCCCTGTTCAATATTCATAAACCGAGAGAGTTAGAATGGCATGTATGCCGTTCGTGATCTGGAGGTAGAAGATTATTGAACACTTAGAATGCCCAAAAATTTGCGCTTGTTAATTAAAAGTTAGTCTTAATGGAGATGGGCTTAGAGATGCCATCCAGAAAGTATGATGATGGGGGCTTCAGAGTGCGTCGTACATTAGACCATATCTGAAGACATGGGTGTCATATTGGGTCGCACGCTAGGCCGTATAATGAGTCATCCATTAGGTGTTGTTATGGTGAGCTGAACCTGATGAGATAAGGATCAGAATGGGCCATACGCTGCTGGGGATAAAGGATCAGAATGGATCATACACTAGATCGTATCTGAATTGCAGGACGAACCGTCCGTTAGGCTGCATCTGGAGAGGTAAAGATCAGAATGGATCGTACGCTAGATCGTATCTGAGTAGCAGAATGAGTCGTCCGTTTGGCTGTATCTGATGATAAAAGGTAGTCGTACGCCATACTACATTTCAGAATATACCGTACGCTAGGTAGTATCTGAGGAATAAAGATCAGAATGGATCGTACGCTAGATCGTATCTGAGCAGAATGAGCCATCCGTTAGGCTGTATCTGATGATAAAAGGGGTAGTCATACGCTAGACTACACTTCAGAATGTACCGTACGTTAGGTAGTATCTGAGGGGATGAACATCCAAATGGGTCGTACGCTAGACCGTATTGGAACGGTTGAAGGAACCATACGTTAGGCCGAATCAGAATGAACCGTACGTTAGGCTATATGTGATACTTATTTGTATATGTTGTATTTGCAATAAATGTCTGGGATGGGCTTAAAGATGCCATCATTAGGAGGATGTCAGAATGCTTATTAGAATGAACATTCATATGGATTATATCTGAAAGATGTATCTGAATCTAAAATGTAACCGATGAGGGCGTCCGTCTGAATGAACCTTTATTTTGACTATATCGGGAGGATAATTAACCTGAAAAAGCTAGCCCCATGCCATGTCATGATGCATGAGATGTTTTATGCTTTTGAAAATAAATGCGAACATTGCATGCATGTATATGATGCGAAATGATGCATGAATGAATTATGCGTCTGAAATTTTTTGCTAGGGGAAAATGAATCCCCATATTCTGGTTGGAGATATTGGTATTGATGACCCTTTCTTAGCTGGGGATTTTTGATTTCTTGTCTGATGGTAGAAATATTCACTAGGACCTGGCTAGGGATAAAAGAGATGACCAGTCTGTCTAGTAATGCCAATTTCTTCTGGGAAATAACTGGTTTTGCTGGGGAATAGGATTAGCAACCGGACTCATTGGAAAGCATGGTTAGACTTTACCCTCGACCCTAAAGTTTTTTAGTAACTGCTATTTCTATTTTATGCATGTATTTTCGGTAAACATCAATCATATTCAAATGCATATATCAATTCGAGTTAAATCAATGGGCGTTTATGCAAACAAAATGGAGAAAGTATCTTTTTGGTAATAAAATTGTATTGATTTTGAAAGGGGGCCTATAAATAGGCAATTTGAGTACAAGGAGACAGAAATCCTAGTAAGAGGAAATTGTCAAAAAAAACAAAGAAACAGCTATGAAGAAAAAGCCCTATTGATTTTAATTCTACTACTGTCATTATGTCTTCAAGCCTCTCATCTCCTGCTGTCGGATAGAAGTGATTGGCTTGTTCAGTCCCTTTGACTTGGATGAAGCTGACTGAGAACGGGACATAGTCATACGCTTTAATCCCTAATTTTTGCCTGGACCGCCTTTTCAGGTTTTCAGTCCACCAGGATACCCTTTTTTGCCCAAGCCGCCTTTTCAGGTTTCCGACTTGCCGGGTGTACATTTTTATATGTTAATCCCTAATTTTTGCCCGAACCCTTTTGGTTCGCCGGGATGCCCTTACTTTTGCCTAGATACGTCGACCTAGCGGGTCTTTTTTATGCGTAGTATTTTTTAACTACGTCTGCGTTCACGGGATGTGGGAAGTCTTCGCCATCCATTGTAGCAAGCATCATGGCTCCACTAGAGAATACCTTCTTAACTACAAATGACCCTTCGTATGTGGGACTCCATTTTCCTCTAGAATCACCTTGTGGTAGAATAATACGCTTTATTACCAAGTCGCCAATTTGATATACCTGTCTCTTGACTTTTTTATTAAACGCCTGGATCATGCGCTTATGATATACCTGCCCATGACAAACAGCCGCAAGTCTCTTCTCATCAATCAAATTTATCTGATCGAGTCGAGTCTGAATCCATTCATCTTCATCTAAGCCTGCATCTATCATAATTCTTAGAGAGGGAATCTGAACCTCCACTGGTAAAATAGCTTCCATTCCGTAGACCAAAGAGAAAGGAGTTGCCCCTGTCGAAGTGCGCACTGAAGTGCGATAACCATGAAGAGCAAAGGGTAACATCTCATGCCAGTCTTTGTATGTTACTGTCATTTTTTGTATGATCTTCTTAATATTCTTATTAGCAGCTTCTACGGCGCCATTCATCTTTGGCCGGTACGGAGAAGAGTTATGGTGTTTTATTTTGAACTGCGCGCAGAGTTCAGTCATCATCTTGTTGTTCAAATTAGTACCATTATCAGTGATAACTCTTTCAGGGATGCCATACCGACAAATAAGACTATTCTTGATGAACCGTGCCACCATATTCTTGGTGACAGAAGCAAATGAGGCTGCCTCTACCCACTTTGTAAAGTAATCAATAGCAACAAGAATGAAACGATGTCCATTAGAAGCAGTAGATTTAATCTCTCCAATCATATCAATGCCCCACATTGCAAAGGGCCAAGGTGCTGTCAATACGTTCAATGGAGCAGGAGGTACATGTACTTTGTCCGCATAGATCTGGCACTTGCGACAAGTTCTGGAGTGATGGTGGCAATCAGCTTCCATGGTAGACCAATAATACCCTGATCTCAGAATCTTCTTGGCCATCGTATGTCCACTAGAATGAGTCCCAAAAATACCGTCATGCATGTCTTCCATAATCTTTTCTGCTTCCTTTTTATCCACACAGCGAAGCAAAGTCGAATCATGATTACGTTTGTATAATACTCCATTACTAAAAAAGAATTTAGCGGAGAACTTCCTCAGAAATTTTCTGTCATTGATGGATGCCCCTTCAGGGTACTCCTGAGTTTCTAAATATCTTTTTACTTCGTGGAACCAAGGTTTCTCTTCTACTTCATCAGTATTAAGTTCATAACAATATGCTGGTTCATCTAATCGTTCAACGGTGATCATGGGAGCTTCATCATCCCATCTGACTCTGAACATAGATGACATGGTGGCCAATGCGTCTGCCAACTGATTCTCTTCTCGTGGAATATGTTCGAATGTAATCTCTTCAAAGTATGGGATTAATGTCAACACCCGCTCTCGATAAGGGATGAGATTCGGATGTTTAGTGTCCCATTCTCCTTTGATCTGACTGATTACTAAGGCTGAGTCTCCGTACACATTCAAAAACTTGATTCTCAGGTCTATAGCAGCCTTGAGTCCCAAAATACATGCTTCATACTCAGCCATATTGTTGGTACAATTAAAACATAGTCTAGCAGTGAAAGGCGTATGGCAACCCCTGGGAGAAATAATTACAATACCAACACCATTGCCCAATGCATTAGAAGATCCGTCAAAAACCATAGTCCATCGGGATCCCAGTTCGGGTCCTTCATCTGGTCCAGGTTCTTCATAATCAGTAACAAGCATGACATCCTTATCTGGGAACTCAAAATTCATAGATTGGTAATCATCAACTGCTTGATGAGCCAAATGATCAGCTAACACGCTTCCTTTGATTGCTTTCTGAGTAGTATATTGGATATCGTACTCTGTTAAAATCATCTGCCATCTTGCTATTCTTCCGGAGAGGGCAGGTTTCTCAAATATATATTTGATAGGATCCATCTTAGAAATCAATAAAGTGGTATGATTCAACATATACTGTCTTAGTTGGCGAGCAGCCCAAGCCAAAGCACAACAAGTTTTCTCGAGCAATGAGTATCTTGTTTCACAGTCGGTAAACTTTTTACTAAGGTAGTATATGGCATGCTCTTTTCGACCAGACTCGTCATGTTGCCCCAACACACACCCCATTGAATTTTCTAACACGGTCAAATACATGATTAAAGGTCTTCCTTCAACTGGTGGCATCAGAATTGGTGGTTCTTGGAGATACTTCTTGATTTTGTCAAAAGCTTCTTGACATTCATCATTCCATATCATCTCTTGATTTTTCCTCAGTAATTTGAAGATGGGTTTGCAGGTAGCAGTCAAATGGGAGATAAATCGGGCAATGTAATTCAAGCGTCCCAAGAAACCTCTGACTTCTTTATCTGTACGGGGAACTGGCATTTCTTGAATAGCTCTCACCTTAGCCGGGTCAACCTCAATTCCTTTACCACTGACAACAAAGCCCAAGAGTTTACCGGATCTTACGCCAAAGGTGCATTTGTTCGGGTTCAATCTCAACTTGTACCTCTTCAACCTCTCAAACAGTTTGTATAAATGATCGAGATGTTCTTCTTCAGTATGAGATCTGGCTATCATGTCATCCACATATACCTCTATTTCATGATGGATCATATCATGGAACAAAACCACCATAGCACGCTGGTATGTTGCCCCTGCATTCTTTAAACCGAATGGCATTACTTTGTAACAGAAAGTGCCCCATTGCGTCACAAACGTAGTTTTCTCCATGTCTTCAGGCGCCATCTTAATCTGGTTATAACCTGAGAATCCATCCATGAATGAGAATACCTTGTATTGAGCGGTGTTATCTACCAGAACATCAATGTGCGGAAGTGGAAAGTCATCTTTGGGACTTGCTTTATTCAAATCTCTGTAATCTACACACATTCGCACCTTACCATCCTTCTTTGGCACTGGTACCACATTAGCAACCCATTGAGGATAAGAAGTAACAGCTAGAAAACCTGCATTAAATTGTTTCATAACCTCGGCTTTGATTTTCTCAGACATTTCAGGACGCATGCGACGAACCTTTTACTTAATAGGATGACAATCTTCCTTCATCGGCAAACGGTGTACTACTATATCAGTATCTAGTCCTGGCATGTCTTTATAAGACCAAGCAAAAATCTCTACATAGTCATGTAACATCTGAATCAATCTTTCTTTGACACTGTTTCCCAAGCCTGCTCCTATTTTGACTTCTTTCTTGTCTACTTCAGTACCCAGATTTACAATTTCAATTGATTCCTCATGCGGCTGTATAGTCTTTTCTTCTTGCAGTAACAGTCTGGCAAGCTCTCCAGGTACTTCACAATCTTCCTCACTTCCATCCTCGGCTTGGTAGATCGGATTTTCAAAGTCATAATGAACAATAGCAGAATTATTATCCACAGGATCCAGAGTGGATATGGATCTGCAATTTATTACGTGAGTGTGTGTAAGAAAGCATAGCTTGTTTAAAAGATGACAGGAAAGATAAAGAGCGCAATATTTGAATGCAAAAAGTCCATTGATTTATTGAATGTGGATATGCTTATGAAAATGACAAAACCCTTAACAAATTAGCTATTTGTGCCTCGGGCATAGACACAATGCTTTAAGAAGTTCAATTGTAGAAATTAAAAATTTGCAACACTAAAATAGGCAATAACAATTACTCCTGACTAAAGGAAATCGGGATAGTATCTTCAGCCTTCCAATTATTGAGTCCGTCACCAATTGTTGGGAAAATCCAGCTATCCAAGTCGCAATCGCTATCAGCATCTTCTACATCATTAATCTGATCTTTGACTGCCTTTTCAGAGCTAAATCCCAGGCCAAATCTATCAGACTTGTACGGTACATTGATCAGTTGACCCCAACCAGTACGACCACCATCTTTGACCACGGCTTGAGCGTCTTTCAGAGAAGTCATAGCAGGAGGAGCACGAATAACCTTGGGCACACGGGAAGTTGGCTTACGGACAGGACCGGTCGGAGGAACTACTTCAAATGACTGAGAAGGAGTCTCAAAGAATTCACCATCCATCTCGACGTATCTGAAGGTATGCACACTACTGACAATATACTCTTCTTCTCCACACACAGTGACAATCTTCCCCTCTACTGGATACCTCAACTTTTGATGGAGAGACGAAGCTACAGCACTTGCCCCATGAATCCAAGGGCGTCCCAGCAAGCAGGAATAGGCAGGACGAATGTTCATTACGTGAAAGGTAGTGTTGAAGACTTGAGGTCCTATCTTGATAGGAAGAACTACTTCACTATGGACAACACTCTTCGCACCATCGTAAGCACATACCACAACGTCACTAGGTTTCAGTTCAATGCTTTTACAGTCAAGTTTATCGAGCACAACTTTCGGTAGCACATTCAAAGAAGAGCCATTATCGATCAACACATGAGACAAGGTGATCCCCTTACACTCAATGGAGATATGCAGAGCTTTATTGTGATTCTTTCCTGCTGGTGTAAGGTCAGCATCGGAAAAGCCTAGGCCATTGTCAACAGCCAAGTGAGCAACATAATTTTCGAACTGGTCAGCATCGGAAAAGCCTAGGCCATTGTCAACAGCCAAGTGAGCAACATAATTTTCAAATTTTGCTCATTCTTTAAGACTGATTGAGGAAGGTGCGAAATAAACCACCTAGATAACAAAGGTACGCAGCACATGAGAGTCCCTTGCCTTTTCATGGTACGAGTGTGAAGGGAATGCAAAATGTCTCCAAGCAAGGTGGGCACAGGATTATGAGTGAGAAATATCCTAACAACATTTATGTCTATGAATTGATCCAGGTTAGGAAATAGCACCAAACCATAGATTAGTAGGGCTAGAACATCTTCGAAAGCATGGACATTCATAACTTTTAGGAATTCTCGGGTCTTATTTATCAGAAATTTGGCAAGTAAACCCTTAACTCCACTTCTTGTTACCCAATTAGTTTCAATGTCGGACTTTGTCATGTGTAAAGTCGCGGAAACTTCTTCAGACTTCGGAATCTTTTCTAAACCACTGAAAGGTGTTTGATCAAGGATAGGTATCCCAAGCAGCCTGGAAAATTCTTCTAATGTGGGTACCAACTGATAATCTGGGAAGGTGAAGCAATGATGTTTAGGATCGAAGAACTGGAATAGAACTCTCATCATATCTTCTTTGAAACCGGTGGTAACTAAATTGAGGAGAGAACCATGTTTCTTGATGAACTGAGCATGATCGGGAAGCTCTGACACTAAATTCTTGAGTTGAGGAGAGATCGCTATAAGATTGATCCGGATGGTCTTCCTGGAAGCCATAGCCTGTTTAACAGAGAAAAGTTAAATCCCTAAGTCCTTGAAATGGTTAGTACAATGTCATGATGTTATGATGTTATGATGTTATGTAAGTAACAAACACAAACAAGTCACACCGCAATCATTCCTAGGTTTTTAAGGCTTGCATGAGTTCTATAGGTAAGTACCCTCCCCACTGAAGTTTGGTTGGTTCCACCTGTCCTAGAATAGTAACCGGGTTCTAGAAGGATCTCAAATCATCGACCTTTCCTTAAGTCCACTTCAGTGCAACACCAAGCGGTTGACCAAAATTTCCCTAAAGTCCAATCTCAAAGAGTGTAGTATCGAGTATCAACCAACCCCAGTCGGAACCGAAGTCAGTTATCTCACTACTTTCTAATGGCTAGGATGAGTCAATTAGGGTTCTAAAGGTCTGGTTAATGCTTTGATGACACCACGCAGACGCCAAATTTTTCCTCAAGTAAACATGAGGAACATCAGGACATCTAAAGTGTCACATTAATCGTAGCCATCACTTTAACCATTCCAGTATACGCCGGACAGTCGCGATGATCTCTTGCTACTTACCTAAGGTACACTAGATCCGGGTGTAGGATCTTTCACTCAAGCATAGAATACCCAAGCAATCCCTTAAAAGTAAATCAGACAAAGGAACAATTCGAAAACATAAATGACCTTATTATTTTATTTTTATTTTTAGGTAACCTCTCTTTTTAAGTCCCCAACAGAGTCGCCAGTTCTGTTATACGGTGAACTGACTTTTGTGTTTTGCTTTGAAAAGCAATGTCGCGGATAGCAAGAGTCGCCACCGACTTTTCTTTTATCCAATAAGGAAAGGCGGAAAAGAACAGGAAAGACCTTGATTAGATTTTGGGTTCGGGAGGTACATTATACAAAGGGAAGGTGTTAGCACCCTTTGTATCCATGGTTATCCATGGGCTCTTAATTGCTTAATCACTTATGTTTTTCTTGTCCTAAAAAGTGTTTGAGAACTGTTTAGAAAATGTTTTGAAAAGAATGTTTAACTTTGTAATGATTCTTGTACGAATGTATACAAAGTATTTATCTCGTTTAATTTTGAAAGTTGTTTAGAAAAATATAACTTGGCAATGATTCTAGTACGAATGTATACCAAGTGGTGATTTTCTAATAGATGTTTTGCAAAGTGTGAGGTGTGAAAAGTATTTTAAGTTGTGAATCAGCATTTAAGAGTTATACCTACCCAAGGTCTTTATGGGTATTTCCTATCCTTATGAAGGTAAAACTGTCCTTACTATTGAGAAGTAAGTAGTCTTGTCCTTTGGATGTAAGGGACATCGTAGGGTCATCGATTGGTCATTGAAGGCAACATTTGTAAGGATACCTTAGCATTCGAAGGGACGATCATCATTTAACCGTAGGCTACAACGACGGGCCATCGAGGGACAAAATCATATATTCGCAGGCAACATCCGAGGGACTATGATTTATCTTATAGTGACATGATGATTTAATCGAAGGGTCTTTGCTAAGTGTATCCCCACATTCACGGGACATGACCGTAATATCGTAAGGCAACAAAGAGAGGGCCAAGATCATATATTCAAAGGCAACATTTGTAATTAGTTAGGTAATTAGGATGAATCTCCACAAGGGTATCCCACAAATAAAGTGGAATACCTAGCAAGCTACCTTCTTCGGGAGTATGTGAGCCCTCACAAAATTCAGCAAATAGGTCAGAATACCAAATGGGGTGCGATCAATAGTTGCACCGAACAAAGGAATCGCAGCAGTAATAATGTCAGGCAAATAATACATAGCTATGATAGAACATGTCAGATAAGCATAGAACAGAATGGAAAAAAAATCAGCGACTGTCATGTTCGCTACTGCCTCGCCTAGCGAAGGCTTGGCGAACACTCGCTACATGTTCGCTTAGCGATGTGCTAGCGAACGGCTACGGGTTTTGAGTTTAATAACAGTACGATTTCAGCAAGCTCCAAACCCTATGGCATCCATTACAGAAATTACATGGTTAAACATTCAAGACATCCATGCATACTTAAATCCACATGCAAAACCTAAGATACATTTATAAATTCAATCATAATGCCACATGTAAATTGGGAGCATAAAGCGGTAGTGGTAGTGCAAACCTGTTTGCAATTGAATTGCAATGTTGAATTGGCAGATCACTCTTAGAGTTGGTGTCGGATTGAGTTGGGCGGAGGTAACCTTTGTGCAGATGAGTTTCCTTCAGGGTTTCCTTTAGGGTTGTTCTGAATTCTCTTGGTTAGCCTCCAGGGTTTTTCCGATTGCCTCTGTTAGGGTTTGCTTGTTCCCTCTCAGTCCACCGTCCGTCTCTCTATCCTCTTTCTCTGTGTGAAGTTCTGGTATTTATAATAATTGTGTCTTGGTGGGCTCAGAATTAAGCCCAAAATTTTCTGGTATTTCGTGAGCTCGCTAGGCGAGTGAGCTAGCGAAGGATTCGCTAGGCGAGCGGCTAGCGAAGGAATGATGCGCGGGCCTCGCTTAGCGAAGGGTTTGCTCGCCTAGCGAGCATGCCAGTTTAGGTCATCCTCTGGATCTGGTAACCTGTGCGCTGGACCTTTGTTCCTTTAACATTAATGTCTTGAAAATGGGTTAGAATGTCTTGAAAAATGTCCTGAAAACTTAACGGGCAAATTTTGGGGTATGACAAATACTATATAGAATGTTATGCTAAGTGTCATAAGTGATTTTCATGGTGATAGTGGTGTATACCACCCTTCGACCTGAAACCACTATGGACCCTAGATGTAGAGTCGAGTGCCTTATTACTGATCAAACATTGTCCGTAACTGGATGACCATAAAGACAATTGATGGGTACTCCACAAAGCATGCTGAGGGACATGAGTGACCTAGATGGAATTTTCCATCCTGCGTAACGGGATAAATATCTAAGCGCCCAATATTGAACAAGACAAGGATGACACGGTTTATGCCTTGTGTTCAATATAGACATAAGGGCAAAAGGGTAATTGTACATATAAGTATTATCACAAAAGGATTTGTCAGATCACATGACATTTTCGTGTCTTGGGTAGCAGTGATGTGTTGCTAGATACCGCTCACTATTTATTATGTTAAATACGTAATTTAATATAATTACCAATATCACGAGAACCTACAGGGTCACACACAAAAGGACAGATTAATGAGAGATAAAGTAAATAAGGAGCACCGTAAGGTACAATGCATTTAAGTGAATTATAGAACATCGTAAGGTACGGTACACTTAAGTAGAATATCAAATACGACAAGGTACTGATGCTTCGTCTGGCTATATATAAAATATAGTCTGTCGGGTACTTGACTGCAAGTGCACAGTCCAGTCATTTTAGTTTTAAAAGATATCGATCCCACAGGGACCTATGGTCAAACTAGTGTTACTAACGTCACTATGTTTAGCTAAGGGAATTGATTAGTAGAAGTTCGGGGGTAATATAGTAAATCTAAGGGAAATTTTTGGTTTTAAGAAAGGATTAATGGAAGGAATCAGTATGCAGCGCATTAATTGTCAGGGATTTGATAAGTCACCGGTGAATAGTTTAAATGCCAAATATCTCTCAGTAGAAAATGTTTATTTAAAAGACTTTATCTCACACTTTCGTGGTTGTTGATTCGGCCTATAACTATGAGTCAGAATGTACGCTCTCGCTGTCCCACTTGAAGTCAAAATTACCTTTTGAAAATAAATAAGTTCTAATTGCTTTTAAAGTGCTCTCGCTGTTTTTAAACTCAAAGCTTAATTTTTACTATCCAGCTCGAGCCTCACGCTCTCGCGATTGTTGGTTCTTACCTTAGTTAATTTCCCACTCTCGTGGAAAAACCATATTAAATAGCTTTTCATGCTTTTGTGATAAAGTTAATTAAATTTAAATTAAAAACTTCAGCCTAAAAGGTTATTTGAGAAAAAGGGTTTTCACCGGTTATTATTAAATCCCATCAAAGTAAGTTGCTACATACCTATACCGGTAATTTAGCCGGACATGTTAAATAAGGCACACACAAGGCATAAACAGATCAACATTGCAGCAAACATGCTTATAATAACAATTGGGCAATGATAATAATAATAATTCAATAAAAACCTGGAGATCGAAGTAACAGAGTATAGCGATTCTTGGAGTACTTGAGCAGTCCTCCACAAGTCGGTAGGTTTTGTTTCTTCAATATAAATTACTACTAAAATTAAATAGAGTGTAGTAGTTCCCCAGTGTAGGAAACTACTACTATGGCTAACTGGAAAACTGTAGGAAAAGGGAAAACGGAATTCTAAAAAGGATGGTGAATAAAATAAGGCAACGGAAACAAGGTTGCTGAGAAGAAAATACTAAAAGCTAAAAAGCTGTAAAATTAAATTACAGAGCGTAAGTGTAAAAGTAGACCTCCTCAATTTTTCCCATTTGGGTCCTTTATATAGTGTCCATTAGGTCTTGGTGGTTGAGAAAATCAAGGGAGACTTAGTTTTGAATGAGGGATCCATGGAGAAAAGTTTGTTGGAGGAGATTTAGGCAGGTTTGGGTGCCTGTTGTAGCACCTCAAATTTGCACCTACCATTATGTATACATTTTCATATTAGGTCATAGCATGTCATGGCCCATTGCATAGCATTGCATTGTTCCCAGTTGCCTCAAGTGCAAGCAATCAAGAATTAGGTCAAACTAATCTCCTGATCAGTCAACCAAGCAAGCAAAAGAATTTTTCATTGAATCAAGGCCTTGGGGTTTGTCCAACAAGTTCACATGGCTTGGAGGTCCATTTGAAGTATTTTGGTCAAGGGTTAAGGGCTCAGAGGTCAGCAGTTCATGCCCAGACATTCAAAAAACCTGAAAAAGTCAACTGTCAGTCAAAGCAGTGGATGGTGGTCATTCTTGTGGAATTTGGGCACCATGATCAATAATCAAGAGTTCATACAACTTGGAACATCATTTGAAGTCAAGTCCTCAAGGAATTAGGGTTTGGAAGTCATCAGTCAATGCATAATCAGTCAGAAACCCTAAAAGTCAACTGTTGGTCAACTGTCCATCTAATCAGTGATTGGATGATTGGAATTGGTTTGTGAGAGTTCATTCATGTCCAAATAGTCATCATACATCATGCCAAACACCATCATGGAAGAATTTGAAGCCAGATCATAAATTTCCAAAAGAAGAAACTGGGCCTGTAACTGAAACCTGCCATAAATGGAAAGTCTTGATCCTCAAACCTACATTTTGATACAAGCCTCAAATGAATTTTTGCCCAACATGAAAGTTGAAGATCTTGTTCTCCCATTTCCAAAAAGTCCTAGAACTCTCAATTCCCATGTGTGGTTGGCAAGTTATGATCGAATCGATTTCAGAAAATCTTGAACTTCAAAGGGGCATATCTCCCAAACCGTTTGGCCAATTTTGGTGGGGTTTTTTCCTACAAGTCACATTTGATCCCCTCTTTCCAAAAATATAAGTTTCATGAGCCAAAACTTCACCAATCAAAATGGCATATTTTGACCTTTTTCATTTAAATGCAAGTTTGACCAAGAGTTGACTTTTTGATTTAAACATTTTTTCAACATTTGGCCATTTGGAACAGCTCATAAATATCATTTTAAGTGTGTTTGCAAGCTCAAATTATGCAGCACATGTGAATATTGCTTGGTTGCTTGAATTGTAAGAAAAGTACCATTTAACCATACTTGCACCATACTTGTCCATGCCTTGCCTTGTACCTCAAGAGGACACACATTGTGCAGCATTCTTGATCATTTTTCTGTCATGTGGAGACCTCATTATGCAGCCAAACAACCTACAAGTACACATAGCCATGCTTGCTCACTTGAATTTTGGCAAAAGGACATGTCCAATTCATGAACCATACCTCTTGCAACCTTGCCTTGTACTACTCTCACATAGCAGAATTTTTGGGCCATCATTCTTTGTTTTGGACACACACAACACAGCCACATGACCAATTGCATACCACTCACTCTCTAAAAAACCCTCACCCTGCTGTGCAATCAAGAATAACCATACCATGCCATATTTAATGCAGCAGAATTCAGGATTTTCTGTCATGGAGAACAGCAATAGCAGCATGAAAAACCATAACTGAAGGACATTGCCTTGCCAAAAGCAGGATTCAACAACAGTCTTTTTGGTGAGGTATTTTCTGTCCTTTTGAGGACAGTAGCAGCAAGGCAGCAGGGCAAAAACCATTTGGCCAAAACAATACAAAACAGCAGGGCATTTTTTCTTATTTGTGATTCCTGTCAAAAAGGGAACCTGGCCCTCACTTTCCTGTCAACAAAAAGGCAACAAACCACCTGCTAACAAAAACACATAATAGACTTCTCACTCATTTTTCTCCAACATCATCCTTGCTTGCTTGCATTCACCATTGGCTGTCATAACAAAAAGGAGAAAAAACCAAAAGCCCAACAGACCTCACTTGGAATTTTCTTCAAAACCTGTAAAACACAAAGCCACAAACCAACAGCTCCACCATCCTATTTCTGTCATGAAACTGCATGAACCAAACCAGAAAACTCCACTGATGCACATATGCATCCTTGGCCACTTTTGAAAAATCTGCAGCAAGAAAACCCTTACTCTCCCACCACAAAACACACACTGCTGGCCATTTTGCATTTTTTTCTTCTGTCATCAAAAAACTAGTGACAACAGCATACCAATTCACTCATGCTGAACCTCACTTGCCTTTTCCAACAAAAGCCTGGCCATTTGCATTTGGTCTAAAGAAAAGCACGAATTCTGCACAAACCCTTCAAAAACCCTTGAGTAACCTTCATTCCTTCATCATCCATCACTTAGAGCTTGGACCTTTGACTGTTTGGGCTGAATCATCCAAAACATTGTTGCATCTCAGCTTTTCTGCAGAAGTCAAGTAATTTTCGACCCCTTTGTTTTGTTAAATTGTTGCATGTTTTGGAAAGATCTTTGGATGCTGAATTCACTGATAGCTTTAGTTTTGAGATTGGTTGATTCTATCAAAAGATATGCTGATTTGAAATTTAGTGCTCATATTGTTTTTTGCTCGAATCCTGTTTGTTCATGTACTTTGATGAAAATGAATAGTGGATTAGGCATGTATGATGCTTAAGGATCACATTGCAATGTTCATTTATTGTTTCTGTGCATTTTGTTTTTAAGCACACGAATGCATTTTGCTGCTGTTAAACCTTATGAGTATGCCTAGAGAATCCATGTGAACCATGTTAAATGTTGTTTGCGTGCTATTTTGGATTTTCAATTGCTTTGGTTTTGCTTGAGAATGCTGAATGCTATGGCTGCTAAGACCTAAATGCATGAGCTCTGCCCAGAAATTCCATGTGATGTGTTTTGTTTGTTTGTTAACTACTGTTGTTTAGTACTGATGATTAATGGCCAGGCTTAATTATTGAGGTTTATTCATTGATTCATGTTTGGATGTTGATGATACAATGTTGAAGGCCATGCTGCTAAAATCCTGCTGCAGTACTGCATATGTCCAGAAAATCAATGATTTGTGTTTGTCGTGTTTGATTATGGCCACTTGATTGTTGCATTGATTATTATGTTAACATGTTGCAATGCCTTGCTGTATTAGAAACCCTAGCATTCCCTGAATTTGCATGAAGTTTGGATTGTTGTGTGTTGCTGAATGATTTTGTTGGAACACTAATACCATGCTGTTTGATTGGGTTTGTTGAAATTTTGTTTTGCTGATGAAGTTACATGTACTGCTATGCTGAATTTCAATTGATAATGATTGATAAACATTAATGTCCTGCTGCTGTGTTTGAACATTAATATTTGCCAGAAATCCACATATATCATGCTTTGCTTGTTTGTGCTATGATGTTACAAGAGTGAGTGTTATGCTGTTGTGTGTTGGTGCATGATTTTTTTTATGCTGATGAACTTGCTTCAAGAGCAAATACCATAGAACCCTGCTGTTCATGAGCTTTACATTTGAATTTCCTGCTGTCTATGTGAATGTTGTTGCTTGAATTGATGATTGCATGATGTTGTTTGTGTGCTGCTGTTGTTGCCAATGCCATGTGGTTGCTATAACCCTAAGGGTTCATGTGAAACTCAGAATTTTCAACTTGTTGGCCGTGTTACTGTTCCATTGGCTGGGAGCCAATAGGAACATTTTATTTGCCTTGCCAAAACGCAGTAGTTTTGATTAATGAGCCCAGAATTACACTTCTGCCATTCGTTGACTCATTGTTGACCATTTGCCATGCTATGTGTTTCATACTTTGTTCAATTATCCATTCAACTTCAACAATTCATTTTAAATTCATTTTAACTCCAAAAATTGTGGGATTTTTTGCATTAAACTCATGAATATGTCCTTCATTTTATTGTGAATTTTAATTAATTTTTCAGTGGCTGGATTTTAAATGATAATTATTTTCCCAACATGTATGCAAAATGATACATTGTGCCATTCCTTTTGTGAAATTGTCATATTGCATCCAATGAGCTTGAAATTTTTGTGGTGAAAATAGACACATTGACCTTCATTTCCATATAAAGTTTGTGCATTTATCATTTATGGATTGAGAGTTATGATTTTCTGAAGTGATGTGTTGCATTTGGTGTCATACCATGATCATGCATTTTCTCTAATTTTGTTCACATGCTTCCTCTTATCCAATTGACCCCAAATTTTACATGAACCATCTATCACATGTCTAGTTTGTGTATGAATTTTCTTGGGATTAATCTTGCTGTTTTCCATTTGATTGTGAATTTTCTTCCATGCTTGGTCATTTGTTAACTTTTTGTGCTATGCATTGCCAAATCTTTTGTGAAATCCTCATACCATATCACATGGACATGAAATTTGATATGTGATAACTAGACATCTCAAGTTTGGCATTGGTGTTAATCTCATTCATTTCTCATCTGTTTTCAATTTGATATGATTTTTTGAAGTTGACCCATGCTTGTTGACTTTCTTTGTGCATGCTTGAATTTGGTTTGACTTCATGATTTTCATTGACTGCCTTCCACTTGCCCAAATGGGATGAAATTTGACATGCTTACTATGCTATGTGTTAGGTCTGATCATGATTTATTTGGTGATTTTTGGAAAATGTTTAGGTCATTTTTGATGCAAGTCTTGCTGTTGACTTCTATGAGCTTCTGTTTGCCATGCTTTGACCTAATTTGTTCATGAAATGATGATAGTGATTGATATGAATGTGAACCCAATTGGTTTTAATAGTTTGAACATGATTTTGGATGCTTATCCTTTGCTGTTTTGACTTTATCATTTACTTTTGACCCTAGGCTTGCCCTAGTGGTCCTGCTACTCACCTTTGAGTTTGTGTTTTCAGGTTGACCATCAAATGGCCATTGAGACCAATTAATTTGATTGAGCTTGCTCAAGTATCATTGTCTAACCTCTTTGTTTTGTAGGTGGCTTGGCTCACATGCCCTAAGCGTTGTGCCTTGCACATCCATGTGCCTTTAATGGACTGTTGTTGTCTGTTTCTGTTTGTTTTGTTTGAAGTTGCATACTAACATCTGCTTGACTGTTTCAGGTGCTTTAGTTGCTTAGTTCCTTGTGAACTTTTTGCTTTGCTTCGCTTGTATAAGCAATTTGCATTGAGGTATGTCTCTCTTACTTCATGTAGTCTGGAAGACCTGGCCTGTTACTTGGCCAGGCAACTGTCTGAAGTCCTCCTTAAGAGGCAATGTTTGTGATTGTTTACTTTTGTCCTTGCATAGAGTCAAAGTCCTCCTAAGTGAAGAGGCAATTGGTGGAAGGTAGGGATATGCAATCTATCCCCCACTATTCAGTGTGTCATCCGCTCTGCTCACACCACTGTGTTGATGCATTGCAGATACAAACCCAAGATCTTGTACAACTGTACAGTTGAGTCAGTTTTAATGTGTAGAAGGGTTCCCACTTTCTGAACCCACACATTCTTGTCAAATGCTCTCCCGGGCCAGGGATAGAAGCAATGAGGCACACCCCTCATCTCCTTTCATCTGCTTCACCTTAGCCCCTCAATGGCAAGGTTAAGAGCACATTCACCCAGTTCCAGAGGTTTGTTTGTTGAGGTTGATATGACCCCTTGACTAAAACCAAACCCTTGTTTGAGCCACTTGTTTGTGTATAGCTTGCTTCCTGTGCAAGTTAGGATAGTTTGACTTGCTTCCTGTGCAAGTTAGGATAGTTTGACTTGCTTCCTGTGCAAGTCAGGATTAGTTTAGACTTGCTTCCTGTGCAAGTTAGGTTTTGCTTGGCTTGCTTCCTGTGCAAGTTAAGTGTGTGTGGCTTGCTTCCTGTGTGAGCCATACTTAGGATAGGTTGGCCCTTGTGCCATTTAGCTAGAAACCTTAACTTAGGGATGATTTTGCATGATAACATCTAGGCTCGAGTCGTAGTCTCCCTAGTGTTGTGTCTCCCTCTGTTATCTGGTTAGGCTAGTCCTTTATCCCTGCGTAGGGGAACTACATCGCCCTGATCTTCATACCAGATGAAGTATGTAGGCAGGAGATTGAGCTGATCTCTCCGGGCGCCCTTTTTCTTTTTTGTGTGTGTTGTTTGACAGTTGCTAGGCTCGAGTGCCTGACTCCTTAGCAATTTGTTGTCTGTTTGTTTGAGTGTGTGCTTGACAGTTATAGGCTCGAGTCCCCGACTCCCTATTAACTTGTTATGCCGTTGTGTGCTTGGAAGCTGATGTAAGTCCATCGAGTGGCATTTGGGTTCCAGTGTGCGTGTGTTTGGTTCGGATGCTGATATAAGCCCAGTGATTGGCATTCAGGCTCCATGTTTGCCTTCTTGTGTGTGTTTTGGTTCGGATGCTGACATAAGTCCAGTGATTGGCAGTCGGGCTCCACGTTTGCCTATTTGTGTTTGTTTGTGTGCGTGTCAGCTGAGCTACGAATGCTCTGATTCTTCTCTCGTCCGAGAAGATACGTATGCATAGGATGCGATATCCTAGCGAGCATGTGTCGTTTCCCCAGTCCGAACTACTTCGACTCTGATGTCTATGCCTGATAGACTAAGTAGGCCCAGGATACGATATCCTGCCGAGTCAGTTTCAGTCAGTCTCTTGCGTTTCTTTCAGCCAGTGTGTGTGAGTATTTGAGCAGTGTTTAGCAACCAATTTCCTTCCTTTTGTGCGTGGATCCCGTAGAGTACTACGGATGCGTAGGGGTGCTAATACCTTCCCTTCGCATAACCGACTCCCGAACCCTTTCTCTTTGGTCGCGAGACCATGTTCTTTCCCAGGTTTACTCTGAGCGTTTCCTTTCCCTCTTTTGGGATAAATAACGCACGGTGGCGGCTCTGTTGTTCTTTCTTTTCCCGCCGGTTTTTCGCGCGATGCGACAGCTGGCGACTCTGCTGGGGACATAGAGAAGTTGACCTATGCTGGTCCATCTTCCCTGAGCGAGTCTCTCCTAGCGCTCTCTAGGTTAGGGTTTTGGTTGCTTTGTGCTGTTTTTTTTATTGCATTCATTGTATATATGTGCATTTATTGCTTGCAGTTATTATTTGCATTAATGTTTGCATTTCATTCATATTCATCTGCTGTGCTGTCTGTGTTTCTCTGTTTGGGGGTGGGAGTTACTTGAGGTAAAAGGCCCAATACCCAGGCTATGAGTGAAATCTAGGATGATTAGGAATAGAGTGATTCATGGGAAGCGGGTGGTATGGCGCCACTTAGCGGAACATTGATATCACGAGCAGTTCAGACCCTGGTGGGATACTGTCGTTACATACTTCGGGTGTGTATATGATAGTATTTCTGCGAAAGGTTATTTATGCTGCGTTTCTCTCAAGCTTTACCCTGGCCTAGACTACACCCGTGAGTGGGGAAGGGTTATTTCATTACAGGTACCATTGGTGACTCGGTTCTGTTGGTGACTTGGTTCTGATGGTGACTTTGTGTTCAGACAGTGTTCAGTTGACCTTAAGTTGGATTTATGTTCTGATTTTGACTGAAGCTTCGACCTAGTGATCAGAGATTGCACAAACAGCCAGTCGTGTCTGCATCATTTGCATCATAGCATATTTATTTTTCAAAAGAAACGCAATAAAAAAAAATGAAATGAAAAAATGAAAAAAAGAAAAGAAAAAAAGAGAGAAAAAAAAACTAATCTCTACATGCATATCATTTCTCAGGTACATTCCAGAGTCTGTCTACTGATAGAGATGGCAACAGTCTCAGAGCCGAAGCGGAAAACCTGTTCCTACAGCTTTCATCATGAGCCGTTGACTTCACTGATTGAGTTGGGTAGCCTCGTGATAGATGACCGACTGAAGAGTTTTGTTGGGCGGTACGGAGATATCTTGACAGTATTGAAGACAGTAGTAGATCCAGTGCCTCTGCAGACACTACTTCAGTTTTATGACCCAGAGCTTCATTGTTTCACTTTCCAGGATTATCAGTTGGCGCCTACTCTCGAGGAGTACTCTATTCTGTTGAGTGTTCCTATCCAGCATCAGGTTCCTTTCTTGGATGTGCCCAAGGAGGTTGATTTCAGAGTTATTGCCAGAGCTCTCCACTTGGGTATCAAGGAAGTCAGTGATAGTTGGAAGTCCAGTGGGGATGTTGTAGGATTGCCTTTGAAATTTCTGTTGAGGGTAGCTAGAGAAGAAGCAGAGAAGGGAAGTTGGGAAGCCTTTCATGCTCAGTTGGCCGTCATAATCTATGGGATCGTCTTGTTTCCGAGTATGCCGAATTTTGTTGACTATGCTGCAGTCAGTATTTTCATTGGAGGAAATCCAGTTCCTACTCTATTGGCAGATACTTACTATGCCATCCACAGCAGGCATGGTAAGGGAGGAGCCATCAGGTGTTGCCTACCTCTTCTGTTCAAATGGTTCATGTCTCTTCTACCAGCCAGTGGACCATTTGTGGATACCCAGAGCACTCTTAAGTGGACTCAGAGGGTCATGTCGCTTACTTCCTACAACATCAGGTGGCAGTCGTACCGGATGGATGTGAAGGATATCATCATAAGTTGTAGTGAATTCCGTAATGTGCCACTCGTAGGGACCAGAGGTTGCATCAATTACAACCCGGTTCTTTCTCTTCGCCAGTTGGGGTTTGTGATGAAGGGAAGACCGCTTGAGGCTGAGGTAGCTGAAAGTGTGTATTTTGAGAAGCAGAGTGACCCTGTTAGATTGGAGCAGATAGGGAGAGCTTGGAAGTCTATTGGTGTGAAGGATGGATCTGTCTTAGGGAAGAAGTTTGCCGTTGCTATGCCCGATTACACTGATTGGGTCAAGAAGAGAGTAGAAACTTTGTTGTTGCCCTACGATAGGATGGAGCCGTTGCAAGAGCAACCACCTTTGATCCTTGCTGATAGTGTACCTGCTGAGCACTATAAGCAAGCCCTGATGGAGAATCGTCGTTTGAGAGAGAAGGAGCAAGACACCCATATGGAGCTGTACAAAGCCAAAGCTGATAAGCTGCACTTGGCCCATCAACTCAGGGAAGTGCAAGGAGAAGATGCTAGCAGACTGAGGAGTAAGAAGAGGTCATATGAGGAGATGGAGTCTATGTTAGATGCGGAGCATAGGGAATGTCTGAGGCTGCAGAGAGCAGAAGCCAGTTATCAGAAGAAGATCAGAGACTTGGAGAAGCAACTCAGAGACAAAGATGCTCAGATGAAGAAAGAGATGGAGTTGAGACAGAAATCAGAGGACCACCTTGGAGGAGAAGTCTTAGAGCTTAGAAGACAGTTGAAGGAGAAGATTACCCCTCTACCAGAATGCTCAGAATGCTCACTGTTGATAGACCAGTGCCATTACCTGAAGACCCTCATTCCAGAAGACCGTCTGTCTTAATTCGTATCTCTGATTGTATTTTGTTGAGAATCACCTCCAGGCTTGTTGGATGGGATTCGTTTGCGTGTAGGCCATCTCTTGGATCTTTTGTTAAGAATCACCTCCAGGCTTGTTGGATGGGATTCTTTTTCTTTGTACGTTGTTTATTCAGATATTCTGTTGACATTGGTTGTATGCCTTTTTACCCTTATGTATGTATAAGGATGTCAGCATTTCCTTGTATCTGTTTTGTTCTCTTGTTGCTGCAGGTTGCCATCTTTTCAGGATGGGTCAGGCTCTTTGAATGCCTGAGAAATGAGCATATCATGTGCATCATACGCATCATTAGCATCATACTCATATCATTTTGCATAACAGGTGTTCTTGATCGTGACTTCTCACTCTTGGTTCCTGTTCAGGCAGGATAGCTGATCAACGTCCGCACCGCTACTCAACAAGACTGAATCAACAGAGAAGTATGGATCAATTTCAAGCTGAGTTGGCTGAGATGAAGGCTAGCATGGCCCAGTTTATGAATATGATGCAAGGGGTTGCGCAAGGTCAAGAAGAACTCCGAGCCATGGTTCAGAGACAAGAGGCTGCAAATCCACCGATCAACCATGCTCCGCCAGAGGGAGGCCCGGTCAATGATAACAATGTTGCTGCTGCTGTACCCGTCAACAACTATGCTGCAGGTGATGAGTTGGGGGGTATTCGAATCAACGGTCAACCTATTGTTCCAGATGCCGCTAATGCCAGAGTAGTCCGTGCTCCGGCCCGCAATCCTGTTCCGATTGTTGACAGACAAGAGGATTTGTTCTCTCTGCTCAGTGAAGACGAAGACGTTCTGGGAAGGGTTAATGAGAGAGACCGCAAAGTTGAAGCTCTTGCTGAGAAGATCCGTGCTATGGAAAGTCAAAATTCTCTTGGTTTTGATGTTACTAATATGGGATTGGTTGAAGGTTTGAGGATCCCTCACAAGTTCAAGGCACCGTCATTCGACAAATACAACGGTACTTCTTGCCCTCGCACCCATGTGCAGGCTTACTACAGGAAAATCTCTGCGTATACCGATGATGAAAAGATGTGGATGTATTTTTTCCAAGATAGTCTATCTGGGGCTTCTTTGGACTGGTACATGGAATTGAAGAGAGATTCGATCCGATGCTGGAGAGATCTGGGTGAAGCGTTCCTCAGACAGTATAAACACAACATGGACATGGCACCGAGCCGGACTCAGCTGCAGAGTCTATGTCAGAAATCCAATGAAAGCTTCAAGGAGTACGCTCAGAGGTGGCGTGAACTGGCTGCTAGAGTTCAACCCCCTATGCTGGAGAGGGAGTTGACAGACATGTTTATTGGTACTCTTCAAGGTGTGTTTATGGACCGGATGGGGAGCTGCCCATTCGGTAGTTTTTCTGATGTCGTCATTTGTGGGGAGAGGACTGAGAGCTTGATCAAAACTGGGAAGATTCAAGATGCTGGTTCCTCTTCTTCTAGGAAGCCGTTTGTTGGGGCACCTCGTCGAAGAGAGGGTGAAACTAATGCTGTTCAACACCGCAGAGATCAGAATAGAATTGAATACCGTCAAGCTGCTGCAGTAACCATTCCGACACCTCAACCTCGTCAACAACAACAACAAAGAGTTCAACAACCGCAACAACAACAACAACAGCAACGTCCTTATCAGCCCAGACAGAAATTGCAGGCTGATAGAAGATTTGATCCTCTGCCCATGTCTTACACAGAGTTATTACCCGAACTACTCAAGTTGGGGATGATTGAGTTGCGTACAATGGCTCCGCCTACAGTGCTGCCTCCTGGCTATGATGCTAATGTTAGATGTGACTTTCATTCTGGGGCACCAGGCCACCATACTGAGAAGTGTCGAGCTCTCCAGCACAAGGTTCAAGATTTGATCGATGCCAAGGCAATCAACTTCGCTCCAGTGCCTAATGTCGTAAACAACCCTATGCCTCAGCATGGTGGGCATAGAGTGAACAATATTGAAGGGAAAGAAGCTGAAGATCTGGTTGTTAATGTGGATGATGTTCAGACTTCTCTGCTAGTTGTGAAGTGTCGTCTGCTGAAGGGGGGTGTCTACCCGGGCTGTGATGAAGATTGTTTGGGCTGTGCAGAATCTGAGAATGGTTGCGACCAGTTGAAGACCGGTATCCAGGGTATGATGGATGAAGGTTGTTTGCAATTCAGTAGGGATGTAAAAGATCGTGGAACAGCGTCAACTATCACCATTTACTTTAAACCGTCTGAAGAACGTGGACAAAGGGTCGTCAGTGCACCTGCAGCAAATGGTACCCCAGTTACCATTCCAGTGCCTGTAACCATCAGTGTTCCAACTACTATCGTCGCGTCTGGAAGAAGGGCTGTTGAGAATAGTAGAGCCGTGCCGTGGAAGTATGATAATGCTCACCGCAATTACAGAAGGGCTGAAAGTCAGACAAGACCAGTGAATCAAACTCCAGTGACAATTGGTTTACCGAATAGAGTTCCTGCAACTGTTGGTCCGGCTGTGGATAATGTAGGAGGTCCAGGAGGTTTTACCAGAAGCGGTCGTCTGTTCGCACCGCAGCCTTTGAGGGACAATAATGCCGAGGCTCTCGCCAGAGCAAAGGGTAAGCAAGCTGTGGTTGAGGAAGAACCTGTTCAGAAGGAGGCACCCGAGGGGTCATTTGAGAAGGACGTGGAGGAGTTTATGAAGATAATCAAGAAAAGTGACTACAAGATTGTGGATCAGTTGAATCAAACTCCGTCCAAGATTTCTATACTTTCACTGTTGATGTGCTCTGAAGCACACCGTAACGCCTTGCTGAAGATGTTGAATCTGGCTTACGTGCCTCAAGAGATTTCTGTCAATCAACTGGAGGGTGTGATGGCCAATGTGAGCACCAGGCATGGTGTGGGTTTCACCAACTTGGACTTACCACCTGAAGGGCGAAACCATAACAAAGCCTTGCACATCACCATGGAGTGCAAGGGGGCAGTGTTGTCTCACGTATTGGTAGACACCGGGTCGTCGCTGAATGTGCTGCCTAAGCAGATTTTGAAGAAGATTGATGCAGAAGGGTTTGTGCTTAACCCCAGCGACCTGATTGTTCGTGCTTTCGACGGATCCAAACGCTCTGTGTGTGGAGAAGTTACCTTGCCTGTGAAGATAGGTCCTGAGGTTTTTGATATCATCTTCTATGTTATGGACATCCAGCCTGCCTACAGTTGTTTGTTGGGGCGTCCATGGATTCATGCAGCAGGGGCAGTCTCGTCGACTCTCCATCAAAAGCTCAAGTATGTCTGGAACGGTCAGATTGTGACTGTGTGCGGTGAAGAAGAGATTATGGTGAGTCATCTATCCTCGTTCAAGTATGTTGAGGTGGATGGCGAGATCCACGAAACTTTATGCCAGGCGTTTGAGACTGTGGCTCTTGAGAAAGTGGCGTACGCTGAGCAGAGAAAGCCAGGTGTTTCGATTACTTCTTACAAACAGGCTAAGGAGGTTGTTGATTCTGGCAAAGCTGAAGGCTGGGGCAAGATGGTGGATTTGCCGGTTAAAGAAGACAAATTTGGCGTTGGTTACGAGCCTCTCCAGGCAGAGCAGAATGGTCGAGCGGGTCCGAGTACCTTTACCAGCGCTGGGCTGATGAATCATGGCGACGTCTCTGCAACCAGTAGTGAAGACTGTGACAGTGACTGTAATCTGGACAACTGGGTTCGCCCTTGTGCACCAGGGGGGTCTATCAACAACTGGACGGCTGAAGAAGTGGTTCCAGTTACTCTTCTGACAGAGTAATTTTCTGTTGTTTTGTCATTTTGCATGAAAATCCTACGTTCTGCCCAAGGCGTAGTGATTCATTTTGTAGGGCCTCATCATGTTTTAATGATTATCATTAATGAAGGACATTTTTTGCAATCAAACTTTGTGATCCCTGTTTTTTCTATTTTTGTTTTCACTTTTTCAAAACAATAAAAAATGGCAATATTTTTGTTTTTTTTGTGACTTTCTCGAACTCTTTTTCTAAAACAAAGCATAAAACATGCAGAAGCGATCTTACGGCATTCACTATGAACAATCCTGTTATGGCTCAGTATGATTTCGACAATCCCATCTACCAAGCTGAAGAGGAGAGTGAGGAAGACTGTGAACTCCCTGCAGAATTGGCCAGACTACTGAAGCAAGAGGAAAGGGTCATCCAACCTCATCAGGAGGAGTTGGAAACTATTAATTTGGGTACTGAGGACGCCAAAAAGGAAATTAAGATTGGGGCTGCTTTAGAAGACTCTGTCAAGAGGAGGCTGATTGAGATGCTGAGAGAATATGTGGAGATATTTGCCTGGTCATATCAAGATATGCCTGGATTGGATACAGATATTGTGATGCATCGATTACCTCTTAGAGAAGGATGTCCTTCGGTCAAGCAGAAGCTTCGTAGAACGAGTCCTGATATGGCAGCTAAGATCAAGGAAGAGGTTCAAAAGCAGTGGGATGCTGGTTTTTTGGCTGTTACAAGTTATCCCCCATGGATGGCCAACATCGTTCCTGTGCCGAAGAAGGATGGCAAAGTCAGAATGTGTGTCGATTACCGGGATTTGAACAGAGCGAGTCCGAAAGATGATTTCCCATTACCTCACATTGATGTATTGGTTGATAATACGGCTCAATCCTCGGTATTCTCTTTCATGGATGGTTTCTCCGGATACAATCAGATCAAGATGGCGCCAGAGGACATGGAAAAGACGACATTCATTACACCTTGGGGCACGTTCTGCTATAAGGTGATGCCATTTGGGCTGAAGAATGCCGGTGCTACCTATCAGAGGGCAATGACGACTCTCTTTCATGACATGATGCACAAAGAGATTGAAGTGTACGTAGACGATATGATTGCGAAGTCGCAGACAGAAGAGGAGCACCTGGTTAATTTGCAGAAACTGTTTGATCGGTTGAGAAAGTTCAGGCTGAGGTTGAATCCGAACAAGTGTACGTTTGGGGTGAGATCAGGGAAGCTTTTAGGCTTCATTGTCAGTGAGAAAGGGATTGAGGTTGATCCAGCAAAAGTCAAAGCTATTCAAGAGATGCCTGAACCGAAAACGGAAAAGCAAGTCCGTGGGTTTTTAGGGAGGTTGAACTACATTGCAAGGTTCATATCTCATCTAACTGCTACATGTGAACCAATCTTCAAACTGCTTAGAAAGAATCAAGCGATCAAGTGGAATGATGATTGTCAGAAAGCTTTTGACAAGATTAAAGAGTATTTACAGAAACCTCCAATCCTTATACCTCCAGTTCCAGGGAGACCTCTGATAATGTACCTGTCAGTGACTGAGAACTCAATGGGGTGTGTATTGGGACAGCATGACGAGTCTGGTCGAAAAGAGCATGCCATATACTACCTTAGCAAAAAGTTTACCGACTGTGAAACAAGATATTCACTGCTCGAGAAAACTTGCTGTGCTTTGGCCTGGGCTGCTCGCCGACTGAGACAGTATATGTTGAACCATACTACCTTATTGATTTCTAAGATGGATCCAGTAAAATACATCTTTGAGAAGCCAGCTCTCACCGGACGTGTTGCCCGTTGGCAGATGATCTTAACAGAGTACGACATTCAGTACACGTCATAGAAAGCCATCAAAGGTAGTATTCTGTCAGACTACCTCGCCGAGCAACCGATTGAAGATTATCAGCCTATGATGTTTGAATTCCCGGATGAAGACATCATGTATCTCAAGATGAAAGATTGCGAAGAGCCTCTTGTCGAGGAAGGACCGGATCCTGATGACAAGTGGACACTGATGTTTGATGGGGCTGTGAATATGAATGGTAACGGCGTTGGGGCAGTATTGATCAATCCTAAAGGTGCTCATATACCTTTTTCTGCCAGACTGACGTTTGACGTCACCAACAACGAAGCTGAGTATGAGGCTTGTATCATGGGGATAGAAGAAGCCATTGATCTGAGGATCAAAACACTTGACATTTATGGAGATTCAGCTCTAGTGGTCAATCAAGTCAACGGAGATTGGAATACGAATCAGCCGCATTTGATTCCGTATAGAAATTACACCAGAAGAATATTGACGTTCTTCAAGAAAGTGAAGTTGTATCATGTCCCCCGGGATGAGAATCAAATGGCTGATGCTTTGGCTACTTTGTCGTCTATGATCAAAGTTCATTGGTGGAATCATGTGCCACATATTGAAGTGAATCGACTCGAGAGGCCTGCTTATGTGTTTGCAGCCGAGTTAGTTGTTGCTATTGATGAGAAGCCGTGGTATTATGACATCAAGAACTTCCTCAAGACTCAGGAGTATCCTGAAGGTGCGTCGAAGAATGACAAGAAAACCCTGAGAAGGCTAGCTGGAAGCTTCTATTTGAATCAGGATGACGTGTTGTATAAGAGAAACTTTGACATGGTCTTGCTCAGATGCGTGGATAGACACGAAGCAGACATGTTATTGCAAGAAGTGCACGAGGGTTCGTTTGGTACCCATGCTGGTGGTCATGCAATGTCGAAGAAATTGCTGAGAGCAGGTTATTACTGGATGACTATGGAATCCGATTGTTTCAAGTATGCTCGGAAGTGCCATAAGTGTCAAATCTATGCTGATAAGGTGCACGTACCACCAAGCCCTCTGAATATCATGAATTCGCCTTGGCCGTTTGCTATGTGGGGCATTGATATGATCGGGAAGATTGAGCCTACTGCTTCAAATGGACATCGCTTCATCCTGGTTGCGATTGATTACTTCACCAAATGGGTAGAAGCAGCTTCCTATGCTAATGTTACCAAACAAGTGGTTACCCGGTTCATCAAGAAAGAAATCATATGTCGTTATGGAGTTCCTGAGAGAATCATCACTGACAATGGTTCGAATCTCAACAACAAGATGATGAAAGAGCTTTGTAAAGATTTCAAGATTGAACATCACAATTCTTCTCCTTACAGACCGAAGATGAATGGTGCTGTAGAAGCGGCGAACAAGAATATCAAGAAGATTGTGCAGAAGATGGTCGTTACGTACAAGGATTGGCATGAGATGCTGCCTTTTGCTTTGCATGGGTACCGTACCTCAGTACGTACGTCGACCGGGGCAACCCCTTACTCCCTTGTGTATGGTATGGAAGCTGTCCTACCTGTTGAAGTGGAGATTCCTTCTCTGAGAGTTTTATTGGATGTCAAGCTGGACGAAGCCGAGTGGATTCGAACAAGGTTTAACGAATTGAGCCTTATCGAGGAGAGACGGTTAGCAGCTGTATGCCATGGACAGTTGTATCAGAGAAGGATGAAGCGAGCCTTTGATCAGAAAGTGCGTCCTCGAAGCTATCAGGTCGGTGATTTAGTCTTGAAGAGGATCCTCCCTCCCGGTACAGATAACAGGGGCAAGTGGACTCCTAATTACGAAGGTCCGTATGTTGTGAAGAAGGTTTTCTCCGGTGGGGCCTTGATGCTTACAACTATGGATGGTGAAGATTTTCCGTCTCCTGTCAACTCAGATGTAGTCAAAAAATACTTCGCATAAATTGACCCGCTGGACAAGAAAAAGAGAGTCCAGGCAAAAATGGGCATCCCGACGAACCAAAAAAAAACAAAAATAAAGGTTCGGGCAAAAATTAGGGATAAAAATAAAAAATGTGTACACCCGGTAAGTCGAAAACCCGCAAGGGCGGCTTAGGTAAAAATGGGTATCCCGGTGGATTGAAAACCCGAAAGGGCGATCCAGGCAAAAGTTAGGGATTAAAGCGAAGACTACAGTCCGAGTTGTCTGTACTTCATCAAGCTTTGTCGCCTGCCATCTCGAAAGATGTGATCCGTCCAGTCATTCTTCTCAGAAAGCAAGGAGTTGGGAGGAAAACTGATGATCTGTGAGTTATAACAGAACTGGGAAATAGTGGATGCCGTGTTCACGTTGCCATTAGGATAGATTTTTTCCTTTTTGTGCGCAATTACCTCTTTCTAGGAATTGCTCCCCAATGTATTTGCCTCTTCAGGCACATTTTCAATCAATAAAAATTGTTGTTCAGATAAATAGCTCTTGTTTTTATTTTTACTGTTTTGTTTGCAAAATGTCCGAATTTTTGATAAGCATTGCATATAAGAACATGGAGGCTATACGATGGCTTGCAGGATGACAAAACATTCGAAAATCATTTTGAAGGTTGAGGACACTTGAGCGTATCTTGTCCATGTATCCCCTGGGGGCAGTTTGTTGTGCTGTTTTTCAAGTTGACATCTGTGAGGACGTTTCCTCAGCAGACTTTTTCCCCAAGCAAGTTTGGAAGCTATCAGAGCTATGTTCCCCTGCGATGACGTCTGTGGATAGTGCCTTCTATTCCCCAACAGATATAAGGATTGCCTATCCCCAGCAGGCCTGTATTTGTCGATTTCCTCCCCGAGTGGGGCAGTTTCATTGAAAGTTATCTCCAGCATTTATCCTACCTGTGGACTGAAGGATATCCCTAGCGGAGTTTACCCTTCCCCAGCAGCAGTGCCATTCTTCAACAAGAGTGTGAAGCCACTTTACCATTCCTCAAGCAGAGTTCCCCGCAGAGTAGTTCCCCAAGAGGAGTCTCCCCACAGAGTCAGAGTATCTGATCATTTCGGTTCCCTAGCCAGGGTTCATTTGCATTTTGCATGTAGTAATCATTGCATCTTCAAAAATTGCGTAGCATTCCCATTCAATATGGAGCATTACGCCGTAGAAAAATTCAAACATATGCATTCATGTGTTAGCTTCATCAGACCGTATCCCCGGCAGAGGCGGATCATTTCATTCAACGTCAGCACAGCAAGACTGCTACAGTTGCTCTTGACAGCTTTCAGAATTGTTTATTCCCCACAGAGGTTTATTTCCTCACCCGATGGTGACAGAGGTTTATTTCCTCACCCGATGGCGACAGAGGTTTATTTCTTCACCCGATGGAGACAGAAGGTTTGTTTCTCCCCAGTGAGACCCCTAGCAAGTGATCAGCCTTGCCTCAGCATATCCCAGATATTGTACTTTGTGATACCAGTCAGTGTCATGTCAGCACCCGCGTGTGTTTTTCTTTGTTTGGTGTCGGTAAACACCATTGTTTCGGTGTCTGTAAACATCGAGTCTTTTCCCCAGTCATCGGTAAATGTCTGGTCATTTCTTTGGTGTCGGTAAGCACCATTGTTTCGGTGTCTGTAAACATCGAGTCTTACTCCAGTCATCGGTAAATGTCTGGTCATTTTTTGATGTCGGTAAACATCATCTTTCGATGTCTGTAAACATCGAGTCTCACCCAGTCATCGGTAAATGTCTGGTCATTTTTGGTGTCGGTAAACACCATTGTTTCGGTGTCTGTAAACATCGAGTTTTCTCTCCAGTCATCAGTAAATGTCTGGTCATCATTTTTGGTGTCGGTAAACACCATTGTTTCGGTGTCTGTAAACATCGAATTTCTCATTCCCAGTCATCAGTAAATGTCTGGTCATCATTTTTGGTGTCGGTAAACACCATTGTTTCGGTGTCTGTAAACATCGGGTATTTTCTCCAGTCATCGGTAAATGTCTGGTCATTTTTGATGTCGGTAAACATCATCTTTCGATGTCGGTAAACATCGAGTCCTCTTCGTCAGTCATCGGTAAATGTCTGATGATTCCCCAGCGAGAAATCCCCAGTAGAGTCATCTGTAAATGTCCTATCTGGTTTCCTGTTGCAAATATTTGTATCTCCCCAATAAATTTCTCATTCCCAGTCATCGGTAAATGTCTGGTCATTTCTTTGGATGTCGGTAAACATCATCTTTGGATGTCGGTAAACATCATCTTTCGATGTCGGTAAACATCATCTTTCGATGTCGGTAAATATCAAGTCTCATCCCAGTCATCGGTAAATGTCTGGTCAGTTCTTTTGATGTCGGTAAACATCGTCTTTCGATGTCGGTAAACATCGAGTCTCATCCCAGTCATCGGTAAATGTCTGGTCTTTTTTTGATAAAATCAAATCCCCAGAAGTCGTCGGTAAACGTCTTGTCTGGTATCACCACAAAGATTTTGTTCCTCCCCAAGCGGAGACGCCATCAGTAAATGGCCCAGTTTTTCTTCGATATCGGTAAATATCGAATTCCCAGTTGCAGCAGCCATCGGTAAATGGTCTTGCCAAGTTGACATCGGTAAATGTCAAGTTTCTTTGAAGCCACCATCGGTAAATGGTCTTGCTTCCTTTCTACATCAAATTTTGTTCCCGGCAGCCATCGGTAAATGGTCGTGCTGAAGTTGATATCGGTAAATATCAAAGATCCCAATTCTAACCATCGGTAAATGGTTTTGTTTCTCAGAAGTTTGTTTTCCCCGGACGCCATCGGTAAATGGTCGTGCTGAAGTTGATATCGGTAAATATCAAAGTTCCAGTTCTCCAACCATCGGTAAATGGTTTTGCTTTTGCTGAAGCTGTCAATTGCAGGCGTCGCCGGTAAATGACGTGGTTCTTATCCAGTACTGTGCAAATTCTACGGTTCCTTGGTATTCAATCCCTGTTTACCCTGAAAGTCTGACAGCCGTCGCTATCATCCGTTCGGGTTCCCAGCTGATTGAATAGGGGCAGCTGTAGCACCTCAAATTTGCACCTACCATTATGTATACATTTTCATATTAGGTCATAGCATGTCATGGCCCATTGCATAGCATTGCATTGTTCCCAGTTGCCTCAAGTGCAAGCAATCAAGAATTAGGTCAAACTAATCTCCTGATCAGTCAACCAAGCAAGCAAAAGAATTTTTCATTGAATCAAGGCCTTGGGGTTTGTCCAACAAGTTCACATGGCTTGGGGATCCATTTGAAGTATTTTGGTCAAGGATTGAAGGCTCAGAGGTCAGCAGTTCATGCCCAGACAGTCAAAAACCCTGAAAAAGTCAACTGTCAGTCAAAGCAATGGATGGTGGTCATTCTTGTGGAATTTGGGCACCATGATCAATAATCAAGAGTTCATACAACTTGGAACATCATTTGAAGTCAAGTCCTCAAGGAATTAGGGTTTGGAAGTCATCAGTCAATGCATAATCAGTCAGAAACCCTAAAAGTCAATTGTTGGTCAGCTGTCCATCTAATCAGTGATTGGATGATTGGAATTGGTTTGTGAGAGTTCATTCATGTCCAAATAGTCATCATACATCATGCCAAACACCATCATGGAAGAATTTGAAGCCAGATCATAAATTTCCAAAAGAAGAAACTGGGCCTGTAACTGAAACCTGCCATAAATGGAAAGTCTTGATCCTCAAACCTACATTTTGATACAAGCCTCAAATGAATTTTTGCCCAACATGAAAGTTGAAGATCTTGTTCTCCCATTTCCAAAAAGTCCTAGAACTCTCAATTCCCATGTGTGGTTGGCAAGTTATGATCGAATCGATTTCAGAAAATCTTGAACTTCAAAGGGGCATATCTCCCAAACCGTTTGGCCAATTTTGGTGGGGTTTTTTCCTACAAGTCACATTTGATCCCCTCTTTCCAAAAATATAAGTTTCATGAGCCAAAACTTCACCAATCAAAATGGCATATTTTGACCTTTTTCATTTAAATGCAAGTTTGACCAAGAGTTGACTTTTTGATTTAAACATTTTTTCAACATTTGGCCATTTGGAACAGCTCATAAATATCATTTTAAGTGTGTTTGCAAGCTCAAATTATGCAGCACATGTGAATATTGCTTGGTTGCTTGAATTGTAAGAAAAGTACCATTTAACCATACTTGCACCATACTTGTCCATGCCTTGCCTTGTACCTCAAGAGGACACACATTGTGCAGCATTCTTGATCATTTTTCTGTCATGTGGAGACCTCATTATGCAGCCAAACAACCTACAAGTACACATAGCCATGCTTGCTCACTTGAATTTTGGCAAAAGGACATGTCCAATTCATGAACCATACCTCTTGCAACCTTGCCTTGTACTACTCTCACATAGCAGAATTTTTGGGCCATCATTCTTTGTTTTGGACACACACAACACAGCCACATGACCAATTGCATACCACTCACTCTCTAAAAAACCCTCACCCTGCTGTGCAATCAAGAATAACCATACCATGCCATATTTAATGCAGCAAAATTCAGGATTTTCTGTCATGGAGAACAGCAATAGCAGCATGAAAAACCATAACTGAAGGACATTGCCTTGCCAAAAGCAGGATTCAACAACAGTCTTTTTGGTGAGGTATTTTCTGTCCTTTTGAGGACAGTAGCAGCAAGGCAGCAGGGCAAAAACCATTTGGCCAAAACAATACAAAACAGCAGGGCATTTTTTCTTATTTGTGATTCCTGTCAAAAAGGGAACCTGGCCCTCACTTTCCTGTCAACAAAAAGGCAACAAACCACCTGCTAACAAAAACACATAATAGACTTCTCACTCATTTTTCTCCAACATCATCCTTGCTTGCTTGCATTCACCATTGGCTGTCATAACAAAAAGGAGAAAAAACCAAAAGCCCAACAGACCTCACTTGGAATTTTCTTCAAAACCTGTAAAACACAAAGCCACAAACCAACAGCTCCACCATCCTATTTCTGTCATGAAACTGCATGAACCAAACCAGAAAACTCCACTGATGCACATATGCATCCTTGGCCACTTTTGAAAAATCTGCAGCAAGAAAACCCTTACTCTCCCACCACAAAACACACACTGCTGGCCATTTTGCATTTTTTTCTTCTGTCATCAAAAAACTAGTGACAACAGCATACCAATTCACTCATGCTGAACCTCACTTGCCTTTTCCAACAAAAGCCTGGCCATTTGCATTTGGTCTAAAGAAAAGCACGAATTCTGCACAAACCCTTCAAAAACCCTTGAGTAACCTTCATTCCTTCATCATCCATCACTTAGAGCTTGGACCTTTGACTGTTTGGGCTGAATCATCCAAAACATTGTTGCATCTCAGCTTTTCTGCAGAAGTCAAGTAATTTTCGACCCCTTTGTTTTGTTAAATTGTTGCATGTTTTGGAAAGATCTTTGGATGCTGAATTCACTGATAGCTTTAGTTTTGAGATTGGTTGATTCTATCAAAAGATATGCTGATTTGAAATTTAGTGCTCATATTGTTTTTTGCTCGAATCCTGTTTGTTCATGTACTTTGATGAAAATGAATAGTGGATTAGGCATGTATGATGCTTAAGGATCACATTGCAATGTTCATTTATTGTTTCTGTGCATTTTGTTTTTAAGCACACGAATGCATTTTGCTGCTGTTAAACCTTATGAGTATGCCTAGAGAATCCATGTGAACCATGTTAAATGTTGTTTGCGTGCTATTTTGGATTTTCAATTGCTTTGGTTTTGCTTGAGAATGCTGAATGCTATGGCTGCTAAGACCTAAATGCATGAGCTCTGCCCAGAAATTCCATGTGATGTGTTTTGTTTGTTTGTTAACTACTGTTGTTTAGTACTGATGATTAATGGCCAGGCTTAATTATTGAGGTTTATTCATTGATTCATGTTTGGATGTTGATGATACAATGTTGAAGGCCATGCTGCTAAAATCCTGCTGCAGTACTGCATATGTCCAGAAAATCAATGATTTGTGTTTGTCGTGTTTGATTATGGCCACTTGATTGTTGCATTGATTATTATGTTAACATGTTGCAATGCCTTGCTGTATTAGAAACCCTAGCATTCCCTGAATTTGCATGAAGTTTGGATTGTTGTGTGTTGCTGAATGATTTTGTTGGAACACTAATACCATGCTGTTTGATTGGGTTTGTTGAAATTTTGTTTTGCTGATGAAGTTACATGTACTGCTATGCTGAATTTCAATTGATAATGATTGATAAACATTAATGTCCTGCTGCTGTGTTTGAACATTAATATTTGCCAGAAATCCACATATATCATGCTTTGCTTGTTTGTGCTATGATGTTACAAGAGTGAGTGTTATGCTGTTGTGTGTTGGTGCATGATTTTTTTTATGCTGATGAACTTGCTTCAAGAGCAAATACCATAGAACCCTGCTGTTCATGAGCTTTACATTTGAATTTCCTGCTGTCTATGTGAATGTTGTTGCTTGAATTGATGATTGCATGATGTTGTTTGTGTGCTGCTGTTGTTGCCAATGCCATGTGGTTGCTAAAACCCTAAGGGTTCATGTGAAACTCAGAATTTTCAACTTGTTGGCCGTGTTACTGTTCCATTGGCTGGGAGCCAATAGGAACATTTTATTTGCCTTGCCAAAACGCAGTAGTTTTGATTAATGAGCCCAGAATTACACTTCTGCCATTCGTTGACTCATTGTTGACCATTTGTCATGCTATGTGTTTCATACTTTGTTCAATTATCCATTCAACTTCAACAATTCATTTTAAATTCATTTTAACTCCAAAAATTGTGGGATTTTTTGCATTAAACTCATGAATATGTCCTTCATTTTATTGTGAATTTTAATTAATTTTTCAGTGGCTGGATTTTAAATGATAATTATTTTCCCAACATGTATGCAAAATGATACATTGTGCCATTCCTTTTGTGAAATTGTCATATTGCATCCAATGAGCTTGAAATTTTTTGTGGTGAAAACAGACACATTGACCTTCATTTCCATATAAAGTTTGTGCATTTATCATTTATGGATTGAGAGTTATGATTTTCTGAAGTGATGTGTTGCATTTGGTGTCATACCATGATCATGCATTTTCTCTAATTTTGTTCACATGCTTCCTCTTATCCAATTGACCCCAAATTTTACATGAACCATCTATCACATGTCTAGTTTGTGTATGAATTTTCTTGGGATTAATCTTGCTGTTTTCCATTTGATTGTGAATTTTCTTCCATGCTTGGTCATTTGTTAACTTTTTGTGCTATGCATTGCCAAATCTTTTGTGAAATCCTCATACCATATCACATGGACATGAAATTTGATATGTGATAACTAGACATCTCAAGTTTGGCATTGGTGTTAATCTCATTCATTTCTCATCTGTTTTCAATTTGATATGATTTTTTGAAGTTGACCCATGCTTGTTGACTTTCTTTGTGCATGCTTGAATTTGGTTTGACTTCATGATTTTCATTGACTGCCTTCCACTTGCCCAAATGGGATGAAATTTGACATGCTTACTATGCTATGTGTTAGGTTTGATCATGATTTATTTGGTGATTTTTGGAAAATGTTTAGGTCATTTTTGATGCAAGTCTTGCTGTTGACTTCTATGAGCTTCTGTTTGCCATGCTTTGACCTAATTTGTTCATGAAATGATGATAGTGATTGATATGAATGTGAACCCAATTGGTTTTAATAGTTTGAACATGATTTTGGATGCTTATCCTTTGCTGTTTTGACTTTATCATTTACTTTTGACCCTAGGCTTGCCCTAGTGGTCCTGCTACTCACCTTTGAGTTTGTGTTTTCAGGTTGACCATCAAATGGCCATTGAGACCAATTAATTTGATTGAGCTTGCTCAAGTATCATTGTCTAACCTCTTTGTTTTGTAGGTGGCTTGGCTCACATGCCCTAAGCGTTGTGCCTTGCACATCCATGTGCCTTTAATGGACTGTTGTTGTCTGTTTCTGTTTGTTTTGTTTGAAGTTGCATACTAACATCTGCTTGACTGTTTCAGGTGCTTTAGTTGCTTAGTTCCTTGTGAACTTTTTGCTTTGCTTCGCTTGTATAAGCAATTTGCATTGAGGTATGTCTCTCTTACTTCATGTAGTCTGGAAGACCTGGCCTGTTACTTGGCCAGGCAACTGTCTGAAGTCCTCCTTAAGAGGCAATGTTTGTGATTGTTTACTTTTGTCCTTGCATAGAGTCAAAGTCCTCCTAAGTGAAGAGGCAATTGGTGGAAGGTAGGGATATGCAATCTATCCCCCACTATTCAGTGTGTCATCCGCTCTGCTCACACCACTGTGTTGATGCATTGCAGATACAAACCCAAGATCTTGTACAACTGTACAGTTGAGTCAGTTTTAATGTGTAGAAGGGTTCCCACTTTCTGAACCCACACATTCTTGTCAAATGCTCTCCCGGGCCAGGGATAGAAGCAATGAGGCACACCCCTCATCTCCTTTCATCTGCTTCACCTTAGCCCCTCAATGGCAAGGTTAAGAGCACATTCACCCAGTTCCAGAGGTTTGTTTGTTGAGGTTGATATGACCCCTTGACTAAAACCAAACCCTTGTTTGAGCCACTTGTTTGTGTATAGCTTGCTTCCTGTGCAAGTTAGGATAGTTTGACTTGCTTCCTGTGCAAGTTAGGATAGTTTGACTTGCTTCCTGTGCAAGTCAGGATTAGTTTAGACTTGCTTCCTGTGCAAGTTAGGTTTTGCTTGGCTTGCTTCCTGTGCAAGTTAAGTGTGTGTGGCTTGCTTCCTGTGTGAGCCATACTTAGGATAGGTTGGCCCTTGTGCCATTTAGCTAGAAACCTTAACTTAGGGATGATTTTGCATGATAACATCTAGGCTCGAGTCGTAGTCTCCCTAGTGTTGTGTCTCCCTCTGTTATCTGGTTAGGCTAGTCCTTTATCCCTGCGTAGGGGAACTACATCGCCCTGATCTTCATACCAGATGAAGTATGTAGGCAGGAGATTGAGCTGATCTCTCCGGGCGCCCTTTTTCTTTTTTGTGTGTGTTGTTTGACAGTTGCTAGGCTCGAGTGCCTGACTCCTTAGCAATTTGTTGTCTGTTTGTTTGAGTGTGTGCTTGACAGTTATAGGCTCGAGTCCCCGACTCCCTATTAACTTGTTATGCCGTTGTGTGCTTGGAAGCTGATGTAAGTCCATCGAGTGGCATTTGGGTTCCAGTGTGCGTGTGTTTGGTTCGGATGCTGATATAAGCCCAGTGATTGGCATTCAGGCTCCATGTTTGCCTTCTTGTGTGTGTTTTGGTTCGGATGCTGACATAAGTCCAGTGATTGGCAGTCGGGCTCCACGTTTGCCTATTTGTGTTTGTTTGTGTGCGTGTCAGCTGAGCTACGAATGCTCTGATTCTTCTCTCGTCCGAGAAGATACGTATGCATAGGATGCGATATCCTAGCGAGCATGTGTCGTTTCCCCAGTCCGAACTACTTCGACTCTGATGTCTATGCCTGATAGACTAAGTAGGCCCAGGATACGATATCCTGCCGAGTCAGTTTCAGTCAGTCTCTTGCGTTTCTTTCAGCCAGTGTGTGTGAGTATTTGAGCAGTGTTTAGCAACCAATTTCCTTCCTTTTGTGCGTGGATCCCGTAGAGTACTACGGATGCGTAGGGGTGCTAATACCTTCCCTTCGCATAACCGACTCCCGAACCCTTTCTCTTTGGTCGCGAGACCATGTTCTTTCCCAGGTTTACTCTGAGCGTTTCCTTTCCCTCTTTTGGGATAAATAACGCACGGTGGCGGCTCTGTTGTTCTTTCTTTTCCCGCCGGTTTTTCGCGCGATGCGACACCTGTGGCTGACTGTTTCAAAGCGCACTTTGTGGCCGCGTGATGCTCGTCATGGGCCTGTGACGGTCGTCACAATCTGGGTCGTGACGAGCGTCATGAATCTGTGACGGTCGTCACCTCAGCAAAATCTGCAATTTCTGCTTTTCTGGTTTTTCTGTGCTTTTCCACGTGTTTCTTCATTCTTTTTCTTCCTTTTCTTCATTTTTCTCTTTAGTGCATGGAGATTCAAATACCTGCAAAAACAACACGAATACTTGCGCAATAATCGGGGTATTAATCGAAATGGTGTGATCTTTGAGTGTAAATTAAGGCAATTATCTGATGTGTTTTCGCGTTATCGAACTCCCCTAAACTTGAATCTTTGCTTATCCTCAAGCAAACACAATTTGGAAACAAAATTAAATGCGAATACGTTACCCGTTCGTACGTGGTTGTCAGGTGGATTGTTAGGATGTCCGATATTGAGTAAAACACCAAAGATACTGAGACGACATGAACTTTCAGCTTTAGCATAGATCTCTCCTTTACACAGGCCAGTTCGAATCATGTTATTATAGCTCGACCTAGTGTCTCTGCTTCTATTTCACCCAGTTTCGTTCTAGCGCAATCACATTAAGCCATTTGCCTCCGCACGCACTTAGTGAAGTAGCCGGTTAGTGACTTTGATCCTTGGCTTAGCACGGGGGTCTAGTACACTACTGCGGTACCCCTTTATATATCCCTTTTTTGAAGGTTGTGGGGGATCGAACCATAGTCCGTCCTACCGAGTCCAGTACCAGGTACCTTTGGACCAACCAACTGGGGTTTCTATTCCTTCTTTTTGCATAACTTTGCAACCTTTTTGTATGGTTCTTTTATCAATTTCTTGATAGCAACAGTATGAATGAGTTTCTTAATTTGTAGGCATCAAACACTTATATTCATCGGCTCTCCACGTGGTTTGCGCTTGAGACGGTGCTGACTGCTAGTATAAACTACTAGGGGTTAATCTAGAGTGGAGACTTAAGGTGTCGGTATAATGGTTATTCAAACTGATCTCGTAGAAGTGAAGGATCTAGGGTGTCGGGAGGGTATCCATCTTGTTAGATCTTTCTCAGTTTTCCTAACAAAACCTCTGCAAGACAACCTATATACTCGTAGGGTATGCATTTTAAACTTAAGGAAAATTTTTGGTATGCCCAAAATATGTAAAAATGATTGAAAAGGATAAGAAAATTTTTTTGTATTGGCTGAAAATATTTGCAATAGAAACAAGTAGAGGAGTGATAAGGATTTCCTCCCACATTTAAACAATGCATTGTCCTCAATGCGACAGTATACAGAATAAAAATAAAAGAAAGAAACAAAAATCACTCCTCGTCATTACGCGGCTGACTTCTTCGTGCTCTGGCTCTTGCTCTTGCGCGCTCACCTCTTCCTCGCTGGGTAGGATCCAATCCCACGTGCTGAGTATATTCCTGGATGGCATCTACGTGATAAGTCAGGGCACTCATCTGGTCTGAAAGTTCCGCCATCCCTTGATCATGCCAGTTAGCATAATTGTGCTGATCCTGCTGCATTTGCTGGATCGCTTGCATCATTTCTATTTGGCGGTCTTTGATTATTTGATTGTGTTGCAACATCTCGGCGTAGATGTTTTCCATGGAGGCGGCTCTTCATTCGCTTCTTCGTTGTCCTCGGGAATAAGTCTCTGCAGCGCGCTCTTGAGGTGGTTGAGGCATTCCTCGGTCAAGCTCCTCTTCGACTTCATCTGCACCATTACCCAGATTTCCATCATTTGCCTCGGGGGCCTCCAGATCAAAAATCAAACTTGCCATTTCTCTTGGATCTGTGCGATTCCTGTTGGGCATGATGATACTTCGAACGACCTTGTTTCTAACAACAGGATGATACTTCCCATCATCTCTTGCTTTGATCAGGTGTGAAGCACGACAGTAGTCGATGTCGAGAAATTCTGCTTCCAGGGCTGGTAAGTTGGCTAGCCTATCTCTCAGGTTCAAGCCTAATGCTATGGAAGTGATAATTCCCCCACAACAAAACGCTTGGCTGCCTCTCATGTAAGCAGCCTGGATGTTGGCTAGTAGGAAGGGATTAGCATTGAATGCAATTTGGGCAAACACACAGTGAATAAGGAAAAGTTCCTTGGAGTTTACCTTGTGGTTGTTGACTCTTCTAAAAACTGTGTGCAATGGTCATATGCTCGTAACGGTCACTTTCATGTGTGTGACGATCGTCCCAGATCCGTGACGGTCGTCACGTCTCTGAGACGGACGGCACCCTATAGTGCCGATCGTCACACGCTGAATTTCAAAAAAATTCTCTAGCACAAGTTGCAACAGCATTTGATAACAGCATAAATGATAACTAAGCATTGAATTTTAACAGCATAAATGCAAAAATAAATAGATAGATGAAATAAACATAAATAAATGAATAGCAATTGAATTAATAAATTGAAATTGAATATAACATAGGAAAAAATGTAGCGATAACATAGCAGACAAAAACAATAGAACAAAAGTAAAATAAATAAATGCGCTCCCTCCCCACACAAAACAAAGCAGTGTCCTCATTGCTTAGTGCGAGTAGGAGAAATTAGTGGTTAGTAGTATTAGCCACATTTTTGTCCCAATGCAGCGACAACTTCATTCAGATAATGAAACTGCTCAACGGCTATATCCATCAGACCCATGACATCAAAGTGTATGAGCTTTATCTCTTCTTTCACAATGGTGATGTCAGCTTGGAAAGCATTCAGACGGGTGATGAGCATGGCATGATTATCAGCATAAGATGGAGGAACCGGTTCAGCAATGTTATAATAGTTAGGAGGTGTTTCAGGGTCTGATTCTTCCTTATGGATAAGGTCATTGAGACACTCATATTTAGGTGGGGTTGTAGTAGGTGAAGGTGGATCAATAGGGTGTTCCTCTAAGTCGTAGAGACAGTTATCTCGGTTGTGAACACTCGTTTTCTCATGGTTAGGCAAGGTGCATAGTCGAACCACTTTGTTACTGATTAGATAATCAAAGGTATCCGTCCCAATGTTTCATATGATTCTGCGATTAAAGCAAAACTCGATATCCATTGGACGAATGTTTCCAAAAGGTACAAGCTCATAAAGTGGGCGTACAAGTCCTATGGCGTCTGCTATCATGGTTACTAGGCGACCTATGATTATTGGGGTACGGTTATTCTTGGTAAGGTGGACAAATCTTTCCATCATGAATGTCACTATATTGACGTGTCGACCTTGATCGACACATAGCAAGATGAAGAGTTCATCGCGGGACACTAAGGTGTTATTCTCTTCCTTACCAAATAAGGTGTGGGCTAGTATTTTATGAAAGTATCGGATAGCAAGGTTATGGATCTTTTGTGAGTGCATCTCATTCGGGTTAGGGTTGGATTCTCCAGATATGCTACCCCAGAAGTCATCGAGGTCAATGTCATCGATAAGATCCTCCTGGCGGGTAGTAAATATGAAAGGGCTACTAGGGAATCCTAGGAGGTCAGCAAGGTCTCGACGGGTGTAGGTGAAGTCCATGCTAAATAACCTAAAGGATATCAACCCTTTGTTAAGTCCGTAACCATGCTCAGGGATGTACACAAGGGAACTCAAGAATTCTAAGGTTAGTTCACGGTACGTGACAAATCGTCTCTTAATGGCTGCGTTCTCCCACCCAAGTTGGTTAAACATAAATAGGATGCTATCTCGGATGCCTAATTTATCCATGGTCGGTCCATCATAATATATGGTCAATGCCATATCCTTCCGGGCTGGATAATCATACCGCCTGCGTTGAACTCTGCCTCTGAAAACTGCCTCTGGTTGTTGCATGATGAAAGTAATTAACTAACTAGTTAGTAATTTTCCTGTTTGTCAGTATCCAATATGTCTAAGTTAGTTACTAGCAGCAACAAGAGTGACTGCAAAGAATCAAGAAGAGGGGAGCAAACAAAATAAAGAAGAAAATCAAAGAAGGGAAAATAGAGTGTAAGAAAAAGAACAAAAAGGAAAAAAGGTGGGTTGTCTCCCACTAAGCACTTTGTTTAATGTCGCAAGTTCGACAGTAGTGTCGCGTTGTACTAGGTTTGGGGTTGAGCGGACAGCTTTATGAGTCTGAGACTGTTCGAATAGTCTCTATTTTCTATATTGTGATAATGCTTTAGTCGCTTCCCGTTTACTACAAATGGGTCACTATTTCTACCTTTTATTTCTATCGCGCCACTAGTGAGAACTTTGGTGATCTCGAAAGGGCCAGACCACCGAGATTTGAGTTTTCCTGGAAAAAGTTTAAGTCTTGAATTAAATAGCAGCACTATGTCGCCGACTTTAAACTCCTTCCTAGAAATGCGTTTGTCATGCCATCTTTTGGTTCGTTCTTTGTAGATCCTGGCATTCTCGTAAGCGTCCAATCTTAGCTCTTCTAATTCGTGGATGTCCAGAATCCGTTTCTCGCCTGCGGAAGTGTAGTTTATGTTCAGGGTTTTAATTGCCCAATACGCTTTGTGTTCCAATTCCACAGGGAGGTGGCATGATTTACCATAAACTAGTTTGAAGGGTGTGGTTCCTATCGGGGTTTTGTAAGCCGTCCTGTAGGCCCACAAAGCTTCATTTAGTTTGGATGACCAGTCTTTTCTGGATATTCCTACAGTCTTCCTAAGAACTTGTTTTATTTCTCGATTCGAGACTTCGATTTGCCCGCTAGTTCGTGGATGATACGGTGTCACTTGGCGGTGTCGGACTCCATACTTCAGAAGGAGTTTTCCACATATATTCGATATGAAGTGGGAGCCACCGTCACTGACTACTAATTTTGGCACACCGAATCTGGGAAAGATAATGTTTTTGAATAACTTGATCACTACCCGTGTGTCATTTGTTGGAGAGGCTACGACCTCGATCCATTTTGAGACATAGTCGACAGTAACGAGTATGTATTTATTACCAAAAGAAGCTAAGAATGGTCCCATGAAGTCAATCTCCCATACGTCGAAGACTTCTACTTCTGAGATTCCTGTTTATGGCATTTCATCGCGTCTTGAGATGTTGCCAATGCGTTGGCACCGGTCGCATTTTATAACCGCGTTATGGACGTCCTTCCATAGAGGTAGACCAGAATGGGCTGGATTGCAGGATCTTAGTGCAGGTCTTTGAGGTACTTGCATGCCCTTCATAGGGAGCAGAATGGCAATTGGAGATTATATCATCGATTTCGTCCTCAGGAACACATCGACGGAAAATACCGTCGGTCCCTCTTTTGAAAAGAAGAGGTTCATCCCAGTAATACTGTTTTAGATCGTGAAAGAACTTCTTCTTTTGTTGATAAGATAGGCCCGGTGGAAGTACTCTGACGACTAGGTAGTTGACAAAGTCAGCATACCATGGCAGAGTTGCATTCGCATGTACTTCTTCCACAGATTCTTCTATTTCTGTATCATTTAATGTCAGTTCAGACATATCACTTTCCATTTGGGCTATGAGTTGTTCGTAAGGGAAATCGTCATTAATTGGGATTTGTTCAGACTTGTTCCCTTCGATACGAGATAAGTGGTCTGCTACTATGTTTTCAGTACCTTTCTTATCTTTTATTTCTAAATCAAATTCTTGTAAGAGCAGGATCCATCTTAAAAGTCTTGGTTTGGCATCCTTTTTACTTAACAAATATCTAATAGCGGCGTGGTCGGTATAGATGATAATTTTTGCCCCTACTAGGTAGGAACGAAATTTGTCCAAAGCGAACACGACGACTAGAAGTTCTTTTTCAGTGGTGGCGTAGTTCATTTGGGCTGGATCAAACGTTCTACTTGAATAGTAAATAACATGAAGCTTCTTATCTTTCCTTTGTCCCAATACTGCACCTACTGCGTAATCACTCGCATCGCACCTGATTTCAAATGGTAACCTCCAGTCAGGTGGTTGCATTATGGGTGCGGTGATTAAAGATGTTTTCAGTTGGTTGAACACTGTTAGGAATTTTTCATCAAATATGAAGTCAGTGTCTTTCATTAGTAATCCTGTAAGTGGATTGGTTATTTTTGAGAAATCTTTGATAAAACGTCGGTAAAAACCGGCGTGTCCTAGAAAGCTTCTTATTTCTCGTACGGTTTTCAGAGGTTGAAGGTTCTCTATAATTTCGACTTTAGATTTGTCCACTTCAATTCCTCTGTCAGATACCACGTGACCTAATACAATTCCTTGTTGAACCATGAAATGGCATTTCTCCCAGTTTAAAATGAGGTTTACTTTCACGCATCTTTCGAGTACCATTTCGAGGTTAGATAGACATCCTTCAAAACTCTGCCCACAAACAGAAAAATCGTCCATAAAGACTTCCATGATGTCGTCTATAAAATCGGCGAAGATTGCCATCATGCATCTTTGAAATGTTGCGGGAGCGTTACATAAACCAAATGGCATTCGTCGGTAGGCGAATGTACCATAAGGGCATGCGAAGGTGGTCTTTTCTTGGTCGTCAGGATGGATTGGGATTTGGAAGAATCCTGAATAACCGTCTAGATAGAAGAAGTGAGAATGCTTAGCCAATTGTTCAAGCAGTTGATCAATGAAAGGTAAAGGGAAATGATCTTTCCGAGTGGCTTTGTTTAGTTTTCTATAGTCAATGCACATTCTACTTCTGGTCATAACTCTTTGTGCTATGGACTCGCCCTTCTCGTTCTTAACAACTGTAACACCTCCTTTCTTGGGTACTACATGAACGGGGCTAACCCATTGACTATCAGAGATCGGGTATATGATTCCAGCGTCTAGAAGTTTCTTTACATCATCCTTGACTACGATACTTAGGATTGGATTGATCCTTCTCTGGTGTTCTCTAGATGTTTTACAATCTTCCTCCAGCATAATACGACGCATACAGATTGAAGGACTTATTCCTTTAAGACCGACGATGTTATATCCTAACGCTGTTGGATATTTTCTTAGGACATGTAGTAATTTCTTAGTTTCTATCTGTCCTAAGTCAGCGTTGACTATTACTGGTCTTTTCAGTTCAGTGTCTAGGAATTCATATCTTAGGCTCTTTGGTAGTGTTTTTAGTTCCAAGTCAGGTTTCTTTGGGCATGACATGTGGTCGGGTGTAAGTGCTAAGCATTCGCTTAAACTTTCGTTTTGGTATGGTTCATGCCAATTATTGTCTTCAAGGATTGGAGGGATTTGGATTTTCATTATTTCAGAGTATGTGGTTTCTTCCATCTCCATTTCTCTCATGCATTCGTCTGTGACATCAAGCAGATAGCAGGTGTCGTCTATACCTGGCGCTTGTAAGAATTGGGTCAAGATGAATTTAACCTTTTCCTCTCCAACTTCAAATGTCAGCTTACCTCTCGTTACGTCTATTATTGCTCCTGCGGTAGCCAAGAATGGCCTTCCTAGTATGATAGGTGTACTGGCATCTTCTTTGATATCCATGATTATGAAATCGGTAGGAATGTAAAATTGTCCTACACGAACTGGGACATTCTCTAGTATACCGACGGGATATTTGATTGAGCGGTCATCTAATTGAACATACATCTTGGTCTATCTTAATTCTTCCATACCATGCCTTTTGCAGATGGTTAAGGGCATTACACTAATGCTGGCTCCTAGATCACATAGAGCTTTGTCTATGACGAATTTTCGAATGACACAGGGTATGGAGAAACTACCTGGGTCCTTTAGTTTGGGAGGCATGTTATTCTGGATTATGGCGCTACACTCGGCAGTAAGTGTAACTATTTCGTCATCCTCAATCTTTTTATTATTGGATAGGATTTCCTTAAGAAATTTGGCATAGGAGGGTATTTGTGTGATGGCTTCTATAAAGGATATCGTAATGTTTAGTTGCTTCAGAAGCTCAACAAATTTCCTAAATTGACTCGCAGTTTTAGAACTTTTGAGTCTTTGAGGATACAAAATGGGTGGTTTATAAGGAGGTGGAGGCACATAAGGTTTTTCTTTCTCTTCGGCCTCTTGGGTATTATCTTCCGTTTCCTTTGGTTCATTTACCTGCTCAGCTGAGGTTTTATCTGGTTTTTGGTACATGGCAGGGTTTTGGAGTCTTGGATCTACGGGTCCGTCTACTTCTTTTCCACTCCTCAGTATAACGGCATTTGCATGTCCCTTTGGATTAGGTTGCAGCTGTCCAGGAAATGTTCCAGCTGGAGCGGCTGTAGATGCTTGGTGTTGAGCCACTTGTGAAATCTGTGTTTCAAGCATTTTATTGTGGGTGGCTAAGGCGTCTACTTTGCTCGCTAGTTGTTTAAGTTGCTCGCTAGTATGTATGTTTTGGTTCAAGAAGTCCTTGTTTGTTTGAGCTTGGGTAGCTATGAAGCTTTCCATCATCAATTCGAGATTTGACTTCCTAGGCATGTTAGGAGCATTGTTAGCTGGCTTTTGATATCCAGGCGGAACAGCTGGTGCTTGGCCAGGTGCATACAGGGCATTGTTATTCTTATACGAGAAATTAGGATGGTTTTTCCAACCTGGGTTGTAAGTATTTGAATAGGGATTTCCTTGTGTGTAATTTACTTGATCGGTTGGGACTCCTGCTAATATTTGACATTCTTGTGCAGTGTGTCCAAGGTTTCCACATAACTTACAGTTTGGAGTTACAGCAGTGTAGGTGTTTAATTGGCTGCATTGTATGGCAAAACACTAGCTGGATTCTAATGTCTTGACTGATGTCATGACATGCTGTGAAGGTGTTTGTGTGACTGCATTGTAGGTTAGAATATCTAACTGTACTCTGATGTCTTGACTGATGTCATGACACACGTGAGTAGTTTACTGCAGGATTAGCTAATACATGATTTGTTGAATGTCAAATTGGATGTGGTGACATTCATCCCTGTCAGCAGATACTGAGGAATAGAACAGTTGGTGTTCTGTTAGAACTCAGTATTTGTTTTCAGTCTGGTTATCAAGGAAATACCAGATCTGGCATAAGGCCTACTGTCTAAATGTCAAACTGGATGTTATGACATTCATCATTGACAGCATATACTGAACAATAGACAGAGTGGTGTTCTGCTACACTTCAGTATGTTTCTCAGTCTGTTCTTCAAGAGGATAACAGAACTGACTGAAGGCTAAGTGTGTAAATGTCAAATTGGATGCTTTGACATTTATTAATGTAAGCTGTTACTGTAGAATGGACAGATTGGTCCTGTACAGTTCAGCAAATTTGTACAGTCTGTTTTCAGAAAAAAAACAGACTTAGCATATGGTCCTTGATGTCAAGCTGAATGTTGTGACATTCATTCCTGACAGCATATGCTATATTGTAGGTTGTTTAGTTTTTCTGTTTCAGCTTTTTCTCAGGCTATTCTTCAGGGATTCAACAGCTGAGAGAAAATCCAGGAAATCAACAACCAAGCTACATTTAATGAACCTAACAAATAGCCTATTTGTTAGTAATCTAGATGTGGAATTTAGGGAAACTCGGGTGACCTTAAATTCAGGAGAATACAAGTGCAAGGCCCAAGTACTGCAATATAAAAGGAAGTCATTCCTTCATTCAGAACTGGGGATTTTGAGGCGTGAAGATTTAGTGTGTCCATCATACTTCACTGCTGTATTTTTGTGAGTCTTGTATTAGACATATCTTGTAAACCAAGCTATTATCACGTAGATGATTGCTTTGGTATAGTGTGTTCATTGAGTTGTAAGTGTTGTGTCACTCTAAGCTTTTAAGCGTGAGTGCTGTGTATCTTGATTAAAGCTGTTAAGCACAATCAAGAGTTGTTTGAAGTGTGACTTCAAAATTGTCTTTAATATTGATTAAAGGTAGTAATCACTGAGGTGATTGAGGGGGAGTGAGTAGGAACTCTGATCTTAGTGTAAGATTGAAATTGCATTGGGTAGGGATTAAGTGAAGAGTTGTAAACGGGTGAGTTTAGCTTTGAATTAATACTACTAATAGTGGATTTCCTCCCTGGCTTGGTAGCCCCCAGACGTAGGTCATGTTGGACTGAACTGGGTAAGCAATTACTTGTGTTATTTACTGCACTTACTTTTACGTTCTGCATAATTCTTGTTTGTGCAGAATTGGATATCATAACAACCCGTGTGACATCGAAAGTCTGATAACTAGAATTTCAATTGGCATCAGAGCAGGCACCCTGCCTATTAATTTCTGGGTGAGATCTAGGGAAGTTACTTTCTAGTACCATGGACAAGGATATAGGACACTCAAATAGACCACCCTTGTTGGATGGCTCTAACTATGATGACTGGAAGCCTCGTATGATAGCCTTCTTAAGGTCTCTAGATAGCAAAGTCTCGAGAGCTGTCAACAAAGGATGGGAACATCCAACGAAGACAGGTGAAGATGGAGTCAGTGTGCAAATTCCTAAAGAAGAGTGGGACAAGGAGCAAGAGGCATTAGCCCTTGGAAATTCTAAGGCCTTGAATGCATTGTTCAATGGAATCAGTAAGAACATCTTCAGGCTGGTGCACCACTGTGAGCTAGCTAAGGAAGTTTGGGATACCCTCAAGATAACCCATGAAGGTACTTCCAAGGTGAAGATGTCCAAACTTCAGATGCTGACCACCAAGTTTGAAAATCTGAGGATGAAAGAGGATGAGACTATTCATGACTTTCACATGAATATTCTTGAAATTGCAAACACCTCTGGTGGACTAGGTGAGAAAATGGCTGAAGAGAAACTTGTAAGAAAGATTCTCAGGTCCTTGCCTAAGAGATTTGCTGTGAAGGTCACAGCCATAGAGGAGGCTCAAGACATCTGCAATATGAAGGTGGATGAGCTCATTGGTACTCTCCAAACCTTTGAAATGGGCTTGTGTGAGAATGCTGAAAAGAAGAACAAAAGCGTAGCTTTTGTATCTAATACTGAAGAGGAGTCAGAAGCAGGATATACTGGAGGTGATGAAAGCATATCAGAAGCCATAGCCATGCTTGGGAGACAGTTCAACAAGTTCGTGAAGAAGATTGGTCAAAGAGGTAGACCTAATGTCAAGAACATCTCGTCTGACATCAGGAAAAGATCAACTTCTGAAGAAAAGTTCAACCAAGGCAAGGGAATCCAGTGTCATGGTTGTGAAGGGTATGGACACATTAGAGCTGAATGCCCTACTTACCTCAAGATGCAAAAGAAGGGGCTAGCTATCACATGGTCTGAGGGAGATTCTGAGAGTGAATCTGAAGGAGAATCTGCTAAACATGTCACTGCACTAACAAGTGTTTGTGCCACTGATGATGACTCAAGTGCAAATGAACTGACCTTTGATGAACTTGCTGCAGCTTATAAGAAGCTATGTGTCACCAGTGCAGAAGTGCGTGTACAAGGAGAAAAGTAGAAGAAACTCATCAAGGAGCTGGAAGATGAGAGACAGAAGCATCTGACAGTCATAGAGGGTCTAAATGGTGAGATAACCCTGCTGACCTCCAAGCTGGATCAAATGGCTAAATCCATCAGAATGTTGAATAAAGGAACTGACACCTTGGAAGAGATCCTAAAGGTGGGACAGAAGTCTGGAACCACATCTGGTTTAGGCTTTGTGAAAAAATCCTCAGCTGAACTCAAACGCCCAAAGGCTAAAGTTCAGAAATTCAAGCGGAGGTCACATCCAATGTCTCAACATCGGGGAACCAGGATGCATAATCATCAGAAGAGGAAATTCCAGAAATGGAGATGTCACCACTGTGGTAGGCTTGGGCATATAAAAGCCTTCTGCTACAGGCTTCATGGTTACCCGAACCAAGCCTCTCATGCCAGGCCTAAGCATAAGACATATAGGCACTATGTCCCAATCAAGAAGCGACAATGGTATGCTAGGTTAGCTCACACAGCTCTAAGGGCTTCTACCAGAGAAGACTGGTACTTTGACAGTGGCTGCTCAAGACATATGACTGGTATGGAAAATCTATTGGTGGATATTCAACCTCACACTACCAGCTATGTGACCTTTGGTGATGGTGCTAAAGGAAAAATAAAAGGTGTGGGTAAGCTGGACTGCTCTGGAGTTCCAAAACTGAATAATGTGCTGTTAGTAAGAGGACTAACTGCAAACCTCATCAGCATAAGCCAGCTGTGTGATCAAGGGTTCTATGTTCAGTTTACTAAGGAGCTATGTATTGTGACAAATGGTGACAATCAGGAAGTTATGAGAGGATCCAGATCCAAAGATAACTGTTATCTGTGGGAACCTAAAGTCTCAAACTTCTCCACAATCTGCTCCTCAGCCAAGGAAGAACAGGAGGTGAAGTTGTGGCATAGACGCCTTGGACATCTCCACTTACGGGGAATGAAGAAGATCATATCCAAGGAAGCAGTCAGAGGAATTCCAAAGCTGCTTATTGATGAAGGAAGAGTCTATGGAGAATGCCAGGTGGGCAAGCAAACCAAGATGTCACATCCGAAGCTGGGACATCCTACAACTTCCAGAGTTCTGGAACTGTTGCACATGGACTTAATGGGACCTATGCAGGTTGAAAGTCTGGGTGGAAAGAGATATGCATACGTGGTGGTTGATGACCATTCCAGATACACGTGGATAAGCTTTATCAGAGAGAAGTCAGATACATTTGATGTCTTCAAAGACCTGTGCATCAGACTTCAAAGGGAAAAGGACAGCGGTGTTGTCCGAATTAGGAGTGATCATGGTACGGAGTTCAAAAATTCCAAGTTTGATGAGTTTTGCTCGTCTGAAGGAATAAGTCATGAGTTCTCCTCTCCTATAACTCCTCAGCAGAATGGGATAGTTGAAAGGAAAAATAGAACTATTCAAGAATCTGCCAGAGCCATGATTCATGCAAAGAAGCTCCCTATGCACTTTTGGGCTGAAGCTATGAATACCGCGTGCTATGTTCACAACAGAGTCACCTTGAGAAAAGGAACCTCTTCCACTCTGTATGAAATATGGAAAAGCAGAAAACCCACTGTGAAGTACTTTCATATCTTTGGAAGTAAATGCTACATTCTCACAGATCGTGAACAGAGAAGGAAACTGGATCCCAAAAGTGATGAGGGTATATTTCTAGGATACTCCACTAACAGCAGAGCGTACAGAGTGTTCAACTACAGGACCAATGTCCTGATGGAATCCATAATGTTATTGTGGATGATAAAGAGGAAGGAATCGATGTCATAGAGGATGTTGAAACATTCCTTGACATTTCAACAGACATTCCATTCAAGTTTGAAGAAGTACAGGAACCTCCTCCTGAATGTGAAGTAGATGCAACCACCAAAATGCCATCTATCAGAATTCAGAAAGACCACCCTAAGGATCTTATCATAGGGGATCCCAATAGTGGCGTGACTACCAGGTCAAGGGGAATAAGCTCAAATTCCTGTTTTGTATCCAAGGTTGAACCAAAGAATGTGAAAGAAGCCCTGACTGATGAATATTGGATCAATGCCATGCAAGAGGAACTTGAGCAGTTTAAAAGGAATAAAGTATGGGAGCTCGTTCCAAGACCTGAAGGGACCAACATCATTGGTACCAAGTGGATCTACAAAAACAAGTCTGGTGAGAAAGGAGTAATTACTAGGAATAAAGCAAGACTAGTAGCTCAAGGATATACTCAAGTTGAAGGGGTTGATTTTGATGAGACGTTTGCACCTGTTGCTAGGCTTGAGTCCATCAGATTGCTGTTAGGTGTAGCATGCATTCTGAAGTTTAAACTGTTCCAAATGGATGTGAAGAGTGCATTCTTGAACGGCTACTTGAATGAAGAAGTCTATGTGGAACAACCTAAAGGGTTCTGTGATCCTAACCAACCTAAGCATGTGTACAAGTTGAGGAAAGCCTTGTATGGGTTGAAGCAAGCACCTAGAGCGTGGTATGAAAGGTTGACTGAATTTCTGACCTCAAATGGATACAAAAAAGGTGGGATAGATAAAACCTTGTTTGTGAAGGATGAAGACGGCAAAATCATGTTTTCTCAAATCTATGTGGATGATATAGTCTTCGGTGGAATGTCAGAACAAATGGTAAAACTTTTTGTTCACCAAATGCAATCTGAGTTTGAAATGAGTCTGGTTGGGGAACTGACTTATTTTCTTGGAATGCAAGTCAACCAAATGGAGGACTCTATGTTTCTCTCCCAAAGCAAGTATGCCAAAAACATAGTTAAGAAGCTTGGTATGGATAGTGCTAGGCACAAGAGAACTCCTGCTCCTACTCATCTAAAGTTAACCAAAGATGATGGAGGGCCTAGTGTTGATCAATGCTTGTATAGAAGCATGATAGGCAGTCTGCTATACCTAACTGCAAGTAGACCTGACATTTCCTATGCAGTTGGAGTGTGTGCTAGATACCAAGCAGAGCCTAAAGTGAGCCACTTGAATCAAGTCAAAAGGATTCTCAAGTACATCAATGGGACTTGTGACTATGGGATGTTGTACTCACATGGTTCTGAGCCTGTACTATCTGGGTATTGTGATGCTGACTGGGCTGGGAGTGCTGATGACAGAAAAAGCACATCAGGAGGATGTTTCTTCTTGGGAGACAATCTCATATCTTGGTTCAGCAAGAAGCAGAATTGTGTATCTCTGTCCACTGCAGAGGCTGAATACATAGCTGCTGGAAGCAGTTGTTCCCAACTGGTTTGGATGAAACAGATGCTCACTGAGTACAATGTCACTCAAAATGTCATGACGTTGTTCTGTGATAATCTCAGTGCCATCAATATTTCCAAGAATCCCATCCAACACAGCAGGACCAAACATATTGACATTAGACATCACTTCATCAGAGATCTGGTGGAAGACAAGGTGATTACCTTGGAACATGTAGCCACTGAACTCCAACTGGCTGACATATTTACAAAGGCTCTGGATGCTACTCAGTTTGAAAACTTAAGGGGCAAACTGGGAATATGTCTCTCTGAGAACTTATAGCAACCAATGATGTTTGGGATGTATTGTTTAATATCTCTGCCTATTAAACAATTGGAACTATGCTCTGATTGGTCAACAAATCATAGCTATGCCACTTGCAACAAGTGTGGCAACAAGATGTTAAGGATATATCCTAACGTGAGGCGGCCTATGCACCTGCAGGAGTGGTTCTGGATGTCAGACACAAAGTCATGGCATCTGATATGGTGGTACCTACTGTAAAGCAAAAGTGGGTGATTACTTGATCAAAGATGTGAAGCAAGATCAAGTGGGTGCTAACTTGGTTGAAACTGTGAAGTAAAACCAAGTCTGTAATTCTGTCAGTTGTGTGTAATTCTGTTTTTTTATGTGGTTCTGTAATTTAAAGTGTTGCTTTGGCAACATTTTTGACAAAAAGGGGGAGTAACAGACAGGTGATACCCCAGGACAACAGATTATTTTGTTAAAACAGATATTCATGACAGAGTCAAGATTCCCTCCCCTGCAGCTGATGTGTGATGAAGTTTTTATTTAACTTCTGTTTGTGTGCTGATGTGTGTGTGAAGTTTTATTTAACTTCCATGTGTGTGAGTGTGTTGCCACTCCGAGTGTATTAGCTAGGTCTATTTCCTGCTAGATGTGTGATTTCCGCTGCTATGAACTCTGTTGTGGGATCAAAGTGTTTTAGCCAAAAATTTGCCAAAGGGGGAGTTTGTAGGTGTTTAATTGGCTGCATTGTATGGTAAAACACTAGCTGGATTCTAATGTCTTGACTGATGTCATGACATGCTGTGAAGGTGTTTGTGTAACTGCATTGTAGGTTAGAATATCTAACTGTACTCCGATGTCTTGATTGATGTCATGACACACGTGAGTAGTTTACTGCAGGATTAGCTAATACAGGATTTATTGAGTGTCAAATTGGATATGGTGACATTCATCCCTGTCAGCAGATACTGAGGAATAGAACAGTTGGTGTTCTGTTAGAACTCAGTATTTATTTTCATTCTGGTTATCAAGGAAATACCAGATCTGGCATAAGGCCTACTGTCTGAATGTCAAACTGGATGTTATGACATTCATCATTGACAGCATATACTGAACAATAGACAGAGTGGTGTTCTGCTACACTTCAGTATGTTTCTCAGACTGTTCTTCAAGAGGATAACAGAACTGACTGAAGGCTAAGTGTGTAAATGTCAAATTGGATGCTTTGACATTTATTAATGTAAGCTGTTACTGTAGAATGGACAGATTGGTCCTGTACAGTTCAGCAAATTTGTACAGTCTGTTTTCAGAAAAAAAACAGACTTAGCATATGGTCCTTGATGTCAAGCTGAATGTTGTGACATTCATTCCTGACAGCATATGCTATATTGTAGGTTGTTTAGTTTTTTTGTTTCAGCTTTTTCTCAGGCTATTCTTCAGGGATTCAACAGCTGAGAGAAAATCCAGGGAATCAACAACCAAGCTACATTTAATGAACCTAACAAATAGCCTATTTGTTAGTAACCTAGATGTGGAATTTAGGGAAACTCGGGTGACCTTAAATTCAGGAGAATACAAGTGCAAGGCCTAAGTACTGCAATATAAAAGGAAGTCATTCCTTCATTCAGAACTGGGGATTTTGAGGCGTGAAGATTTAGTGTGTCCATCATACTTCACTGCTGTATTTTTGTGAGTCTTGTATTAGACATATCTTGTAAGCCAAGCTATTATCACGTAGATGATTGCTTTGGTATAGGGTGTTCATTGAGTTGTAAGTGTTGTGTCACTCTAAGCTTTTAAGCGTGAGTGTTGTGTATCTTGATTACAGCTGTTAAGCACAATCAAGAGTTGTTTGAAGTGTGACTTCAAAATTGTCTTTAATATTGATTAAAGGTAGTAATCACTGAGGTGATTGAGGGGGAGTGAGTAGGAACTCTGATCTTAGTGTAAGATTGAAATTGCATTGGGTAGGGATTAAGTGAAGAGTTGTAAACGGGTGAGTTTAGCTTTGAATTAATACTACTAATAGTGGATTTCCTCCCTGGCTTGGTAGCCCCCAGACGTAGGTCATGTTGGACTGAACTGGGTAAACAATTACTTGTGTTATTTATTGCACTTACTTTTATGTTCTGCATAATTCTTGTCTGTGCAGAATTGGATGTCATAACAACCCGTGTGACATCGAAAGTCTGATAACTAGAATTTCAAGCAGCCACGGTGGCTGTGGGTGGTATGGTCAAGTTGTCTAATTTTTGGACAAGGGCATCTACCATTGCATGAACATGGTCAAGGCTACTGATTTCGTACGTTCCACCCTTAGTCTGAGACTTATCCTAGACAAGGTTCAGGAATGAGTCTAAATCTTAATATAAGACTAAGGCACGAAGCAAGAAGAAACCTTGCAAAACTAACCTTAATGGACCTATAAGAGTATGGGTACCAAATAGTGAAATTGTTTTTGATGCAAATAAGCTTAAAGGAAAGAATAAGGCAACAACCTCTCCAAGACAATGGTTCCTCACAACCTTTAAAAAGAAGAAGGCATATATTCCTAATCCTAATTCTAAAAGAGGAAGGAGATGTGGAATCCTGAAGAAACCATAAAGACAAGTTCACTGGTATTGGGAAGACCGATGTCCTTCTATGGTGAAATGAGGTTTCATACTTGTGGCTCTTTCTATGAAGTTTATCCAGTTATTTGTAGAAGTCCAAAATGACTTCTGATAGTGTCAAAAGAGCATTATTGGAACAAGGAAGTTCCTCTCAGACAATCCTAAAAGATGATACTGCTAATTGTGAGGTAAGTTTGTCTCTATTTTTACTAGATAGTTTTTAATCCTAATATTTTCTAAATGTTTGTCTGATGATCTTCATATTTAAGAAATAAGATTTACACTTTAGGTGATAATTTTACTTTTATCAGTTGGGCATAAAATCTTACTTTATATCAGAGTCTGATGATGATCATAAGCTACCTTAATCAGAATGCTTTGAGTCAACTTCTAGTTTATATATAGCTTCTGAAGAATCTCATCTTTTGATACTATGAATAAATTTAACTTCCTATGATATGAACTCGAGTGGACATCCTCTAGTAATTGCCTCTATCATTTTTCCTCTTACGTGTCATGAAATTGAAACATCCTCTGGCACACGGAATGGAACTATTGAGTAAAAACTCATTTGTTCTTGGTAATCTTCATTTACTTATTTGTTGTCTATATCTTTTGCATTTATGATGTTTGTTGGTTAAAATTAGGTTTCACTCAAAAACACCTTTATATCAGAAACACATACTTCACTTTTCACTACCCACACTTTAATTTTTTTTATAACCTTCTCAGAAAAACCCTGGAAACCCTAAAAACTCCCTTCAGCAATGGCGTCTTCATCTAATGCTCAACATGCATACATGAATGTAGCCTCTGATAGAAGTATGACCATCAAGCCTAAAGCCATGAACTTGAATCAAGATGATCTGAAGCTCTCAGTATAACAAATTATTGATTTTGATTCATTCAGTCAGAATAGGCATGATCTATGGAGTTTCTTCAAAATTCAAGAGTGGGCTCCTATCTTTAAAATACTGAATGTACCAACCTATCCTCATCTGGTGAAGGATTTATGGGTCAGGGAAGAAGTGTTTGATGAAGCTGCTGCTTTTGAGGAACTTAGTCTGCTGGTGGTGAAGAACAGTTCTTTGAAAGGGAATAGTATAGAAGAAGTTGGATTAAGGAAATTTGAAGAAGTTTAGATCATGTCTGATGTGATGGGTGTTGATGTGGTCATCACTCAAAATACTACTTCCAAACTTTTGAGAGCTCCAAACTCTGGTAGACTTGTTGCGGGAACCAAAGACAACAGTCCTGAAGCCAATATAATCAAACAATATTTATTTTATGAGTGTAGTAATTTCTATTCCTATGGATTTCGAAAGATCGGGAACATGAAGGTTAAATTCAAAATTTTATTCAAAATTCTAATTAATTTCCTGATTCCAAGGGAAGGAAGCACTTATCAGATTTATTGGGATCTTAAACACTTCCTTTATTCCTGAAAATAAGGACAAGATAAATCTATCAGTTTACATTTTCAATCATCTATGTGAAGTTATAAAGTGTTGGTGTAAGCCCTAGAGGCCAATACTTTTAGTACTTGTATCGAATTATTTATTAATAATAAAAGGCTTTTTATTTATTATGTTTGTTTAATAAAGTCCCTAGAATAGCTAGTCCGTTTAATATATCAAGGGTGACTTAATCATGAGATCCCATTAAACATAAGGACAATATTCTTAAACTATCCGTAGTCGAGCTTTGTTGTAAAGTGGAATAACATTAAAGCATTAAGACTATTATGTATATAGACTGATGATCACATCTCATGGATCGTGGATAAGGAGTTATCAAGTCTTAAACATAGGTATGAATATTAAGAGTAACATTTATACTGGATTGACCCGCTATGAGAATACTATATAGAATGTTATGCTAAGTGTCATAAGTTATTTTCATGGTGATAGTGGTGTATACCACCCTTCGACCTGAAACCACTATGGACCCTAGATGTAGAGTCGAGTCCCTTATTACTGATCAAACATTGTCTGTAACTGGATGACCATAAAGACAATTGATGGGTACTCCACAAAGCATGCTGAGGGACATGAGTGACCTAGATGGAATTTTCCATCCTGCGTAACGGGATAAATATCTAAGCGCCCAATATTGAACTGGACAAGGATGACACGGTTTATGCCTTGTGTTCAATATAGACATAAGGGCAAAAGGGTAATTGTACACATAAGTATTATCACAAAAGGATTTGTCAGATCACATGACATTTTCGTGTCTTGGGTAGCAGTGATGTGTTGCTAGATACCGCTCACTATTTATTATGTTAAATACGTAATTTAATATAATTACCAATATCGCGAGAACCTACAGGGTCACACACAAAAGGACGGATTGATGAGAGATAGAGTAAATAAGGAGCACCGTAAGGTACGATGCATTTAAGTGAATTGTAGAACATCGTAAGGTACGGTACACTTAAGTAGAATATGAAATACGGTAAGGTACTGGTGCTTCGTCTGGCTATATATAAAATATAGTATGTCTGGTACTTGACTGCAAGTGCACAGTTCAGTCGCTTTAGTTTTAAAAGATATCGATCCCACTGGGACCTATGGTCAAACTAGTGTTACTAACGTCACTATGTTTAGCTAAGGGAATTGATTAGTAGAAGTTCGGGGGTAATATAGTAAATCTAAGGGAGATTTTTGGTTTTAAGAAAGGATTAATGGAAGGAATCAGTATGCAGCGTATTAATTGTCAGGGATTCGATAAGTCACCGGTGAATAGTTTAAATGCCAAATATCTCTCAGTATAAAATGTTTATTTAAAAGACTTTATCTCACACTCTCGTGGTTGTTGATTCGGTCTATAACTTTGAGTCAGAATGTACGCTCTCGCTGTCCAACTTGAAGTCAAAATTACCTTTTGAAAATAAATAAGTTCTAATTGCTTTTAAAGTGCTCTCGCTGTTTTTAAACTCAATGCTTAATTTTTACTATCCAGCTCGAGCCTCACGCTCTCGCGATTGTTGGTTCTTACCTTAGTTAATTTCTCACTCTCGTGGCAAAACCATATTAAATAGCTTTTCATGCTTTTGTGATAAAGTTAATTAAATTTAAATTAAAAACTTCAGCCTAAAAGGTTATTTGAGAAAAAAGGTTTTCACCGGTTATTATTAAATCCCATCAAAGTAAGTTGCTACATACCGATACCGGTAATTTAGCCAGACATGTTAAATAAGGCAAACACAAAGCATAAACAGACCAACATTGCGGCAAACATGCTTATAATAACAATTGGGCAATAATAATAATAATTCAATAAAAACCTGGAGATCGAAGTAACAGAGTATAGCGATTCTTGGAGTACTTGAGCAGTCCTCCACAAGTCGGTAGGCTTTACTTCTTCAATACAAATTACTACTAAAATTAAATAGAGTGTAGTAGTTCCCCAGTGTAGGAAACTACTACTGTGGCTAACTGGAAAACTGTAGGAAAAGGGAAAAACGGAATTCTAAAAAGGATGGCGAATAAAATAAGGCAACGGAAACAAGGTTGCTGAGAAGAAAATACTAAAAGCTAGAAAGCTATAAAATTAAATTACAGAGCGTAAGTGTAAAAGTAGGCCTCCTCAATTTTTCCCATTTGGGTCCTTTATATAGTGTCCATTAGGTCTTGGTGGTTGAGAAAATCAAGGGAGACTTGGTTTTGAATGAGGGATCCGTGGAGAAAAGTTTGTTGGAGGAGATTTAGGCACGTTTGGGTGCCTGTGGCTTAGTGTTTCAAAGCGCACTTTGTGGCCGCGTGATGCTCGTCATGGGCCTGTGACGGTTGTCACTGTTTGGGTCGTGACGAGCGTCATGAATCTGTGACGGTCGTCACCTCAGCAAAATCTGCAATTTCTGCTTTTCTGGTTTTTCTGTGCTTTTCCACGTGTTTCTTCATTCTTTTTCTTCCTTTTTTTCATTTTGCTCTTTAGTGCATGGAGATTCAAATACCTGCAAAAACAACACGAATACTTGCGCAATAATCGGGATATTAATCAAAATGGTGTGATCTTTGAGTGTAAATTAAGACAATTATCTGATGTGTTTTCGTGTTATCAGGTAGCACATGCTTAAGTGATCTTGGTATATCATAAGATATGGGTCACATACACTTAACTGGGCTTTTTAGCTTACAATCCACACAAGTGGTTCTATAAATAGAACCCTTGTGCAGAAGTATTTGTACATATGAAATTTCGTCTCTCTCTCTCTCTCTCTCTCATTCACTCACTCACTCAAAGCCTTCATTCGTAGCAGCTAGCACTGAGATTGAAGGAATCCGTTCATGTGGACTGAGTAGAGGTATTGTCACCATTCAATGTTCGTAATCACTCCTTAGATCTGCATCAAAGGTTTCAATCGCCATAAGAGGTAACTATTTTATCACTGATCATGCCCATTCATAAGGATCATTAAAGGAGAAAATTTTATTTGCCGCTGCGTTTTGGATTGCTGTAGTGGTAAATTCATGACCATCAAGTTATGGATAAGCTAAACGTCAATTAAACCAGAGTCGCCACCGTGCTTTTATTGTTTCCAAGGGAAAAGGGAAAAGTACGAACAAAACCCAAAGATAAGAAGTTTTCAAATCAAAACTAATAAAAATGCCAGAGATTACAGGTAAGGGGGTTAGTTACACAGAGGGAAGGTGTTAGCACCCAAAGTGTCCTAGGTACTCCTAGGGAGCCCTTTTTGTGTGCATATGTGTTTTTGTATAAAATGATATTTACAATAAATGGAGTGAAGGGATGAGAAAATAATTCATTAATTATATCTTTTTGTGTTTGACAAGACCTTCAGACTTATGCCTACGTACCAACATAAAATGAGGGATCAAAACCTCGTAGTTCGTGGTAACAATTTCATAATGAGTGAATTGCTTTTAACAAAAGTTTAAGTTTTAAAAGAGGCACAAAAGGCCTAAAAGAGTTTGAGTGAGTGTTAGTTCTTTTTGTCTTTTGAAATTTTAAGTCAAGTATAGTTAAATTCATTTACAAGTTTGATTAAGAAAAGAGTTTGAAAATGCAATGGCATAAGGCCAAAGTTTCTAATTTACAATAAAGTCAAAGTTTAGAAAACACAAGCATAGAAGATTTAAAAAGGGGGGAGAGATTTGAAATAAAAGAAGTGGGGAAGAGATGAAGAGACTAATCCTAAGCAAAAATTAAAAGTTAAGAGTTGAAAAGATCTGACCAATAGGATGCAATCCAATAGACAAGAATGTCATATAGAAACCCAAATTTCCCTTGGACATTAGAATCAAGCAATATCAATACACAAATAACAAGATGTAAAGCAAGGCATAAAATAAAGATAGCCACATCCAAGCTTAGCAACCCCATGACCTTCTTCATAATCTCTCATGTATCAGATGAAATCAGAGATAAGCTTTAGACATAGGTTCAAAGTAACAACTTCAATAAAACCATGTAGCATATGAACTCAAATGGGATCTCAATACTTGCATCAAATGAAGTTTCAATTCACAAGCACTTGGTTTCATGAGAGTTGGCATTGGGCAAGTCCTTTTTGCATAGGGAGTGTTGCCTAATTCTAAGTCCAATGTCTCAGATCAAATCCAACAGTCCACACAAATCTTTTTTAGGGTTTTTGTTGTTATTATGTACATTAAGGTCAAAAGACCACAAACACAAGCAAAATACATAAACAAGTATATACAATAACAATATAATCACAAGATATGGCTCAAGTGAGCAAAAATGAAAATGACATTAAAGTAAACAAGTTAAATGGTATGACTAATGGCAAATGATAAAGACTTGAATTTAAAGTGCATAAAGTAAATGGCTTGAAATTAAAGTTAGTCAAATGTTAGTTGATTAGAGGTTAGTATTACTTTTGCTTTTGTTTTGTTTAAGTCATTCTTTGGAGAACACTCAACCCACTATTCACATGCATGAATCCTTGAACCAAGACATCTTCCAAAGAAAGGAAAAAGGCCAAGTTTCCACACAATACCATGAAAGAGGGGAGACTTACAATCTCACTTACTAGAATGCTATGCCTTTTTTCCGTAAAAAATTTAGCGCTATGTTAAGCAATCGTAATTGGACTTATGTAGAAGTCACAACTATTTGAGGTCAGGCAATAGAAACTTTAGTGTTAATGCATGTTAGAGATATGGTATTATGAACCATACTCCTAATACATACCACACTTAAAAGAAAAATTCAAAAGTGGTGGATCTAATCTCATCCATACTTTTGTTGATTTTGCAATCAACTAGCCTTAGGATATTGAGATATCATAGGTCCATGAGATGAATGAGAAGAGAATGGGAATAAGATGAAGAGGGAGGGGAAATGGAATCAACACAAATTGGTCAAAGGAGGACTTTTATCAAATTAAAATCATTCATTCATTTTGGGAGATGAAATGTACATTTCATCAATCCCCTAAATCCAATGATTTTAACTCAACAAAGTTAAATCAACCTTAACCAAGGCCCAACAACACAGTTCAAACTCAACAAGCCAATATCAAAAGCTCAACACAATTTATTTTGTAATTAAACAATTAAAATCAATTAAAAAATGCATTAAATTAAATTATGGTTGGTCAAAATCCTAAAACCTCATCAAAACACCAAATAAATGGCCATGAGATTTATCATAGGTCAAACAAGGTCAAAGGACCTTGGAGAAAAAATTTCATTAATTTTGGAAACTTAAACCTATTTTTTAAACAATTAAAAATATTCACAAAAACAATTAAATCATGAAAAATATTAATAATGATCCAAAAAATAATTTTAATTCAGAAAATGAAAGAGGAATTTTTTGTTTTTTTGGGTGAAAGTCTCATATTTTTTGGGTCAATATTAAAATTAATATGAATTAATGAAACTAAGTCAATTAAATCAAAAATCAGAAAATAGCAAAAGAATGTGGACCACTAGATCTGCCTCATTAATTGAGGTGGCAGATCGAGTGGATGAGAGCGCGCGTTCCACCATGGACTCAAGTCATAGCGCTGCACAAGTGGTAATCCAAACCAACGCGTGAGATTAAAACAAATTCCAAGGATCCTATGGTCTAAGACGTGCCAACGCACCGCTGAAGCTGTAACTCCGGTCTTCTTCTCCGGTGGACCTCACCGGACTGGTCCACCTTCAACCATCACCAAAATAAAAAAGAAGGACATGAATTTAAAGTAAAATTGCTCAGAAGCTCGAATTTGGCCTCAATTTCTCTTAACTCCAAGTATATTGAAAGATACAGGGAGTTGAAATTTGAGGATCAAGATCTAAGTTGCTTCGATTTGACCTCAAAGCAACTCAATCTTGTTGCCTATATTGGTAGAACTTCAGACAACCAAAAATCAAGAAGAATTATGGAGAATTGAGTGAGAATTAAAGAGATGAAGAATTGAGAAATTCACCTTCACTGCAGGTATTGATGAACATGATCTTGCTTCCAATTGCACTTGGCCTTGCTTTGGACACTTGATGGAATGAAATTGAATCAAAAAGGAAGTAAGACTCTTGGAGATTTGAATCTCAAAATAGTGGAGATTTAAACTCGATTTCCAATGGAAATCTTCAAGGTTATCCTTTGAATGAGAGGGTTTGGAGCTAGGGATTCAAAGCTGGCGCGCAGGGTCCTCATTTCTGAAGGCAATGGTCTCTATTTATAGCCAAAGCCTTACTAATTGCACACTTGATTCAAAATTTCAAAAATAGTAACTTGCTTGCATGGACGCATGGGCGTGTGATAGGCCCATGTAATCATTCCTTCAGGTCCAAAGTTGAGTACAAATATTGTTGAAGTCATGTGGAAAGGCCATGCATTTGTGTATGGAAGATTCACGTTCACTTATGCCAAATGGTGATCCAAGTTCAAGCCATGCGCAAGTCACTCATACCTTGTCCAAATGGGATGAAATTGGACTTTTTGGAAAGGTTAGATAAAGAGGAACAACTTTCATGTTGAACACTTTTTCATTTGAAGCGTAGATTATGATGAATTTTAAGGTGTAAGTTGGGAAAATCAAACATATCAAAAAAAATTCTAAGTGTCAAGCCATATGTTCACTTATTCCACCTTGGTTACCTTTTTATATGAGCTTCATATGAGAAAGGTCCCTTCATTAAATTTGTATCTATCTAAAATTAATTTAAAATAGTCACAAACTTTACCTCATTTGGATTTATTATGAAGGAGTTATGCATTTTAGAAGTTGAGGAAAATCACTTGTTCAATGGCATTGGTCCAAAATGACCTATAATGTCTCCTCATATCACATGCATTTAAAAGTTGAAATTTCTCTTCCTCCAAACATAAAAGTTGAATTAGACATCTTGAATTTGATTGTTTAACTTGAATAACTTTCATATCATAAAAATTGAGCAAGTTATGGTCTTGGGAAGTTGACCTCCAAATTAGGGTTTAGACAAAATGACCTATAATCGTTCACCATAAGAAATGACAATCCAAAAAAAACTATCTCTTGACCTCAACATGAAATTTGTTTGGAATGTCATTTATAGTAACTTTACTCTTGGAATCATTTTAATATGACAAAAATTGTAGGAGATAGGGTCTAGGGAACCCCAATTTTGTTATTGACTTCTTCTGGTCAACCACCATGAACCAACTTGCTAGCTTGTTATTCTTTTGACTTTTGGGACTCATGGAGGATAATATATGCATAAGATGATGAAATTTGAAGTATCCCTTGAAATATTTTATCAATTGGTGAAGAAGCTTGTTGAAGAAGTTACACAAGATACCCAGATGAATTAGGGTTCTCAAGGCAAACCAACTCCAAACTCTTGATGATTTCTTGATCAAAATAACATGGGAAGATCATGGGGATTAGTATATGATGCTTAGATCCATATTAAACCAATTCTTGATTGAACTTCTTGCACCGAGGGTCTTGAACCCTATATGTGAGCTTGATAGATCAACGGTGAGCATACATACTACCTACAAAAGCAACAAACTATACATTGGCATATTTTTGGTATTTGGGTTAGTAAAATGATAAAATACAAAGTATGAATAATCAAATGATGCTTGGTGATCTCTCCCGATGTAAACCCAATGAATGAAGGTTGAGGAGGATGCCAAAGTGTGATCTCAATGCTAATGCATATGATGAGAATATCATGAGGGATCTTAGGGTCAAAATTGGGGTCTTACAGCTGCCCCTATTTAAGGACGTTCTAGCTGAGGAGATGAAGGTTGAAATCTTCGCATCAACTCAGTAGAATGGACTTAAATAACAACGTATAGAAACCATGAGTATAAGAAAAATAAATCTCTCTGGGGGAAAATGCTGCCACAAAGGAAAATAATATAGAGAGACTGAAAGTCCACATGAGTATAACGCATTCCATAAGGAAAACTCACTGGGGATACAAAGACTCTGGGGAAAAGGGTTGTGTGTAGGCCAGACTACGACTTAAAAATAACTGGGGGACTCGAGGGATTCCATGAAAATAAATCGATGGAAAGACTCAGCCGGGGAATAAAAGGAACACCTGCAGGGGAAATAGGTAGATCAGAACAAAGCTGAAATACTCGAACCAAACCGGAAACAACGATTTCACTGAGGAAATACGCACTCAAACTCAACTGGGGAAGAAAAGATCTTCAACACAGGAGGAGCAGAAATATATTATCCATTACCGGATACTGGGTAAGGAGATAACAAAATTTGACAGGGAGGACATTCGTTACCGGTTAGGGTAAACATATCAAGGATGACTCACTGAGGGAAACCAGGAGGTGTACTCATTACCAATTACTGGGTAAGAATAAACTGTTCGGAAAAGCCAAAAATAGGATTTACAACTACCATTTACTGGGCAGAAGACCAAAGAGAGAGAATATCCATCACTGGTTAAAGTGAACATATCAAGGATAAACTCGAAGGAAAGAAAATCCATCATCGGTTAGGATGAACATATCAAGGATCAACTCTCTTGGGGAAATTAGGAAGGATATCCGTCACCGGTTAAGATGAACATATCAAGGATAAACTACCTGAAACAGTAGGGATCACATCTATCGAGTACTGGATAGAATACCAAAAAGAGAAATATCTGTCATTGGTTAGGATGAACATATCAAGGATAGACTCAAAGGGGATAAATAGGAATTACATCTATCAGTTACTGGATAGAATACCATAAAGAGAATATCTGTCATCGGTTAAGATGAACATATCAAGGATAAATTCAAGCAAGGGAATAAAATATCCGTCATCGGTTAGGACGAACATATCAAGGATATACTTCCTGAGGAAACGTGAAAATGGATCCGCTGGGGAGCAAAAGTTGCTCTTGCCGGGTATTGGGAAAAAAGTGAAAATATGAGAAAAATATTACCAGTTACTGGATAATAGGCTCTCAGGGGACCGAAGTCATCTATCTAGGTAAGATCTAGAAAGAAAAGGTCAATCAAATACTCAACCCAATGAGGATATAACTCAAGGGGAGTGGTTCCATCCAGATAATCCATTGGGGAGGAAGCTGAAATAATGGTCATCCATGAGGAAATAACTCAGTGGGGAAAGAGAAAGGTTAAAGTCTTTCTGCTTAATGGGCTAGCACTCTATGAATGAAAGAGGACAGGCAAACCAAATCTGCATGGGGAAAAAGTGTACCACCATAGCAGAGGATCAAAATGAACAATGAATCACAAAGTGCAATAGTGCAATAATGAAATTATATGAGTGAATATGTATATGTATATGTATATATGATGATTATGCTGACAAAACAATCGCAAAGGATACAAATGTCACGGATTTGAATCAGCGATACAACCCTTAGCCAATCCTCACAGGAGGGAAACAACTGCTGGAGAGAAATCAAACGAACGCCTCGAAGGCTCAATCCTGGCTGGGTAAAGCACAAGAAGAGGATCTACTGAGGAAACTGTCACAAACTCTGCGGGGAATTTTAGGTCAACACCATATCAAATGAGAGACAATCCTGCAGAAGACAAACACAATAGCTGCTCAAAATCAGGAGTAACCCTGACGACTTGCGGAGAAGAAAAATTCTGACGAAACCGTGCAAACTGCCGAAATAACATGCCTACAACTCAAGGGAGGCCAAAAAACTCGGCTGGGGAAACCAACAAAACTCGGTTACTAAAATGCTTCCGGTGATGAAATAGGGATTACGCCTACTGCTTGGGGAAAATCAATAATGCTCCGCATTTGGGGCTTACCGCTTTTCAAACCATTGTTGATATTCCTTTAAGTGATATTGATTGCTTAAAATGATTGCTTTTATATATTTAAGAAAATATGATTTTGATTAAAATTTAATTTCAAAAACGATCATAATAAAAATTTAAATCTATTTGGCTGAATTAAACAAGAGTGGAAACGATTGGATAAAAAACTCAACTTTATTTAATGGAATGGTAGTTTGGAAATGACAAGACTCCATAGATATTTACAAAAGTTGAAAAATGGTAATTTACATGGAAAAGGGCTACATTGAATACAATGATCACTAATCTTTCTATCAACTTTTTATATCCACTGTGCTTTTGGCGTCGACTAGAGATGATGAATCATAATTGACCGATTTGCTCAAGAATGTCTTTAAAACTGAAGATCAGCGGAATGCAGTTACTTGCCATAATCCCTAATTTTTACATAAATTTCCCCAAGGTGGGGTACTCAATTTATAGGGATAATTTTTTTTCTGTTTTTATGTCTCTAATTTTTTCTGGATCGCCCTTTCGGGTTTCAATCCACCTAGACGCTTATTTTTTCCTAAGCCGCCCTTTCAGGTTTTCAACTTAGCGAGTTGTTCTTTTCTTTTTAAGCGAAGTATTTCTTGACTGCATCTGCGTTCACAGGACGAGTGAACTCTTCACCATCCATAGTTGTAAGAATCAAAGCACCGCCTAAAAAGGCTCTCTTAACAACATATGGACCTTCATAATTAGGAGTCCATTTTCCCCTAGAATCTGGTTTGAAAGATAGAATTTTCTTGAGCACGAGGTCACCTTCTCTGAATACACGAGGTTTGACCTTCTTATCAAATGCTTTCTTCATTCTCTGCTGATACAACTGACCATGACACATGGCAGTTAACCTCTTCTCTTCAATCAAATTCAGCTGGTCATACCTGGTCTGGCACCATTCAGCCTCAGTCAACTTGGCTTCCATCAAGACACGCAATGATGGGATCTCAACCTCTACTGGGAGCACAACTTCCATGCCATAAACAAGTGAGAAAGGGGTTGCCCCTGTTGAAGTACGGACAGATGTACGATAACCATGCAAAGCAAATGGCAGCATCTCATGCCAATCTTTGTACGTAACAACCATCTTCTGAATAATCTTCTTGATGTTCTTATTTGCAGCTTCGACAACCCCATTCATCTTAGGTCTATAGGGAGAAGAATTATGGCATGCAATCTTGAAGTAATTACAAAGAGCTTCCACCATATTATTGTTCAAGTTTGATCCATTATCAGTAATGATCTTACTTGGCACACCATAACGACATATAATCTGATTCTTGATAAACCTCACAACTATTTGCTTGGTCACATTCACATATGATGCCACTTCAACCCACTTTGTGAAGTAGTCAATAGCCACCAAAATGAAACGATGTCCGTTCGAAGCTTTAGGCTCAATCATCCCAATCATTTCAATTCCCTAGATGGAGAAGGGCCACGGAGAGGAAATGACATTCAACAGTGTTGGAGAAACATGAATCTTATCTACATAAATTTGACACTTGTGGCATTTCTTCACAAACTTCCAACAGTCAGATTCCATTGTCAGCCAATAGTAATATGCTCGCAACATCTTCTTTGCCATAACATGTCTATTGGAATGAGTACCAAAGGAACCTTCATGGACTTCAGTCATCAATAATCCTGCTTCGTGTTTATCCACGCATCTGAGCAGAACCATATCGAAGTTTCTCTTGTACAGTACATCACCATTCAGGTGGAAATTGCCGGCTAATCTTCTCAGAGTCTTCTTATCTTTCAAAGATGCCCCAGGTGGGTAAATCTGACTTTGGAGGAAACATTTGACATCATAATACCACGGCTTGTCATCTTTGACCTCTTCAATAGAAAACACATGAGTTAGCCTATCAAGATGAATCACGGTCAAATTAGGAACTTCATTCCATTACTTCACCATAATCATTGAGTCCAACATTGCAAGAGCATCTGCCATCCGGTTTTCATCTTGAGGGATATGATGAAATTCAACCTTTGCAAAGAAAGTTGAAATCCTCCTCACATAATCTCTATATGGTATTAAACTGGGTTGATTCATCTCTCATTCACCTTTGATATGATACACAACCAAAGCTGAATCTCTATAGACGTCAAGATATTTGATTCTGGGATCAATGGCCTCTTCAAGCCCCATAATGCAAGCTTCATATTCAGCCTTAATGTTTGTACACTTGAAAGTCAACCTAGCTGTAAATGGAAAATGTGTGCCTTGAGGAGTAATGATTATTTCCCCAATGCCATTACCATATTGATTAACAGCTCCATCAAATACCATTCCCCAACGGGAACTAGGTTCTGGCCCTTCTTCAAGCAATGGTTTATCACAATCTTTCATCTTCAGGTACAAGATCTCTTCATCAGGAAAATCATACTGCGTTGACTAGTAATCATAAATTGGTTGGTGAGCCAAATGGTCAGCCAAGACACTACCTTTGATCGCTTTCTGAGATCGGTATTCGATATCATACTCTGATAACAACATCTGCCAATGGGAAATCCTCCTAGTTAAAGCAGGCTTCTCAAAAATATACTTGATTGGATCCATTTTGGATATCAACCAAGTGGTATGATTCAACATATATTGACGCAAACGCTTAGCAGCCCAAGCCAATGCGCAACAAGTTTTCTCAAGCATAGAATACCGAGTCTCACAATCGATGAAATTCTTACTGAGATAGTAAATAGCATATTCTTTCTTTCCAGTTTCGTCTTTCTGACCTAGAACACAACCCATACTCTCTTCAAGCACAGTCAAATACATGATCAACGACCTTCCTTCAACAGGAGGAGACAAAATTGGAGGCTCAAGCAGATATTCTTTGATGCTATCAAAAGCCTTTTGGCAATCTTCGGTCCAATCACATGACTGATATTTCCGAAGAAGCTTGAATATAGGCGTACATGTGGTAGTCATGTATGAAATGAATCTTGAGATATAATTCAAGCGGCCGAGAAAATCTCTGACTTGCTTCTCAGTTTTGGGCACAGGCATCTCTTGTATTGCTTAGACCTTGACAGGATCAACTTCAATACCCTTCTCGCCAACGATAAAGCCCAACAATTTACCAGAACGAACACCAAATGTACACTTATTGGGATTCAAGCGGAGTTTATACTTTCTCAGACGTCGGAATAGCTTCAACAAATGCTCGACATGTTCTTCTTCATTACTAGATTTAGTAATCATGTCATCAACATAAACTTCGATCTTTTTGTGCATCATATTGTGAAAAAGAGTAGTCATTGCCCTCTGGTAAGTTGCACCAGCATTCTTTAAACCGAAAGGCATCACACTATAACAGAATGTTCCCGAGGGTGTAATGAATGTGGTCTTTCCATATCCTCGGGTGCCATCTTGATCTAATTATATCCGGAAAATTCATCCATAAACGAAAACACTTTGAATTTAGTTGTGTTGTCTACCAACATATCAATATATGGCAGATGGAAATCATCTTTCGGATTGGCTTTATTCAAATCTCTATAATCAACTCACATACGGACTTTTCCATCCTTTTTCGGAACAAGCATAATATTGGCCATCCACTACGGATACTCAATAGTTACAAGGAAATCAGCATCAATCTGCTTCTGCACTTCTTCTTTGATCTTCACTGCCATATTAGGATGAGTCCTCCTCAACTTTTGCTTGACTGGCCGGCATTCTGGCTTCAACGATAATCTATGCTCCACAATCTCAGAATCCAACCCAAGCATGTCTTGATAGATCAAGCAAACACATCTGAATATTCTCGGAGAAGATCAATCAACCCCTTCTTAACTTCTGGACACAGTCGAGACCCAATCTTGACTTCACTCACATCATCTTCGGAACCCAAGTTGACTAACTCAATCTTCTCTTCGAACGACTGAATGGCTTTTTCCTCGTGCTCAAGTAGACGGGATAATTCATCAGATACTTCTTCATCACTTCCTTCCTCGGCCTCAAACACAGGGAATTCAAAGTTTGGTGAAGGAGTAGGATCATTGTATTCAATGGATTTAGAAACCAACCTACATAATGATTTGATATTTTGATTTTAGAGAAGTGAATTGGTGACCAAATATTATGCAAATGGACAGTTATATTTTTTTGTTTATGTTTTTTTTTGTGATTACCATTTTCAGATAAAAGAAAAAAGAAAAATAAAACATCATAGATGTGGATGAATAAAATTGAATTTTATTAACGATCATATTTGAAAATGCCAACAATGTTCACTTCTCCCTTATGCATAGGAGAAGGATTTTCAAAAACAATAAAAGCAATTACTTAGAACGATGCATAATAACAGGAACATCAACATCAATCCAATTGTTACAAGCTTTTCCATGCGTCACAAAATTGGTGCAGTCTTCATCTTCATCCCCCTCGATCAAATCAGCTAAGTGTTTTTCATTACCATGAATGAACCCTCCGCTACGGAAATTGGGTTACACGTCTTCAGCTCTAAACTCAGATGAACCTTGTTGGAATCCCAAACCTGCTCTGCTATGGTTCTTGGTGACCTCTACCATCTGGCCCCACTGATCAGAAATACCGTCTTCAACAATCTTCTAAGCATCTTTGAAGAAGGACATGGGTGTCCCAACTCTCTTTTCCTCAGCAATAGACAGAGCTTGAAACGGAGTTCCAACCTCATCCTCAGCTTCTACATAAGAGAAAGACGACGGGTGGCTTACCAATAAAGCATTCTCCCCACCGACGATAACAAGTTTTCCATTCTTGACAAACTTCAATTTCTGATGTAGCATTGACGTAACAGCTCCTTCCTCATGTATCCATGGACTTCCTAACAAGCAGTTATAGGCTGGGTGGATATCCATTACTTGGAAAGTAATTTGGAAATCACTCGGACTTATCTTCACAGGAAGGTCCACCTCACCAATCATAGTCTTACGAGAATCATCAAATGCCTTGACGGTCACGCCACTATACCTCATCGGAGCTCCTTGATACGATAATCTAGAAAGAGTTGATTTGGGAAGAACATTCAATGAAGAGCCGGTGTCAACCAACACATTCGACAGAGCATCCTCCTTGCAGTTCAATTAAATGTGCAATGCCAAATTGTGATTTCTACCCTCCTCGGGGAGTTCCTCATCACAAAAGCTCAAGTTGTTACAGGAGGTGATGTTAGCCATTATTTGATCAAACTAATTCACTGTAACATCATGCTCTACATAAGCTTGCTCCAATACTTTTTGCAATGCTTCTCTGTGCGCTTCAGAGTTCATGAGCATAGACAACACTGAAATTTTGGAGGGACTTTGGAGCAACTGTTCCACCACATTAAATTCACTTTTCTTGATTAACTGGAGTACCTCATCATCATGATTAGGATTTGAACCGCTGGATTTACCAGACTGACACTTTGGAGCGCTAACCAGATCAATTGCAGGCACTTCAACTTTCTTACTGACAGATACATCTTCTATACTCTTCGGAAACACATGCCCAAAAACAAGACCGCTACGGGTCACCTTCGTAACATCAGCAATGCTCACAACAAAATTGGTCGTAGGTAAAAGAACCTCTTGACTATTTTCCAACATAGTCACATTATACTGGTACCGGACAACTTTATCGGATGCATACGGGACTAGACCCGTTAACCGTATTACCAACGGTGATACCGATCTATTACTGACATTGTTACTGTTGTTGCTTTCAAATTTAATTATTACTCTCTCTGGTGTCTTGAACACAGGTACTATTACATTCACCTCGTCACCCAAGTGACGGGACTGAAGAATCTGGATCATACCCTCATCCATCAACCTCTGGACGCCTCTCTTCACAACCACACAACCTAAGGGGTTAACACTACAAATTGCACAACCATCATGGTCATTCTCACAATCACTTACCAAACAGATATCTTTGTGCATTGTCACCAAGGACCTTCTAATGAAACAAACATCATATACTTTGAACTCCCCAGGACAACCATCTACCATGTTAACGGAAGGATTACCATGAGCAGGTAGTGGGTTAGCTTTGACATTCAGTGCACGATCCTCAAAGGACACCATCCCATTTTTAACCAACTTCTGGACTTCGTACTTCAGGGGGTAACAGTTCTCAATACCATGGCCATGAGCCCCTTGGTGAAAGGCACAGTGAAGCTCTGGCTTGTACCACCATGGAAGTGGTTCAGGAATTTGTGGAGGATTTCTTGGTTGCAGAAGGTTCTTGAGAACCAATGATGGATACAATTCAGCATAAGTTATAGGAATCGGGTCAAAAGAGACCTTCTTCCTCTCGAAGTTTTGTTGTTGTTGATGATGATTGGTGTTGTTGTTGTTGTTTGTTCTTTGTTGTATCTATTGTTGACATTGTTGTTGAACAGACATTGATTGATTGTTGGAGAATACTGGAATAAAAAATGATACTTGATGATGGTGATGGGGTTGCAGATTCCTTCTGACATGAGGCCTCATCTGCCTCCCAACCGATATTGCATTAGTCTCGCCTTCTTTCTTACTGGCAAACCCATTGCCGTACTTCTTGCTAGACGAAACTTCCTCTCTAGACAACCGTCCCTCTCAGACACCTTCTTCTAGTCTCATCCCCATGTTTACCATTTCGGTAAAATCACTGGGGGCACTTGTGTAAGACCCTAATTTTGACCCTAAGATCCCTCATGATATCTCATCATATGCATTAGCATTAGGATCATACCTTGGCATCCTCCTTACCCCTCATCCATTGGGTTTGTTTTGGAAGAGATCACCAAACACTATATGATTGTATCATACTTGTTACTTTATCATTTACTAACCAAAATACCAAAAATATGTCTTTGCATTTGTCTAACTCTTTTGTAGGTAGGGCACATAATCACCTTTGATTCATCAAGTTCACATCTAGGATTTAAGACCCTCATTACTAAGAGCTCAACCAAGAAATGATCCACAATGGCTCTAGGCATCATATATGAGTCCCCATGAGCTTCATATGTAATTTTGATCATCAAATCCTCAAGAGTGTGGAGTTGGTTTGCCTTGGAAACCCTGGTTCATCTGGGTATCTTGAGTAACTTCTTCACCAAGCTTCTTCAACAATTGATCAAATATTTCAATGGATACTTCAAAATTTATCATCTTATGCATATATGATCTTCCATGACTCCCAAAAGTTAATAGGATGCAAGTTAGCAAGTTGGTTGATGGTGGTTGACCAAAGGAATTCATCTAATCAAAACTGGGGTCCCCTAGACCTTATCTCCTACAATGTTTATCATATGAAAATGATTCCAAGATCAAAGTTACTCTAAATTACATTCCAAACAACTTTCATGTTGAGGGCTATATCTAGTTTTGCTTGGAAAGTCATTTTTCATGGTGAAAGGTTATAGGTCATTTTGTCCAAACCCTAATTTGAAGGTCAACTTCCCAAGCCCATAACTTGCTCAATTTTTATGAGATGAAAGATTTCCAAGTTGAACAATCAAATTCAAGATGTCTACTTCAACTTTGATGTTTGGAGGAAGATCTAATTCAACTTTTATGAGCATGTGATATGAGGATACATTATAGGTCATTTTGGAACAATACCATTGAACAACTTTGATGAAGACATTTTTCTCATTTGAAGCTAACATAAAAAGTTAGACAAGGTGGAATAAGTGAACATATGGCTTGACACTTAGAAAACTTTTTGATATGTTAAAATTTCCAAACTTCCACCTCAAATCTCATCATGATACAAGCTTCAAATGGAAAAGTGTTCAACATAAGAGTTGTTCCCCTTGATCTAACCTTTACAAAGAGTCCAATTTCATCCATTTTGGACAAGGTTTGAGTGGTTTGCGCATGGCTTGAACATGACATCATCATTTGGCAAGAATCAAACTTCAAACAGTTGTACACATTTGCCTTGCATTCAAATTCACTTTCAGACTCAATTACACTTGATTATGGACCTAATTGAGTGACTTCATGGGCCTGTACACGCCTATGCAAGCATGCATCATACATTGCCAAATTTGGAAATTGAACTTGAAGGTGCAAATATCACTTGCTACAAATATAAATAGAGGCCTCTAGCATCAGACTTGAGGACCCTTGCGCGCCAGCTTTGCTCCAATACCTCAAACCCTCACATTTGAAAGGAGAAACCTGAGAATTTTCTTTAAAAATTTAGTTTGAATCTCACTGTTTGGAGATTCAAAACTCCAGGGATCCAAAGCTTTTGTTCAATTCTAAACCACTTATGCAAGCTTCCTGAGTGAGATCAAGCAAGAATCAAAGCAAGAGCAATCGAGTTCTACACAACATTGAAGGTATTTTCCATATTTTTTCTTCTCTTCGATTCACTCTAAATTCTCATCAATTCTCTTGGATCCTTGGTTGTCTGAAGTCCTACCAATGTAGGCAATAAGATTGAGTTGCTTTGAGGTCAAATCGAAGCAACTCAGTTCATGTACCTCAAATTTCAACTCCATGTATCTCTAAATATACTTGGAGTTAGGATGAATTAAGGTCAGATTCGTGATCAATGCCATTTTTACTTTAAAATCATGTCCTTCTTTTTCATTTTTGTGATGGTGATGTGTGGACCAGTCCGGCCAAGGTCGCCTGAGAAGATGATCGGTGTTTTGCGCCGGTGATGAGCTAGACTGTCTAGAGCCACATGATCATTCCATTATGTTTCAATCACGAGCGTTAGTTTTAAATATCATTTGTGTGGCGCGCTGCCTCGTGTACATGGTGGAACGCACGTTTAGATCAACTTGATATGTCATCTTAATTAATGAGGGAGATCAAGTGATCCACGTTTTTTCTGAATATTTGAATTTCATTTTATTTGTGTTATTTTCATTCATTCATATTAATTTTAATATTGATCCAAAAAATATGAGAGTTTCACCAAAAAAATTTAAATAAATTCCTCTTTCATTTTCTAAATTAAAATTATTTTTTGGATCATTATTAATATTTTTCATGATTTAATTGATTTTGTGAAAAAATTTAATTGTCTAAAAATATTTTTTGGATCATTATTCCATCTTTGAAGTCATCTGATACATGGGAAATTTTGGAAGAAGATCATGGAGTTGATAAGCTTGGATGTGGCTATCTTTATTTGATGCATTACTCTTCATCTTGCTATTCGTGTATTGATATTGCTTGATTATAAAGTCCAAGGGAAATTTGGGTTTCTATATGACATTCTTGTCTATTGGATTGCAGCCCATTGGTCAGATCTTTTCAACTCTTAACTTTTAAATGTGTGCATAGGATTAGTCTCTTCATCTCTTCCCTACTTATTTAATTTCAAAATCTCTCACTCCTTTTAAAATCTTCTTTGCTTGTGTTTATGTTTTCAAAACATAGACTTTATTGCAAATTAGAAACTTTGACCTTACGTCATTGCATTTTCAAACTCTTTTCTTAAATAAACTTGTAAATAAACTTAACTATAATTGACTTAAAATTTCAAAAGCCAAAAAGAACTAACACTCATTCAAATCATTTTAGGTCTTTTGTCCCTTTGTTGAACTTAATTTTTTGTTAAAAGCAATGAACTCACTTTGAAATTGATACCACGAACTACGAGGTTTTGATCCCTCATTTTATGTCGGTACGTAGGCACAAGTCCGAAGGTCTTGTCAAACACAAAAATATAACTAATGAATTCTCTTCTCATCCCTCCAATCTATTATATTGCAAACATCATTTTGTATAAAAATACATATGCACACAAAAAATGGCTCCCTAGGAGTACCTATGACACTTTGGGTGCTAACACCTTCCCTCTGTGTAACCAACCCCCTTACCTGTAATCTCTGGCATTTTATTAGTTTTGATTTGAAAACTTCTTATCTTTTGGATTTTATTCGTACTTTTTCATATTCCCTTGGAAACAATAAAAGCGCGGTGGCGACTCTGGTTTTATTGACGTCTAGCTTATCCATAACTTGATGGTCATGAATTTACCGCTACAGAAATTAAGTGGCGACTTTGCTAAGGAGTAGTCTCCAGTGGGTTTAGCCTACTTTTTTATGTGTATAATTGTATATTTGATGTATAGGTTTTGAATCTTATTTTTTATTCCATACAAACTGAAAATGTCTCAAATGTCACAAATAAACATCAAATGGTATGTCACAAATGTCTCCTTCTTCAGCGTAACTCCCGAGCGAAAGTTAAGCTCAACAAGTACACATCTCTTATAGATATTAAATATTAAATAAATAATCTCCTACCTTATAGAGACAATCAAATAATTGTCAAGCTTGAGTATCGTTCACTGTCGATTGACAGTTGAGGGAAGATTGAGTTCAACAACTTTGAGCTCAAGACGGATGCAAATGTAAGGGATATGTGGAATAATTTTTTTTCCAATTTGAATCAAAAGTTTCGTTTGAGTTGGAAGCGACGATTTCAAGATCGATCGAAGATATTGTGAAGATGTTGAAGCGTCTACCTGGATAATAAAGTGTAATATTACATTTTATGTTAAAATCATCTATGTAGTGCTTATTTTATTTAATGAATGTGAATTTTATTTTGTCAAATTACATGCTTTTGGTGTCTGCTTTTGCTACTGGTGTGTAAACGCTCCAGAAATGCATCTACGGATATTTACCGAAAATGCATCTTCGGTATTAAAAAACCAACTTATAGGGTGTCACTCATAATGGCCTAAATTGAGTGTGTATTGGTTGTGTCTGGAGATGCATCTTCGAAAACCGGGGGGCATTTTAGTATTTTTGTGTGGTGTGTAAATAACATATCAGATGCATTAAGAAATTCCCATAAAGGATTATCATCAACATTGTTCTAATATGAGGCCGAAAATCCAAAATAATATTTCTATCCCTTATAAATTATAAAGTTGGATTATGCTCATGTCATGGCAACTGCATAAAAATAATTCAACGAATTTTTTGGAAGTTATTTAAAAATAAAGTCATTTTTTGACCAAAATAAGCTTAATGCATTTCGTTTAACAATTGTCGTTCAATATAAGGGGGAATTAAATTAAACAAACTACACCTAGTCCAAGAATTGGCCGCTTTAGCTAACAAATGGACAACTGAATTCGCTTGGCGCTTGACAAACTTTACCTCAAAGTTGGGGATACTATGTAAAAGAATATTAATAGACGAAATGATAAAACTAAGTTCTGAGAAACCCACATAGTTAGTATGGTGGGCTTGAACCATAATTTGGGAGTCACTTTCAAAAATCACGTAGTCTAGTTGCAACTGTATGACTGCTTGAATCACTTATTTTACGGCCAGGGCCTCTGCTTCTATAGTCGACAAAAGACCTTCGTCCTGTGAACTACCACCAATGATAAATCTACCATGACATGCTCTAACACATCAACCCATATTGGTAGTCCCTATCTGATTATTGAAACTCGCGTCCACCTTACTTTTTATCCACCCTTCATTAGGCGAATTCCACACAGTTTGGATATTGTGGGATTCATTCTCACTCCCATGGATATCTTGAGCTTTAAACCAGTCATGCAAAGGGTGGTAATCTTGAATTCCTAACTTGGACTCAATATCTCCATCATTATTCTAAGTAACATTATTTCTATTATTCTAAAGGACCTAAATCCAGACTGCAACTCTCCCTGCAGCCTCATATCTTCTTTACTACAAATATCAAGAATCAATGTTTTAGCATCATTAAAATTGTGAAGATGAGGTTTTATAGCAGAAGACAAACTTGCAACTCTCCAGCTTTGATTTGTGACCATATACATGAAGAAAACATGTCAGTGGGGTGTACATAAAACATCTATTTCTAAGAATATATAACATTATAACAATCATAAATTCTCAGAGAATATGGCGCAAAAGGATTAATTGAAATATGGCGCAAAAGGATTAATTGAAAATGATTCAATTATATATAGTATATGTTAAAGAATTAAATTTAGAAAATATTTCTTTTCAAATTCTGAAATGCAACTTTTATAAAAAAAATTATTTGTAGAATTTTTATTAAGACACATATTAAGACCATCTCCAACAAGAGGATAGCCACATGTACACACATTTATAAGAAAATGTTACTATTTTCAATTTTCAGTCGGTGCGTCGTAGCTTGTCATGCAATCATGACTCAATGTTTCAAAGGATTCAATAGTCAGAGTTAATCAAAAAGCCGACAATATTTTGTTAAGAATCGCCGCCAATTATAACCAGTATCGTGGGCAGTCGTGAGAAAAGCAATGCGGTCAATTAAAATGTCGATGGCATCGAATAAACATTTATGTTCAAAGATTTGTTGGATGTTACAAACAAGATGTTAATGGAAAGAAATGTGGAGTATCGGAAAAATATATCTTAGACAATGCACATGTTTTTTTGCTAAAGATGAAGATGCATCATTCAAGCTTGAGTATGCATGGAGATTTAAAAGATGAACCTAAATGGATGGGAGCATCCACCGAAAAATTTCAAAGAGAACAAAGAATTCTGCTAGCGGTGCATACACATCATCGCCTAACTCAGACACACCTTCAAGTTATGAGTTTAACGCATCATCTCCAATGGAGCGTCCAATGGGACAAAAGACAACAAAAAGAAAGGGTAAGACAAAGGAAAATACAAATGCAACTGAACCGCCTTCTAGTGTTATACATGATACAATGAATAAAAGATTGACAATAATGAAAAATCTAGCACGACTTAAGGAGGAAAAAAACAAATTAGTCAAGGAAAAGATGGATTTTGAAGCGATGCAATTCATCATGTCAGACACTTCTAAGATGAATGATAGGCAAAGTGAATTTTATGAAAAACATTATAATAAACCAAAAGAAAAATATGGATGGTAATAAAATGCAATATCCTAGTATTATTATATTTAAATATTATGTAGTACTTGTTATATACTTTCAAACTAACTGTTATTCAAACTAGTCGCTATCCAAACTAGTCTTATATATACTTTCATTCTTCTCTCACTTTTCGATCACCCTTCTCCCATTCTTCTATCACTTTTATATCATCATTCTCTCATTCTTCTATCATTTTTCTATCACCCTTCTCTCACTTTAATGGATTCAAACAACCTTAACAAACGTTTTTTGGACGTGATTGAAGAAGAATTTATGGACAACACAGATGAAGAATTACTATTGTCAATGCTAAAGAAGACCAGTGATTGATCGGAGTTGTGAAGAAGGGCATATATGATTATTCAATGACTACTTCTCAAAAAATCCAGTATACACGGATGTCCAATTCTGTAGAAGGTTCAGAGTGCATATGCATGTGTTTCTTCGAATTGTATAGACCCTTAGAAATCATGAACATTTTCAAATGAGGGTCGATGCAACTGATAAAATGGGCCTTTCATCATTGCAGAAATGAACTTATGTTATTCGAATGTTAGCATATGGATCTTTTGCTGACATTGTAGACGAATATGTTTGAATTATTGAAAGCACTGCAGTTGAGTGCTTAGAGAGATTCGTAAGAGGCGTGAATGAGATATTCAGGGTTGAGTATTTGAAAAGGCGTAATTACAATAATGTTAAACATCTTTTACAAAAGGATGAGTCGAAGTGGATTTCCAAGCATGCTAGTTCCATTGATATTATGCATAGGGAATGGAAAATTTGTCCAATTTTATGGTAAATCTACTATCATGCTTGAAGTAGTGAACAACACATCAAGGTGATTTTGATTATTCTTATCTTATAATAATGAAGAAAACAACAACAACTAAACCATTTAACGAACCTCATCTCTTGCAACAAACCTACAAAGTAGAGGTGATTTTAAATTTAATTGATTTTTTTAATTTTTATATTAATATTAATGTAAATAATTATTCTAAATTAAAATAAAATTAATATGAATAAAATATTAATACATTAATATGAAAAATAAAATTGTGAAATCGAATGCATTCTATCGAGTTACAGATTTGGAGTAAAAAAAATTAGATGATTTGCTTCAAACTAACATTCTCAATGGATCCTTTATTAATGGATCCCACAAAAGAACCCAGTATATTGTAGTCTTAATAAGAGTAAGGAAGAAAGTATTAAAGGATTAATTTAAAATGGATTATCATCCAATGTCACGGAAAGCAAATTACTAGAAACTTTTTAAATTTCAAGAGGCTTTATTTCTAGGGATACTTTTTCTCGGTTGAATTCATCAAAATGATTCATATAATTACTTAAAGCTATATGCAAAAAAATGATTGATAGAGGGGTTCCTATACTCTCCCAACCTGAAGTTTAACTACCATATAACAAATTTCATACCAACAAAAAGAACTCAATGTAGTTAGCATAGTGATAAAGTTAAACAATGCGAATAATAGAAAATCAAGATGAATTCATGATAAACACCAAAACTGAGTCTGATTTTTGCATAAATTATAGGTCTGTCTAGACAACAAATTAAAGATGATAAACTATCAAACAAAACAAGACCATCCAAATACATTCGAAAGAAAATAAAATGACCATCCAAAAACATTCGAAAGAAAATAAATGACTAGTATCCTCCCTTCAAATCATTAACCACATCGTAAGGAATTGGAGTAACAGTTTCCAAAGTAGCTCCTTCAACCTTGAAACCAGGCTTAGGCCCCTCAGGTTTGCGCTTTGTGCTAATAACCTCACCCTTTGCCTTAGCCTCTGCCTTGAGTTTATCATTGTTGATCTTCCTCAAACGAAACTCCTCAGTGCATCTAGAAGGCATAACATGCTCCACACGAACATGAATCCTCTTCCTCAGAATCTTATTCCTAACCTAAACCACACAACAACAACAACAACACATAAACAAGATTCCATAAACCATTACATAAACACTGAAAACTAAAAAAATTGAATTAATCTAACCAGATTTTATAAACCTAATAAACCTAATCGAGAGTTAGAAATACACAATCAGCTAAAAACACCAAGATTTATACCTGTTTGTTAACCTCAACGCCAATGGCGCGTTTGGTGACATTCCAGACACGGCCGGTACGTCCATGGTAGAACTTGTGAGGCATACCTTTGTGAACGGCGCCGTTAACCCTGATATCAACATAATCGCCGATGTGGTAGGTTCTGAGGTAGGTGGCTAGGGCGATTGTACCCTTCTTCCTGAATGGGCGAGAGAAGGAATCTCTGGTGCGAGATCTCAAACCATGACCAGCCGGCATCTTGTCTAGGGTTTCTCTTGCACCTTCTCTGCCTCAGTCTATTATTACAGAAACCAAATCTGAAATGAATATCTTCCTTTTTATTGCTGAACCCTAGGGTTTTCAATTGGGCTTTTCTATTTTGTTTAATGGGCTGGGTTTTTTTCTTCTTCGTGGGGATTCATTACAAAAACTATAATTTTATTTTTATTTTTGACATTAAAATTTGTTTAAAATCTTGTACTAAAAAATGGTTAAAACTCAAAAGATTACATGTATGCTTGTGATACTCCTATTAACAATACAAGTATAATGCCGGATTTATTTGAGTGATAATTAATAATTGATATATTGCATTTGAAATATAAATATGATGAAGAATTAATAAACTTAAGATTTACATAAAAATATATTTTTATATATATAAATAAATAAATTATTGATTAATGAAAAATGCAATATTTATTAAAATTATGCAAAAAGAAAGTATTTTTATTAATTTTATTTATTTTAGTATATCTAATTGTGTAAATGATGTTGAGATTACGGATTTTGATTTTCAAAAGAAAAGAAAGATCAGTAAAAAATTTATGGGTGAACCAAATTTAGTGTGATTTCTCCTTTTTAAATATTAGGACAGAGAGAAAATATATATTAAATTAGATTAAAAAAATTAACTAAATTTTTAGTGAACGAATATTTCATACTTAAATAACTAAAATATATACTTATTTGTATTTAAAATTTATAATGATATTTATTTTTCATAGATAATGATACATGCACGTTTAAAACAAAATTACTATTAGAGGTTAATAAAAAGAAAAAGAAAAGAAATAAATTAAGTTTTCTGAAAGATATGATTATCAAAATGAATCAATTTGCTTTTCTATCGGATAGTAAAATTTAAACACATTTGCATAGTAAAATTCATTAAAATTGAGATGCATCTCATACAGGGCCGATCTTGTGGGTGTGCGAGGTGTGCCTCCGCACAAGGCCTCAAAAATTTGGGATCTCAAATATTAAAAAGAAATTAAATATTCATTATATAGGTTGTTTATTAATTACATGTTTGATGTTTATATATTGACCTGGTGATACTATATTAATATTTTGATAGTCATAACCTGAGTTCGATTCTACCATTCTAAAATCTTGTTCAAAACTAAAATATTATATAATTTAATCTATACAAATTCTAAAACAAAGAGAATAGTCACTATTTTTAAATAATATTTTTTTTTAATATTTTTTTATTAGAATTCAACATGAAAGATTAGATCAGGGCCTCAAAATGTTTTGGGTCGGTCCTGATCTCATATCGTATGATCAAATGCATATGTTTAGATTCAAATGTATCTCATATCCAATGATCAAATGCATGTGTTTAGATTCTAATATCTAAACACACTATCAATAAAGTAATATTCCAATACCTTCCTAATATAATTCGGTCTAGATTTATATTTCATTATGTCATTCGTTAGACTAGTTGACATGCGACTTAATCTATTACTACATATTCTTCATGGTGTAATTAAAATTGGATATCAATCATATATTTGACATATTATTTAATGGTGATATTATTTTTTTAAAGCTTAGAGGTAAAATTCATAAATACTTCCTTTGTCCCAAAATAAATATATTTGAAAATAGAGAAAAAAAATTTAAAATAAAAATATCTTTAATTTATAAAAAAAAGTAATTTGAGAATATATTATTCAAAATTTTCGTGATCATTACTTTATTGAAAAATAATAAACAAGTAATACATATATGACTAACTTTTTCATTTAAGATGTCATTATGGAGAATAGGATGTGCTAAATGTTCAATTATCTTTGGTTTTATCATAGAAAATCGTTGATCAAGTTATCTTAATTATTAATCGAAGACAAATCAAGACCTAATAAACCTTTTGCAATCAACTACGTGTTGAATTGTAATTCCTTGTTTCGAAGCAAGTTGCTCGACAGAGCAAGGAAGTCTCGAACCACCTAGTGTGTTGAGTTGTGTTAGTGTCGAAGTGTCGAACCATGTTTCTTCACACAGGATTTTGACATATGCCTATTTTAGTAGTGTTAGTTATTTTAGGCTTTTATAGTTTTGGACTTTAACTTTAGGTTCAAGTTAATCTAAATCTATAAAAAGAGGGAGTAACCCTTATTTTTGTATGGAGTGAATAGAGTATTCATAACATTGTATTCACAGTATTTTGCAGTTGCAAAGTGAATAAGAAGTTTTCCACAGTTTGTGGACATAGAGAAACTCTGCAGAATTTAATTCTTCTTCTCTTTCATCGTTATTTACTTTACTTTCTTTCTCCATTGTTCTTCTCTTTTCAATCTTGTTCATCAAGATTGATTGAAATTTTCTATAGGTTTTGGTGGATTTCCAACATCTGGTATCAAGAGCTCCGGTTTAATCAATTCGTGGGAAGAAAATCATCATGGCAACGAATCATCCAAACGGGAATTTTCCAGCAAATCTTATGATTCTCAAGAACAACAATTATGAGAATTGGTGCAAGCAGATAAAGATTGTGTTATGTTATCAAGATATTTGGGATCTTGTGAAGGAAGGAGTAACAACGCTTGCAGAAGCCGCGATAGATCAAGAAAAGGCTGCACATAAAAAATTGAAGAAGAAAGATTATAAAGCTCTCTTTATAATCCATCAATGTGTTGATGTAGATAACTTTGAAAAGGTTAGTGATGCAGAGTCAGCGAAAGAAACATGGGAAATTCTGGAGAAATCGTTTGGAGGCGTGGAGAAGGTGAAAGAGGTGAGGTTACAAACTCACAAAAGAACGTATGAATTGCTTCAGATGGAAGACAATGAAAGCATAACTGATTTTTTCACCAAGGTTACAAAACTGGTGAATCAAATCAAGGTATGTGGAGAAGTGTTGACATCAAGACCTGTTGTTGGAAAGATCTTGAGGTCGTTGGCTCAAAAGTTCGACCATGTGGTAGTAGCCATAAAAGAGTCGAAAGATTTGTCAAAACTGACAAAGGAAGAGCTTCAAGGGACGCTTGAATCCCATGAACAAAGAATAGCTGAAAGAGTTGTAGGAAAGTCAAAGAGTGATATGGCTTTGCAGGCTCAATCAACAAAAGAAAGGAAATGCAAAGGTAGCTGGAATGGCAACAAAGGCATAGGAGGTTACAACAATTCGACTGGTTGAAATCAGCAAGAAGGAAACTGGTCGAATCGGAGAAAACCCTGAAACCAAGGCAACCAAAGAGGTGGTGTTGTAGGTAGAGGAAGAGGTGGTGGTCAAAAGCCAAACAAGAGTCACATTCAGTGTTACAATTATCAAAGGTATGATCATTATTCTAGTGATTGTCTAGAAAAGCAGAAGAATCAATAAACTTATACAATTGTCAAAGGTATGGTCACTATTCTAGTGATTGTCCTCAAAGAGCAAGACACATGCCTGCAAGGTTGCAAGAATGTGTGATTACATAAGATGTTATGGTCAATGAAGAAGGTGAGCCGGTACATTATGCTTTCTATGCAGATGTCGAACCTGTCAATCCAGTTGAGGCATTGAAAGATTCAAAGTGGATGAAAGCAATGGACGAAAAGCTGAAGTCAATCGAAGTCAACAACACTTGGTCACTTGTCGAATTGCCCCCAAACATGAAGGCAATCGATGTGAAGTGGGTATACAAGGTGAAGTTGAATCCCAAAGGAGAAGTGACTCGACACAAGGCGAGACTTGTGGCGAAAGGATTTCTTCAGAAAGAAGGAATCAACTTTGATGAAGTTTTTGCACTTGTTGCTAGGATTGAAACAATCAGGTTAGTTGTTGGTCTAGCAAACATGAACAATTGGCAGATGTGTCAGATGGATGTGAAATGTGCATTCTTTAATGGCCCCTTAGAAGAAGAAGTTTATGTTGCACAACCAGCTGGGTTTGTGAAACAAGGTGAAGAAAGAAGGTGTACAGGTTGCATAAAGCCCTGTACGGACTTAAACAAGCTCCAAGAGCTTGGAACAAGAAGATAGATGGATTTCTAAGGGAGAAAGGATTTGTAAAGTGCAAATATGAACATGAAGTATATGTAAGAAGAAGCAAGAGTGAATTGTTTATACTATGCCTTTATGTCGATGACCTGTTGATAATAGGTAGCTGCAAGAAGGAGATTGAAGACTTCAAAGGTGATCTCAACAAGGAATTCGAAATTTCAGATCTGGGTGACATTTCATATTTCCTTAGCATCTAATTCTACAAGAGTGGTAGAGGTTTGATGATGCACCAAAGAAGGTATGCAGGCGAAATACTCAAGAGATTTGAGATGCAAGATTGCAATCCAACTTTGACTCCACCTGAACCCAGATTATAACTGTCGAAAGATTCAGATGAAGATGATGTCGACCCAACCCAATATAGAAGACTTATTGGGTCACTTCGATACCTTTGTAATACAAGGCCTGACTTAGCATACAGTGTAGGTATAGTGAGTAGGTCCATGCAGAAGCCAAAGGTATCACATCTAACAGCGGTGAAGAGGATAATAAGGTATCTGAAAGGAAGTCTTGACTATGGTTGTTGTTCTGTTAGGATGAGGAGAAGAATGGAGGGTTGAGAGAGTAGAGTTGGTTATTTATGGGGGTGTTTTTGAATGGTTGAAGGAGAGTTAAAGACGTTGATGGGAGAGTTTTGTTGCAGGTTCTTTCTTAATGGTTTTTTCTGAAGACTGAAGATTGTTTGAAGGTGGGAATTGTTTCAGGTTTTATGGAGGTTAATAATGCTATGTATGATGTAGTGTTGTTAGAGGTTGCTGCCGACGGTTGGGGATTTGGTTATATATTGTTTATGACATTTTGAAAGGAGAGTTTGTTACAGTTAGATTGTGATTGGAAGTGTGGGTTTAGTTATGTTCTGTTGAGAAGATCTTGTTATTGGCAAAATGGAAGTTGGTTAGAGGTGAAGAATGATGGGGTTAAAGGAGTTTGTTATCACAGTTAGAGTTGGTTTCAATTCAGTTAGAAGGTAGTTTAGTTAGTTATGAAGAGAAATCGGTTTGTTGTTAGGAAATGTAGGGTTGTTATGTTTCACTTTGTTATCAAACGTTCCGGGTGGAATATTATTGAATTATTGTTAGAACAATATGCAGGTTGAAAACATATTGCTTTGTTAGCCAATGGTGAAGAGTTGTCTTATTGATTTTGTTGTGCATTATGCAGGTGAATCATTTGTATTGAGCTAGTCATGTTCATCTTGTGCTGCTGTGAAACTGATGTGCCTTTGCAGGTGAATCAATGTTTGTTAAAACATTATACAAGTGAACCTATTGCATTTTCCATGTTAATGTGTTGCTTGGTTTATTATGATATTGTGTTATATGACAATGCAAGTGATTATGCAAGTTTTATATGGTTTCTACCATGGGCATGTTTTCTTGGACAATGCTTCAAATGGATTTATGTTCTTGAGACTGGCTTGTGCTAATGACTTGGGATGGCTTGAGTTTTTTTTGTAATTTTGTGTTTTTGGATTGGAATTGTATTGTTGGTGTATGGTTGAATGTATTATATGTTATGCTTTGAATGGATTTGGGTTAGTATAATGAAATGTCAGTATTGGAATGAAATTGTTTGTAATTTGAATTTGGTTGAAATAATTGTAATCCGAAATGACAATGAATGTAATGGTTATTTGGAATTTTGAATGTATGAGATATATGTATGCAATTTGAATTAATGGTTTATGGAATTGAATGGAAAGATGGTGTTTGGAATTGAATGGTTTATTTGTACATGAAATGGAAAGCATAATGGTTGTAATGAATCAAGTTTTTTAAAAGTGGAAAATGGCTTAAACAATGCAAAATGGTTTACATATTGTATAAAGTGAACATGGTTCAAAGTCGCTTGAGAATGTGAAAATGGTTCATGTATTATGACTTAGATTAGATGGTTGACTTTGGTCAACTGGTTGACCAAAAGTCAACTTAGGTAAAAATGGTGTAATTCTGTGTAATCTCTTATGGACAATTGAAATTGAATGTTGATCATAATACCCTCAGACCAATTAACTTGTGATATGCCATGAATCAAACTAGATGGACACTAATCAAACAAAAGGCTATGAACATGTGAATCATGAATGAACCTTAATCAATGAATCAGGACCATAAATATTACTTAAGCCAATGAACCATCCATAATGGACCAGATGACCCAAATGAATCCTCAATCTTGAACGCACACACCAAAGATGATAATGCCATAACCAGAAACTAGGGTTTTAGGGACTTGAACTGATCTTGATGATGTTCACAACCAACATCCCTGAATTAGGGTTTCAAGCTATGCTCCATGATAAAGACAACCAAGATGAAAGGTTCACCTCCTATTCAATGCTTTGTGTGATAAAAATCCTTGAATCCATAATTTTGAGCTTTTCAAATGCAAATGGAATTTACATGATATTATGGGTATGTATATGAGATGAATGCTTATCAGGATATGCAAATGATTAGGGTTAGTGACCTAGATGATCATTGTGAAGGGTAGGGTGAATTTTGGGGTATGACAACAGTAAGAAAATATTGGTTTGTTACAATAAATTGTGCCATGAGGGACAAGGTAAAGTTCAAGGATGATACCACTCTAGTTGCTGAAAGGATCGGTGACATATCGATTGGGAAAAGGGATGGTAAACATTCTTTGATAAAGGATGTGTTGTACATTCCTGAAAATCAAGTGTAACCTTTTAATTATTGGAAAATTACTTGATAAGGGTTACAATATTCATTTGGAGAACAAGGTGATACACGTTATGGACGCAAATAGAGTTTTGGTCGTAAAGGCTCATATGTCTCCAAATTGAACTTTCAAAGTTGAATTGAAGGTTATGTAACATGGATGTCTTGCTACAACGGCTAGTAAAGAATAGTGGATATGGAACTATAGGCATGTGCATCTTAATTTCCGATATCTCAACACCTTACAAAAGAACATGATGGTAATGAGGCTACCATTGATCAACATACCGACTGAAATTTATGAAAAATGTGTGCAAGTGAAGCAACATAAGGGAAAATTCAGCAAAGATACAGGTTGTAAAACCAAGTGTCATCTTGTTGTGGTGTATTCGTACGTGTGTGGACCAATGCAAGTTGATTATATTGGTGGCAATAAATATTTTGTCAAATCCATTGATGATCATAGTAGAAAGCTATAAAAGTACCTAATCAAAATAAAAGATGGGGTACTTGAGGTGTTTAAGAAATTCAAGTCCATGGTTGAAAGGTAAAGCAATCACAAAGTTAAAGTTCTCAAAACAAATGGTGGTGGATATGTCTCAAATGATTTTGGGAAGTTTTGTGATTAAGAAGGAATTGTATATGAGGTAGTGTTGCCTTATACGTCACAGCAAAATGGTGTTTTCGAGAGGAATAATCGCTCTATCATGAACATAATAAGGAACATGCTAAAATTAAAATAAATAAAAACTTGTCAAAATAAATTTGGGGAGAAGTCGTCTCCACAACCACTTATTTGCTGAACAGATGCCCCCATAAAGAAGCTGGAAAATGTCACATCGGAAGAGTCCTGGTTAAGATTTAAACAAAATACGAGTCACTTGAGATTGTTTGGCTCGGTGGCATATCAACATATGCTATATCAACTTAGGAAGAAGCTTGATGACAAGGAAAAACATATAATACTTGTAGGGTATCGCTCTACCAGTGGTTACAAGTTATATGATATAGCAAATAGGAGAACCGTGATTAGTAGGGACGTCGATTTCGATGAAATAAAATAAGTGCATCAACCTATAACTGGTCACCAACAGGCTATAATCAGTTACATCAGTGAAAAATTGGTTTCTACAGTGCTTAAAGATGCAGTAATAGCTCTCATTGAAGTCTGAATTGAAGAAACTGTGAGAAGATCAACAAGGAAACTAAGTTTGCCTCTAAGACTCCAAGTTTGTGATATACTCCAAGACAACAAAGTTAATGACGATGGTGACTTCGTCAATTTTTCACTTATGGTCGAATTCGAACCCGTTAAAATGGAGGAGGCTTTCAATGATTCAAAATAGCTTTGTGCTATGAAGGAGGAGCTGGAATCGATTGAGAAGAACACAACTTGGGATCTATTTGATTTAGCTCAAGGGAAAAGTAATATGGGTGAGAGATGGGTGTACAAGGTCAAAGTAAATCCCAAAGGAGAGGTTGTGAGTCACAAAGCTAGTTTGGTAGCTAAGGTATTTTTGCAAAAGGAGTGAATAGACTTTGAGTAAGTATCCACACCAATAGCAAGAATTGAGACCATCTAATTGGTTGTTGGGATTGCAAACAATAACAATTAGTCTGTTTATCAAATGTACGTCAAATTTGCGTTTTTGAACAGGCTGTTGGAATAGGAGGTATATGTGGAGCAATCCCCGAGTTTCATTGTAAAAAACCAAGAATCAAAGTTTTATAGATTGAAGAAGACGTTTTACAATTTCAATCAACGAGCAACCCTAATTGTAACATTTCCATTGCTCTTGTTGAACCAATGTTGCAACTGGCAAAAAATGAGCATGATCAGGATGTCAATCCAACTATGTATTAGAGGTTGATTAGATCTTTACATTGATTGTGCAATACGAGATCAGATTTGACTTTTAGTGTCAAATTTTTGAGCCAATTCATGGAGAGACCGAAGGTGTCTCTCACTTGGAAGCAATCAAGAGGATTCTAATATATGTCAAAGGTTCTATTGGATGCATAATTTTATTTCTCGCAGCGGACAAGGGCAAAAAGTGAAATTTACTTGGATATACCAATTCCTACTGATAGGAAGATAAAGATGATAGAAAATTGACATATGGATACATCTTTATGTCATAGAAACACCAATCTCATGGTGTTCAAAAAAGGAACCAGTAGTGACACTCTCTTATCGTAAGGCCGAGTATATTCCATCTTTGTTGTCTGTGTGTTAAGCCGTATGGTTGGTGAATTTGTTAAAGGAGTTATGCAGTGAAGAAGGCGAGGTTGTAACGCTCATGGTTGATAACGTTTTCACTATAAGTCTTGCCAAGAATCTCGTTGCACGTGGGAGAAACAAACATATTGAGATGAGATTTTACTACTTGAGAGAGCTTGTTAGCGGCGGAAGATTGAGGTTAGGGTATTGTAGAAGTAGACCAAGTGGTCGATTTGTTGACCAAAGGAGGGTTAATTGAAATATTCAAGAGATTGAAGAAACATATGAGCATGGAAGACTTGCAACACGTGAATTAAGGTGTTGTGTTAAGTGAAAAAAAAGTAATTCACGTGCCTATAACCGGTTAATACGAGGCTGTAACCGCTTACATCCCCTTTAAAAAATTAAACTGTTAACACCTTATCTATAATAGGTTACAATAGAAATATAATTATTCAATAACGATTACACTTTATCTATAACTAATTACAACGGTAAGATTTTCTATTTTTTTTTTGTTTGTTACTCAATGTAATTATATATATATATATATATATATATATATATATATAATTTTTTTTTTTTTTTAACTTTTGTCCAATAACCTAAAATTATTCATGCATTACCGGCCATTCCATTTGAAGCTTAATTTTTTCAATAAAGAGTATTGAGTTCTTCATTATCGAGTCAGGGTTTTTTTTTATCAAATGTTATGACATATAATATCTCACCTGAATCGAAGAAGGGACATTTTTAATGCACTACATATATTACTAAAAAACCACGTGAAAATACTAAAATATCCTCAAATTTCAGAGATGCATCTTCAGTCGCACCTCAAGCACACACAAAATATGTCAATTATGAGTGATGTCCTAGGAGTGTGCCTTTTTTTTACCAGGAGATGCAACTATAGTATTTGTCCGTAGATGTATTTTCATAACATTGTGAAACAAAAACATAAGCAAAAAATCAGAAAGTTGTATTTTGACAAAATAAAATTATCATTCATAATATAAAATAAGTAGTACATAAGTCATGTCAACATAAAATTAAACATTACATTTTAATATCCAGGTGGACGCTTCAACATCTTCACAATATCTTTGACCGATCTTGAAATCTTCATTTCCAACTCGATTAGAACTTTTGTTTCAAAACGGAAAAAAGTATTTCACATAGCGATTACATCTGCATTCATCCTGAGCTCATAATTGTTGAACTAAACCTTGCATTTGTTGTTAATTGACGGTGATCGATATTCAAACTTCACAATTTTTCGATTATCTCCGTAAGGTAGGAGATTATGCACTTTGTATTGTAGATCTGAAAAAGAGGTGTACTCATTGATCTTAAACTTTTTCATGGGTGTTGCGCTGGAGAAAGAGACGTTTGCGATATATCAGATGATATTTATTTGTGATATTTGTGACATTTTCTATTTATATGAAATAAAAAATAAGAGCCTGAGTTTATAGAAGTTGTAGACAAATGTGGACCTAAAAAATTATATCATGTATCAATGCTGGTTTCCAAGATACATTTCTGGCACCACCCTATCATCTTATTCTGGAGATACATCTCTGAAACCTCTCATGAACCAGACCGAAAATATAACATGTGTGTTTTGTTTGGCAAATGAGCATATTTTTTTGGCAAATATAAAAAATTATTAAAATATTTGAAAGTGTATATATTACATTTCATTAATATTAATACACAATTACATACACTTAATTGATGAAGAAAAACTAAAATGAATCGAAATATTTATCGCTGGCTAAATCTATAAGTATGGGTGGTAGTCCCATTGGCTTTTGTGCATTTGATTCTCTTTCAATGTTGCTCAATTTGGTGAACTCTTGCATTCTTTTTAGAAATTGATCCGACCAAGTCTCGACTTTTGTTGTTGAACGAGGCATCCACTCAATTGATGTAAGTGGTATAGGACATCCTGATTTCAAACAAACTTGAATAAAGTGTTGTGATTTTGAAAGTCACCCAATACACATAATTCAATCATTTGGATTTTGAGGTGGGGCGGTGCGCAGTTGAAAAAAGGTTTCCGAAAAATCGTATCTTGTAAGTAACACACTTTATCATACACACTTGTTATGACATGACCCATTTCAGGGAAGCGCATTCATTTTTCCTCCGGTGTCGGTCCACTAATGCAAGGAATAAGAGACTCATAAATTGCATCAAAGTTTTCTTTCTTTCTGTAAAGTTGTGTGTATGATTCTTTATGGGTCCTTAACTCAGGATAAGTTGATGGTGGACAAGTGTGTGATTATTTTATCTTTTACCGAGTAAATCCGAAACAAATTGATAACAACAATTACCGTCACCCTCAATATTGATGATCCGTTCGATGTATTTTTGCATAAAAATCGACATCTCGTAAATGAATGGAATTTTTAGTCGAGGCGGTGAAAGAGGTGGTTTGCTAATGCGAGCTCCTTTAAAAAAATCTTTTTGAGATTTTGGAGTTGGCGAGTCCGGAAAAAATTTGTCAACATGTTCAAATTACGAAGGAGATTGCACTGTTGAATTGTCACCCGATGTAGCCTTGAACTTCTTCTGAGCACCTTTTGTTTTTACCAGTTGAGAGGGTGGTTTCAAGTCAGTCGTTTCCGCAGAAGAAAATTTCCTCAATTGTTTTTTGATGTGGAGTTTCACATTTTCATCGGCTTTCAAAAATCTCCCTTGTATCACTTTCCATTAGGTCAAGATAGAGATATTCGATTTACCATATTTCATAACACCATTATCATCAAACCTAAGCCTTTTCCAGTGGCTGCAAATTTCATCATTTCTTAACAGGCTACCAAGTTTCGCCTTCTTTTCTATAAGATAATCACATGGGAGACCATAGATTTTCACAATTGTGCAACCACACTTTGCGCTATCGGAGCCTACATTATTAGTTCATTTAGCTTTTTGAAAAATATAATTTAAATCTGCTCGAGATATGTTGTCGACCAACTGAGAATAAAGATTGTTGTCTTTAAATTTGTGTTCCTAAACTATGATGCTCTGACCAAATGATGTAAGCATCTCATAATATTGGTTTTGGATCATTTGGTTCATAGAGTCTCAATATCTACACAAATCACCCTTACTATCTTCCAACTAATTCTTTAATGTGGCACGAGCAACCTCAACTCGGTTTTTTGTTTTATTCCTAAGGTGTCCAACCTGATTGGTCCATGCACAAACAATTTTCTCCTTCACCTGGTTCAAAATTGTGCTTTCAATATATTTGAACAAATATGGATATTTCTCACACACCTTCCTAAAATGTATAACAAAATTGGCATATAACTCATTAGTAGAAGAATTTACTATAAGATTCCATGCATCCATTATTTTTTCCACTATCGCACTCGCCTTAAGCATTTTTCCATCTTTGGCCTTTATCTGTTTCGTCCTACTGTGGGTTTAACCCGACTTCTCACATTCTTTGTTATGTGATACATATAAAGTAATGCATAAGAAGTAGGAAACACTTTTGTAATTGAATTCATCCAAGCGGTATCTCGATCTGTAACAATTACTTTAGGCATCTCTTTTTGGTCATTTAACATTGTCCGACGCACCTCTAAGACCCAAGTAACATTCTCCTCTTTTTCACTCTCTAGAAATGGAAACTCAACATAATAGGTCTTCTAAGTAGAGGTAACACCAATCATCTTCAATAATGGAATTTTATACTTGTTGGTCTTGTATATTGAATAAATGACGAGCACAGTAGGAAACATGTTGAACAACTTGATGGAATAAGGATGAGTCCAAAATAGATCTCTAACGGTTACTTCATCCTCACATGTTCGGTACCTGGAAAAGTTCTAAAAAATTGAATAGTTGTTGCATTTCACTATATCCCCCCTTATCGCATTGTTATTTCGGTATCGAATATTGTACACTTGCTTGATATTTGATATATTTTCGGATCTTTTATGTTTCAAAGTTGCAAGTATGTTTTTAGATTGAACTAAATTTAATGTCATGTTTGAAACACATTCCTCCTCTTCCGGCATGAGGTGACACACAATTGAATGACCGATTAACTTTTCACACAAGTCATGGGTATGTAAACCACATATGATATTAAATCTCCATTTCTTATTTGCCAACATATAACTACACAACTTAAAGGGACACTCACATTTTCTTGAACCGGTGTCATCTCATTTAAAATTCCGGAGAAGAAGTATATATTTCCCACTTCTTTCGCATGTCATTGTCATAAATGCACCTCTTGTATCTGAACCATTATCGAACATTTTGATTACCACACTAAATCCCAGTTTGGAGGTCTCCGTACGAATCCGTTGAAGCATGTGATCACGAAATTCAAACTCTTACTCATTTTTAAATTGGTTGCCAACATCTACCGCTTTCACAACAACACATTTAACATTAAAAAACACAACATGTTTGGGAAAACACCAGGATGCACCATATCTAATGAAAATAGTTACAATAAAATACTTAATATGTGCTAATACTATAAAGAAAGCTAAAAAAACGAGAACAGACAGATACCAGGGATGCATTTCCGGACGAGTTCATACAGACTAAGGAGATGTATCTCCGGATTAAAGGCATATTTTCATACTAAAAATAAGATTAATGTGAGCAATGAGGCTTGAAATAAACGATTTTTTAATCTAGAATTACAACTTTTTTTGCTCCCTTTGATGTAATGCAACACAAGAATAAAGATTTGGAGTGAAAATGTGGGTTGAAAATGGAAGAGTTTTTTCTAAGGGTTTAGAGTAGAAAATAAATATGGGAATGTGATCATGGAAGTGAGTATTTATCAACTAATTCTGGAAATGCATCTCTGGAAATATCTGACATGCAAAGGTGACAACAATTTTAAAATCCTGTCCCAAAACTCCATAGAAATATCTCTGAAAAATCCTCTACGGTGCTCAAATATCAATATATTTTTTGAAAATATCCAGAGATGCATCTCCAAAATAATTTTTTGTTTTAATTTGGGATAACACTCGTTTGGCACGTCATAAAAATGGTGCATTGTGTGTTCGGATATGTACCTATCGAATTTGAGAGACATTTTTAGTTTTTCATATGGTGTTTTCTCACACCAAAATGTGGGATAAAAAATTTCCATCGGAGAATACCTATAAAAAGCTCTATAATCCGGTAATGTATAATAGTGATTTTTTCAAATATCATTATGTTGTTGTTCTAATGTTATTGATGGCAAACATTGCATAATATAGTTTATGTTTTTTATATTTTGTAAGTGAGTATGAAGCTTGCTTAATTTCATGACCTCCTTCTTTGTCCTCATCTCTATTTAAAGAAATTGAACAATTTTTTGACAAAATAAAAATGTCTCACTTATAAAATATTAAAATGTATGTAAAAAATACGTCAAAAGATGTCTCTTCTCATGATCTTTTATAAAGATGATGAAAAGAGTAACGTCTTTCTAAAACACTTTGAAGAAATGAAGGACAAACATAAACATGTTCCTTAAAGTTTCGTCCATTTAAAATATTATATTTTTAATTAATACATAATTTTAAATTCATATAAATTTATTTATATTTTGTATAATTTATTTGATAAAATATATGGTACGTGAAAGAGATTTAAATAATATTTTACATTTTTTTTTAATTTGAGATCTCTCAAAGACTAAACATTATCAAAACAATAATAGCTTTATTGTTGAAAATTAGTTTTTTAAATATATTTTTTTACCGTTTTCGAAATTTTCCTATTAATTTGATTATGTTTATAGATCTATGCCGAAATCGTGAAAATCCCCAAATACTATTAATTTGATTATGTTTATAGATTTCTGCATGAAAATGTGAAAAAAAATCCCAAATTTTACTATTAATTTGATTATGTTTATAGATTTCCAAAAAAAACGTGAAAATCTACGAGGATGAAGATGTCCTCAGTACCGGATATCCTAAACATAAATGAAAAAACATTGGCAGCAAAGTTCAAGATGAAAATGTATCCCCGCCCTATTGAATCCATATGCCGAAACATGTGGCGTCCTTAGTTTTTGCCTTGTGCTACAAAATTAGAGGCCAATCCACCTATACTCAATATCAATGAATTTTCATTTTTAGAGTGACAGACGGTGAAGAAACAAAACGAGAAAAATGAGAAACAAAATGCATTATGCATGTGTTGGTTTCGTCCTAATGATAGAAACGAAATCCAACAACACTACTCTTCAACAGAATACTTAATGGTAGTAGTTGGTACTATATTTTCTTTTCTAATTAACACGTATATAATCACATAAACTTGCAAACCATTAGAAATTATGCGGTGAACATGTTCCTAGTCAGAGATTAGAGAGGGACGCAGAAAAACAATATAGAACATAGTGATCTATCTTATATAAGTATTAATACCTCCATGTCAATCTACTCATCCACCTAATAATTCTTAGACAGAGCTATTGGAGGTTGATATTTGTGAGAGTAGACCAAAGTACTACGGAAGATGAGATTAATACCTGATAAAATAAGCAAGTTTAGCTAAATTTCTTATCCAGGAAATAGCTCTAAAGCTTCAAGAGTATTGAAAAATCAAAGAACTAATGACCTTATTACACTTATAAATAGTTACTTGTAACAAGTTTCTTACACCAACAACTAAACTTTATATGTACCAAAGTAATTGCAAATATACTTTTTCCCTCCAACTTTGCAATGCTAGTTTGAAGCTCCTGCACAATGGTAGAAGCAGTGGCAGTAGTTAAAATAAAATATACAGTAAGCTTTCCGAATAGGGAATACAGTTATACTATTAACAACATGCAACAATAACCTGCTAAAATTATACAGAGCAGTATTCTATCAGCCACATGATCATCTCTATTTCGTATCGTTACATTCTCGGTCAGAAAATTTCATGAAAGTGTTGAGTTACTAGCAAAGATTCCAAGAAAAATTGTAAAGAAAATCCTCTGCCCGTCGTGGAAGAAAAAGAAAAAGCAGTGCAATATGTAAATCACAAAACGTGAACTTCTTCAATCATACTTAAGACAAAGAGTCTGTTTGATAAGACCTAAAAGAGAGCTTTTAGTTTTTAGCTTTTTAGTCCACATTAATGAAAAAGTACTGTTTGATAATCTCTTTTAACTTTTAACTTGTAGTTTTTTTTACTAGCTTTTAGCTTCTTTTTTTCAAAAGCTATTTAAAGTAGCTTTTAGCATGTGACTTTTTCTTCCATTTATATCCTTATTATTCTTTCCCTTCAATGTACTATTTTATATATATATATATATATATATATATATATATATATATATATATATATATATATATATATATATATATATATATATATATATATATATATTCATGTCAATTTACAAGTTACAAGGTGACGCAATGTTATATCTAAATTATATAATAAGTTTTGAAATAGGGTTGATAATTCTCAAGTTACTGAAACACCATAGGAAAATCAATGAGATCACCCAAGACAAAAAAATCCAGGATATAATTGCAATTTTATTGTAGAATATTAAACAATAAACTTATTATTATTATTATTATTATTTTGGGTTAATCTAACTGAATTCAAAATTACAAATATCTCATTAAATTTCATTATAAAATTTGTATACAAATTTAATATATTTTGATGCTATCTTTAATTTTTCATATATATTTTCATGTTTTTATTAATACATTTATTTTTATCGAATAAAAATTAATTTAGTAATACAATATAATAAGATAATGAACCACCAATTTTTAATTAAAAATATCCTTTTATGCTACCGGCTATCAACTACCATATACCAGTTATCAGCTACCAGCTAGTTTTACCAAACAAAACCAAAATATCATGCAAACACTTCAATGATTTTCACTGAGACCTCAAAAAATTAGCATGGAAGCAAAAAAATTGAAAAGTCAAACCTGCAAATTTGATTTAGACTGTAGTATGAATATCTCAATTCAATAAGCATTTAGATCTAAGACTAATATCCAAATCTTGATTTGCTAATATGTGATACCTGATGCTCTAGAAGCAGATATATTGTCTACAGCTCTCCCAGAATTCCCTGTATCTGTCTGACCTTTGTTTTCCTCCCTAGAAACTCGCAGCGACCTTATCTTTGATGAGAGCCTGGCTGAATGTATCAAAGGAGTGCCTTCAACTTCCTCCTCTTGCCTCCCCCTTTCATCTTGAGCATCTTGTTCGGATGCACTAATGGAATCCTCATCTTCACTTGAGCTATGCTCATTAAAAAGCTTCTTTCCTGCCATGATTGGCAATTTCCGTGGACGACCCCGGCGCTTAACAGTAACCCCTTCTTTTTCATCTGAAAATATTAACCCAGTTAGTCTCTTTACATAAATATACCAATGCTAGACATCTAAAGTCACGTCAAATACTAAGAAATGGAAAGATATCTACTATCATTTAGCCATTACTATTGTTGTGAAGAGTAAAAAAAAATGCAATTTGCAGCTAAACAGAAACATTTAGTTCACTAACACCTTAGTGCTCAAACAGACTCAGCAAAAATTAGGTACAAGAGGATAAAGTGAAACAACAACCATTGATTGAAAAAATTAATAATTAAGATTGTAATAAAATATATGCACGGGTATAACAATGTTAAAACCACAAATAATTATTCTTATTTTTTAAAGAACAACTCCTACTTGAGGAGCCAAATTGATACTAAATTGTCTTGATAATCTAAAGGATTTAGAGATAGCCATAAGCAGTTATCAAGTTACATTGTGAGTTTCTAGAAGAGAACTTATAATTCACAGGAGTCAAGACAGATAAGTACATGACCAGAGAGGTTCAACACAGATATCATAGAGAATTACAACGGAAGAAAACTCTTGAAATATGAGGTTCATTAAGAAAAAGCAAACAAACCAACAAGAACAACCCAATTTAAAGAATAGAGAAACAAATCATATTTTTGAACTCATTAGTAAACTAACATGACCGCCACCTGCACTGCACATGATATTCACTATCAGTATGCTACAATTATAAAACCACTTTTAAACATTTAATAGTGTCTTTGCTCTGATCTACTCCTCAATAGCCAACCATATTTATTTTTTAGAAGCTTGGCTATCTACACTAACTGCTTCCTTATTTACTACAGTTAAATAGGGAAACAGGACATCAAATCAAGTACTGCTTCCTTATTTGTATAAGTGCATACTTATTGGGGATTTGGGGTTGCATAAACTATATATTATGGTTAAAGTAGAGATTTAGCAGTTTGTTGCTTTATAATGTAGTGTCATGCCGTACAGTATAATTATTAAAATAGAGAAGAAATTGCAAAAACGACCTTGAAAGACTTCGTTCTTTGCACATCTTTCCCGCAAGGCCTCAACAAATATGCAATAGGGACGCCAGCCACTGGGATTTTCGTCTTTATTTACATTTTCAGTTCGCCTTTCAACATCCTTCATACTATTTGTAAACAAGCTGATTAAAATGTGCACAAAAGGAAATGTTTCGGAATGGCACTGACAATGAGAAGCAAACTCACATTTCCAACAAATCCGATGCAGGGAGTTTTGGCACAAAATGGACCACTGCCGCTTCCAGAAAAGACAAATATCTTGGAGCATCTACAAAAGCATACTCAATACCATCCTTGACAAGTTTTAAAATGTCTGACCTGTGCTTATTCCGGGCAGCACCGATAAAAGTTCCAGAAAGCTGAGCGGCCAATTTTTTACATCCCGAGAAAGAGTTTACCAATGAAATATTGTCATTTTCAGCATTATCGATAGTAGGCCGGAGATATGCCTACCAAAATAAATAGGTGCAAAGTTAGGAAATAAGAGGAGAGTTGAAGGCAGGATATAAAACATATAGATCCCTGTTAGAACCAGTCTGTTATCTCTATGATTACTGGATAATGCTTGTATTATTGATCAAACTCTGGGAATAACTTCCCAACAGAGTTGTATTACAAGGGAACTAAAGAAATACAATAATGAGACAGTAAAGGGAAAGTAACTGATGGTAACTACCCACTAGGAGCTAGGCTAGAGAGTCTAGTATCTTCCAACAAACAAATACTAGTTACCCGAATGTCTACCCTTCTCCTCTCCTACAGTATTTATTCAAATACAACAAACAACTAAACTAGGCTGGGCCATTTGTAACAGACCTGCGCCTTACATAAGTATGCCTTATAGGTGGCCTACTATTACTAACAATCCCTCAGACAAAGAGGGATGGTGGAAAGACATGCCCTTCATTTCCTATCAACTCAAATTATAAAATAAAAACCCATAAAGGTTTGCAAAGAAATAAGCTCAGTAAATTACTCTTCCAGGAAAAAGAAAAGTGATCCTATAGTATAAAACGAGGAAGAAACTAACATTTCCATAACAATAAAAAAAAATTTCACTTTCCCGTGCCTTTTTGTTGATGTTAGGGTACCCGGTAACAATTAGAAGCCATTTTAGTCATGTGTCCCCCTTTGAATACAAGATACAGAAAAATATATTGGTATTTAAAAAAAAAGATTGACATATGGCTATATATCAACTGTACTAGTAGAGGAACCCTCATACTTAATAAAGACAAAAGACAACCCAACTTTATATATCGCATATATATCAGCCAACACCCAGAACAGCAATTACCTTTTTAAGTGCTTCAAGAAAAATGGCAGCCAAATCATCCTCTGATGTTTTCAAAAACGTGATCAGATATTTTACAATCTCTGCCACACGTGTTCCATGCATTACAAAATGAGAAATAATCTCAGGAGCAAGATAATCCTGCGTCAGTAATAGCCAAAATTTTGGCATCAAAAGAAATTTTACCAGAAATAAATACTTTTGCCCAGAGTTTGGCAATTTTCATAACGTGTCAGATACAAATATAGTTTACCTTTGGGACAACATTACTAGTAATCAGTTTGCAAGCAGCAATTATAACAGAATATCTATTTATCTCTTCTGAATAATCTTTGATTACATCTTTGTTTACATCGTCTTCTTCTACCTCATCTGAAAATGGATAGGCAAGCGAAACAGACTTCTAGAATTATAAACAACATAAGTACACAATAAAAATGCGAAGGAACAGAGATGCATCGATGAGTGTATTTAGCAGTATTACATCGAAATTTAATACACAATCAGAACTTCAAATGCAATGTTCAAAGTAAAGACAGCAGCCAATTGAAATACTGTAAGATATTGACAGTAGTATTACTATCCTTGAGGCGATATATTATCCCGATTATACTTTCCTTTCCTTTCTTCTTGATTATATACAGTGAATATGTAATTTTTTGTCTCGTGTAATAATTTGTTTCAGGTACAAATTAAGAAACATGAAATGAGTTAGTCCACCATCTTTAGCATATTTGTTGGGGTTACCTGAATCATTAAACTGCAGTTGACAAAGTTCCCAGAACTTCTGGACCTCATATGCATTAGGTTGATATCCCAACCTTTCCAGCTTTGTCTTACAAAATATTGTTGGCCTATGTATGCACCATGTTTCTGCAAGCAAAGTGCATACCTTCGGAAAGTAACACAATTTCAGACCTCAAGACATAATATATTTACGCTAGAGAAAGAAAAAGGAAAACGAGTCAGAGTTCTCTTACTCTGCGGGCAAGTTCGCTTCCACTTTTACCTCCATTGCTGTCAGTTGCCAGGTTAACAACAAAGTATACAAGTTCTTGTAACAAAGTATCACGCTTAGACAGGAGAGAAGTTACGGATGCAGCAGAAACACTTTTTCCATCTATTATGGACTGCAAACACCAAAGCAGATGAAAATACATGTTCTGGAGCAGGAAACCAACAACCTGAATGGGGGAATAAGCAGAAAATTAATCAGACATTAGTAAGAATGTCACAGGAAACATAACACCTTCTGTGAGCAGCCATTTACACACCTCATCCTCCATATTCCTAAAGTCACGTAGCACCATTACAATGTCTTCATATATGGTATCAATAGGCACATATCTAGACAGTTGGAGTTCATACAGCCTTCTCAAATTTACAAGAAGAGAATATTCATCACCCCCATCCTGCAGTGTCAACTCTCTATGTTAAGTTTCTCCTACAAGATCTAAAAGAAACAGAAAACATGACATTTGAGTTATGATGAACATACCACTACTTCTTTAATTGCAGATTTCAACTTAGAAATAATTTCATCCTCAAGTTCCTTTAACTTATTTCGAGCAAAATCTTGCAATTCCCCTCGACTTTCGATGCAACAGAAATTAATTGCTTTCACACAAGCTCTCAGAGGGTCCATGTCACCATGCTTAAAAAATGCCTCTTTCATAAGCTGGAGGACAATTTTGAAATTCTGTAAAAGAAAGCATTATTTAGTTTCTCAGAAACATCATAAATAGTCTAAAGGCACCTGAAGGAAAGATTCGCCAACCTGTTCCTGCCTCTTCAAGGAATAAAACTCAAGGTTCATATACAAAACAATCTCGACCAGCAATGACACTTTAGCTTTATCCGAAATAAATTTACGCAAGAGTGATGGGTAACTATTCATCATGGCAACAGTTATATCTTGTTTATTATTTTCAAATATTTCCTGTCATTTATTGGAGGAGGAGAAGAGATTAGAGTCAGTCACCAAGAATAATGAAACAAACCTTGTAGCAAAAAGAATGAATGACAAGTACATGAACATCGCAAACACCACAACAAAAAGTACTCTTAGAATTATTACTAGTCAAGGATCCAGTTAGCATATTTTCTGTTACCCAAAACAATTTAACTATGAACACCAGGAGTCATCGGAAATTTTCACTTTGAAGGTACAAATTAAAAAAATTGACAATTCTTATACAGAATTTATGAAACATATTCCTATTCCTATAGATATACAGCAAGAACGAAATTATATGTACTACATTTAAAACCATGGATTGAGAAGACGTTTATTTAACAAAATAAATATTAAACATCACATGCAAGTACGCAACACACATCGAATCCCAGTATAAATACTAAAACTAAGAATTCAGGAATCAGGATTTTGATTGAAAAAATGAAAATTAAAGTGATACAACATTTCTGTGCTTTGAAAATCAAAGCGAGTATGCAATTATGCAACATCACATGCAAGTGTGCAACACTCATCAAATCCCAGTATAAAATTAAAACTAAGAACTCGGGAATCAGGATTTAGATTGAAAAAATGAAAATCAAGGTGAGACAAACTTTCTGGGCTTTGCTGTGGTACTGCTTTCTGTTATCAATGGTGGGAACTATTCTCTCTCCAACAGCCTTTTTCACTGATGCACACAGGAGTCGGACCAAGTTTGTTGCACTCTTGTCAGAGATTGATGAATTTTCATCAAGGAGCATGGATATGATGCACTTCCAATCCTACAAACAAAGTATTGAGTACTGTCAAGGAACCATACTCAGTCAAGCACAAAAGTAAATCTGATTTAAACTTTTTTGCTGTTATCCTTTGGTACAATATCGGGAGGGCAACAATGGCAAAGCAAACAGGTTCAAATTTTACAAGTAAATACATTGTGCAGACACCAGAACACTGAGACAAACCCAGTGTTCCAACTCAACTTGCTCCTCTGTCAGTCTGGGATATGCAAAGAACGATAACAATTTTAATAGCCTAAACATATTTCAGTAGATAACATTGATTTGTGAAAATATATAGAAAATTGCTAAGGAAATTACTAAGTCACTGAGGTAACCGAGTACCAGCAAAGGCCACCAAATTGTTAAAAGTATTTAAATTAAAGGATTTTTGTTTTCACAGTGAAGGAGGAAAACAAAGAGTAGAGACTGAAAATTAAGAAAATAATATTAATTTGTTACACTACAAATTATAAACAAGTTAAATTCATACCAATAATAGCAATGGGTCTTGTTGGACTAATAACATAATTAATCCTTCTTTTTACCTTTTACATAGACTATACAACAATCAAAAGCTCTATACAGGCCCCAAGAATGCTTATTTCTTGAATATTCTACTTCCCACAAAGGCTACAGATGCCTTTCTCCTAATGGTCGCCTCAATACTTTATGTTTTAGACCAATGAATCGGACCTATATTTTGTGTTGGATATATCAAATTGTTTATTCTCCAAGGAACCAGTTTATGTCAGGTTATATTAGGTTATGAACCTAATTACAAATTATAAATTGACTTAGGGACCTACCTACAAAGTTTATATTATAAGTCATGCCGTGTTATACATTACAAACTGTTGTCTAACAACATTATAACAGAAGGAGCTGGTTAGTAAAAATATTAGCTTAAGGACTTTGCTACAAATATTAGCTTTAAAATTCTCAAATTGTTCCAAGATCTAACCTACAAAGTAATTAATCCTTTATTTAACCCCCAAAATGATAGCTGAGTCAACAAATTATAGCAATTCATTTATAACAGATAAATAAGTATGCACTGTTAAGGGGGAAAATATGAGAAATTTAGATGAAAGAGTGTAATTAATTTATATGGCTAAGCAGACATTGGGTCTCAAAAGGTTGCCTACTTTTATCCCTCTATTTATACGCCTCATATTTTTCTCATACAATTACCAAACATATCTAATGACTGAAAAAGTCAGTCCAGAGATACATAAGCAAATGGCCAAACAAAACAAAAGATGAGTTGGTTGAAATGTGAAGGTACCACTTTCTTCCACAATACACCCTCCCTAATATTTACATAAGTTAAACAGGTATACCTTCATAGCTTTCATGTAATCCCACACGTCATCAATAACATAAATTGTCAAAATTGGATCGGGTGGGAACTCATCCAGAATTCGCAACATTCTGTTAAGATGAATCTCAGAAGAATTGTCATTCTCACCTGAAAATAAAATGTTTTGATCACATGCTTGTCTTGGTCAAAACTTAAGTTATCTATTTTAAATAGAAAAATTCATGAATAGACTATAGACCTATTGATCTTGATTGGGAGCTATTAAATTTTTGAGCAATTAAGTGATCATATACTAATGCTCCAATGGCGTGCCTGATTTCTGGAGGATCGTCAATCAGCAAGTCATACAAAGGACCCAAATCATCTTCAGGAATAAGCTGGTGTCTGCATAAACCAAGAAACCAACTCTCGATTTAAAATCTTGTGCATGCAAACTTATCAGCAAAAAAGTAATATATCATAGAAAAAGGTTTGAAATTAGGACCTAAACAGTTGTTTGACAAGGCCAATGGCCTGAACAGCCACAGCAACATCAATGTCATCAGCAAGCTCAATCATCCGGCCAGAAAATCTCTCAGTAAACAAACCAAGGGTCTGTACATTATCATCCATATCATAAAGATTTTGCAGTGCTCGTATTGAAGCCTTTCTTACACCAGCAATCTACAAATTGGAAGGCGGGGCAAAAGGTAAAAGGAAAAGATAGAAACAAGTTGTATAGTACACGTGCAAGTTAGAAGACAACAAAAAAAATATATAAAAAAAAACTCAAAACATGTTCATTACTTTGTCATTTAGCGTCCACCCAAGATATTTCAAGTACAAATCCTGCAAAAAAAGTGACGGGTATGACAGGATCCACGCACCGAGTGATTCAATGCATGACATTCTAATATTGGGGTCAATGTCTCTGTAGCGATGCACAAATAACCTTCAAAAAGCATTACATGGACATGTTAGATATACAGCCACAAGAACAAAAGAATTAATATTCATGATAGACCGCTACTTTCTTTTCTTTTAAAGAAAAATATTCTGTAGTTTCACAAACTCCTACCCAGTAAATATCTTGCGCATCATCTCCTCCAACAGTGTTATTTTCTCATGCATTTCAGAAAACCTTTTATTTAGTGACTCCATCCGAGGCCCCTCAGTTAATTTCTTCTTTTCAGCATCCAGTTGTCTTCGAGTAGTCTCTCTTTGTACTCCAAGCATATTAGCAATAGTTATATATGATGTAACCAATGAAAGACCCATCAATGAAGCAACTTGACGATAAACTCTTGGAGGGGTGCTACATAGGTGCACAACCGCACATAAGTCGTCATATATATATATATATATATATATATATATATATATATATATATATATATATATATATATATATATATATATATATATAAGTGAGTATCTTGCCAAAATCAGAATCTTCGGTAGTCACACTTACCATGAAAGTGCAATGATGTAGTCCATGCACTTGTCAAATAAAACCTGGTCAAACAATGGTCCATGTTGACATTCCCGGACCAAATTATCCCAGAATGATTCTAGATTCTCTTTGAAGTTTTTAACCTCCTTCTTTTTAGAATTTAGATAATCTTCAACTTCACCCTAAAATGTCAAAGGTAAGCATCTAGCTCATAAAAATCAAAGAAAGGATAAATGTCACCATACTTCACTCTAAGGCTCTATTTGGGATTTTGGAGGGGAGGGTTTAGATCAACTCTTAAAATCTAATGAGTTGATATATTGCTCTCAAAATCAAAAATATATTAATGATAAACAATCTTTTATCATTCTCTGGAAAATATATAAAAATCTTCTCTATTTTTTCCCTATAGTCCTCTCCCTCCAAAGCCCTTCATTTCCCTCCCCTCCAAACTTGTAAACAGAGTCTAAAATATCAAAGAAAGGATAAATGTCTACATGCATCTAGATCCTTAATTGATCATTGCATCAGAAAACTATAGACTTGAAATGGCATACTTTTATTATTTATTATTATATCAAATATATAAATAAAAGATACCTATGAAGGAAAAAAAGTGTGTTTAGCTTTACAGTGATAGAATTTGATTTTGATTAAATAGATTTTAAAAAGTTGATTTTGGCTAGAAATGAGTTGAACGTTTGAATACATCCACGAAAAAAGTGATATTAATACAATGAAGCCTGGATGCATCAAAGTCTCTGCCAAATCGTATCTAATACGCTGCAATATGGATCATAATTGCTTTTGTGTGTGTCTATATTAATAAACTTGAGAATTGATTCTATGTTACCATAGAAGCTAGAAATATTAGCTTTTACTTAGAATTGATTTTGGGACTGAAATCAATTATGATTCAGAGGAACAAACATGAAACTAAACATAAGCTAAACAGGAGCAAGTTGTATACCCTTTTAGCAGAATTGACAAGATCAACAACAACATCATCAACAGCGATCTCATGCATGAGGTCACTTTTGGCGTGATACTTGACTCCACATGCCTACACCATTTAAATTTTCATTTTGCTGCTATTAGTAAGAGTTCCAAAATTGATAAAGATCTTACCATGAAAATCTTAAAAGCAGTGATGAAATAATAAAATCTCCAAGTTTTTCCAATACCTACTCTAGGGCCTTAACTTTTCACATAAAACTAAAATGCGAAACTTTAACACAGCTTCTGTACCTCAAACAGCATTATCAAGAGTTCAACCAATGCGGATCTGGGATCCTTTTCGTAGCTTTCAACCCAAAGTTTGACCACATGAGGAATAAGTTTGCCATTACCTTTGATCGTCTCTACGGAAGTAAAAATAATAATACAAGAAATCAACAGCAGACAAATTAAAATCTACAACCGCAGTCAAAACTGCATTCTAAAAATGAAAAACCAAATAACATAGGCTAAAAACTAATTTAAAAAGATCCCAAATAGGTAAGCTCTGTTGGTGAACTAAGAGTTACAAAGTAGTTTCAAGCCTAATGTTCAGGGTTAGAGCCCTAGATACTATCATTGGATTACTAACATTTAGCTACTAGTACTACAAAAAAAATTTAAAAGAAAGGCAGAAAAAAAATTATCGCAGAATTTAACCAACCACATTATCAACAAATATAGTAAAAATCAATAACAAATAATCACTAACTAATATTATTAGTCTCTACTAAAAATACTGTAATAGTACCAAAGAACCTAACAAAAATAAATATCAGCTCATAATTTCACCTCACTGAGTTATTTTGCACATGAAAATTTCAATCAGGTAGTTCTAATTCAAAACCCTAAATAACTGAAACAATAAGTTAGGTCGTAGAGAGTACTAATTACTAAATAGTGTTCAATTTACCAATCAAAGTCTGATCAGTAGGTTTAAGTGAAGGACTCGGAGCTGCTTCATTATTCCGAGGTCGCTTAGGTTTCGGAATCCGGCGTGGTTCGCTGAAATCTTCATGCGAACTCTCTCGCTCCTCCACATCTTCATCTAGATCGATTTCCCTGTAAGTTTGCTTCGGAGGTCTACCCCTCTTCTGCTTGATTTGAAAACAGCAAAACGAAATTAGGTTAAATCACAGCACGATTGAAGAGTAAAAGAGGAAACTATTAGCATGAAGTTTGAAGAGTGAGAAATGAAACTTACGGGACGACGAGTTGATGCTTCGGAAGGTGGAGGTTGATCTTCCATGAACGGTTCTGCAACACGACGCAAGAGCGGTTTCGAAAATGCTTTGAGGGATTGGAGAGGAAAGTAGAGAGAGGTGTGAACTAAACACGCCGAATAAGTGTTATGTATCTCCCGCCAAATGATTAGTTTATTTTCGTGTCTCAACCCAAAGTCACGAGTATTTCTGGTTAAACCTTCGAATGACTCTAATTGCTTTTCGAAATTTCCACCATTATTATCGTTATTCCTATTTTTCCAAAATTGTTTTTTTTTTTCGCTCTAGCTTGTTTTTTTTTTAATTAATGTTGTAAATATTATAAAACAAACAGAATAAATGTTTTTATTATTTAATTATTTTATGATAAAATAGAATAATTTTGACTTTCTATTTAAATGGGAGAGTATAGAAAATGAAAAAAGTGGCCTGTTACATTCTAATATATTTCAAGTAATTCGAGAATAAAATATTTCATTATTCTATTTAATTTCATCGACCAAACATAGAATAATAGTTACAATAGCATGGTAAATAGAAAGTCCAAGCACCAAATATAAAATATTGTCTACATTTGTCTTCCAAGAAAAGTGAAATCCAAATCTCATTAATCATTTAAATAGTTAAATAGATGTGGCAACCATTGATTAATATTATAAGAAAACTTTTTATCATTGTATTAACCACCATGTTAATTTAATATTTTTCAACAAAACATCAAAATTATAAATTTTATGCTGAAATATATTTGTGTTTCTCGTCTTTTAATTTGAAAGTAAATCATATTAAGTTAAGTTAACTTTGTATTTTACGACCTCTCGAACACAATCTATTAAACCAATATGCTTGATCACTCAATTTGTTCAGCATAACACAATAAAAATCTCAATTAATTAGTTATTTCCTTCGTCCCACAATAAGTGATCCATTTGGAATAAAATAATATTCCAAAATAAATGACATATTTCAATTTTCAATGCATCTTTTTCAATTTTACCTTCTAATTAATATTACTTTCATCATTCACAATACATAATAAGGGTACTTTAGAAAAAATATCATTATCTCTCTTTTATTAATTCATTTTTCTTAATCTGTGTGAAAATATCAACTAGATCACTTATTGTGGGACGAAGGAAGTATGAATTTTCAGAACATGATTTAACACTAACATTCACATGATAAATGTTTAGTCGTTTTCTCCGTTCTGTAACCAATTAAGCACATGTGGTCTAAATGTCATACTAGTCTCAATCCACCAAATTATCTTTCGTAGAGTTTATGTTATTCAACAACTTCTATGCAAACAAAAATACTTTCAAAAGTACTATTTTGTTCTAAGTTACATTGTGAAACAATGTTGATTGAAATGTGGAATTTCTAAATAACATCTTGTATGATTCTTTGACTTAATACTCATTATTATCGGCAAAGTTTTAGTTCCACAAGTTTTTCTCACTTGTCTACAAAAATTGTTAGAAACAACAAAATGCATTTGTTCATCAACTTTTATTCTCATTGTAATAACCCAAATTTCTGACCCCATGGACACACTTCCTTATTCGTTGTCAAGCCCATCATTTTTTTATTCACTATAACAAATTTATATATTATCAATCCACGCAACCTATCAAACTTATCTCTTAATTCCCTCACTTTAGTTGAGAATTTAACCAAAAGTACAAATATTATTTATCCCCTGATTTTTTAGGCAAAATTTTCTAAGATCTAATTAACCCCTACTCATTTGCTTCTCCTTTTCATTCGAAAAATATTCCCCCACCAACTAAAGTCTCTTATACACCCTCTACTCACCCACCATTCGCCAACCTATCATGAGATAGTACCTTAATCCATAACATCTTCAAGTCGTTCTTACATATCCAATACCAATTTGCCCAAAATGCTAAGTTAAACACATGAATATTATGAACGCCCAACCCATCTTGAGCACACTAACAACACATATTTTTCAATTAACACGATGAATTTTGTAAGCTTTCTCACTACCCATCTTCAATCCCTCTCACATAAACATGATTTAAAAGAAGATTCAGTTTTAAAAATGATACATGGGAGGGATCTAAAGAAATAAAGGAAATAAACTGAAATATTAGACACAACATGATTAACAATAACAAGTCGGTCTCCCATTATTAAATTATGATTTCTTCGTATAGGAAATATTTTGTGAAACCTATCAATTATCATATACTAAAAGGAAAGTCTTATGGAATGTCCCAAATGGGAAGTTAAATAGTTGTAAGGCATTGTTATAACTTATTGTTATAGTAAGTGTGAGATATTGGATCAAACTCTAGTATGGTTGAATGATAATTTCTTGTTTCGATAATCAATAAGACCATTAGCATGTCGTCGAAGTCTGCTCACATGTTGTTGTTGAAGTATGCTAGGATTGTTAGCATGTCGAATTTGGCATGTTTGTTATGCCCAATAGCTTAAGTTAGTTTGTTCTCTAAGTTAGCATGTGTAATGGGTCTGTGCGTAAAAGCCCACTAGTTTAGTATGTTATTTTTCTTATAAATAGCATATTAGTCTCACATCATTGCATAGTGCAAATCCTAATGTATGAGAGAGGTTATTTGTTATTTTGTAACATTTGTAATTTTATTTCAAAGAGAAAGTAAAGAATAACAGTTTATAACCAACTTGTTGTGTTCTTCTTGCTTCCCTTTTTTCTGTCCTTGTGAGTTTATTGTTGATCAAGAAATCGATTATACTTTGTTATTTCGGTATCGTTTTCACAATAAATTGGTGCGGTGAGCATGGAGAAGATGTCATCAATAAAGTATGAGATTGAAAAGTTCACCAGAATGAACGATTTTGGTCTATGGCGCTTAAAGATGAAAGTCTTACTGGTTCAGTAAGGTTGTTTAGAAGCGTTGAAGGGAGCCGAAGCCATGGACGTTACATTAACGGACAAAGAAAAAATGATTACGGTAGAGAAAGCCCAGAACACCATCTTATTGATCCTTGGTGATAAGGTTCTTCGATAGGTTTCAAAGGATACGACGACGTCGGGGTTATGGGTGAAACTCGAAAGTTTGTATATGACCAAATCGTTGGTTAATCGCCTCTACCTGAAGCAAGTTATGTATTCATTCGAGATGAGTGAAGACAAAGTTATGGCTGAGCAGTTGGATATATTCTTGATCTTAAAAATATTGATGTTAAGATCAAGGATGAAAATCAAGCATTGTTGTTATTGTGTGATTTGCCCATATCACATGCTCACTTCAAAGAAACTCTCTTGTAAGGAAAAGAGTCTTTGACCTTTAAAGAAGTTAATTCATCCTTGTATTTTAAGGATTTGAACAAACGAAAGGAGCACAGACCATCTTTGACTGGTGAAGGTCTGTCGGTTAAGGAAAAATTCACAAAGAGAGATGGTAAGTTTGACAAGAAGAATGGTAAAAGTCAACATAAGTCTTATAGTGATGATGCATATGGTATTTGGTGTTATCACTGTAAGAAGAAGCGTCATATAAGAAAAGTGTGCCTTGGACGCCTGAAAGATCATGGAGGTAAGGATAATGGCAATACAACCAATGTTCAAGATGATTTTGACTCATTTGATGTTCTTGTGGTTTCAAGCGGCGAATCAAGTAAATAGTAGATTATGGATTCAGGTTGCACTTGGCACATGACTCAAAATAAAGAATTGTTCGAGGAACTATGTGATCAAGATGGTGGATTTGTATTGCTTGGAAACAATAAAGCTTGCAAGATTACAGGCGTTGGATCTGTGAGATTCAAGCTCCATGATGAGTCAATAAGGTTGTTGACTGAAATCAGGTATGTACCTGATTTAAAGAGATATTTGAGTTCTCTTTGTGAATTCGACAAGAAAGGATATGTTTTCTAAGGAGAGAAAAGTATTCTAAATGTCATGAAGGGGTTGACGAAAGTCTTAAGAGACGTGAAGAAACAAGGCTTGTATACCCTTGAGGCTGAAGTTGTCAGTGGTTTTGCAGATGCTGTATCCATGAAACCTTTGTCGAAGACAAAAATTTGGCACATGAGATTGGTCCATGACAGTGAAAGGGGTATGGTCGAATTGGGGAAACAAAATCTACTTGTTGGAGACAAAGTAAGAAAGCATAAGTTTTGTGAACCATGTGTATTTGGAAAATCTTGTATAGTGAAATTCAATAAAGGCAAACGAAAAACACATGATCCATTAATTACACCCATGTTGATTTTTTGGGGGTTGCAAGGTGTCCATCACATTCAGGAGCAAAGTATTTTCTAACCATATTTGATGATTATTCTAGAAAGTTGTGGGTATTCATCCAGAAGACTGAGGATGAAACTTTTGAGAAGTTCAAAAGTTGGAAGACTTTGTTTGAAAATCAGACTGGCAGAAAGGTCAAGAGGTTGAGAATCAACAATGACCTTGAATTTTGCAATGAGGCGTTCAACAGTTTTTGTGCAGCCTCTGGTATTGCAAGGCACATAACTATTATAGGTACTCCCAAATAAAATAGTTTGGCTGAAAGGTTTAATCGAACCATTTTGGGAAGAGTTAGATGCATGTTGACTAGTGTTGGGTTAAAGAAGGTATTTTGGGCATAGTCTGTTTCGACAATAACATATATGATAAACAAATGTCTTTCAACTACGTTAGATATGAAGATGCCTAGAGAAGTTCGATCGGGACACACACCAGATATCAGAAAACTTTGAGTATTTGGCTGCATAGCCTATGCTCATATTAGGCAAGACAAGGTCGAACATAGAGCTCTCAGATGCATGTTAATGGGATACCCTAAAGGAGTAGAAGCTTATAGTTATGGTTCTTAAAGCCAGGTCACATGAGGTGTATCACTAGCTGAGATGTAGTTTTCAATGAACCTGAGATGACTTTCAAGAAAACTTATGGCGTTAGTCGAAATGTACAAATATTTGAAGACGTATTGGAACATGAAGAGATTCTTGTTGAGGTGTATCATGTTGATGTTGAATTGTGTATCCCAGATCAAGTCGAAGAAGCAGCACAAGATGCTGAAGATATTGAGGAAGTCGAGGAAACTGCCGATGACTACTTGTTAGCAAGAGATAGGCCGAGAAAAGTCATCAAGCCACCTCAAAGACTTGGGTATGCATATCTCATAGCTTATGCCTTAGTCTCTGCAAGTGAGGTTCCAGATGAATAACCTATAGACTATGAGGAAGTTACGAGGAGTCGAAATGAGATTGAATGGCTGAAAGCCATGAATGATGAGATGAAGTCTTTTCATGATAACCATACTTAGGAACTGATCAATAAAACCTTTTGGAGCTAGGTTAGTCAGATGTAAGTGGATTCCAAGGTACATAAATGGGTCTCTAAACAGAGTCCTGATTTATGATGGAACATGTGGTGAAAGTAGTAAAGCAGAAATTGAAGGGTGTGTCGACTCTGATTATGCAGGTTGTATGGATTCCAGAAAATCTTATTTTGGATATGTGTTCACTATGTTTGGCATACCAATCAACTGGAAATTAACACTTCAGAAGGTTGCTGCCTTATCAACCACTGAAGCGGAATATATCGCCATCACTAAAGTTGTGAAAGAAACATTGTGGCTTGAAGGTTTTTCTAAGAAGTTGAAACTTCAAGGTTGAGTTATCACTATTAAATGTGATAGTCAAAGTGTTATATACATGTTGAAGAATTCAGCCTATCATGAGCGAACCAAGCACGTCGATGTGAGGTTGCATTTCATCAGAGGGGTAATCGAGCATGGAGAAGTTTGAGTGCTAAAGGTTTTGACATATCATAATGTTGATGATATGATCACCAAAACATTACCAAGTTGCAAGTTTTTCCACTGTATGTAGTTGACAAAGTTGCATGAATAAAGCTAGTTTATTCCCTTTATGTTATAGAGTTTGTTTTAAGGTGAATATTTGTGAGATATTGAATTGAATTCTAGTATGATCAAAAGGTAGATTCTTAGTTTGATAATCCGATAGGATCATTAGCATGTCATCAAAGTCTCTTCACATGTTGTAGTCTAAGTATTCTAGGATTGTTAACATGTCGAATTGGGCTTGTTTGTTATGCTCAATTGTTTAAGTTAGCTTGTGTAATGGTCATGTGTGTAAATGTACATTAGTTTAGTGTGTTTAGCATACTAGTCTATCATCATTGCATAACGCAAATCCTTATTTGGGTGAGAGAGGTTATTTGTTATTTTGTAACACTTGTAATCTTGTTTCAAAGAGAAAGTAAAGTATAACAATTTCTAACCAATTTGTTGTGTTCTTCTTGCTTCCCTTTTTTTCTATCCTTGTGGGTTTCTTGTTGATCAAGAAACCAATTATAGTTTGTTATTCCGATATCGTTTTCCCAAAAGTAAGTTTTGCAATTATTGTATCCATAGAGACCAGTGGTATTAAAGATAGGGGAGCTTTTATTTATTGTCTTAAGAAAGAAAATGGTTTTTTATTTTGTTGTGGTGTGGAAAAGGTAAATAACAGGAAGTAAAGTTGGAGATGTTCGTGTTAATAGTGAGAATGCTTGTTATGGCTAGATTTCATCGTTGTGTATCTATCGTGCATATCCATATAGTTCAGCAATATGCTCATTTACCCAACATATAATACTATCACTTATTACCTTCATTCATATCTCCTTTTGGTCTCAACGACGTTAGATCAGTGCATTACCCAATATAATGATATAGGTTACTATTAACCAACACAGAGCATTAAATCCCGACAATTACAAATGAGCGAGACTCCACACCTATCTTGATACAGTATGTGTGGATATTGAGCTTATACATATGTCTAGGTTTGGTACTTAGTAGGTGATTATCTTGAATTTAGTAATGACATGAATATTTATATGTTATGTCACGTCATGAGAATAAATTTTAGGTTGCAAAGCTAAAATAAGCATTAAGATTAAAGAGTTGTCAATATTACAGCATGAATAGATTTACATAGAATACCATGGCCTATTTAGTAAATGAATGTAGTGACTACATTTAACCTTAACAATAGAAATTTTAGTTACGCTTACACATGGTTAGTGTAAGAACTGGTCTTTCCAGAGACGTCGAATTCAGAAATAGGATATGCCTTATCACCTGAGCAACACTTACCGCCTTCAAATTTCCTTTCTTATTCTTTTGTTGTAGACCAGAGTGAACCTACTCCAATTTCGTACTCTTCTGATCCACCGAAACTGCCTTTGCACTAAACTGAATTTTTTTATTTATATGCAAAATTTGGAGCCTCGTGTTGGGCACATCGTCCTTTCCCCCATCACGACTACCCTACTTTGACACCCTGACCAACCTGTTATATTCTTCACTAGGAAATGCTTGCACGTCTTCCGTGTGTCCTTGATCTCCTTTGCTTGCCCACCGCACCACCCTTTCGACCAGTGTGGTAACTCTTGTTTCACCATGAAGTACTTGCACCAGATGTTGCCACCTAACCCTATATATCACCAAGCGCGTCTATGGATGGGGGCTAGCGATCCTTGATCCTTCAGTGTGTACTTTTTCCTATTTTCTTCATTCTGGTTTGTGGTTTACCAGTCCTTTTCACCTGTTTTTTATAAATTCAATTAGAAAAGTCCAGAAAGGTGTTTCTTTACTTTTGATAGATAAAACAAGGGTTTTGTGATGACTACTTATAAAATTAGTCAATAATTTTCGACGTATATAACATAAATATACCACTTATCTACTCTCTATAACTTACCCTTTTGTTTGTTCTCAAACAAAATTATCAGATGACTCAAATATTTTTGCATGTTTCTTTCAATCGATTGACTCACTTTAGGTTAAATTTTTTAAAAATTATTTTTATAAAATGATGTTTTCTTTTAAACAAAAGTTTATAATTAATATATTGACTATCCATGAACCATAACATACAGGTGAATATTTTCTTGACCAAAGTAAGATGTTTAAAATAAGTCAAAGCCAATAGTTAATCATTAATCAGGATCGTGATCTCACTAAGTATCTCTCAATGGTTAATGTTTCCCTCCGAAATTCAGACAATGCATATATTATGGTAACACTTTGTATTTCATCTCAGCATTATCACAAGATATATCTTTAGTCATGGATTACTAAGATATTTCTTTAGGTTGAAATGTGGCTAAGTTTTACAATATATATATATATATATATATATATATATGTGTGTGTGTGTGTGTGTGTGTGTGTGTGTGTGTGTGTGTGTGTGTGTGTGTGTGTGTGTGTGTGTGTGTGTGTGTGTGTGTTTTTCTTATTCAAAATCCTAAAAATAATAGAGCATGAGTTAATTCTTTTTCACTTATTTCTCCTTCTTTATTTCCACTTTCTTACAACCATTCTTCTGGTGCCATTTTTTTTGTATTTTTCTTATTCAAAATCCTAAAGACAAGAGAGCACGAGGTAATTCTTTTTCACTTATTTCTCCTTCTTTATTTCCACTTTCTTACAACCATTCTTCTGGTGCCACTTTTTCTTTTTGTATGCCTGACTTTTTGATTTTTGATTTTGGTTTCTATCAAAGAAATGTTCTCTTTCTTTGTATGCACCGGTGCTAATTGAGTTTCTTTTGAAATTTTGCCTTTTCACTTTTCTCGCCAACTTTCACTTTTACAACACCCTTGCTTTTTTCTTGCTCTTCTATCTGTAGAATAAGGTAGTGATCATTGTTTTTATTTTCAAAAATTGGCTTAAGGGTTGTAACTTTGAAAGAATAAAATAATTTTTTAATGTAGGATTCAAAGAGGTTTGTCAAAGGATTCTCACCCTCACTAGGTAAGTTTTTTAGGTCAAGTAATTTTTCATTCAATACAAATAATGTCGCGACCTTTTTCATAACTTTCAAACATATCAAATAATTAGCAAGACTAATTCAAAGTCTACTTAAGTTATTATGCATGTCTACTCCCATTATTTAGTAAAAAACAAGGTTACACACTTATATATATATATATATATATATATATATATATATCAATTATGAATGAAATATTTAAAAAGAACAAAATATATTTCATGTCATTTAATCTCTAACCTTTTATAATCAACCTACAGTTGGTGGTTTCATGTGTTTTCAACATTTTCAGATCATTGTCTAAATCATCTGCATACGAACTTCCTCCAAAAGTATTTTTTTAAACGGATTTTCAAAAGAATTTCAGAAAATAGAAACAATATAAAATAGACAAGTATGGGTTAGTTTTGGATCATCTTTACCTTTCACCCCATGTAGAAAACATTTTTTTATCCTTAAGAAATATAATTATTGCGTGTCAGCAAAGATGTTCTCGCCCAACCTCAAATTCTTTTATTAGCTTGCATGTGTGACCAAGTTATGTTAAGCACGATATGTGGCACTTAGTTCTCCTATGCATCAAACTGTGATGGGTGTGATCTTTGTAACAATAACAGAACCTGTGATTTTTTAGTGTATTATTCTAATTCGTGCAAATTTTGATCAGGGAACAAATAATACTAGATGCATCATAATATTTATAATGTGTAAGAACTTTGATGTGTCCATGTACTCAATAAAAGATACTCACACACTCGTGTTCAATGTGTATGGTGAAAGTAAATAAAGCTACTACATGTTCAAAACAAATTAAAATGATTCAATATGCAAATAAAAGTAACCAGTAAAGTGATAAAACTTCACACTGATGTCAGTTGCCTTGGCAATCAGTCTTCCTCACTTGCAGTTTTTTTCATTTTCCCTTTGTATGTCCTATTCATCACAATTATTTTTCTGCTATTGTCCTTCACTTCCACCTCCACTAACGTTGCTGCTTACCCACTTAAATATAATGGCATAGTATTAGGCCATTGTAAGTAGCTTTTGAACTCTATTGGAGCGGGTACTGGCTCAAACGGAGCATGCATGTCCTACATATGTAACTGCAACATATGCAAGGAGGTGTTAAGGTATAACATACCTTTGTGGTATGCCTCAGATACATTCCACCCATATGAAAAACAAGCTTTCATGGCAGGATACATGCCATCGAAGCTGATTGCATTTGATTGTGGTTGAATAAAAGATGTTGGTTGTGGTGGTTATAGTGGTGGTGATGGTGTTCCCATCTCTCTCTCTCTCTCTCTCTCTCTCTCTCTCTCTCTCTCTATATATATATATATATATATATATATATATATATATATATATATATATATATATATATATATATATATATATATATATATATATATATATATATATATATATATATATATATATATATATATATCCCTCCCTCTCTCACTCACTATCATACTTGTACAATATCTGGTAATGAAAGCCTCATCTAACTTAGACATATTCCTTATGTGTTATGCTTAGGAATGTATACTCCCAAATGTTTGCACAAGCCCATTATCAAACAGGAGAGACCATGTCCTTGCCTCTTCTTAGAGTCTATAATCTCCCAAGTTTTGTTAGAGATTACTTGGACAATATCCAATTGCTTCCCCTCTCACTACATACTAGATTATTTGAGTGGTATTCACTAGAGCAAATGATGTGTGACTTACGCGTATAACATTGTTGATGGGGAAGCTCATCCATATATGAGCTTAGATGGTTCGCCCAGATATTTTAAAATGAAAAGGAAGTTCATATTGTCCCAATTCATATGTTTTTCTGCATAACAAAGATCAACAACAATCCTATCATAACTTCATCCTCACTTTGTATGTTTCCTTGCAAACTAGTCCAACTAATCAAGGCTTGCCACATAACCCAAAATATTATTGCATGAGGTGAGTCGTCAAAGGTTTAACATTGGCATAAAATTATTGCATGATGTCAATGTTCCCAATTTCAGTTGTATTTTCTACAACACCCCAATGTTGTGCGCTAATCTCTTGTGCCATATTCAAATATTCACCTTGGTCTTCTAACTTGACCATATTTTCTTGAATCAAAGTATTGGTTTCCAACTCAGTATAAAATTGACCATGCCTAAAACTTAGGAATATGTGTTAATTATATGTTAATCCAGTTGAATCAATGTTAGAGCTTTGTCTCTATATACTAGTGTGTGATCTTCCTGAAGCCATCTAAAATGCATAACAACAACATTGATGGAATTTGAACTTGTTAGCAAAATATGACAAAATTTCCATGTTTGCCAAAAACATGACATTGCAAATATTCCATGGATATATTGTATCAGACAATAATTTAGGTATATAGGTACATTACTCAAATAATGAATACTTTTTTTTATCAAAATCATAACATACCCAATTGTTTCTAACATGCAAAAGTTCCTTCTTTTTGTTCATTCAAGCTCTAATTCAGATTCTCAAGTTCATCAATCCTACTCTAGCATATTGTATCACTATGAAGAAATATAGTTACCCTAAATTTGACCTAATTTGGACACTCATAACAAGATTGAACAAAGTCTAATGAATGAGAAATTTGAGGAAAATAAAGTAGAATGACATACATGAGCAATTTTTGAAATGAATTGAAGTTCAGATTGGTGAAGATTTAGATCTTTTATGATTTTCTTTAGTGCGGGCTAGGTTTTTTTTGCAAGTGATAGAGGTGAAGTGAGTGATAAATTTTGTGTAGGGAGATTTAATTCATGTATGTTCGTGTTTCCTAAAGTTTTAAAACAAAACTCTCGTTGGGTGCGCTAGGTTGCGCTAGTCGAGAGTTCGTGTTTCTAACTTCCAGGTTTCCCCTGGGCACGCTGGGTGGAAATGATTTGGCCATTTTATGACATGTGATAAATACAAGTCAAAAGTGTGTTGACACAATTAGGATTACACAAAGTGTTGGTTAACGGTTAACACACAATCATTGGTTGACATTGATTTAAAGTGTATTGTGAGATTATGTCGATGGTTAACGAACTTTTTGTCAACATGAAAGTTGCCCCGTAAATTTTTCCAGCCTGACTTTCAACATAAGAGATTCTTGGAGCGGTTTCACTTCGAGTGAAATATATTCTTCATGATATAGTATATGATACTCGATGATGATGACGTGAAATTCTTGAAGTGATTTAGCTTCAAGTAAAATATATTATCCATGATAGAGTATGATAGTTTTTGAACTATACTTGTAAAAGTTTCTCACATTACTTAGTTTTGTAAAGGAATATGAGGTCAAATGTTATATAATAAATTCAAGTTCTTCATTACAAAATGCACCGGTCAAGAAATACTCTAAGCTTGTATTTGACTTTTTTATTCTCTTATACTGTTGTGTTAGAGTGTTAAGAGATATAGTTTAATATTTGTTTTGGGTGATATGGGGTGTACTAGGGCCTGAGGGTGGTTAAAGGTAAATTATATGATTTAATAATTTTCATATATTGTTATTTTTTAGTTGTCATTTGACAACGATCGTGATTTTTTCTACGGTATTAGAGTTTTCACGTTATGTTCTTGTGTTTTGATTGTGTATTTTCTTTGATCTTAGAGGCTCCACGTTATATCTTTGTGTTTTGATTGTGTTTGTTATTTTTCTTTATGTCGATTTTTCCAACAATACGCAGACAACAAATTAATTAATATATTTTAAAATTTAGAAAACATCTTATAAAAATAAGATAAAAACCACAAAAATGTAAAAATAAATTCAAAACTTTAATTATTATGACAATTTAATTCTCGAATAAGACATTAATGTGTGCTTCAAAAGCCTTTGAAGTAACATAGCATTAAATAAGTTGTTATAGTAGTAAACTTGAAAATAAATTAGTGAAACTCTCTCCTCAACTTTTGCATGTTATAGATCACATGTATTATTCAAACCCCTCTCCCCATTTCCTTTTTGTTATTATATAAAATCTCACTCTTTAGAGTGAGATCAAGCCATTTGAAGTGTGGAAAATTATTATGGAGATAGGAAAGACTATATCAATGTTTTGAAGAAAACTTATCATGATTTATTGTGTTCGTTCAAAATTGTTTGAACAAACTTTTTCAAAATTTCAGAATATTTTTCAGTGAAGGCGAAAGTAGTAAAGCTTTGATCTTACCATATCATTCATATTTAAAATACAACAACAAAGAGAATCAAATTTACTCACAATCTAAAGTAAGAGAAACTATTTTGAAGGGGGTCAAATCAACCTTTAAATTTAAAATAAATAAACTTAAATCTTTATTAATTATAATTTTAAACTCTATGAGATTTTTTTTCATCTTTACCTTGAAAAAAATCAAATTAACTATATATATATATATATATATATATATATATATATATATATATATATATATATATATATATATATATATATATATATATATATATTATTCAGGCGAATTCCACGGTTAAATACTAGAATATATTAAAAAGTAAGTTTAATATTTTTTTCTTTAACTTGATCTCTGGCTTTATCCAAAAACTATATTATATTGGTCTTTAATTGTTCAATACATAGCATGTTGATCTTTTCTTTATCTATTAGTGACAATGTTAGCAATCAACCTTTTATTTTTTTCATCACGAATTTTAAAAAAAACTAATTTGATACGTTTTAAAAAATTGAAGAATCAATATGATATTTATTAAGTTAAGAGACTAAAATAAACTTTGACGTCAATTTAAAAGATCAAAAAATATTAATGAAGTAAATAAAAACATCTCATAACAAAATTAATAAGCAAATTTTACACCCCTAACTCAGTCAGGGATCACAATGTATATTAAAAGAGTATTTGATTAAGAATATATCTGAAATGTTTAGCATACCTTATTTTAGAATTGCACAATTTTAATGAAACACCTGTTCAAAAAAATGTGTTGTTATCACAATTGGTTGAAAATATTTTTAAAAACACATTGTATTTAATTGCGAATGAGACATGTCAAATAAAGTGGTGTGGCATGAATAAATTTAAACGAGGTTTGTTGATAAAGACAACATACAAATTTTTGTGTGTATTAGTTATTGCATGATAAACCCATTCATTTTGGATGAAATTTATCTTACTAAAGGAGTTGCGCTTTGATGATGTTGGTGTCTTCTAAGAAGGTATTCCATAAATTTTTGTAATTCTTTTGTGGCATATAAAACTAAATTTCCTATTTTATTATTGGTGTAGTTAGATTTGTAGAATCCGTAAATTTTAAATAACACATTTGAATTCTATAATTCATATGTGTTAAACACATCAAATATGAAAAACTATTTTCCAATTATTTTCGTGTATTTAATATCGTTAAAATATTAAAAACAACACCTAAGGTGTTCATCTTCAACAAAGATAAAAGCAAAAAGTGCACCAAGGTGATGTAGTTCTACTTTTCATCTTCTTTCTTCGAGCATATTAACTATTTGCATCTAGATATACATGTTTCATAATCGAAGTCACCAGGTCCAATTAAAAAGGGTGCACGTCATATTAACATGATATTCCTTCATAATGGGAAATTAAGGCACAATAACATATCAATACACAGTGGATATTAAATTCCTCAGACTTGTAGCAACCTTTTATAATCAACAACAAATATAAAACGTCAAATCGAACAAAAGAAAGGCACAAAAGAACAACAATATTTTTAATGTGGAAAACCCCTCAATATGAGAGTAAAAACCACAAGTCGTCTAGATCAAAGAAATAACTCCCCTATAATCAATTAAGGGTAGAATAGAGTCTTAAAGTGATTCCCAAATTATTGTTAACAACCGCAAAACACATAGCAAACTAGCTTACAAATAAGAATTAAAAAAGCTGAAACATTTCCCAAATCTATAGCTTCAGTGCGAAGCAAATAACTCTTATCTCAGATGTTGTTTTGAAATTCTGAATGGTCAGTAGTTAGATATGTGTGTTATGAACCAACCCTCAAAATTTGAGCTTGATCCGACAGTTAACAAATTGGGGATCGTTGATTTAGTGAGACTGGTTACAAAAAACAGGAATGAGTTTCTCTCATCGTTTATCTCTTTTGAATCCTTATTTTCTCTCTATCTCTCTCAACCCTAAATTGATCCTCATCATTTAAATAAATGAGACAAATGGCTAATCATATCTGAGTCTTTCTCCGCATAGGAAGGGAACCCAAACCCAACAAATCTCCCTCTCACAACTATGTGGAAGAAATCGCCAAATCGACGATATCATAACAAGCTTCAAATTTTCCTCATGGTAATGCTTTATTCATCATATCAAAACCATTATCATTTGTATGAACGCTAGCTAACTCCAACAACTTAGCATCCAAACACACATGTATTCAATGTTATCTCACATCAATGTGTTTGGACCTATTATGAAAAATCGAATTCTTACCAAGATAAATAATGCTTTGACTATTAACAAATAACACATATTTGTATTGAACAAAACCAGGCTCCTATAAAAAATTCTCCAACCATAGTAACTATTTACATGCTTCGGTGATTGCAATGAACTCGGCCTCTATAGTATACAATGCTATACACTTTTGCAATATGGACTGCCAAGCCACAAATCTCCTTACAAATTTAATCATGTAGCCTGAAGTGAACTTTATGGAATCAATATCTCCAGCCATATCAGAGTCAGAGTATCCCACTAGAGTAGGCTTATCTCCTCCAAAACAAAGCCTCACATAAGTAGTACCACGAAGATACCTTAAAAATCAATTTTACAGCATTCCAATGCTCTCTACCTATATTTAACAAACAAAAAATTGTTGATTGCACCAATAATATGTGCTATATTTGGTCTTGTACACACCATTGCATACATCAAACTACCCACACCAGACGCATAAGGAACACATTTCATATCAAATGTTTCATATTTACTTGAAGGACTTTGATTAGAATTCAACTTGAAATGAGTAGCGAGCAGAGTGATCACCGTCTTAGAGCTTTCGGTTTTGAATCTTTGCAACACTCTTTCGATATAGTGTTCTCATGACATCTAAAGTTTTTTTCTCTTTTCTGTCACACATGATTCTAATGCCAAGAATCTGTTTAGCTGTTCCCATGTATTTCATGGTAAATGACTCCCCCAATTGTTTCTTTAACCTATTAATGTTAGAAATACTTTTCCCTACAATAAGCATATCATCAACATATAAAAATAGGATAATGAAGTCATCGTTAGAAAACTTTCTAACAAAGATGCAATAATCTGAAGTAGTCTTCTGGTATCCTCGATCACATATAACAGGCTCAAACTTCTTGTACCACTGGCTTGGAGTTTGCTTCAACCTATATAAACTCTTTCTCAATCTACACACATGATCTTCTTTATCTTTAACTTGAAAACCATCGGGTTGTTTCATGTAGATCTCTTCCTACAAATCACCATGAAGGAAAGTCGTTTTCACATTCATTTGCTTAACCTTTAAATCAAGAGTAGAAATCAAACTCAACACGGTTCTAATTGATGACATATTTACAACAGGTGAGAAAACATCATTAAAATCAACACCTTTTCTTTGACGGAAACCTTTCGCTACTAATATGACTTTATATCTTGGAGACTAAGAGTTGCTCTCATGTTTAACTCTATAAATATATATGTTTTCAAAAGATCTTTTGCCTTTAGGAAGTTTTGCTAAATCATAACTGTGATTATCATGTAATGATTTCATCTCATCATGAATTGCATCCATACATTTTTGATTTTCATCACTTTCCATGGCCTCTTGAAAACACTCGGGTTCACCCTCATCAATCAAGGTCACATACTTATCATAATTATACCTTGTAGAAGGTTGCCTCTGCCTGTTAGACCTCATAAGTTAAACTTAAGATGATTATGGAGCTTTACCAATATTATCATCATGTGATATATCGCTTTCCCCTTCACCGTCATTAGTTTGAATATTTACCTCATCTTCAAGTTGTTGATCATCAAAATAGTCATATGGCTCACCATTGTGATCATCACCACCAATAACATCCAAATTATGACTAGGTAATCAAACTGAATCAACATTAGACAAACTAGTATATTTCTTGGTTGTAGCCTCCTCTACATTATCAATGTCTTCAATAGATTGGTCTTCCATAAATACCACATCGCGTCTTCGAATAAGCTTCTTCCTTACAGGATCATACAACCTATAACCAAACTCATCTTGCCCATAATCGATGAAGATACATTGTTTTGACTTTGCATCCAACTTGGATCTTTCATCCTTTAGAATATGCACAAAAACCTTACAACCAAAGACTCTCAAATGATCATAATTGAAATTCTTTCCAAACCAAAATTTGTTTAGAACTTCATTATTCAAAGCAACAATAGGAGTGAGATTAAGAACATGCACTACTGTGTAAAGTGCCTCGCCCCAATAATGGTTAGACAACTTAGCTTCAGAGAGCATACACCTTACTCTCTCAACTAGTGTTTGATTTATCCTCTATTCTAAACCATTCAATTGAGGAGTTTTAGGATGAATCTTTTTCATGTGTAATACCATGTTGCTTGCAATAGGAATCAAATTATCCATAATAATCTCCACCATTGTCTGAACGAACATATTTCAGCTTCTTACATGTCTGCCTCTCAACCAAAGCATGAAATTCTTTGAACTTTTCCAACACTTGATCTTTTGACTTCAAGTCATAAACCCATAGTTTCCTGAAGCAATCATCAATAAAGGTAACAAAATAAAGTGCACCACTAAAAGATTTTATCTTTAATGGACCACAAACATTAGAATGTACCAATTGAAGCAACTTTGACTTCCTTAAGGGAGGATATCTCTTGAAAGATACTCTATTATGTTTACCAGCAATGCAATGAGAACACTTCTCCAAATATACATTCTTTAATCCAGGAAGAACATCCTTTTGGGCCAAAACATTCAGCCCCTTTTCACTAATATGACCAAGTCTTCAGTGCCACAAAGATGCTTCCATGTCAATAGCATTCACATTGTCCCTAGCAACCAAATTTGTTTTCCAATACAATTTAGAAAGCTTTTCCCCTCTAGCCACAACCAAGTTACCTTTGTTGCGTTTCCACTTTCCAGAACCAAAATGATTATCATAACCATAATCCTCTAGCATATGCATAAAGATGAAATTGAAGCGAACATCTGGAGCATGTTTGACATCTCTAAGCAACAATTGCACTCCCATGTTGGTTTTCAAGCGAACATCACCAACACCAATCACCTTAGATACATCATCATTACCCATATTCAACCCTAAAAAATTACTAGAAGTATAGGATGTAAAGAAATCTTTCTTTGGTGTAACATGCAATGTAACACCACTGTCAACTATCCACGTGCTCTAGTCTGATACAAGATTAACAGACTCATGATCGCAGAGAATAACAAGATCATCACTAGTAGTAGTAGTAACATGATCATCATCATAATCTTCACGGTCTCTTTATTTAGACTTACCATTCTTACCTTTGTTATCTCTTTTCCACTGATAGCAATACTTATGTATGTGTCTTGTTTTATGACAATAATGACACTCCAAATTCTTGTATCACGACTTGGACTTGCTTATGTTATTCTCTATACCACTCTTCAGTTTCTTTTTCTGACTTCTCCCTTATTTTCAGTGACAAGTACCTCAGGTTGAGATGAAAAGCCCTGCGTCTTCCTTCTTATCTCCTCATTAAAAATACCACCTTAGCTGTTTCCAAAGAAACAACACCTTTGGGAGAAGAACTTGTGATAGAAACCTGAAACATCTCCAAAGACTCTAGTAAAAATAGTAATACAAATAGTCCAAAAATTTCATCATCAAATTTGATACTCATTCCTGACATCTGATCAAGGAGCCCTTGAAATTCACTTAAGTGGTCTGAAATAGAAGTCCCCTCATTACACTTCAAATTTATGAAGCTATTCAACAAGAAAAACTTATTATTTCCTGATTTAGAGGCATACAAGGACTCTATCTTCTCCCACAAAGTTTTTGCATGTGCCTCATTAGCAATATGATTATAAATATTATCTTCTACATATTGTCGAATAAAACCACATACATGTTGATGTTCAAACTCTCATTCTTCATCGGACACAAAATTCTGCTTTACGAAACTAAAAACCGGTAGATGCAATTTCTTCATAAATAGTAAGTCTTTCATTTTGTCCTTCATAATTGATAATTAGAACCATTCAACAATATCATCTTTATCTTTGTATTTGTCTCCATCATTCAAATAAGTAAAATAACTCTTAACCAAGAGCTCTGATGCCACTCTGACGAGAAATTAAGATACAATAACAAACGAATATGCAACGGATATAAAATTCTCCAGACATGTAAGAATCTTGAGGATCAACAACAAATATAAGATGACAAATCGAACAAATAAATGTAGAAAATAACAATAATATTTTTAACATAAAAATTCCTCAATATGAGAGTAAAAACCACGAGTTGTTCATACCAAGGAAATAACTCCACTATAATAAATTAAGGGTACAAGAGAGTCTTAAAGTGATTCACAAACTAGTGCTAACAATCGTAAATCACAAAACAAACTAGCTTACAAATAAGAATAAAAAAAGCTGAAAAATTTCCCAAATCCGCAGCAGTGTGAAGCAAATAACTCCCACCTTAGATGTTGTTTTGAAATTCTGAACATTCAAAATTTAGACATATGTGTTACGAACCAACCCTTAAATTTTGAGCTTAATCCGACGGTTAACGAATCAGGATTGTCGATTTAGTGAGAGTGCTTGCAGAAAAACAGGAATGAGTTTCTCTCATCTTTTCTATCTTTTGAATCCTTATTTTCTCTCTATTTCTCTCATAACTAAATTGATCCTCTTCACTTAAATAAGTGAGACAAATGAACTAATCATATTTGAGCCTTTATGCATATAGGAAGGAAGCTCAAACCCAACACTCAAGTGCAACATAACTTTCCAAACCAAAATGTCATCAATGTTGAAGGAGATGGTCATACTGAATTTTGTATTGTTTAAATATCATTTCATCACCCATCTTCATCTTATAAAAGAGGTAAATTGTAATTGTGAAAGTTATGTCGAACTATTTAAATAAAAAAAAGCGATATAAAAGAGGTAAATTGTAATTGTTAAAGTTATGTGAAACTATTTAAGTAAAAAAAAAACAATCAAACAAGACATACACACTTTGGACTCCTATAAAATTAGTACATCAATTGTAATTGTGAAAGTTATGTCAAACTATTTAAATAAAAAAAGCGATATAAAAGAGGTAAATTGTAATTGTTAAAGTTATGTGAAACTATTTAAGTAAAAAAAAACAATCAAACAAGACATACACACTTTGGACTCCTACAAAATTAGTACATCACTTTATAATAAATGGATGATAGTTTCTATAAGGTTTCTTATATACAAACATTGTAGTTCTAGTGACTATATATATAAGTACTCTTGAAATATTTCTTTCCACGTTACAATATACACCAAAAGAAAGTGAGCGACTAATTTACCTTAAATATGTGAATAATTATTATTTCATTCAAGTAAAAATATTTATATTTTTAATTTATAAATATGTTGTATTTGTTTGTGTGTAAGAGTCATAACATATACTATTGATATATTTGATAAGCGACAGTTCAATATCTCCTACCAATCTACTACGAGAAAGATGCCGTCAACCAAAAATATATGATCGGAAGTTTAAACATTTTCTTAAATAATTAGATATGATTAACTCAAATGTATATGAGGTGATATGATAGTTGGATATGATATGAAGGTTGAATATCCTAAGAAAATTGAAAATATAAAATTGAAGAATTTAAAAAAAGACGAAGGTGATATAAAAGTTCACATTGTAAAAATAGAGACCGATCATATTGAAAATATCAAAAGTGATTAAAAAAATTAAGGGTTAAATATGATTTTAGTCCTATAAATAGATGAACATTCAATTTTAGTCTATAAAATTTTGCTTTGAATAATGGTCCTCTAATTGTTTTCCGTCTATAAATTTGGTCTCTTCTATTAGTGAAAACCAACGAAGGCTGACATGGGAGCACACATGAAATAATTTTTCCAGCTTGGCAGAAGTTTACTTGACTAACATGGATTAAAAAGTAGTTCTATTAAGTTAAAATTATTTTAATTAATTTAGTAAATCAAACGTTATAAACCCTACACCATTTCATTAACCTTATACCATTCGAGCCTTCGCCATTTGAAACACCTTGAAATCATATGAAGTCAAAGATGGTCTTCTAATTCTGCCATGTTCTATTGTGTTTTTGACTCATTTATATTCGAAACAAAAAGTTGTTTTATTTCTTCTCCATTTGAAGTTGCTTACGAATAAAGGGAAAATGTGTTGATTTCTTGTTCTTGTGGTCCCATTCAAGAAAGCATGTGGTGGCCCCATTGAGACATTTCAAAATCGCATATTGTGGTCATGTTATGGTCTTTCAATTTGCAGACCAGGTTTGTTCACTTATTTACTAAACTAGTTATTCTTGTGTCGAGTATTAATTTATGGTTTAGGGATCAATCACTTAATCCATCACTTTTATGTAGTAATTGAGGCATTAGTTGTTTAATATGAGCCTATTTTGAGTTTATTTCAAGTGTATTTATACATGCATAATGTTGAGTTTACTTTGGTTGTGTATGTGTATATCGTATTTGACTTAAGTTGTACAAATTTGACCCTGAGTGTAATGTACAAGACATGGGGTTATTTAAGGTCGCGTTTTACACCAATGGTTGTTTTGTAAAAGACCATAACTTAAGATATAAGGGTTGAGATGTTTATGCTTATAGTGATTAAGATTCAGATTATTGATCTTATTTTGAAGCACATGACTTAATTAAGAGGATTGATTTAGAGTTTGATGTTGGGACTGTGAAAATATGGTAGAACCATGATGGTGGTAGTTTCGATAGAGATTTAAAACCCTTGAGGGATGATGAAGATGCATCTAAGTTAGCCGTGTTTGCATTTGAAAATATTTGTGAAGTAGAAATATCTATTGAGGTCAAACCACTTACAGGAGAAACCACATTCATGGATAAGGTTAGAGAGAAAATTAAGAGAAATAAATGTGATTAATAAGTTGTTAATTCTAGTGAGTTAAGTGATGAATCAATGAATGATATATATTTTGATGATAATGAAGAGGAGAGGATGGATGCGTTTGATGTAGGTATTGTTGGAGGCCAACCTAGAGCTACACTTGTTGTTAATGGTGATGTCAGAAGTGAACCACCTAACAAATACTTTATCACACAAGAGATGGATAGGAAATATATAATTGAGGAAGACTATATGACTGATGAACTTGATAGTGTGGTACATGATGAAATATGTGATGATATGCCTAGTGTAATTAGATTTAATGAAGAATATGCTTTTAGTAAGGATCTTACTTTCAAGTTTGGAATGAAGTTTTCTTCATTGAAATAGTTCAAGAATGTCATTTTAGAGCATAATGTCTTGAATGATAGGGATGCGAGATTTTAAAAAAATTATGCAAATAAGTGTATGGTTGTTTGTAAAGACAAAAAATTATGTACCTACACTATCTTATGCAATAGAGTTTTAAGAATCACAACTTTTAGGATCAAGACATTGTTTGATAGGCATAAATGTCGAAGATGGTTCTTCAATAAAAGTGTTAAAGTAGATTGGGTTGCAAAAGTGATTGTTGATGGATCGAAGAACAATACCAAGATGAAATTAAATGAGGTGATAACAAATATGAGGTTGAGATATGCCACTGAAATTCCTAGTTATAGAGCTTTCAAGCCAAGGCAACTTGCTAGACAAAATATTGAAGGGGACTTTAGCAAGCAATATAGCTTGTTATGGTCATATGGTGTTGAATTGAGGAAGGTTTCATCAGGAAACACTTTCAAACTCAACATTAATTGTCTAGTACAAAGGATGCAACTAATGTTCGAAAGGTGTTGCATATATTTTGATGGGACAAAAAAGGCTTTGAGAAAAGCATGCAGACCCTTTATTAGTTTATATGGATGTCATCTAATGCACAATTATGGTGGAATATTACTAATTGTTGTTGAAAGAGATCCTAATGATCAGTATTTGCCTTTTTCTTTTGGAGTTGTTGAGAATGAAACCAAAGAATCATGAAGTTGGTTATTAAGTTGTTGTTGGAAGATATTGGTGAAACTAAATGATGTTTCATTTCTAACTAGCGAAAGGTGAGTCATTTCCTGAAGAGGATACCACAATTGATGACTGATCAGTGCATTTTGGATGCACGTTCTTCCATGTTTGTACTTAAGCATTTCTTCGGTTTGCTTTGATTATTTTTATGTTTTAATGTATTTTCATAATTTATGTTATTTTTGCACTTATTTAATTTTCGTATTTAATTTTCAGCATTAGCAGCTTTCGCGAGACAAATCATATCTTGAGTTAGGAGTATCGAATTGAGACGTGCTACCAGTCGATGGAAAGCTAAGAAAAAGATCTACAACTTTTGTTCAGAAGTCGAGAGCTGAATCAGATTGTAGCAGGGCCAGAAATTTCGTTGAAGCTGCTGCATTATTTTTATATTTTGTTTGGGTTAGTTGTATTTTTCGGTGGATGTACGATTTTTTGAGAGCTAGCAAGATGACTATGGAGAACTAATCCCTTTTGAATCAACCTGCTATAATTCAGAATCCGCTTTGAGGTTTTTATTAATTCCAATTTGTTTCCTTTGAATTCTTCTTATAATTCCAATTATTTGCTTAATCTAATTGTTGTTATATGATAGAATCCTTAAATTCGATTGATGAATGATGATCCCAAATCAATTTCGTGTTAACATAGATTTTATTCACGAACGATCAAGTTGCGTCTGCTTAATTCGCAATAGTTTTTAATCCGTTTGCTTAATTCGGAATTTGGGAATATTACTCGCATAATTTCCTTTACGCTTGTTAATGGTAATTGTAATCGAATAGGAGCAGACCCGTAAGGGATTTGGAATTTTATAAGAATCAATGATAAGTCGGAAGATGATGCAGTAGGTTGGTTCGTGTCGGCTTATTTTATAATCACTTTTAAAAATCACTTTTTCGAATCTAAACCAACCAAACCCCCCTTTTTTGTTCTATCGGTAGATTAATTAAACAAGAATCCTTGAGAACGATATTTGAGTCAATTTGTCGTTAAACTACATTTTTGAAAAACTACTCATTTTGATCCGCGTGCGACAGCGGATCAAATTGGCGCCGTTGCCGGGGATTCTTGTTTCTTTTAATCGTTTTTAGAGTCATAGGTTTAATGTCTAAGCGTATAGGTCCTAGTTTCCTCGCAGTTTCGTCCAACTCGCGTTTTAGAGTCCAAATCGTAAAAAAAGTCGGTTTTTGAGAATTGTGTCTGTTTCGAAATATGCTTCGGGTATCTGAAAAAATCGAAAAAAATCTCAAAATTATATTTTTAAGTCATTAGATTAATTTCGGTGTCAGTTTATTTTTTTGAATTATTTTTGATCGATTTCTTTCTTTGTGTTTGTTTTTTTTACTTTTAGGACATTGTTGGAATTTTCACTATTGTTGTTGTTGCTGCATTGCTGTTCCGTTAGTCCTGGCTACTAGGTCTCGCTGTTCTGAAATTGTTGCTTTTGATCCTGAAATAGAGAGAACTTTGCACACACAACGTAGAACAGTCCAGACTACCAATAGTTCACCACCCACAATTGAGTTTGATTCTGAGTCTGACTATTTGCATAACTTGTTTGCTTCGGATTCTGAACTTGATTTTGCAATGGCTGATAATAGAACCTTAAGGCAGTTAGCTACTCCTGATGTGAATTACAATGGTTTGTGTATTGAATATGATGCTGTTGTTGTTCCTTTTGAATTAAAATCGGGTTTAATACACTTGTTGCCAAAGTTTAGTGGTCTTGCAGGTGAAGATCCACACAAGCATTTGAAAGAGTTCCAGGTGGTGTGTTCTGCACCATTGAAGCCTGAAGGGACCACCGAAGATCACATCAAACTTCGAGCTTTTCCTTTTTCATTGCAGGGTGCAGCAAAGGATTGGATTTATTATCTCGAGCCAAACTCAATTGCAAGTTGGACAACCCTGAAAAAAGTGTTCTTGGAAAGATATTTTCCTGCCTCCAGAGCTGCCTCAATAAGAAAGGAGATTTGTGGTATTAGACAAGGCAATGAGTCACTGACCGAGTATTGGGAGAGATTCAAGCACTTGGTATCTAGCTGCCCTCAACACCAGATCACTGAGCAACTCCTCATCCAATACTTTTATGAGGGGTTGTTACCGATGGACAGGAACATTCTTGATGCTGCTAGTGGTGGAGCATTAGTCGATAAAACTCCAGCTGCTGCCAAAGCCCTTATTGAAAATATGTCTCTTAATTCTCAACAGTTCACCACTAGAGACAATTCTGTGCAAAGCAAAGGCGCGAGTCAAATTCAAGTTTCTTCCAACAAAGCTTTAGACACCAGAATTGACGAACTCACTGCCTTAGTCAAACAGCTGGCAGTAGCAAAACCTCAAACAACAACTTTGTGTGGCATTTGTACTTCTCCTGAGCACCCGACCGATACTTGTCCTATTCTGAGAGACGAGTCCATTACTGAGCTGCCACAAGCTTATGCAGCCAACCTTTACAATCAAAACAGGTACAACAACACTCCTGACCTGTCCACCAACAAATACCATCCCAGTTGGAGGAACCATCCCAACCTTCGATATGGAAACCCGCAAACCAGCCAACAACAGAACTCACCTCAAGTGGCTGCCCCTGCACCTTCCGGACCATCCTTGGAGGATCTTGTTAAGCAAATGACCGTGAACAACCTCCAGTTCCAACAAAGGACCGATGCTAGTGTCGCATCCTGCGAAAAATCAACCGGCGAGACTCAAAAATAAAACACACACAGAGCCGCCACTAAACGTTATTTATCCCAAGATAGGGAAAGGAAACGCTCAGAGAAACCTGGAAAGGAAATGGTCTTGCGACCAAAGAGAATGGGTTCGGGAGTCGGTTACGCGAGGGGAAGGTATTAGCACCCCTCACGTCCGTCGTACTCGACGGGATCCACGTCCTAGAATAAAGAAAAGGTTGCTAAACATCACACACACACGGGGAACGCAGGTGGGATTAAGAGGAACGGGCTCGATAAGGTATCGCACCTTATGCCTACATATCTTGTCTGGAACAAGAATCAGAGCCACTGTAGTTCGGCTTACGCACGCCAAACAACACAACACATACAAACAAGCAAGGGTGGCAAACATGGAGCCCGACAACCACTTGATGGAATTATGTCGGCATCCGAACCAAAACACGCACAAAACGGCAAACTTGGAGCCCGACAGCCAATCACTGGGCTTACGTCGGCATCCGAACCAAAACACCAAACAGCACAGTCAGATAACAAGTAAACGCACGCAAAAAAGAAAAAGGTTGCCCGGAGTGGTCTCGCACGACCACCTGCCTACATACCTCGTCTGGCACGAGGATCAGGGCGATGTAGTTCCCCTGAAAGGGACTAAATTGCTAACCAGAAACCGGGGAAAGATACACAACTAGGGAGCTGAGACTCGAGCCTAATGTTGTCATGCATCGTTAACCCTAAGTTCGGTTTTCTATCCTACTTGCATAAGCAAACTAACCTAACCAGGAAAGAAGCTAGCACACAAGCATACAACCATATATCATCAAATGAGAACAGGTATCTCAAACAAACATGTCAATCAGATATCCACATAACACGCACTATAGCCAAACAAGGGGGCTCAATCAATCAGGTTTGACTGCCTAAGCAATCGTCTGTACAGGCTGTGTTTGCTCTTAACCTTGCCATTACGAGGCTAAGGTGAAGCAGATGAAAGGATGAAGTGAGGATCAGACCTCACAGCTCTTATCCCTAACCAGGGAGAGCTGACAAATGAGCATGGGTCCAGAATAGGGGAACCCTTCTATACTCGATGACTCTGACACAATGTGCACTGCACAAGATCTTGGGCTTTTGATCTCAATGCTACAACCATGTAATGGGAGCAAGGAGAAGACTCACTGAATAGTGGGGGACAGGTTGCTTGTCCCTACCTTCCACCAATTGCCTTCTTTGAAGGACTTTTCCTGCTTGGGCTTGAAAAATAAACATACACAAGCATTGCCTCTTAAGGAGGACTTCAGACAATTTGCCCGGCTCGGTAACAGCCGGGTCTCCAGACTACATGAAGTAAGAAGGTTATACCTCAAATGCAAGTTGCTTAAGCAACGCAAAGCAAAAGTTCACAAGGAACTGAGCAACTAAAGTACCTGGAAACAATCAACCTCAGTCAGTACTCAATCAGACAAACTGTAAAGCAAACAGTTAAACAGCTTAAACAATACAACACAAAACAAGCCCAAGCTCCAACACCTACAAAACAATGTTATGTTAGTGTACAAACATCCACAACATCAATTAAAATCAACTTGTATCATTCTCCATGTACATTGCTTTTTTGATCCTGAAAAATCAAGCAAATATTAGCAACTAGACCACTAGGCCAAGCCTAGGGTCCAAAAGCAAGAAAAAACTTAAAACAGCAAGGTATCCACCATCCAACATCAAATTATCATCAAACACAAGCAAACATCATTGGTCTCATGTTTATATCATCCATCAAGTTCAATTCATACACAAAACAATCCATATTGGTTCAAATGAAGCACCAAATATACAAACAGAAGTATTGCATTCAAAGCCATGCCAAAACACATCAAAAAAATCTCAAATTAAATACACCTAAACAGGGGTCAATCAAGGTCTACCATGTCAAATTTGAGCTCAATTGGGCAAATGGAACCATGTCAATGAAATTCATCAAAAACAGACACAATTTCATGCTTCAATTCACAACATCAATGCATACATCCACTTCAAAAATTCATAACTCAATGAAAACAAAAAAGAAATTGATGAGACCAAAACAGGGAGGTCCTAACATGTGTCTAGTTCATGCATATCAAATTTCATGGCCATACAATACAATGTGAGCATTTCCCAATCATTCTACCAACCTATGTCATATGAGCTTGCACAAATGATCTCCAGAAATGAAAAATCATGATCAAATAGAAAATGCAGTGAAAAATTCTACAAAAATTCATACAACATCACGACATGCTAACTAACCATCATGCAAAATTTCAGCCAATTCTAACATGTATAGGTCACTCAAAAAAATCCTGCAAGTTGACATAATGAGGTGTGACACAAATTGTCACACCTAAGTTCCAGAATTTGCTGCTCTCTAACCAGGTATCCAAAATTCATGAAATTTACATATAAATAATCCTCAATGAGTCAAGAACCACCACAAAAATTTTCAAGAATTTATTCTACATTATGAGCATTTCATGATCAAATTACAAACATGTATCAAAAATGGACATACAATGGAAAACCCTAGGTCAATTGAAAAAATTGCCAAGCACAACTTTGACCAATAGGTCAAAAAAAACCTACACAAACCAAGGAAGTCAACAAAATTTTTCTCATATTTTTCTGATTTTTTTTTACTATTTTTTCTGAATTTTTTAATGTGTTAAACCTTTTTTAATAATTAAATAAAATATCAGAAAATTATGAGTAATTATAATTGGCGCTGGCGGGAAACTAGCTATTTGAAAATTCAAATGGATTTCAAGATCAAACACGGTTTTCATCTCCTTCTTCGTCCAGAAATTGCCCAGATTTTCCAGAAACGGATGAACACGAAACATCAACCAAAACGAGTAAATGGATACTCGTTGGAAAGGTCTTTGAACCTAGATTACGAATCTCCACTTAATTTCTTCCAATTCTTCCTAGGTTCTACGGATCGAGCATGTTAGGGTTTCGAATCCAATGTTCAATTCAAGATATCTCATGCTACGGTTCACTACTTGCAAAACTAAACACATATCCATGATCTATGATGAACAGGCTTCACAACGCATATAATAATTGCACATTTCATGAGATTCGAAAAAACTCCAACCTGTAATGGCAGTGCTAAAACCAGCGTCCTTTGCTCTCAATTCCTTGAAACAGCAAGAGTAGAGGGATGAGGAAGATGATAAGTGGTGCTATCCGCAACTGCCTTTGCTCCTATCGTCCATAATTCGATTTTGCCATTGTTGAGGTAATTTTGGACAGTTGAGAATCCGAGCCTAATTCCTTCCAATGTGCCAAAACAGATGGTGTAGATGATGCAAGGGTTCCAAATCAAAAAGAATCACCAAAAACGGTTGAGAATTGAGGATGAAACTTGAGATTGAAGCTTGTTGTGTTCTTGAGGGTTTGGAGAGAATGTGAGAGATCTAGATCCAATCTTGGGAAAAGTGTTTTTCTGTTATGATTAGAATGTGTTTAGGTTTATATATGTGAGCTTAATCATTCCTTAATCATGTAATTAGCCAAATTGGAATTGTTAGTGAAAATGTGAAATTTCAAGTGAGGGCAAAAATGGAATTTCCATAGGACAGCTCATGCCAGCTCACAATTGGTTTCAACATGTCCAAAACACCATATGTGAAGTGTAGAAACAATTCCCATTGCAATTGGTCATGTATTTCTCAAACTCACCATGTATTTGCAAAATGTCCATTTTTGTCATTTCCATTTTTCATGCCAAAACTCAAACCATGTGCATTAACCATGAAATGAATATTCAAACACACTTAAAATGCCATTCCTGAGGTGTTGGAAAAAGTCCCATTCAAAAATTCCCAATATTTTGACATTTGGACAATTTTGCCCCTGGTCCAATTCAGCTGTCCAGTTGAAAAGTGACTTTTTGCCTGGGCCATTTTTGGGAAATTCCAATGATGCACCCTCAAAGTACATGTCAAATGGAGTTTGTGCATATAAAGAACTTGCAATTTGGACAAACCATGTGGAAGTTATGGCCTCCTGATTACGGTCTTTTCTGAAATTCACTGAGCCATATCTTGCAAACCGTACATTGGATTTTCAAGTTCTTGGACTTTTTGGAAAGGTGAGAACAAGATCTACATCTGTCATGTTGAACAATTTTTCATTTGAAGCTTCCTTGGACTTCTGTTTTTGAGGTCAAAACCTTTCCACTTTTGGAAACTTCAATTACAAGTCACTTGCTATTTTTGGCAGTTTTTGTCCTGACTTGATTTTCTTCATTTTTAAGCTTTGAGATGTCATTCAACACTTGTTCCAACATGAATGAAGTGTCTTCAACTCATTTCCACCTCCACATCCATCAGATCAAGCACAGTTGACCACAGTTGACTTTGCATCTGATAGATGAATTTGGCAATGCATTGATCAATTTAAGCCCCAATCTCCAACTGAAATGGCTCAAGGGTGACACCCTAGCCTCAATAATCACCATATAATCACAAAATGATCCTCATCTCCATCTCAAACACCATCTCCTGATTAAACCCTGATTGGCCCAATACAACTTATTAGGATTGACCAGTGGTCAAAACCCTAATCTCAAGGAATCTCCTTCAATCTCCTGATGACATCCAACCATGGTGATGATGATGTATCGATTCAATCAACATGAAGACCAATACCCTTGGGAGTCACAAAACCCTAATTCACAGCTCAATCCTCAGATGGCCCATGATCAATCAGTACAACCCTAGGCTTGCATTTTCTGACTCCCTCATCTTCTGATCAAGACTTGGGAAGATAGCTTGCACTATGTAACCACATGTTATGCAATATGAAATGCCTAATGTCTTAAAATGAAATGCAAATATGTTAATGCTAGTCCCAAGAGAGGAGGGCAAATTTTGAGGTGTTACAGCTGCCCCTATTCAATCCACTGTGAACCTGTCGATACGAAATAGCCTCGGCTTTCGGATGATCAGGATGAAGAGTGATTGAATACCAAGAACAGACGAACAATTTGCACTCTGATGGGATAATAATTAACAGCGCCTGCCAGCATCGGCAAAGAAACAAACTCTTGAACGTCGACCTGGATACCAAAATAAATGGTAACTCAGGGATAACCATGGTCTGATCACCACGCATCCACTCGGGAGTATTAACTCTCTTCTTTTGCTTTTTCTCGGACCCCAAAAAATTTTCTTTATCTTTTTTCATTTTCTTGAACCCCGAAACTTTCTCCGCGCAAACGATCCTCGGATCTCTGCATTTGAACCCCGGAACTTTTGATAATTCTTGGTCTGAAAACCCCTTCGGTCTGAACACCGGGACATCGGCCTGATCGCCATAAGTACATCGACCTGATCGTCGGAAACTTCTTCGGTCTGAACACCGGAAAATCGGCCTGAACGCCACTTCGGTCTGAACACCGCCTCGGTCTGAATACCGGAAAACTGGCCTGAATGCCATAAGTACATCGACCTGATCGTCGGAAACTTCTTCGGTCTGAACACCGGAAATTGGCCTGAACGCCACTTCGGTCTGAATACCGCCTCGGTCTGAACACCGGAAAAATTGGCCTGAATGCCATAAGTACATCGACCTGATCGTCGGAAACTTCTTCGGTCTGAACACCGGAAAATCGGCCTGAACGCCACTTCGGTCTGAATACCGCCTCGGTCTGAACACCGGAAAATTGGCCTGAATGCCATAAGTACATCGACCTGATCGTCGGAAACTTCTTCGATCTGAGAATCGGAAATTGGCCTGAACGCCACTTCGGTCTGAATACCGCCTCGGTCTGAACACCGGAAAATTGGCCGCGCCTTTGAACCCCCAATCACTGCATTTGAACCCCGGAATCGCGTTGATCGCGTAACGTCCTCTGATTTTATCTCCATCTCTGTCCGACGGAAACATTCCCTCCAATATCGCCCTACTGGGGAACACTGCTGATCTGACGTCATGATGCTAGACTCCTCGGAGTAACATCTTCACCATCCGGCGAAACCAAATATCAAGCGGTAACCACGGCTTGAATTGCGCTGATCGCATAACCTTTCCATCTCTGTTCGACGGAAAACAATTACTCCAGTATCGCACCACTGGGGAAATACCTTTGATTCAATCACGATGCTGAACTCCTCGGAGTAACACCTCTTCACCTTTGGGCAAAACCACCTCTCAAACGGTAACCACGGCTTGAGACTAGCTTATGCTTGCCATGATGAATGATTGATTTTTTCAGCGTAATGCTCCACAATTATGGAAATGCTACGCGATCATTTATTTTTCTATGCAATATGCCATGTTTATTTTCTCATGATGAATGCATAAAGAAAGTATCCCCCTCAAGGGACTCTTCTGGGGAATACGAGACACTCTGCTGAGGGACTCGTCAACGCTCCGATTTCCACCATGCTGGGGAATCACTACTGCTAGGGATAAGGCACCCTTGCTGGGGAATACCTCCTTTGCACCCAACCCTCTCGAGGACCTGCTGGGGAAGAAGAACCATCATCGCGCTCTGTGGGGATACCACAATCTCTTTGTCTTGCTGGGGATACACGTCCCAACTCTGCTTTGGGAACCCTCACCGATACTCCCGCTGAGGAAATGAGCAATCTTCAACCTACCGGGGATGACCATCCAGACCATGCTAGGAGAAACGAATGCTACTCCGCTGGGGATTACCCATGCAATCCATAGGTAGAATCGGCTCAGCTGGGGATGCAGAAACCCGTCCGCCACGGGAATTTGTTCAATCCTCCGGTAAGATGAACACTGCTGGAGATATATTTCTTTGGAAAAGACCCGCTCCACTCGGGGGTAGCAACCTTCAGACCTGACTGCTGAGGAAACACCATTATAAACCTGCCAGGTATAACCACACTGACTCGGCTGGGGAGCTAGTCCTACGATTCTGCTTGGGGACTTAGCTGGGAAATAAGAATTCCCGGACTCATCCGGACCTTTTCTGCTCCATCATCTTGTATTTCAAGCCGCTTCGTGCTCGACGAGAACGTACTCCTGGGAATTATACAGAAATCTCAATTTTCCGACTTTGAAGAGTCTTCTTGGTTAATTCCAAAGGTCGTCGGACGTCTCTCGTCGCCTCTTCGTCGCCCTCCTTTGTGCACTCGTCCCTGATCGAACTCTGCGGGGAATTACAAACTTTCAAATCTTCCGATTTTGAAGAGTCTTCTTGATTATCATCAAGGATCGTCGTACGCCTCAACGCCTTCGTCATCTTTCATACACTCGCCCCTGACCAGACTCTCTGGGGATTTCTCTTGTCAAAGCTTCCACATCACAACCTGCAAGTGAGTGAAAAGTATCTAACAGTTCCTGCAAAACAGATCGTTAGATAAAACCGTGCCCCAGGCGTGTCAAGATTTCAACACTTGGGTCACTCAACCTTCCAAATAAGACTTCAAGCTTTCAATCTTATAAACATGCATTGGAAGGAAACCTGTATGTTTTAAAAATGCAAGATTCTTTATCAAAAATATCTGGACGTTTTCGCAATCAAAGCGGTAATGAAAAACAAAAACAAAATTATTTGACTGAATATGCATTTTATTGATTGGAAAAAATGTGGCTCAAATGAGCAATACACAAGGAAGCAATCCCTGAAAAGAGGTAATTGCGCTCAAAAGGAAAAATCTATCCTAATGGCAATGTGAAACCCGTGATCTCATCGAGTTCCAACTCGGTTACACCCCATATGTCCTCAGACTCTCCATGCTTTCTGCCTTCTGAACAAGACAAATCTGACTGATCCCTACCGGGTATTATCCATGATGCTTTAAACCAAAGCGCAAACGATCATGCTAGACGCAGTTGTTCGTTTCAATCCCTCTTTTGCCTGGACCGCCCTTTCGGGTTTTCAGTCCACCGGGATACCCCTTTTTGCCCAAGTCGCCTTTTCAGGTCTTCGACTTGCCGGGTGTACAATTTTTTCATTTTATATCCCTAACTTTTGCCCGAACCTTTCTTCTGTTTTTGGTTCGCCGGGATGCCCATTTTTGCCTGGACTATTTTGTTCTTTTCGTCCAGCGGGTCAATTATACGAAGTATTTTTTAACTGCGTCCGCATTCACAGGGGATGGAAAATCTTCGCCATCCATGGTCGTTAACAATAAGGCTCCGCCAGAGAAGACCTTCTTGACCACGAATGGACCTTCATAATTCGGTGTCCATTTGCCCCTTCGATCGTTTTGAGGAGGAAGGATCCTTTTCAGCACCATATCACCTACGTGATAAACCCGAGGTCGCACCTTCTTGTCAAAAGCACGCTTCATCCTTTGCTGGTACAATTGCCCATGACAGATGGCTGCTAGCCTCTTTTCCTCTATCAGGCTCAACTCTTCGTACCGGGTCCTTACCCATTCAGCCTCTTGCAATTTCACGTCCATCAGGACTCTCAAAGAAGGAATCTGAACCTCCACAGGTAATACCGCTTCCATCCCATATACCAATGAGAAAGGAGTTGCCCCAGTAGATGTGCGTACCGACGTTCGATACCCATGCAATGCGAACGGCAACATCTCATGCCAATCTTTGTATGTTACCACCATTTTCTGCACAATCTTCTTTATATTCTTGTTGGCTGCCTCAACCGCCCCATTCATCTTCGGACGATAAGGAGAAGAATTGTGATGCTCAATCTTGAATTCCCGGCACAGCTCTGCCATCATCTTATTGTTCAAATTAGAACCATTATCAGTAATGATTCTCTCGGGAACCCCATATCTGCAAATGATGTCTCTCTTGAGAAATCTGGCCACGACCTGCTTCGTCACATTCGTATAAGAAGCTGCTTCAACCCACTTGGTGAAGTAATCAATAGCCACTAATATGAATCTGTGCCCATTCGAAGTCGTAGGCTCTATCTTTCCAATCATATCAATGCCCCACATAGCAAACGGCCATGGAGACGACATCAAGCTCAACGGATTTGGAGGCACGTGCACCTTGTCAGCATAAATCTGGCATTTATGACACTTCCGCACGAAATTAAAACATTGGGCCTCCATTGTCATCCAATAATAGCCTGACCTCAGCAGCTTCTTCACCATTGCATTCCCACTGGCATGGGTACCGAACGACCCCTCGTGAACCTCTTTCATCAATTGGCTTGCTTCTGCATCATCAACACATCTGAGCAAGACCCAATCAAAATTCCGCTTGTACAAGACCCCATCCTTATTCAGGTAGAATACCATGGCTAATCTCCGCAGAGTCTTTCTGTCTTTCTTTGATGCTCCCTCAGGATACTCTTGCGTCTCAAGATAGCGTTTGATATCATAATACCACGGCTTCTCATCATCAGGCGCTGTATCAACAGCAAACACATAAGCCGGTCTATCCAGACGTCCCACTTCAACACTGGGGAACTGATTCCACCTCTGCACCTTGATCAAGGCAGCCAGAGTAGCCAAAGCATCTGCCAAAGGATTCTCCTCTCTGGGCACATGATGCATCTTCACCTTAGTGAAAAACGTCAACAATCTCCTCGTATAATCTCGATACGGAACCAAATGAGATTGATGCGTATACCATTTTCCGTTAACCTGATTTATCACCAGAGCTGAATCTCCATATATGACAAGGTTCTTGATCCTTAAATCAATCGCCTCTTCAATTCCCAATATACAAGCTTCATATTCAGCTACGTTGTTGGTGCACTCAAATGTTAGCCGGGCAGCAAAAGGAATATGGGATCCTTTCGGCGTGACCAAAACAGCACCAACACCGCTTCCGTTCACGTTAACGGCCCCATCAAACATCAGAATCCATTCGGATTCAGGGTCAGGCCCCTCCTCCGGGATCGGTTCCTTGCAATCTTTCGATTTGAGAAACATGATGTCCTCATCAGGGAATTCAAACTTCATCGGTTGATAATCATCAATGGGTTGCTGAGCGAGGTAATCAGACAATACACTCCCCTTAATTGCTTTCTGAGAGGTGTACTGAATATCATATTCAGTCAAAATCATTTGCCACCTCGCAACCCGTCCGGTCAATGCTGGCTTCTCAAAAATGTACTTGATCGGATCCATCTTGGAAATCAATAAAGTGGTATGAACCAACATGTACTGCCTCAGTCGGCGAGCAGCCCAGACCAAAGCACAGCAAGTTTTCTCGAGCAGTGAATATCTTGTTTCACAGTCGGTAAACTTTTTGCTAAGGTAGTATATGGCATGCTCTTTTCGACCAGACTCGTCATGCTGCCCCAATACACACCCCATAGACCCCTCGAGGACTGTCAGGTACAGAATTAACGGTCTTCCCTCCACAGGAGGCATCAGAATCGGAGGCTCCTGCAAATACTCTTTTATTTTTTCAAACGCCGCTTGGCAATCATCATTCCACCTAACCGTTTGATCTTTTCTCAACAATTTGAATATTGGTTCGCACGTGGCTGTTAGATGAGATATGAACCGTGAAATGTAGTTCAATCTACCTAAGAAACCACGAACCTCTTTCTCTGTTCTAGGTTCAGGCATTTCTTTTATCGCTTTTACTTTTGCAGGATCAACCTCGATTCCTTTCTCACTCACAATGAACCCCAGCAATTTACCGGACCGCACTCCGAACGTGCACTTATTCGGATTCAACCTCAGTCTGAACTGTCTCAACCGGTCAAACAACTTGGCCAAATCTACCAAATGCCCCTCTTCTGTTTGGGACTTTGCTATCATGTCATCAACATAGCATTCAATTTCGTGATGAATCATATCATGAAACAAAGTCACCATAGCTCTCTGATAAGTAGCACCGGCGTTCTTGAGACCAAATGGCATCACCTTGTAACAAAAGGTACCCCACGGTGTAATGAACGTTGTTTTCTCCATATCATCTGGCGACATTTTTATTTGATTATAGCCGGAAAAGCCATCCATGAAGGAAAACACCGAGAATTGAGCTGTATTATCTACCAACACGTCAATGTGAGGTAATGGAAAATCATCCTTCGGACTTGCTCTATTCAGGTCTCGGTAGTCCACACACATTCTCACCTTCCCATCTTTCTTCGGGACTGGCACAATGTTCGCAACCCATGGCGGATAATTAGTGACAGCAAGGAAACCAGCATCCCACTGCTTCTGCACTTCTTCCTTAATCTTCATCGCCATATCAGGTCGAGTTCTGCGCAACTTCTGCTTCACTGGAGGACAATCTGTTCTCAACGGTAGCTTGTGCACAACAATGTCGGTATCCAACCCTGGCATATCTTGATAAGACCAGGCAAAGATATCGACATACTCTTTCAATAGCACCACCAATCTGCCCTTAACACTTTCCTCCAAAGCAGCCCCGATTTTCACTTCTCTCTCTCCTCGTCGGTACCCAGGTTCACAACCTCAATCTGTTCCTCGTGCGGCTGAATCACCTTCTCCTCTTGTTTTAACAATCTGGCTAATTCCCCTGGCAGTTCACAATCTTCTTCGTCTTCTTCTTCAGCAAGATAGATTGGATTGTCGAAGTCATACAAGGGTGTAACAGGATTGTTATCAATGAGATCCGGAGAGGAATCGCATCTGCATGAATGTTGATTCATGCACTGCTTTAGAACCGGTGTGAGAAATCGAAAAAGAAAAATGAAAACATTGCCATTTTTATTTCGTTTTTATTTTTTAAACTGCAAAAATAAATGAAAAACAGGGAACACCGCTTTTGACTAAAAAACATCCTTTTATTAATGATGCAAAATCTTACAAATTTATGAACATGAGGAGGCCCTTACAATGGACCATTACGTGTCGGGCAACACGTATGGTTTGCATGCAAATAAGAAAGAAAACAAGAAAAATATTACTCTTCGAGGAGAGTGACCCGGATGATTTCTTCGGCTTTCCAGTTGTGGATTTCCATCCCTGGTGCGCACGGTGTTATCCATCGGTCCATATCACAGTCGCTGTCAGTATCTTCACCCATCATGCAGATGTGGTCTGGATCTAGCATTCCAGCACTGGTGAAAGTTACAGACGTACGACCCCCTCTTCCTCGTCCCAAGCCTCGGCCCGGTTGATATCCAACCCCAAAACGGTCTTTCTTCTCAGGGACCTCCATTATTCTGCCCCAGCCTGGAGCCTCTCCGCTTTTGACTACCTCAGCAGCCTGCTTATAAGAAGCGATGGACGGTTTCTCTTCCTCTTGCTTGGCGAACAAAGCATTCTCCACCCTGACGGTTTCAAATGCCTGACTCGGCGTTTCCCATATCTCGCCGTCCATCTCAACATACTTGAACGAAGACAGGTGGCTGACAAAGATGTCTTCCTCTCCGCAAACAGTAACGACCTGGCCTCCCCAAACATATTTCAGCTTTTGGTGCAAAGTCGACGTAACTGCCCCCGCAGCATGAATCCATGGGCGACCCAACAAGCAACTGTAAGCTGGTTGGATGTCCATAACATAGAAGGTTGACTTAAACACCTCCGGGCCAATCTTCACTGGCAATTCCACCTCCCCAAACACGGCCCGTTTTGACCCATCAAACGCCCGCACAATCAAATCAGTCGGGGTCAAAATCAGCCCATCACAGTTTAACTTTGCCAAGGCCTTCTTAGGCAACACATTCAACGAGGAACCGGTATCAACCAGCACATGCGAAAGCACGGCTCCTTTGCATTCCATTGCGATGTGCAAAGCCCGGTTATGATTTCTCCCATCCACGGTCAAATCCATATCAGTAAAGCCCAACCCATGGCTGGCATGCACGTTGGATACGACCGTCTCCAATTGGTTAATTGTAATCTCTTGAGGAACATAGGCTTTCTTCAGTATTTTCAACAAAGCCTCCCTATGCCCTTCTGAGCTTAGTAACAATGAAAGAATGGAGATTTTGGACGGAGTCTGCTGCAAATGATCCACCAACTTATACTCCGACTTCTTGATTATTCTCAGAAACTCTTCAGCTTCATCATTAAATTTGTTATCCGACCCCGCAGGCGCCGGTGTCATCACAGGAGTACTACCGTTATCTGCCACAGCTTTACCCTTTGCCCTGGCTAAAGCCTCGGCCTTTTCTTTTTTCTCTTTTTCTTCCTCTCCCCTCCTCAATGCATCTGGAGCAAACAATCTTCCACTGCGCGTGAAACCGCTGGGACCGGCATTATCCACCCTTAGCACGGTGGTCTCACTAGCAGTCTGTTCTTCAACCTTCTCACCGTTACAATAGACCTCTCCCCCATAATGCCATGGCACGGCATCATCTTTGTCATATGGAATTGGCCTAGGTACCGTGATGGTAACTGGAGCCTCCTCCACCAGGTTAGACAAATCCACCGGATCATAGTATATAGTTATGGTGGAGACCTCTTCCTTCTTTCCTTCAGTCCTCTCGACCACAATCTCACCACCGTCCATCAGACCCTGGACATGCTTCCTCAGAAGCTCACAACCGTTCGTAGAAATAGTGCACTCAGCACACTCAAACCCACAGCCCGGGTAAACCCCATTCATCAGCAGTTGTCTTTTCAACTCAACCAAAGGCGTCTTCAACTGATCGACCTCAGACAGCCCCACTCTATCTTCCACAGAAATAGCGTTTACTCCCCTCTGACCATGCGCAGGCATGGGATTTGCATTTACGTTGGGAGAAGGCGCAAAGTTGATTGCTTTGGAATCCACTAGGTCCTGGACTACGTGCTTAAAAGCTTTGCAGTCCTCAACATTATGCCCGGGCGCACCCGAGTGGAATTCGCACTTAGCATTTTCATTGTAACTGGGCGGCCTCTGATCAGGTCTCAAAGGCGCCAGCGTCCTCAGTTGCACCAGCCCGAGATCCAGAAGCTTCTTCAACAGAAACGAATAAGTCACCGGAGGCCTGTCGAATTGTCTATCATTTGCTCTGCCCCTGACCTGGTATCCAGCCCTCTGGGGCCTCTGTTGGAACGGTTGTCTTTGTTGCTGCTGTTGTTGTTGTTGCGGTTGTGCTGACTGAGACTCAGCAGGAATTGTTACTGCAGCATTGTGCTGGAAGTAACGGTCCCTACTGGGTCCGCGCTGTGTATAAACTGCACTGGTGTCTCCTTCCTTCCTTCTCTGACCGTTATTACCGAACGGTTTCTTCGTTCCTGAAGAAGACGCAGATGCACCACCCTGGATTTTACCCAGCTTCAACCAACTTTCGATTCTTTCTCCTGCCACCACAATGTCAGAGAAATTGGTGACAGGGCAACCCACCATTCTTTCTGCAAACGGCCCTTGCAGGGTCCCCATGAACAAATCGGACATCTCTCTGTCTACCAGAGGAGGTTGCACCCTTGCAGCCAGTTCTCTCCACCTCTGCGCATACTCCTTGAATCCTTCGTTATGCTTTTGAGACATACCCTGCAGCTGGGTACGACTCGGAGCCATATCAGCATTAAATTGGTATTGCTTAAAGAAAGCATCTCCCAAATCTTGCCAGCTTTTGATATCGGACGATCTCAACTTGGTGTACCATTCCAAGGAGCCCCCAGACAGGCTGTCCTGGAAAAAGTACATCCACAGTTTTTGATCCGCGGTGTATGCCGAGATTTTGCGGACAAATGCCTGGAGATGAGTTTCCGGGCAAGAACTGCCATTGTATTTGTCGAACGCAGGCGCCTTGAACTTCTGAGGAATGACAATCCCCTCCACCAATCCCATGTTGGACATGTTAACCACCCCTGGCGTGGCATAACTTTCAAGCACTTTGATTTTCTCAGCCAGCAGCTGGATTTCCTTATTCTGAGGAGGAATGTCGTAAGGCACAAAAGGCTCATTTCGCATAGAGAACTGGTCAGCCTCTCTATCTTCCTCCTGATCTTCGTCAAAACCATAAAACGGAGGCACAAAGTTGTCTTTCATATTCTGACTAGGCCCAGGTTGACCAGCAGCACCAGCATTATTCACCAGACCAACTGTTGTCCTCTTTCCACCATCACGAGATCCCTGCCCCTGGTTGGAGACTCCATCCAGGTTGACCCCACTGTTCTGAGCAGAAACCCGCTCGAGTTTCTCAACTTTATCTGCGAGAGCCTTCTGACCAATGGCAAAACCTTGCATTATATTGATCAGTTCGGTCATTTTCTCCTTCAATTCCAGCATATCAGCACTGGGAAGCTCCATGAGTCTGGGAGTGTTTCTTCTTGTGTAATATCTGTGAGGGCGAGTTGAGTGCAAGGGTACAGCTCTACGAGCGCGAGCAATGGTTCCTGTTTACAAACAAGCACGTTAGTAATAGTCACCTGCAAAATAAAACACAAGTTATCATGATTAATGCATGTATGCAGTGTCTATCCATATGAAGGACACTTTGTCTCTCGACCCTGGCATCATCGAGACAAATAATAGGCCGGCATTAACATTCTGATTAGCAGTGTTTGATTTTGTTGTGCAGATCGGAGATATGTGATTTAGCATGATACCCCCAACCATGTGTGTGCTTGTGTAAGTGCATACGGTAAAGCAAATAAAACTTGAAGACCAGTCACTGAATGAAAATCGCCATCACATAACCAAAAGAGTGCACAATCAGTGCAATAGTCATACATCAACCCGATAAGGTCAGATACAATCCTCCAGAATAGGAAAGAAATACAGACAAGTGAATTCCGTCAACAAGCCTGACGGTAATTCACAACAAAAGAAAGATCTAACTGGATGAGGGTCCCGCAGATGGCCTTATCTCGCCTTCCATCCTTGCGAACTCTGCGGCGAACCTGAGCTCTATGTTCTCCTGCTGTAGTCTTCCAACTTCCTTCTGATGAATCTTCATCTGCCTGAAGTAGTGGTCTCTCTCTGCCATGTTATGATCTCTCTCGGCCCTGATCTTTGCCTTTTCCGCTTCCCACTCTGCAGCGAGGACTCTGGCTCTCTCATCTCTCTGATCCCTGACTAGGATTTGCCTCCTCTTCTCATCTTCAATCACCTTTGATGCTCTGAACAGCTTCTCCTTAGTGATATCATGCTCCTTTGCTGAAGATGCCAAAGCCTGACTAACCTTCCCATAGTAGGCCGTATCCATCTCAAATCGCTTGGTCTCCAAAGCATGCCGCTTATCCTGATCTTCCATCTTTGCTTTGAGCTCCTGATTAGCTCTCTGAACCCGAGCGACACTCATCTCCAATTCCGTCTTCTCTGCAAGTAGCTGATCTCGTTCCCGCTTCACCTCTAAGAACTCATCCATGCTGACAGAAGAACTTGGACCCTCAATCCTAGGACACACTGAGTCACCTCCAGGGAACGGTAGAAATGTAGACTCAATCCTCTTCCGCAACCAATCCTCAAATAGTGGAAAATACCGGCAGTTGACTTTGCCATAAGGAACCTTACCCCTCCTCTGGATATCTCGCCATTCGTCCAATACCTGCCTCAACTTGGTCTGGTTACCATCAATCGGGAAATAGAAGGACTCCTGAATCTCTCGCCCGAGAGGAGGACCCTCTATAGCAAACCCCATCTGTCTCCGGAGAAGCATCGGGTTGTAATTAATGCAACCCTGAACTCCCACCAAAGGCACATTAGGTAAACTCCCACAACTACATATGAAGTCCTGACCAGCTAAACCATTATGAGTCCAAGCAATGTCATCAGCCCGCAGACCCATCAATCGGAAGGACCACTTGACACTAGGGTCAATCTGAACAAACGCACCTCGGGAAGGCAAATACCCCATGAACCATCTAAAGAGCAACTGAGAGCAGCATCTAACCAGACCACCCCGCCTCTTCTCATTCCTGTTATGCACTGAGTAGTAGACATCTCCAATCAGGGTAGGAATAGGGTTTCTCTGCATAAACAATCTGATAGCATTATGGTCCACAAAATTCTTCTGGTTAGGAAACAGAACAATCCCATAAATGCTCACAGCAATCAGAGCACAAACCGTCTTCCAGTTACCCGCAGCAGCATGTTCCTTGGCATTAGCCTCCAAGAAACTCAAATGAAATCCAGGTAACTTTCCCTTCTCCTTCCAACCTTCCTTGACCATTTCCGGACTCAAATAAAGAGCACGTGAAATCCCAAGGACATCCGGCTCCGCCCTAGTGACATGGAAAGGAATCTGATCACGGATCTGAATACCCAGGATGCTGACATAATCCTCCATCAGAGGTCCCAACAGATAGTCTGGAAAAACGAAACACCTCAACCCAGGGTCATAGAACTGAAGAAGAGTGTGGATGGCGCTCCTGTCGCAGTCAGTGAGTCTGAAAACCATCTTCAGAATACCGCCGTATGACTCTCTAAACATTCCCACATGGTCAGGAGTAATCAATGCTATCATATCCTTGAGCACACCAATCTCTGGATCAAAGAAACTGTAAGCAATGTTGTTCTTCAAACCGGTCCTCATACTGGAGCAGAAAATCTCTCAACCAGAATCTCGATCAAAAGTGTCCCTGCATATGGGTAAACATGGGTTAGATGCAAATAATGCAAAATGCAATGATGCTGATGAATGAATGTAATGCGTTGCCATCCTCCAAGCCATCTGATTATCTGTACTGAATCTGGGCTCTGAACTGATCATAACCATCTGAGTGGACAAATAATCACCAATCTGATCCACGGGTTCCGAAATAAACGGAAGACAGATGCATCATCATCATCATCAACACCAGACCATCTCTGAGCAGACACACCATCATCTGAATCGGCCCGGGGAATCCGAAATAAACGGATCCCCACTGATACATATCTCGGCCCGGGGAATCCGAAATAAACGGATCCCCACTGATAAGTCACGGACAGCACTCCGGCGTCACAGCAATAAATAACCATAAATCCGACTTATAATTATGTCTCTGAATCACAGATCAAAAGGTCACCATCTGAAGGCTATCTGAACAAACATCTGACAGAACAACCCTCCCCTCACAGGTAGGTTCTAAACAAGCCATCCTAAGGCGGATAATAGTCTCGACAATCGGGCGGAGATACTCAATGGGTTTGCCCTTTCGGGTGTGCCATTGTAGCTCCCTTAAAATCGTCTAAACCAAAGATCCGGGAATGATCGGTCACCAGAGTCAACAACTCAAATGGAGTGACTCAAACAAAGCGGAATATCCACAGAGATGAGCACTATCAAGTGAGCCTCGTCCGGCTTGTGGCACATCACGCCGCCAGGCACATGTTGACTTAACATGAAAGAGGCAACGTGAGACCACACTAGTCCTAGGTGTATACTCGGGCCTGGGTTTTAGCCCCACTCAGAACACCCACCCCAAAGTAACAGAACCACCTGCAGAGGAAGATGGCAACGTGACAGTAATGATGCATGCACATATTTAATGCAAGTATATAAACAATGGTTAGTATAATAAATGCAATAAATAAACAAAACAAGCAACCAAACCTATCCTAAAGCGCTAGGAGAGACTCGCTTAGGGACGATGGACCAGCATAGGTCAACACCTAGTCCCCAGCAGAGTCGCCAGCTGTCGCATCCTGCGAAAAATCAACCGGCGAGACTCAAAAATAAAACACACACAGAGCCGCCACTAAACGTTATTTATCCCAAGATAGGGAAAGGAAACACTCAGAGAAACCTGGAAAGGAAATGGTCTTGCGACCAAAGAGAATGGGTTCGGGAGTCGGTTACGCGAGGGGAAGGTATTAGCACCCCTCACGTCCGTCGTACTCGACGGGATCCACGTCCTAGAATAAAGAAAAGGTTGCTAAACATCACACACACACACGGGGAACGCAGGTGGGATTAAGAGGAACGGGCTCGATAAGGTATCGCACCTTATGCCTACATATCTTGTCTGGAACAAGAATCAGAGCCACTGTAGTTCGGCTTACGCACGCCAAACAACACAACACATACAAACAAGCAAGGGTGGCAAACATGGAGCCCGACAACCACTTGATGGAATTATGTCGGCATCCGAACCAAAACACGCACAAAACGGCAAACTTGGAGCCCGACAGCCAATCACTGGGCTTACGTCGGCATCCGAACCAAAACACCAAACAGCACAGTCAGATAACAAGTAAACGCACGCAAAAAAGAAAAAGGTTGCCCGGAGTGGTCTCGCACGACCACCTGCCTACATACCTCGTCTGGCACGAGGATCAGGGCGATGTAGTTCCCCTGAAAGGGACTAAATTGCTAACCAGAAACCGGGGAAAGATACACAACTAGGGAGCTGAGACTCGAGCCTAATGTTGTCATGCATCGTTAACCCTAAGTTCGGTTTTCTATCCTACTTGCATAAGCAAACTAACCTAACCAGGAAAGAAGCTAGCACACAAGCATACAACCATATATCATCAAATGAGAACAGGTATCTCAAACAAACATGTCAATCAGATATCCACATAACACGCACTATAGCCAAACAAGGGGGCTCAATCAATCAGGTTTGACTGCCTAAGCAATCGTCTGTACAGGCTGTGTTTGCTCTTAACCTTGCCATTACGAGGCTAAGGTGAAGCAGATGAAAGGATGAAGTGAGGATCAGACCTCACAGCTCTTATCCCTAACCAGGGAGAGCTGACAAATGAGCATGGGTCCAGAATAGGGGAACCCTTCTATACTCGATGACTCTGACACAATGTGCACTGCACAAGATCTTGGGCTTTTGATCTCAATGCTACAACCATGTAATGGGAGCAAGGAGAAGACTCACTGAATAGTGGGGGACAGGTTGCTTGTCCCTACCTTCCACCAATTGCCTTCTTTGAAGGACTTTTCCTGCTTGGGCTTGAAAAATAAACATACACAAGCATTGCCTCTTAAGGAGGACTTCAGACAATTTGCCCGGCTCGGTAACAGCCGGGTCTCCAGACTACATGAAGTAAGAAGGTTATACCTCAAATGCAAGTTGCTTAAGCAACGCAAAGCAAAAGTTCACAAGGAACTGAGCAACTAAAGTACCTGGAAACAATCAACCTCAGTCAGTACTCAATCAGACAAACTGTAAAGCAAACAGTTAAACAGCTTAAACAATACAACACAAAACAAGCCCAAGCTCCAACACCTACAAAACAATGTTATGTTAGTGTACAAACATCCACAACATCAATTAAAATCAACTTGTATCATTCTCCATGTACATTGCTTTTTTGATCCTGAAAAATCAAGCAAATATTAGCAACTAGACCACTAGGCCAAGCCTAGGGTCCAAAAGCAAGAAAAAACTTAAAACAGCAAGGTATCCACCATCCAACATCAAATTATCATCAAACACAAGCAAACATCATTGGTCTCATGTTTATATCATCCATCAAGTTCAATTCATACACAAAACAATCCATATTGGTTCAAATGAAGCACCAAATATACAAACAGAAGTATTGCATTCAAAGCCATGCCAAAACACATCAAAAAAATCTCAAATTAAATACACCTAAACAGGGGTCAATCAAGGTCTACCATGTCAAATTTGAGCTCAATTGGGCAAATGGAACCATGTCAATGAAATTCATCAAAAACAGACACAATTTCATGCTTCAATTCACAACATCAATGCATACATCCACTTCAAAAATTCATAACTCAATGAAAACAAAAAAGAAATTGATGAGACCAAAACAGGGAGGTCCTAACATGTGTCTAGTTCATGCATATCAAATTTCATGGCCATACAATACAATGTGAGCATTTCCCAATCATTCTACCAACCTATGTCATATGAGCTTGCACAAATGATCTCCAGAAATGAAAAATCATGATCAAATAGAAAATGCAGTGAAAAATTCTACAAAAATTCATACAACATCACGACATGCTAACTAACCATCATGCAAAATTTCAGCCAATTCTAACATGTATAGGTCACTCAAAAAAATCCTGCAAGTTGACATAATGAGGTGTGACACAAATTGTCACACCTAAGTTCCAGAATTTGCTGCTCTCTAACCAGGTATCCAAAATTCATGAAATTTACATATAAATAATCCTCAATGAGTCAAGAACCACCACAAAAATTTTCAAGAATTTATTCTACATTATGAGCATTTCATGATCAAATTACAAACATGTATCAAAAATGGACATACAATGGAAAACCCTAGGTCAATTGAAAAAATTGCCAAGCACAACTTTGACCAATAGGTCAAAAAAAACCTACACAAACCAAGGAAGTCAACAAAATTTTTCTCATATTTTTCTGATTTTTTTTTACTATTTTTTCTGAATTTTTTAATGTGTTAAACCTTTTTTAATAATTAAATAAAATATCAGAAAATTATGAGTAATTATAATTGGCGCTGGCGGGAAACTAGCTATTTGAAAATTCAAATGGATTTCAAGATCAAACACGGTTTTCATCTCCTTCTTCGTCCAGAAATTGCCCAGATTTTCCAGAAACGGATGAACACGAAACATCAACCAAAACGAGTAAATGGATACTCGTTGGAAAGGTCTTTGAACCTAGATTACGAATCTCCACTTAATTTCTTCCAATTCTTCCTAGGTTCTACGGATCGAGCATGTTAGGGTTTCGAATCCAATGTTCAATTCAAGATATCTCATGCTACGGTTCACTACTTGCAAAACTAAACACATATCCATGATCTATGATGAACAGGCTTCACAACGCATATAATAATTGCACATTTCATGAGATTCGAAAAAACTCCAACCTGTAATGGCAGTGCTAAAACCAGCGTCCTTTGCTCTCAATTCCTTGAAACAGCAAGAGTAGAGGGATGAGGAAGATGATAAGTGGTGCTATCCGCAACTGCCTTTGCTCCTATCGTCCATAATTCGATTTTGCCATTGTTGAGGTAATTTTGGACAGTTGAGAATCCGAGCCTAATTCCTTCCAATGTGCCAAAACAGATGGTGTAGATGATGCAAGGGTTCCAAATCAAAAAGAATCACCAAAAACGGTTGAGAATTGAGGATGAAACTTGAGATTGAAGCTTGTTGTGTTCTTGAGGGTTTGGAGAGAATGTGAGAGATCTAGATCCAATCTTGGGAAAAGTGTTTTTCTGTTATGATTAGAATGTGTTTAGGTTTATATATGTGAGCTTAATCATTCCTTAATCATGTAATTAGCCAAATTGGAATTGTTAGTGAAAATGTGAAATTTCAAGTGAGGGCAAAAATGGAATTTCCATAGGACAGCTCATGCCAGCTCACAATTGGTTTCAACATGTCCAAAACACCATATGTGAAGTGTAGAAACAATTCCCATTGCAATTGGTCATGTATTTCTCAAACTCACCATGTATTTGCAAAATGTCCATTTTTGTCATTTCCATTTTTCATGCCAAAACTCAAACCATGTGCATTAACCATGAAATGAATATTCAAACACACTTAAAATGCCATTCCTGAGGTGTTGGAAAAAGTCCCATTCAAAAATTCCCAATATTTTGACATTTGGACAATTTTGCCCCTGGTCCAATTCAGCTGTCCAGTTGAAAAGTGACTTTTTGCCTGGGCCATTTTTGGGAAATTCCAATGATGCACCCTCAAAGTACATGTCAAATGGAGTTTGTGCATATAAAGAACTTGCAATTTGGACAAACCATGTGGAAGTTATGGCCTCCTGATTACGGTCTTTTCTGAAATTCACTGAGCCATATCTTGCAAACCGTACATTGGATTTTCAAGTTCTTGGACTTTTTGGAAAGGTGAGAACAAGATCTACATCTGTCATGTTGAACAATTTTTCATTTGAAGCTTCCTTGGACTTCTGTTTTTGAGGTCAAAACCTTTCCACTTTTGGAAACTTCAATTACAAGTCACTTGCTATTTTTGGCAGTTTTTGTCCTGACTTGATTTTCTTCATTTTTAAGCTTTGAGATGTCATTCAACACTTGTTCCAACATGAATGAAGTGTCTTCAACTCATTTCCACCTCCACATCCATCAGATCAAGCACAGTTGACCACAGTTGACTTTGCATCTGATAGATGAATTTGGCAATGCATTGATCAATTTAAGCCCCAATCTCCAACTGAAATGGCTCAAGGGTGACACCCTAGCCTCAATAATCACCATATAATCACAAAATGATCCTCATCTCCATCTCAAACACCATCTCCTGATTAAACCCTGATTGGCCCAATACAACTTATTAGGATTGACCAGTGGTCAAAACCCTAATCTCAAGGAATCTCCTTCAATCTCCTGATGACATCCAACCATGGTGATGATGATGTATCGATTCAATCAACATGAAGACCAATACCCTTGGGAGTCACAAAACCCTAATTCACAGCTCAATCCTCAGATGGCCCATGATCAATCAGTACAACCCTAGGCTTGCATTTTCTGACTCCCTCATCTTCTGATCAAGACTTGGGAAGATAGCTTGCACTATGTAACCACATGTTATGCAATATGAAATGCCTAATGTCTTAAAATGAAATGCAAATATGTTAATGCTAGTCCCAAGAGAGGAGGGCAAATTTTGAGGTGTTACAGCTAGCATTCAGACCTTGAACACACAGATGGGACAGCTTGCTACTTAAATAAATAACATGCAAGCTCAAGGTTTGAACCAACTTCCAACCCAGACAGTTGTCAATCCGAATGGTCCTAATGCTAATGTGAGCGCAATTTCTTTGAGATCCGGAAAAGTTACAGAACCAGCCCCTGAAAAAAATAAAAAAAATCATTGAGGTAACTTCTGAACTTTCTCCTTATGAGCCTCACCCAGCTGAACTTTCTTCTCCTTCTTCTGTTGTGGTTGAAACTGAAAAAATTAAAGAAAAGGAGTATGGGCCACCAGTCCCCTTCCCACATAGAGTTCTGAAAAATAAAAGAATTGAGGAGGGAGACAAAGAAAGAGAGATACTGGATGTTTTCCGAAAGGTTGTGGTAAACATTCCGCTACTTGATATTATTAAGCAGGTTCCTAAGTATGCAAAGTTTCTGAAAGATTTGTGTACCAACAAGAGGAGGATTAAGGTAAGTGAAAGAGTAAACTTAGGACGAAATATTTCTGCCTTTATTCAGCCCAAACAATCTTCCAAACAGATTGTAGGCGAGCAAAATGTTTTAGCCCTCACTACTCAGGTTCTGCCACAAAAGCATAAGGATCCGGGAACATTTGATATTCCTTGTACCATCGGGGATAGTAAATTTGAGAATTGCATGCTTGATTTGGGAGCGGGCATTAATGTTATGCCTACTTCTGTTTATAATAACCTTTGTCTTGGTCCTTTGCAGCATACAGGTTTAATCATTCAATTGGCAAACAGGAGCAACGCTCGACCCGCCGGGGTAGTCGAAGATGTTCTTGTTCAAGTTAACGATTTGATTTTTCCTGCGGATTTCTATATTTTAGACATGGAAGGAGAAACCAAGACAACCAGAGCTCCCATCATTTTAGGCAGACCGTTCATGAAAACGGCGAAGACAAAAATTGATGTTGACGATGGAACCATGTCCATGGAATTTGGTGACATTGTCGCAAAATTTAACATTTTTGATGCCATGAAACACCCTGTGGAGGAGCATTCCGTTTTTCATATTGAGTTGATTTCTGAATTAGTTGATGACGCTAGTTCTGAACTATTTGCGCTTGATTTTCCATCTCTCTCTGGTTTTGATGATATTTATTCATGTTCTGATTGTACTGACACTAACGTTTGTGTTGTTTGTGCTGAGATTGATGTTGCCTTGCAGGCTGATACATTTCCTACAGGTGAAGTTGTTACCAATAAACCTATTTTTGCAGTTGATGCTCTTGACATCCCGGCTGCCCCAAGCATTCCATCCACCGAGCAGCCCCCGTCCTTAGAGCTAAAAGAGCTCCCTGAGAACCTGAAATATGCTTACTTGGAGAGTAATGAGAAACTCCCTGTTATTATCTCTTCTAACCTTGATTTCGATCAAGAACACAAACTTTTGCAGGTTTTGAAGAAGCATAAGAAGGCAATCGGGTGGACATTAGCCGACCTTCCAAGTATTAGTCCATCGATGTGCATGCACAGGATTCTACTTGAGGATGGATCCAAAACAGTAAGGCAACCCCCAAAGGAGGCTTAATCCTTTGATTCTTGATGTTGTGAAGAAAGAGGTAACCAAACTCTTGCAAGCAGGTATAATTTATCCTATCTCTGACAGTAAGTGGGTAAGCCTAGTGCAGGTTGTACCTAAGAAATCTGGACTTACAGTGGTGAAAAATGAAAAGAATGAACTTGTTCCCACTAGAGTTCAGAATAGATGGAGAGTTTGTATTGATTACAGGAGATTGAACCAGGCTACGAGAAAGGATCATTTTCCTTTACCGTTCATTGACCAAATGCTTGAACGGTTAGCTGGTAAATCACACTATTGTTTTCCTGATGGTTTTTCAGGTTATTTTCAGATTCATATTGCACCGAAGGATCAAGAGAAGACGACTTTTACTTGTCCTTTCGGTACTTTTGCTTACAGGAGGATGCCTTTTGGTCTTTGCAATGCTCCTGACACTTTCCAGCGATGCATGATTAACATTTTTTCTGATTTTATCGAAAATTGCATGGAGGTTTTTATGGATGATTTCACTGTCTATGGTTCCTCTTTTGATGCATGCTTGAACAGTTTAACCTTGATTTTAGAAAGATGCATCGAGACTAACCTTGTTTTGAATTATGAAAAATGTCATTTTATGGTTGAGCAGGGAATTGTTCTTGGTCACATTATTTCTGAAAAAGGAATTTCTGTTGACCCTGCTAAGATTGATGTAATTTCTACACTGCCTTACCCTTCTTGCGTTCGCGAGATTCGTTCTTTTCTTGGTCATGCAGGTTTTTACAGGCGTTTCATCAAGGATTTCAGCAAGATAGCTCTTCCGCTGTCAAACTTGTTGAAGAATAACGTCACTTTCAGCTTCGATGACAAGTGCAAACAAGCGTTTGACTTCTTGAAGAAAGCATTGACTTCCGCTCCCATAATCCAGCCCCCTGACTTGACCCTCCCGTTTGAGCTTATGTGTGATGCTTCTAATTATGCTGTTGGGGCTGTCCTTGCACAAAGAGTTGACAAGGCTGCCCATGTTATTTGCTATGCTTCTAGGACTTTAGATTCTGCACAGTCAAATTACACTACCACTGAAAAAGAACTGCTAGCTATTGTTTTTGCTCTTGATAAATTCAGATCTTATTTCCTAGGTTCCAAGGTTGTTGTTTTTACTGACCATGCAGCTTTAAAGTACTTGCTGAAGAAGCCGGATGCAAAACCGAGATTGATTCGGTGGATGTTGTTGCTCCAAGAGTTTAATGTTGAGATTAAAGACAAAAGTGGAGTTGAGAACTTAGTGGCTGATCACTTGAGCATGATAGAGAGAAATGAAGATCCTTTTCCTATTCAGGATGACTTTCCTGATGAACAGTTGTTTCTTTTGCATGTGTCATACCCCAAAATTTGCCCGTTAATATTACAAGGCATTTTTCAAGGCACTCCGACTTATTCTACAAGGCACTGATCTTAAAGGAACAAAGGCCCAGCTCACGAGTGGCCCAATCCAGAAAATGGCCCAAACTAGCCTGCTCGCTAGGCGAGCCATTCCTTCGCCTAGCGAACCCCTCGTTATGACACTCGCCCCAGCGAAGCACCAGATCCAGAAAAAGCCCAAACTAGCTCGCTCGCTAGGCGAGCAATTCCTTCGCCTAGCGAAGCTTGCGAATATCAGAATTTTTGGACTTCATTCTGAGCCCATTAGGTCATAACAAGAACATTATAAATAGCTAAGTCTCAGTCACAAAAAGGGAGAAGGGAGGAGGAAGAACGAAGACGGAGAAAGGAGAGCCCTAGCAAGCAAACCCTGATACTCACTGGAGGCAAACCCTGAAGGAACTCGGCGGCACCAAGGTCCACCTCTGCCCAATTCAATCCTCAGTTGCTAACAGGTTTACATTGCTATTATTGTCTTATGTTCTTAATTTGCATATGGCTTTATGATTAGATTTATGAAATATCTTAAGTTTGGCATGTAAACTTTAGTATATACCTGAATACCTTAAATGATTAACCATATAATTGCAGTAATGAAAGCCATAAGGCATAAAATTGGTTGAGAATGCACTGATATCAAATTCAAAACCAGCAGCCGCTCGCTAGCACATCGCTAAGCGAGCCGGTAGCGAGTACTCGCTAGGCCTTCGCTAGGCGAAGCAGGGGCGAACGGGACAGTGGCCGTTTCATTTCCTTGCTGTTCTATCTTATGTTTGTCTAATCATGATTTATTATAATTCTGCATCATTTTGGCCTGAGTTCATGACTGTTGTGTCTATTTTATGGTGCAACTTTCAATTATACTTTATGTCGATGCTCTAATCCGTGTGTTGAATTGTGTAAAGGCTTACATATTCTCGAAGAAACGGCCGGCTAGGTATTCCACCTTATATGTGGGATACCCTTATGGAGATTCACCCTGAATTACTCAATTGATTTTAATGTATTAATTTCATGGCGAAGATCCACCCTAATGGCTTAATTGATCTTAATGTATTGATTTTAATGTGGACTTAATTACCTAATTGATTACGGCTATTTAATTAATTGTAAAACTTTTGCCTTTAAATAAGTAATCTCGGACCTCTCTTTGTTACCCCACGATTATGGTATTACGGTCACGTCCCGCGAATATGGGGATACACTTAGCAAGACCCTTCGGTTAAATCATCATAGTCCCTCGAATGTTGCCTTTGTCCCTCGATGACCCTTCGGTGTAGCCTACGGTTAAATGATGATAGTCCCTTCGAATGTTGAGGTATCCTCACAACTGTTGCCTTCAATGACCAATCGATGACCCTACGATGACCCTTTTACATCCAAAGGATAAAACTACTTACTTCTCAATAGTAAGGACAATTTTACCCTCATAAGGATAGGAAACGCCCGGAAAGACCTCGGACAGGCATAACCCTTAATTGCTCATTCATAACCTAAAATACTTTTCACACCTCACACATTTCCAAACATCTTTTTCAAAAAATCACCACTCGGCATACATTCGTACTAGGATCATTGCCGAGTTATATTTTTCTAAACTATTTTCAAAACTAAACGAGATAAACACTTTGTATACATTCGTACAAGAATCATTACAAAGTTAAATTCTCCTTTTCAAAACATCTTCTAAACATTTCTCACAAATTTTTTTGTCAAACTAGAAAAACATAAATGATTGAGCAATTAAGAGCCCATGGATAACCATGGATACAAAAGGTGCTAACACCTTCCCTTTGTATAATGTACCTCCCGAACCTAAGAATCTAAATTAAGGTCTTTCCTGTTCTTTTCCACCTTTCCTTATTGGATAAAAGAAAAGTCGGTGGCGACTCTTGCTAACCGCGACATTGCGATTAAAAACACACAAAAAGTCAGTTCACCGTATGACAGAACTGGCGACTCTGCTGGGGACATAAAGAGAGGTCACCTTAAAAAATCATTTATGTTTTCCTAATTGTTCCTTCTTTTAAGGGAGTTTTTGAGTGAAAGATCCTACACCCGGATCTAGTGTACCTTAGGTAAGTAGCAATAGATCATCGCGACTATCCGGCGTATACTGGAATGGTTAAAATGATAGCTACGATTAATGTGACACTTTTGGATGTCCTGATGTTCCTCATGTTTACTTGAGGAAAAATTTGGCATTCGCGTGGTGTCATCAAAGCATTAACCAGACCTTTAGAACCCTAATTGACTCATCCTAGCCATTAGAAAGTAGTGAGATAACTGACTTCGGTTCCGACTGGGGTTGGTTGATACTCGATACTACACTCTTTGAGATTGGACTTTAGGGAAGCTTCGGTCAACCACTTGGTGTTGCACTGAAGTGGACTTAAAGAAAGGTCGATGATTTGAGATCCTTCTAGAATCCGGTTACTATTCTAGGACAGGTTGAACCAACCAAACTTCAGTGGGGAGGGTACTTACCTATGGAACTTATGCAAGCCTTAAAACCTAGGAATGATTGTTGTGTGACTTGCTTGTGTTTGTTACTTACATAACTTACATAACATCATAACATCATAACATCATAACATTGTACTAACCATTTCGAGGACTTAGGGATTTAACTTTGCTCTATTTTGCATAAAAAAAAAAACTAAAAAAAAACAAAAAAAAAAGAGTTTCCTTTTTGGTAGTTTATGCAAAGTTAAATTCCAAAAGTCCTTGAAAACATTTCATACATTGCATAGCATAACATTGCACAACAGGTACTCTAAAGGGATCAATGTTCTCACGGTTTTCCTCCAAACAGAAAAATGGACCTTGAACAAATTGTCAAAGATCTCCATGCCCAGAATGCTCAACTCCAGGAGATGATCTTGAACTTATCCAAGGGGCAGGAAGAACTGAAGGCTCTCTTGCTCGAGAAGAAAAAGGACCATAAATCTGTGGGTCACATTAACCCGGGAAGAAGGCAGTTTACCAAGATCAATATGACTTTAGCACAGGCACTGCAGGGTATGCTAAAAGCAAATTTGATTACCCTCAAAGATTCTCCTGCAAAACCCAACACTACTTCTCCTAGTTATAATCCCAACGCCAGGTGTGCCTATCACTCCGATAGCCCCGGGCATGATACAAACGATTGTTGGTCGTTGAAGAATAAAATTCAGGATATGATCGACGCCGGAGAATTTGAATTGGATCCGCCTGAGACTCCTAATGTCATCACTGCCCCTCTGCCTAATCAAGACGAGACTGTCGATGCTGTGGAAGATGCTGATAACGATTGTGACTTGGATAGCTGGATTTTCCCAACGATTGGTGACAGACTCAATAATTGGAAGGTTGAAGACACTATCCCGATTACCTTTAGTCGGGAGTAATTGTTATTACTATTTCTGTGTTTCAAAGCATTGTGTCTATACCCGGGGCACAATAGCTAATTTTTCAAGGGTTTTGTCATTTCATAAGCATATTCATATTCAATAAATCAATGGACTTTTTGCATTCAAATATGGCGCTCTTTATCTTTCCTGTCGTCTTTCAAACAAGCTATGCTTTCTTACACACACTCACGTAACAAATTGCAGATCCGTATCCACTCTGGATCCTATTGATGATAATGTCGCTACTGTTCATTATGACTTTGAAAATCCGATCTACCAAGCCGAAGATGGAAGTGAGGAAGATTGTGAAGTACCTGGAGAGCTTGCCAGACTATTACTGCAAGAAGAAAGGACTATACAGCCGCATGAGGAGACAATCGAAATCGTGAATCTGGGTACTGAAGTAGACAGAAAAGAAGTCAAAATAGGAGCAAGCTTGGAAAACAGTGTCAAAGAAAGATTGATTCAGATGTTACATGACTATGTAGAGATTTTCGCTTGGTCTTATGAAGACATGCCCGGACTGAATACTGATATAGTGGTGCATCGTTTGCCGATGAAGGAAGATTGTCGTCCTGTTAAGCAAAAGGTTCGTCGCATGCGTCCTGAAATGTCCGAGAAAATCAAAGCCGAAGTTATGAAACAATTCAATGCCGGTTTTCTAGCCGTTACTTCTTATCCTCAATGGGTTGCTAACGTGGTACCCGTGCCGAAGAAGGATGGTAAGGTGCGAATGTGCGTAGATTACAGAGATTTGAATAAAGCAAGTCCCAAAGACGACTTTCCACTCCCGCACATCGATGTTCTAGTAGATAACACCGCTCAACATAAAGTATTTTCCTTCATGGATGGATTCTCGGGTTATAACCAGATCAAAATGGCACCTGAGGATATGGGAAAAACTACGTTTGTGACGCAATGGGGCACTTTCTGTTACAAAGTAATGCCATTCGGTTTGAAGAATGCGGGGGCAACGTACCAGCGTGCTATGGTGGTCTTGTTTCATGATATGATCCATCATGAAATAGAGGTATATGTGGATGACATGATAGCCAGATCTCATACTGAAGAAGAACATCTCACTCATCTATACAAACTGTTTGAGAGGTTGAAGAAATACAAGCTGAGATTGAACCCGAACAAATGCACCTTCGGAGTAAGATCCGGTAAACTCTTGGGATTTATTGTCAGTGGTAAAGGAATTGAGGTCGACCCGGCTAAAGTGAGAGCTATTCAGGAAATGCCGGTTCCCCGTACGGATAAAGAAGTCAGGGGTTTCTTGGGACGGTTGAGCTACGTTGCCCGATTTATCTCCCATTTGACCGCTACCTGCAGACCCATCTTCAGATTACTGAGGAAAAATCAAGAGATGATATGGAATGATGAATGTCAAGAAGCTTTTGATAAAATCAAGAAGAATCTCCAGGAACCTCCAAATCTGATGCCACCAGTTGAAGGAAGACCTCTAATCATGTATTTGACCGTGTTAGAAAATTCAATGAGGTGTGTGTTGGGGCAACATGACGAGTCTGGTCGAAAAGAGCATGCCATATACTGCCTTAGCAAAAGGTACCGACTGTGAAACAAGATACTCATAGCTCGAGAAAGCTTGCTGTGCTTTGGCTTGGGCTGCTCGCCGACTAAGGCAGTATATGTTGAATCATATCACTTTATTGATTTCTAAGATGGGTTCTATCAAATACCTACTTGAGAAACCTGCTGTCTCCTGAGAGAGTTATCACTGATGATGGTATTAAACTGAACTCTGCACGCAGTTCAAAATAAAGCGCCATAACTCTTCTCCGTACCGGCCAAAGACGAACGGCGCCGTGGAGAAGCTGCTAATAAGAATATTAAGAAGATCATACAAAAGATGACAGTAACATACAAAGACTGGCATGAGATGTTACCATTTGCTCTCCATGGTTATCGCACCTCAATACGCACTTCGACAGGGGCAACTCCTTTCTCTTTAGTCTATGGAATGGAAGCCGTCTTACCAGTGGAAGTTCAGATTCCCTCTCTAAGAATCATGAAAGAGGCGGGCTTAGATGAAGATGAACGGATTCAGACTCGACTCGATCAGATAAATTTGATTGAAGAGACTCGCGGCTGTTTGTCATGGGCAGATATATAAGAAACGCATGACCCGGGCATTTAACAAAAGAGTCAAGAGACAGGTATATCGAATTGGCGACTTGGTGATCAAGCGTATCATTCTACCGCAAGGTGATCCAAGAGGCAAGTGGACTCCCACATATGAAGGGCCATTTGTGGTTAAGAAAGTATTCTCTGGTGGAGCCATGATACTTGCTATAATGGATGGCGAAGACTTCCCGCATCCTGTGAACGCGGACATAGTTAAAAAATACTACGCATAAAAGAGACCCGCTAGGTCGATGTATCTAGGCAAAAGTAAGGGCATCCCGGCGAACCAAAAAGGTTCGGGCAAAAAGTAGGGATAAACATATAAAAATGTACACCCGGCAAGTCGAAAACCTGAAAAGGCGGCTTGGGCAAAAATGGGTATCCTGGTGGACTGAAAACCTGAAAAGGCGGTCCAGGCAAAAATTAGGGATTAAAGCGTATGACTATGCCCCGTTCTCTGTCAGCTTCAACCAAGTTCAAGGGACTGAACAAGCCAATCACTTCTATCCGATAGCAGGAGATGAGATGCTTGAAGACATAATGACAATGGTGGAATTAGAATCGATAGGACTTTTCTGCATAGCTTTCTCTTTGTTTTCTGGACGATTTCCTCTTACCAGGATTTCTGTCCCCTTGTACACAAATTGCCTGTTTACAGGTCCTCTTTCAAAATCAATACAGTTTTCTTTCCAAAAAAATGATTTCGTTTTTACTTTTTTGTTTTGTTTGCGTAAACGTCCATTGATTTAATTTGAATTGATTTATGCATTTGAATATGATCAATGTTTACCAAAAATGCATGCCTAGAATAGTAATAGCAATTACTACATGACTTCAGGATCGAGGAGAAGGTCTAATCACGCTTCCCAATGAATCCGTTGCTAATTCGATTCCCCGGCAACGCCAGTTATTCCCTAGAAGAAATTGGCATCACTAGACAAATGGGTCATCTCTTCTACCCCCAGCCAGGCTCTGTTAAATATCTCTGCCATCAGATAAAAGTCAGATACCCCTAGCTAAGGAAGGGTCATCAATACAAATATCTCCGACCAGAAGACTGAGATTTATTTCCCCAGTAGAGTCCCCTAGAAGAACGTTTCAGACGCATAGTGCATTCATTACATCATTTCACATCACATACCTACATACAATTTTCATTCCGCATCATATACATTACATCATTTCATAACATATACATGCATACAATGCTCGCATTTATTCCAGACGCATAATCCACTCATCACATCATTTCACAGCACACGCATGCATACAATATTTGCATCTCATGCATCATGACATGGCATGAAGCTAACTTTATTTTTCAGGTTAATTATCCTCTTGATACAATCAAAACAAAGGTCCATTCAGACGGACAGCTTTATCAATTACATTCAGGATTCAACTACATCTTTCAGATATACCCCATGTCAACATTCATTCTGACATCCTCCTAACGATGGCATCTATAAGCTCATCCCAGACATTTATCGCAAATACAACATACACAAATACTATCAGATTCAGCCTAACGTACGGTTCGTTCTGATTCAGCCCAACATATGACTCCTTCAACTTAGATACGATCTAGCGTACGATCCATTCTGACCTTCAACAACTCAAATACGGTCTAATGTACGATCCAGTTAGACCTTCATATCCTCAGATGCTACCTAGTGTACGGTACATTTCTGAAGTGTAGTCTAGCATATGACTACCCCCCTTTTCCATCAAATTCAGCCTAATGGACGGCTCATTCTGCTGCTCAGATGCTACCTAGTGTACGATACATTTCTGAAGTGTAGTCTAGTATACGACTACCCCCTTTTTATCATCAGATTCAGCCTAATGGACGGCTCATTCTGCTCCTCAGATGCTACCTAGTGTACGGTACATTTCTGAAGCGTAGTCTAGTATACGACTACTCCCTTTTATCATCAGATTCAGCCTAATGGACGGCTCATTCTGCTACTCAGATGCTACCTAGTGTACGATACATTTCTGAAGTGTAGTCTAGTATACGACTACCCCCTTTCATCGTCAGATTCAGCCTAATGGACGACTCATTCTGCTCAGATACGGTTTAATGTACGACCCAGTTAGACCTTCATCTCCTCAGATGCTACCTAGTGTACGGTACATTTCTGAAGTGTAGTCTAGCGTACGATTACCCCCTTTCATCATCAGACACAGCCTAACGGACGGCTCGTCCTGCAACTCCAATACGGTCTAGCATAAGACCCATTTGGATCTTCAACTCAGATACGATCTAGCATACGATCCGGTCTGATCTTCTATCCCCAGTGAAATCACCCGCTTAATGGAGGTTTCGTTCTGCAACTCAGAGACGATCTAGCGTACGATCCATTCTGATTTTTCATCCTCAGCGAAGTCATCCGCCTAATGAACAACTCACTATGGTATTCAGATGCGGTCTAGCGTATGATCCATTCTGATCCCTTATCCCCAGCAGCGTATAACACACTCTGACTCCCCAACGAAGTCGACAGCATAATGGAGGACTCACCGTACGGTCTAGCGCATGACCCGGTACGACATCCATGTCTTCAGATATCGTCTAATGTGCGACGCACTCTGAAGCTCTAATCATCAAACTCCCTAGATGGCATCTTTAAGCCCATCTCCATCAAGACTAGCTCCTGATTGACAAGCGCAAATTTTTGGGGCATTCTAGTGTTCAATAATCTTCCACCTCCAGACCACGAATGGTGCACATACCATTCTACTCTCTCGGTTTAAGAATATTGAACAGGGGCAGCTGTCATACCCCAAAATTTGCCCGTTAATATTACAAGGCATTTTTCAAGGCACTCTGACTTATTCTACAAGGCACTGATCTTAAAGGAACAAAGGCCCAGCTCACGAGTGGCCCAATCCAGAAAATGGCCCAAACTAGCCTGCTCGCTAGGCGAGCCATTCCTTCGCCTAGCGGACCCCTCGTTATGACACTCGCCCCAGCGAAGCACCAGATCCAGAAAAAGCCCAAACTAGCTCGCTCGCTAGGCGAGCAATTCCTTCGCCTAGCGAAGCTTGCGAATATCAGAATTTTTGGACTTCATTCTGAGCCCATTGGGTCATAACAAGAACATTATAAATAGCTAAGTCTCAGTCACGAAAAGGGAGAAGGGAGGAGGAAGAATGAAGACGGAGAAAGGAGAGCCCTAGCAAGCAAACCCTGATACTCACTGGAGGCAAACCCTGAAGGAACTCGGCGGCACCAAGGTCCACCTCTGCCCAATTCAATCCTCAGTTGCTAACAGGTTTACATTGCTATTATTGTCTTATGTTCTTAATTTGCATATGGCTTTATGATTAGATTTATGAAATATCTTAAGTTTGACATGTAAACTTTAGTATATACCTGAATACCTTAAATGATTAACCATATAATTGCAGTAATGAAAGCCATAAGGCATAAAATTGGTTGAGAATGCACTGATATCAAATTCAAAACCAGCAGCCGCTCGCTAGCACATCGCTAAGCGAGCCGGTAGCGAGTACTCGCTAGGCCTTCGCTAGGCGAAGCAGGGGCGAACGGGACAGTGGCCGTTTCATTTCCTTGCTGTTCTATCTTATGTTTGTCTAATCATGATTTATTATAATTCTGCATCATTTTGGCCTGAGTTCATGACTGTTGTGTCTATTTTATGGTGCAACTTTCAATTATACTTTATGTCGATGCTCTAATCCGTGTGTTGAATTGTGTAAAGGCTTACATATTCTCGAAGAAACGGTCGGCTAGGTATTCCACCTTATGTGTGGGATACCCTTATGGAGATTCACCCTGAATTACTCAATTGATTTTAATGTATTAATTTCATGGCGAAGATCCACCCTAATGGCTTAATTGATCTTAATGTATTGATTTTAATGTGGACTTAATTACCTAATTGATTACGGCTATTTAATTAATTGTAAAACTTTTGCCTTTAAATAAGTAATCTCGGACCTCTCTTTGTTACCCCACGATTATGGTATTACGGTCATGTCCCGCGAATATGGGGATACACTTAGCAAGACCCTTCGGTTAAATCATCATAGTCCCTCGAATGTTGCTTTTGTCCCTCGATGACCCTTCGGTGTAGCCTACGGTTAAATGATGATAGTCCCTTCGAATGCTGAGGTATCCTCACAACTGTTGCCTTCAATGACCAATCGATGACCCTACGATGACCCTTTTACATCCAAAGGATAAAACTACTTACTTCTCAATAGTAAGGACAGTTTTACCCTCATAAGGATAGGAAACGCCCGGAAAGACCTCGGACAGGCATAACCCTTAATTGCTCATTCATAACCTAAAATACTCTTCACACCTCACACATTTCCAAACATCTTTTTCAGAAAATCACCACTCGGCATACATTCGTACTAGGATCATTGCCGAGTTATATTTTTCTAAACTATTTTCAAAACTAAACGAGATAAACACTTTGTATACATTCGTACAAGAATCATTACAAAGTTAAATTCTCCTTTTCAAAACATTTTCTAAACATTTCTCACACATTTTTTTTTTCAAACTAGAAAAACATAAATGATTGAGCAATTAAGAGCCCATGGATAACCATGGATACAAAGGGTGCTAACACCTTCCCTTTGTATAATGTACCTCCCGAACCTAAGAATCTAAATTAAGGTCTTTCCTGTTCTTTTCCACCTTTCCTTATTGGATAAAAGAAAAGTCGGTGGCGACTCTTGCTAACCGCGACATTGCGATTAAAAACACACAAAAAGTCAGTTCACCGTATGACAGCATGGGATTACACCTTGGTTTGCTAACATTGTTAATTTTCTTGTTGCTGGTGTTTTTCCTACAGGTGCATCGAGATCACAGGTTCATAAACTCAAGAGTGATGCCAAATATTATGTTTCGGATGATCCATATCTATGGAAGTTTGGTAATGATCAGGTAATCAGGAAATGTGTCCCCGACAATGAGATTGAATCTATTTTGAATTTTTCTCATACATCTCAAGTTGGCGGACACTTTGGTCCTCAAAGGACGGCAAGAAAGGTCCTTGATTCAGGTTTCTATTGGCCAACTGTTTTTAAGGATGCTTATGAGACTTACCGCACTTGTAAAGAGTGCTAGATAGCAGGTACAAACATCACTCGCAAGAGTGAAATGCCTCAGCAGCCTATGCTTTTCTGTGAGGTATTTGATGTATGGGGAATCGACTTCATGGATCCCTTTCCTGTATCATTTGGTTTTCTTTACATTTTGCTTGCTGTTGATTATGTTTCAAAGTGGGTGGAAGCTATCCCTGTAACACCCTTCTAAAATACCCCAATTATTTAATTAAAAATAATAAACATATAACAATTCAGAGTAATTATGCCATTCAAGGGTGTCACACAATTATTCACACCATTCAACAATATAACAGTCATGCTCTTTTATTAATCCAAAACATAAATATTTGCATAAAACGCAGCGGATAGAGATCTCCTCAATCATGTAAAACATGTAACATTCACATGTAAATTATTCAACAATATAAAACATCCCATCCCGATGTTACATCTATCAGAGCACGACCCACTAAGGAGACTACACTAGACTCCAAGCATTCGCTTCTACTCAACTCATTTCTCGTTACCTGAAAAATAGTTGTAAGGGTGAGTTCCTCAATCAATATAATAAGCATTATAGCATATAATGTCATGTTAAGTAATTTAACACATTAATCACCCTAATCACAACATACTATCAGTAACAACACATCAGTTTAACATCATCCTCAACACCAACATAAAACACAAGTATAATCTCAATTCATACTTCATAACAACACAAACACACGTATAATATTGGAATACATCCATTCATATTATACGCCATACATACATTATGCAATGAGACTCCACACATGCGGTACTGACTATTCGTGAACATATAGTTCAACTTCACCGACCAATCCAGGTACGGCTACCAAGCTCACTAGTCCCACTCATTTGAGACCTAGTGACTCACATCACTAATTCCTCACTATGGGAATTAGCTACCACCCCAAGGGCCATGCTATGCACGCTAACTCACCTAGCATGCAAACATCAACAACAGTCCAAAATGACTAACATCACTAATTCCTCACCACGGGAATTAGCTACCACCATAAAGGCCACAATATGCATGCTAATCACCTAGCAATGCAACATCCACAACAATTCAAGAATAGACATATGCTCACACTCTAAGCCATAAAACAGTCTATTCACAAATGCATACACAACTGATACATTCACAGCATTATGCATACAATCATACATTCCTCAACACATGTATCAAAACATTATATCATGTCAAATAATTAATCACAGTATTAGCACACTCTACTAATACCTATACTGCTCAAAACAGCGGGATATAATCCTTATTACATCATACGCCAACATAGGCTAACTCTCAGTTATGTACACAACATTAAAAAGCTAATTTTTTCCACTCTGCAACAGTGTTAACCGGTTAACGCCCTGGGTTAACCGGTTAACGCAGGCAAAAACATATTTTCTGGCAAAACGTAACAGTGTTAACCAGTTAACGCCCTGGGTTAACCGGTTAACGCAGGCAAAACAGCACATTTTCACAAATTATAACAGTGTTAACCGGTTAACACCCTGGGTTAACCGGTTAACGCAGACAAAACAGCAGTTCCTGCGCTAACACAAGGCAGAACGCAGAATTCTCCGCATTTTCCGCCGTTGGAGGACTTCCGGACCTCCGATTCCGATTCCGTAAAAAGCTATACGTTCGGAATTTCACAACTAACCCAAACACAGATTCAATTACAGTCTAAATACAATTATCCAACTCAATTCTTCAGCATCAACAATCCCAATTAGGGTCAAATTAACGGCTTATCACTACCCATCACATATTATCCCATAATACCCATTAATCGACGATAAACCCCCCTTACCTGATTAATCCGGCGAATCTCAAGCTCCAAGCTCTTCTCTTCTTCAACCTTCTTCCTCTTGCCCTGCCTCTTGCCCTTTTCCTCTTTCACGATCGCTTTCTGCTTTTCACGTAAAACCTTATTTTCCAAAATGAACTCTTTTCTCTTATTTTCAACTTATATATTTTCCAAATAATAATAATAATAATAATCCAATAATAATAATAATAAAATTTCCAATTATTTAATTAAATTAATAAATAAATTATTAACTCAATTTAAATAATTATTTTATTATTATCGGGGTGTTACAACTCTCCCCCACTAAAAGAGTTTTCGTCCTCGAAAACATACCTCAAGCGAACAACTCTGGGTAAGACTCCTTCATCTTACTCTCAAGTTCCCAAGTCACATTGCCACCTGCTGGTCCTCCCCAAGCTACCTTCACCAAGGCAATCTCTTTACCCCGCAACTGCTTCAACTCTCGATCCTCGATCCTCATAGGTGATGTTTCAACAGTCAGGTTATCTCTCACCTGTACATCATCTACTTGGACTACATGCGACGGATCATGAATGTACCTCCTCAACTGAGACACATGAAAAACCTCATGCAAATTTGCAAGCGACGGCGGTAAAGCGACACGATAGGCTACCTCCCCTATCCTCTCCAAAATCTGATAAGGACCAATAAATCGAGGTGTCAACTTCTTCGACTTCAAAGCTCGACCAACACCAGTTATCGGAGTAACACGAAGAAACACATGATCTCCCTCTTGGAACTCAAGTGACTTCCTCCTCTTATCATGATAACTCTTCTGACGACTCTGAGCAATCCTCATCTTCTCCTGAATCATCTTAATCTTTTCCGTAGTTTGTTGAACAATCTCCGGTCCAACCACGGCACTCTCACCGGACTCATACCAACATAACGGTGTCCGACATCTCCTACCATACAAAGCTTCAAACGGTGCCATACCAATGCTCGAATGAAAACTATTGTTGTAGGTAAACTCAATCAAAGGCAAATAACAATCCCAAGCACCTCCCTTTTCCAAAACACAAGCTCTCAAAAGATCCTCTAATGACTGAATCGTCCTCTCAGTCTGACCATCAGTCTGCGGATGATATGCAGAACTCAATCTCAGCTTAGTTCCCAAAGCCCTCTGCAAACCTTCCCAGAACTTCGATGTAAATCTAGGATCTCTGTCCGAAACAATACTAAACGGAATACCATGCAAACTTACAATCTTCTCAATATACAACTCGGCTAATCTCTCTAACGGATAATCCATTCTGATCGGAATGAAATGAGCCGATTTTGTCAACCTGTCAACAATCACCCAAATGGCTTCAAAATTCTTATTTGTCCTCGGCAAACCAGAAACAAAATCCATACTGATACTATCCCACTTCCACTCTGGAATAGCCAACGGTTGCATTAGCCCAGACGGCTTCTGATGTTCAATCTTTGACTTCTGACAAGTCAAACAGGAATAAACAAAACTCGCAATTTCTTTCTTCATTCCCGGCCACCAAAACAACTTTTTCAAATCATGATACATCTTCGTAGCTCCAGGATGAATACTCAGGCCACTACGGTGTCCTTCTTCAAGAATACTCTTCTTAAGCTCAGTAACATCCGGAATACACACCCGACTATCAAATTTCAAAATACCATTCTCATCAACTCTGAATTCACCACCTTGACCTTGATTCACTAAAGTCAACTTATCAACCAAAAGCATATCGGATTTCTGACCCTCTCTGATCTCATCCAGAATACCACTTGTTAATTTCAACATTCCCAATTTAACACTATTGTGAGTACTCTCACACACCAAACTCAAGTCTCTAAACTGCTCAATCAAATCCAATTCCTTAACCATTAACATAGACATATGTAATGATTTCCGACTCAGCGCATCAGCCACTACATTTGCTTTACCCGGATGGTAATTCAAACCAAAGTCATAATCCTTCAGAAATTCTAACCATCTCCTCTGTCTCATATTCAGTTCTTTCTGATCAAACAAATACTTCAAACTTTTATGGTCACTGAAAACCTCAAATCTTGATCCATACAAGTAATGCCTCCATAACTTCAGAACAAATACCACAGCTGCCAACTCTAAATCATGTGTCGGATAGTTCCTTTCATGAACCCTCAGCTGTCTCGAAGCATAAGCTATAACCTGCTTATTCTGCATCAACACACCACCCAAGCCCAACAATGAAGCATCACAGTAAACCTCAAATGATTCCGACGAACTCGGTAATATCAGAATAGGAGCAGTAGTCAACCTTCTCTTTAACTCTTGGAAACCTTCTTCACATTTCGAGTCCCAAACAAACGCTTGCCCCTTTCTGGTCAACATCGTCAACGGTAACGCCAACTTAGAAAATCCCTCAATGAACTTCCTATAATAACCAGCCAAACCAAGAAAACTTCGAATCTCAGCAACAGACTTCGGAGCTTCCCACTTAGACACTGCTTCTATCTTAGAAGGATCAACAGCAACACCACCTCTTGAAATCACATGACCAAGAAAACTAACCTCCTCTAACCAAAATTCACACTTAGACAGTTTAGCAAATAACTTCTTTTCTCGGAGAACTTCTAAAACCACTCTCAAATGCTCAGCATGCTCTTCTTCAGATTTCGAATACACCAAAATATCATCAATAAACACCACAACAAACTGGTCTAGGTACGGATGGAAAATCCTATTCATATACTCCATAAATACTCCAGGCGCATTAGTCACACCAAAAGGCATTACAGAATACTCATAATGTCCATACCTTGTTCTGAAAGCAGTCTTCTGAATATCCTCAGTTTTCACACGTATCTGATGATACCCAGATCTCAAATCTATCTTGCTGAACACACTCGCACCAACCAACTGATCCATCAAATCATCAATCCTCGGCAAAGGATACCGATTCTTGATCGTCACTTTATTCAGTTGCCTGTAGTCCACACACAACCTCATAGTACCCTCTTTCTTCTTAACCAATAACACTGGTGCACCCCACGGTGACACACTCGGACGAATAAATTTCTTATCCAACAGATCTTCCAACTGACCCTTCAATTCAGCTAACTCAACAGCAGACATACGGTACGGAGCCATCGATATCGGTCTAGTACCAGGTACCAAATCAATCGAGAACTCAACTTCACGCTCTGGCGGCAATTCATTCACTTCTTCCGGAAACACATCAGGAAAATCACACACCACAGCCAGATCACAAATCACCAGTTTATCTTTAGCCTCCAAAGTCGCTAACAGCATAAACAACTCTGCCCCATCTGCCACTGCCTCATCCACTTGCCTCGCTGATAGGAACAAACTCTTTCCTTCCTCAATCTCAGGAAAGATCACAGTCTTATCAAAACAGTTGATAGAAACTCGGTTACACACCAACCAGTTCATACCCAAGATAACATCAATATGCACTAATGGAAGACACACAAGATCCATCCCAAAGTCTCTACCAAAAATACTCAAAGGACAATTCAAACAAACCGAAGTAGTAGTCACTGAACCCTTCGCAGGAGTATCAATCACCATACTTCCAAGCATCTCAGATATTTCTAACTTAAGTTTCACAGCACAATCCAAAGATATAAAGGAATGAGTAGCACCGGTGTCAATAATAGCTACAAGAGGAACGATCATCTGCAGAAGTCTCAGAACCCGATAAAGCAAAGACTTTTCCTCCCGACTGATTCTCTTTCTTCGGCTTAGGACACTGTGGACTGATATGGCCCACCTCTCCACAGTTGAAGCAAGTCAGAGTCTTCAACCGGCACTCTGAAGCCAAATGACCACCTTTACCACACTTGAAACACTTCTTCTCAACACTAGCACACTCATGGAAACGATGTCCCGCCTGACCACATCTGTAACACTTAGCAGGAGCACTAGAGTCTCCCCCACTAGGCCTCTTCATCCCACTCTGACTCTGAAAACCTTTGCCAGCTGCATACGGTTTTCCACGATCATTCTGATTCTTGCCTTTCCTATCAACTCTCTGTTGATAGCTCTCTGCTCTGGCTTTGGAATCCTGTTCAAAAATCCTGCAACAGTCAACCAAGTCAGAAAACACTCTGATCCGCTGATATCCAATAGCCTGTTTGATCTCGGGACGCAACCCGTTCTCAAACTTCACACATTTCGAAAATTCTCCAGCAGCCTCACTATAGGGAGTATAATACTTTGACAGCTCTGTGAACTTAGCAGCATACTCAGTAACAGACTTGTTACCCTGTTTCAACTCTAAGAACTTTATCTCTTTCTTTCCTCTGACATCCTCTGGAAAATACTTCCTCAGGAATCTCTCTCTGAACACAGCCCAAGTGATCTCAGCATTTCCAGCAGATTCCAACTCAGTGCGGGTAGCAACCCACCAATCATCAGCTTCCTCTGACAGCATATGCGTACCGAACCTGACCTTCTGGTTATCGGCACACTCAGTTACTCGGAAGATTCTCTCGATCTCCTTCAACCACTTCTGAGCGCCATCTGGATCGTATGCTCCCTTGAACATTGGAGGATTGTTCTTCTGGAACTCACTCAGTTGACGAGCAGCTCCCATTCCCACAACATTCAGATTCCCTCCAAGTACTCCAGCTAGCATACCCAGAGCCTCAGCAATCGCAGCATCATCTCTACCTCTTCCAGCCATCTCTATTCTGATTAATCCAAACAAACTAAAACAATAAGTACTGATAGGGTTACACAACACCTATCCCGTACAGGGGAAACAGAATAATTACGACTCGACTCGACCGACTATGCTCTGATACCACTAATGTAACACCCTTCTAAAATACCCCAATTATTTAATTAAAAATAATAAACATATAACAATTCAGAGTAATTATGCCATTCAAGGGTGTCACACAATTATTCACACCATTCAACAATATAACAGTCATGCTCTTTTATTAATCCAAAACATAAATATTTGCATAAAACGCAGCGGATAGAGATCTCCTCAATCATGTAAAACATGTAACATTCACATGTAAATTATTCAACAATATAAAACATCCCATCCCGATGTTACATCTATCAGAGCACGACCCACTAAGGAGACTACACTAGACTCCAAGCATTCGCTTCTACTCAACTCATTTCTCGTTACCTGAAAAATAGTTGTAAGGGTGAGTTCCTCAATCAATATAATAAGCATTATAGCATATAATGTCATGTTAAGTAATTTAACACATTAATCACCCTAATCACAACATACTATCAGTAACAACACATCAGTTTAACATCATCCTCAACACCAACATAAAACACAAGTATAATCTCAATTCATACTTCATAACAACACAAACACACGTATAATATTGGAATACATCCATTCATATTATACGCCATACATACATTATGCAATGAGACTCCACACATGCGGTACCGACTATTCGTGAACATATAGTTCAACTTCACCGACCAATCCAGGTACGGCTACCAAGCTCACTAGTCCCACTCATTTGAGACCTAGTGACTCACATCACTAATTCCTCACTATGGGAATTAGCTACCACCCCAAGGGCCATGCTATGCACGCTAACTCACCTAGCATGCAAACATCAACAACAGTCCAAAATGACTAACATCACTAATTCCTCACCACGGGAATTAGCTACCACCATAAAGGCCACAATATGCATGCTAATCACCTAGCAATGCAACATCCACAACAATTCAAGAATAGACATATGCTCACACTCTAAGCCATAAAACAGTCTATTCACAAATGCATACACAACTGATACATTCACAGCATTATGCATACAATCATACATTCCTCAACACATGTATCAAAACATTATATCATGTCAAATAATTAATCACAGTATTAGCACACTCTACTAATACCTATACTGCTCAAAACAGCGGGATATAATCCTTATTACATCATACGCCAACATAGGCTAACTCTCAGTTATGTACACGATATTAAAAAGCTAATTTTTTCCACTCTGCAACAGTGTTAACCGGTTAACGCCCTGGGTTAACCGGTTAACGCAGGCAAAAACATATTTTCTGGCAAAACGTAACAGTGTTAACCGGTTAACGCCCTGGGTTAACCGGTTAACGCAGGCAAAACAACACATTTTCACAAATTATAACAGTGTTAACCGGTTAACACCCTGGGTTAACCGGTTAACGCAGACAAAACAGCAGTTCCTGCGCTAACACAAGGCAGAACGCAGAATTCTCCGCATTTTCCGCCGTTGGAGGACTTCCGGACCTCCGATTCCGATTCCGTAAAAAGCTATACGTTCGGAATTTCACAACTAACCCAAACACAGATTCAATTACAGTCTAAATACAATTATCCAACTCAATTCTTCAGCATCAACAATCCCAATTAGGGTCAAATTAACGGCTTATCACTACCCATCACATATTATCCCATAATACCCATTAATCGACGATAAACCCCCCTTACCTGATTAATCCGGCGAATCTCAAGCTCCAAGCTCTTCTCTTCTTCAACCTTCTTCCTCTTGCCCTGCCTCTTGCCCTTTTCCTCTTTCACGATCGCTTTCTGCTTTTCACGTAAAACCTTATTTTCCAAAATGAACTCTTTTCTCTTATTTTCAACTTATATATTTTCCAAATAATAATAATAATAATAATCCAATAATAATAATAATAAAATTTCCAATTATTTAATTAAATTAATAAATAAATTATTAACTCAATTTAAATAATTATTTTATTATTATCGGGGTGTTACAATCCCCACTAGGACTAATGATTCTAGAGTTGTTGCAGATTTTGTCAGGTCTAATATTTTTTTGCAGGTTTGGAATACCGTGAGCTATCATCAGTGACCAAGGCATTCATTTCTGTAACCGCACCATGGAAGCTTTACTCCGGAAGTATGGAGTTGTGCACATAGTCTCTACTGGTTATCACCCACAAACTAATGGGCAAGCTGAGATCTCAAACAGGAAGATCAAACAGGTTTTAGAGAAAATGGTGCAGCCAAACAGGAAGGACTGAAGCCGTCGTCTAGAAGATGCACTTTGGGCTCAAAGAACCGCTTTTAAGACACCCATTGGGATGTCTCCTTATCGACTTGTTTTTGGTAAGGCATGTCATCTTCCTATTGAGATAGAACACCGTGCTTATTGGGCGGTGAAAAGTTGTAATTTGGAGATGCAACAAGCAGGTATTGAAAGAAAACTTCAATTACAACAGTTGGAAGAGCTTAGATTAGAGGCTTATGAAAGCTCTAGGATTTATAAAGAGAAAACTAAGCACTTCCATGATAAGATGATTTCTAGGAAGGAATTTTCTGTGGGCCAACAAGTTTTATTGTTTAACTTCCGCCTTAAGCTTATAGCTGGGAAACTTCGATCCAAATGGATTGGCCCATTTGTTGTTACTAATATTTTCCCTCATGGTGCAGTAGAAATAAAAAGTGCAGGTACTGACAAAGTCTTCAAGGTTAACGGACATCGTCTGAAGTTATTCCATGTAAGTTCGGTGCCTGAAGATGTCAGCATAAAGGAGCTTTCTTTGGAAGCGCCTGACTACACTGCAACTTGATCAAGGAGTCTTTCTTTCCTTCTCTCTACTTTATTAGTAAAGTCCTTTCATTGAGGGCAATGCGTAGTTTAAGTATGGGGGAGAGAATCGTGTGTTTTCTTTGTTTTTGTTTTTGTTAGTGTTTTGTTTGTTTTTAGTCATTAAAAAATAAAATAAAAAAATGCATCTTCTTGAAAGTTTTAGGCTATAGGTTACTTTGAGTCGAGTTTGCGGAGACTTGGGAAAAATTCACAAGATCGGTATTGTTTTAACACCGTAAGTCTCCTGCATATGGAAATTGAGTTGAATTTTTATTATGTTTTAGCCTTACATTCTCATCCTCTGACAGCTCTTGAGTAGTTTATTTCAGCAGTCAGCACCATCTCACACACACTCTACGCAGGGAAGCCGATGAATATAAGTGAGTGTTCCGGGAAAAAAAAGAGAAAAAAATAAAGGAATGCACCTTCTAAGTTTGGTGACCCTCACCCGGTCACTTAACTCAACGGTTGTGGAACCTTCATAAAAAGTTGGAAATAAGACTCTTTTGTAGTTGGTTCAGCGGTTTCTGGTGCTGAACTTGGTAGGGCGGATTACGGTCCGATCCGCCGCAACTACAATTGAGTAAGCAAAAGGTTATGCCACTTAAATACCAGAACCCCGTGCAGAAAAGGATCAGAGTCACTAACCGGTCGCCTTGCTATGAGTGTGTGGAGATAACGGACTTAATGTGATTGCGCCTGAATGAAAAAGAGCCAAAGAAGGATGAGTAAGTTAGGCTTTAATATAATAACATGATTCGAGTTAATTTGTGTATTCAGGAGGTTTATGTTTGGATAACTGTGGATTAGTGTTCTTATAATGTCCTTAGTGTGCAAGATTAGTACCTATCGAAGCAAACTTAACCGAAGATGACTTGTAGCCTAGAATGAGTAACCGTTGATGTGTCCGTGTTTTATTTTGTTTTTCATTTTTCTCGGAGTGCAAAAGTTCAAGTGTGGGGGAATTTGATCAGTGCATTTTGGATGCACGTTCTTCCATGTTTGTACTTAAGCATTTCTTCGGTTTGCTTTGATTATTTTTATGTTTTAATGTGTTTTCATAATTTATGTTATTTTTGCACTTATTTAATTTTCGTATTTAATTTTCAGCATTAGCAGCTTTCGCGAGAAAAATCATATCTTGAGCTAGGAGTATCAGATTGAGACGTGCTACCAGTCGATGGAAAGCTAAGAAAAAGATCTACAACTTTTGTTCAAAAGTCGAGAGCTGAATCAGACTATAGCAGGGCCAGAAATTTCGTTGAAGCTGCTGCATTATTTTTATATTTTGTTTGGGTTAGTTGTATTGGGTCCGGATCGTACATTTGACCCGATTGAGTTGTGAAACGGGTTTGGGTGTTTTTACCTAAGTTAGGCAGCCAAAAATAGGGTTACGTTTTTTTCTGTGGATGTACGATTTTTTGAGAGCTAGCAAGATGACTATGGAGAACCAATCCCTTTTGAATCAACTTGTTGTAATTCAGAATCCGCTTTGAGGTTTTTATTAATTCCATTTTGTTTCCTTTGAATTCTTCTTATAATTCCAATTATTTGCTTAATCTAATTGTTGCTATAGGATAGAATCCTTAAATTCGATTGATGAATGATGATCCGGAATCAATTTCGTGTTAACATAGCTTTTATTTTATCACGAACGATCAAGTTGCGTCTGCTTAATTCGCAATAGTTTTTAATCTGTTTGCTTAATTCGGAATTTGGGAATATTACTCGCATAATTTCCTTTACGCTTGTTAATGGTAATTGTAATCGAATAGGAGCAGACCCGTTAGGGATTTGGAATTTTATAAGAATCAATGATAAGTCGGAAGATGATGCAGTAGGTTGGTTCGTGTCAGCTTATTTTATAATCACTTTTAAAAATCACTTTTTCGAATCTAAACCAACCAAACCCTCCTTTTTTTTTCTATCGGTAGATTAATTAAACAAGAATCCTTGAGAACGATATTTGAGTCAATTTGTCGTTAAACTACATTTTTGAAAAACTACTCATTTTGATCCGCGTGCGACGGCGGATCAATGACATTGGAAGTAAAAAAAAAAATCCAAAAAATGGATATACATTTGCAAAGGTTTAACTCAATGAAGACTATGATGATATTTTATAATTATTAGCAATATTTTGAACATGTTATCTGTCATGAATTAAGAGCCACTATGTTACTGACCATATTTTATAGTCTAATTAATGTAAGGATTGAATGGTTACTGACCATATTTTATAGTCTAATTAATGTAAGGATTGAATGGTGTTGTCTCACCACTATGCTATAAAACTTGTTACTTCATTGTTATATAACAAGTCAGTTTGACATATTATGGGATACAAATATCACTAGAGTTAAAACAATGCAAAATATAGGGAAAACCATATCAAAATATATGCCCATACTTTGTCAATATTAAGTTAAATATAGGCCATACCATGTCCAAATTTATTATTTGTCAATATTAAGCCAATTTTAACCCATACAATCTAATTCTAATAACAACTACAACCTATACGAAGAGTAATATTTAACCAACCTAATCAATAACTTTCTATTAAGGATAACTTCGATTACATTTGGATGGATTAAGTGCCAACAAACACTAATCAACAATATTACATTTCAAAACACTCATCAACATTTACACTTCATTATCAATTAAACGTTTAACATACATGAAAATACAACACATATTAACTTCAATTTCCAGCAAATCCCTCTGAGTTATGTTTCTTCTACAGTTTCTTGTTCTTCTTCTTTGAAAATTCGTACAACTCCTTCATAATTTTAACAACTTCCAACCCTTCATCTTGCTACAATCATCATTTACAGTTTCAACAATATTTTTTCCCTGTTTTATGTCTTCATCCCAAATGAACAAATTACAAGTGTCACCATCCTGCAACCATATCCAAACCTATTTCACTATAGTACAAATCAGAAATCATTTGAGATGAAAAAGACATGAACTTGCCAAAAAATGGATAACTCCATAAATTTCTTCCTTTGTTTGGTCTGTTATTGCAATGGTATGACACCATACGAGCAAGACACACGCACAAAATCTTATTGGACGTTTGCTTACAAATGCGGAATGAAAGGAAACACGTTTGTTTTGTCTTGAAATAAAAGACGTCATTGAAACAGGTTTGCTTAAGATGGTTGATGGAAATGAGTTAAGGAAGAAAACAACTCCCTTAGTTTTCCGAGGAAGAAAAAGATGTTAACATTTAGATTTGTTCAAGAAATCAACATAAAACAAATATAAATAATATAACCCAACGTTACTAGCACATGTAAAAAAATCCCATGTGTTACTCACATTAGCTTCCGTTACGGACATTTAACCGGAGGAACAAATAATGTGGACAAAAAAAATTATTAAAACTATTATTCAAAGGAAATTTTGTGAAAGACTAAAATTGAATTTTGAAATATTTTTGAAAACTTCTAGCATATTTAACCAAAAAATTAATTTTATATTAAAATCAAATTTTAATATAATTATTTTTAAATGATTTTGCTAACTTGTCCTACAAGAAAAACACATGTTAAGGGTAGTATAATGAAAAAATTTAAATAGAATAAAATCATATTTAAAATCTCAAAATTAAATGCATACACTCCAAAAAAAAAATATTCATACAACTTATCATTTTTCTCTCATTTTCCCTCGGCTTCTAATTCTATCCGAGAACAAGATAATGTTAGAATTTTGAGGGCATGAAGAGGTACTCGTCCGATTTTTTGTGGATCGTCGCTCCATTTTAGATCTATTAACATATTTTTTTTGCATTTCAAACCTGCCTTCGGCTTTTTACTAGGTGGACCAAAATTTTATACTTTGCTAATTGTGCCTAAATGGGACGTGGGATGTACATGTCTGTTTGTCATACACAATGCAAGTGTGGAGGGAATAATTTCACTATAAATAGTTGGATATTCTGCTGCATGTACACCGCGAACTATCCTTGTAAAAGCCATCTCAACTGCTTTGACAACATTTCATTTTAATAGTCATAAATAGCGTTGTCAGCTGTATCAACGCACATAAAATGACAAATTTTCATAGGTGCTATCTCCAATAAATTTAATTAGGAACACACGTGGATCACAATATTAGTTCATTTATGCAGCAATGCCACGAGAAGTAATGTTATAAGTAAACAACATATAAACATTGTGTGCGCAATTGGGAAATATGCACTAAATTAGTGTCAAGGACCAGAACATATAGTGCATGTTTTTTTTTGGTCATAGTCCTACATGAGCCCCGAGCACCTGCATAAAGCACTAAGCAGCACTAGCCATGGACTCAATAAGGATCTGGTAACCTTCTGCTACAGCACTCTGTGTCAGTACACATTCTGTCAATGCAGGAACATCAGCATTCACGTCCAAAACCCTTGAGAGTATGAGAAGAAGATGAAAATCTGAAATTCGCTTCACAAATGGAAGATTTTTAGTCCGTTCAAGATGATTCTTCAGCGCCTTTGCAGTCACTTGAGTATTCCGGTTCTCAATGGGAAATGTTGACGAAAGAGGACCCTGCAATTTGGTAAAAGCGCATTCATGAGTTTCACAATTCTTTTATAATTTACAAAGACTAAGGCTTTAAATAATATTATAACAGGGCAAATTTGTAGCTCAGGCATGGATAACATAACAGGAAGAAATGGCTTCAAATAATATATGGCATGTCATATTAGTATTGTTGACCCACATGATATAAAAGTATAAAACCAATGAATAGATCATTATTATATCTAACTTTTGTCATGTCAAGAGAACCTTAATTGTTCTGATTTCAGTTTTATTGGGTGTGAGGGGACGTCACCAATTTTCCTTCTTAGTGTCATTCTATCAAAAATAGCATGTTTCAACCGAGCACACATTTGTTCTGCATGACTCGGGTCTTGGACAGTCCTCCACCAAAATATGGTTTTGATTGTTATTGAAGTGAAGAAAAGAATGATTTTATGACACAACTTAAGTTTACACTGAACATATACTACTTGTTCCAGTGACAAAAGTATAAAGAGGAAAAATTGGATAATAAAACTCTAGACATTTATACAACTCTTAAGACATTTGTTTAACTTGATAAAAAAGAAAAGAAATGCCGCAGACAATTTACCAACCACTCAATAAATGAATTTGGCTAATCCAATTCAAAGAGACTAGCATCCGGAACCTAAACTCAGATTAACCGAGGATAACTATTTTAAAACAAGAGTGTCCCCACAGTAGCAACTGGCAGACTCGGTTCAAATAACTAGAATCAACACTACAGTCAGTAATTTAATCACACTAAATAAATTTGCGAATACAATTTAAAGACACTTTCTTCCAGTACCTAAACTCAGACTACCAAGGGCAACTATTTTACAAAGAGAGCCCTCATAATAGCAACTGGCAGACTCAGTTCAAATCATCACTATAACCAATATATCTTAGAAGATCAAAATACTAAACAAATTAATGGTGGCGTCAATATCCCACTAAACTTGGACAAAATAATAACAGTATGTCTCAACAATACAACTATAACAGAAATCTAGAAGTATCCAGAAAACAGAAGCACACACATACAGGACAAAACAAAATCAATATCATAGTACAAAACTTCCACATACTAAATGGAACTGCTTAGAATAAAACTATTGCACTCATTTCATACAACACACATTTATGAAAAGCTTCTAAACTAACTGTAGATTCTGTGAAGGATAGAATGAATAACATTCCAAGTAGATTAGTAATCATCCTTTCAAGTATCAATTCCTATGTTTGTGAAAAATCAAAAGCTCACTTGTTAGTTATTTAATAATACACCAGTATTTTGAACATTTAAATTATTTTTCCCCGGTATTTTGAACATTTAAATTATTTTCCCCCTTATAGGAAGATACATTAAATAACAATAGGCAGCAGACTCCTTAATGGTCACATATTGAACATCTGCATTGTTGAAGATCTTAAATTTGATTGCATCATTTTTGAGATAGATGAATATGAAAAACTAGCATATCTTCAAAAAATTTATACTGAAACAAATAGCTAATTTTAGAAGCATCTATAAATTTTGATTTTCAATTTAGATCTATTATAATGATGTTTATATTTTATTTAATTATTATTAGTGTGCTCGGTGTGCTATGTTTTTTACATTAGAAGTGCCAGCGTGAAAGGTGTTCATGCGTCGTAGTTTTATGCTATTATTGGAAGTTTCAGAGAAAATGTTGTGAAAAGGGGACAGATGGGATGAAATGAAAAAGAATGACCTTCCCAGGTTTAAACGGTAATGAGGGGAAAGGGGAGAAGGTACAGGCATGCAGACATAAATAATGCATATGGAGTGAAATAGTAGTAAACAAGAAGTTTGAAATAAAAGAAAAGGTAACCACTATCCCCACATTACTCAATTTGGAAAAGAATAAAAACAGCGCATTTAAGCAAGAACCTTAGCTTTAAATTCAGATCTGCAACATCAATATATTCTTGAGGTCTCCACAGCCGTATCATGTGTTGCATAGGTACATGTACGTTACCAAGTATGAGATGCGGCATTTATGAAAAAACCAAGGTAGGAGGCATCAATAATAAAATCTGGCTTATGACATTTATACAGTCCTTGATTTGGCAATTTTATTGCATTTATTTTGGGCCAAGCCCTCTAAGTTATTTTAATGAAGCCACGACTCCAATGAGTATTTATTCTCATATTAAGTATTTGTGGGTGAAGCCCATTATTAACTAACCCTAAGTATTTAGTGTTATTTTGGCTAATGTTATTTTACAAGCTAGGCCGCAGCCGCAGTCGGCGAGTAAATCTTTGTCACTACATCTTCTTCATCAAGTCTTGGAGAAGTCTCTTTGTCATGTCGTTTCTGCATCATCTTCGTCGCGAGCTCTCTCTTTCAGCTACCTAGCCCCACCAAGCCGTAGCAGATATGAGTATCCAGCATTCAGTATGTATCGTAAATGTACATGTGTCTGATACATACCCAATCAGAGTTATCAATCGCGGCCGCGAAAGGCGCGATCCCAGGCGGTTCGGCCAGAGCGGCCACCAGCCGCGCGAGAAGAGGGTGGCGGAGCGCCGTTTGAAAATGCGGCCGAGATCGCCGCAAACGCGGGTCGCGGGTTGCACCTTGGGCGGAGCGGTCTATCCACTTTTGCTTTTTTTTTCTCCGGCTGTGTTTCTCTCGTTGTTTTGCAGATGCAGCGGAAAAGAAAGGCAGCGGCGGAGAAGAAAGGAAGAAGAAAGGCAGTGATTAGGGTTTTACTTAGAGTGGGTAACCAAATGGATTGGTTAAGAATAAAAAGACTTTTTTTTTACTGAAATCAAAACTAAAATGGGCCTGAAATAAGCCTTATGTTAAAAAAAAGCATATTAACCCTTTAGTTTATAATATGGTAATAAAACTTAATAAATATAATAACATTAAACTTAATAAATATAATAACATTTAATAATGAAAATAATAATATCATATATCAGATATTTCTATTTTATAAATTTAACTTTTATAAAACTTTTGTGTTGCTAATTTAATATTCTTTTTAATGTTCACCCAAAATAATTTATTTGTATAGATTATTTTTATATTTAGTCTAAAAAACAGTCAATTCTAAAAAGTCAACAAAACTTATCCCGCTATCCACTATTCCAGTTTTGAGATCGACCGCTCCGCTCCGCTATCCGCTATTAATAACTCTGTACCCAATACAGGTACTCCATTTGTCTTGCACCCGTGCATTAGAGGTTGTACCGCAACTACAATTGTGGCTGCATAATTCGGTTGTAGTTCGTCGTGGCATAATTACAATCACCACATCAACTACAATTCCAATTAAAACCTTGGATAGAATGGCTACCCCCTACAGTTTTTCATTCATCTTCATGTTTAAAGATAGAGAGAGTTTATAATTTTCATTCATCTTCATATTTAAATAGAGAGAGAGAGTTTATGATAGAACCACATCTTTAAAGGTTATTACGGCATTCATAACCGTAACAGGACCACAATAATTTGTTTGCAATTCTCAACATCGGCAATCAGAACTGTAATTTTAAAACCTAGGATAAATGGTTTTCCTCACATTTCGCTCATCTTAAATTGTTTAAACCCACAAACATGTAGAAGAACTATTACCTAACAATCCACTCCGAATCAAGAGAAACTATTCTTCTAGAGCGGATCAAAATATACCTTTATGTGAAAGCAAATTGATGTAATTTTATTTTATAGACATATTTTATACATAAGTGCTTATTATGATATAAGCTTAAACAGGTTGTTTATCCAAATTACAAACGGGAGTACAAGTAAGCCTCGTCATTTAGCTAATAGGGTAAACAGTGGTAAAAGAGAATCAACATGACAGTCACAATAACATGGAGCAAGCAAACAAAAGGGGAAAACAATGAAGAGCATAAAAATTACCTGATGATCAGAGATTTTGACAACCACCAAGAAAAAATCATTATCAACCTCTTTAGTATCCTTAACACCAACAACCACATCCTTCTTCATTATAGACAACTTAGGATCATGATCCTCCTTAACCTCAGTGTCAAACCAACCTTCCTTAAACAACCTAATACACACATCACTCATCTGAAAAGCTTCAAAATGAACATCAGCACCACCCGCTTCTTCATTCACCTCAAGCTTCACCACCGCAGTAACCCACTCCTTCAAACCACTCTCCGCATGATACTCAGCAGCCTGCAACACTTCCCTATAAGACAAAGTATAATCCTTTTTCGCCTGACTCACACTCTGAGTAAAAATAAACCCAACCCTTCTCATCCCTAACCCCGCCGCAATAGCTTCCACATATTTCTCCTCCTCAGGATCCCTAAAAAACATAAGATTCTCTTCCAAACCTTGTTGCGGCGGTTCATATATAAAATTCACCTCAACCTTCCCTTCCTCCGAAACAGTCCCATACATAAACCCACCTCTCTTAACCGCAAAAGCCAGCGTCTCATTCACGTAGTGCTGAAACGCATTAGCACAATCGCGATCAAACGAAACGATTTCGCAATGCGGATTCTCCTGTCGCCCGACACGCATCTGTTTGGCGATGAGATCGTCCATGGTCATCTTCTTACCGAAAGACCCGGCGGGACTGAAAGCCGCTGGGCCTTGAACCCTACGTTCGCCTTCATAGGCTAAGAACACAATTGAACCGTGAGAGAGGTTTAAAGCTGTTAAGAGAGTGTTAGGGTTTGACATATCAGTGAATCGGAGAAGATCTTCACGAGATTTGGCGAGTAAGAGGTTTTGGTTAGTGGATAGGGTTTGATTGTGAGTGGGAATTCGCAATTGATTTTCGATTATGGATTTGAGTTCGGAGACTTTTGTTCCGTTTGGGTTTTCTAGTTTTACTCTTTCAAGGCCGTCGCGGCTTCGAACTCGGAGCATCATGGTTGCTGTTTAGGTTTTGGTTGTTTTAGTGATAGTGATGGTGATGATGATTGTTGAGAAGATGGAAAGGGGTTTTTGAGATTGGAATGGAATAAAAGAGTTGAGAGGAAAGGATTGCTTGGGTTGCTGTAATGGAAAAATTGCTGGGGAAGAAAAGAAGATACTTCACCGTCGAGGGAGAAAGGGAAATTTACTATACTGATGCAACTGTATAGAGATCAACCTGCAGCGCCGTTGGATTTTGTTATCACATTATATGGGTCCACGACGCGTCTGAATTGAGATTGTCTTAGGCTTAGCGCATCACGTGAAAATATTAAAATATTTTTAAATTTTGAATATGTATAATAGGTCATTTTTTTAAGTGATGTACTTTTTAAATTTTAAAATGTATTTTTAAAACCTATTTATAGATGCATCTCTAAAATATATGTGCAACAGAATCAGAAGTAGAAATCAAAAATTTGTATCTTGACAAAATAAAATTAACATTTATAATATAAAATAAGCATTGCATGGATGATTTCAATATAAAATGAAACATTACATTTCAATATATAGGTGAACGCTTCAACGTCTTCACAATATCTTTAACCGATCTTGAAATCGTCGCTTCCAACTCGAGCGAAACTTTTGTTTCGAAAGGAAAAAATATATTTCACGTGGCCCTTACATCTACATCCGTCTTGAGCTCAAAGTTGATGAACCCAATCTTCCTTTCGTTGTCAATCGACGGTGAACGATACTCGAGTTTGACAATTTTTCGATTGTCTCGGTAAAGTAAGAGGTTGTGGACTTCGTATTTCATATCTGTAAAAGAGGTGTACTCGTTGAACTTAAACTTTCGTCTCGGGTGTTGCGTTGGAGAATGAGATATTTGTGATATAATAGATGATGTTTACTTGAGACATTTGATACATTTTCTATTTGTGTGAAATTAAAAATAATAGTCCCTTAATTTATAGAAGTTGTAGACATATGTGGATCTCGAAAATTCTATCATATGTATCAATGCTCACTTCAGAGATATATCTCTGATTCCACACCCTATTATCTTGTTAGAGGATACATTTCTGGAAACTATCTTGAACCAGGTAAAAAAACAGAACCAAATTGAAGACTTTGTTTGAAAAATGAACAAATATTTTGACAAATATAAAAAAATGTATTAAAATATTAAGAAATTGTATATATTTGATAACGAGAAATCGTATCATATTTTTAGGCTTATGTCACATGTTATTCGTACTTATTTTAATATATTTTATCACCTTTTAGTTTGTTTTTATTTGTTTTACAGTTGTCAGCTAGTTTCAGTGCGGATTCGAAAGCAAACCGGAAAAGGAGCAAAAAAGTAGCAAAAGAACAATATTTTGCCCATTCTGCTGATATGGCTTTTGCCATTGTCCAGGCATGCCACGTCATTTAATGACCAAGGCAATGGCGTTCGCTATTTCCCTAATGGTGTTCGCCATTATCGTGCAGAGACAATTTTCTACGTGGGAACAAGTTTTCAATTGTTTTTCCCTCCATTTTGTATACACGACCAGAGGAAGTTAGAGGGGTACATAGCCCTATAAATATGACTTCTTTGGGTGCTACATCGGGGGGAGAAAGTTGTGTGGAAGTGCTGTTGAATCGCATTTTAGTATTAAGCATAATTTTACTTGTAAAAGTGATAATAACTCACATTGAGGGATTGTTACACTTGTTTTCTTTTTATTTGCATTATAGTCTTGGATCAAGAACAAGTCTGTCGGCATTTTCATTTCAATTCAAAGTCTTCGTTTCTTTAATTTCAGGTTTTTACCGTTTTATTATTTATGCTTGTTAGTGTCGTTACTATATTATATGATATGCTAGTCTTAATTATAATTGCTTTGATCATGTTATTTCTAATTATAATTATGTCTTGCTAAAATTGCCTGAGTCCGACGTATGAGGATTGTCGTTACCGACGGAACTCGGTAGAAAATTATAGGTGCACTATTATGATTATATGTTATTTTGGTTTTAGTTTCCAATTACATGTTATTGCTTTGACACAAGAGTGAAAAGCATACTAAGGTTCAAGCCGATAGCGCGAGAGTGTGAGGAAGGAACCAAATAGTGGAAACTAGGCATCGATAGTAAAAATAGTGAGAGCGCTCTAGGTATCGTTTAGGATCTCATTGGTTTTCAAAATATGCTTTCTAATTGAAACGAGCGAGCGAGAGCAAAATCATGTGGTTATGAGGTGCGATTTTAGTCAATAGCGTGAGAGTGTGAGACGAAGTCTTTAAATCAATATTTTCTACGGAACTTAATCTAATCGTAATTAGCACCCGAATTCTACAAAGTCCCTTAGGAACACGGAATCCATATTCCGACCTCGTTTTATCATCATTTGCAAACCTTTAGCAATTAGCGTTTATATTTTCATCTGTATCCTTTTAACCTTTAGCCTTAGCTTTGCACTGCAACGATAGATAACACTAGTTTGATTATTAGTCTCTGTGGGTTCAATAATCTTTTAAAACTACGCGATAGACTGCATATTTGTCGTTATTATCCGACAGACACGTTAGTCGCGATCAATATTACACTTCATTAATATTTAGACACAATTAAACACTAAAATTTCATGCTAAATAGAAAATTAAAACGAATAAAAAGAATTATCGTCAACTAAATCTATGGGTGGTTCCCCTATGACTTTTGTGCATTTGATTCTCTTTCAATGTTGCTCAATTTCTCGAACTCTTGCATCATTTCTACAAAATGATCCAACCAAATCTCGACTTTTATAGTTGAATGAGCTGCTCAATCCGATGATGTAAGTGGTATAGGACATCCCGATTTTAAGTAAACATGAACAAAATGTTGTGATTTTGAAACTCACCAAATACACATAATACGATCATTTGGATTTTGAGGTGAAATGGTGCAAAGTGGAAAAAATGTTTATGAAAAACTGTATCATGTAAGATCAATACACACTCTATCATACGTACATGCTATGAGGTGACAAATTTCAGGGAAGCACTTCCATTTTTTCTCCGGTGCCGGTCCACTAAGGCAAGGAACAAGAGACTCATAAATTGCATCAAAGTTTTCTTTCTTCCTGTAAAGTCGTGTGTATGATTCTTTATGGGTCATCAACTCATGAATAAGTTTATGGCAAACAAATGTATGATTATCTTATCCTTTACCGAGTAATATCGAAACAACTCGATAACCATAATCACTATCACCTCAACATTGATGATCCGCTCGATGTATTTGTACATAAAAATTGGCATCCCATCAATGAATGAAATCTTTGGTGGAATCAGCGAAGGAGGTGGTTTGCTAATGCAAGCTCTTTTGAAAACACTTTTGAGATTTGGGAGTTGGTGAGTCCGGAAAAAAAAAATTCAACATGTTCAAAATACGAAGACCGCACCATTGAATTGTAACTCGGTGTAGGATTAACCTACTTCGGAGCACCTTTTATTTTTACCGGTTGAGAGGGTGGTTTCAAGTCGATGGTTTTCGGATAAGCAATCTTCCTCAATTGTTCTTTGACGTAGAGTTTCATATTGTCGTCAGCTTTCAAAAATCTCTCTTGTATCACTTCCCATTCGGCCAAGATAGAGATATTCGATTGACCATCTTTCATGACATCGTCACCATCAAACTTAAGCCTCTTCCAGTGAGTGCAAAACTCATTCATTCTTATTGGGCTAACAATTTTCACCTTCTTTGTAATAACACGCGCATATGGGAAACCATATGATTTCACAATTGCATATCCACACTTTGCGCTATCAGAACCTACATTATCAGTTTGTTTAGCTTCATACAAAATATAATTGAAACCCGCTCGAGACATGTTTCCGACCAACTGAGAATAAATATGGTTGTCTTTAAATATGTGTTCCAAAACTATGATGCTTCGACCAAATTATGTATGTATCTCATTATCCTGGTTCTGAATCATTTGGTTCACGGAGTCCCATTCTCTACACAAATCACACTTACTATTTCCCAACCAATCCTTCAATGTAGCATGGGCAGACTCAACTCGGTTAGTTGTTGTATTTCCAAGGTGTCTAACTTGATCGATCCAAGCACAAATAACTTTCTCCTTCACTTTGTCAAAAAATGTGCTTTCAACATATTTAAACAAATCATAATATTTCTCGCACACTTTCCTGAAATGCATAGCATAATCGACATATAATTTTTTAGTGGAAGGATTTACCATACCATTCCATGCATCCATTATTTTTTCCAAGACCACACCCGCCGTCGCCATTTTTCCATCTTCGGACTATATCTGTTTCGTCCCTACCGCGGGTTTAACCCGACTTCTCACATTCTTTGTTATGTGATACCTACAAAGTAATGCATAAGAAGTAGGAAATGCCTTTGCAACCGAATTCATCAACACGGTATCATGGTCGGTAATAATCACTTTAGGCATCTCTTCTTGGTCCTTCGACATTGTCTGACACACCTCTAAGGCCCAAGTAACATTCTCCTCCTTTTCGCTCTCTAGAAATGCAAATCCCACTGAATATGTCTTCTCAGTAGAGGTAACACCAACCATCTCTAATAATGGAAGTTTGTACTTGTTGGTATTGTACGTTGAATCAATTATGAGCACAAATGGAAACGTGTTGAACAACTTAATGGAATCACGATGAATCCAAGACATATCTTTAACGGTTATTCCATCCTCGCATGTTCGGTACCTAGACAATAATTGTTATCATCCAACAGTTACAAGAGTTATTGTACTTAAGTTTTATCCCCCGTTAGCGATTTTTTAGTTTGATACCGAATATTGTACACTTACTTCATATTTGAGATATTTTTGGCTCTTTTATGTTTCAAAGTTGCAAGTATATTTTTCGGTTGAACCAAATTTATTGTCATGTTTGCACCATATTCATTCTCTTCCGGCATAAGGTGAAAGTATTTGAGATCGCGTAGTGGAGGTCCAGTTCCCTGCACAGTATGCGAATGGATACTTGGAGTGGTTCCTAAATGTATCACACTCTCGCATCATCCCACCTCGGCAACATGGAAATGATGTTGGACATACTCATATTGGGGGACCTTCTGATGACATGCCACCACCTCCACCCCCTCCACATGGTGCGAATGACGCTTAATGCATGTAGATGATAACAAATATTATGGATAACCTCATAGGTATGGTAAACCCATATGTGAAGTTTATACGATGCCATCACATGCAACACACTTAGCTTGTGGAGGACTTATTTAGACATTATTATCATTTTTGTATTATTTATATATTGTGTGTATTATTACTCAAACTTTTGCACCACATGATTTACTATATAACTGATCTCACCTGATCAGGAGGGCCTTCCAAGGTCTTGGTGAATGGGCCGGAGAATGAAATGAGAGGGGGGTGTACCTGCAAGGTGCTCCAACGCTTAAGTCAGAAAAGGTACAGAATGAGATTATCAGAGTGTGAGTTAGCATACCTGCCCCTTTGCCATGAAAGGGGTATTTATATTGAGCCCCCAGCGCTGGGCCAAGGCTCCTAATGGGCTGGATTAGCTAGGCCCAAGGAGGAGCTGCCAGGGGACGCGTAAGAAGCGTTAAGACCTAGACCAAGGTCTGCCCCCTGGTCCAACTGCCCCTATCCCTAAGGAGACAATATAGGGGAGTTGGGTGACGTGGTGAGTGAGATGCCGTTATGGCTCTGCCCGACACAACTTAGGTGCCCGCGGCGTGGGTTGACGATGAGTGGATGGAGATCATATGAGGAGGACCCGCTCGTTGTCCGACACGTATTTAAGGGGCCGGGGAGACATTCTCCGGGCGGACGGTCGTTCACCTGACGTGTCCCCGTGGTCGCTTGGATACGGTCGTTTGGACGTGGGCTTGGCGAGCATTGGGCCGCGCCGTGCTAAGCGTCGTGGCCCAGTCCAGAACAGGAGCCCCCCAAGTCGAGTCTCTGAGCCAGAGAGATGACTTATGTTTCAACTAAGGGTTCCCCGAGACGATGGGGAAGCTTGATCGTTAGACAGGTGAGGTCGTAACAGACCTACTCATGACTGACATTTCTCCGGGGATGTCGGGGATGGAGGTGATCGGTTGATCTGCTCCTTCCTTGTAGTAAACGTGGGTATGGCGCGGGGAGGAGGCGTCTTGGTGAGTCGAGGAGACGGACAGGTGCTCGGGTCGTTTCAGCTTCTTATCTTTGACAGACGTGTCTCACGATTAGTGGCGTCGCTTCGTTTCGCGCGCAAAGACGGCGTAGGCAGGCTAGGCAATGATGACCTAGCGTGTTGGTCCACGTGCCAAGCCCTATAAAAAGGGGTTGAGTAACTTCATTTCTACCTTTTTTTCTCGCTCATACGTTCACCGGAGATCTCCACCTTCTCTCTCGTTTGCTTGCTCAACCGTCTGGACCGCCGTCTCCGCCCGTCCTCCTATCTGAACCACCGTCTTCTGCTCGGACACCACCGTACCCTTTCAACTTAACTATGTCAGGTACGATTTTCCACTGTGACCCATTCTTTTTCCTTGTTGTTTTCTGTCAAACGCATGATAATGTTGTAGAAATGTGGTTAGGTTTAACTTGGGAACAGTGTAGTGGACTGTAGGTGTATATTAGGTGGTAGAAAATAGGGTTGGGATCCTACTGTACCGGGCATAAACTTCATATGCTGGGCAATACTTGCATAGGCTGTATGAAGTTTATGCCCGGTCTCCATAGAGTGCGCGCGCCACCGAGTTGAGCACGGTTAGTGTCCGTCGCCGCTACGCCCTTTCACTTGACCTGCGGTGGAAGGGTGGATTTGATATGACGTCGAATTCACTCTTTCTGTCTGCGTTTCAGGTGCTACCGGGCGCTTACGACCGAGGAAGGAAGATTCTGGGTCCTCCACCGAAGACGCGACAATCGCTCGTTTCCCTGTCGGGGATGGGAGTGTCCGGGATGGTACCGAACACGCCTCCTCTTCCGGGCAGGTCGACTTCTCATGGGTTGCGGACGAGCCCTTGGAGGAGGAATCCGACTTCTGTGACGAGGCCATCACTGCTCACGCTATGGTCGAGACCATAAGCCGGGAGGATCCACCAAACTGGTATTGCTGCGCCCCCAAGGAAGAAGACCGCATTTGTCATCATTTCCCGGGGAAGCAGTTCACCATGTATGAATTTGCTTTTCGTGAGGCGGGGATCAGACTGCCCTTCAACTCCTTCCAGATGTCGGTCTTCAAGTGGCTCCGGCTGGCGCCGTCCCAACTACATCCTAATGCCCTCGCATTTATGCGGGCATTCGAGTTAGTTTGCCAGTTCCTCGGCATTGGTTGTACCCGGGCTCTCTTCTTCCACGTCTTCCATCTCCAGAGGTCCGGTTCCCGTGGTCGCCACAGTTGGGTTTCTTTCAAGCAGCCCGTGCGTCTGTTCAAGACGTACGAGGATTCTGTTCGCCATTTCAAAAGCCGGTGGTACGTGGTGATGCCGATTACCCGGGCTGCCCTTCACTCTCTATACTACTATCAACGGGAACCCAACGGGGAGGAGACGCTGACGTCGAAGATACCGCTGAGGTGGCAGCGTGATCATTTCGATCTCTCCACGGCGCATTACCGGGTCAAGTACGCGATGCTCGGCGAGGAGGATAGGCTCGCGTACAAGAAGCTTGTCGATTACGTGCAGAGCTTCAGCTTGGCGTTCTGGGCGAATCGACAGGGCGTGCCCTACCTGGATGAGGCCGGGGAGCTAATCACCGAGACGCGTTATATCAATACGAAGGCTCTGCTCGAGTGTGATACCGAGGAGGAAGCTCTGGCGTTATTGAGTAGGCAGACTTTGTTTAGCTTTTTATTTCTGTTTATGACTTCGGTCGCTAATGTTTGTGTGTAATTCACTTGCAGGTGCCATGCCCAATGCTCGTGATCGGGTGCTGAAGCTAGCGAATCAGGTCGGCGCTCCTGACCGGGTGCCCAAGAAGAAGAAGAAAACTGTGGCCCGTGTCTCGGAGACTGCTGGCGATGCCGGGGTCGGTCCCTCGCAGGCGGCGAGCGTGATTCCTTCCTCTCCTCCTCGATCTAACCCGATCACCATTCCTGATAGCAGTCCGTCGCCAGCGGCTTCTCCCCTCCATAAACGGAAGCGTCCGGCTGGGGCCCTTACCAGGTCGTCTCCAGGAGGTTCGCATGGACCGGGCAGCTATCTTCTGCCTCCCTGCTATGTGGAACGGTCGTTCTTCAAGGCCGAGGAGTCGATTGCTGTGCCTGCGCCTGAGGCCAAGGCTATTCTGGACCAGGATGTTGCTGCCCGGAGGAAAGATCTGGCCAGGGATATTGCTGCCGTCATCCGGGTGATGGAGACGGCCATGGTTCTGACCGACACTTCGGTCTCCACCGCCTCGCTGGAGGAAGCCCTTATGCAGGTTCGGACAGAGAAGGAAAGACTATCTCAAGATCTGTCGGACTACAAAGAAGAGCATCAGCTGCAGGAAGGGCTGCGCCAGAAGCTGGAGGAGGTGGAAAGGGAGAGGGACCAGTTGAAGGCTGCTAAGGCGAGCCTGGAAGAGCAGGTGGTCGACCATCAGAAGCTGACCGAGGACAACGCCTACCTACGGGCTCAGGTTGAGTCTCTCGAGGGAAAGGTCCGTCCTCTGGCAGATGAGACCGAGGAGGAACGCGCCTTTGGCTCGCGCGGTGAGCTGCTAGGGCATATTCGGACTCTCAACCAAGATCTTGTGGCCTGCTTCAAAGAGGGTTTCGACAATGCTGTCGAGCAGCTCGGGCTTCTGAACCCTGAGTTGGTGACGGAAGGGTCGGCCTATAACTGCTGCGTCCGGGATGGTGAGATCATCTGCCCGTTTGGAGTGGAGGAGGAGCTGGGGGGAGAAGAAGAAGAAGAAGAGGATGAAGAGGAGCTCCGAGCGGAGTCTTAGTTTATATGCTTTTCTTATCATGGCCTGCGTGCCTTATGTATTTTGGCCTTCGGGCGTTGTAATATGGCCTTCGGGCGTATTTGGCTTCGGCCGCTTTTGTCGTTTCTAATGTATGAATATTTTTGTTACCGTTCATTGTGCTCGTTTGTGTTTGATACTTGTTTGCATGAATTCGTACTCTGCTCGACTTTGTTAATCTCCTCGGTTTAGGGAACCGACGAAGTGTCGGGCTTTGTGCCCGTGGGTATCGAAGCCCGGGTCCGTTGTTCGAACCCTGGTCCCGAGGCTTGGGTCCTCCCATCGCGAGCTGGGTGCCCTGCCAGTCTTGGTACTTCGACGTTGGGTCTTGGTCAAGATCCCAACCGTCGGGGAGGGTTGTGTTTGTTATGTGACCCCGGATCGTTCCCGGGTCTCGTGGTTCCTCCCTGGGGTTTTGGGGACGAAGAGCGTGGCCGTACCTGCCACGTCTCCCCGTGGCGTACTTAGCTGTAATATTGTCTAAGTTTTTCTGCGTTCCATGGTCGAGCGAGTTGTTCTCCTTGTAGGTTTTCTAGGTAATAGGCCCCGTTGCTCGTTTTGTCGCGGACGCGGTAAGGGCCTTCCCAGTTGGCCGCCAGTTTGCCCTCTCTCGGGTTTTTCTGGTTTCTTCTGAGGACCAGGGTGCCGACCTGGAACTCTCTTTTTATGACTTTCGCGTCATGGCGTAGTGCTATTTTTTGTTTGAGGGTTGTTTCCCGGAGAGCTGCTTCGGAACGTATCTCATCGACTAGGTCGAGCTCGGCTCTAAGGGTCTCATCGTTCATTTCCTCGTCTAGGGGCTCCTCCGTCCTCCTCGTTGGCGTCCGTATCTCCACCGGGATGACTGCCTCGGTGCCGTAAGTTAGTCGGAACGGGGTTTCCCCGGTGGTAGAATGTGGTGTCGTGCGGTAGGCCCATAGGACGCTATGTAGCTCCTCGACCCATGCCCTCTTTGCCTCGCCGAGTCTGCGTTTGAGGCCACGTAAGATTACCCTGTTGGCCGCCTCTGCCTGCCCGTTCGTCTGCGGATGCTCGACAGACGTGAAATGCTGTGTGGTGCCCAGGCCGGCGATGAAGTTCTGGAATCCTCCGTCCGTGAATTGTGTCCCGTTGTCTGTGACAAGTGCCTGGGGTATACCGAACCGAGCGAGGATGTTGCGTTTGAAGAACCGGAGAATGTTCTGCGCGGTTATTTTAGCCAGTGCCTCCGCCTCGATCCATTTGGTGAAGTAATCCACCCCGACGATGAGGTATTTATTCTGATATGATCCGGTGACGAAGGGTCCGAGGATGTCCATGCCCCACCACGCGAAGGGCCATGGGGAAGACAATGATTTGAGGTCGTTCGGGGGTGCGAGGTGCATGTCGGCATGTCGTTGGCATTTGTCACATCTTTTGACGTGCTCTTTCGAATCGTTTTGCATGGTCGGCCAGTAGTAGCCTGCTCGAAGGGCTTTTCGTGCGAGCGATCGTCCGCCGAGGTGTTGAGCGTTAATTCCCCGGTGTATCTCTCCAAGGATGTCGGGGACTTTCTCTTCCTCGACGCATTTGAGTAGTGGGATGGAGAATCCTCTCCGGTAGAGTTTGCCTTCGAGGAGTACGTACGAGCATGCGCGTCGTTTGACAGTGGTCGCCTCTTTCGGGTCAGCCGGGAGTTCGTCTCGTGTGAGGTAATTGTAGATGGGTGTCATCCAACAGTGGGCATCTCCAATAGCGTTGACCTCGAGTGGAGGCGGTAGTTTGTCGATGCTGGGCCGCGGGAGAATTTCTTGGATTACTGATTTATTCCCACCCTTTTTCCTCGTGCTGGCTAGTTTCGAGAGAACGTCTGCCCGTGTGTTGTGCTCGCGGGGTATGTGTTGAACTTCCCATTTTTCAAATTTATCAAGTTTTTCTTTGACGAGGGACAAGTACCCGAGGAGGTTGTCGTTCTTGGTTTGGTATTCTCCTCGCACTTGTGAGGCCACGAGCTGGGAGTCGGTGGATATTTTTACCTCTTTTGCTCCCAGGTCCTCGGCTAACCTCAGGCCTGCGAGGAAGGCTTCGTATTCGGCTTGGTTGTTTGATGTTGGGAACGCTAGCGCTAACGATACCTCTATCAGGATCCCTTCTTCATTTTCGAGGATGATCCCGGCCCCGCTGCCTGATGTGCTAGAGGCGCCATCGACGAAGATCGTCCATTTGTGGGCGCTTTCTGCTGGAGTCGGGCAGTGGGTCATCTCCGCGACGAAGTCGGCCAGCGCCTGAGCTTTCAAGGCTTTCCTACTTTCGTATTGTATGTCGAATTCGGAGAGTTCTAGTGACCACTTGAGCATCCTCCCGGCCATATCCGGGCGCCCGAGCAGCTGTTTGATTGGCTGGTCGGTCCTCACCTTTATCGTGTGTGCGAGGAAGTAATATCGTAGTCTCCTCGCTGTGTTGATGAGGGCCAGGGCGACCTTTTCGATTTGCTGATATCGGAGCTCGGGACCTTGGAGTGCTTTACTCGTAAAATAGATGGGCTTTTGTCCTTCGTCGGTTTCTCTTATTAGGACGGCGCTGACGGCCTCGGTCGCCACGGATAGGTATAAGTATAGGGTTTCCTTTTCTGATGGCCGTGATAAGACCGGGGGTTGGGACAGAACCTTCTTTAGATGGAGTAGCGCTTGCTCGCATTCATCGGTCCAGTCGAAGGTAGCCTCTTTGCGAAGGAGTCTGAAGAATGGCAATGCGTGCTGGGCGGACTTGGCGATGAAACGGGAGAGTGAGGCGAGCACTCCATTGAGTGACTGGATCGATTTTTTGGTTTTCGGGGTCGGAAACTCCGAGAATGCCCGGCATTTGTCGGGGTTGGCCTCGATCCCTCTTTCGGTGAGATAGAAACCGAGGAACTTGCCTGCCCGGACTCCGAACGTGCATTTCTCGGGGTTGAACCTCATTTTACACTGTCTCGCCTGCTCGAATACCTTCGTAAGGTGTCGAGCATGGGTTATCTCCTCGTGTGATTTGACGATCATGTCGTCCATGTATACTTCGAGCATGTCCCCTATTTCGTCCTTGAAGACTTTGTTCATCATGCGTTGGTATGTAGCGCCAGCGTTCTTGAGCCCGAACGGCATCACGTTGTAATAGTAATTGCCCGTTGGGGTCATGAACGCTGTGTGTTTCTTGTCTGCGGGCGACATAGGGATCTGGTTGTATCCACTATATGCGTCCATGAAGGACAAGAGTTTAAAACCTGCAGAGTTGTCAACGAGCGAGTCTATATTAGGGAGGGGGAAAGCATCTTTCGGGCAAGCCCTATTAAGATCAGTATAATCAACACACATACGCCATTTTCCATTATTTTTCTTAACGAGGACTACATTAGAGAGCCAGGTTGTGTACTGGGCTTCAGAAATAAAATTTGCCTCTAAGAGGTCTTTTACAGCTCGCTCGGCAGCCTCTGCCTTTTCGGGCGATTGCTTGCGTCTACGCTGTGCTATGGGCTTGGCTGCCCGGTCTACAGCTAGCTTATGACACGCGATCTCGGGGTCCAGCCCGGGCATTTCTGCGGCATTCCACGCGAAGAGGTCGGAGTTCTCTTTGAGGCATGCTACTAGCTCTTCTCTTGTTTCCTCGGGTAGTCCCTGACCTATCTTCACCGTCCTTTCCGGATCGTCCCCAAGAGGAATGAGTTCGAACTCCCCGTCGGGGATTGGTCGGACCGGGTGTTCGAGAGAGCGTTCCTTGGGGAACCTCCCCTCTTCGGTCTCGTCCAGCCCGATGCGACAGTCGAGGTCGATGGCGTTGACTCCTCGGGCAAGATCCTCGGTCTTGAGTTTTTTGTTGTTGCAGTTGCTCTTCGTGCTGACTACGGCCTGTCCTTTTACTGCGGCGTCGTAGCATCGTCGGGCTGCTTCGATGTCACCATGGATGGTGACCACACGTCCCAATTTGGTGTAGTATTTCATCTTCAGGTGGACGGTGGATGGGACCGCAGTGAGTTCGGCCAGTGTCGGGCGTCCAAAGATGCAATTGTAGAGAGACGGACAGTCTACGACCAGGAATTGTATTTTGACTTCCCTGGCCGTTTCTTGTTCGCCGAAGGTGACGAGGAGCTCAACATATCCCCACGGTCTGGTCGTTGCTCCGTTGAATCCTTGGAGATCTGATCCGACGTAGGGGGCTAAGTTGGTCTTGTCTAGCTTCAGAGTCTTGAAGAGGTGGACGTACATGATATCCACTGAGCTGCCTTCGTCGACCAGGATGCGCCGTACGTCGAATCGGGCCATCTTTGCTCTTATCAATAGTGGGATGGCCGAGTTCGGGGATCCGCCCGGGAGTTCCTCCAGGAAGAAGGATATTGGGTTGGATTTTCCCCGGTATTTTGTCAATGTCGCTTTCTGCTCGGGGGCAGTCAGTAGGAGTTCGTCGAACTTACGTTTGACGGAGAGGGCCGCGGATTCCCCGTTAGTTCCTCCTCCTGATATCACCAGTGTGGTAGGGAAGTCTTCCCAGGGGCTGAGTGCAGTGATCTTGCCCTCGGGCAATGGTTCGGGGAGGAAGAAATCTTCCGGTCGTGACACGCAGAGGGCCACTTGATAGGGAGAGTTGTCGGGGGGTGTGTTTTCCCGGGGTCTCTTCTTCTCTGGCTCGTCGTGTCTGGGAGCTTCGTTCTTCCTCGTGTACTGCTTCAGGTGCCCTTCTTGGATTAAAATTTCAATCGCATCTTTCAGGTGGACGCAGTCTTCGGTCACGTGCCCGTGACTTCTGTGGAACCGGCAGTACTTTGATTTGTCGGTGTGGGGCTTTGGCGCAGACGGTTTTGGGAACCTGACCCTGCCCTGCTTAAATTCAGAGTTGATACATTCTGCGAGGATACGCTCTCGAGGAGCTGTCAGTAAGGTGTACTCGCTATATCTGCCCGCGGGGCCTCTTCCTTCCCGGACCTCGCGAGGTCTTTCTTCTCTTCGTTTGTCTCCGTTGCGACGGGAAATGCTCGTGTCCTCGCGTTTTGAGTGCTCGGTCTCCCCAGCGTTACGTCCGCTGCGGGCATTGTGTGCCACCTGCTTTTCCTCGTATCTGATGTAGGCCTGGGCTTTATGCAGGAGCTCGTTTAAGGTGCGGGGAGGCTCGATCCCTACGGCTCTGCTAAGTTCACTGCCGGGTAAGAGACCTCTCTCGAGGAGATACTTCTTCATGTGCTCGGTGGTATCTACCTCGACAGCTTCCTGGTTGAATCGCTCGATGTATGAGCGCAGTGTTTCATTCTTCTTCTGCACTATGGCTTCAAGGGTCGCCTCAGTCTTGGGGTGACGACGGGAAGCTGTAAAGTGCCGGGTGAACATGGACCTCATGACTCTCCATGACGTAATGGACTCAGGGGCCAAGCTTTTGTACCAGGCCATGGCCCCTTTCCTGAGGGTCGTTGAGAATAGTCGGCATTTGAGGTGCCCGGTTATATCATTGCGGTAGTCGAGCATCGCGTTGACGTTGTCGACGTGATCGTCGGGATCTGTAGTCCCGTCGTACACAGCTAGGTTTGGCGGTTTCTCCATGCCTTTGGGGAGCGGGGCTTCCATTATTGCCCGAGATAGGGGGCAATGCAAATCTTCCTCGTCGCTCCTTAAGGGAGACAGTTCGTTGTTGTCGGGGCTGTGCCCGCGCCTTGGTGATGTTCTCGCTCGACCACCGTCACGATGGGCGCGTGCCCTGCTGGCGTGGGGTTCGGGAGAGCGACGTCCTCGCTTCTTCGTTGGCTCCGAACGTTGTTGTATCCTACTCACCGGCTGGGGCCGGGCCTCTTGTCGTTCGGCTTCGAGGGCCATGATTCGTTCGTGCTGCTGGTGGAGCATAGAACCGGCCTGATTGAGGGCATTCACCATGGCAATCATTACGGCGTCTCCTTCAACGGGGACGGGAATGGGATGAAATGTCTCTGCCCCTAAATTGTGGGCGTGAGAGGCATCTCCGTTGTTTTGGGGCTCTGGAGACGGGGTGGATGGATGACCGTCCCGAACGTCCGCTTCATGGGATGGTGGGCCGTCGTCCCTGTTGTAGTTGACGAGGGGACGGCTGTGATCGCTATGTTGTTCTCCGGCCATGTTGGAAGGACAGAAATAAATGAGCTTTTGATCCTCGTTTGATGAAGATGGGGATAGCTGGTTCCCACAGACGGCGCCACTGATCTCACCTGATCAGGAGGGCCTTCCAAGGTCTTGGTGAATGGGCCGGAGAATGAAATGAGAGGGGGGTGTACCTGCAAGGTGCTCCAACGCTTAAGTCAGAAAAGGTACAGAATGAGATTATCAGAGTGTGAGTTAGCATACCTGCCCCTTTGCCATGAAAGGGGTATTTATATTGAGCCCCCAGCGCTGGGCCAAGGCTCCTAATGGGCTGGATTAGCTAGGCCCAAGGAGGAGCTGCCAGGGGACGCGTAAGAAGCGTTAAGACCTAGACCAAGGTCTGCCCCCTGGTCCAACTGCCCCTATCCCTAAGGAGACAATATAGGGGAGTTGGGTGACGTGGTGAGTGAGATGCCGTTATGGCTCTGCCCGACACAACTTAGGTGCCCGCGGCGTGGGTTGACGATGAGTGGATGGAGATCATATGAGGAGGACCCGCTCGTTGTCCGACACGTATTTAAGGGGCCGGGGAGACATTCTCCGGGCGGACGGTCGTTCACCTGACGTGTCCCCGTGGTCGCTTGGATACGGTCGTTTGGACGTGGGCTTGGCGAGCATTGGGCCGCGCCGTGCTAAGCGTCGTGGCCCAGTCCAGAACAATAACGTTTTGCCACTTCCATTATTGCAGGATAACTTAACATTTGATAAATAACATAATATAAGACAATTAACATAACTTTAAACAGACGAGTACATAACCAAACAAAACAATAATAAATAATAAAACCTAAACACTACAAGATGATTATGGACGTTTCAACATCTTGATTATGTCATCGACTGATCTAAAAATTGTCGCATCAAAATCGATGGTCCCTTAGTTAGCCTATGATTATATGTTCTCCACATAACCTTCAAAACTTCACCACTTTTCAACTCAATAGGATCGTATTTCATAGTTCCATCAGTATCAATCCATGATGCAAGAAACTCGACCTTACTCACATTTTTGTTCTCGGATTCAAGCAACATATTATTCAATTTGGATCTCAGAAGAGTAGGACATGTGGTGTCACCCGAGAGCCTTAACTCAATAGGAGGTTTCACCTGTTGAAGTTCACTTGCCTTAAACAAATAGTGAGACATTGTAATATGTTTTTCTTAACAACACATGATCCATATTTATACAAGTTTAGATTCATTTTGCATCACACAAAACAGTCAGTGTAATCACAACCGTATAAAATTGTTGGCAAAATCTCAACCCATGAGCATAAAACTGTCAGATTTTTGGCAGATCCTCTAAAGATCCGGTAAATGCAAGAGGTTATTTTAAAAAATGGTACTTTTAACTAGATGATTTTCAAGTTTTTCCAAAAATACTGATACAACATGGTGCTTTTTAAAATACCATTAAGTTTTTCCACACACTATTTAAAAAAAGGGTATAAGAGCATATAAGGTTTTTTAATAAACTACCAAATTTTTTAGTTTGTATCGAAAATTTTAATTGTTCTATTGAATTTTTCGATCGGACTTTTAACTAGAATTGTGACAAGAATAATATGAACATTATGAAAAACTATGGAGTGTCAGATTAAATTTTGGAGGTGGCAGAAGAAATTCTCCCGCATTTCAACAACAAGCCTTGTAATTTGTTCTCTCTTTTGGAAAAACACAAACTAATAAATAATTTATAGAAATATTTGTTTATATGTGTGCATTTCTTTTTTGAAACTTTAAATATAATTTTATTTCATTCAAATTTTTAAATTATAATATTCTTAAGAAGTGCTCTTAACTTAGCAAGATTTATAATTAATTGAGGTAAAAAATTTAACCTATAAATAAAAAATTCAAATAAAACAAATATTGATAATATATTAAGTAAAATAAAATAGAAACATGTAAGTAAATGAGGTTTTGAGCCTCCGTTAATTCAACATTATTAAAAAAACACCACAAATCAATTTGAGGAGGTTAACAATTCATGCAAATTAAAAAAAAGAGTTAAATATACGGGTTTCAAAACTCAAACAAACTTATTTATGCATTTGGTGCATTTTGAGTGAACTCGACATCTCTTATAATATGTCATGTGTCCGGATTTCAAAATCCTGATAGTGAGAGGTGCACATTTTCAAAAATTTCATTGATGTGCATAGTATTAAGAGTACAATGAGTAACCCGTTTTTTAAAGAAGTCTATCCATATTCGATTAAAATAAAAAATATATATAAATTAAGAAATTTGTAGAGTTGTTAAAAAAACTACATGTAAATATTCTCTTCACGGAGACTCTATTTCACATGTCACCATATGTCAAATTTCTTTAAGAGATTTTATCTAATAAATGAAAATTTGGGAGATAAATAAACAATGGTGTTGACTGTAAACTACCATACAATAATTCAAAACAAATTACCGTCAGAGTTAAAAGATCTTGTGAGTTTTTCAATTCCATGTATAATTGGAACCATGAGTTTTGAAAGGGTCATGTGCGATCCAGAGAAAAATGTGAGCTTAATGCCCCTATCAATTTGTAAGAAACTCAACCTGGCTAATATGAAATCTATTAACATATCCCTACAATTAAAAAATCGGAAAATAAAGTATCTAGTAAGAAAGATTGGAAATTGTGCCCATAAGAATATGATAATTGTTCATCAATACTAACTTTGTCATAATGGAAATGGAGGAAGATTTTAAAAAATCGGAAGACATTTTCTTGCCACTGTTAGAGTCATCATATACATTAAATGAGAGAAACTTACCTTTTAAGTGGAAGATAAAAATATCTAATTCATTTTATCTAAACTTATGAAAAATTCATCATTTGAAGATTTTTTGTTTTGTTTCAGGCTTGATATGACTGATCAATGTGTTAAGGAATACCCATTTGAACGGACACCTCATGACGAATTAGAAGTATTCTTGAGAGGGAGAACAAATCAAGAAGATGCAAACATAAAAGCTGAGGCATACAACAAATCGTTGGATGAAAACCTTACCTTTCAATACCAAAGGTTTGAAGTGTTAATATAAGAAACTCTGAAGGTAGAACTAAACCCTCGTCATTAAATCTCAAGTATGAAGTACTTGATAAAAATTTACCTCTTTTGTCATAAAAAATGTGGAATAAAAAGCCGATGGAACTGAAAAATGGTTAAAATGTTTGAAGGAGGTAAGTTTGAAGGAAACCCCGTTTTAATTAAAGAAGAAAGAATGGTCAAGCTAATGACCTAAAAGAAGTTTCCTGCGAGAGACAACCCACATATTTTTCTTCTTCTCTTTTATGCTTTTATTTATATTAATTTTATAGGACGCGAAAAAACCCTCACATGGAAGCAGATTTTAAACAACATAGAGTATATTGGTTCTTGTAAGACTAAGTGTATTAATTTGAAGTAGTGGATTTTCTTTCTTGGGTAGAGTGCCCCCCAGACGCATGTGTGGTTCCATCGAATTGGGTTACCAATCTCTTGGATTATTTTACTACTTTCTTTATTGTTTTATTGTTGTCATATTACTATCATTCTGGTTCAAAAAGTTGGACAAGTTGTCTTAACATCTGGTTAAAAATTTATCCCTCCAAAAACAAAATTTCACTTGAGACGAGACTTTAGTTGTAATTTTCGTTAGCCATCATCGGATAGTCAAGTTTATCAAACCCTAAAGATAAATTTGCATCTTTAACCGTTTAATTGTTCATACTTGACTTATCATTAGTTGTCATCATCAAAAATTAATGTCCTTGTTAAAAGCATATCACTTGCAAAACAAAGTTCCATTAATATTTCATACAATAATTTTATTAGCACAATTCTAAATTTGTCATAAGATTTTCTGAAGGTTGTGAAGTAGTTTTGGATTCAAATCAAATTGAAGGTTTGATTCCTTCATTTTTTCAAAGTCCACCATTGCTCCGGTTGTTCAAAACAAATTTTCAAAATTCCCTTGTTCTTATGTGCTAACAACACATCTAATAGATTGCAGGTATTAGACCTATCAAAGAGTCAATTATCATGGCACCTTTCACATTGTTAGAGTCATTTGAATTCATTGGTATTTCTAGATTTCATTGACAATATTTTATCAGGTGAAGTTCCATCATCAATGGGATCATTAATTGAACTTCAAGCATTAATATTGCGAAACAATATCTTCATTGAGGTGTTTCCTTTCTTCTCGAAAAGTTTCATAGAACTAATCATGCTACATGTTGGAAATAATAAATTCTCAGGGCCAATACCGTATTGGAGACATAAATATGTATTGTTCTTGAACAACATATTTGACACAATGTATGTGTTTATGGTGCTGCATGAAATTAAATTTCGAAGGTGGTTTTGAGGTTTGCAGGTAACTATTTTTCTCCCTCTTTCACACTAGCCTTCATATACTAAAGTCAAAAGATTAGCAACTTCAACCATAAATTACAATTATATAGCTCTATTTGTTAATCACTTGACAAGTTAATTAGGCCTACAAGCCAACGTCATGATCTCAATTTGTTTATATCTTTTTCTATTAAATAGGTTAAATTAAGCTTAAATAAAATTGTTATATCAAAGTTATAGATTTTTCAAAGATTTGTTAGATTAAAGAAGCATTTGCATCTCTATCGAAGAAAGATAACTGCCAATGAGACAAAAATAAGGGAATTTGAAGTTCTCTGTTTAAGATCAATTTGTGAAACATATGTGTTGTGTGATTAATATTGTTATCCTGAACATGTTTTATAATCTAGTATACTGATATAATGGTGCTAATTGAATGATATATATGTTATGAAATTTGACTTGATGTATTTCTCTATTGTATTTCATACTATATATAATAATGTGAGTAATTACAATTAATTATAATTTATAATGACTAATCTTCTATTTTAGGAAGGTAAATTACTTACAATAAAGGTAAAGATTAATTCATGATTAATATCCCCTCAAATTGACGCGGATGGTTAAAGACATCAATTTGCTAATAAGAAATTGATGTCGTGGGCGTGGAATAACCTTGGTGGAAATATATGTGACATGCAACTGTTCTGACACGAGGAAGTGATATCAGTCGGCCATCATAGGCTTCACAAATTGAATGACAATTAACTTCTATATGTTTGACGCATTCATGAAAAACAAGATTTGCAACAATTTGAAGGACACTTGTATTGTCAGCATAAAGTGAAATCGACTCTGTTTGGGGAAATCCAAGTTCAACCAAAAGACCACGAAGCCAAAGTATTTTGAGGAAGCAACAAACATGACACGTTATTCAGATTCAGTAGAAGATTTAGAAATTTAGTTGCTTCTTACTTTTCCAATAGATCAATGAAAAACCAAGTAACATGCACCAAGATGTGATAAATTGGCAAGTATCAGGACATCTATCCAATCACCATCACTATAAGCATTAAATTGAACAGAAATTCCAACAAGAAAGAATAATATGCGGTGAGAGGTTCCCTTCAAGTAGCGAATTATATGACGAACCATTTGCAAGTGAAGATGACGAGGGGAATGCATGAATTGAATTACTTGTTGGACAACAAAAGATAAGTCAGGACGAGTAATATTCAAGTAATTAAGGCTACCCACAAGTTGTCGATACAATAACGGATCATGCAAAAGATCACCATTATCACGATGATATTTAACGTTAACCTCAAAGGGAGTATCTACTTGATTAGCCGATTGGAGACCAGCCATATAAATCAAATATGTAGCATACTTATATTGATGGAGAAATCCTTGGATGTAGAATGAACCTCAAAACCAAAAAAATAATGTTGTTTACCAAGATCTTTCATATGAAATGAAGTTTATAGCTTCTGTTTAAGTCTCTAAATGGAAGCATGATCAAAACCATTAATAATCATATCATTAACATTGAGAAGAAGTAAGACAATTCCCGTAGATGTGTTATGAATAAATAGAAAAAAATCATACTGACTATGAGTAAAGGAGAACCCAAATATAGTGTAACGGAGTTTTTCATACCATGTTCTGGGTGTTTGTTTCAAATTATATTAGGAGCATTTAAGCTTGCAAACACCCAATTGGATGAAGAGAACATGCTTTGAGGAGATGTCATATAAATATCTTCAACGAAGAAAAACATTATTCACGTCCATTTGATGAAGAGATCATCCATTAAAAGCAATTATGGATAATACATTGCGAACAATTGTCATTTTGACAACCAATGCAAATGTTTCATCATAATAAATTTTATATTCCTACTTGTTTTCTAAGAGCAACTAAGCGAGCCTTGTAACGAGGGACTTATCGGAATTATAATCGAGGGGTTCATCAGAGTTCAACTTCACATAATTCAATTCATAATATAACTAATCTTCTATTCTAAGAAGGTAAATTAAGAGCAAACATTAATTATATATAATGACAACTTACATCATAAAAGATATCCTTTATTTATTATTCCTTGAATTTGAATACTTAGAACAATCTCAATTTCTCAAACATCACAGGCCCAAAACAATTAACTAGAATAGAAAATGTAACTAAATTAAAACACAGAAAAGTGAAATTAACAACTGATAATTAAACCATTAGTTATTTAATTAACAATAGAGCACTTCCTCCTAATCTCTCCATCAGAACCAGAGAGAACACCAATGGCTCCCATCCTCTTCATTGACTGAGCAAACTCAGTGAAGAATTTGTTTTGTGAAACCAATTCTTTAACAATGTTTCTTGATTGTTTGGTTGTGAGAAGAGTAGCATCTGATGTGAATAGACCCTTCTTCCGTAAAAGGATAGGATAATAGTCACTGTTAAAGTCTGTTGAACTACTAGGATCCATCTCCACCGTTGTGGTGGTGTCACCTAAACCTTGGCACTTGGTCTTCAAGAATTTGGCATAAGTTGAATCCAAAGTAGGATCTTGATCACCTTTACCAGTGAAGTTGAAAAGCCTGTTGCTGAATAAGTTGCAATGTCCTACTCCAATTGTGTGTGCTCCTATTCATACAAAAAAACAAAAGTTAATCAATGTGGCACAAACACTTCAAAATTTGCATATATGTGTTTGACGCGACACTGACACATGTGATTAAGCGTACCTGATAATACGACCAAGTCATGAAGAGTAAGATTTTTACTAGAAAAGATTTGTCTGAGTGTTGAGATGTTATGGAAAGGTGCTGGGATATTGATGAGTGCTTCCAAGCTTTTGGAGACAGTACCATCTCTTCTACCAGTAAGCACTTCCCACTTTTGTTCATTATTAAACTGTAACAATAAGTATCAATGAATCAATCATGATGCTACATGCATAAATACAAACATAGAAGAATATATATATAAATTACTTGGACAGAAACAGCATCTCTAGCAGCAAGTGTGAGTATATCAGCACATGAAACAACTCCAGGACATTTTGCTTCCACAGCATCTTTGATATCCTTTACCACATCAAAACCCGATAATGATAAATTCGGAATAGCATCCTTCTCTGCAGTGTTACTTGCAGTAGACTCTATCAAAACAGAAGCATCACACCCCTGAAATGCAACCATAATAGGTCCAAAAACAAGTTAACTAATGAAACCCTAATAGAGTATAAAAAGGTATGAATGTTTATATACCCTAACAAAACAGTCATGAAAATGCAATCTTAGCAACTTGGCTGGAAGCTCAGGCCTTGAAGAAACATGCTGTAGGGTTATATTCTTCACAATCTCCTCAGCTTGAGGACATGATTTCTTATAGAAATTCTTCCTGAGACTGCCTCCTTCAGTAATCTCAAGGAAACTGAGAAGCATCATAGAAGCTACAAGGAAGAATCTCATCTTCATGATTAACCTTTTGTGTGTTTATATTCTCTATTACTGTCTTAAATAGCTATAAAGTTGATGATTTAACTTCAATGTAGTTGCTCTCTTTTATAGGCATTGCATGCAATTTTTCTATAAAAAAAGCAGCTAAGCATCACATTAATTAATTTGAAAAATGACACTAAAACATTACCACAACTGATCATGATTGTGATGAGAAGTATAATTAGAAGGGTTGTTTATTAATTATGATATTTGTTTCTTGCAGCAAAGTTCAAGGAATTTCATATTTTGAATGTTTGAATATATTGGTATCTATCTATCTATCCAGAGAATTATGTTAATATGTTAATTTGGTGGTTGTGCTAATAATTCTGGTGGTTATCGTGATTAAAAGTCAATGACTAAATTATTGCCAGAAAGTTTAAGAATCAATTAAGATTTTTTTTGAATAATGAAGTCAATCCTTCTGTAGTGTCAACATTCTATATTTTCTATCAGAATTATACTTCCAAGTTTCAAGAGGCACCGTTCTCTTATAAAATATTTGAAATTGAAATTTTCAAGTCATTCCTAAAACAAAATATAATATATTTTTATAGATTTAAATATGTAGCAGCTAGATTTAAAAATTAAATTTGAAATTAGGCCACCCCAACCAATTTTAAAGACGGAGACAGATTTTAAAATGATTTTTTTTAAAGTTAATAGTTATATATATATATATATATATATATATATTAAAAATTTTTAATAAAATTATATTTAGTTTGATTTTATATTTTGAGTTCTTTTAAGTTCAATATTATTTATTAAATTGTTGTATTGGATTTCATCAATTTATTTTGATTTATAATAAAGTCTTTTTTTTTAATATTTGTTGAGATAATGCTGATTTTAAATAAGATTTGAAGAGTGTTAACAACATACTTTTTAAGACACGTTTTTTTTTAAATAATCAATTTTTTCAAAAATAATTCTAAAATAATAAATATTTTAATTTTTTTTCGAAATAACCACATTTGAAAGAGGATGCGCCAGATGAACTGGCGCATCTCTTAAAGATCAACAAGAGACATCCAAGGAATTGACGTCTGCATTGGGCCCCTCATGAGGAGGCGCCAATGTCCTTGGCGCATGCATTGACCTTCATGAGGAGGCGCCAATGCCAGACGATGTCAGACGATGTCCCATTAATATTCTGGTCAGTAATCCTCTTTTGCTACTACGGAAAAACTAATTTTATAAATATTTGATAGGCTGGTGACTTTGTAAACGTCAGATAGCAATGACATGGGAGCAGGGTTTACGAAAGGCTTGGAACTTTCCACAGTCGCACCAACCTCTATCTAGTTCGACTCTATACTGTCCCATCGGCATGCCCTCATTGTATTCCATGGACTCGACAACACTATACCAACATTTAGTGCGGTCAAACACCGTGACTACATGTGTGTTTGCTTTGGCAGCTTCATGTCTAATGAATTTCATTGAAGCATCACTGAACAGCTGCCCAGATTGCAACACTGAACTCAATTTGGACCGTCTGCTCTCAAATAACGCCCCTAGCCTGAAATATGTTGCCTGCATCAAAACGGTTATATGTAGGTTACAGATGTCTTTGAAGACAGAGTTCATTGATTCCACAAGATTTGTTGTCATGTGGCCCTAATATTGACCGTTGTCGTATGCCCTAGTCCACTTCTTCAATAGAATACTATTGATCCACCATACTGCATATTCGTTTGACAATCTTATTTCTTCGCGGTAGTGTTTGAAAGAAGGTTCTGGTAATGCATAACCTGCATTGACAACCTTCTTCCGCAACGTCTTATCTTCGATTTCCCGCATGAAATTCTGAGCAATATGTCTAATACAAAAGACATGCATCGAAGGAGGATTTTGCCAGCCATTATCAATGTTATTATATGCACTGATGATTGAAGGGTGTCTGTCGAAGATCAAACATAAGTTAGGTTGAGGTGCAACGCGCAATCAAAGATTTCTTAGAAAAAAACTCCATCCCTCAGCAGTCTCCCCTTCAACAAGGGCAAAGGTGATTGGAAAAATATTGATGTTGCCATCTTGTGCCACTGCCATCAGTAACGTTCCTTTGTATTTCCCGTACAACCATGTACCATCAATTTGTATAATCGGTTTACAGAAAGAAAAACCTATGATGCATGGTTGATACGCCCAGAAGAGACGGTGGAATATTTCATTTCCAACAACACATGTTCCGTCTGGTGTATACGCGGGCAACGTTTCCAACTTGACAATAGTCCCTGGAGCATACTGTTTTAGAGCCAACAAGTATTTTGGAAGTTGTTTGTAAGACTCCTCCCAATTGCCACTTTCTCAACAACCTTTGTCCTAACTATCCATGCCTTTCTATATGATAGAGTGTACTCGTACTCTGCCCTAATATGCGAGATTATTGTACTCACCTTTAACGACGGATTGTCGCCAATGACAGACAATATTTCATTGTATATTAGCTGAGAGCTTAATTTCCGATGATCCTACATTGGGTTTGTCAACATGCATGTGTGAACTAGACCCATGGATCCAATCTCCCAAGACTCGCTCCTCTTCCGGTACGAAGCTGACAACCTAAAAGGTAGTGCTCATTCGGATAATAAATTTTGTACCTCAATACGTTAGTTCTGTCAACTCTAAAATCAGCTGATAGTTGCATGTGAATTTTTTTTAATGGCTTTTACACATTCCTCTTTTGTGCGAAATGTGTCACCTTGTTTCAAAGATCATTGCATTTGCATATAAGGATTGTACCATATATCTGATGAAGGTTCATCGGAACCCAAATTCAACCTTGTCATGTGTTGAGGTGGACAGTATACATGACTAGCTGGATTGGCTCCTCTTCCTCATCAGCGTTCACCATTGAATCGACCATGATCTCGGCTTTTTCTTCTTCGTCATCTGGAACATTCACCTCTGCTTGTTCATCATCAGTTTCACAAAACACTTGTGACTGATCAATAAACTGAGACACTTGTTGTTGATATGGTAATATATACAACTCTATATCGTTGTACCCAGATTGTTCGTGACTGACAAACATATGCTGAACATCATCATCATCTCGAATCTTCTTCTGATAAAACTTCACCTGGTTTTCTGCAAACCAAACCGGAATTTTATAGATGATTTGGCCCACATTACTGCACTACAATTTATTTTCTATTCTTTGTTTCAGATGTGAAAAATTTGATCGTCGATTTACTATAAACCGAGTTACATCTGTGTTGCGAAAACAAAAACCGAATAATTGATGATCAAATATTTCACCTTCGATATGAGCATTGATCATGTAATATTGTGAGGAAGACATTTTTTAAATCTAACTTTCTTTTATATATTGAAATTGAATGCATTGCTAAGTTGTTCATCTGCACATACTTAAATAGCGTAAACATTGAATGCATTAATCACTCGGTTCGTCTGCACAGACTTGACCATGCATGCAGTGATAAGAATACACATGCAGTGACAAAAATGATAAGAACACACAATTCATGCGCCCAAATAATCTTTGTGGAAAGGAATCTCACAAGAGAATCACTGCCTTAATAGTCCAAACAGACGCCAATTCCCTAGGCGCATAAAGCAACCTAGGCGCCAAGAGTTAGGACGCCCCTTCTCTAAAAGTACTCCTAGGCGCTAAGAGGAAGGGCGCCTCTTCCTTGCATGTGACTATTCACATGCAGGCACCAAGAGGAAGGACGCTTCTTCCTTGCTTGTGAATATTCACATGCATGCGCCTAAGACCATGGTTACTCTACTTTTGTCATTGCATGCAACCAATCACATGATGTGTAGGTTGCAAACCTAGTAAGACTCCCTCTTCTATAAATAGGCTTCAAATCACAATATCAAATCATCTCCAACACTAATCATCTATACTCTTTCTTTACCACACACTTTCTCTGCCACACTCAAGCTCTGCAACATCAAATTATGTCTCTGTTGACTATGGGTGATGAACACATAGGAACACTCGAGAATATCTTGACATTTGTATGTTATCACTCTCTTTTTACTTATTCCATTTTTAAGTCGTATACCTTTGTTATCTATGTTTGTATTATATATTTATATATTACTTCTTCTTATTGTATTTCTTACTTATGTGTTATTAGGACCCAAAGCGTTTTCGATGTTGCGTACATGAATATGTACCCCACGATCCTTTGATAGAACCATATATTAGAGGATGTGGATTTATAAATCTCCTCAACATTGTCTCGTACTCGGTGGACTACAAGTTCATTCTTGCTTTGTAAGAGAGGTGGAGACCCGAGACCCACACATTTCACCTTCCTATCGGTGAGTGTACCGTCACACTTGAGGACATATACATGTTGTTGGGTCTCCGTATAAATGGTAAGATCGTGAATGGTAGAGTAAATCAGGACAACTCTATCTGCAAACAGATTATTGGGTGCCCCTTTATGTGACGACCAAACTGAGGGAGAGTCATCCGGTCAAGCAAGGGGGCAAGGTATAAATTTAAAGTACCTTAAACAATATTATGCGAGTATAATATTGTCCGAAGAATCAACCGAGTACGAGAAAATAATTAAAGTTCGGTGTTATATTATGATTTTATTTGGTAATTTTTTATTTCCAGAAAGTACAGGTAATTCAGTAAATATTATGTATTTACCGTTGTTACCCAACATTAATAAGGTAAGCACATATAGTTGGAGTTCAGTTGTGTTGGCTCATCTATATAGTGCAATGTGTAAAACTGCAAAAAAGAATACTTGTACGTTTTTTTCATGTGCGTATTTGCTACAAGCATGAGGTTGGTCAAGAATGTCGTCACTCGCCCCAATAAACGAGGACCCATTCATGTTCCCGTTTGCAACCAAGTAAGTCTAAGACTTTATCATTTAATTAATTATATTTCATATTACAATTAACTGTAAATAATATTTTTCAATTTTTTTGATCTAAGGTGGTCAGTAAGGGGGATGAACTACAATAGGTGTCTGAAACACGCTATTGTAGTCTATCGCAATCTATTAGACCATATTGGACCTGACGATGTAATACTCCTACACAACTATATTTAAATTTTAAAATGCTTATCAAATTATTTATCATCTAATCAATTCGTATTGTTTTACAGTTTTTCTGGAGGCCATATCTGGGTCTTGATCATGATGTGAACCATGACGATGCTGCAGTTTGGACAACAAAGACACCGATTATCCAGTTTACTACTGTGGAAATGCACCAGAGTGACCGGGTAAAATTGCAGTTCGGCATGCAACGACAAATTCCAGAACATCCCACGTGTTTGGGGAATTGGCATCAAAAAAGAGTTGATGCACAATGGGATTATTCAGACTGGAAAGACTTTGCAAAAGAGATGTATCGTCAATGGAGGAATCGACGACAACACATCTTAAACGAACCAGTCATCCATGGTGCAAGACCAACTCAACAATATATGGCATGGTTTAGGTCGATAACAACTCGACAATTTGTGTCTGAGCCGCGGTATTTGATGGATCAACGCCAACTAGCTTCGTCATCGTAGGCCCCATAACAATTCCCCGCCCAACACCAATGTCAAACTACCCAAACCCAACAACCAACCTCACAACATCAACCTACTACATACACCCAATAACCAAACACCCAACTTCGTAACTCATTCATGTCATCCACCCAACAACCAAACACCCAACGTCGCAATCCATTCATGTCACCCACCCAACCACAAAACTAGGAATCAAATCCTACCCACCAACAACCATACGATTCAACCAGATAATTCATATGGGACACTTCATCGTAGCCCCCCATCAATGACCACTCAAACATCTCATCACCAAAACACACAACCATTGTTTAACTATAGTACGCCCTAGGAACCATTGCTTCGTTTCCAAAACGATTCAATGTCCAAATTCAGGCAACTATACCGTCCGCAATCCACCAAACCCCATCGACCTAACTACGATGACATGGACACCGAACTCTATTACGGAAGCGCCGTTGGCCAGAGCCCCTCTGGATATTGGGAACAAATGATGACACAAATGTCAAATACCGTTGGAACTTCCGTCGGACCTTCGCACCAGCCATCATTCGATCAGGTCAGCACACAAAGACCTCAAACACCTCAAGAAAATCGTGGGAGACCTTGAAGACAAACTAATGCATCTAGTTTTGGAACAGGGGGACGTTTCGATCGAGCCAGTCATTAAATTTTTGTCAATCCCGTGTAACATTTATTATATCATGAATAATTTTATTTTTTTATATTATGTTTTATTATTTGATAAATAAAAAAAATAAAAAATAAAAATAAAAATTAAAATAATACAAGGGTGTATGCGCCAGATGAATTGGCGCATACACCACATGCACCATGCAGGCGTCAGATGAATTGGCGCATACACCACATGCACCATGCAGGCGCCAGAGACATTGGTGCCTCCTCATGAGGGTCAATGCATGGGTCAAGGGCATTGGCGCCTCCTCATGAGGGGCTCAATGCAGATGCGAATGCCTTGGACACCTCCTTTTGATCTTTAAGAAATGCACCAATTCATCCGGTGCATCCTCTTTTAAACGTGGTTATTTAAAAAAAAAAATTGAAAAAATTATTATTTTAGAATTATTTTTGAAAAAGTTGGTTATTTTAAAAAAAAACTCAAGACACAATCTTTTATTGATTTATAGTTAGATATATTTTTCTAAATTATGTGAGCTCCATATAATTTTAATGATACTTTTAATATTTTTCATGAAGTTATTAGTTTTTTATTTTGATTATTGATAATGTGAGAGCACGACATAAAATAGTAAAGTTAAAAAATTCCTTTAATTTATGGGTAAAATATATTTGAACTAGCGTCTTGTGTCCTTTTGTCCGTTTTTTTTATAATGCAAACGCGTAAAATATTAATGGATATTTTTAAATTTAATTTTGATTTTAATTTAAATTATTTATATAATAAATTTTATGATATGTATTTTCATCTTTGTCGGTGAGTTTTTCAAAAAAATTTAATACGCAACCAAACATTATAAAAAAAACTTCGCTATATGTTACAAAGTAATTGTGCAAGAATAAACACATGACATAGAAAATATTAAAGGAGATTAATTGGTGGAATATCTTATTTATTCTTTATTTTTGTTTCATGATATTTCGTATAAAGAATTCTCTTTATAATTTTTTTTTTATATTTTGATTTTATATAACATTATTTGTAAAGTTAATATAGTATATTCATTCTCTCCCTCCCTCCCCCTTTCTTTCATAATTACTATTTTTTATTGATAATAAATCATCTGAAAGTTATTCTTTAAAGAAGAAAGAGATAATATATATATATATATATATATATATATATATATATATATATATATATATATATATTATCTCTATTCATTTATATAAGAGACAATTTATTTTTTAAATTTATTGAATAATCAATATATCTATTATATAAATCGATCAAATACATTGGTTATTTAATGAATTAAAAAATGAATTTTTTATTGTATAAAAGAATGAATGTAGCATTATACAAACTTCATGACAATTCAAACATCCTTTGAAGAGTTATTTTAGAAACTACATTTTAAGTTGATCTTCCTCTGTTATGTTTTCAAGAAAATGCAATCTATTATTTCTTTTATCACTTGAAAATGTTGTTTCTAGGAGAAAAGAGAAAGAGTGTAGGTCTATTTCAATAGACGTCTTTTGAAAATTAGAATAAAAATTAAGAGATGGAGAGAGATTGTGATACAGATACAACTCCTAGTGGTGGAATTAGTAATGAGCAGCCCACTATTTTGCAGCCCAACACTGCTGAAGTTAGGCTCACTCGTACTAAGAGGATTCCTTCTAAGTACAATGACCACTTGCTTTATTAATGAATACTATATTTTCCTAGTTGCATTTTATTCCCTTATTCCTAGTATGTTTCTAAAAGGTTGTGACTCAGCCAAGTTTGTTAGGATTTGCTTAGCTGTGAGATCTCTCACTAGATTCTCTATTGCATTTCCTTATATGCTGTAATTGCTCTTGGGGCAGATCATGAATGAAATTCTGTTAAGAAAACTCTCTTCTCTCTCTTTATACTTGCTTGAGGAGGTTTGCTCAGTCCTTAAAAACTGAGCACTATCATTTGGTGCTTTCATTGTGTTGAATTCATCCTTCTTCCATGACTCCACCACCAGATCCCATCGCTGATCTCACTCGTCAAGTCGCCACACTCACCACTCAGCTTGATGCTATGCGTAAACGCTTCGACGACACCGCTCCTTCCGGTGGTTCTCGTTCCAGCGCCGATTCGCAACACCGTCCTCGTCTCAAACTCGATGTCCCTCGCTTTGATGGTACTGATACACATGGCTGGATTTTTAAGATTTCTCAGTTTTTCACCTACCATCAAACTCCAGATGAGGAACGCATCACCATTGCATCCTTTTACCTTGATGGTCCGGCGTTGGCGTGGTACCAGTGGATGTACCGGAATCGCCAGATCGCGTCGTGGGATCAATTTCTGAAGAAATTGGAGATTCGTTTCGCTCCAACGACATTTGATGATCCTCGTGGCAATCTGTTCAAGCTCACCCAATCGTCGTCAGTGACGGCGTATCTCACCGAGTTCGAAGCTCTTGCTAACCGTCTTGAGGGTTTATCTGAGGCTGATTTACTAAGTTGTTTCATTTTGGGTTGAAGGTTGAGGTTCGCCGTGAAGTGTTGGCTCAATAACCAACGACTATTTCTCAGGCCGCCGGTCTCGCACGATTACAGGAGGATAAATTGCAGGACATTGCTCGTTCTTCTCGTCCACGACCATCACCGTGGCATTCTACGTTTGGTTCTCGTCCTTCACCAAAGCCTAATTCCGACCCTCCCTCCACGGCGACGTCTTCGCAAGGCTTACTCCTTACCCCACCTGCTAAGCCTCGATTTAGGCATCTTTCTGGGGCGGAATTGGATGATAGACGTAGCAGAGGGTTATGTTTCAACTGTGACCAACCTTGGTCTAAGCAACACAAATGTGATGCCCGTATTTTTTTGATGGTGGATAATGATGATGATTTTTCTTCCGTGACAGGTGATTTAGAAGCTGCGGTGGCTGAATTAGTTGACGGCGGCGTCACGCCGGAGGACACCTTGATTCACGCCGCTCAATTGAGCTTGCACGCTCTTTCTGGCGACCAAGCTGCTGACACCTTTCGACTTTCGGGTCGGATCTCTTTGGAACCAATGGATGTTCTTGTTGATGGGGGTAGTACCCATAATTTCATTAAAGAGACTATTGCTGCAGCTTTGGGCCTGAAGTTGAGCCCAATTGATCCATTCCGGGTTTTGGTGGGTAGTGGCCAAGAGTTATTGTGTTCTCATATTTGCCAGGGGGTGTCAATAGTAATGCAAGGCCACTCATTCTCCATGGACCTATTTGTTTTGGGGTTGCGGGGTGCTGATGTAGTGCTGGGAGCCCAATGGTTGAAAAGGTTAGGCCCAGTTTTAATGAATTATAATTCCCTTACTATGACCTTTTTTCACAACAATACTTGTGTCGAGTTAAAAGGAGATTCACCCACTCCTACTGTAGGCTTACATCACTTCCAAAGGCTTACGAGACTTGACCCAGAAGCCCAATTATTCTCCCTTCATATCACCAGTCCATATGATACACATACTCAACCCACACCCACTCACTCACCTTCCTTACCTGATACAGACCACCTTGACCCAGATTTCATTTCCCTCCTCTCTAAACACTCCCACCTATTCACTTAACCCTCCACCCTCCCCCCATATCGTCCCACCGACCACACTATCCCCCTCTTACCTCAATCAACACCAGTAAACGTTCGACCCTACCGTTACCCCCATTCCCAAAAACTAGAAATTGAATCCCAAGTGGCCAAGTTTTTGAAGACAGGGTGGATACAACCTAGCACAATCCCCTTCTCATCTCTAGTGCTTCTGCTTAAAAAGAAAGATGGTTCTTGGCGTATGTGCGTCGATTACCGGGCCCTGAATGCAATTACAGTCCCGGACCGCTTTCCCTTGCCAACCATCGACGAGTTATTGGATGAATTGGGTAGGGCCAGGGTATTTTCCAAGTTAGACCTTACTTCTGGTTTCCATCAGATACGCTTGGCTCCGGGTGATGTTCCTAAGACCGCCTTCCGCACTCACGACGGTCATTATGAGTATCGTGTTATGTCGTTTGGCTTGTGTAACGCTCCGACAACCTTCCAGGCTACGATGAACGACATATTTCGTGAGTTGCTGCGTAAATTTGTCATCGTCTTCTTTGATGACATCCTGGTCTTCAGCTCTTCACTTGATACACATTTGGATCATCTGACGCAGGTCTTTACTATCTTGGCTAATCACAAATTTCACTTGAAACCCACAAAATGTTCATTTTGTCAAAGTCAGATTGCTTACTTGGGCCATATTGTTTCTGAGGGCACGGTGGCACCTGACCCACTTAAGATACAGGGAGTGGTAGATTGGCCAACTCCTAAATCAGTGAAGAGTTTCCGTGGATTTCTTGGCTTGTCTGGTTTCTATCGGAAGTTTGTGCAGGGGTATGCTACTTTGGCTCACCCTCTAACTTCATTACTTAAGAAGAATTCCTTTGAGTGGTCTGATCTTGCTCAGCAGGCTTTTGATAAGTTGAAGGTTGCTTTGGCCACAATACCGATTCTTGTGTTGCCGGATTTCTCATTGCCTTTTACAGTGCAAACTGATGCTTCTGGGTATGCTATGAGGGCTGTTTTGTTACAAAATGAACACCCTATCGCCTATTTTAGTAAGTTGTTTTCTCCTCGTCTCTCTAAAGCTTCAACTTATATCCGAGAGCTTCATGCCATTATTTGTGCCGTGAAAAGATGGCGTCAATACTTGCTTGGTCATTACTTTATAATCCAAAACTGATCACCGTAGCTTGAAGGAGTTGCTTACTCAAGTGATACAAACTCCAGAACAACAATTTTATTTATCTAAATTGTTGAGGTACCATTATGACATTCAGTACAAGCCCGGGAAGACGAATACTGTTGCGGATGCCCTGTCTCGCTGTCAAGAACCCCATGTTGCTGAGTTAAATGTGCTTTCCACCCCTCAGTTGTTGTTCATTGATGATTTGCGAAAAGAATTGAGTTCGGATGTTGACTATCAGACTAAGTGTCAGCAAGTTACTGCTGATCCCTCTCTTGCTCCGGATTACACCGTTTCTAATGGGTTATTGTTGCACAAAGGGCGCATTTGGATCCCTTCTACATCTCGTTTCAAGGCCCTGCTGCTTAAGGAATTCCATGAAACTCCTATTGGAGGCCATGCAGGGGTTGTCAAGACTCTCAAGCACCTTTCCGCTAATTTTTGCTGGCCTGCAATGCGCCAAGACATCAAACAGTTTGTGCGTGAATGTGCCACTTGTCAACAGACTAAATATGTGACAAGTAAACCAGGGGGGCTACTACAGCCACTGCCCATTTCGATACGTATTTGGGAAGACATTTCCCTTGACTTTGTCACCGGGTTACCTGCTTCTAATGGGTTTACAATTCTGCTTGTTGTGGTGGATCATTTCTCCAAGTATGTGCACTTAGGAGCATTGCCTTCTAATTTCACTGCCTATAAGGTGGCTGATTTATTTGTCAATATTGTTTGCAAATTACATGGGTTGCCTAGGAGCATTGTTTCGGATAGAGATCCGGTGTTTATTAGCAAATTTTGGACTGAGCTATTTAAGTTCAATGACACTCTCCTTCGATGAGTTCGTCTTACCATCCTTAAACGGGATGGCCAAACGGAGTTTACTAATCGCACAATTGAGCAATATTTGAGGGCATTTATTCACCACAAACCCTCTCTTTGGCATAGATTCCTTCCTTGGGCAGAACTGCACTATAACACCTCCTTCCATTCCGCTGCTGGTCTGACACCATATGAGGTGGTTTATGGTAAGCCACCCCCCCTCTATTCCCTCTTACGTGGCTGGCACGTCTGATTTGGCTGCTTCTGATGAGTTGTTGAGCTCACGTGACGCTATCCTAGACCTTCTTAAGAAGAATTTGACTAAAGCTCAGTCTACCATGAAGTCCATTGCTGATGGTAAACGTAGAGATGTTGCTTATGAGGTTGATTCCTAGGTATATGTCAAACTGCAACCATATCGACAGGTCTCTCTTTCAGGTATCAAATACAATAAGCTGCATAAGAGGTATTATGGTCCCTTTCGTGTGCTCGCTCGCATTGGACCCGTAGCTTATAAATTAGAGCTCCCTTCATATTCAAAGATTCACGATGTTTTCCATTGTTCGCTTTTGAAACCTCATGTTGGTCCACCACCTGCTGAGAGTGGGCAGCTTCCTGCTGATTCTTTGGGGAATAATCCTATACTCACTCCTCTGGTTATATTGGATAAGCGGATCGTTATAGTTGATGGCAGCCCTCAACAACAAGTTCTGGTGCAATGGACTGGTTTAACACCAGAGGAGGCATCATGGGAAGCTTGGCAGATGATGCAAGAAGTTTACAACCTTGAGGACAAGGTTGAATTTGAAGGGATGGGTATTGATACAGATACAACTCCTAGTGGTGGAATTAGTAATGAGCAACCCACTGTTTTGCAGCCCAACACTGCTGAAATTAGGCCCACTCGTACTAAGAGGATTCCTTCTAAGTACAATGACCACTTGCTTTATTAATGAATACTATATTTTCCTAGTTGCATTTTATTCTCTTCTTCCTAGTATGTTTCTAGAAGGCTGTGACTCAACCAAGTTTATTAGGATTTGCTTAGCTGTGAGATCTCTCACTAGATTCTCTATTGCATTTCCTTATATGCTGTAATTGCTCTTGGGGCATATCATGAATGAAATTCTGTTAAGAAAACTCTCTTCTCTCTCTTTATACTTGCTTGAGGAGGTTTGCTCAGTCTTTAAAAACTGAGCACTATCAGATTGTTCGTGGATAATTGTGAAAAGTTGTATAAATTGTGAGAAGTTATCTTGAGAATTTATCATTGATTCAATTTTTTTATTTGAGAAATTGAAAAGTTATTCATTTATGAGATAATTTTGGTAGAAAAAATTAAATACTTTTTGTTTAATTTTGATTTAAATTTAAATTATTGTGTAATGACATTTTTAATACCCGTTATAATTTTTGTTCTTTTTTTAGTGTGAATTATAAGTTATTATTATTTTTTATTTTGGTTTTAATTGAAATTATTTGTTAGGTAAATTTTGAGATAAATATTGATTTTGCATCTCATATTGACATATGATGGAGGTCTCTCTCCCTCCCATTCTCCCTTTATATTTATCAAGCATGTTAAATTGGATTAAAAGCTATAATAAATTGGATTAGAAGTTATTATAGTAGAACAACATACTAATCATCAAAAGAAATTGTAGAGAATTAAAAAAATGGTTTTAATCTCCATACACTTAGTGGTTTGTTCCAATGCGCATAAAAAAAATACATGATTTAGAGATATAAAAGATCATCTATACATATAAATTTGTTTGTAAATATATAATTGATACAATATTTAATTTATCTAAATCACTATATAAGAATTACTTCTTTTTTTCCTTCTAATTTTTCTTTCTCTTTCTCGACTTAAGTTTTCACATACAACACATACCATAAATTATCACCTAAAATAAAAAAATAAGTTGATGTCTAACCTATAAAACAAATATGAAGAAACCCAACATCACAAAAAGTAAGAATATAAGTGGTAAAAAAATAAATAAAACAATAAGAAAAGGCTCAAACCGACATGCTTGTTGTGCACCCTTGCTGACATTATAATTCATTATGTTATGGTGTATCCATTTCAGTCTAACCGAAAGGGGATTATGCAAAAAAATAAAATAAAATAGATGATTGAAAGCTACAAAGAAAAAATATAGGAATCATAAAATTGATAGTTATGATGTTTACTCTTAGATCAGGGATTCAGACTCAATTAATTGAATTTTTTTATTTTAAACCATTCATAAATTTCATCATTTAAAGAATGACAAATCAGAAAAAATGGGAAAACCAAAGGCAAAACAAAAGTGCAGAAACTGAAAATGGAAAGAAATTCAATGAGGAGACATGGGGTTTTTTAAGGAATGAAAAAGAGTTTACCCAATACTGAATGAAATTTAAGAGAGCATGAAAGTTGTATCAGAATTAATGAAATAATTTGGGAAAATATTAGAAAAGACGAAGAATAAGAAGAAGTTGTTGATAAAGAATAAGAAAGGGAAGGAAATTAATACAAATCCGTTGGAGAAACTAAATATTTAGAAAATTTTGTTGTTGAAGGAGACAAGGAAGAATTGGTAGATAGATCAAAGAAATATAAACAAAAGAGGGTGAAAGAGAACAAAGTTGAGACCAATGATATTATATAATTTATTGTTGCCTTCTTCGACCAAAATCAACATCAAGAAACATGCAAGTCACATAATTTATATCTCAAATACATGAGATTTCTCTCTAACAAACTCACAAATAAGGATAATGTGTTATCTATGTCATTTTGGTCACCCTAACAAACGAGGTGTTGAGCTGATGGAGAAAAAACAAGCACTATTTTGGAGGCATGCCAAAGTTTCTTTCCTTTTTCTTTATTTCAATATGTTGTTTTAGTTACTTTGCACCTTTCATTAGTTTTAACTTTTTGTGCATGATTATGTTTTGCTAAAATTTTAGGCAAACCATGGTGCTAATTGTTTAGAATAACAAGTGAGAGTATTATGGGAAAGTCCTACATTGATTAGAAATATGGAGACTTGAGTATTTATAAGTGGGAGAATCCACACATCTATCACCTTAAGGTTTTGGGTGAGTATGTTATGCGTCTCTCACAAAGATGTGTTACTCTTAAAGAAAATCTCCAAAGTGTAAAATGCTCCCTCGTGTTGACCCCCCCCCCCCTGTAGCCCCAACAGTGGTATCATGAACCTTTGGTTCGAGTGAAGGGACTAACTCACTTGTATCGAAAGTATCCCCACACTATCGTGGATAAAGTGTCACGTTGAAAAGTGTCAACTACGGTACAAGTGTATTTGGACGAAATAGTTTCCACTTGAGGGAGAGCATTGTGGATAGACTCACTGTTGAGAGTAACAAATGTGAGTAGTGTGGATAAGTCTGACATTGATTAGAAATATGGTGACTTGAAGATTTATAAGTGGGAGAACCATCACACCAATCACCTTAAGATTTTAGGTGAGTACACGGTGTGTCTCTCACAAATGCATGTTGCTCTTAAAGAAAAACCCTAAATTGTAAAATGTTGTTCACCCCCCGATTTGTAGCCTTAACACTAATAAGGGAAACTCATTAGAAAATTGGCATAATTCAAGTTTGTAAGTGACTCACGAGACGAGCAATTATCAATAAGATTTTGCTTAAACATTATGAAGCTAACTTCTTGAATATAAAGATGATCGACTAATTTCTCTAGATTAAACCCTTTAGATGAATTTGCCTAAATTTGTGTGAATGTGATATATTTAGATTTTCTCTTTATAATGATAAAGTCTTTTATGTTATTCAGTAATATTTTGTGGTTAATGTTTTTTGTTCTTTTATGAATTTAGAGTGAGTTGATTTAGACAATGTTTGAGAACTAATCTTAGATAACGCGATTGAATTTAAAGATTACTTGGAGGTTGCTTATATTACTGGACATATGGTATACTCAGTTGTGACATATGTACTTTACAGTCGCTCAAACCTTTGTTGGTTACAACTTTTTCCAAGAAATTGGGATAGTGTAATCATACGAAGCGAGTTGCATGACGAGATGTTACGTGCAACTATTTTTTGAAAATAATCATGATATATTAAGAGTCATTATAGGTGCAGGCATATATTAACCACACACGGATTGACAAATTATTCGAAAGTGAAATTAATTGTGTTTCTTTATTAGAATTCATAAATTTTTATTTATTTTATTTACTTTCACCGTATGTAAGAAAAAAATTAATTATACTATGCATACCCCAAGTTTATTATTATTATTATTATTATTATTATTATTATTATTATTATTATTATTATTAGTTTTAAAATAAGTAAAATTACTATTTTTTTATAAGTAAAAGAAATTTATAAAAAAAGGAGCACAAAGGGTGCTCAACCCTCACAACACAACTAAAAAAACACAACTAAAAAAACACAGCAAAAAACTCACTACCCGACTAAAAAGGAAGAATGATTGGTTTGTCATACCAATAGATTCACATCGATCTGCCCACAAAACATGGCCAAAAACCATTCCCTAGACAAGAATTTAGTGATCCCCAAAATATCCATCTCTTCCAATCTCCCTTCTTCAAAGATGATAAAATTCCTAGATATCCACAAAGCCCAACAAACCACTGGCCAAATACAACAGTGAAACCCAACATTGAATTTTATTGAACATAAGTTCTTAAAGTAGAAAAACAGAGAAACTAATGAAATATGCTCCCCACATAAATTGATGCCAAGCCAGCCAACAGATGGTCCCAAATCAATTGAGTCACATCACAAGAATAGAAAAGATCAAAGAGAGTTTCGTCGGTATTAAAGCAAAAAGGGAAAATAGAATTACCCGTATTGATGCCTCTTCTCAATAAATTCAGCTTAGTAGGTAACATATTCAACAAGTATCTCCAACCAAAAAACTGAATTTTACTCGGTGCCTTCGATCTCCAAATATCCGCCAAACCTTTAAGGATCAAAGCCTCTGTAATTAAACCCCTTTATTGAACACATACATCAACTTATAACTACTAGTTGTAGAAAAATTGTTGACATCCAATTTCCAAACAAACGAATCCTCCCGCAAGAGCTTAGGATGAACATTCTCCAACAATTACTACAACTCCAAGCGTTGCTCCGCTGCCTACACAGTGTGATTGCCATTACTGCCCGATAGATTCCACAACTAATTTTTGCCTATCCACTCACCCATTGAAATTATCTTGACAGGGCCTGCAGCGAATCTCCGAAACAAATATGGAAAAACAGCAGCAAGCGACTTCCGACAGATCCAAGTCAGCTGCCAGAAATCAACTAAGTTGTCATCACCGATCTTCCCACAAACAAACTCATTGAACCAGTTTATATCCAGATTGAAAACTGTTCCAATGCCACTAATGTCTCTCCACCACAACGATTATTTTTGCAAAACTTTATTATTCACAAATGAATTTGAAAGAATGTTGTAATTCAAATTGTCATACCTTGCCTTTAATTGACCAGGCCATAAATTGTCTTTCTCAACCAAGATCCGCCAAAGCCATTTACTGAGTAGTGTTATATTAAACCTCCCAACATGTTTGACCCCGAGACCCCAATCCTTTTTAGGCTTACAAATATCGTCCCAACTTATCCAACAAACCTTCTTAACTTCGTCAACCCCACCCTAAAGAAATCTCTGCTAAATAGAAATTAATTCCGACACAACCACTTTAGGAGCCTTGAAAAAAGAAAGGAATCACCAACCTTGAAACCACTAAAATGACCCAAATTCACAACATTCCACATCATCCCCGCAAGACCTTCTGCAACAAGCAGGAACAAAAAGGGAGAGAGAGAACCACCTTGTCAAATCCCTTTTCCCACCACAAAATCCTTCATCGGACTACCATTTACAAGAATCGGCATAGAGCTATTTAAAATTAACCCATTCATCCAAACCAATCACTTAGGATCAAATCCCATTTGACCTGAAATGTTTCTCAAATAGCCCTAAGATATGCAATCATACGCCTTTGCAAAATCGACCTTCACAAGTAAACATTCCTCCTTATTACGCCTAGCGAAATCCAACATCTCATTCACCACCAGGATATCATATAACATTTGCCTACCTGCCAAGAAAGCGGGTTGGGACTTCGAAACCAATTTATTCATGACATTCCTGATTCTATTAGCCAAAATCTTGGATAAAATCCTATAAAGACTACTAATTAGACAGATTGGTATAAAATCATAAATCTCTTGCAGATTATCTCCTTTCGAAATGAGAGTAAGAAACGAAGTCGTTATTGCCTTTAGCACCCTACCACACTCATGAAACTCCTTAACAAATCGAAACAAATCATCTTTAAGGAAATCCCAGCAAACCTTAAAGAAACCCAAATTGAAACCGTCTGAGCCCAGAGTCTTATCTTTATCTCCATTCCACATGACTTCTTTAATCTCATCCAACGCAAAAGGCTCTTTAAGAAATGCCTTATACTCCAAGGAAAGTTGTCTAAAAGACACTTCATCCAACATAGGCCGCACATAATTAGTTTCAGTAAACCTACGTTCAAAATGCCTTTTGAATTCCGCTTTCATTTCATGAACCTGCTCGAGTCTTCCCCTGCAAGTGTTGAGACCCACAATGTTATTCCTCCTAAGTCTTACCCTCAAAGAATTATGAAAAAACTTCATATTACGGTCGCCCTCTTTGATCCAAATGCTTCTATTATGCAAGGACTTCCAAACCTTCCTGGTAGCCTCCCACCTCAGCCTAACAAAATCAACACATTAGAACTTTCCTCCACCTCCCCACCAATGGCATTTAAGTTGTCTAACTGGTTAAGGTCCTTAAAACACTATCCACCTCCAAATTGATGACACCAAATACATCCTTATTCCACTTCCTTAAAACACTTGTCAACAACCTCAACTTCTCTTTCAAGGCAAAAGCAACCTTACCTTCAACAATAGTAGACTCCCAAAAATCCTTGATCAATGGAACTAGTTCATCATTACCTAACCAACCGTTGAAAAATTTAAATGGTTTGGGACCCCAATTCAAATTTATACCTTTGCACTCACATTAGAGCCTTTTGGACTAACTATTGTTTGGGCAGGAAGTTGGTTTGATCCTTGGGCTTGCTGCATGGCATTCATCGAAGTGGCAAGTTGTCCAATCTGTGTCTGCAAAGTCTGAATACTGGAATCTGTTCGTTGCTGAAATTGGAGATTGTTAACAGCCATTTGTTTGACAAGATCCTCCAATGAATGTCCGGAAGGTGCATAGGTGGAGACTTGGGGAGTGGTCTGTGGTTGTGGCAGGGGTATGACTAATTGTTGTTGGGTGGGCTGTTGGTTTCCATATCGAAGGTTTATATGGTTCCTCCAATTGGGATGATATTTGTTGGTGGACAAGTCAGGAATGTTGTACCCTCTCTGATTGTTGCTTTGGTTGAAAAAGTTAGCTACATATGCTTGAGGCAACTGAGTGACCGACTCATCTTGAAGAATAGGACATGTGTCAGTTGGATGTTTAGTAGAAGTACAAATACCACACAACTTTGTTGTTTGAGGTTTACTCACTGCCATTTGTTTCACTAAAGAAGTAAGCTCTTCAATTCTGGTTTCTAAAGCCTTGTTGGAAGAGGAAACCTGAATGTCATTCATACCTTTTGTTTGGACCATAAAATTATTTCTGGTTGTGAATTGTTGGGAGTTGAGTGACATGTTCTCAATTAGGGCTTTAGCAGCAACTGGAGTTTTATCGACAAGTGCTCCACCACTAGCAGCGTCAAGAATGTTTCTATCCATTGATAACAATCCCTCATATAAATACTGAATAAGCAGTTGTTCGGTAATTTGATGTTGAGGGCAGCTGGATACTAATTGTTTGAATCTCTCCCAATACTCAGCCAATGACTCATTTCTCTGTCTAATACCACATATTTCTTTTCGGATTGATGCAGCCCTGGAGGCAGGAAAGGATCTCTCTAGGAAGACTCTCTTCAAATCATTCCAAGTCGTGACAGAATTCGACTCAAGATAATATAACCAATCCTTGACAGCACCCTGTAGTGAAAACGGGAAGGCTCTCAGCTTGATGTGATCTTCGGTGATTCCTTCAGGTCTCAATGGTGTAGAGCAAACAACCTGAAATTCCTTAAGGTGCTTATGCGGATCCTCACCTGCAAGACCACTAAACATTGACAACAAGTGTATTAAACCAGATTTCAACTTAAAAGGAACAGTAACATCAACATATTCAATACATAAACCATTGTAATTCATATCAGGAGCAGCAAGTTCTCTCACAGTTCTTTGGTCAGCCATATTAAACTCAATAAAAAATCAACAAACAATGAGAAAACACATAACTAATTCAGCAATGCAGCAACAAATAGGAAAATACCGACAATGTCCCTATTAAGAACAAACAATTGAAATACGTAAAAAACTATTAAACTAAAAGGAAAAAAATACAAAAACACAAAAATTAATCTAATAACGTCAATTAAAATTTTTGAGATTTTTTTCGGAATTTTCTGAAACTATCAAAATAGAAAACAAAATCATAAAAAATAGAAAAATAAGGAATTTTGAGTTTTTAGGATAACTTCCACTATTTAGTCTCTAAATAGAGGCTTTTGATCATTGATTTTTTCCTAGTTAATCGAAAAAAGATCGGAATAATTTGAGATGATTTTCTTAAAAAAAACAGATTTTTTTATCATAAAACGCAAAAACACCTGAACACAAGAAACTTAGGGCAAAAAAATGTTAAAACACAACACCTATGACTATAATAATAGTTAGACTATATTAATGGTTAAAATCTACAAGAATCCCCGGCAACGACGCCAATTTGATCTGCTGTCGCACACGAGTCAAAAACAAGTAATAAAATATAGTAAACGGGAAGCGACACCTCGAGTATCATATCGCAAGGATTCTTGTATTATTCTTAACCTAACGAAATCGATTTAAGGGGGGTTTATATTTTAGTGGTCGATTTAGAAAACAAAGCAAAGAAAGTGATTAAAATAAGCGATTATAAGATAAGCCAATCTACTGTTTTCGGTTTCCGGCTAATCATTGGTTTTTACCTACCAATTCCCTAAGCGGCTTCGATCTCTATTCGATTCAAATTCGATTGACAAGCGCAATAGATATATGACATATTTATATTCCTATATTCCGAATTAAGCAAACGGATAAATACAATCGTGAATTAAGCAAACACGATTTACAAACGCAATTTAACGACAAAACGACAAAAACGGCGATTAATAGTTAGGAATGCAATCATACGAATTTAATCAAAACCATTCCATAAAATACAGATTAAGCAAATGAAATTTCATAGAATAGAATTGAAAGAGAACAAAATTAAATTGATAGAATAAAAACCTCAAAGCCTTGGAAATTCGGTTACAGCAAATTGACTCTAGGAGATTAGTTCCTCTTCATGATCGCACAAAAGCAAAAAGTTATTGTGAATAATGTGTGTTTGCTACAGTACTGCGGCTGCCCTTTTAAACAGAATAAGGGTTTCACTTATAATTCAAACTGGGCCGGAAAACCTAAATTTGGCCCAACAAATGGCCCAAAAGAAATTATTTCCTAAAGTACAAAACTTCAACGAATTATTTGAGACGTCTGCACTCTGAATCAGCTTTTGGCTTAAACAAGAAAATTATAGCCCTTTCTCTTAGCTTTCCAGAGCATGTTAGAACGCGCAAAACGACAACCGTAGCTCAAGTTATGATCTAAACAATCGACATGTATCAAATAGCCGCTAAAACTGAAAATAGCAAACGAAAATAGATTAAAGGCAAACATGAACTTAAATCTAAAAACATAATAAAATATTAAAATAAGTAAGATAAACTAGATAAATGCCTAAGTACAATTATAGAAGAATATGCATCAAAATGCACTGATCACAGATTCTAGTGGAAAACCATTTAAGAGTGCATGTAGGTAAAGCGAGGACGAACATCGAAGCACTATAAATATCAGTGCCATCTTTCTCTCTCTCTCTCTCTCTCTCTCTCTCTCTCTCTCTCTCTCTTACTCTTGCATTTAAATTCATAGTGATTGCATGCTTAGGTTTTTCAATTTTGTCGTATTATATTGTTTGTTCTTGATAGAGATTTATTACGTAAGCATTAGGTTTTGTTGGAATTGGATAACATGTTAAGCAAGATAGCTGATTGATAATCTGGAAACGAATTGAATTTAGAACTTCACAAATTGAATCATTGTGTATACACTTCTTATGATTACACAAATTGAATCAATTCATACCAAGCGTTTCATCATTATGATCTTTGATATTTGTGAAACAAACAATATTCAACTGTATAATTTTCATTTTCGCATGAAACATTTCGCTCACAACTCATTTTTGAAAACACTCTGATTTTGGAAAACAGAGATTGAATTTTAATTTGGGTCTATTCACCCCCTCTATACCGTTTTTCTACTTCCATATTCACATCCAATAAAATTATATGGCCATACCATTAGCTTGGATCTGATTACCACTAATAAGATTCACCCATATCTTCTTCTTTGAGTCTGAGTCATCATGGTTCGTCATATATTTTTCCGTTTATGCGCTCTTCGATGTCGAACTTAGGTCAATAGTCTCACCCTCTTCATCGTTCGTAAAGTTGTTTTCTTCGTTTGCTTTGCCCAAATCTTCATTCGACTTTTCCTTCTAATGAGTGTTGTCATCTTATACCTCATATGCCTTCGATTTTTCTCGTGGCAATGACACCTTCCGCGGCCACCCCGCCCTATACTCATCTTTTAGAACAATACCTAATTTTTATTGTTTTATCACATTTTTCAAGATACTCAATAATATATATAGACTATCATCGAAATTAAAAAGAATATGTGTTCTTATTAGTGGATTTTTTATTTTTTATTAGCTTTTTGAAAAAAACGATACAAATTTAAAAAAAAAAATTATAAAAAAAATATAATTAATATTATAAAATTACTTGAGAGTGTTAGGTTTAAAATATGGAGTGCATGGTACATTCCTCTCATTGTCGTGGAGTTAGTTCTTAGTTTTTTTTCTACCCAACCCACTTTCAAATTTTTTAAGCCTTGAATAAGTAGCTATAAGACCCAAACAAATTTATTCTCTCAAAAATTTGCAGTGCCGTGCAACGGTTGTAACGTAAACGTTTATGTTCTGAAAAAAGCAATAAGATCAAGTAAAAAGGAGCTATCTTATACAAAAGTTGTCTCCAAAAATAAGAGGAAACATTAAAAGAAAAAGATGATACAACTATTCGTTATACAAGAGTCCCTATATGATAAATACTAACTAGTATCTTTATTTTTTTTCCTTTTACAACGGTCTTTCATAAATTCATTAGCTTTCTAGGATTTATTTATTTATTTATTCATTTTGACTCAACTATTATTTGGTAATTCGTGATTACACCCACCAAGTACATAAGTGCTTAATCATATTTTCCACTCATTAAATTTCATGATTTTGATGGTAAATCAAATCAAGCCACTGTTGTTTTAAATCAAACAAAAATAATAATTAACAAGGACAAATTAATTTCCTTTGTTGGTCACTTAGCACATTCTTTATATCTGTTTTTTTAGACATGTCACATTCATTAAATCTCAACTATATTTTGCGCCTAAACAATATTTTGTAATAAATTTATATTAAGATCTAAACCAAAGTTGATGTACTATTTAATTTAAGTAAAAGCTTAATATGGAGTAGTAGCTGTAGCAGGTAGAATTAATTATGATTTGTACAATATAATAAATAATAATAATATCCATGAAGGGTAAAATAGTACAATAATGAAGTATTGATAAAGTTAACCAAAATTTGAAAACACAAGTGGCCGTTGAAGTTCACAAGAGAAATAAAACACAAGAGCCTTCAAATCAAAAGCATCACACAAAAAACAAACAACCTTAAATCACACAACACAACACAACAAAAACAAAACAAACAAACAAACGCTTCCTCGAATTCAAAATCTGTCTCTCTAGAGATAGTGTTTGTGTGGAGAATAACAAGAGGATAATTGAGAATGAGAGGACCAGTGATGGTGAGTGGTGGATGCGGTGGTGGTGGTGTGAAGGGAAGAAGAGGAGGACGTGACGGCGCCGGCGGCGAGGAAGTTTCGCCGGCGGCGTTAATGTTGGCTGCTTTGAAGAAATCAATGGTGGCTTGTAGTGTGGAGAGTCCTGACGATGTAATCTCGGCAGTTCATCATCCAATGGAGATTGGATGGCCTACCAACGTGAAACATGTTAGCCATGTCACGTTTGATAGGTTTAATGGTTTTTTAGGTCTTCCTCTTGAGCTTGAGGTTCATGTTCCTGCTCCTGTTCCTAGTGCTAGGTACTTTTTTTTTCTAAATTTGTTTTGTTATTGATCATACTATTGGATCTCTTAGTCGGAGTTCAGAGAGAATTTTGTCGTCTATTGTGGTTTTCTTCGACTCGAGAGATTACTAATTGTTGGTTTCTATTTTGGTTGTGTAACATTTCAATTAGGGTTTGATTAAAATGCTAAAAAAATCATTTTTTATGATTAACTTTTTTCAAGAAGCTATTAAGCAATGTCATTTTTTTTTACTAATGTGTTAATTATCATGAGTATTTGCAGTGTTAGTGTGTTTGGTGTGTCAGCAGAATCAATGCAATGTTCTTATGATTCAAAAGGAAACAGTGTCCCCACTATTCTGCTACTGATGCAGGAAAGGTTATACTCACAGGGAGGACTGAAGGTAACTGCAAAATTTATGATTATTTTGTCAATTTTTCAGATTATGTAACCAACTAGTATAACTGTTTTTTTTTTCTGTTAATTGATGATTTTTCAGGCTGAAGGAATATTTCGTATAAATCCGGAAAACGGTGAAGAGGAACATTTGAGGGAGCAATTGAATAGCGGCATTGTGCCGAATGATATTGATGTTCATTGTTTGGCTGGTTTGATAAAAGCATGGTTTAGGGAACTTCCTTCTGGAGTTTTAGATGGACTTTCTCCGGAGGAAGTTCTTGAATGCAACACTGAAGAAGAATCTGTTGAGCTTGTGAAGGAGCTGAAACCAGTTGAATCAGCTCTGCTTAATTGGGCTATTGATCTCATGGCTGATGTCGTAGTTGAAGCCGACTATAATAAAATGGATGCTAGAAATATTGCAATGGTTTTTGCTCCAAATATGACTCAGGTATGTTTACGCGTGCACCCACACTCTTTTTTTAGTATAAACCAGACATCCACCGCAAGCATTTGCAGAGACTAATATCTCAAATCGTGTATGGTAAGAGTGTCACATCAGACAATATATGATCTGGACATGTATTCATAAGTGGGGACAATCCTCACCTTACAAACCGGTCTTGTAAGATTGAGTTAGGCCCAACCACAATTCTTAAGATGGTATCAGAGACTCGTTCAGATCATATATTGTCCTCAGACTCTTAACATGCACCCTCACGTCTAGGACTAGACATCTGGAGCGTGAGTATAAATGATGGGAGGCATGAGACTTAGTTCTTGGATTGTCGATACTGCACGCAATCAGCCACATGACTGTTATTTTGAATTACATTTTTAATTTTTGTCTCATGAAACAGATGTCTGATCCATTAACTGCTCTTATGCACGCGGTCCAAGTGATGAATTTACTTAAGACACTGATATTGAAGACACTTCGAGATCGCGAAGAGACATCATCAACCGAAGAATATTCATCCATGTCATCTCATTCATCAGACCGTCAATCAGAAGTAGATGACTATGACAGTCAACAAGAAATGGATACTAGTGGTGAATTCAAAAGAGCCAAATTAGATTATGATGATCATGCTGACTACAGCCACAACATTGAAGAGGCCGCTGCATCTAACTATAATGCGGAATCTGTTATATCAGTTACTGATACAAAAACGGAGGATTCTTGTTTGAGTTCCAGTTCTAGAGACGACTCGACAACAACGGAGGGATCGAACGATGAAACAACAAGTAGTCCATCGACAGAAAGTAAAGAAACCAACGATGTGGAGATGGTAAATAAATGCGGTGATTCTGTTTCATCTAGTTAAGAATTTGAGTTTCTAGTTGTGAGAAATGCTTTCATTTTTTAAGTGATTTGTTTTAGATTTTGTGTTTTACAAGCAAGATTGCTTGTGTATATTTGATTAGTAGTACACAAATTAGGAAGTGTTTGGTTTGTTTTGGATTTTAAGTTGGTTATGTTCAGTTTAGTGCTGAATTTGATCTGATTTTATGTATGTCCAAATAGTAGACTATTTGGACATAGTAGCTAAGAATTTCATATAGGTTAGAAGTTGAAGTTGTTGATTAATTCTTAGGGACTAGAGTAGAGAGATTGATTAAGCTTGAAAATGGTGTTAGTGATGTATGCAGTTCATGATCAAAATTTATGGATTCATTTATGTTCAATTCATATCCACGCATTTACTCATCTGTGCACCTTGGATCGAAGTCAGATGGAAATTGAAATCGAGATGGACTGATTTCAATCCAACAAACGCGATTTAAATAACCACCATGTGCAACTTCTAAAATTTATTGATAGTATACTTGAATTAGGTCACACCATGAAAAAGTCTCTATTCCAAAGGGATCAACTCCTAAAAAAATAAAGAAAACGTGTGAACAAGTATTTTCAATTTCAATGGTAAAGACTCACACACTATTTAAAATTATATGAAATTTGACTATTTCATCACTCTTGGTAATGTTAATTAATACTATAATGCTAAGTAAGTTGAACAATAATTGATTTTCAAATATTCTAAGATAACATGTTATAGTGCAACCAATTTTTTTTGCTTATTTCCAAATAAAAAAGTAAAAGCATCAGAATTTCATCAAGGTGGGAGGAGGACTTTATATCAATGTGGGCCCATACTAAACCCAAATCCTTTCCATCCATTCACCTTGCCACCCACATGTCTTCCCCCATCTAACAGTCACAGAAATTCACAAGCTTAAAATTCACCTAACTTTCATATATCTCCTTAAACAAAACACATTATCATAAGAACTTAAAATCTAATCAAAGCAACCAATTCTCTAACATGATTATTATAACTACAACTATATGCTATTTGCATAATTAAACTATACCGTAATGATGCTTCTGTAGATAACACATGTACTGATGTACCGACAGACATCAGATACAACGCTGACACGTTGATATTGATAATAATTTGATGTATGTCATGACGCCGATGCAGACAAAACACAACACAGGAATATCATATGAAACTGATAATAGATTGAAGGAATCATGAAATATGGTTTATAAATTTGTATAAGCATAGACACTATTGAAAGCTTTCATCAAAGTGATTCTATGCATCTAAGTGATTATCAGAAATCCATAGAAGTGATTCATAAATAAAAACTAAACAAAAAAACAATACAATCAAGATGCCAAACAAGCTTCCCAGAAAAGCCTGTTCTTTTCCATCTCATCTAAAAACTCATGATCAGAAGAATCATCGGAAACATAGGACTTGTAATTGTTATGTTCTTGAATATCATCATCTTCACAATATGAAGAAACATAAACATCACTTTTTTTCACTTCTTCTTCTTCTTCTTCATCTTCATCATCATTCAAAGACTCACATACCTTGAATTCAGCAGCATTATCATGGCAACAAGATTCAGCATCATCATCATCATAATCACCACTTCCAACTTCATAACCAAATTCATCCCTTGTTGAATCATTACAATTATCTTCAGAATCACCAGTGGCTTCAATAAGCATGTGTGAAGGAACCTTAGCAAATTCATGAGAATCTTTCATGTCCATTTTAGAATGAACTTGAAACTGTGCATAGAACCAATACAACTATTATAATTAAAGGTAGATAGATAGTATTGAAATAAAATAATAATAATAATAATAATAATAATAATAATAATTAACTTGTTTGATACTTTTTTGTGAAAGTGACAAAGAAAATGATTCAAAAGCTTAGATGGGACTATAGTAAGTATATTTCATTAGTCATTATAATTAAAGGAGAAGGATTTGGCACATTTTTTGTCAAAATCTTCTAGAGGAAAATATAGCTTGTCCAATAGAGCAATGGAGACATGTTCCAACACTTTCTAGAAGAAGACATGGAGGGTCTTTAATTTAAACATTTAATGCAAGTTAAATAATTATATTTAATATATGTTTTGTGAGTGTTTTTAATATTGGTTAAAGAATTTTTTCTGATTAAAAAATCATTAGCATTTAATAATTTGATAATTTTGAAAATATTTAATAAAAAAACATATTTTTATTCTTTAATTAATTTATTATATTTAAAATATGCATTATGAGTGTTTTAAAAATATTGGTTAAAGGTTTTTTTAATTAAGAAAATATTACCATTTAATAATTTGATACTTTTTAAATATTTACTGGAAAAAAATCATTTTTTGATTCTTTAATTAATCGGTTTTCAGAATACTAAAGTTAATTTATTATATTTAAATTATATACTATGAGTGTGTTAAAAATATTGATAAAGAATTTAAAAAAACATTAGTATTTAATAATTTGATAATTTTGAAAATATTTATGTGATCTTTAATAATCAATCTCTAGAATACTAATTAGGGTCTTGCTAACTTGTGTCCTTAAAACACAAGTTAAGGATGCTACAATTAAAAAAATTGTGTGGAATAAAATAATATTTTAAATTTCAAAAAATTAAATGCATCGATTTCAAAAATGTATTTATACAAATAAGTCATTAACTTGTGTCCTTAGGATACATGTTAGCATTAACCTACTAATTAATTTGTTGTATTTAACATGTATGTCTTATGAGTGCTTAAAAATATTGGTTAAAGAAATTTTTATTTTAAAAAATAGTATTATTTAATAAGTTGATAATTTTAAAAATATTTACTAAAAGTAATCATTTTCTTATTCTTTAATTAATTGGTTTCTAGAGTACTAAGGTTAATTTATCATATTTAAGATATGTCTTTATGAGTGTTTTTAAAATATTGGTTAAAGATTTTTTTAATTAAAAAAATTTAGCATTTAATAATTTGGTGATTTCGAAAATATTTAATTTTATTAAAAAAATTTTTTTTTAATATATTGGTTTTTAGAATGAAAGTTAATTTATTTATTTTTTGGTCAAAGTTAAACTAGTATGTTTAACATATTTTAAAATATTTACTTTTTTAAAAATCATTTTTTTTATTCTTTAATAAATCGGTTTCTAGAATACTAAAGTTAATTTATTTAGTTTTGGTCAAAGATAAATTAGTATATTTCACATATGTTTTGTGAGTGCTTTTGAAAGTATTGGTTAAATAAAAAAAATTAATCCAAAAAACACTAGCATTTAATTATTTGATGATTTTGAAAATATTTAATTTTAAAAAATCATTTTTTATTCAATAAATAAGTTTTAGAATATAAAATTAATTTCAAGAATGTGTATTATTTATTAATTTGAAGTACATGTATGTATATTATTTATTAATTTTGACTAAACGTGTGCATTCTCTATCTTGGTACTCCAAATATTTCAACCTTTTTATGGTAGATTTTGACTCTTTGTATCATGGTGCTAAGTTCATGGTTTTGTGGTCAAATGGATGAATTTCAAGACAAAGTTAGAAATCAAAGAAAGAAAATGAGTATTATTCCACTATTATTCTTTCAATCTTATAAAAGATCAATAATATATTTTATCTCCTTTATAACATTTTCTCGTTTTAAGATAATTGTTTATTTATAATATTAAAGAAATAAAAAAAATCAATAATATATTTTAACTTATGTAAATATTTTACTAACTATTTAATAAAAATATTGTGTGTTTTAATTATAGTAGCTACTAGATTTTATATATAGCCACCATGCTGAAGAATTAAAAATAAATTTATTCAGAAAAAGTATCATCTCTTGTGAGAACTTAGAACTTTAAAAAAATTGGTCAAAGAAATCTATTGTGTGTGTTATAAGTAACAAAGCATTTGATATTTAAAAATATATTATACGGTTTTGGAAACAAAAACGTGTGTAACTAATTAAATATTATAGAAATACAAGTTAATTTAAGGAAGTACTTGGTACTTTTTCAAAGAAATTTCCTTCTTGGTGCTTAGAAAATCTCATACCATTTTCTAAGTAATTTTTAACTTTGTTTTGTAACATTTTGGCTTTTTCATTAGATTCAAACTTGACCATTAGATATTTTCTTCTCTTTTAGATGAATTTCAAATCTTATAATTTAAGACTATACAATGAACCGCATTTTATTTTCTTCTCTTGTAATTTTTAACTTTGTTTGCATCATATTAATATAATATTAAAAGTTAAATACAAAACATATATAGTTATACAATATTATAATCACTAATTTATTTGATTTACAAAATTGATCTCTATATTTTAAATTTAAATATTTTTTATTTTTTTATTTTAAATTTAAACAGTTTGATCAACCTATCATGTTTTTATATTTAAAATTAATAATATTTTTATTTTTAAATGACAAATTATTTATGAAACATAATAAATATATATATATATATATATATATATATATATATATATATATATATATATATATATATATAAATACATTGTTGAATTTTATAAATAAAAGTATAAATTAAAAATAAAAAATCTTATAGATTTTTTATGAAAAAATGTGAGAGAAAAACTAAAACGGATTGAATATAAAATAAGATATTAAAATTATTTAAATTTTAAATAGAGAAATTAAATTTATAAATAAACAAAATTGGGGACCAAAATTATTCTTTAACCTATTATAAACAATTTAAAATCCTAATTTAAGTATAAAATAAAAAACATCAAATCACCTTAATAAAATATCATTCATTATAAACTTATCACATACTACTTACATAGTTTTTAAAGTTATTAAAAGATAAAATATCTCATTAAAAAGTTATTCTTTAAAAAATCAAATCAAATCAAATGAATTAGATAAATTGAATAAAATAAATGACTTAAAATTCAATTTTACTAGAGATTTAACTAAAAAAATTTAACTCATAAAATCAAATAAATATTTGACATTATTGTCCATGTCACTCATATTTTGTGGATTATATTAGAAATGAGTTAGGATTAATTCATGTGTTTTTTCCTTTGGATAAAACAATCCCTTTTGTAATGAAGTATTTGTAATCTGAACAAAATCATTTTGTAAGAGATTTACTATTTCTGGTCACTATAAAAAACAAATTTGTCTTATGTTTTTGAAGACTTCGTACCATTACAAATATTTTATGAAATTTTAAACTAGTTAAGAATAATGTTACTAATATACTCTTCATTCAATTTAAAGATTAATTACTAAATAGTTAACTCATTAAATATCAACAAGTATAATTTAGTAAATTTTATATATGTTTTAGATGAAATTAATTATTTTAAATTAATGTAAAATTAATTATTGAAATATAGTTTTTTCTTTTATTTATAATAATGATCGTGGGAATATTAAATACTTTCTCTGAAATGATTTATAAGTAAAACACACAATATTTTTAATTACAAATTATAAGAAAAAACATTAAATTTATTTTATTTAAGTATTTTATTCAAAAAATGAATTTAAAATAAAATAAAATAAAATGTAAATATAATTTGAATTTTTTTTCAAAATAACCAAGTTTGGTAGAGGATGCGCCAGATGAATTGGCGCATCTCCACATTGTAAAGAGGAGGCGCCAATAGCATTGGCGCATGCATTGGGCTCCTCATGAGGAGGCGCCAATACTAGTGGCGCCTACATTGGGCCTCATGAGGAGGCGTCAATGCTAGTGGCGCCTGAGTGTATTTTGGTGGGTGTATGCGCCAATTCATCTAGCGCATACACCCCTCCTATTTTTTTTATTTTTTATTTTTTTTATTTTTAATATTTAATTTTTATTATTTATTAAATAAAAAATAGTAATGAAAATAAATAAATTCATTGAATATGTAATAATTGGTTACATTGGATTGGACTGACAATAAACTAATGACTCGCCCGATTATAACGTCCCCCCGTTCCACATCCCGGTGCGTTAGTTTGTCTCCGAGGTCTCCCACGATTTTCTTGAGGTGTTTGTGGTCTTTGGGTGCTGACCTGATCGAACGATGGCTGGTTGGAAGGTCTGACGGAAGTTCTAGTGGTATTTGACAGATGTGTCATTATTTGCTCCCAATATCCGGAGAGGCTCTAGCCAACGGCGCTTCCGTAATGGAGTTCAGTGCCCATGTCATCGTAGTTAGGGCGTTGGACATTGGGGTTGGTTTAGTGTTGTCGAGTCCATGGATCACAATGAGGGCATGCCGATGGAACAATACCAAGTCGAACTAGATAGAGGTTGGTGCGACTGCGGAAGGTTCCAAGCCTTTCGTACCCCCTGCTCCCATGTCATTGCGGCATGCTCAAAGGTTCGAAGGGATCCATCTTACTTGCTATCTGAAGTTAACAAAGTCGCCAGCCTTTCAAATGTTTATAAAATTAATTTTTCGATAGTGGCAAAAGAGGATTATTGGCCAGAATATCAAGGGGACATCGTCTGACACAACGAAGTTATGCGAAGGAAGAAAAAGGGTCGCCATAACAGCACCCGGATTCGAACCGAAATGGATACGGCGAACAAAATGGTTAGATTATGTAGTTCATGTCGTCAACCAGGTCACAATCGTAATAATTGTCCTAGTGTTGGAACGAGCACAACCAGATAAATTCAGATGTACCTCTGTTGCAATATATGAAAAACTAAATTTATTTCATAGTACCTCTGTTGCAATATATGAAAAACTAAATTTACTTCATAGTAGACGTCTGTGACGAAAATACCATTACATAAAAAATAACACAAACAATTAAAACAACTAGAATATAAAAACTATGCGATTACAACCATCAAAACAATTTTGAACATGTAATGCATCATCCTACGAGCGTCTTGGTCGGTCTTAATATCCACCCATTCGCGCACTTCTCCGTGTTGGTTGAACGTGGACACAAGTCATTGTATTCTTCTAATCCGTTCATCCTCTCCAATTTCTCCCTCTAACCAATTGTACAACGTCCGATTAAGACGTTCAAATGTATTTGTGTTTCAAAGTCAAATCTGTATCGGAGCCGCAACGGCAGAAAATATTACATCAGTATTTCGTTTCTGAATGTATGCAGACATTGTTGAAACAGAGAGAATTGAAATTGATGGTTGAACTAGACAAATTATGGTATTAGGAGATGAGTTTGAGTGAAAAATATTGTATCCAAGGCGTGGTATTTATAGAGACGAAACATCCATTGTACAAAACACGTGGGTGCCTTAGGGATTGACGCCCACATGACCATCACATGCAGGCGCCAGATGAATTGACACCCACCAACCAAAATACACTCAGGCGCCACTAGCATTGGCGCCTCCTCATGAGGCCCAATGCAGACGCCACTAACATTGGCGCCTCCTCATGAGCCCAATGCATGCGTCAATGCTATTGGCGCCTCCTCTTTACAATGTGGGGTTGCGCCAATTCATCTGATGCATCCTCTACCAAACTTGGTTATTTTGGTTTTTTTTTTTTGAAAAATTGATTATTTTCGATTTTTTTAAAAAAAATTGGTTATTTTGAAAAAAAATCATTATATTTAATTTGTTTTCTCTCATTTTCCATAAATAACTATTAATTGAAATTATTTTTACATCTTACTATAAAATATATTTTAAAAAAGAGACAAAAATTTGAATTATAAAAATAAGTGTGAAATATTGAGTTTTGTTTATAAATCATTATATTAACAATTAGGTTATTAATCATATTTTAAATGTGATTGTGTATGACTTGCAACATATGAAAGAAGTTTTAGTTCAATAGACTTTTAGTTAAACTTAAATGCAAATATAATTCTTAAGATGCTTCATTTTAACTTATGAATTAAAATGGACAAGATCTTAATAACTTCATCGTGGTTACTCTTAAATTTAAAAGAAATAATGTGCAAAATACCGCAAGTAAGCTAATAAACAATTTTATTGAATCTTTTGTGTTTAGATTTAATATCATTTGATGTCTTTCCATGTTTTCTTTGACAAGATTTAAAATATTTTTTATTTTCTTTTTTGTTTTGATTCTTATCCCTCATACTTTTCTTTTTTTTATATTTGTAATATATTATAATTGTATGTAAAAAAAATTACAAATTAATCTTCAACAATAATAATTTCTAAGTTTTATATGTGGGATCATCTACATAAATCAACTTTCGTCATAATATTCTATCAATGATCATATTTGTGTCCAAATCATTAAGATATAGCTCTTTCTTAATAACTTCTCTGATAGTTTTTCTAAGTCTTCTCTTCCTCTAATTATTTGTCTTCTCTCCTTACTACAGAATTTATCGATCTTCTCTACATGCTCAAACCACCTAAGTCTATTTTCCATCATCTTCTCCACTATAGGCGCTACCCCAACACTCTCTCTAATATTTTCATTTTTAATTTTATCTTGTCGAGTCTTAGCACACATCTACTACAACATTCTCATTTATCATTTATGTTACACTTATTTTATTCTCGTTTTGACTTTTAACTGCTCAATATTTTGTCTCGTACAAAATCGCAAGTCTTACCACAATTTGATCAAACTTTTCCTTCAACTTAAGCGATACATTGCATCACACAAAATATTTGATGCCCTTCTCCATTTCAACCACCCAACTTAAATTCGATGATTTACATCCCTTTATATTTCTCCATTTTTGTATTATGGACCCAAGATTTTTAAATTGTTTTACTTAAGAGATAATATGGCTTCTAACTTTCACCTATATGTTAGAAACACTTCTTTTGTTGAACATACATTTCATATACTACGTCTTACTTCTACTTAGGTGAAAACCATGTGTTTCTAAATCTCATCTCTAAGTTTCCAACCTCTCATTTAATTTCTCTTTCGACTCTCCAAGAAGAACTATATCATATGTAAATTGCATGCATATCGATGTTAACTCTTAGATGTGTTTCATGAGTACATCCAAAATTAAGGTAAAAAGGTAAGGGTTTAGGGTTGAACCTTGATGCAAACCAATTGTAATAGAAAATTGTTTGTCTTTCCACCCTGTGTCCGGACACTAGTCGATACTCCTTCATACATATCTTGGATAACTTAAATATATGCAATCCTAACTCATTTCTTCTTTAGGTATTTCCGAAAAATCTCTCTATGCACTATATCATACGTCTTCTCCAAGTCAATAAAAATTAAGTACATGTCTTGTTTGTCCATATGATACTGCTCCACCATACACCATAATAGATAAATCGCTTTCATGGTTGACCATCCAGACATAAAACCAAATTATTTTCGGTGACCTGAGTCTCTTTTCTTAATCTTCGTTCAATCATTTTTTCCATTACTTTGTGATATGACTCATAAACTTAATCCCTCTACAACTTTGCACAATTTTGTATATTCTCATTATTTTTATAGATTGGAGTTAAAGTGCTTCTTCTCCATTCATCCGACATGCGCTTTGACCTTATAATTTCATTAATGAGTTTGATGAGCCACTCAATACCTCTATCTCTAAAAAAAATCAAATTTTAATAGGTATGTTTTCTGATCTAATCGCCTTACTGTTACTCATTTTTTTCAACGCTTCCTTTACCTTCTATTTCTGAATCCGGTTGTAGTAACTATAGTTCCGATATGTTTCTCTAATGTTGAATCTTCTAGAGCCTGATGAGATATCATATCCTTCATTAAATAGGTTGTAGAAATACATCTTCCACATCCTTTATAGCTTTTTCCTGAACCAAGACTTTGCCTTCTTCATCTTTAACACACTTCACTTGATCCAAATCTCTAGTCTTTCTTTTTCTTCCCTTAGCAAACCTATATATAAATCTTTCTCCCTCCTTGGTTTTAATAGATTTGTATAATCTGTCAAAATTTTGGATTTTTGCTTCATTCTCCACCTTATTGATCCCATTCTTAGTTTTCTTGTACTTTTCCCACGTTTCGACATTTTTACACCTAGATCAAACTTTAAAACTGTCATTTTTTACTCTCACTTTACTCTTGACATTTTCATTCCACACTCATGATTCTTTTCTCCTAGGTCCAAAATTTCTTGATTCACTCAACATCTCGTTAGGCATTTTTCTAATCCCTTTGGCCATGTGATTAGAAAAGTGTCTAAAGAAACGATTAATGAATCAAGAGGTTTTAGATCTAGGGGTAAAGAAAAAATATATATATTTTAAGAAAAAAATTATTTATATTTTCATAACAATATTTATTGCATATTGTAAAAAAAGATAACATAATTTAAAATATTTAAATAAAAAATATTGAAGTAGTTGATAGTTACAATTTCTTATAAAAAAAGTTGAAAAAAATCACAAAAAGATTTTATATTTAAAAATTAAAATAGTATAATTTTTTCTTCTCACTCTACTCAACAAAATATGAGAAATGTGTAGTAATTTTAAAATTTCATCTCCCTTGAGAGTTGAGACTATGTGTAAGTGTGTAGGAATTTATCTCATTTCATTTTATTTTCTCTTTATTGCTTTCTACATATTTATATCCTTTTATTTTCGTTTTGTTGCGGCTATCAATTGAATCTAATTTTTATATTCGATTTGCATCTTAATAAACCATTAAAGAATTAATTGGTTATAGAAGGAGCTTAAAAATTAAGTTACAATTAAGGCAAACCTCCAAATGGTAAGTTGTTTTTGACATTTTCCAACCTTAGGTAGGTTTGAATAAATGTAGGCTTATATTATATTCACGTTAGTTCCATGTTTGATAATGGGGACGCTAACACACGTTATGGGTTGCATAGCTACATGAAACTAATTAAGGCAGACAACTTAGAAAAAACTTTAGTCACTTTGAACGTTACTCTATCTAGAAATTGGGTGAACAATTGAAAAATCGAATAAGATATTTTTATATTTTGGAGATATATCTTTTAACACACTTAAAATAAGAGCATTTCATAAGTAAATTCTTTATATTTGTTAATAACTGATTCAGGATGCATCTATGGAATCACCCCGAAATAATTATAGAGATGCATCATAAAATCACTTTGTATTTTACAAGTGAATCATCCACCACAAATTTATAAATAAATAAAAAAACGTTCTGGAGATGTATCGCAGTCATTCTTTAGGGATGATTTCGTAGATTCATATCCAAAATGATCTTTGAAAGTATCTAAGTTTTTTTGCCTTGACAACAAGTGTCTCAAATTGATATTTTTTTTTACCATTTACACTAGGATATATTAACATAATGTGAATTATACTAATATAATTCAAGGATGTCATACATAAATTCAAACATTAATACAAATCTAAACATTAATCAATTAACCAAAAACGTTACCTCGATACATAATTTTTTTTCTTCAGAATATACAATTATTACCAAAAATATAAATATATATAAACTATCGTGCATATCTAACCCTCATGTTTCTCCTCTGCCACCTGTACTCGAATGCATTATGTGTCTCGGCTAAGATGACATGTACGACATCCATACTAGAACTACCTTCCTCAAAATATGCTCTCTTTATGGTATCTCTCGCAATCTCCCCATTACGATGACATACCGACAACAGGTCCTGGGCATAATTATCGCTAGCTTGTTCATCTTCCAATATCTCCTAATGAGTTGGTCTATGTGGTGCTTTCGCGATATCTAGTGTCATGTAAAAATGTGATTGTTGATAGAGCCAATGGATGTAGTCATGTGTAGTAGCCCATGGATCAAGAACTGGCATATTGCATGCCTCGTCTGATACCAGATGACTATAGAAATCATCAAGTATGACATTAAGATCTTTATGGCGCATTGTCGGAGGAGCAGACACAAAGGGAGGTCTTGGAATAATCTAAAGAAACCCAAACTGGTGCATGATCTGCTCAGGCAGATGTGGATACGTCAGGCGTGAACCACAAGTCAACCATCAAGAGTAGAAGACTATGTATTCCAAGGCATGTGTCTGAGGGTGACCGTCGTATGGGGAAAAGCATATGTCGTCAACTACAGTGCGGTCAATAAATATCGTGTAGGACTTTATCGCTCGATTCCCTCTGAGCGGGGGAAATACGCTAGTACGTGGTCAATCCTCTGTGTAGTCTATCTCAGGTTCCCAATTGGATATGCGAGGAAAAGTGAGACAAGATCCACGTCGGAAAATGGTTTATATTATATATTAGTAACAAGTGTAACGTAGGTGTTATGAAAATATTAGTAACAGTTACAAATATACTACCGTAAATAATGTGTAGCTTCTTGTCATATGTCTTAACTTCCAAAGAAAAGCTCCATTTAATTTGGAGTACAGATAAACCACCACCCCCACCCCCCGGTTGTACCCGTGGATCTGCTCTAAGTCGATGAAGTATGTTAGGTAGACAACATTAATGTATGTTGCACTTTATGCACAAATATTGTCGTGCCAACCAAGTACAGGAAGTATGACCTCAATGAAGATTGTCTTTGGAACAAAACCTCCACATCGCCACCTTCGACCTCCATTGTCGTAGCCAGGTGGCATTTGTACAGTTTCGTCAGGTATGAAAATCAGGCATAAGCGCCTCTCGTGGCCTCAAACTCATCTTTGAGCCTTACCTGGGTTAACACCTAAATAGTTCACCATCAATTGAAGTGCCTCAGATTTGTTGATTTGACCATGGATTAGTAATCCTCCCTTAATCGAAAGATGCAAAAGGCATGAGACATCATCAAGGGCGATGGACATATCACCATGAGGGATGTGGAAAGATTATGTCTCTTTGTGCCATCTCTCCATAAAATCCTCCACAATGTCATGGTTTATGCTCTTGTATCTAATGGCACATAAACCTTCCATCCTAACGAACTACATCTTGAAACTACGTGTCTACATTCTATTCCAGGTTCAAAATCTTTATGGCATGGTTTACAGATTATATAGTTTCACGCTCCTGTAAATATAAATATAACAACATCAATCACAACTCAGATAGTATGAAACATATGTAACATAAAGTAAATAAATATATTTTTCCTTCCGAGACATGCCTAGCAGCATGTTCTATACAAAGAGGAAGTAAGGAGGTGTCATAGGGGATTAGTGGAAAGCTATCAGGAACGGGAGCAGTAGCACCAATAGGTTCCTCCTGTTGGGCTTCAGGGGCTTCATAAGCATGAGGGTCAGCAAGAGACACGTTCCCTCGGAAGTTTGAAGATTGAGACACGCGGCCTTGTGAAGTTTAAAACACACGACCATGTGAAATCGATGCTTCCACATCAAATAAACTAACACCAACTCGCGTGCCTTAATCTGTTCTGGTTTTCAGCCATTTTCCTATATTACAAACCAGAAAATCATATCAAAATCAAGACAAGTAAAAAACCAGAGATGTATCTCCGTAAAACAGGAGAGACAAAATTCGGAGATGCATCTCTGTAAAAATGTGTGATTGTAGAAAATGCAGAAAACATAGAAAATACCCTAAACAACGATAAATTTGAATGCATCTTTATACAAATTAACTATTTTGAATATAACTACAAACTAATACATTTTAAACAATTTATTTTATCTAAAACGTGCATAACAACTCAAAAAGAAAAAGAAAAAGAAAAGTTTGTCGATTGAGAGTAGTAAATAGAATGAATTGGGATTGAGTTCAATAAATTAGAAGTAGTATTGAAATTTGAGAAAGAAACGTAGTTTAACCCTTTTGACCTTTATTTTCAGCGTTTTGATAGTTTTGAGACGGGAACACATTTCAACATAAGGAACTAAACCAACCACCTAGATAAAGATGCTAATTGGTATGGTCTAGATTATAAGCAAAATCAATAAATTTCAAACTAATTAAAGATTTTATGTGTAATTATTTTTCTTGATCTTATTACAAAAACAAAATAGATAATTAGGCTTTACAGTTTTACACGAGATATAATTTGATTTGATAAAAAAAGTCATTAAAAAGTAAATTAACATAGTTTGATTGTTAATAAATTGATTAGTTGGATTAATTTTAAAATAAAATCAATATAATATAATATTATTATTTATTAAAATACTCATATTAATTATAATTAGTAGAAGTTCAGTAGAATGAAACAAGTTGCATTCTTCTTGACTTTTCAAAAACCTACTAGTACATTTAAAACGAGGTATTTGATTTCTTCCCTTGATCATCTTCTGATTTTAGCTAGTTCTCGAAAATAGAAAAATTTGAGAACCTATATCTAAGTATCTCCATTGTTGACTTTAATAGGGACATATAATAATTTTCGAACTGAGGCGAGAATAATTAATTCAAGAGATATGGATCTTCTCCCACTAGAATAAAAATGAGAAAGGTTGGTGTTAGATTTGCTTTGTTAAGATATTAGATATAATTCAAGTTGAGGTGTGTGGTTCAAGCCCAAAGCTAATTAGGATTTAGGATTTGTTACCTAGTTTGTTATTTTACTTAATAGTCAAATCACTTAGGTGTATATAAATAGACATTTTTTAATTCAATTTAATAATACAATCCTTATTTCCTTATTCTCTCATTCTCTCCTCACTAAAAGTGCCTTAAGCACTAACAAATTGGTATCAGAGCCTGGTTAGATTCTTGAGCGTGTTTTCAAGAATCACACGTCAGAGATCGTGTTTCTGGGATCATGGGTTGTTGTTGATCAATCACTGCAAAGATGAATGGTAATAGAAATTTACCAAAATCTCTTCCAACTCTTGACGGTAAGAATTGGCTTCGATGGAGAAAACAAATACAATCTCTATTTGATTTTCATGAAACCCTATAAGTAGTTACTAATGGTATTCCTGTGGTTTGTGAAGATGCAACCGACACACGGAGAACCGCTCACAAGGATGCCAAGAAGAAAGATTGCAAGGCAGTGTTTTACATCCAATCGGCAGTTGATGCGACTAATCTCGAAATAATCGCTTATGCTAAATTGGAGAAGGAGGCACGGGATATTCTTGTCAATTACTACGAAGGAGGCGAGAAAGTCAAGGTTGTCAAGTTGCAATGTTTGCGACGACAATATGAAATGTTGTCGATGGAAGAAGATGAAAAGATTGCAGGCTATGTGTCGAAGGTGCAAACACTCGTCCATCTCATGAAGGCTTGTGGTATAACCCTAACTAATAAAATGATAGTTGAGAAGGCAATGCGTATATTGACCTCTCACTTTGATCACGTTATCGTAGCTATTTTAGAATCCAACAATCTTAAAACCCTAAAACTAGAAGATTTAGTTGGTTTGTTGGAGGTGCATGAGATTATGATTGTCAAAAGGAAAGGAGTTCAAGACTCGATACAAGCACTACAGGCTTAGTCATGGAAGAATAATGATGGTTCCAACAAGTTCAAAGGCAAAATCAACAAGACTCAAGGTAAGAAGTCTTGGTAAAATCCTCACAAGAATAGAGTCGGTGATAGAGCTTCTGAATCCTCGAAAAGAGGAGAAGGAAATTCCTATCAAAAAGGCAAAGAAGAGAGAAAAGGGTATGTCGTGTTATAACTGTGAAAAATATGGTCACTTGGCCAATCATTATTGGTACAAGAAAGACAAGGGATCGACAAAAGGAAAGGACGAAGGATCGAACCTTGCAAGTCAAAATTTAGATGATTCTGATGATATGATGGTTATGGCTGCAGTTGTAGATGACCATGTCAAATCCAAGATCTGGTTCCTCGCCTCAGGCTGCTCGAATCACATGACTGGTTGACAAGTATGGTTAGTATATTTTGACGAGTCGAAGAAGAGCAAGGTCAAACCTGCTGATAATAGCTTATTGTAAGTTGAAGGTACTGGAAACATAGTTATTAAAAGGAGTAATGGAGCAAAAGCCTTGATCAAAGATGTACTCTATGTTCCTGGAATGAAGTGTAATATGCTAAGTGTTGGACAATTGGTCGAAAATGGGTTCTTAGTGGTTATGAAAGATGGAGCCTTAGAACTTTTCGACATCCAGAATAACTTGGTCTTGAAATCTCCGGTGTCGAAGAATAGAACATTTAAGACCATGATCAATTCGACTGAGGTACAATGTATGAAAATAGTCGTCGAACACAAAAATAGTTGGTTGTGGCATCTGAGATTTGGCCATCTGAATTTTAGGTCGCTCAATCAAATGATCACTCAAGATATGGTAATTGGTATACCAAGTCTTGAGATGCCCGACAAACTCTATGAAAGTTGTCTAGTTGGAAAGCAGTCCAGGAAGTCTTTTGTTTCGACTATGCCAATGAGATCCTCCTGCATACTCGAATTTGTACATGCAGACGTATGTGGTCTTTTTGAGTAGCATACCATTGGTGGAAACATGTATTTTGTTTCGTTTGTTGATGAGTTTAGTTGAAAGCTGTTGATCTATGTGATCAAGAAAAAAGGGCAAAGTATTCAAAATCTTTAAGAGATTCAAGATGCTTATAAAAAACCAGAGTGAAAAGAAGATCAATGTGCTACAAACAGATGAAAGTGGCAAACACAAATCCAAAATATTTGAAGCAATTTGTGCAGAACATGGTGTTGATCATGAGGTAATTGCTCCTTATACTCCTCAACATAATGGAATAACATAAAGAAGAAACATGACCATATTGGAAATGGCAAGATGCATGCTGAAGCAAAAGTATTTTCCAAAATACTTATGGGGTGAAGTTGTTTCGACTTCTATTTATATACTGAACAAGTGCCCTACCAAGAAGCTGAAGAACAAGGTTCATGAAGAAGTGTGGAGTGGAAAACGACCATCAGTGAGTCATCTGAAGGTGTTTGACTCTATGTCTTACAAGCATGTTCCTGATGCAAGAAGAAGGAAGTTTGATGACAAGAGTAAACCTATGCTTCTGGTAGGATATCGTAAGATTGGAGCATACAGGTTGTTCAATCCAATTAATCAAAAGAATATGATTAGTCTAGATATTGTGATTGATGAAAATTTTGCATGGGATTGGAATTCTAGTAATGCAATTGACAAGCCATTGATGAGCTATGATTTTGACGAAGCATGTAATGATGTTGAAGTCGAAGATATTATCGATATTTCAGTTAAAGTCGAAGTTGTTATTGATATACCCGACATATTCAAAGTCGGAGAGATTATGTCTAGCACAAGTCAGAGACCTCAAAGAACTAGAGCTCGTCCAGCAAGACTTTAAGACTATGAAGTGGTTGGTGATGATGAAGTCAAAACAGATGGAGAACTAGTTCATTTTGCTTTACTTGCATGTGCTGAACCAATCAACTATAGCAAAGCTATAAAGAATGTGAAGTGGAATTCTTCTATGGTTGAAGAGTTACAAGCAATCGAAAGAAACAACACATGAGAGTTGGTCAAATTTCCAGCCCATACAAAAGTTATCGAAGTGAAGTGGGTGTTCAAGTTAAAGCACAATGTTGATGGGTCGAAGCAAGAAATAAGGCCAGATTGGTAGCTCGGGGATTTCTTCAGCGAGCAGGACTCGACTACTCTGAAGTCTTTGCATCTGTCGCAAGATTGGAAATTGTTCGGCTAGTGGTAGGCTTGGCATGTAAGCAAGGTTGGTCGACATTTCACTTAGATGTGAAATCGACATTTTTAAATGGATCTTTAGATGAAGAGGTGTATGTCACATAACCTCCTAGATTTATGATTAAGGAGGAAGCAAGGAAAGTATAAAACTTGCACAAAACGCTCTATGGTCTCAAGCAGACACCTAGGGCATGGAACAAGAAGACTGACTCATACTTGGTTGAATTGAGATTCGTCAAATGCAAATCTGAGTATGGTGTCTATGTTCAGATTGTGGCACAAGATAACAATCATATGCTTATATGTCAATAACTTACTAGTAATTGGAAATAGCTTGAAGAACTTGTCAAAGTTCAAAGAGTTAATGAAGAAGGAATTTGAAATTTCGGATATGAGAAAGTTGTCATACTTTCTAGGCATGGAATTTCAAATTCCGAAGCAAGGTATGGTGCTACATCAAAGAAAGTATGTCAAGGAGATACTCAAGATATTCAGGATAAATGATACAACTCCTGTATCTTCGCATATCAAACCAAATTTGAAGTTGGAGAAGTATGGAGAGGAAGACAAAGTCGATGCAACTTTGTTCAAACAAATTGTGGGATCTATGAGATATGTGTGCAACAGTCAACCTGATATATGTTTTTTAGTCAAATTAGTGAGCATATATATGAGTGAACCAAGGGTGTCACACATGAAGGCTGCAAGAAGAATCCTGAGATACTTAAAAGGATCATGAAACTATAGAATTTTATTTCAACGAGACTCTGAAAGCAAAGAAACTATGATTATTTGTTATTCATATGTTGATAGGTGTGGAGATAAGGAAGATCGAAGAAGCACTACTAGATATTTCTTTCAAGTATTTGGTGCCCCAATCTCATGGTGCTCGAGAAAGCAACCTGTGGTGGCATTATTGTCGTGTGAGGCTGAATATATAGTAGGATCATATGTTGTGTGTCAATCAATCTGGATCAGATATGTGCTGGAAGAGATTGAAGTCGAAGTGAAGAAACCTCTGGTGTTGCAGATCGACAACAAGTCAGCCATAAATCTTGCGAAGAATCCAGTTTTGCATGGAAGAAGTAAGCACATAGAAGTTAGATTTCACTTCTTAAGGGATAAGGTGAATAGAGGTGAACTTGAAGTAAGGCATTGCTCAAGTGAAGCACAATTGGCCGATATTTTCACTAAAGGATTAAAGATCGACAACTTCCTAACGCTGAGAAAGAAATTAAGAATAGTTCAAATCGACAATGATTAGTGTGTTCGACAACTTGGATTATAGGGGATATGTTGAAATATTAGATATAATCCAAGTTGAGTTGTGTGACCCAAGTCCAAAGTTAATTAAGGTTTAAGATTTGTTACTTAATTTGTTATTTTACTTAGTAGTCAAGTCACTTAGGTGTATATAAATAGACACTTTATAATTCAGCTTATTAATTCAATTCAATAATACAATCCTTATTTTCTTATTCTTTCTTTCTCTCCTCACTAAAAGTGTCTCAAGCACTACCATGCCTTTGGTGAAATTTTGATGACTAACCATATACTTGTGATAAAACTCATGGAGGATCATATGGTACAGAGTGTCGTTATGAGTTTGAGGTGTATGGTCAAGAATGAAGTTGGAGAGCATGAGGTGAACTAGTGGTCAAAGGATCGATCAAGATGTAATATTTATGGTAAGCATTTTTTATCTGTAAATAGTGAAAAAGAAATGGGAAGAAAAGTGCCAACAATTCTTCAACAACTTGATGATGTTGTTGAATATCCTTATGTGAATGACGAAATTTTTGGAGCTTCATCTTGATACATCGGTGAAAGTAGAATTGGTATTACTTATTGAGATATGGTAACGTCTTTGGAATGGCTGATGATTTTCCCATAAATGGTAAATGTGTTTGTTATTATAAAATGCGGGGATTGCCTCTACATATTGTTTATTTTTCAATATGAGATTTACCCTTCCTTTTAATGAATTTGAAGTTGAAGTTCTGAATCAATTAGAAATTTATCTTTCAAAATTTCACCCTGTGAGTTGGGTTTATGTGAAAATGTTCCAACACTGGTGCGAATATAAGAATGGTGTTCATATGTTGACGTTATTCTTCCATTTGTATTATGTTTTTTAAAAATATGTCGACTCTGACCACCCTCAAATCTACTTGAAGTGCGATCGTAAAAATTTGAAGTGTATATAGATAGCTTTGAAGAATTCAAAGATAAATATTAATTTATTTCTCTCAACAATCGTGTTGTTCATGAAAGTCTTGTTGAGATTCCAACATAAGCCTTTGAGGCTGGAGAGAGAAGTAGATGATCACTTTGACAAAGCTTTTAGTATAGTGTTTATGGTCATCAGTAATCAAAAAGATTATTTGTGAAGTTAGTACTTCAAACGTTCAAATGAGTATTTGAGACATGTGAAATATTGTCAATAAGTGAAAAGAATAATAAGTAAGGGTGTACATGGGTTGGATAAACCCTACAAATCTAGTAAAACCCACACACCCCGACCAAAAAAAGGACTGGGTCGAGTCATTGGGTGAACCGGTTTTCAAAAATAAATAAAAAAACATTCAAAATAATTGGGTTATGGGTAAATCCACACCCAATCCACAAAATCCATAGGTTATTGAGTGATTATTTTTTAGCTATTTTTTTTTATAATTTGATAAGTGATGATTTTGATGTCTTTAATCTTGGTTGCTTCAATTACAGCCTTTTGAACATCTTTTATTTTATAAATAATGATTTTAACTTATTTAGGATGTTGCACTTTAATTATTTTGATGTTAATTCTTATAAGTCCTAAGTATTTTATAAATTTTAGGTATTACTGTAATGTAACTTTAATTTTTATAAATATGTTTATGATAAATTTCATTGTGCATTTAGACATTTGATGTTTTAAAAAATGGCGGTAATAGGTTAAATTATTTATTAAGAACAAATGTGACAAATCATTTATGATTATATAAGGAAGAAAGAAAATTGGGTAACACACTACCCAACCCAATCCAACCCACAAATTTGTAATTTTATCAAATTCGACTCAATGATGATATGAATGATTATTTACTTCACTCAAATCAATATGCTCTATATGGATTAGGTCATGATTTTGTCTAAATTCAACTAAAATCGACCCATATACACCCCTAATAATAAATGTGACTCAGGATCACAGTTATAAATGCGGATACCTATTGGATGTGATCACCAATTGAAATTGAAATGAGGGGGGAGGCCGTACTTCTATTATGTGTGCAGATTTGTACAAGTTTCCCAGAATGAAGGTTTATATGTGTCACTTAGTGGAAAGCTCTTTACTAGATTTGGCTTATGAACTGAGTATGTCTAGACATATTTTATCAAAACCTTTTATTCAACACCATGTCTGGAGTTTTTTTTCCTTTCTGGCCTTTCAAAATATTATGTGGATACCGCAGCATTTTCCATTCAGAAAATGAAGGAACATAAAAACGACACTAAGCATTGAATGTGAAACATGGAGGTACTCATTGAATTGAGTTGGGAGAAAATTAAATCAAAATGGGACCACAGTTGGTGGGAAGCCCCCCGTTTCTCAAAAAAAAATGGAAGTGGTAATAATCAACATAACATGCTTGACTTTTGTGGTAGACAGGATACATACATCTATTAAGTATGTGGGCTATTATCATTGCCATCAGCTAATCCTATGATGTTTTTCTTAAACAAGTAGTGAGTTGATGTAATGTTCATGTTTTATTTTATTTTTTCAACAATGACTTTCATGATTTATGTCTACAGAAAATTGGATTGAATTAGTAATTGCATTTACTTTAAATTTAATTCAAATATGTCAAACAACTTAAATAGACTTTTACCATAGTATATTCTTAGGCACTTTTCTGTGAAATTGTACTACGGATTGACTTCACAGTTCACACAAGAGTGGTTAGGTTGGATTTAGAAATAAAACTTATGAGGAGAATAATAGAACCAATAGGTATTCTGAGAGAAAAATCAATAAATTAATCAATGTCTAAATAAACTTTCATGTTACAGGAATTACAAATTGTATTAACATTAGACTGGTCATGAATTACAATGTAAATTATACAAAACTCCATTGTTCATCTTCATCAATAAGGTTTACCGGGTTTGTTGTCCCTCTTATGCTGAACCTTTAATTTCTTACCTCCTAATTGGCATCCATTCATCATACTAATTGCAGATTGAGCATGATCTGGGGAATCATAACTTACAAACCCTGCAAATGAGAGTGTGTTCATCAAACACAAGCTCCAAACACAATCCATGAAATTGATTACAATTAATTAAGAGCATAGGTTTACCAAAACATTTGCTGACACCGGTTGCTTTGTCAACAAAAACTTTAGCGCTTAAAACTCTACCAAAAGGTTGAAAAGCATTAGCAAGCTCTTGATCTCCAAATTCTTGAGGTATGTGGTAGATAAATAGATTTGCGCCAGGTGGTCCTACGTGAAGTATAATAATATGCAGAATTAGCACCAGGTAACATTTAACGTTGTAAGGAAATAGTCAGGGCAAAAACATAAAGATATCAACATGCTTAGTATGCATGCATTCATTTAGAATCAGGTAACATTTATTGTTGTAAGGAAATAGTTGTACGCAAAAATATTAGTAATTTTTTTGTCAACAATAATCTTGCGTATTTATTGCAGACAACTTAAAAAAGAATGGAAGGTATAACTAACCTTCAATCTGACCACCGCCTGAATTTTTGCTGGACCCTGAAGATGTAGCTGAGTTACCGTTTCCACCGGAAGGCGAAACAGAACCGGGAGGACTATTCATAGGCCTTGGACTAATCATACCTGCAGGATAGGGCATTGGAGGTTGTAGACCTGGCACAGCAGGATAAGAACCAACATAACTTGCAGGAGGCACATGATAGTTTCTAGGATTCATGTTGGGGCCAAGATCAGGCCGCAAAGCATTTCCTTGATTCATGTGAGGCATCATATTATGGTAACCAGCTTGATTCTGCATTGGCGGCATGCGGTACGGCATGAGCCCATAACTTGCTGGAGCCTATCAAGAGAAAATTATTGTCATTGCATATCTGGTCAAGAAGTTAGAATGGAAAATAACAAACATAAATGAAAAAATGTAATGGTTTTTGAATGAATGACAGTAATATGGTGAAGTACCTCGTGAATTATTTATTAAAAAAAAAAAACTATAGTAGTCTTTTATTGTTATTACCAACATAACTAACCTGATAACCATAGCCATTATATGGGGGAACGTAGCCCATAGGCATGGCTCCAAACAAGGAAGGATGCTGAGAGTCAGCATGTGCCACATTAGAAGCTTGAGATTGTGCTTTCTGAGCTCTTCGGGCTTGTCTTTCCTTTTCAGTATCAGCCCATTTGACAACTAAAGGAACACTTGAACCCTATACATGAAAAAATAATATCAAATTGTAGTTATACTTGTCATGTTAGTGGTATCTCGGTCAACTTTTGTCATGTGTGGATAACATATAAACCAAGTGACAATAAATAACTTTCCGGAGGGAATTTAGTATTTGATCAGTAATTTGTTGGAAGACTAGTTTGTCTAGAGGGAAAGTAATTTGTGGTTTTGAAAAAATAAGATAGAATGCAACTCAGCTACAGCCCATTTATGCAAGTTCATGAGTTTTAATTCATATATCTTATATTTCATATACTATTTCATATATTATAATTGTGTCAAACGAAACAGGGCACAAGGGTTTGTGAATGGGCAACAATCCCAATCTTGAGAGTTATTCAGCTCAAGCTGATTTATTGCAAACATGTAACAAGCTTAACAAGCCGAAGCTTGATTTTCCCTTTCCAAGTTCGGATCCAGTTCGAGCCTGTCATATAAATAATGGTTAACGGGTCAAGCCTAGGCGTGGAACATTGTCTTATACAGGCCATTGTAGAAAACAATCCCACCATTAGGTTTCCAATCTACGACAAGGACACAAAACTGAAATAACAATTGCAGGTCTATAAAGAAATCTGAACATGATTAAATGTTCACGTCGCTCACCAACAGCATTTTGTGGCTGGATGCCGCTTGAAGGTCCAAAATACAGCAAAGACCATCTACAACTAAAGTTGTAATTGAGTTTGAAGGCATGTACTTTTCCACTCTACCACATGCAAGGAACCAAAGGCATATTATCAATCTAAAATAGCCCCCTTGTGCCATCTTAGTCACGGCGGTTTCAGCGACAATTTGCACTCATTGCATCAATAAAATTGCATATAGTACCACTAAACTGCTAAATAGTATCATTCAGATAACAATATAGTTTCATACTGTATATTAAATCTAATTCACTCCATCCCTCCATTAGTAAAATACTAACTAATGGATGAAATTTTTAAATACATTTCTTATAGGTTTAAATATGTTTTTGGTCCCTTAAAATATATTAATTTGTTTTTAGTCCTTTTAAAAAAATTCTTCAAATGGTCTCCCAAATGTTTTCTATCATCAAATTTGGTCCTCGCTATTAAATGTTCCACATGTGGCCTTTATAGATGGACTAAAAACAAAATATTCTTAGGGACAAAATACTTAGGTTAAAATAACTTTTTGGTCTTCTACATTCATTTTTATTCCCTTTATAAAAAGTCATGTTTAACTTTTTTAACGGCGAGGACCAAATTTGTTACTACCAAAAATAGAAAATAGGATTAAATATCAACCTCCATTTTGTGTTTTCCATTGATTGCCTCCAAAGCAGCCAGAGCTTGTTCTTTAGTTTCATATTTCAAAAATGCACAACCTACTACAACATGGTAGAAGAAACATGAATAAACCTTGTGAATTGTGATTAAGAAAGGAAAAACCTTGAAAGAATAAATAATGAATTAAGATGTAGAATCAGCACCTTTACTTGTCTGTTGAGAACCTCTTAAAAGCTGTAAATCCTTTATAGTTCCGTACTTGGAAAAAAGTTCGGATACTTCAACTTCAGAAACATTCTTTGGAAGCATGCCAATGAAAAGTTTGTGTTCTGGATTCAAGGACAACAAGTAATTATTTATCAAGATATGTCTTCAATGTAAATAATATAACTTCAGTACATGAATGAATCACAAAAAAAATTGTATTGTTGATTAAAATATTAAATAAAACAATAAATATAAACCACACCTAATCTTTCCAGCTCGCCGTCAGCATACTTCACTTGCAAAGGACTAGATGCCTGGATTAGAACGAGAAAAATCATATCATATCATATACCACGGTCTTAAGAAATAAAATTCATAACATCAACAGTACAATGTTCTATGAAAAGCCTTGGCTAATCAAGAAAACAAAAGTATAATAGTATTGGGCTTTTTATGCATATTCGAATAAAAAATACAGGAATAATCAACAAATACAATAACCCCCTTCTTAAAAATTCTCAACCTTAAAGGACCAAAAATTTGCAATAACCCCCTTCTTTTAAAAGAAACAACAATGTCAATCAAGCATAGGTAGGATTGACTGTACCAATCAATCAATGCCAAAATACTCTTCCAAGTGTTAATGATAGGACAACATGGACAAATGGATTTTGATGACTTAATCATTGGGCCCAAGTCAGACACCTCACACACTTATAGCTTCTAGAAGGTTGTGGAAGCTAAGGGAATAATAAATAGGTAGGATAATCCCTGAATTTTAGGGAATATTCTGTTATTAAAGGAAGGGGTGGAAATGAGTAATTCAATTAGAAAGTTTGTTATGAGAGATACTCTGGTTTAGGAGCAATTCTGCACTGGCTTAAGAGTTCTTGGAACTCTGGTTTAGGAGCAATTCTGCTCTGGCTTAGGAGTTCTTGTAACTCTGGTTTAGTTTTTCTGTTTCATTCACCATTGTAAGAGCTTTAAGCTCAACTAATTGTAGTAAATAATGCAGTGTTCATATTAATTTTCCGGGTTGTATCAATTAACACACAAAGAAATGTTATTAATTGTATGTACACTTAAGTATAATATACAATATATAACAATGAATATGTAAATACCTTATAAATCAATCTCTAAGTTGTATTTATTAATAAGGGAATAGGACTATGACCTGAACAATATCATTGTATTAATATTAAAAGAAGTTAAATAACAAAATGGAAAATCAACTCCATTTATCCCATAAAAATTTTCATAGTTGGTCATTTCACACAACTTAAGGAGAAATTGTAAATAAGGAAATACTAGTAGAATAAAAATTCTACCAAATTAACCCTATTAAGTTACCAGATTAAAAAAATTATAAATGAGAGAGCTAGAGAGAATAGTAGTTTTACTGAATTATCCTTAGTAGTTTCACTTTCATCGTAAATGCAAAGTGATATGCCTAATACTCATCAAAGTGATGCAAGAAGTATTAATTAGAGAATAAATTATTTTAGTTAGTGAGTACAATTAAAAAATAAATAATGTTATATTGAAAACTGAAAAAGTAAGTCAATTTGTGATTTTCTTTTGCAAATACTCCCCTCTAGTTCTTAATATCAGAAAAAAATTGTTTTTCAAATTCATTGAACAATTAATGTATTTGGTCTTTGTAATAGTCTATATACATTAATTATTTAACAAATCTAAAAAACATTTTTTTATATTAAGGACCAGAGAGTAGATCACTCAATTTAGGAGTGAGCACATAGTAATTAGTTATATGGTATAATTGGTAAAAAAATAATTAATGCTGTATTGAAAATGACATTTTTTTGGGACAATTTTTTTTTTCAAATATAATAATTATTAGTATATGATAAAAAGAATAAAGACTTATATGTCCATGATGAGAAGCAGGGCTCTAATTGAATCTAATAATGACAATCATAATATTACCTCAATTTACCAAGGATTTAAGGCTGCTACGTCAATACATTATAAGATAAACCCAAACCCCCTCCCCGAAAAAAATCATTCCTAGAGGGATTCAAGGCACAGTAAAAGTGTGATCAGATTGATTGCCATGATATTTTTTTAAAAACATGCATGTGTATCTGCTTATGCATGTTAGATTCAGACTAACTAAAACAACAAACTTGGCAAATAACTTCCATCATATGTAGCACCGACATTTCAGACCGAAGACGTGTTTGGTGTCACGGATGGACATAACTTACATTCAATCACTTGTATTTTCTTAACATTATAACCAGTGTTAACAATCACTACGAAAAATAGCAGTTTGTTCAAACTTCGCTACAGGTTGGAAGCCAAATAGTAGTTAGTACCTTGGAAGTGCTTCAATAGCTTCCAGCCAATGACCAATAAAGAAAGTTAGAAAAATAAAGACACAACCAAGAACTAAAACACTAGTGAATGAATGTGGAAAGACATTAAAAGCAGTGATGAAAGCTATAAGAGTGAGTTCAGTGGGTTACCCAAATATAGCACAAAGCACCAAAACATAAATTGCTAAAATTAGACAAAAAGTATATCCACCAATTAAGAAACTCGATACTAGTAAAAGCAAAAGTTACTAGTAGTCGTCACAATTCACAATCAATCCATTTATAACGGAATCACCATATCATTGAACAGAATAATAACAGATCACATTCAAGACTATAACAACATAAAACCAAAAATAAAATTACTATACTAACCCCAGGTAAAGTTTTCTTATTGTGACACGCATTAACGGCCTTATCAGCTTCATCTCTAGAAGGACAAATCACAAAGCAACAACCTACAAAAAAAAATTAGGGTTCAAAAAAGGGAATGAAGAGAAAATTCAAAAATTCGAAAAATTCCAAAAACGAGATTCAATAGCGGAGAATGCGAGATTTGAAATTGAGAAGAAGAAGAAGAAGAAGAAAAAGAAGAAGAAAACCTCGAGAAGCGCGAGTGGCTTTGTCTTTGATGATGTTGACTTCTTCAACCAAAGCAAACTCTTTGAACATTGTAAGTAACTCATCTTCCGTCATGTGCTTCGGTACTTGACCTACGAAAAGTTTCACACTCTCTTCGTTAGATTTACTCTCTTCCTTCGTTTCCGCCATTAATGTAGTTACACGAAGCTTCGTTTCTTCTCAACAATGATTTTCTCTCTCTCTCTTCTGAGATTCAGTTTCGTTTTTTTAGAGTCCTCGATGGTAAAATTGAGAGTACTTTCTCTCTCCTCTTTCTCTCTCTGGATGATGAGTTATGGGAAATTTGGATCTTCAATTTGTTTGCATAATAATGTTATGTTATTAATTGCAATTTTTCTAATTATTAAAACCTTATGTTCGCGACATTTATTTCTGTTTTTTTACCATTATGCCATTACTTATCAAGTGGATTGGACACAGTGCTGTATGCATAGCTGTCCTCAATACACTTCCTAATTGGAAAATTATTATTAGTACTTTTTTGTTATTTTCTAGAAAATCTAGATGTGTTTTTAAATTCAGAAAACCTAATAAATGGTGGTTTTTGTAATTTTTTAAGTTGTTTGACTTATTTTAGAAAATAAAATATTTATACCAAAAAGCAAACAGTCAGCATGCAACTTGAAGCTTTTTGTGGACTTCTTGTCTATCCTATGAAAATGTAATTTGAGTTTTATAAATACTTATCATTAAAAAATATCTATTTTTATATAAAATATATATATATATATATATATATATATATATATATATATATATATATATATATAATATTGTATTCATTTTAGTAGAGTAATTAAGTTTATTTGTTTGTAAAAAAATTCTAAAATACTAGTATGTTGTAATGAAAACCTAATAAATGTGGATTTTTTAAAAGGAGTATGAAAATAAATAGTCAGTATATGCAACTTGAATCTTTTGTGGCCTGGTCATTTATCATATACTAATATAGTTTGACTTTAATAAATATTTTTTCAAAAAATAAGAATAAGGGTTTTTTCGTTTTTGATTAACAAATTTGATAAACAACTCTCCAGAATATATTTAATTAGTTGTTTTTATGAGAAAGAAGAGAAAAAAATAATATTTCCTTTTTTAGTAGGACAGAGTACCAAGTCGAACTGAAGTCGCTGTAGTTAACGGTCATCTTAGAATGTTACTACCGAGAATGAAAAATGAATCTCCACGAAACACAATGATGGATACATAAAAGTACAATTGTGTGCAAATTGTTGTCATGAACATCAAAATGTGATTCACTTTTCCACGACGCAAGTGGGGGAAGGGTAGGTTGAGACAGTAGGGGTGAGTTGGTCAATTCAAAACTCAACTAAGTAACATGTTGGTTTGGTGTTTTGTCTTTATACATTTATTTTCGGTCAACTTTTATCTCCATGCTATTGCTATACTACTATTAAAGTAGTGGTAAGTGATTTTAGTTTTTTTTTAAAACATAGATAAAGGTAATTTTGAATATATAGTTGTTATTTTTTATTTTTTTTATAACCCGTTGAAATAAAAGAGTTTTTAACAAATATGAGAAAGAAGAGGACAGAAAAGAGATAAAACTGAATTGAATAAGAGAAATGTTATTGAGTAAACTTGTTAGGATTTATAGAGATCTTAACTTGTCACCCCTTACTTATATCTGACAATCACCGTTTTGTATGAATAGATGATACTAATTCTATAACATCTTCACTCATTTTTTGAAATTCACCTCTCATATGCGCGACTTTTGAATTCTCTAGAGCAATATCGAAAAATTCGATGGACTTATCAGAAATTTCAAAAACAATATGTTTTTTTATCGTAAATAATTAAATTTGTGTGATTTTGTATTGTAAATTTCAAAAATTCTGATAATTGTGAAAACATTTACCCCAAAAATTTCACACTTTGCGGTACCAAAATGACATGCAAATCCCTGGAAATTTCAAAATTTCCGATAGTTATAAAAAAATTATTTTTTTCCCGAAAATTTTAGAATTTCTGGAAAAATTAGGAAAATTTTAAAATTAGTGAAATTTCCTGTAGTTATTAATCTTTTTGTTTGTTTTTTGTAGTGAAATACAGAGGCAGGGACTGCACTGTTGCAGGCAGAGTGACAGATAGAGCGGGAGAAGGTTATGGTTGTTGAGGTTGAGTTTTCCCAAATACGGGTTGGATGAGTGGTTCCAACCGGTTCACACCAAAAACGGTTGGATGAGCTGGGGCAGTTCTATGCACCTCTTAGCACCTCATGTCGAGCGTTGGAGCAGTTGAGCGACCCATAGACGATGATGAGGTTGTTCATGCTCAGGATGTTCATGACCCAACGGTCGAGACAAATGTGACACAAATTGTTGCTGAGGTTGTTGATGAGATGGTTCAGCCATATGTCGTTGTTGCAGATGAGGTGGTCCAACCAGATGTCGTTGTTGCAAATGAGGTGGTCCAGCTAGATGTCGTTGTTGCAAATGAGGTGGTCCAACCAGATGTCATTGTTATTGATCCAGTCATCTGCTACTACTGACACAGAGGTTACAACTCTTTTGGTCGAACCGTCTATGCACACTGATTAAGGATTTCTGGGAGGACATATTGACTGGTCGATGCTTATTGAGTAAGTTGACTGTGTGACATGCCGACCATGGCAGTAAGAGGTATATATATTTTATGTTTAACTTTAATTTATTTATTATTCTTTCATGAAAGTTAACTACTAATTTTTTAAAATTTGTTTGTTACAAGATTGTCTCCCACTAAAGGTGACATTGCACGGATCAAAGTTGAAGAACATCCCTAAGAATCCAATGCTTAAGCAGGTCATGTGTATTGTACGTGATTTTGAGCTCATTGATTTTGTCGGTTGCTCACTTACCATGTTCAACGCTCCACTTCTTACTGCTTTTGTTGAGCGATGACACAAGGAGACATCTTCATTTCATATTCCATTTAGGGAGATGGTTATCACTCTAGATGATGTCTCATCATTGTTCCATCTCCCTATCACCGACAGATTCTGGATGACTCGTGTTATTAGTTTGTCGCTTGCATGTTTGACTGTTACACAAGATTTACGAGTTTCTGAGGAGACCATGTTGGAGGAGTTTGGCTTTAACAGGGGATCTCACCTTCGTATATCTTGGCTTCGGGATAGGTACGAGGAGCTTGTCACGACACTAAGTTATGAGGTTTGTCGCTAGGGTATACATGATACATCTAGTATCATGTATTCTCTTTACGGACAAGTGAAGTGTTTATATCGACGCCCGATACATGTGGTTATTCAGTAGCCTTAATGTTACCAGGTGGGCTTAGGGATGCACTGCGTTGACCATCCTATGTACAACACTTGGAATGGCAACAATATTTGAGATCAGACAGCTTGTTGGTTATTTGAGTCTATTACATGTATACTTGAAATTATTATGTGTTACTGATTTCTTATTTAACTGTACGAATAACATTTCTTAATTACTATTTGTTATGTCTGTATTTTGATATGAGTGCTCTATATACGAGTATTTCCCCACCATATGTGACAGGAGGGTGCAACATTCCTCAGTGAGGGGCCCCACGTGCGAGGAGATGAAGGGTCAGCCATTCATATCTCAGTGGTGTTGCGGAGTACAGGAGGAGGCTAGATGCGCTGACTATAGATGATGTCATATGGACACCATACACTGATCATAGAGTCCACCATGAGTTTGATGACTCTTCTTTATATTAAGGTTATATGCAGTGGGAGACCATGGTCGCTAGACACTTGCCTAAGAGGTGTCTGTGACAATATGGTTATATTCTAAGCATCCCACGATCAATTCAGGATATTCCATCTACGGGCATTGACATGTGGTTTCAGAGTAACATCATCAGCTCTGGTCATGCCATTAGAGATGGTGTAGTTACGGTTCAGTATGCCTCGCAGTGTGAGTATTGTTATTTGGAGCGGTACCTCACTGTATCACACCCTTACATCATCCCACATGTTAAGCATACATATGATATTGGGCCTTCCGATATTGGGGTACATGTCGATGACATGTCTCCGCCGCCTATTACAACTAATGTTGATGTTGATGACCAGCTGTGCCTCTAGATGATTGTAGTTATTATGGATAACCTCATGGGTTTGGTAAACCCAGATGGAGAGGTTTATATTGGATTATCTCCCGTTGCACACATAACTCGTGGGGACCTATTTAGGCATTGTTGTTATCTTTATGTATAATTTGTATATTATTTGTATATTACGTGTAACATTACTCGTACATCTTCATCGGAACTTTTTATTAGATAATATTTTTGATCATCCATTGATGCAACATGAACATAAATTAATATTTGACAATGGATTACATAACTTAAATATAACTTAGGAAAAAGATAATAAATAAGAAAACCTAGACACTACCAGATGATTTTGGACGTTCCATCATCTTAATTGTATCATCGACAGACCTTGAAATCTTAGCATGTAACTTGATCGTCCCCTTTGTTAACCTACGACAAAATGATCTCCATATATCCTTCACATCTCCATCGGTGTTCAACTCAATAAGGTTGTATTTTACCCTTTTCATCGGTATTAATCCAATCTTCACGAAACTCGATCTTTCTCATCTTTTTGTTTTCGGTATCGAGCAATAATTCATTCAACTTAGATATCAAGGCGACGAGAGATGTGGTGCCATCCATAAGTCAAAACTCTACGGGAGGTGAAGCTACGTTGAAGTACACTTCTGCCTTAATAAAAAATTGAGGAAGAGGTATTTTGAGATATTTTTATCAAACAAAAGGTGTCCCCCTATTTATACAACTTTGCATTTATTCTGAACCACACAAAATATCGGTGTAATCACAACCATCCAAAACTGTCAGCAAAATCCCGAGCGTTTAAATTTTCAAACAAATAACACTACCGGGATTATTGCTATCTCTGAGTACTTGACAACATACTAGGCTCCCGAATTCCTTGGAAATGCACATGCAAAAGAGTTATATGATGTAATGATGTTTTATGATATGCAAATCATATGCAACAACATGGCCACATTCTGGATAATCTGAACATTTTGCTTGAAGTAAGTTTAAAAGTTCGACGTTACATGAGAAACAGGGTATGTAGGAGCTTGGTTTCCTGCACAAACCCAATATCCCACTCACAGGTATGTACTAGTCTTTCAAAGGTGATCCCTAAAAGGTCTCACAAAGTCATGGAATCAAGTGAAAATACTTTGCCGTAGTGAATTCTCACATGACAAGAGTACCCCCAAATAAAACTAGTTTGGGTGTGGATCTCGTGCCAACCCAATGCGCGAAATGTAGTTCAACACGACTATACACAAGCCTATCATGTGTGTATACTCAAGCTCAGGTGTAGATCTTCTCTAAAGTAACATCAACCCATCCTACAACAGTAAAATAAGATATCCATAATGGGTTAGCAAAATGAAAATCTAAAGCAATAAAATATGCAATAAACAACATAAGAACTAACAACATGGAACACTAAAATAAACATCAAAACAAATAAGAACAAACAAAATTATGCTTGACTCTCTCTATCAACTAGGTTCCAATGTCCCCAGCAGAGTCTCCAGCTGAAGATAGCTGACTGAAATTGGTGTACACACCGAATGCATCGCACGCTCGAAGGTATAATAGAGTCTCCACCGAACTTTATTTATCCCAAAAGAGAGAAGGGAAAATATCGATAAAACCCAAAGAGAAACAGAGAAATAAGTACGGGAGTCGGTTATGCAAGAGGAAGGTATTAACACCCCTCACATCCATGGTATTCCATGGGAACCATTTTGAATTCTCTTGCTTAGATGAGTGTTATAATCTTCATGTGCCTGCAAAAAATAAACGGGGTTAGGAAAAGGGGGTGCTCGAGGAGGATTATGGCCATCATGCCTACGTATTATCATTATGCAATGAGAAAGTCAGGGCCTCGTAGTTCGTGGAACTGGGGAGGACTAGGAAAAGAAAGGAAGGTGCTCGCCAAGGATTCACATCCTCGTTCCTATGTATCCATATAGTGTAATAAGGAAGTCAGAGATCCGTAGTTCAGAGGATAAAAACTGAAAGAGAGATATGATTGGAGGTGTTGTTTAAACCGGAAAGAAAAGGGGAAGATGGTGTTTAAACCAGGAAATAGGGAATGAACATAAGGTGTATCCCAATAATAAAGTGGTGTCAAAACCAAGAAAGGGGAGTGACCATGAATGTGTATCACAAAAATAAAGTGGTGACAAAACGAAGAAAGGGGGAGACCATAAGGTGTATCCCAAAAAGAAAGTGGTGTCAAAACTAAGAAAGGTGGAATGACCATAAGGTGTATCCCAAAGAGAAAGTGGTGTCAAAACCAAGAAAAAGGGAATAACCATAAGGTGTATCCTAACAGGAAAGTGGTGTCAAAACCAGGAAAGGGGAATAACCATAAGGTGTATCCTAAAAAGAAAGTAGTGAAAAAGGAATGACCATAAAGGTGTATCACAAAAAGGAAGTGATGTCAAAACCAAGAAAGGGGAATGACCATGAAGGTGTATCCTTGAATTATGGTGTCATAACCAAGAAATGGGAATGACCATAAAGGTGTATCCCTGAATTGTGGTGTTATAACCAAGAAATGGGAATGACCATGAAGGTGTATCCCTAAATTGTGGTGTCATAACCAAGAAAGGGGAATGACCATGAAGATGTATCCCCAAAAGGAAGTGGTATCAAAACCAAGAAAGGGGAATGACCATGAAGGTGTATCCCTAAAAGGAAGTAATTGCAATGATGTTTAAACCAAGATGAGAAATAAAAGGAGCCACATGGCTAGTTGCAGACTCATCAGTGAATATACTAGAATTGCACTAAAGTCTATGAATAGAGACAAATACTATGAGAAACTGGGTTATCTGTCTCGTACTCAGAGATATTCTAGACAAGTGTAGGGAAAATACTCTCTCATTATTCTCTATTGCTTAAGGCTCATGGCATGCAATCCTAGTCAAGGACGGACAAGTTGTTGAAGCAAGTTCCTAAAGATGCTTGTGGGGATGAGTCAGATGACGAACTGTTGAGGAAAGTTTTACTCCACTGAGGGTCTTGAACTTGAAGCTCTAAAGTGACAGAGGCAAGTCCCATCAAGTGACCAAGGGACTTATGGTCACTTGATAAATACAAAGGGGGAATGTAATAGATGGAAGGATTTAGTAGATCAAATGTGACTTTGATCAAGCCAAATCAAAGGAGTAAGATTAATGAATAAACAAGATGCATGATCATGCAAAGCTAGTCTAAGATCTCATTGTTAGATAGCCCAAGAGAAATCCATGTGGGTGCAAAGTGTATTATCCTATGTCTCATTGTTAGGTAGCCCAACAGAAAGTCGTGTGTGTGAGAGTGTGTTAAACCTAAGCAGATAAATGCAAGAGGTAGATGAATAAACAGATGAATAAGACCACAACTCAAAAGTACAACAAGAGCAAAGCAAGTCAAAGCGTCTATAGGGTCCATGGTTCCAAGGTCACTCTAAGTCAAGCAAATGGTCTAAGCCTAAGTCAAAGTCCATTGTTCAAAAGGTCTTCAACACTCCAGGTCAAGCATAGATTTAAGATTACGTCTAAGTTACTTTTATCGTGTTTTGATTCATTAAGATTTAACAAACAGATCAATCAACAAGATAAGAAGAAACAGATGAATAAGGCAACATGAATAGAGTATGAAGTGAGATGATTAATGAGACATGAAATTAAAGTGAATTAAGTAAATGACATAAAGGTAACTGACACAAACTAAATGAATTGAATTAAATGGCAATAATGCAAAGAGCAAGAAGTAATGTTAGGAGTTAATGGCTAATGAATTCTGTCGGGACAATGTAGCGCTATGTTAAGCAATCGTAAGTAGGCTTATGTAGAAGTTATACCTATATGAGGCCGGTCAATAATAATGTATGTATCAGACAAGTTAGAGAATTAACACAAAGTTAATCTCCTATAACATGTGATACAATGATTAAAAGAAGAGAAGAGATGGAGATATAAAGAAGTGAGGAGGATAGTCAAGGCAATCACATAGGGATCATTTTATCCATAAATCAAAGGACTCAAAATACGGTGCATCAAGGGTTAACCTGTCATTGATGCAAAGTATTGAAGATGATTCATGATCATCTATCAACAGTTTTTGATCAAAGAAGGTTGATCAACCTCAAGTTCATCTATCAATGATTTGAGATGGGGAAGAATTCATCAACCAAGTAATTAACTCAATTCAAGACATCAAGTCATCATCAAAAATAAAATAAAAATGAATTAATAATGCTTAATAAAAGAAAATAAAAGAGAAAATGTCAAAGAGGTATTTAAACATCAAATAAAAGTCTAAGAAATGGAGAAGGTCAACAAAATTAAGAGTGAATTAACCTCAAAAGTTGGGATAAAAAACGTTTTAAAATGATCAAAATAAAAATCCCAAAAGAAAATTAAATGAAAAATAAGAGAAAATGTGAATTAAATACAAAATGAGTTTTCAAAAATGTGGAAAAACTATATGTGATAGATAATATTTTTATAAAATTTTGAAGAAAAAAAGTGGACTAAAAAATAATAAATGAGCGATTTAAAATTAATTTTGAAAGAAAAAGGAATTAAATGAAATAAAAAGAAAATAACAAATAATTCAAATGCAACAACAAGCTGTGTGGCGCATCCTGATTGGCCGGGAGATTTGAATTTGGCTCCAAAACGCACTAGGCAGCTTCATCTTCAACCTCCAGATTTCAAATTTTCAACTTCACGAACTCTTGTTTTTAATATGAATCAAATATGAATTCAGTGTTTAAACATCTCATCGTTCATGTCTCCCTGCATCAGAGCAATTGATTTGCTATGAACAGGGAGAATTTGCTAAAGAACTTGAAGAACCCTAGTTCTTCAAAGTAAAATTAAATTCCAAGTAAGTGAGGGCTTTTGATTAGTGGAGTAAGGAGAAGAGTGTGGTAACTTGTTTACTTGAAATGGTAAATCATATCTACCTTTTCGATTGGAGCTTCAGAAGTCAATAATGGTGGATTTGAAAGCAAAGTTGCAGAAGGATTCAGACCACGACAATGCTTCAGACGACTTCAAATGATGTCGATGAAGGATTATGGGCAAAGAAATGGAAGCAAAAAGGCTTGAATAGAAAAAGAGAGTGACTGATTATTTGAGGTATCGACCTTAAATGGTTCCATAGTTTGTTTGGCTTTTAAAGCTTAGGAATGAAGGAAAATCACTCCGCTATTTATAAGGAATGGTTCGGAAGTCAAATACGTGTGAAATAGGTCTGAATTAGTGTGAATCAACTTGGAAAATTTTAGATCCAAACCGTGTGAAACTTTGGTGCCAAACTCGGGATTTTGGAGCTTTATAAGTTGTTTCATGTTGTCAGCATGTGCATTTGGTCATAGGAAATAAGTTTGCACGCGTGAGAAATGATCCCAAGTTGATTTGGGCATGATTCAACATTATTGGTTACGGTGCAAAATAGAGTTTAGGTCACCATGTTCATGCTTAGGCCAATTCCAATCCACTCATGCGTTTTCCAATTTATTTGAGCTAAATGACCACTTCATAAAGTAGATCATGATTAAAAAAGAATCAAGTCCAAAGGAGATTTGAGGTGGAAGTGACATGCTTGTGAAGTTGAGGTCGTGACCTTTTTTTAGGATGGACAATTGGTCAAGCACTTTGCAACATGTTTGGTCATTTTTGGGTCCCAAGTTCATGACACCATAACTTTTGATTCCTCGTGCATTTTGAGTCAAACTTTGGCCAAATGATCTTTGACATAAGCTTAACAATATGCAAAAGGAATATGATCAAAAGGATGCTTGATCTGAAAATGGCAAGGGTGGAAAGTAAGGGTCATGACAAGGTTTTGACCTATTTTGGCAACTTGGCCCTTTGCACAAATGAATCCTTAATGAATGAACTGATGTTTGACCCTTGAATAAAAGTTATATAGAATACCAAAAGGAACATTTGGCTCAAAGAATCTTGGAAATTGGATAAAAATTAAAAGAGTTATGTAGTTTGGACCAAAGACATGGCATACCTGCAAATGAGATCAAACCAACTTGTACCCCCTTTGTGCAAACTTGATGTTTTCTTGTATTTCAAGCCACAATAATGATGGAATAAGCATCCTTTGATGAAAACTTGATTAGGGCTTGAATAATTTTGATAATAACATGGAGATTGAGTGAGGTGGCATGGAAACAAGCACATGGACCAACTTTGAATCCTCATGAACAAACTTGTCTTTCCCTTGATCAAAAGGCCTTTGTCTTTCCTTGATTTGGAGCATGATTACCTGTATGAATGACAAGAACAACCAAGTATTATCTCTTGGGGAGGTTAGGGTAAGTTGTTTAGCAAAACAAGATGAAACCCTAATGTTAAGATACAAATCACCCAGTGGTCATGCTTATGATCCCATGACCAAATGCAATGGTCATTTATGATATGGTTTGATGTATGCAAATGAACTATGCAAAAGGGAGGGTAAATTTTAGGGTATGACAACTAGAAGCAGCAGGATAAACAATCGGGTCAATAGGATCAATCACAACAAGAGCCGTGTCAGCAACATAAGTCACCATAGTAGCATCAGCTTGATTGACAACAACAGTGTTGTCCCTCTGGGCTTGCAGAAGTTCCAGAATGGTACCCATATGTCCTTGGAGTTAAGCTAGAGCCTCCCTTGTTGCAACATTCTCTTGTTCAAAATCAGACATAATTCTCTTTTTGTTGGCTCTGGTGAAGTACCGGTGAGTTTTCGTTTTCTGATGACGAGGAAGACGAATAGAAGCATTTTGTATTTTTGATTTTCTGGATAAAAAAATTGCATATGAATGAATCTGGTGTTAATGAAAAAGATTTTTGATTATTATAAAGTTTTCCAAACAATCCTCGAGTCTTTATTTGTCGCAAGTAATCATAAAGCATAGGAAATAAAAAGGCACAACATAGGATTGATAGTGAAAAGAAACCTTTTATATTCATAATAATGAAACAAAGAGTATAATTATTATAACGTTGCCCCAATGGCTACATCAAGTGTTCTCAAAACAAAAATAATGAACCCCCCCCCCCCCCCCAAAGATAACTAAGCATCCATTGTTTCTTGGTCAACCACCACCGTGCATCCTTGAAGTTATAGTCTGAATTGGTCTACTCAATAGATCTTGTAGCACTGATTCCTTCTGATCTAAGAGTACTTGCAAGTGACAATTGTTTCTTTCCCAATGTGTAGCTTCTTGTGGTAGCTGATAAGTATCTTTTTTACTTTGATGCGCATAATCCTTCAACCCTTAAATCTCTTCAACTGATTGTCAAGTTCTGTCTGGTGCTAAGATAAAGAAACATCCAACTGCTTAGTACGTATTCTTTCTTCCTTCAACTCCTTATTGCAAATCTCTAACTGTTCTCGAAGATTCTTAAGCTGGTCTTGGTAACTGATCTTTATCTTGCATGCTTGATATTGGGCATCGACGAGTTGTTTCTTCTTGATAAACAAGATGCCAATAGTCCCTTTCAAAGTGTCACCTACCTTCCTCCTCTTGAATTGCTCCTCTTGGGCTTCATCCACTGCCTGGGATGTCATGGACCTCTTCTGGTTAAGGTTAAATTCCAAGTCTTCTTTCTCCCTTGTAAGCCTACCAAGATTAAATCAGAGATCAGTGTTCTATTTCTCTAAGCTTTTGATACTCTCCTTGAGTTTTCCAACCTCATAGGTAGGAACAACTACAAACACAGGCTATAGGATGTTCATAGATGGCTCAAACGGAAATGGCATCAAAATTTCTTCAACCCTATCCTTGAACCACTATGTATAAGCTTCCTTGGCAATGCAATGCTTCTTCCCTAACTCAGATCTTCCTTGAGGATGGACTTTTGTCCAAGCTATGACGATATTCATTAGCAACTACAGATTTCCAACCCCTTCATACAATACAAACTTATCCACATGCCCGAAATCTGGCTTGCATAATAACATGTAACCCCACTAACATAGTGTCAACCTTGGATTATATTTAATCCCAACCTTTGTGCTTATGAGAGGTACATTGAGGAAACTACCACATTTAAGAATAATCTTGACACCATCATAAACTATAGAGTACCACAAAATGTCATAAGTCGTTAGAGACATGATCCTCTAAGACCATTTGAGATTGTCCTTGTTGAAATTCTGGCGTAGTCAGATTTCAGATGTTCTACTCCAAGTTATGACATCTGATCCAACATTGCTACAAATACAGCAAGATAGTTATACAATTCAAACCCAGTACTGATATGCACACATTCACAGATGTCACGACATCTGCTACTATATCACCATAGTATGGAAGAACACCCAGTTCTGTCCATCTGGTACAAAGACACAGCAGAGATCAACCATAGCACTTACTTCTGTTGAGCCTGCACAGTTATCAGCATGATGTCTCAACATTGATTTGAACATCACCTGTTACAGCATTACAGGTTTACCTTATTTTATAACAGACAAAATTATAACATGCAGAAGGTAAACAACACAAGTAATTGTTAACCCAGTTCGGTGCAACATCACCTACGTCTGGGGGCATACCAAGCCAGGAAGAAGATCCACTATCAGCAGTATTAATTCAGAGTTAAACTCCCCCGTTTACAACTCTTCACTTAATCCCTACCCAATGCAATCTATACCTAGGAACTCCTAGATAGAAACCTCCAGTTTCCATTCCTATCACTACAATTACAATGTAATACTAAACAACTTGAACTTGCTTCACAGCTTCGTTCAAGAACATAATCACTCTTGCCTACAGGCTTAGAGTTACAAAAACTCTCAGCTTTTACCACTGAGAAACACATGGTAACCTTCCCACAGATTGGGAGGTTTACCTCACACACACCCCTAAAAATTCATTCTAAGAGGCTTACAAAAACTAGGTTACAATAAGCTATTTATAACCTAATCACCCAACTGGATTTGGGCCTTCAGAAATCGCAGCAAACTTGTTCTTTGCTGTTACAAATTCAGCAGAAACTTTCTGCTACAAACAAGGTCTTCAATCCTAAAATCTCTCCATATATATCTCCTTATTTTGAGCCTATATATATTCCAAGACCTCCACAAATAATGCTACATAGGCTTCTAACTAATTTCCACATATTAGTGAGCTAACAAATAGGCTATTTGTTAGGTTCCTTAATTGTAGCTTGGTTGTTGGTTTCCTGGATTTTAGCCTGAGAAAAAAGCTGAAACAGAAAAACTAACCAACCTACAATATAGCATATGCTGTCAAGAATGAATGTCACAACATTCAGTTTGACTTCCAAATCATTAACCATATGCTAAGTCTGTGTTTCCTGAAAATAGACTGTACAATTTGCTGTACTGTACAGAGCCAATCTGTCCATACTTCAGTATCAGCGTACATTAATAAATGTCAAAACATCCAATTTGACATTCACACATAGAGCCTTACATCAGGTCTGTTATCCTCTTGATAAGCAGACTGAGTTGCATACTGAAATGTAGCAGAAAACCAATCTGCTTATTGTTCAGTATATGTTGTCAATGATGAATGTCATAACATCCAGTTTGACATTCAGACAGTAGGCCTTATGCCAGGTCTGGTATTTCCTTGATAACCAGACTGGAAATGAATACTGAGCTCTAACAGAACACCAACTGTTCTATTCCTCAGTATCTGCTGACAGGGATGAATGTCACCACATCCAATTTGACATTCAATAAATCCTGTATTAGCTAATCCTGCAGTAATATACTCAAGTATGTCATGACATTAGTCAAGACATCAGAGTACAGTTAGATATTCTAACCTACAATGCAGTTACACAACCATCTCCACAGCATGTCATGACATCAGTCAAGACATTAGAATCCAGCTAGTGTTTTACCATACAATGCAGCCAATCAAACATCTACAAACTCCCCCTTTGGCAAATTTTTGGCTAAAACACTTTGGCTTCACAACAGAGTCCATAGCAGCGGAAAACACACATCTAGCAGGAAATTAACCTAGCTAATACACTCAGAGTAGCAGCACACTCACACAGAAGTTAAATAAAAACTTCTAATTGCAGCACACATACACATACTCACACTCATAGAAGTGGAACCTCAGCTGCAGCACTACCTCTGGATAAGAGGATCTTCAATATCTGTTTAGGAAAACACTCTGTTGTCCTGGGGCATCACAGGTGTTACTCCCCCTTTTTGTCAAAAATGTTGCCAAAGCAACACTTTAAATTACAGACCAACATAAACAGAATTACACACAAATGACAGATACACAATCTTGATTTTACTTCACAGTTTTAATCAAGAATACCCCCTCTTGATCTTGCTTTACAACTTTGATCAAGACACTACCCACTTGATCTTGCTTCATAACTTTGATCAAGTAGTCACACACTGTCTTCACAGATAGACCACAAGCTTGATGATTACTTGCAGCACAAAGACAGAACTCCCCCTGTCATGAACAACCAACTGTCCTCTTGAAACTTGGAGATCACACATGAACATATCAAACACCCCAAAGTTGGGCCTTCACATACTTCCTGATTCAAAGAGAACCCAAACCACTTGATGAATGGAAAACATAAGACTCATCTTCATGTCTTCAAGAGCACACCCTCTGTTCAACCCTCTTGGCTGAACACATCCACACTCTGTGTCAATCTCTCTTCTAATCAGAACAGAAAACCACTTCACAAAATGTTCTAGCATTCGTTAGGACATCCTTCACAACATAACAAGAAGCACCATCTGATAATCTTCAGATATCACTGAGTCACCAGCTTGATCCAAAAGTACCCAGACATAAATTGGGACATATACATTCTCATCCCATTACGAGAGATAATCTTCCATAGATAGCTCAGAGCTTCTACCACAAGCTCCAAGAGATGAATAGAAAACACCTCCTTTTGTCTTCAACTTACTACTTTTCTGATCAAAAGTAATTTGTCTTAGACTTTCCTCAAGAATAATCAGCTGCCATATGTGGATTATCTTGATTCTTCGAACTCACTTCTGAGATAGACCAAATGCCACTGGTTGATTACCTCCTTCATGAATCCTCATATGAAAAAGTCAAATGCCATTCTTTGACCTATCCACGTCTATCAGGCCTCTCCCAAAGATATTATGACCTTCCAAGTGAGACTTAAACTTCAAGCTACATGTTGAACAAAACTTAGATTTTCTAAGGCATGAACATGTAACATCCTTTATATCCAGCAACTCCAAAGAACTGCATCGAGGACGACCTTTTTGAAGTATCCAATCTACAACCCTGTAGACCCTTCTATCTCAAGTTGATGTGCCACTTCACCAACTAAGAATCTGATGTTGAACCAAATGTCACAACATTGTGTTTTGACATCTAGCTGTTGAATTCAGCTCCTTCTTCTGCCACTTGAAAGAACTTCCTCCCTTCACAGAACAAGAGTTCAATGTTCTCATAGACTTGATTGTGGAACCAAGTTTGAGTAAACAACCTCCATCCTGCAGGTTTGCAGTTAAGTCATCCAAGCTCACACCTTGATGAATCCCTGCTTCTTCTCCAAAGACATCAGACACTCTGATGCATGAGTCTTCAAAATGACCAGTTAGAAACTAACCCTTCAGCTATACCAAGGATTCCACTTCCTAAAGCAAGGCTGTTTCCATGATGTTAAGAATGCTGCCACTTGTTCTTAACTTCATAGTGTGCATTAGCCAATGCACTTCCTTACTTAGATCAGAGATAAACTGATCCAAGTAACCACCATCAAGACTCTGATGTCTTCTTCTTCTTGTACACACCAAGGCTGAACATGTTTCTTGCCAGGAAACCTTTTCAGAGATCATATGCTTTTGCTGCCACCAAAGAGATAAATCATAAACCAATGTACTATCCTTCCTGTGATTCTGCACAGGGTCTTGAAGAAGAGATGTTCCAACATCTTTAAGAACATCAGTTATCTTGAGCTCCAAGGATAATCAATTAACTACTTGTACTTGGCACAAGTTGACATTGATCTTAAATCCTTTCCCAATATTCCTTTCAGATACTTCCACCATAAGACTACTTTGAAAATACTCTTCAAGTGTCAACATCTTCTGCTTGCAAGCACTTCAACAGTTTTGAAAATCTTCTCAGATTAAATTCACCCTTAGGAATGAGATAGATGAATTCTTCCTTGCAAATGTGTCACACAACCACCAGAACCCATGTGACACAGATCAACAGCCAACCAGACCCTAGGCTGACCAAACGTGAGGAGGTTAACCAAAACTCCCCCTCAAATTAACAATCATGGAAACTCCACACTAATATCCATGCATTGTACAAAAATGTCTCAACATGACATACATCATCCCTACTAGAGGCAACTAACTCTATGAGCTATACCTATACATACTCCAATCACACCAATCAGACTCCAGCTGACCATACGTACTAGTGAGCGAAAACAACACCAGTCAATAGTAGATATGCATTGCCAAAGCAGACTACCTCAACCAACTTCTGAATCTTCATATTCTCACTCCTTGAAAGAACTACCACTTCTGAGCGAGGTGTTTGAATAACAAGATTCATGGTCCCAATCCTCTTAAATGGAATAACAGTCAGGTTACCCCATTATTGACTTCTATCATCCAGGGGACTTGTCTTCCAGCACAACATAGTACTTCAGGGAACAACTATCTAACCCTGATCAAGTTATAGGAATAAGGCAAATAGCAGGCAATTGCACAATGTCACATCTCAACCAGCTCCACTTCTAGAGAACAGACTTCTAAGAGTGACCTTCTTGAGCACACACACAGTTGACCCTACCCTTGTCAACTTAGCACAAACAGATGTCTCCTCTTCCAGGTCAGGAGTAGGTTCCAAACAAAAGTATCCCTTTGTTTGACACCTAAAAACATCTGCTCTTCAACCAGTAGCTGCATGCTTGTTGAACAACATGTTCTAACATCGCATAGAACATTAGTTCCACCATCACCTACGTCTGGGGGCATACCAAGCCAGGAAGAAGATCCACTATCAGCAGTATTAATTCAGAGTTAAACTCCCCCGTTTACAACTCTTCACTTAATCCCTACCCAATGCAATCTATACCTAGGAACTCCTAGATAGAAACCTCCAGTTTCCATTCCTATCACTACAATTACAATGTAATACTAAACAACTTGAACTTGCTTCACAGCTTCGTTCAAGAACATAATCACTCTTGCCTACAGGCTTAGAGTTACAAAAACTCTCAGCTTTTACCACTGAGAAACACATGGTAACCTTCCCACAGATTGGGAGGTTTACCTCACACACACCCCTAAAAATTCATTCTAAGAGGCTTACAAAAACTAGGTTACAATAAGCTATTTATAACCTAATCACCCAACTGGATTTGGGCCTTCAGAAATCGCAGCAAACTTGTTCTTTGCTGTTACAAATTCAGCAGAAACTTTCTGCTACAAACAAGGTCTTCAATCCTAAAATCTCTCCATATATATCTCCTTATTTTGAGCCTATATATATTCCAAGACCTCCACAAATAATGCTACATAGGATTCTAACTAATTTCCACATATTAGTGAGCTAACAAATAGGCTATTTGTTAGGTTCCTTAATTGTAGCTTGGTTGTTGGTTTCCTGGATTTTAGCCTGAGAAAAAAGCTGAAACAGAAAAACTAACCAACCTACAATATAGCATATGCTGTCAAGAATGAATGTCACAACATTCAGTTTGACTTCCAAATCATTAACCATATGCTAAGTCTGTGTTTCCTGAAAACAGACTGTACAATTTGCTGTACTGTACAGAGCCAATCTGTCCATACTTCAGTATCAGCGTACATTAATAAATGTCAAAACATCCAATTTGACATTCACACATAGAGCCTTACATCAGGTCTGTTATCCTCTTGATAAGCAGACTGAGTTGCATACTGAAATGTAGCAGAAAACCAATCTGCTTATTGTTCAGTATATGTTGTCAATGATGAATGTCATAACATCCAGTTTGACATTCAGACAGTAGGCCTTATGCCAGGTCTGGTATTTCCTTGATAACCAGACTGGAAATGAATATTGAGCTCTAACAGAACACCAACTGTTCTATTCCTCAGTATCTGCTGACAGGGATGAATGTCACCACATCCAATTTGACATTCAATAAATCCTGTATTAGCTAATCCTGCAGTAATCTACTCAAGTATGTCATGACATTAGTCAAGACATCAGAGTACAGTTAGATATTCTAACCTACAATGCAGTTACACAACCATCTCCACAGCATGTCATGACATCAGTCAAGACATTAGAATCCAGCTAGTGTTTTACCATACAATGCAGCCAATCAAACATCTACACTTGTTCTCGATGAAAGGACCCTTCTTGGGCAGGTGCAAAATAAACCACATATGTAGCAGACGAACATAACACACGATGGTACCCTTCTTCTTAAGTAATAAGTGTCATGAAGAAGTGTAGGAACCAAATTCTTAGACAGGAAGTTGTGAATATATACAAGGTCCACAAAATCTTCCATACTAGGAAACAACATTATCCCATAGACAAGCAAAGAGAAAGCAACATTGAAAGTTATCCAACTTCCAACATCAGCAAAGGCAACGACCTTCTCAACCAAAAACTTCATAGTAAAACCATGAGTTCCACCATAAGGCTTAAGATTGAGTTATACTTTCTTCTTTTTCAAATGCAAAGCTTCGGCTAAAATACGAGACTTCGGTAATTCCTTGGTACTAATAAAAGGAACCTGACCCCTAATTCCAACCCCCAAGGTATGTGAGTATTCCTCCAACATCGGGGCCAACTAATAATCCTGAAAAGTGAAATACGTTAAGGGAGGATCATACAACTGTATCAGAGTATGGACTATTATAGTGTTCACTTCAGTTTTGATAATACCTAAGAGATTCCCGTAGGCCTTCTTGAAATCCTCTTTGTGATCCAGACCCAAACAAGTTCACAATCCCTTCAAAGCTTTCAATTGGGGTTCCATAAACTTGTAAATGAACACACTTATTATGCCATGATTCATGCTATCTCTGAGTACTCGACAACAGACTAGACTCTCGGATTCCCTGTAAATGCATATGCAAAAGAGTTATGTAATGTAATGGTGTTTTAAGATATGCAACAACATGACCACATTATGGATAATTTGAACATTCTTCTTGAAGTAAGATCAAATGTTCAACGTTACATGAGAAATAGGGTATATAGGAGTTTGGTTTCCTACACAAACCCAATATCCCTCTCACAGGTATGTACTAGTCTTCCAAAGGTGATCCCTAAAAGGCCTCATAGAGTCATGGAATCAAGTGAAAATACCTTGCCGAGTGAATTCTCACAGGACAAAAGTACCCCCTAAGTGAAACTAGTATGGGTGTGAGTCTCGTGCCAACCCAACATGCAAAACGCAGGTCAACACGAATATCCACGAGTTTATCCTGTGTGTATACTCAAGCTCAGGTGTAGATATTCTCTCAAGTAACATCAACACATCCCAACAACGGGAAAATACAGATATCCAAAATGGGTTAGCAAATCAAATATTTAAAGCAATAAAATAAATGCAATAAATAAACATGATGATAAAACAGGCAGAACATGAAAATAAACACCCAAGCAAACAAGAAAGTAAACAAAACTAGGCTCAAGTCCTTCTAGTAACTAGGTTGGTATCCCCAGCAGAATCGCCAGTTGAAGCTAGCCGACAAAATGGTGTATGAACTGAACGTATCACACGCTCAAATGTACAACAGAGTCGCCATCAAACTTTATTCATCCCAAAAAAGGGAAGAGAAAATATCAATAAAACCTAAAGAGAAATAGATAAACAGGTAAGGAAGTTGGTTATACAAGGGGAAGATATTAGAACCCCTCACATCCATTGTACTCCATGGGAACCGTTTTGAATGCTCTTGCTTGGATGGATGTTGTTATCTTCATGTACCTGCAAAACAGAAAATGGGTTAGAAAAAGAGTGCTCGAGGAGGATTTTGGCCCTCATGCCTACGAACTCTCATGGTTCAATGAGAAAGTCAGAGCCTCGTAGTTCGTAGAACCGGAGAGGACAAAGAAAATAAAGGAATGTGCTCGCCAAGAATTCGCATCCTCGTGCCTACATATCCTTATAGTGCAATAGGGAAGTCAGAGTTCCGTATTTCAGAGGAAAAAGACCGGGAAAAAGACAAAATTAGAGGCGGTGTTTAAACTGGAAGGAAAAGGATTACGAGAGCACTAGGACTGACATGGTAAGTAAGAAAGTAGGAACTTGTCAAAGTATAGGGACTCACATGACAAGGGTCTTACCAAAGCATTGGGTCTCATATGGTAAGGAAAAGAAAGCAAGAACTTATCAAAGCACATGGCTCACATGAGACCAAAGTATTGGGTCTCACATGGTAAGAGGAAAGAAAGCAGGAACTTGTCAAAGCACAAGGACTCACATGAAAAGGGTCTTATGGAAGCACTGGGTCTCACATGGTAAGAGGATGGTGTTTAAACCCGTAACACCTCAAAATTTGCCCTCCTCTCTTGGGACTAGCTTATCATATTGCATTTCATCTTGTAGGTCATTAGGCATTGCATCTTGGCATATCATGTGGAAACAATAAACAAGTCATCCTCCTAAGTCTTGTTCAGAAGATAAAGAGATTGAGAGATGCAAGCCTGAGGGTCTTAATGAATTGGTCACTAGCCATTTGAGGGTTTGTGCTTCAATTAGGGTTTCTTGGTTCTTCAAGGAGATTGGGAATTATCTTGGTTGAAGTGGTACATCACCATCATCATGGTATTCTCATCACCAAGAGGTTTATTGTGCCTGATCAGTTCCTTGGGATTAGGGTTTTGACCTCTGGTCAACCCTAATCAGTTAATTTGTGCCAATCAGGGTTTGTCAAGGAGAGGAGGTCTTCAATGAGGTGGGGATCATCATATGCTTTTATTGAGCTTGTGAAAGCTAGGGTTTCATTTTGGAGCCATTTCATCAGGAGATTGAGGCTCAAATTCATCTGTGCATAGCCAAGTCATCTATCAACTGAAAAAGTCAACCAAAAGTCAACTGATGGATTTGGAGGTGGGAGAGGGTTAGAACTACTTCATTCATGTTCAAACAAGTCTCATTTGACATTTCAAACATCAACATTGAAGAAAATAAAGTCAGGACAAAACTTTCCAAAAATAGAAAGTGACTTGTAATTCAAAATTGCCAAAAATGGAAAGGTTTTCTCCTCAAGATTACATCATCAAAAATGCTTCAAATGAAATTTTGTTGAACATGAAAGTTGTATATCTTGTTGTCCCATTTCCAAAAAGTCCAAGAACATGAATTTCTCATGTATGGTTGAGAAGTTATGGATCAATCATGGTCAAGCAAATTTGAACTTCACAAGTGCATAACTTTTGAACCATAAGGCCAAATGAAGTGGTTCTTTTTGCAACATTCTTGTTTTGACATGTACTATCCAATTCATGCATCATAGGCCATGCATTTTGATCATAAAAATTTTGGACTTTTCATTTGAATTTTGGAGGGAAAGTGGTAATTCAAAAATTATGCATTGTATTCACTTCCTAACACTTGCATCTGGTTCAAAACAGGTTTTTAAGTGATTTCCAAAGGCATTTGTGTACTGTTACATTGCAATCCCATGCATAAGGTGCATTGTGCAAATTTGCACTTACACCTTTAATTTCATTAATCCTTGGCATTTGCTTAATCATGATTAGCAAGAATCATTAACAACACATATAAAAGCATAATCATAACAGAAAACTTCATTAATACTTCATTTTGCTCAGATCTAGATCTAATTCACCAATCTTCACATTTTTTTCTCTCACTTTTCCATCAAAGTTCTTCACAAACATTGCTTTGTTCTTGATTGAATCATCATCCACAAGCATAGTTGAGCTGGATTGAAGCAAAGTTTCAAGGATTTTCGAGCTAATTTGGAACTGTTGAAAGCTACATCCATTAATGGCAATTGAAGATTTGAGCAACATCAAGCACGATTGAGCATCAATTCTTCATCCATTCATTCACATGAGCATTGGAGATCATCTGTTTTTGCTTTCCAGGACTTAAAACAACCGATTCCAGTTCTGCACTTCCATTAAGGTCAGATTTCGAATGTCACGATTCTTGAAATTGATAGGTGCATGTTGTAGATCTCTCATAGGTGATTAGTTTGAGCTTTGTATCGTGGATTTTCATTAAGAAATAAGCAAGTTATGGTAGATCTAAGTTTGGCACATGAATGTTCTTGCATGCGAATCTTTCGATATAGTTTGATTTAGCAAAATCCAAGCCTAGCATGTTAATGTATGTTGAAAGACGAGTGCAATGGTGTATTGGTTTTGAATTTTTGTGCATAATTGTTCTTGACCTCGAAATTATGATGAACATGATGAACTTCTTAGGGTTTCCGTTCCAGAACTCGATTTGATCCGTTTGAGCGCTTTCTGCATGTATTTTCGTGTTAGAGACCATGCATTGGTCCATGCTGGCGTTACGTGGCATTATGATTGGTTCAGCTCGCTTGCCTTGGCCACATAGGCTTAAGTGAAACGGTGCGTTTCACTTAAGCACGCCTCAATTTGAAACTTGGCTCGGTTCGAATCCCAGTTGAGGCGCTTTTCCAATTGCTTTTGCATTTTTGTTCATGTTATGCTATCCATTCACACCATGCCTTCATCCATGTTTTTTTAATTTTTCATTCATTTAAAAAATTCATAACTCATTGATGGATGATCCAATTGACCTGGGAATTTTTGCATGTTGTTCCTTATGATTTCTAGTTTTTTATGAATATTTTTCCAGAAATTGTGCACGCATGAATTTTGTTTTGGCTTAGGGATTGTGTATGTATGTGCTTTCTTGACCTTGCTTGCCATTTTCTTCATGAAATGATGGATTTTAATCCAATGCTTTTGAAACTTTGCATGCTTAAACTAGACATCTTAATGGACATTTTGGTATAGAGTTTTCATTTTTCTCATTCCTGGTTGTTGAGATATGATCTGTTTAATATAGGTGTGACAATGTGTGTCACACCTTTGCTTGCTTGACTTGAGGATTTTCTTTGCCATGCCAAATGAACTCTAAATAATCTGATTTTTTTGCATGATGTTACTTCTGGATGTTAGGATTGCTTGTAAATTTTTGTGGAATTGTTGGAATGATTTCTGATTTGTTTGAGATTTTTCTTGCTGGTTAGTCATTTGTGGACTTTTGGATAGTCATGAACTTCAATGATTTGTGAAATGCTTGATGTTTATCATATGGATTTGAAATTTTGTACATTGATTCTAGACACTTTGAAGTTTATTGTGGCTTTGGTTTGAGGTCTTCATCATGTTTGGATTCTGTTTTAGGTTTGTGTTAAGTTGATGTATGAAATTGTGCCTCATTTGAGCTTGTTTGTGCTCACCTTGTCTTAGGGAATTTAATTTCCTTGCTTAAACTTGTCCAAATGCCTTGATTTTTGGTGTGTTGATCATGTAATGAGTTCTGTTTATCCATGATTTTTCTTGAGATTTATTGAGTCATTTTGGAATTGATATGGATTTGTTCATTCTGTTGCTTCAATGAGCTTCCAACTTGTATGCTTTGCCTTATTTGATTTGTGAAATGATTTTGGTGCATGATATGGATGTGGAACTTTTTGGATGATGTTCTTAATGGATTGAGCTTGATTCTTGTCAAATTTCATGTTCTGTTTTGGATTATTTCTCCCACTTTGACCCTAGGCCCTGTCCTAGTGGTTTGTGCTTATGTTTGGGTTGTGTTTTCAGGTTAAGAAGCATATGGCCATGAGGGAATTGATTCACATTGCTTGAGTTGACTATTTGGTTTATCTTGACTAATCTTGAATTGTTTTGTAGGTGGCTTTTGGATCATTTGAGTTGAGCTTGTGCCTTGCATATTGTAGCTTGCACTTGTTGTCTGTTTGACCATATCTGTTGACTTTTGGATTGTCTGTTTGACTTTGTGAGTTGTGTACTGATTAAGTTAGATTGTTTTCAGGTACATTAGTTGCTTAAGTTCTTTGAACTTGCTTTCTCTTTGCTTGGTTGCTTAACCATTTTAGGTATAACTCACTGACTTCATGTAGTCTGGAAGACCTGTCCTGTTACTTGGGCAGGCACCTGTCTGAAGCCCTCCTTAAGAGGCAATGCTTGTGTTTGTTTATCTTTTTGCCAAGCAGGAAAAGACCTTTGAAAAGGCAATTGGCAGATAAAAGAGATGTGCAATCCATATCCTGCTAATCAGTGTGTCATCCCTTTGCTCACATTACATGTTGATGCATTGTGGATATTAACCCAAGATCTTTGTTGAGTCAGTCATATGTGGATAGAATAGTTTCTGCTTTCTGAACTCCCACACCTTCTATTTGAGTCAAGCTCTCCCAGGCCAGGGATAAGAGCTGTGAGGCACACCCTTCACTTCCCATTTCATCTGCTTCACCCTAACTCTCAATGTTAGGGTTAAGAGCTAACTACACCCGATTCCAGTTGGCTTGTGTTTCACAGCCTAACCTTGTGTGAGCCCACTTTGTTTGTATATAGTGTGTGCTAATTGTGTGTATGTTTACTTTGCTTATTCTGTTTAGGATAGCTTACTGCCTGTGCAAGTTAGATAGAAAACTCAACCTAGGACCATTGTGGATTGCATGATAACTATTAGGCTCGAGTCAGTCTCCCTTCTAGTTTGTCATTTCCCAGTCTCTGGTTAGGAGAAAGTTTCTCCCCTGTTAAGGGGAACTACGTTGCCCTGATCCTCATACCAGATGAGGTACGTAGGCAGGAGGTCATACGAGATCTCTCTAGGCACCCTTTTTCTTTTTGCGTGTGTTTTGCTTGACAGTTACTAGGCTCGAGTGCCAGACTCCTTAGTAACTTGTTGTTTGTTACCCTTCTTGTGTGTGTTAGGAGATGGATGTAAGCCCAGCGATTGGCATTTTGTATCCTATTGTTGTATGCTTGGAGTCCGATATAAGTCCAGCAATTGGCGTTTGGTTTCCAGTGTGGGTCTGTTTGGTTCGGAGTCTGATGTAAGTCCAGTGATTGGCATTCATTTTCCATGTTTGCCTGTTTGCTTGTGTTTTGTTTCGGCGTGCGTGAGCCGAACTACGGTAGCTCTGATTCTCATTCCAGATGAGATACGTAGGCATAGGATGCGATATCCTAGCGAGCCCTTTCCCCTTTTCCTCCACCTGTGTTGTTTCCAGTGTACGTGTGTGATGTTTGTGAGCAGCGTTTAGCAACCTTATCCTATCTTTCTGAGCGTGGATCCCGTCGAGTACGACGTATGCGTAGGGGTGCTAATACCTTCCCTTCGCATAACCGACTCCCGATCCCATCTCTCTTTGGTCGCGAGACCATGTCTTTTCCAGGTTTACTTCTAGCGTTTCCTTTCCCTCTTTTGGGATAAATAACGCACGGTGGCGGCTCTGTTTGTTTTTGTTTTAGCCCGCCGGTTGTTTTTCGCGGATGCGACAAAACCAAAAGAGGATAGGGGGTTAACCATGAAGGTGTGTCCCTGAATTATGGTATCATAATCAAGAAAATGGGTTAACCTATGAAGGTGTGTCCCTAAGAAATGTGATTATAATGGTGTTTAAACCAAGAAATAAGGAATGACCATGAAGGTGTATACTAAAGATAGAGGGTTAACCATAAAAGGTGATGTCCCTAGAAAGGTGGTTACATTGGTGTATAAATAAAGAAATAGGGAATGGCCATGAAGGTGTATCCCAAAGACAGGGGGTAACCATAAAAGGCGATGTCCCTAGAAATATGATTACAATGGTGTTTAAACTAAAAGGAAAGATAAAAAGAGCCACATGGCTAGTTGCAAACTTGACAGTGAATTGACTGGAATTGCACTAAAGTCTATGAATAGAGGCAAATACTCTAAGAAATTGGGCCATTCGTCTTGTACTCAGAGATATTCTAGACAAGTGTAAGAAAGATCCCATATCATAGTTTTCTATTTCTTAAGGCTCATGGCATGCAAGCCTAGTCAATGTTTGACAAGTTGTTGAAGCAGGTTCCCAAGGATGCTTGTGGGGATGAGTCAGATTATTATGATCTGTTGAGGAGATCTGTAGTCCACTAGGAGTCTTGTACTTGTTAAGAGGATGAAGCCCCCAATTAACATAGACAAGTCCTATCAAGTGACAAAAGGACTTTTGGTCACTTGACAAAGACAAATGGGAAGTGTATCAAATGACATGATCTAGTTGATCAAAGTTAAATTTGACCAAACCAAATCAAAGGGAATAGAATTGATAAACAAACAAATATACATGATCATACAAAACTAACCTAAGGTCTCATTGTTATGTATCCCAAGAGGAAGCCATGTGGGTGCAAAGTGTTTTGTCCTATGTCTCATTGTTAGGTAGCCCAAAAGAAAGTCATGTGCGTGTAAAAGTGTGTTAAACCTAAGTAGATTAAAGTAAGAGGCAAATGAATAAAACAAATGCATAAGACCAAAAACTCAAAAGTTCAATAGGAGCAAAACAAGTCAAAGTGTCCATAAGGTCCATGGGTTTAAGGTTACTCCAAGTCAAGCAAAGGGTATAAACCTAAGTCCAAGTCCATAGTCCAAGAGGTCTTCAACATTCCAAGTCAAGCATATGTGTAAGATTAACTCCAAGTCACTTTATCATGTTTTGATTCTTTAAGATTAACAAGCACATCAATCAAACAAGATAAGAAGCATCTGGTGAATAAGGCAATATGAATAGAGTATGAAGTGAGATGATGATTAATGAAACATAAAATTAAAGTGCATTAAGTAAATGACATAAAAGTAAATGACATAAACTAAATGACTTGAATTAAATGGCAATAATTAAATGGCAATAATGTAAGTGGCACAAAGTAATGTTAGAAGTTAATGATCAATGAATTGTGTCGGGAAAATTTAGTGCTCTGTTGAGAAATCGTAAGTAGGCTTATATAGAAGCCATACTTATCTGAGGTCAGTCAATAACAATGTATGTGTCAGACAAGTTAGAGAATTAACACAAAGTTAATCTCCTACAATATGTCACACAATGATTAAAAGAAGAGAAAAGATGAAAGGTATAAAGAAAGAAGGGGAGAGCTAAGGCAATCACATATGGATCATTTTATCCGCAAATAAAAGAACTCAAAATATGACACATTAAGGGATAACCTATCACTGACGTAAAGTATTGAAGATGATTCACAATCATCAATCAACAGATTTGAATTAGAGAAGGTTGAATCAACCTCAAGTTCATCTATCAATGATTTGAGATGTGGAATAAATCATCAACCAAGCAATCAACTTAATTCAAAACATCAAGTAAATATAAAAAAGAATAAAAAATGATTAAAATGATTTAATAATGACTAAATAAAGAAAATAAATGAGGAAATGTCAAAGAGAGGTCAAAACCCAAAATAAAAGTCCACAAAAAATGGAGAAGGTCAACAAAATTAGAAGTAACTTGACGTTAAAAGTTGGGGTGGAAAATGTTTTAAAATGATTAAAATAAAATGTTAAATGAAAATTAAATGGAAAATAAAAAAAATATGAATTAAATGAAAAAAATAATTTGAAAATAAAATTAAATAGAAAATATTTTTAGAGATTTTCTATAAACATTTGGAGTTAAAAAGAATTAAGGAGCTATTTTAAATATTTTTTGAAAGAAAAAGGAATTAAAAACAAATTAAAACAAACGAAAAAGATTGAGCCATTAGATATGATTACTAAATTCTAGTCAACTGATCAGATGGCTAGGACCTAAAGTCAAAACGCGCTCACCATGAGGATCACTGCACCAGATCATAGCGGACAAAACAATTTAAAAAAACACGCGCCAACATATGATTGGTCCGATGTTTGAATTTTGGAGCGAAATGTTTGAATCATGAGGGAAGCATGATCGTCTTCAACCTCAGTTCAGATTTTTGCAAAGTCATGAACTCGTGTTTTTAACATGAATCAACCATAGATTCAATTGCAAACATCTCATCATTCATGTCTCCCCTGTATCAGATCCATTTATTGGCTCTGAGCAGGGAGAATTTTCTCAAGAAATCTAAAAAACCTAGTTATTCAAAGTAAAATTAAATGATGGATAGTTAAAATTAATACCAAGTAGGTAAGGGCTTTTGATTAGTGGAACAAGGCGAAGAGTGTGGTAACTTGTCTGCTTGAAATGGTAACTCGTATCTACCTTTTCGATTGAAGATTTAGAAGTCAACAATGGTGAATCTAGATCCAAGGTTCCGAGGAGCTTCAAGCTGAAATAATGATTCAGTTAGCTTCATAGGGTGCCGATGAAGGATTCTGGGTTTAGATTTGAAGTTAAAAGAGCTTGAATCAAGGAAATGGTTGACTGGTTATTTGAGGTATCAGGCTCCAATGGTTTTAGAGTTTCCTTGCCTTTCAAGGCTTGAAAATTAAGGCAAAAACTTCCTCTATTTATAGGTAATGTGTTAGGATCCAAATAAGTGTAAAATGGATCTTAATTCGTGTGAATCAATTAAAGAATTTTCAGATCTAAACTGTGTGAAAATTTGGCACCAAACTTATGATTTAGAAGCTTTGCAAGTCGTTTCATGTTGTGGTCAGATGCGTTTGGTCATGGGGAACAAGTTTACACACATGAGAAGTGGTCCCGAGTTGATTTTGGCATTATTCCACATTATAGGTCACGGTGCAAAACAAAGTTTAGGTCATCGAGTTCATGCTTAGGCCAATTCTAATCCACTCGTATGTTTTCTGATTTTCTTTAAGCCAATTGATCGATTCATGGAGTAGAAAATGATGCAAAAAGAATCAATTCTAAAGGAGATTTGAGGTGAAAGTTACATGCTTGTGTAGTTGAGGTCGTGACCTGGTTTTTAGGCTGGGCATTTTGTCATTTTGAGGTCCTAAGTTGATGCTACCATAACTTTTGATTCCCTCGTGATTTTTTAGCCCAACTTGGGCCAAATGATCTTTGATAAAAGATTAATAATATGAAAAAGGAATGGAATCAAAAGAGTGTTTAAGCTAAAAATGGCAAGGGTGGAACGTAGGGGTCATGGCAAGGTTTTGGCCCATTTTGGCAACTTGGTCTTTTACACAAATGAGGTCCTAACTGAATGAATTTATGTTTGAGCCTTGAATAAAAGTTGTATAGGATCCAAAAATGCACATTTGGATCAAATAAGCTTGTCATTTGGATAAAAATTGAAGGACTTATGGAGCTTAGACCAAAGGCATGACATACTTGCAAATTAGGTCAGACCAACTTGTACCCCTTTGTGTAAACTTGATATTTTCTTGCATTTCAAGCCACAATGATGATGGAACAAGCATCCCTTAATGAAAGCTTGATTAAGGATTGAATTATATGGAGAATATCTTGAATATTGAGTAAAGTGGCATGGAAATAAACACGTGAACCACCTTTGAATCATCATGAAGCAAACTTGCATTTCCTTTGACAAAGAGACCTTTATCTTGCCATGATTTGAAGAATGATCACCTAAATGAGAAACAAGAATAACCAAGTCCCATCTCTCAATGAAGTTAGGGTTAGTTAACAAGCAAAAACAAGATGAAACCCTAATGTTAAGATACAAACTAAGATGTGGCCATGCTTGTGATCCCATGACAAAATGTAATGGTCATTCATGATATGATTTGATGTATGCAAATGAATTATGCAAAAGGGGAAAATGAAGGGCAAATTTTTGGGTATGACAACTTCCCATATTTAATCATCTTAAACATGAAGGTGAAAATTGCATTTAGCTTTTTGTGTGTTCAGGTGGAAGAGGAGTAAATACATAAATATCCGAAAATTTGCCCATGATTAAAAAGGATTGTAAGGTATAACAAATAAACTTGTTGGTTTGGTCTGTTGGTGATTGACTGAAATATTCCGCGGGGGAAGATAGATCAGCTGCAAAGTAAAATGCTTGATATGCACTGTGTATCCAATGCAATGTATGATTGTTTGATTATGATACATATGCAAAGTGAATATGGGGTAGTTATATTAAGGATTGCTGATGAACGATAGACTTCAACTCATCGTTATCCACACCAAAGAACTTACAATGAAGAACTTCTAAGTTACCACCACTGCTCGAAAAAACCTTCTGACTGAGGACTACCATCAGGCTCCGCTGGGGAAGAAGGATGCATGACCTTACTGAGCAGTTATTGAGATACAAGCATAGAACAAGTGTGTAACTGTAAGCTACTGATAATCCACTAGGGAGTTTTCAGCAATCAAGAAATGCATAGAGTTTTCCTTTTGATTTAGATTTTTATTTATTCTCAAAGTATTATGGCATTATGTAATCAAGATTGGAAGTTATTTTGCAAACAAAATATGGGAAAATAAAAAGATGAGAAGTTACCGAATAACGACTTATTTTATTGATTGTGGAAAATTTTACATGTAGGGTGTGTACAAGGATGCAAAAATCCTTAAAGAGGAAATTGAAAAAATTGAAAAACAAATTAAATGACAATGAGAAATTTGTTTGACTTTCCACTGATTACAACATTGGTTGTCATTCGCTATAGCAATGGGCTCTGATACTTTGCTTCTATTGATGGTGATTGGACTGATATGATGTCGCCTGAGGTCAAGCTAAGGGTGAGAATATGCTCAAAAGATAATGTCAAGATATAGTCAAATTCATTTATCCCTAACTTGCATGGAATTTTTTATTCTTTTATCCATCGGGATGCCATTTTTGCCTAAGTCGCCCTTTCTGGTTTTCAACTTAGCGAGCTTATATCTTTTTTTTTGTTAAATCCCTAACTTTTGCATGAACATTTCTTTTTTTGGGTCCATAGGGATAGCCATTTTTTCTTAGATTGGTTCTGATGGATGCCAATCTAGTGGGCTTTAAATTCATTTTTTTTCTATGTATAATATTTTTTGACTATATCTGAGTTTACCAGCATCGGTAAGTCATCCCCATCCATTATGGTGAGAATGAGAGCCCCTCTTGAGGAGACCTTTTTGAAAATAAAGGGTCCTTCATAGTTGGGAGTCCACTTGCCTCTAGGATCCGAGTGTATAGGAGAAAGTATTTTGAGCACAAGCTCACCGACTTGGAATAAGCGAGGAAGAACATTCTTATCAAAAGCTCTCTTGAGGCGTCGTTGGTACAACTGACCATGGTAGACGACCATCAAGCGCTTCTCTTCGATGAGATTCAACTGATCATATCTTGATTGCACCCATTCAGCTTCATTAAGGTCTGCTTCCATGATAACCCTTAGGGAGGGGATTTTAACTTCAATAGGCAAAACAACATCCATTCCTTATACTAGCGAAAGGAGTTGCCCCAATAGAAGTATGTAGTGAAGTTTTGTAGTCGTGCAAAGCAAAGGGAAATATCTCATGCCAATCCTTGTATGTCTTAACCATCTTCTGGACAGTTTTCTTGATATTTTTGTTAGCTGATTCTACAACGCCATTCATCTTGGGCCGGTATGGCGAAGAGTTGTAATGCTCAATCTTAAACTCTTGGCACAATTCACTCATCATCTTATTGTTGAGGTTGTTGGCATTGTCAGTAATAATCTTGCTAGGAACGCTGTTGCGAAATATTATTTCTTTCTTGATAAATCTTGTAATCACTTGTCTCGTGATGTTTGCATAGGAAGCAACTTCCACCCACTTGGTGAAATAGTCAAAGAGGATGAAAGGATGATCGTTGGAAGCTTTTGGCTCAATCATACCAATCATGTCAATGCCCCACACAGAGAAAGGCCAAGGAGAAGTCAAGACGTTTAATGGATTCGGTGGAACATGGATCTTGTCACCAAAGATTTGTCACTTGTGACACCTCTTGACAAAGTTGTAACAGTTAACCTCCATTGTAGTCCAATAATACTCATCCCGAAGGATCTTCTTAGCCATAGCAGACCCTTTAGCATGTACACCTTCATAACCCTCATGTATGAACCTTATGATCGTGTTTTCTTCGTGTTTATCTATACATTTGAGCAACACGGAATCATAATTCCTCTTGTATAAAACATCCCTATTTAAGAAAAACTTAGAAGAAAATCTTCTTAAAGCCTTCTTATCAGTGATAGGTGATTTCTCGGGACAATCTTGTCTTTATAGATATCTCTTAATGTCGTAGCACCATGACTTATCGTCAGATTTAAACTCCATTGCTAGATAGTGCACTGGTTCATCCAAGTGGTCAATACGGATGACAAGTGCTTCATTCTTCCACTTGTCTTTAAACATGGATAAAAGAGTATCTAGAGAATCAGCTAACTGACTCTCTTCCCTCAGAATGTAATGAAAAGTGATTTCATCAAAATAAGGAATCAATTTTATAATGTGTTCTTTGTACGAAATCAACTTCTTATACCGAGTTTCCCAATCTCCTCGGACTTGACTGCTTACTAAAGTAGAATCTCTAAACACCTTAAGAATCTTGATTCTCAAGTCCATGGTTGCTTCAATACCGTAGATGCATGCTTCATATTCTGCCATATTATTGGTACAGTCAAAGCATAATCTAACGGTGAATGAAATGTGAAAACCAGTTGGAGATGTAATAACTGCTCCTATTCCATGGCCTTTTGCATTAGAGGCACCATTGAACACGAGCGTCCATCGCGCTTCTAGTTCGGATCCTTCATCTGGGCCTGGAATATTACAGTCTCTGATGAACATGATATCTTCATCGAGAAAGTCAAACTTGATCGACTGGTAACCCTCCATAGGTTGATGGGCAAGATAGTCAGACAAGACATTCCCCTTGATAGCTTTTTGAGTCACGTATTGGACGTCATAGTCGATTAATAATATTTGCCACATGGAAATTCTTCTAGTGACAGCAGGCTTCTCAAAAATGTACTTTATTGGATCCATTTTAGATATCAACAAAGTTGTGTGGCAAGTCATATATTGTCTCAGGTGTGGAGCTGCCCAAGTTATAACATAACAAGTCTTCTCCAAGAGTGAGTATCTAGTCTCACATTCAGTGAACTTCTTGCTCAAGTAATATATTGCATATTCTTTACGACTCGTTTCGTCATGTTGACCCAATATGAAACCCATTGATTCATTTATCACGGTGAGATACATGATTAATGGCCTACCGGGAAGCGATGGTTCTTGCAAATACTTTTTTATCTTGTCAAATGCCTCTTGACAATCATCATTCTATACGATCGTGATATGTAATTAAGCCGTCCAAGGAAACCTCAGACTTCTTTTTCTGTTTTTGGGAGTTGGCATGTCTTAAATGGCTCTAACTTTGTCAGGATCAACCTTAATACCTTTTTGACTCACTATGAACCCCAACAACTTGCCAGAACGGACTTCAAAGGTGCACTTAGCCGGATTCAGCCTTAACTAGAATTTCCAAAATCTGGAAAATAGCTTTCTCAGATGGTCTAAGTGATCATCTTTAGTCTTGGACTTAGAAATCATATCATCTACATACACTTCAATTTCCTTGTGGATCATGTTGTGAAAGAGAGTCATCATAGCATGTTGATCTGTTACTCTTGCATTTTTTAAACCAAAAGGCATGACTTTGAGGTAGCAGGTTCCCTAGGGTTTGATGAAAGTTGTTTTCTCCATGTCGTCTGGAGCCAACTTGATTTGATTATACCATGAAAAAACGTACATAAAAGAAAAGACTGAGTGTTAAGATGTGTTGTCTATTGTCGTACCTCGAAAAATGAGAACACGACCCAGTGAAGCACAACCGCACGCTCGCATGATGGACTAAACAGATTCTCCACCGAACTTTATTTATTCCTAATAAGGAAAGGGGAAATATCGATAAAACCCAAGAAAGAACGACAATGATTATGGTCGTCGCAACCAATTCAGGGTTCGGGAGTCGATTACGCAAGGGGAAGGTATTAACACCTCTCACGTCCATTGTACTCAATGGAAACCGTTGGGTTAGTTGTGCGCGTTAGTGTTAGTTTGAAATGCTAGGCTTCTTCAAAGACTAAGCTATTTTTGTTAATAAGCTCTCGTACCAAGGCTTTCAGCGTTAAGCAAGAATCTAGGTCATGTCCCACTGCCCCTTTATGGAATTCACATGTTGCATTTGGATTGTACCATGGCAGGTATGGTGACGTAGGTGTGAGAGCTCGAGGGGTCACCAAAGCATTCTGGATCAGCTGTGGGTAGAGCTTGCTATATGGCAACGGAATCGGGTCTTTGTGATTTTTGTTCCCCTTGTTCTGATTCTGATTTTTGTTCCGAACCTGACTTCGGTGATTTTGAGGAGGAATATCCAGAGGATGTTGATGATGGCATCCCGAGGGAGGGCCATATGCCGGTAGATGAGGAGTTGCCACATAGAATTGCCACTGACTTAGGGTAACACCGGATGGATGTGGAGCAGTAGCTCCCTCCGTTGTAGCAATGGGTATGGGATGACCCTCTTTTCTTAATAAGGCTTACAGGGTTTCCACGACCCATCCCATTTGGCTCTTCAAAAGATTGATTTCCTCCTTCAATGCTTCTTGACTTTTCCTTAGCTCGTCCATCATCTCTTGAGACATGGTTCTTTGTTCTAAATGCGTGTCAGGAATCACTTTGCTGATCATGGACAAAGGATGGATGAGTTTTTTTGTATTTTGTCTGGAAAATGACATGCATTATGATGAGATGCAGATGCAATGGAATGTGAATTAATGCAATGCAAGCCATGCATATTTGGTTTTTCCTCAATACACGGGTTAAAAAGTCTGAGGTACTGATGAATCTGATTACTTTCCAAGAATAGGTTCTCACGGGATACGATCTAGGGTTACAAAGGTTCCCAGAGTCATGGATCCATTAGACTGTTTGCTTCCTGTGGCAACTTACTTGCCGAGCATCAACTTCATCCAAAGTATCTACTCCAAGTGAGGTTCTGGCATCGATCCAACGAGAAATTCGTCTCGTGGACCCACACTATGCAATCATCTTTCCTAATTTGCCAAAGTATTAAGGTTCTACAAATGGTCCTCAGAGTCATGGATCCTAATGAAAATATTAAAGCTTACAGCAACTTACTTGCCGGGAGACAACATCCTTCCAAGGATATACTCTAAGTAAGATTCTCGCACAGACCCAACGAGAAATTCATCTCGCGGACCCACACTACACAACCTCGTCCTATCTTATGTTTTTACTCGAGACTCGGGTAAAAAGTCTTTCCCACAAGGTTTGTAATCAGAGTATCCAAGTACCAAAGCATAATGGAACCAATACAATATATTTTATCAATATGACAATAAAGATAGCAAAAACAATAAAGAAAAGCCACACAAGTAAACAAACAAAGGCACACAAACGACCTAACTAGGCTTGACTCACTTAGGGAAACATGTTATCCCCAGCAGAGTCGCCAACTGTCGTACCTCGAAAAATGAGAACACGACCTAGCGAAGCGCAGCTGCACGCTCGCATGATGGACTAAACAGAGTCGCCACCGAACTTTATTTATTCCTAAAAAGGAAAGGGGAAATATCGATAAAACCCAAGAAAGAATGACAATGATTATGGTCATCGTAACCAAATCAGGGTTCGGGAATCAATTACGCAAGGGGAAGGTATTAGCACCCCTCACACACGTTGTACTCAACGGTAACCGTTAGGTTAGTTGTGCGCGTTAGTGTTAGTTTGAAATGCTAGGTTTCTTGAGTTATTGGGTGGGAAAGAAAGCATATAAGAGAAAAGAATGTTTTGGGATTTTGCAACGATGAGGACTAAGCCTAAGTTTTTTTATTAATGGGCCTGATAAGATTTACGAATCCTGCTCCTACGTATCTCCAGGTGCAATAGAGAACTCAAGGCTTACATAGTTCTGGGTAGAAAAATATTTATTTGTTGATCGATTTTAGCGAAAGGTATATTATATTAATCGACGAAAACATTATTTTACCCAAAACAGATCAGGAGTGGACGCATACCACACATCGAATGGATTTACAAATCAACATTCAGAAAAACGTCACTTATCTTAACTCAACAATTATGGTAGAAGCATTGCTTTACATCACCTTAAGACAAGATGTCTTTCGTTTATGAAAAAGTTTTAAAGACCGCACGACGGCGAAAAAAGAGTTTGATTGGTTGGATGTATTTTTGGGCTTGAAAGACGAGTATTTATAACTTGCAAGCTCTTACAACTTGAGTCTAATACTCGGGATTACGACTTGATATTTCATCCAGGTAATCTTTTTCTTTCAATTTTATCAAGATAAAGGAGTTTGAATATTCACGAGTGTTTTAGAGGAGAAGACGAATACATAGGGCTTACAAGCTCTTACAACTTGGGTCTAATATTCGGGATTACGACTGGATATTTCATCCGGGTAATCTTTTTCTTCAGATTCACTTATGAAAATGATTTGAATATTGGAGCATTTTGAAGAGAAGACGAATACATAGGGCTTACAAGCTCTTACAACTTGGGCCTAATATTCGGGATTACGACTGGATATTTCATCCAGGTAGTCTTTTTCTTTCAATTTTATTAAGAATTTTTTTGAAGAGATTTACAAGTGGTTTGAAGGGAAGACGAACACTTTTGGCTTGCAAGCTCTTACAACTTGGGCCTAGCATTCGGGACTACATCTGGACCTTTCACCCAGGTAATCTTTTTCTTTCAACTTTATTAAGAAAAGGGTTTGAATATTTACAAGTGTTTTAGAGAGAAGACGAACACTTATGGCTTGCAAGCTCTTACAATTTGGGCCTAACATTCGAGATTACGACTGGACCTTTCACCTAGGTAATCTTTTTCTTCTGATTTTAGTAAAAGAGATTTAAAAGAAAAGATTAATGCAAAGGTTTGAAATTAAATTAAAATAACCAAAGCATGGAAATTTGAAATTAATGAAAATTAAATAGATATGTTTAAAAAAACTCGATGTAAAAAATACCCCAAAAATAAGTCGAAGAAAATAAATAAATGAATAAAAAAGGTATATATAAAACACTTAAAAAAATTAACACGGAAAAAATAAAATCAACAAGTATTTAAAATACGGCTAGATAGGAGGATACAAAACTCGGCCGTGGGTGGTTAGTCATTAGACAAACACAGCCAATAATATATATATTAAAAAACTGCGCTGAAATAATTAAAATAAAACAAAAAGCATTGGAGTAGCAGTACCAAGCACACCTTATTTGCCAAACTATCATAGTGATATAGATTTTCAACAAAACAAAACACGAAAGTGCTACGAAACTAAAATCGAATCAAAAATACCATACAAAACAAACAAGAAAACAAAATAAATTATGCAAAAAGGAGTTTGAAACCGAGAGTTATCGAAAGTCGAAGTCGTTGTCGGTTTTGCCGTGAAGTGGTTGATTCACTATTTCTCACGTTTTGTGTGATTTGTTGTAGTGATGCAACGAAAAAAAATTATTGCGGAAAAAGCTTAAGGAAAAGTGTAGGTGGTGTGGAGGTCGCAAGAGGTTCCGGCGTGAGCTATTAACGGTTTGGAAAGGCTTTTTGTACAAAGCTGGTGCTTCTAGTTATTTCTACTCCTTGATTTCAAAACAAATTTTCAATGGAGTATTTAATATCATCTACTTTGGTAGACTCTTATAAACATTTTCCAACTTCATCCTATTCAATGACCTGCACTTTTTCGAATTATTTCATATTGAATAAAACCCAAATTCTTTCTTAAGCATGTGAATGGAGAGAAATAAAAGAGTGGATAAAATTCAAGAGAAATACTAAAAGTGGATAAATTCTAGATTTTTGAAAGACTATGGATAAGAAAGAGGAGAGAAATAAAAGAGTATTTGGATGAGTTTGTAATTCTATGGAAACTGTAAAAGAAGAAAAAATGGTTTCTGTGAATAGTGATTATTGAAGTCCTCTTTTGATTTTTGAAAAGAGAGAGATCCAAAATTTTTGGGATCTTCACGATGAACCTACGAGGATGCGGCACTCTGTCTCCAATTGGTTCTCCCAAAATTCTTGCAATGTAATAAGTATAAATACTAGGGTTCTCATAATACATAAAGACTAAAATGTCCCTTCATATTTTAAATGACAACAAATGGATACTAAAATTAAATTGAAATAAAAATCTAAATAAATTTTAACAAATCAAATGAAAGTTCAACTAATTCCATTTATTTTTTCGGAACATGTTAATAAAAAACGGAAATAAAAAATGAAATAAAATGAATAAAAAACGGGCGAAAAGATATCCAAAAAATAAAATTGAATGCACCAAAATGATCAGTACGAAATAAACTTCTCGGAAACATATAGGTTTTTGTCAAATTTTGAAATGGAAAATGCCCGGTTAAAACGCTCAGAAGAGCCAAAATGTGATCGAAAAATTAGCCGAAAAATAAATCGAACACACCAGGTTAAACTACGCGAAGCATAGATTAATAAAATTGATGTCTGCAAGCTTGATTTGGAAATTTTCCGTCCGCTGATTTGACGTACATTTGAAAATTGATTCAGCCGGTTTGCATGTAGATCTGAAATTTATTTCGACTGATATTATAAGCACTATGCGGTATAGAATGCATGTTATGATATGCAGAGATGCAACGACTATGATGAATGTGTTAAATTGGTGATTCAGGGTCAAAATCAGGGTGTGACAGTTGCCCCTATTTAAGTATCTTCAACTAGAGAATATGAATCAGGACATTCTTCATATGATCATAGTGGGAGATAGTTAAATACTAAGAAGACCCGGATTTTGATCTTGAAATGCAAATGATATGAGATGAGATGAGATGTTATGAATGTATGAATGACTCTTTTTGTTTTTGATTTGCTGGGAATGTGATCAGACATAAGATAAACCACAATATGATGTTTTATGATGAATGCAGAATGAGACAAAGATCTATGGGGAATGATGGAGACATATGGTAAAGGTGACCCAGAAAAAACAAAAAATGAGGGTAGAAATTCATTGGAAATAACAATCCTGCTGGAGGAAAGACAACTGGGGAATATGCAAAGAGATTTTGATAACAGGTTGATACGTGACCTGACAACACCAGAATATTCAAAGAATTTTCACAACAGATTCAAACATGATCTATCAACACTTGAATATTCAAAGAGTGCTAAATCAACATGCTCATACATGACCTGACAGCAACAAGGAACATACAAAGAAGGTTTAAACAACAGGTTCAGATATGACCTGATGACAGCTTGAATATCAAGGAAAGTTTAGTCAAAGGGTTTATACATGACCTGACAACATTGGAAAAAATTAAAGAATTCCATCAATAGGTTCATACATGACCTGACAGCAACAAGGAACATACAAAGAAGGTTTAAACAACAGGTTCAGACATGACCTGATGACAACTTGAATATCAAGGAAAGTTTAGTCAATGGGTTTATACATGACCTGACAACACTGGAAAAAATTAAAGAATTCCATCAATAGGTTCATACATGACCTGACCATTTGAATATTCAAAGAGTTTCAATAACAGGTTCAAACATGACCTGACAATTTTAGGGGATATCAAAAGGTTCCAATAATAGGTTCAAACATGACCTGACAATATTGGAAAACATACAAAGAAAGTTCCATCAACCGGCTCATACATAACCTAATAGCATTGGAAAATTCAAACTGTTTCAACAACAAGTTCAGACATGACCTGTCAATACTAGAAAATCAAGGAAATTTTAATTGATAGGTTCACACGTGACCTCAACATTAGGATATTCAAATAAATTTTCACCCATAGGTTCAGACATGACCTGACAACACTTCGGAAAAATCAAAGGGAGTTTTATCAATAGGTTCATACATGACTTGACGACATTGGAAAGTTCAAAGAAAGCATATCCACAGGTTCATGCATGACTTGACAATTCTGGAGGTTTCAAAGATATTTTATTAACCGGTTCATATGTGACCTGACAACACTGGAAAACCCAAAGAAAACTTCAACAATAGGTTCATACAAGACCTGACAATATTGGAAAACATACAAAGTGAGTTTCATCAACAGGTTCATACATGACTTGACACTTTAGAATACATCTGATAGTTCTGGAGATTTCTCACAAGAAATTCAGCCGATCAAAGATTTTGGAGATTCCTAACAAGGAATTTATGCAAAACAAAGATAAGCATGAGTGTTCTTATAAGTAGATCATCCACGCAAAATGCTACGATGATTCTTTACAAAGAAATCAAACAAAACCAACATCATTGGAGTTTTCTAACACGAAAAACCTCCAAGCTTCTGGGAATTCCTCAAGATGACGAGTCATTCATGACTTTCACGGAACCATCAGGAAATACATGGTAATCAAACTCTTTGTATGGGCCAACAACAATTGGACTTTGACCGTAAGCAATGGATTACAACCAACTTTTAACGGATTTTGCCAACAACAATTGGACTTTGACCGTAAGCAATAGATTACTGTAAGACCCCAATTTTGTCCCTAAGATCCCTCATGGCATCGTATCATTTCATTGCATAGTCTCAAGGATTTTTGAGCATCTTGCCTTCCTTTCCCTGGGGGTGGGGTCTCCTTGTGAGTGGTTTTGGATCACCAGGCATTGCTTGCATTGTATATCCTTGCTTTTCTTGTTTAATCACTAACCAAAAGTACCAAAAATATGTCATCTAACATTTGTTTTGCAGTCTAAGCAAGCACAGGTCAAAGCAATTCAAGGTTTTCCTTTGAGCAAGAGCAGATGGTATCTTCTTGAAATGAGAACCATATGATCTTTATATTAAGCTGATATGAGCTAAGGTTCATTTTGGAGCAATTTCCCAAATGGTTGAAGCTCAAATTCATCAGGCATTGCCAAGGTCATCTGAGGACCATGTGATCAACTGTACATCCAATTAAAGGCTTTGAGGTGTGGGAAATAATCTTAACATCCTCATTCATGTTCAAACAAGGCCTATTCATCATGTCAAACACTTATGTTGAAGAATTTGAAGTCAAATCAAAAGTTTCCCAAAATGGAAAGTGACTTGTAATTTCAAGTTTCCAAAAATGGAAAGTTTTTGGATCACATTCAACTCAACTTTCCAACATCAAAGGAGCTTCAAATGAATTTTTATCCAACAAAGTTGAAGATCTTTCTCTCCCATTTCCAAAAAGTTCAAGATCATGATCATCTGATGAATGGTTGAAGAATTATGATCAAATGATTGCCAAGTGTGCATGGAAGTTCAACAAGCCATAACTTTTGATCCAAAGCTCCAAAATGAGTCACTCTTTTTGCATATTGCTTGTTATGACCTATATTTTCCAAATCCATCATTGCATTGCATGAAATTTAATCACATGATCAAATGTCCATGCATGAACATTTTGGAGGGAAAGTTGGAAATTCAAATTTGGTGCATCATATGAATTTAATCCCAATCCAATTATGTGCATGAGATGATTTTAAGTGTAATTACACCTCCACATGCTACTGTTCACGTCCAAAATTTGCCATGCACCTCACATTTTCCAATTTTGGTCATGCATCTTATTTTCACTTAATCCCAATTAACACAAGCTTAATTAAATTTTCAGCATGATTAACACATAGTATAAAGCCTTAATCCTAACAGAAATTTCATAACAACACATTCTAGATCTAGATTTGAGATTTCCCTCCATTTTTGCTCTCACCTCAAATTTCAATTTTCTTCACATAACACCTGGATTTTATTGCATATTCGTGTTCCTTGATCATCATTGAGTGCAGATCAAGCTGTGGATTGAAGGTTTTGGTGAAGAAACAAGCACATCAAGCTTAAGAACATGAAGATGGAAGTTGCAATCTGATCAAGATCCAAGCCATTTCAAGCTTCAATTCGTGCCTAAAGCTTCAATATACAGGTGATAGAGGAGATCTGGACATCGCTAGGCTTTGAATATGCTGTTTCCTCATTCTGCTCTTCAAGAGGTTGGAAATTCGAAACTCTTGATTCTTCTTTTTATGTGCATAGACTTGTAGAGCTTTTCATGCTGAGAATTCTGATATAGATTTCATGGAAAATGGATGAATATTGGTTGAGTTATGTTGATTTGAAGTTTGTGTGTTAAAAATGTTTTCAATCGATTTACATGATCCATGGACTTTTAGACTTAATTAATGTTGGATTCGTGTTGTACATGGAATAAGCTTTTGATTGATATAAATTTTACGTGTTTCTGGAATTTTTTTGGATGAGTGTACTGTAGCGTTGCCGGATCCAACGAGGAAGACGGTGGAAACCACCGTCCTCCACCGCGTGTGAATAGTGCCATGGCCTCTCTGGTTCAGCGCTTAGGGTTTCCCTGTTCACGCGCCTCTCACCTTCGCGTCCTGCGTTTGATTCCCAGCGAAGGACATCTTATTTTTTCACTCTTGTTTTCCTTCATTAGTGAAACGACTGCGTTTAAGGCTAACGCATACCTCCATTCGATTCCCACCTTTGGCATTTCTGCATTTTATTTTTTGCAGCGCCTTATTTTAATGTGTACATGGTTCGATTCTCTCTGGCAGCACTTTTTCAAACTTCAGCATCATTCCCATTTCCCTCCACTTTTTTGACATGCATTTATGTGACATTTCAATTTTATTTCATCCAACTTCAAAAAATCATAACAAATAGAATATGCATTCAATTTAATCCAAATTTTTTTCCAAATGTTCATCTTGATGTATACTATTTTGTGGTTATGATTTCATGATTTTATCATTTCTGGATTTTTAATTGTGGACTGCTATTTGAACATGTGTGCAAATTTGACATGTTGTACCAATTCTATTGTGAAATACTCATACATTGTCCAATTGCCATGAAATTTAATATGCTGATTCCCAACATGTTGCATGATTTTTGAGGCTTGGTTGTGCATTTTTATCATATTTTTTCTCTGTTTTAGACACATGAATGCATGGTGTGATAATGTGTGTCACACAATTTGATGTTATACTTGTTCATTTTCATATACATGTCAACTGAGCTTTTCTGATTCCAATTTTTGACATGATGCTTGTGTCTGACATGTTGTATGCACATAAAACTTTTCATGATTGTTTGATTCATTTCTGTTTTAATATGGAATTTTCATTCTTGAGGTCCAATTATGTGCTTTGTAATTGCCTTTGCCATATCTTGCTCATGTGATGACTTTGCTTATTGATTTAGACTTGGTCTTTTTAGGACATGTTCTTGCTTGATTAAATGAGCTTCATGTTGAATATTGGTTGTTGTTTTGACTTTTTGCTTTGCCTTAGACCCTAGTCTTTGGACTAGTGGTCTATACTCACCTTTTGAGCTTTGCCTTTCAGGTTCAAGCAATTAGTTCTAATGGATGATGTGATCTCCTTGCTTGAGATGCAATTTACTTTGTTTAACTAAATTTGATTTTGTTGTAGGTCCTTTGGTGGCTAACTCACTTGAGTGTTTGCCTCTTATGGCTTACATGTTGTACATATTGGGAATGTCTGACTGTTGTTAATTGTTTGGTTGTCTGAATGTGAATACTGATTGTTTAGCTTTTCATACAGGTACCTTAGTAGCTTTTAGCTCATTATCTGAGCTTTGCTTTGCTTGTGGTTGGTTTACCACTTAGGTAACCTCTCTAACTCCATGTAGTCTGGAAGCCCTGTCGTTTCTGTTTGGCAGGCATTTGGCTGAAGTCCTCCTTAAGAGGCAATGTCTTTGTTTGTTTAATTTTGTGCTAAAGACCTCATTGTCGAGGCATGTGACTTAAGTCCTCCTAAGTGAAGAGGCAATTGGCAGATAGAAGGGATTTGCAATCAATCCCCTGCTATTCAGTTGAGTCTTTCAATATGCTCGCACTACGTGCTGATGCATTTTGAATAAATACCCAAAATCTTGTATAGAGTCAGTCATGTGGAATAGAGTTCCTCATTCTGGACTCCCACACCTTTTTTGATTCAAGCTCACCCAGGCCAGGGTTAAGAGCTATGAGGTCTAACCCTCATTACCTTTCATCTGCTCACCCTGACGGTCAATGTCAGTGGTTAAGAGCATCTCAGCACCCATAACAGTATTGGCTTGTTTGTCAAGGTTGATATGACCCCTTGACTAAAGCCCAACCTTGCTTGAGCCTCTTGGTTGTGTATAGTGTGTGATAATTGATTGCTGTGATTGCTTGTGTTTGCTTTTGCATATTGTTTTGCATATTGTCTTTGCATTTGTTATTTGCTTTGTTTGAGGAGTCAGATGTAAGACCATTGATTGACTATCTGTTTCCTGTTCCTTTTGGGAAGCTGGATATAAGACCATTGATTGGCACTCCATTTCCTGTTATGTTTCTTTTGTGGAGTCAGATGTAAGACCATTGATTGGCTATCTGTTTCCTATTCTGTTTTCTTTTGTGGAGTCAGATGTAAGACCATTGATTGGCTATCGGGTTCCTGTTCCTTTTGGGGAGCTGGATATAAGACCATTTATTGGCACTCCATTTCCTATCCTGTTTCCTTTTGTGGAGCTGGATATAAGACCATTGATTGGCACTCCATTTCCTTTCTTGTTGTGTTTTGTGGAGCTAGATGTAAGACCATTGATTGGCTATCTGTTTCCTATTCGTTTTCTTTTGTGGAGTTAGATGTAAGACCAGTGATTGGCTATCTGTTTCCTATGTTGCTTTGTGGAGTTGGACGTAAGACCATTTATCGGCACTCCGTTTCCCATCTCGTTTCGGAGTTGGATGTAAGACCATTTATTGGCAATCCATTTCCAGTTTTGTTGCTCCTTGAGCTTGCTTATTTGCTTTTTGCTTTGTATTGTTTAATTCCAAAGGAACTTCCTTGGATCATTTCTATGATCTTGAGAAAGCGACTCCTATTTGTGGCTTTGTCCCTTAACCCTTTTGTGCTTAACCTTGAGCCTTGTTTCCATCCATAACCCAAACTAGAAAACTTTTGTGCAAACATTTTCACTTGTTTTCAAAACTAGAAACCTAGGCCTTAGGCCTTTGATTTTCAAACTTCATTTTCACAATACTTCTTCTGAATTGAACTTAATGCCAACTTTGATCATCTTTGTGACTACTTCTAATTGGTTAATTCCACTCACTCAATTGCTTTTGTGGCCCTTATCCACTTCTTAATCAAGTTTTCATGCATTAGCCATAGATCTGAATTATCTTAGTGGTTGATGTGAATCTCACCTTTGTCCTTAGTGATTGAATTGTAAGACTTCCATGCTTATTATAGGGCATAATCCCTCACTAGCATGTCAAAGCTTTTCTCACATGGTGGACTTGTGGTTGTTCAGGTCGAATTTTCTCCCTTTGATAATGAAAGACCTTAAGGCTTTTGTTTAAAATCAATCCACTCATTGTTTTGAAATCTTTTAGCCGAACTACGGCGTTTTGATCCTTATCTTTCATGAAAAGGTACGTAGGCAATGGGTTCATCCATCCAAACACAAAAATAACTAACTTGTACATTCTTTTCTCATCTCTTCAATCAATGTTTGCACAAAAATATTTCATAAACAAATAACAATTATACAACAGTTGTGAAAAGAGGTTCCCTAGGAGTACCTAGGATGTTGTGGGTGCCTAACACCTTCCCAAAACATAATTACCCCCTTACCCAGATCTCTGACCTTTTATTAGTTTTCTTTGTAAAACTTCTTAGGCTTTTGTTCGCTTTCTAGCCATTCCTTTGGATAAATAGAAGTGCGGTGGCGACTCTATCTTGTATGATTTACCTTGGATCTAATTGATATTTCCAATGGTAACGAATACACCGCTACAGAAAAGTGGCGAATCTGCTGGGGACTCTTATCATCCTAGTGGGTTTGCCTACTTTTCACACTTGTTGTATTATATTTGTTTATATGACATATTTTTGGTGCAATTTGGGATTACTGTATTGATTGTAATGTTTGAATTGCTTGATATATCAATTGCCTGTTTGCTTGGTGATCTCTGTGAGATGAGTTTTATACCCGAACTCGAGTGCACCTTAGGATAGGAGAATGGCGTAGTCTTGTCGACTTGTGTGGAGTTATTCCTTAGCAAGTTGACTTGCGAGTCCATTCACTTGGTGGAGGTCATGTTGGATTAATGATGTCACACAAGTTATTTGTGGTTAGGCATTATCTTTCCAATATGTGCCCTAGAAGCCAAGGACCTTAGTTTACCAAGCCCATCTTGGCCTATTTTTAGGATGTAGTGCGGAGGTCGTTCAAATGTAAGATTTGATACGATTGTTACGCGATACTACACTCATAAGAGTCTCTCTTGAGAATATTTTTGGAATACGAGTATTCGTTCCTCCGATAATATTCGAAAGATGGGATGATGACTATGGGGACCTCTGATAGAACATGTTCGGCAGGTTTAAACCATAGTACACTCCCTTTGGGTGGTTCTTAACCGAGACTCCATGCTCGTGACTCGCAACAAACCCGTGATTCATGGTTGATCCGTTCAGTCATCCTTAATATCAATGAAACTTGGGTGTCGATAAGGTGTAAACCATAATCCACCAAAATGGATGATTGATATTAAGGAGGTTTGAACCGTTCATATATCGTTAATATCAATGGAACTTGGGTGTCGATAAGGTGTAAACCATAATCCACCAAAATGGATGATTGATATTAGGGATAATATGAGCTATCCCATGACCTTTGTCTGGTGTGCTTTGCGTGATCCTTGAGTGTGATTGTTGCATTCATGCATTCATGCATTCATCTGCATCCATATCATCAGATAAAAAGAAAATTTCCAAGGAACTTAAGGGTTTTATTTGCAAAATTTTCAGATATGGAAAGACAAAAAAGGCATACAAAGAAGTACAGCTTCAGACAGCCCGATCCGAAAGAGTTAAGGAATCTGACATCCTATGTATTAGATCCCTTGGGTTTCAAAGCTCGTTTCGGGAAGCTTCTGCCTCTTCTGACTACTCAGGTTGATGAAGGGTTGATGGGTACTTTGGTGCAGTTCTATGATCCTCTGTATCACTACTTCACTTTTCCAGACTTTCAGCTGTTGCCTACCCTTGAGGAGTATGCTTATCTTGTGGGTATTCCGATTCTGGATCAGTTGCCGTTCAGTGGCTTGGAGAGTATTCCTACTTCTCAAGAGATAGCTGACATGTTGCACATAGATGAATCCTTGGTTAAAGCTCATATGACTACCAAAGGTGGAATTCAGGGTCTTCCTTCTGAGTTCCTCATCGCTCAAGCTACCGTTTATGGGAAGGCCATGAGTGAGGATGCCTTTGAAGCCATATTTGTGCTTCTCATCTATGGATTGGTATTGTTCCCCAACATCGACAAGTTTGTGGATGTGAACGCTATTAGGATCTTCTCTGCTTTTAATCCCGTTCCGACTCTGTTGGGTGATACCTATTTCTCTTTGCATCTGAGGAATGCAGAGGGTGGTGGCGCTATTGTGTGCTGTTTGCCTCTGTTGTATAAGTGGTTTATTTCTCACTTACCTCAGACGGTCGCTTTCAAGGAGAACAAGGGATGTCTACGGTGGTCTACGAGACTTATGTCTCTCAGTAATAATGATATCTCTTGGTATGATCGAGTCTACGACACTGTGCAGATCATTGACTCTTGTGGTGAATTCTCCAATGTGCCTCTTCTTGGTACATGTGGTGGGATTAGCTACAACCCTGTGTTAGCACGACGTCAGCTTGGGTTCCCCCTAAAGGATAAACCTAATAACATTCTGTTAGAAGGTATGTTCTTTCAGGAGGGTAAAGATCCCCAAGGCTTGAAAGCAAGGATGGTTCGCGCTTGGGGTAAGATCCATAAGAAGGGTAGGAAGGAGTTAGGTCCTAAGAATTGCATCGCTTTGGAGCCGTATACTACTTGGGTAAGGAAGAGAGCATCTGAGTATCTCATGCCTTATGATTATCCTAGACCTACACCTTTGGTTGTGGCTGGGCCCTCAACCCTCCCTAACCAAGGCGTAGAGGAGTTGAGAGAAGAAGACCTTTCATGTGCCTGGATCCGTGAAAGAGAAGAGTTGCTTCAACAGCTTAAGGAGAAGGATGCTCTGATTGAGTTCCTCGAGCATCAGGTGATTGATGATCCTGATGATGCATGGACCTCTCTACTTCCTCAGTCTTCCAAGTTCTGGAAAAGGAGATATGACAGACTCGCCAAAGAGAAAACGGATATGGAAGCAACATATGAGAGAGAGGTTAAGAGGCTTCGTGCAACTTATCTTCTGGCATCCCGAGCTTCTAGGGATCCATAGGATGTTTATTTTCCTTTTCTCTTGTAATGATTGACAATGCTGTACTTCTTTTTCTCAAATATATTTGATGAGATATTTTCCATATGCGATAAATGCTTAATATTCAAAATTTGCAAATAATACCCTAAAGTTCCTTCGAAAATAAAAACAAATCATATGCACGAACATTGCATGCATCATTTGCATAAGCAGGTGTTGTTCTCAGCCTCTGGTCTTGTGGTCTAACTCTGTGCTCTTCATTTATTTTGAAGACAAGCTGACTCATCGGTACTACACCAGAGCCAACTCTTCCAGATTGATGGATCATCTTGAGCAAGAGAACCGTGAGCTCAAAGAGGAAGTCGCCAGACTGAGTGCTTTGATGGAGTCTTTTCTGGCAGCTCAGAATCAGTCGTCTCCAACACCTGCAACTCCTCCCCAGAGGACAGTCATCTCTGAGGTTGTTTCCTCTACAGTGCCTACTGCCAATGCCCATTTCGTGCCAACAGCCATGCCGTCCGGGTTTCCGTGGGGGATGTCTCCCGGCTTTATGCCTGATATTCCCGCACCAACTTTTGCTTCCATGCCGGCATCTAGCCCGGTCCTTGCTATTCCTCCTCCTGTCGTGCATACCGCTCCTAGGGTAGACGACACCATCTATCATTCTGAGCCGTCTGAGGGCCCAGATGTTCATGAGAAGATGGATGCGATGAATGACCAATTTCTTGAGCTGCGCAAGGAATTGAAGAATCTTCGAGGAAAGGACCTCTTTGGCAAATCTGCTGCCGAGCTGTGTTTAGTTCCCGGTGTGAAAATTCCTATAAAGTTCAAAGTCCCTGACTTTGAGAAGTACAAGGGGAACACCTGCCCTCTCAGCCACCTGGTCATGTATGCCAGGAAAATGTCTACTCAAACAGATAATGATCAGCTACTCATTCATTATTTTCAGGACAGTCAGTCCGGTGCTGCACTGCGTTGGTATATGAGTTTGGACAGCGCAAACATCCGTTCCTTCAATGATCTTGGCGAAGCCTTCGTCAAGCAATACAAATACAACGTGGATATGGCTCCCGATCCGGATCAACTCAGGGCCATGTCCCAGAAGGACAAAGAGACATTCAAAGAGTACGCCCAAAGGTGGCGAGAGTTGGCAGCTCAGATTGTGCCTCCGCTGGAAGAGAAAGAAATGACCAAGATCTTTCTGAAGACCTTGAGCTCATTCTATTATGAGCGGATGATTGCTAGTGCTCCTTCTGACTTCACCGAGATGGTGAACATGGGGATGCGACTACAGGAAGGAGTCCGTGAAGGACGTCTGACCAAGGATGAAGGCTCTTCTAGCAAACGATATGGGGCGTTTACGAAGAAGAAAGATGGAGAGGCACATGCTGTGCAATCCCATGTGAAATCCCAAAGACCCTCTGCCAGGAGGAAGCCTGTGCGTCCAGCCAGCAATCAGCACCAGGTGGCTCACATAGCACCTGTATTCAGAGACAACAATCAGCAATATCATCATCAGCAACACATTAATCAACAACCACAATAGCAGTATCAGCAACAACATCGTCCTCAACAGCAGACCTACCAGCCTCGCAACAGTAATCAAGCTAGTACGAGTTATGAAAGGAAGAAGATCACTTTCGATCCTATTCCTGTATCATATGCAGAGCTTTATCCCTCTTTGATAGAGCGGAAATTGATTACTCCGAGGGACCCTCCAGCTATACCGGTCAACCCGCAGTGGTGGTATAAGCCTGATCAACATTGTGTCTATCATTCGGGTGCTCCTGGCCATGACGTAGAGAACTGCTTTCAGCTGAAGAATAAGGTTCAAGACCTTATGAGATGCGGCATTTTGAGCTTTGAGGACGCAAGTCCTAATGTTAAGAAGAACCCACTGCCCGAGCATGAGAAGTCAGTTAACATGGTCCAGGGTTGCCCTGGTAAATACAAGGTCAAATATGTTAGCCATATTCGACAGTCATTGGTTGAGTTGCATCGTCTACTGTGTGATTACAGTCATCTGGAGCACGACCATGACAAATGTCGTATCTGCTCTGTCAATCGTTTGGGCTGTCGCCAAGTGCGCAGAGATCTTCAGGAATTGTTGGATAATGGGACCATCGAGATCCTTCAAAACAGGAATCTTGATAAAGATGAGCCAGAGGTTAATGTGATTTCTCCTGTGTTCAGGATCCCAGAACCCGTTGTCATTCAATATGATGGTAGCAAGCAGAAGGCTTCTCCTGCCCTGATCATCAAACCTGTCGGCCCTGTGCCTTATTCTTCAGACAAAGCGATCCCATTCTGGTACAACGCTGTCACTGTTGAAGATGGGAAAGAAGTGCCGTTGCCTTCATCCTCTGTTGTGAACATAGCTGATGTGAGCGGATTGACCCGCAGTGGTCGCGTATTTTCAGCACCTCCGAAGCCTCAGGCTAGAGCTGACTCAGTTGCACGTCCGGTGGGGAATGCGGCTAATTCTCCGAACCCGGCACCTGTTGCTAAACCCTCCTCTGTACAAAAGACTCCTACTTCTTCTGTTGGACTTAGTGGCATTGTGAATGAAGACTGTGATGAGATGATGAGGCTCATCAAGAAGAGTGAGTACAATGTTGTAGACCAGCTTCTACAAACACCATCCAAGATCTCCGTCTTATCTTTGCTTCTGAATTCAGAACCGCATAGAGAGGCTCTGCAGAAAGTCTTGGATGTGGCTTATGTTGATCATGATGTCACAATAGAACAGTTCGATAGCATTGTTGCAAACATCACTGCTTTTAACAATTTGAGTTTCTGTGACTCTGATCTCCCTGAGGAGGGAAGAGACCACAACATGGCTTTACATATATCCATGAATCGCAAGAACGACACCATGTCCAACGTGTTGGTGGACACTGGGTCATCTCTAAATGTATTGCCTAAATCCACTCTCTCTAGATTGTCATATCAAGGGCCTCCCATGAGGCAGAGTGAGGTTGTTGTGAAAGCTTTTGATGGGTCGCGAAAGACTGTGATTGGGGAAGTTGATCTCCCAATCAAGATTGGACCAAGTGATTTCCAGATCACCTTTCAGGTTATGGATATCCACCCATCTTATAGCTGTCTCCTTGGTAGACCATGGATTCACGAGGCTGGCGCCGTGACATCCACCCTACACCAGAAGCTGAAATTCGTTAAGAACAAGAAACTGGTTGTGGTAGGGGGAGAAAAGGCTCTCCTGGTTAGCCACTTGTCTTCCTTCTCATACATAGATGCTGAGGATGAAGTTGGAACTCCTTTCCAAGCTTTATCTATAGCTGAGCCTGTTGAGAAGAGGACTCCTTCATTTGCTTCCTATCGAGATGCGAAACTGGCCATTGAATATGGTGCAGTTGCTGGTCTAGGAAAAATGATCGAGCTTGAAGATAACAAGTCCCGGGCTGGCATTGGCTTTTCTTCTGGGGTCTTCAACGAACGAGGGCTGTTCAAGAGTGGAGGTTTCATCCACGCCGCTCAGAGCGAGGAAACTACTGCTGTTCTGGAAGAGAATGCTGAGGATTCTGACAACTTTGTCATCCCTGGCGGGATCTGCCACAATTGGGTCGCTGTGGATGTTCCTACAGTCATTCATAGATCAAAGTAATGATTCACTTTGTTTAAAAACCCTTCTCCCTTGCCAAAAGGAGAAGTGATGACATTGTTGGCAACATTTAATACAATGATATTTCATTCAATAAATTCATGTTAAATGTTTGTTTTTCCAATTGTTTTCACTTTTTTCTTTTTTGCATGGAATTGGTGATCACAAAAAACCATAAAAACAAGAATAAAAGCAATCTTTTCATCTGCATAATGATTGTCTTGTTTGTTTTCTAAAAAGCTTTCATATCCTAAATCATTATGCAGGTTGATTCTAAAACCCATTGAACATAATGATCCAACGCCATCTCCCAATTTTGGGTTCCCTATATTCGAAGCAGAGGAAGATGATGTTGACAAGATTCTTGACGAGATTACCCGTCTTCTTGAGCACAAAAGGAAGATCATTCAGCTGCGTCTTGAGAATCAGCAGAACAGTCAAAACGGGGCAGTACAAAAAAAAGAGGGTGAAAAACAAAATAAAAAAAAAACAAAAGCAAAAGCAAAATCAAAATCAATATAAAAAAGAAAAAAATGTAAAGAAAAGTATACCCTCAAAACCCTAGTTGACTGATGCTGAATGGATTCAGAGTCGTTATGACCAACTGAATTTGATCGAAGAGAAGAGATTGACTGCCATGTGCCATGGTCAGTTATATCAGCAGAGAATGAAGAAAGCATTCGATAAGAAGGTCAAGCCTCGTGTGTTCCAAGAAGGTGACCTTGTGCTCAAGAAAGTCTTGTCTTTCGCGCCCGATTCTAGGGGCAAGTGGACTCCAAACTACGAGGGTCCATATGTTGTCAAGCGAGCCTTTTCAGGCGGTGCTTTGATGCTTACAACTATGGATGGGGAGGATTTCACTCGTCCTGCGAATTCAGATGCAGTCAAGAAATACTTCGCCTAGAAAGAAAAACAGAGTAGCTCGCTAAGTTGAAAACCTGAAAGGGCGGCTTAGGCAAAAATGAGCGTCTCGGTGGATTGAAAACCCGAAAGGGCGATCCAGCCAAAAATTAGAGACATGAAAAAATGAATTTGCATCCCGCTAGATTGAGTACCTCACCCTGGGGCAATCTAGGCAAAAATTAGGGATTTGGCAAGTAACTGCATCCAGACAAGACTGTGTTCCACATCTGTCATCTGCCAGAGATTCTCGATTCGTCGTCAACTGAAGCTTCGAATACATCAAATTCGGAATTGGTGGAGAAATGGTCATTATGTTCAATGTATCCCTTTCCAATATATATCACCAATTTCAAACTTGTACAGATCTATGGAGTCTTGCCATTTGCAGACTACCATTCCATCAAATAAATTTGAGCTTTTATCCAATTATTTGCACTATTATTTGTTTCAATTCAACAAATGTTTTGCATGTTTTAATTGATAAAAATATCATTGTTTTCAAAATAAACAAATTTTTCACAAATTGTTTTTAAACAAAGTGAACATTCACAATGGTCAAGGATACTCAGGAGATTCTCAGTGCTTTCCCAAGGGTGGTATGATTTCCAACAGGGTAAGACATTTGTTCATATCTCGAGATAACTGTATCTTTTTCCTATAGAACCTTTTATGGTTTCTCCTCAGCAAGGTTGCTCAGTGTAGTGTTGGTTGAAGTTGTTCAGCTTCATTTCCCCGGCAGTACAACATTCCTCCTATAAGGCTCTTTTAGCCTTATTGTGGTTTACATCCTCAATAGAGTGTTGTTTTAGCCCTATTGTGGTTTACATCCCCAGTAGAGTGTTGTTTGAACACTTTTGTGGGTCAGCCCCAAGCAGAGTGTTTGTTGAAGACTTCAACTTTCCTCCCCAGCATTATTCTCTCCCCAGCATGGGTGCTTTTCTTTGGAAGATTCGGTATTTAGCGGGTTGACATCCCAGTACTTCGTCATTTCCTCGGATAGATCGCTAGCGGAGTTGTTGGCATGATGAACTTCGTCTAATGCTATCTATCCCCATCAGAGATCTGGTTGCTTCCTGGCATCTCTGATCCCTAGCGTGAGTTGCTGTTGTGGCGTTTTTGCCTGTGCATTAAACTCTTTTCTCCGGTTGTGACTGACGATCCCTCCGTAAACCTCTTGAGGCCTTCCTCCCCTACAGAGATTTGGTGATTTCTTGATACCTCTGATCCCCAATAGAGTTGCTTGTGTGACAGGATCTACTTGTGTGATCTTTTCTCCTTCAGATGGGTCTTCCCCAGTGGATTTGTTTGGAGTTGCTTTCGTGGCAGTTCTTGCCTGTGCAGCGAGCTCTCTTTCCCAGTTGAGACTGATGATCCATCCTTGCAGATGATTTTGTTGTCTCTGATCAAGGCACTTGCTCTCACCTCTGGTCCCTCATATTGCAATTTACCTAATATGCTTTTAGGCAACACATTAAGTGAAAAGCTCGTATCAACTAGGACCTGGAGACTAAAGTGTCTACACAAGTCACATAAATGTGCAAATCTTTGTTGTGATTATGACCTTCAGCGGTCAATTATGCTCCGTTGAAGCCCAAATACCTGCTTGCTGTTATATTGGCCACCACATCATCAAACTGATCTACCGTGATATCCTGCATCACATGGGTTGTGTTGAGTAACTTCAAAAGAGCATTTCAGTGAGATTCTGAACTGTGCAACAATGAAAAGATTGAGATCTTTGATGGAGTTTGACCTAGCTGGTCAATAATCTTGAAATCACTTCTTTTAATCAACTTCAAGAACTCATGCCTTTCTTCTGCAGTAATGGTTTTTTCAGCCTGCCCTTTCTCATTCATCGCTTCCTTCCCCCTGGAAGTTGTTGCTTCTACTGAATTACCAGAAGTATCTTTGGCCATAGGAGAAACAGGTGCCCCAACTGGAGTAGCGGGAACACAAACTGAGGCCTCTATTTGAGGAGAAGGAGTAAGAATTGTTATTGGCATTGGAACAAACTTGGGAGTATATTTTGGTGCAAACACGCGATCACTTCGGGTCATTCTACCTGAACATGATATATTGACGATCTATACGTTTGAAAACTGAATTTCTTCACCACCAACTGAAACAACTGCATTATACTTCCAAGGCACAACCTTAGAATTCTCATAAGGGAAAGGCGAGGGAACTTGAAAGACAATGGGTTGTACTTTCTTTATCGGAGCTTTTATCTGTTTCTTACGATAAACAATCTCAATTGGCTCGATAACAAAAACTTCCCTCAAGGTTCTATCCCTACTGATAATGGATCTAACCTCAATAATAAAATGATGAAAGAGTTATGTCAAAATTTCAAGATCGACCACCACAACTCATCGCCTTATAGGCCTAAGATGAATGGCGTTGTTGAGGCAACTAACAAAAACATCAAGAAGATCGTGCAAAAGATGGTGGAAACCTACAAAGATTGGCATGAAATGCTCCCATTCGCATTACACGGCTATCGTACTTCCGTACGCACTTCCACTAGGGCAACTCCATTCTCCCTTGTGTACGACATGTATGCAGTCTTATCGGTCGAAGTAGAGATTCCTTCCTTAAGGATTTTGACAGATGTTAAGCTTGATGAGTATGAGTGGATAGAAGCTTGATTTGACCAACTAAACCTCATTGATGAGAAGCACTTAACAGCCATCTGCCATGGCCAAATCTATCAAAAGCGCATCAAGAGGGCACATGACAAAAAGGTTTCCCCCCGCAGCCTAAAGGCCGGAGACCTCGTATTGAAGACGATTCTTCCAATCCATACTGACCCAGGGGAAAATGGACACCAAACTACAAAGGCTCGTATGTTGTAAGAAATGTCTTCTTCGGAGGAGCCTTGATCCTTGCAACTATGGATGGTGAAGATCTTCCATCCCCGATGAATGTGGATGCAGTCAAAAAATACTATGCTTAAAATATATATATATATATATATATATATATATATATATATATATATATATATATATAATAAAAAAATAGAAAGTCCGATATGTTGAAAACCCGAAAGGGTAATTTATGCAAAAATGGGTATCCCGGTACACTGAAAACCCGAAAGGACGGTCTAGGCAAAAATTAGGGATTTAATAAGAGCAAGAGGCTGCATCCCGCAAGGAATCCTTCTTCATTCCTTGGCGAGTCAATTATGTGGATCCCCCAGCAAGTCAATCCATCACCCTCCTTCAAAAAGCAAGATCAAAGGGCGACCAAAGGCATAGAGGCTATAACAGAGTTGGAATTTGGTGGAAACCCGAGATGTTTCATTGCCATTACAATTATCATTTTCTTTTCGCAATCACCTCTTTTAGGAATTGCTTCCTTTGTACAAAATCCCCATTTTTTTGGGGACCACTTATCAATAAAATCAGTTCCCTCACATGTGTTCCATATTTTTACTTTTCTTGTTTTGTCTGCGAACTATGACTTTTTGCCTAAATAATATTACATTGGAAATTTTTTCGATTAAAAGACCCTTTTAAAAAAACTATAAGGGAGACAACATCGAATTACAATTCTTTCCGAAATTTGCTAAAGGTAACCAAAACACATTTGGAATTTCCAACCCGAGGGTGCCATACAGTCCCTTGGAGTTGGCCAATCATTCCTCTCCCTAGTAGGAATTCTCAAACATTACATTCAGCGCTTGCTTGAACGTCGAGTTCCAATTTCTCAAGTATCGGAAAGTTAGTATACTTCCCTCAATCACCCTTTTTTAAGCCCAATCGCCATTGGCATTCTCCAAATACACTCCTTCACAAAGCCCAAACATACTGGGCATAACTTGCAAACCCTGCATTTCATATATTTTCCACGAAAGCCCAAACACGCATTGGCATACATAACATAACATAATAAGTATCTCCTTAACTTACTCAAATTAACTCATCAGAGTTTGGAATTTTCCAACCATTGTTAGGAATTTTCCCCAATAAAATCAATGTTCACCCTCAAAAACATTCCCTGAGCACAACCACGCGTTCCAGTTGTTGCTGGGAATCGTCGCTAAGCTATTTTGTTTCATTGTCAAGTTTCCCCAAAGGAGTCAGGCATTCTAGCCATTGTTGAGAAACATCATTGTACTTCTTCTATCCCTAGAAAGATATCAACACATTTTCCCTGCAGAGTCAGGTATTCTTAGCCGTTGTTAAGAATCATCACTGAATTCTCATTTTTCAGACTAGAGGCCTTTTGGGATCATTCCCCAAGTCGAGTCATACATTCATTGTCGAGAATCATCCTTGAATTCATTTTTTCCAGTAGATGTCAGGTATTCCATCCATTGTTAGGAATCGTCACTTGACATCTGTATTCTCCTCAGCAGAGTCAGGTATTCTAGCCATTGCTAAGAATCGTCACTGAACTGTTTGATCTTTTCGGCGGATTTCGGGAATTCTAACTGTCGCTAAGGAACATCATTGTACCGTCATGAAAATTTGTATCTCTAGTCGAGTCGAGTATTCTAGCCGTTGCTAAGAATCTCCATTGAACAACCCCTTTTTCCCTCAAGAGTCGGGTATTCTAGTTGTCGCTAGGAATTGTCATCATACCTTGTCTTTTCTCCCCAACCGGTTTAAATGGTACAACCTTCGCCATGCATCATCATTTGAAATCATTTATCATCCCCACTAAGTCGGGTATCCTAGCCATTGCTAAGAATCATCACTAAATTCTTTTGTTCGACCCCCAATACATGTTAGGTGTTCCAGTCGTTGCTAAGAAACACCATGTTATTTTTCCCCGGCCGTTGCTAGGAGCGGTCACCATTGTTCTCATTCCCTAGTGAAGTTTTATTCCCTTAATTTTTTCCTTGGGATTTTCACATCAAATTTTTTTCATTAAGAAGATACTTAGGGTGCATACATCACATTGCATGCATAATAATCATAACCACACATAATCCCCAACAAATTCTAACATTGTCCAGCAGGGCAAATTTCTGGTTACTCCCATTAGTATTTAATCCTCTCTTACCTTAAACACATTGGAATTCGTCGCAATCCATATATTCAGGTCCGAGAAAATTAAATAGGGGCAGTTGTCATACCCCAAAATTCACCCTACCCCCAAACAACTTTCATCAGATCTATGATCATGTTACACATACATTTATTCATTGCTCCATCACCATAATTACATTAACATTCATAACAAAAGGCATATTGCATGGGCTCAAGGCATGGATTTAAAAAATAAATAAATAGGGCAATCGATTTACCCAATTGGGTAAATTGGTTTCCACTGCGCAGACACCAAAAATAAGCTTTTTTTGCACAAAGGGCATTTGGTTCCCCCCACTTACCCACTTTCTTTCCCTATAAATAGATGCATTATTCCCCCTCATTTTTCATGCTTTATAGCCCCCAAAAATTCTGAAAAAATATCATCCAACCCCCCTCTTCTCCAAACCTAAGTCAAAACCAAAAAACCTTTCTTTCCCAAAAGTCAACCCCACCAACTTTTTTTCCATTTCACATTTTTCCTCAAAATTTATCACTCTCTGACACTCATAACTCAACCCCTTTACTAAACTTTCACCACAAATATTTTCATCCCAAATCCCTTGCTTCACATTCAAGCTCAACACCATTTCTACCTAGCTTTTTCACATTTTTTGGGCAATGATTTTAACTTAAACTTTTTAACTTTTAGGTTCTATTTTTTTGATTAAAAATGGTTGCTTGTTCTTGGTTGGTCTTTTGAGATAGTTTAGAGTCAAACTTGCAAAAATGATTAACTTTGATTTACTCACTTTTTTTTGAGATTTTTTGTTCACCTTTTTGTGGTTGCTTTGTGTGTGCTATCATTTTCTTTTAGTGTGGACTTGTTGTTGTATTTATTTGGTTGATGAGGTCTATTAGATCATGACCATGGTTGTTTAGAGTTGATTAAATCTTCAATGTTTCCAACCTATTAATGGTTGATGAATAGATCACTCATGATACTTTGATGCATTGATATATTGCCTCTATTTTAACCATATTTGGGTCATTTGATGCATAGATGAAACCATGTTTTTACATTAACTTCCTAATCCATTTGCTTATTGTTACTAACTAATAATTACTAACTCCTAACATTTATACTATTGCACTTTAATTCCTTGCAATTTATTTTATTGTTCATTTTATTTCATTTAGTTTATGTTTATGTTCACTAACTACTAAATTCTAACATTTATATTATTGCACTTTATTTTTTTTGCAATTTATTTTATTGTTCACTTTATTTCAAGTATTTTATGTTTATATTTATTGTTGTCTAACTATATCATTTAAATTATGCTAATTTATTTACTACCTTATTATCTTGCTAAATAAAGGAGGAGTAAAAATAAAAGGAAGAGAACAAATCACTTTTTTTAAAATATTAATAGATGGACTTAAGGTTGCATAACTTTCTTTGTTACACATCTATTGTTAGTTTATTTTTTAATCATCTTCAATACTTTGCATAAATGACAAACTCTCCCTTAATGTGTCATATTTTAAGTCTTTTTGACATAAGAAAATAGTCTTAAAAAATATTCATTTTTGTACATGTTACTAACCACTGATTATACTTCATTAATTTTGTTTATCATTAACCTTTGTTATTGTGATTTTGGTATTATTGACTTATATTTTTTTTATATCATTTATATTCACTAACCATTATTATTGTGATATTGTTTCTTTATCTTGTAATTTACTTTTACGTCATTACCTTGTAATTTACATTAAAGTACTCATCATCATCATCATTGTACAAATTCATCATGCATGTTTATTTACTTGTTATTTATTTTATTGTCATCAAACATTAAAAACAACAAAAACATGATAAAATGATAAGACAAATATTCATTCCACTCTTAATCAACTTGGACTTAGAGGATTTCATTTTAGGACCCTTGCTTGGAGGCTTTTTCCTTATCTTTGTGATACTTTGTAAATGTCGGATTTTATTTGTAACTTACATTCATGTTGTAAGAATGGCATCATGGCACCACCTTAGGGGGACATGTTTGTAAGACCATTATCCTTTGTTTAGCTTAGGTCACTTTTGCACATAAAAAGTTTTCTCTTGGGCTACCTTACAATGAGACTCTTTAATTTCTTGTTGGTTACTTTGCATTCATGTTGCATAAGCCAAATTTCATAATCAAAATAAAATAAACCCTTGATTCAACGTCAAGTGGCATTTTCATAGTCAAATTCAAAACATTTAATAATTACGATTATTATTGTGCGCCACGAGCCTTAAGTGGTGCAGAATGAGTAAGAATGAAGCATTCTTACCCTTACTCTGATTATTTTGGACGCAAGACGCTTGGCTTGTTGTCTAGAATAATCACCTCCGCCCATAGACTTTAGTACGATATAATCACAAACACTCATTTCATAAAACCCTTATTCAAGGTAAAAATAATACAACTCATCAAACTCATTTTTGTGTACCTTAGGGCATCTTCCCGAAAACCCTTTTTCAAAGGTAAAATCAACCAACTCACAAACATTTTCTACTCCGAACTACGGAGCTTTGATTCCTCATCCCCGAATGAGTGATACGTAGGCACAAGGGCCCCAATCCTTGGCGAGCACTATAATAACAAAAACACCCCCCTTTTCCACACATTTTCTTTTAAAAATAAAACAATGATAGATAAATCCCATGTATGTAAAACAACCTAAATGGTTCCCATGGAGTACCATGGACGTAAGGGGTGCTAATACCTTCCCCTTGCGTAACCGACTTCCGAACCCAAATCTCGGTTGTGAGACCGTTTCCTTATTCTCTTTTAGCGCTTCCCGTGCGCGTCTCCTTCCCGAGGGTTTTATCGACTATTCCCCCTCTCCTCTCCGATAGAGGTAAACTAAATAAAATTTGGTGGCGACTCTTCTGATTTTGCCTCTCTTTGGCATCTCTTTAGTCCCGATTTAGTTATCGTGAAATCCCAGTAGCGACACACATATGTGACAAAATTGGTCCTCATCAATTTGGAGCTATTATGGAATTCTTTTTGTCTAAGTATGGCAATGGTCAACACCTGCTGCTATGAACCCTATCAGTGTGTTACAAGTTCATTTTGAGAAACAAAGTGTTGTTGTTGTTGTTTTTTAGTGAGCAACCATAGTCTTAGAATTTAAATGTATTCATGCTTCATATGTTGTATAACTCCAAAAAATAAATTGTTTTGGTGTCCAACTTTTTAAAAGAGATGTTAATACACCACTTTGGTTTATGGGAAACATTTAAATATGCATGATGGATGTTAGGCTTGTAAGTTGTAATGTGTGATTGGTTTTGCTTGATTTGGTTTAAAATTTCCCTAACATGTATGGCTTATGCTTTGGTTAGGTTTTACGTGTGGTCATGGAAGCATATAGTGGCAATGTTTAAAAGGTCATTTGGTTTGGAATAGTATGGTATTGAAATGAATACATAACTGGTTTAGGTTACATTTGTAATGCAATGGTTTGTTTGGTTCTGGTGCGTATTCAATTCATGTTGGTTTAGCACCGACGCAGGAAGCTTGCTGTACTGGTTTTATACCATGTTTTGTGATAGGTAACTCAAGTTTTTGGTTGCTTTGCTTATGTTTCAGAAGGTATGAATCATTGGACATGTTCTCGACCACGGCTTCAAGTAATGTTTAGCTTGTGTCCTGCAGGTCTAGTATGTTTTGCAGCTTGTTCTGATTGTCGTTCCAACTTTGGTTCAATGTGGTTTATTCATTAGGTTTTCAAGATGGTTAGAAAGGTTGCATGTATTATGGAAATAGAAGTAAGTCATGTATTCCATGCATGTCTGAACTAGGTCTGCAGCAGGTTATGGTCAGCATGTTCTGCCTTGTTGTTGGATGAACTCAGGCCCTATTGCACATGCTATACTCATGGATTGTGGTTGCAAGTTGTGGTTAATGTAGGTTTGTTAATGATTATGAACTCGAAAGGGTGGCATGCTAGGTAATGTACATGTTCTTTAGCCATGTGTGTATTCATGTATACTTGGATTTGTTTGGACATATCATGAACATGTTTGTTGCATGTAATAATGCCTTGACTTGGTTAATTGGTTTTGTAGGCGTGTCATGAACAAGTGTAACTTGCCTTTAAAGAAATCAAGATAAAAACAAGTAAACATGGACTTAGATGATGAACCAAGACAATATGGATTAGGTTAAGTCTTATGGTGGTCAACGGGGGTCAGTTGACTTTGGTCAACGAGTTGACCAAAAAGTCAACTATTTGTAAAAAAAATAAGTCAAACTTGTAATTTTTGTATGTATGGACTTTGAATGAATAATGTATAAATGAAATTTGATATTTGGTAGTTGTTTGTGAATGAATGGATTTGAATGATAGTGTATGGAAACGATTTGAATGGAATCTTGAAATGGAAAATAATGCAAGATATTAAAAATGAATACATTAACATGACTATGACTTGAATTAGACCAAAGATCCATGAATAAACCATGAAAGAACCATGACCAAACCCATGGATGTCTATGGATGGTACAAGACTTAGATGAACCCTTAGACCTTAACAAGGACCAAAATGGATAATAACTATTACCGAACCAAAGGTCCATAGACAAAACATCTAGGCATTATAAATGGCATGCAGTGGGTTTGCATGACCATATGAAATAGGCCTAAGTAAGCCATGAACCAGGGATTAGGAGATGATCAAATGAAATGCCATGAATGAACGGAAGTAGATGAAAGTTATGGGACCAAGAGCTTAGACTAGAACCATAGGTCATGGGCAAGTGAATATTGAATGAACTTTTGACCAAGCAGATGAAATCAAGCACCATGAAGGATAAAGATCTAGATGACATTAAGGTTAGGAGGCCACACAATGAATGTGTAGCGGGAAATTCATGATCGTCAAGCTATTGACAAGCCAGGGATCAATTAACAAGAGTCGCCACCGCGCTTTTATTGTTTCTAAGGGAAAAGGGAAAAGTACGAACAAAACCCAAAAATAAGAAGTTTTCAAATAAAAACTAATAAAAGTCAGAGATCACAGGTAAGGGGGTTGGTTACACAGAGGGAAGGTGTTAGCACCCAAAGTGTCCTAGGTACTCCTAGGGAGCCCTTTTTGTGTGCATATGTATTTTGTACAAAGTAATGTTTACAAACAAATAGAATGGGGGGATGGGAAAAGAATTCATTAATTATATTTTTGTGTTTGACAAGACCTTCAATATTGTGCCTACGTACCAACATATAAATGAGGGATCAAAACCTCGTAGTTCATGCTATAAACTTCAAAATGAGTGTGTTGATTTTAACAAAAATTAGGTTTGAAAGCACAAAGGCCTGAAAATGGTTTGAATGAGTTAGTTCTTTTTGGCTTTTTGAAAGGTTAAGTCAAGTAAAGTTAAGTTTATTTACAAGCTTGATTTAAGAAAATAAGTTTGAAAATGCAATGGCATAAGGCCAAAGTTTCTATCTTTTGCAAGAGTGGCCTAAGTTTAGAAAAGTAGTTCACACAAAGAAGGTTTTGAAAATGGAGGGAGAGATTTTGAAATTAAATAAGTGGGGAGAAGATGAAGAGACTACACTATGTACAAAAATTTAAAAGTTGAAAGTTGAAAAGATCTGACCAAATGGGAGTAATCCAATAGACAAGTATGTCAATAGAAACCCAGAATTCCCTTGGACTTTTAGAATCAAGCAAAACACAAATGTACAATTATATCAATCTTGAAGAGCAAAGGCATCAAATAAAGATGGCCTCATCCAAGCTTATCCACTTCATGATCTTCTTCAAGATAGCCTATGTAGTAGATGAATTCCACAAGTCACAGGTTCAACATAACAACTTAACAATGATCAATGTTGCAGATGAACTGGAGAGATCTTGATTGATGTATCAGATGAATTCAAATTGTAAGCACTTGGTTCTTCAACAAATTGGCATTATCCAAGTCTATTAGCAAAGGAATGTTGCCTAAATTCTAAGTCCAATTGGGCAAGATCAAACCAATAGTCCACTCAAAAGTCTTTTAGGTTTTTTTTGTTATTATTAAGTGTATTCATGGTCAAGGACCAAACAAGCAAACAAGATATACACAAACAAAATAATATCACACAATATGGTCCAAATGGACAAAGGGAAAATTACATTAATATAAATAATTAGAATGATATGTATAATGGCAAATGATATAAAGTGATAAAAGTAAATTCCATTAAAAGTAAAATCTTGAAAGTAAAAGTTAATAGTTAGTAAGTTAGTAGTTAGTTTTGTTTTGTTTTGTTTTTTTGATTTCAAGACATTCTTTGGAGAACACTCAACCCACTTACCACAAGCATGGATCCTTGAACCAAAACATCTTCCAAAGGAAGGAAGGAAGGCCAAGTTTCCACACAATACCATGGAAGAGGGGAGCCTTACAATCTCACTAATAAGAATGCTTATGCCTTTTATGTCACAAATTTAGCGCTATGTTAAGCAATTGTAATTGGACTTATATAGAAGTCACAACTATTTGAGGCCGGGCAATAAACTTTTGGTGTTAATGCATGTTGGAGACATAGTATTAAGAACTATGCTCATTAAACATACCACACACAAAAATATGCAAAAAGGTGTGGCCTAATCTCATCCATACCCATGTTAATCTTTCAATCAACTAGCATTAGGACTTTGAGATGTCATTGGCCAATTGAAAATGAATGGATGAAGAAGGGGAATTAGATGAAGAGGGAAGGGGATGAATGAGATCACAAATTGGTCAAATGAGGACTTTTACCAAATTAATATTATTCATTCATTTTGGGAGATGGAATGTACATTCCATCAATCCCCTAAATTCAATAATATTAACTTGACAAAGTCAAATCAACCTTGACCAAGGCCCAACAACAAATAAGAAAATCAATTAAGTCAATACAAATGGTCAACACAATTAAAATGGCATTTACTCAATTAAAAATATTAAAATAATGCATTAAATTCAAATATGTTTTGTCCAAATTCTAAAATTTCATCAAAACACCAAATAAATGGCCATGAGATTTATCATAGGTCAAACAAGGTCAAAGGACCTTGGAGATTTTTTTTATAATTTTTGGACACTTAAAAATATTTTTAAACAATTAAAAACAAATGAAAAATCAACTAATTCATGAAAAATATTAATAATGATCCAAAAAATAATTTTAATTCAGAATATGAAAGAAAAATATTTGAAATTTTTTGGTGAAAGTCCCATATTTTTTGGATCAATATTAAATTTATTATGAATTATTGAAGAAAATGGAAATAAAATGAAATTTCAGAAATTCAAAAATACGTGGACCATCAGATCTCCCTCATTAATTGAGGTGGCAGATCTGATGATCCAAAACGCGTGTTTCACCAATGCCTTAGTCAACAGCGCTGTAACATGAGTAATCACAAGAAACGGTTATGATTAAAACGTAGAGCATGAATCACATGGTTCTGACTCAAGACACATCATCACCGGAGCCAGAGCTCCGGTTGTCTTCTCCGGTGAGCTTCACCGGACTGGTCAACATGAACCATCACCAAAATTTAAAACAGGGACATGATTTTAAAGAGAAAACATCATTGAACACGAATATCATCTCCAATTTCTCCAATTCCAAATATATTGCGAGATATGTGGAATTGAAAAATGAGGTTCACGATCTAAGGTGCTTTGATTTGGCCTCAAAGCAACTCAAACTCCTTACCTACATTGATAGGACTTCAGACAACACAAGGATCAATGGAATTGAGCAAGAATCAAGGAGAATGGAAGAGTTTAAAATTTCTGCAAATTACCTTCAATGGAGGTCTGAGCTTGCTAGATCTTGATCTGAATCGTGCTTGGCTTCACTTTAATTGCTTGCAGGAGAAGAATGGAAAGGCTTAGAAGCAATGGATTCCTGGAGAATTGAATTCCAAAATAGTGGAGATTCAAGCTCAAACTCAAATGAATTTATCAAGGTTATCCTCTTAGAATGAAGGGTTTTCAATGGGGATTCAAAGCTGGCGCAAGGTGTGTGTCATTTCTAAGCAAATGCAGCTGTATATATAGCCAACTCCCTGTGATATTTGTACACTCTTTGCACTTTCCAATTTTAGCAAAATGATGAAAGCATGGTGCATGGGCGCACATAGGCCCATGGAATGATGGTTTGACAGTCCAAATGAATGATCAAGTGCTTTGGAGATGGATTGGATTGCAAGGTACATGTGCATTGTCACTTGAAGGTTGATCCATGCCAAATGATATCAACCTGTTTAAGCCATGCGCAGCATATGCATTTCTCATCCAAAATTCATGAATTTTAACTCTTTGGAAATGTGAGATCAAGAGAAACAAGTTTTATGTTGAACACTTTTTATTTTGGAGCTTGGAACTTAGAGATATTTGAGGTGGAAGTTTGGAAAAATTTGACATATCAAAAGTTTTCTAAGTGTCAAGCCATATGTCTCAATATTCCACCTTGCTTAACTTTTTATAGAAGCTTAAAATAAGAAAGGTGTCTTCATCAAAGTTGTAGATCTCTCAAAAAAATTTAAAATGGTCACCGATTTCATCTCATTTGGATTTGAAATTATAGAGTTATGTATTTTTGAAGTTTGGAAAAATTACTTGATCAATGGTATAGGTCAAAAGTGACCTATAATGTAGCCTCATATCAAATGTTCAAAGAAGTTGAATTTGCTCCCACTCCAAACATAAAAGTTGAATTAGACACATTGAATTTGATTTTTCAACTTGGAAATATTTGATCTCATAAAAATTGAGAAAGTTATGGCCTTGGGAAGTTGACTTTCAAATTAGGGTTTAGACAAAATGACCTATAATGTTTCAACATAGAAAATGATTTTCCAAGAAAAACTAGCTCTAGTTCTAAACATGAAAGTTGTTTATAATGTGATTTGGAGTAAGTTTTCTATTGGAATCATTTTCATATGGTGAAAATTGTAGGAGATAGGGTCTAGGGAGACCCAATTTTGATCAGATGAATCTATCTGGCCAACCACCATCAACCAACTTGCTAATTTCCAATTCTCTTGACTTTCTGGGATCATGGTAGATCATATATGCATAAGATGATGAAATTTTAAGTGTCCCTTGATAAATTTGATCAATTGGTGAGATAGCTTGTTGGAGAAGTTACTCAAGATACCCAGTCAAACTAGGGTTTCCAAGGCAAATCACCCTCAAACTCTTGAAGAAATATTGATCAATATAACATATGGAAATCATTGGGACTCATATATGATGATTGTAACCAATCTTGAATCAATTATTGGTTGTGCTCTTTGTTCATGAGGGTCTCAAACCCTAGATGTGATCAATGAATCAATGAGATCATGCCCTACCTACAAAAGAGTTAGATAGATACAAAGACATATTTTTGGTATTTTGGTTAGTAAAATGATAATATACAAGTATGATATAATCATAAGGTGCTTGGTGATCTCTCCCAAAACAAACCCAATGAAAGAGGGGTAAGGAGGATGCCAAGGTATGATCCCAATGCTGATGCTTTTGATGAGATTGCATGAGGGATCTTAGGGTCAAAATTGGGGTCTTACAGAATGCTAGACATAATTAGGGTTTATGGAGCCTTGATCAAGTAAGGATCCCCCAAATTATGGTTTTGATCCTTTATTGATCATAATTTAGGGTAATAACAAGGAAGCCCTAATTTCCTCCTCTAGTAAGATCTCCAAGTCTTGAGTCTATGCAACATGCTTTCTAGTTATGAAAGTTTTAAATTATCCGGATAAAATTGGGGTATGATACCTTCCCCTTGCATAACCGGATTCCTTACCCAAATATCTCTTTCCCTAGGGTTTTATCGATGTTTTCCCTTTCCTTCGGGAATAAATAAGGTTCGATGCCGACTCTGTTGTATGTTCAAGCGTGCGATGTATTCATATATATATCCGTTAGCTTCAGACATATAATGACAAATGCAATAGCTATTAGGTCATCATATAATCCCCATAATGGCTCTACTTTGACCATAAATAATATGGTTCAACTAAGAGGGATAAGTTATATCCCTCAAGCAATTCCTTCATTAAATATGACCTCTATGAGACTATGATGGCTATGAGATAACTGATGGATGAAAGAAATATGGAAATGGTTAATATATTGACCCAACAGACGGGTATAATATTTAACCTGTTGATTACAAAAACTAACCAAACATATGAGTTGTTGGCCAATCAAATGGGTTGAATAACCAATTTTTTCGGCACCCCTCAGGTTCAGGCTCGACTAACCCCTCAAATATCAAATGTTAGGCAAGTCGAAAGGCCTGCGAATGGGATGCCCCAAGTAAACTCAGGCCAACATCTAGGATTTCGACCACCATAACCTACCCCAAATAGGGAAGATGAAGAATACATAGGTCAGCATAATCCTAGGCCCATAATGGTCCAGAGAAATCAGGATGTCGACCAAGTGCTTCGAAATGTCCAACAAAATAACTTTGGGGGGCATAGCAACATAGCTAATGTGGTCGAACAAATTTTGGCCCAAAATGGAGTTAATATGGGTCTCCATAGACCCAATTTCATATCCCTTTTGTCAAAATACGTTCAGTAAATAGAAATTCCTAGGGGATGGAAAGTTCCCAAGTTCACAAAGTTTTCTGGTGACACTAGTGAGTCTACGGTCGAACATGTCACTAGGTATCAGACTGAGGATGGCGAGATAGTAAATAATGAGAATTTAAAAATAAAGTATTTTCCCAATTCTCTAACGAAAAATGCTTTCACTTGGTTTACCACACTCCATACAAACTTGGAGTCAATTATAGAGATTATTCTATGAATAATTCTACACGGGCCATTCGAAAATAAGCCTTAAGGAACTGGCTAGTGTTACGTGAAAAGTGCCTAAGTCGATTGATTATTATTTGAACAGGTTCATACTTCTTAAGGTAAGATGCTTTACACAAGTCCTTGAACAGGAGTTAGTCAAAATGGTTGCAGGAGACCTAGATTATTCCATTAGGAAAAAATTAGACACTCAATACCTTAGGGACATGGCATAATTGGCATATAGGGTTTGTCATGTCGAACGCTTGAAAACTGAGAAAGCCAGGACAAATAAGTACCATGAAAAAGAAAAGTCCGCATATGTAGAGATACCTGAGTATCTCTTAGAATTAGGCGACGAGTGTGTCGAAAAAAGTGAGGTCAATGTGGCAAAACTTAAGCCAGGACCTCCGTACTTGTGCAAATTGCTAAAACCTTCGAACAAGAAGAATTTTATCGTACCCAGCAAGAAGGATGAACTCGTCATAAAACGTACAATTTTGATATAACTAAATTTGATAAAATGTTTGATTTATTGGTTACCGATGGGCAGATTATAGTGCCTCCGGGCATGAAAACTCCCCCATTAGAACAAATAAAAAAGAAAGGTTTTTGTAAGTACCACAATTTCTTAGGTCATAAAACTTCTCAATGTGTGCTTTTCAGGGATTTGGTACAGAAGGCGCTGAAAGAAGGAAGGTTGCAGTTTGGCGAAAATCCAAAAGCTTCCATGCAAGGTGTAAGACCCCAATTTTAACCCTAAGATCCCTCATGCAATTTCATCATATGCATTAGCATTAGGATCATACCTTGGCATCCTCCTTACCCGTCTTGAATTGGGTTTGTTTTGGGAGAGATCACCAAGCACTATGTGATTTTATCATACTTATATATTATCATTTTACTAACCAAAATACCAAAAATATGTCTTTGCATTTGCCTAACTCTTATGTAGGTAGGGCATGATCTCCATAGATCTATCAAGTTCATATCTAGGGTTTGAGACCCTCATGACAAAGAGCACAACCATGAATTGATCCAAGAATGGTTATATGCGTCATATATGAGTTACACTTATTCCTACATGTTATATTGATCAAATTTTCTTCAAGAGTTTGAGGGTGATTTGCCTTAGAAACCCTGGTTTGACTGGGTATCTTGAGTAACTTATCCAACAAGCTATCTTACCAATTGATCAAGTTTATCAAGGGACACTTCAAAATTCATCATCTTATGCATATATGATCTACCATTGTCCAAGAAAGTACAAAGAGTTGAAGGTTAGCAAGTTGGTTGGTGGTGGTTGGCCAAATGAATTCATCTGATCAAAACTGGGTCTCCCTAGACCCTATCTCCTACAATATTTACCATATGAAAATGGTTACAAGAGAAAATTTACTCTAAATGATGTTACAAACAACTTTAATTTTGATACCTAGAGCTAGTTTTTCTTGGAAAATCATTTTCTATGTTGAAACATTATAGGTCATTTTGTCTAAAACCTAATTTGAAAGTCAACTTCCCAAGGCCATACCTTGCTCAATTTTTCTTAGATGAAAGATTTCCAAGTTGAAAAATCAAATTCGAGATGTCTACTTCAACTTTGATGTTTGGAGTGAAAACTAATTCAACTTTTATGAGCATGTGATATGAGGTTACATTATAGGTCATTTTTTACCTATACCATTGAACAAATGATTTTTCCAAACTTCAAAAATGCATAACTCTATCATTACAAATCCAAATGACATGAAATTTGTGACCATTTTGAAGGTCTTTGAAATATATACAACTTTTATGAATACACTTTTCTCATTTGAAGCTCACATAAAAAGTTAAGTAAGGTAGAATATTGAGATATATGGCTTGACACTTAGAAAATTTTTCAACATGTTAAAATTTCTAAACTTCCACCTCAAAATTCTCCATGTTCCAAACTCCAAATGAAAAAGTGTTGAACATTAAGCTTGTTCCCCTTGATCCAAGCTTTCCAAAGAACCTAAGTTCGTGCATTTTGGATGAGGTTTGCTAGGTCTGCGCATGGCTTTAACAGGGCTGCATCATTGGAAAGAATCAATTGCATAAACTTCAGTTCACAATGCCTTGCCATTCAAGCTCCACTCAGACTTCATTTGGAATTATTTTGGACCTTTTTGCATTGCATCATGGGCCTTTACATGACCTCTTTGCTCATTTGAATGAGACCTTGCGCGCCAACTTTCCCCCCCCCCCCCCCCCCCCCATTGAAGCCCTGTCATTCTAAAGGAAAACCTGAGAAATTTCAATTGGAAATTTTATTTTGAATCTCAACTGTTGGATATTCAAGAACTCCAGGATCCAAAGCCTTGCAACCTCTATAATCACTTCCTGCTAGCTTCTCAAGTGTGATCAGATCGTGTTTGGAGAAAGCCACATCATGAACTGCATAACATTGAAGGTAATTTTCACAAAAATTCATCTCTTCGATTCTCACTCAATTCTACTCAATTCTCTTGGATCTTTGGATGTCTGAAGTCCTACCAATGTAGGCAAGAAGATTGAGTTGTTTAGAGGTCAAATCGAAACAACTCAGTTGACACAACTCAAAATTCAACTCCTCATATCTTTCTATATATGCGGAGTTAGTTAAAATTGAGGTCAAATTCGTGCTCTACGACATTTCTTCTTTCAGATCATGTCCTCCTTTTTCATTTATGTGATGGTGATGACTGCACCAATCCGATGAGCCTCGCCAGAGAAGGTGACCGGAGGTCCAGCGCCGGTGGTGTGCTGGACAGGTTCTGAGCCACATGATCATTTCAAAATGTTTTAATCTTACGCGTCTATTGTGATTACCATCCTTGCAGCGCGCTGACTCGTGTGTTTGGTGGAACACACATTTTAGGCCACTTGATCTGCCACCTCAATTAATGAGGGAGATAAAGTGGCTCACGTTTTTTCACATTTTCTGATTTTTGTTTTATTCCTTTTATTTTCATTAATTCATATTAATTTTAATATTGATCCAAAAAATATGAGAGTTTCACCAAAAAATTTCAAATTAATTCCTCTTTCATATTCCGAATTAAAATTATTTTTTGGATCATTATTAATATTTTTTATGATTTAATTGATTTTGTGATTATTTTTAATTGTTTAAAAATACTTTTAAGTGTTTAAAAATTCTAAAATTTTTTCTCCAAGGTCCTTTGGCCTTGTTTGACCTATGATAAATCTCATGGCCATTTCTTTGGTGTTTTGATGAGGTTTTAGGAATTTGACAAACTATATTTAATTTAAATGCCTTATTTTAGTATTTTTAATTTGATTAAATGCCAATTAATTGCGTCGACCAATTGTGATGACTTGTTTGAGTTTGACTCTTGTTGTTGGGCCTTGGTCAAGGTTGATTTGACTTTGTCAAGTTAATATCATTGGATTTAGGGGATTGATGGAATGTACATTCCATCTCCCAAAATGAATGGATGATATTAATTTGGTAAAAGTCATCCTTTGACCAATTTGAGTTTTGATCCATTCCCCTCCCTCTTCATCACATTCCCCTTCTTTATGCATCAGTTTCATTTGGCCTATAATATCTCAAAGTCCTAAGGCTAGTGGATTGAAAAATCAACATAAGTATGGATGAGATTAGGCCACCTCTTTTGCATATTCTTTTTGTGTGTGGTATGTTTCATGAGCATAGTCCATTATATTATGTCTCTAACATGCATTAACACCAAAATTCTATTGCCCGATCTCAAATAGTTGTGACTTCTACATAAGTCCAATTATGATTGCTTAACATAGCGCTAAATTTGTGACACAAAAGGCATATCATTCTAGTTAGTGAGATTGTAAGTCTCCCCTCTTTCATGGTATTGTGTGGAAACTTGGCCTTTTTCCTTCCTTTAGAAGATGTCTTGGCTCAAGGATCCATGCTTGTGATAAGTGGGTTGAGTGTTCTCCAAAGAATGTCTTAAAATGAAAAGCAAAAGCAAAACAATACTAACTTCTAACTAATTAACAACTAACTTTTAATTTCAAGCCATTTACTTTAATGTCATTTAATTTTAGTCCTTATTCATTTGCCATTATTCATACCATTCTAATTGTTTATGTTAATGCAATTTTCACTTTGTCCATTTGGACCATACTGTGTGATATATCTTGTTTGTATATACTTTGCTTGTTTGTATGGTCTTTGACCATTAATGTACATAATAATAACAAAAACCCTAAAAAACTTTTGTGTGGACTGTTGGCTTGATCTTGGACAAATGGACTTAGAACTTAGGCAATATTCCTATGCTAGAGGACTTGGCCAATGCCAACTTATTGTGACACCAAGTGCCTATAATTTTAAACTTCATCTGATACATCATTCAAGATCCCTCTGAGTTCATCTGCAATATGATCATTGTGAAGCTGTTATTTTGAACCTGTGACTTGTGGAATTCATCTGTTACATGGGCTAATTTGAAGAAGATCATGGAGTGGCTAAAGATTGGATCTTGCTAGCTTTATTTGACGCCTTTGCTCTTCAAGATTGATATAATTATGAATTTGTGTGTTGATTGATTCTAAATGTCCAAGGGAATTTTGGGTTTCTATTGACATTCTTGTCTATTGGATTGCTACCCATTGGTCAGATCTTTTCAACTCTTAACTTTTAATTTTGTGCATAGGATTAGTCTCTTCATCTTCTCCCTATTTCTTTAATTTCAAAATCTCTCCCTCCCTTTTCAAAATCTTCTTTGATTGAACTTATTTTGTTCTAAACTTTGACCACTTTGCAAAAAGATAGAAACTTTGGCCTTATGCCATTGCATTTTCAAACTTCTTTTCTTAAATGAAATTTGTAAATAAACTTTCAGAAAAGCCAAAAAGAACTAACTCATTCAAACCATTTTCAGGCCTTTTATGCCTTTCAAACTTAATTTTTGTTAAAAGCAATGCATCCACTTTGAAATTTGTATCACGAACTATGAGGTTTTGATCCCTCATTTCTATGTTGGTATGTAGGCACGAGTCTGAAGGTCTTGTCAAACAAAAAAATATAATTAATGAATTCTTTTCTCATCCCCCCATTCTATTTGTTTGTGAACATCATTTTTGTACCAAATACATATGCACACAAAAAGGGCTCCCTAGGAGTACCTAGGACACTTTGGATGCTAACACCTTCCCTCTGTGTAACCAACCCCCTTACCTGTAATCTCTGACATTTAATTAGTTTTGATTTGAAAACTTCTTTCTTTTGGGTTTTGTTCGTACTTTTTCCCTTTTCCCTTGGAAACAATAAAAGCGCGGTGGCGACTCTTGTTATTTGATCTCTAGTTTATCCATAACTTGATGATCATGAATTTACCGCTACAGAAATTAAGTGGCAACTCTGCTGGGGAGTAGTCTCCAGTGGGTTTAGCCTACTTTTTATGTGTATATATTTGTATATATGTGGTGTTTGTATATATGTATGTGTGATATAATCTGCTTGTTGTGCTTGGTGATCTCTGAGTGGTGAGATAAATTCTGACCCGAACTTGAGTGCAATTAAGATATGAGGATGGTATAGTCATGTTCGACTTGTGTGGAGTAGTCCTTAACAAGTTGGCTTGAGATCTATCTGCTCAGTGGAGACTCTTTTGGATTTGAAAATGTCACAAAGTATTTGTGGTTAGGCATTGCTATCTCTAATTTGGGTCCGAGAAGCTGAGGACCGTAGAACATTTACCCCCTCTTGGCCTATTTAGGATGTAGTGCGGAAATTGTTCAAGTGTAGACTTGATAACAGTTGTTACACAATATACACTCAGACGAGTTTCTCTTGAGAATATTATGGGTCGATGAGTCAGTCATCTTAACCTGTAATATCCGATAGATGGAATTAAGACTCTGGGAACTTTTTAGAACATGATCTACAGGTTTTTATCCTTAGTTCACTCCTTTGGGATGGTTCTTACCCAGACTCCATGCTCGTAACTTACAAAAATCCCTTGATTCTTGGTTGATCCAATCAAGTCTTGTCAATACCAATGGAACTTGGGTGTTGATAAGGTGTAAACCATAATCCATAAAAATGGATGATTGATCTTGACAATGACTTGATTCATCCCTTGACCTTTGTTTTCCTTGTGTGTGATCCCTTATTTGTGATTGTTGCATTCATGCATTCATGCGCATCATAACATTCATCACACAAAAATTTCAAGGAACTGAGGTATTACTTACAAATATTTTCAGACCATAGATTGTGGATGAAGGAACACTAAGAAGTACAGTTTCAGATGTCCAAATTTGAAAGAGTTAAGGAAGCTAGCATCTTTTGTATTAGATCCCTTGGACTTCAAACAACGCCATGGGAAGCTTTTGTCTATCTTGTCTACTGATGTGGTTGAAGGACTTTTGAGTGTGCTAGTGCAGTTCTATAATCCGTTTTACCGTTGTTTCACTTTCCTAGATTTTCAGTTCGTGCCTACCTTGGAGGAGTATTCTCATCTTTTGGGGATACTTGTTTCTAGTAGAGTGCCTTTTAGTGGATTGGAGGAGATTCCCCAATCTAGTATTATTGTTGAAGCTCTTCACTTGAAAAAGTATGAGATAAAGGCTCATTGGGTGAAGAAATGAGGGTTGTTTGGGTTTCCATCTGATTTCCTCATCAAGGAAGCTACTGCTTTTGCTCAAGCCAGTAGTGTGGACGCTTTTGAAGCTATCTTTGTGTTGCTCATTTATGGATTAGCTTTGTTCCCTAACATTGACGATTTTGTTGATGTTAATGCCATTAGAGTTTTCTTGATTGGGAATCCTGTGCCTACTTTGTTGGGTGATATGTATTTCTTTTTGCATCTAAGGAATTCTAAGGGTGGTGGAACGATTGTCTGTTGTATTCCTCTTCTGTACAAGTGGTTTATTTCGCACTTGCCTCAGACACCTGCTTTTGTGGAGAACAAACAATGTCTAAGGTGGTCTCAGAGACTTATGTATCTCACTAATGATGATGTAGTTTGATATGATCCTTCTTTGAGCAGTTTGGAGATTATTGATAGTTGTGGTGAATTCTATAATGTGCCTCTCATTGGTACACAAGGAAGAATTAACTACAACCCTGCTTTGGCTCATCGTCAACTTGGGTTCCTCTTGAGAGACAAACCTAATAACACTTTGTTAGAAGGTCTTTTCTATCAAGAGGGTAAAGATCCCCAACATTTGAAGCAGAAGGTTGTGCATGCTTGGCATAATGTGCATAGGAAAGGAAGATCTGAGCTTGGTCCGTGCAATTGTGTAGCTTTGGAAGCTTACACTCTTTGGGTGAAGAAGAGAGCTTTGGAGTTGAAGATGCCTTATCCTTGTGAAAGACCTATGTCTATGGTTGTGGTTGAGCCATTAACTCTCCCTAACCAAGATGTAGAGGAGTTGGAAGACGCGCTTGTGAAAATGAAGCAAGAGAAAGATATGTGGGAAGAGCGTTTTTGTGCTTTGAGAAAGAAGCGTGAAGAGTTGCAGTTGGAGTCTAAGGACAAAGATGTACTTATTAAGCTACATGAAGACCGAGTGACGAAGAGACAGAGAGAGCCAGAGGTTTCATCTTCTAGCATGCCTCAACCTTCCATTGCTTGGAAATAGATTACTGATCAGCTTGTCCTCGAGAAGACTCAGATTAAGGCTTTTTTTGAGACTGAGATTCGACGCATTCGAAGGAAGTACGCACCTTCAGCCAGATCTTCTGACGTTGTTAGGGATCCTTAGGATGACTAGTCTCCTTTTCTCTTGTATTTTTCATTTGGTTCCTGAAATTGTACTCAGTGTAATCCTTCCAATTATATAAATGGAAAGAGATTTTTGGTCATATAAAAATTATTGCAATTGTTGATATATATATATATATATATATATTTGCAAATGATATAAGTAAGTTCCTTGAAAACAAAAATAAATAAACAAGCATTGCATTTCATGCATCATTTGCATAAGCAGGTTTCTCTTTCGCCAGATGTCTCATTGGTGTTTCTTCTGTGCTTTAGCCAAGTTGACTCATCGATACAACACCCGCGCCAATCACTTCAAAATTATGGAGCATATAGAGCAAGAGAACAGAGAGCTGAAGGATGAGATCGTCCGCTTGACTGCCATGATGGAGTCAGTTCTTGCTGCTCAAAGTCAATCTTCTTCAATGCCTGCAACTCCTCCTCCTTAGAGGACGGTTATCTCAGAGGTGGCTACCTCTACCATGCCTGCTGCTACCGCTCATTTTGCACCCACTATGCTTGCCAGATTCCCGTGGGGAATATCGTCCAACTTTATGTCTGAAGGCTTTGTGCCTTCTTTTGCTTCCATGCTGGCATCTAGCCCGGTCATGTCTGTGCCACCTCCCGTTGTGCACACCTTACCTCGTGTAGAGGACACCATTTATCACTCTGAGCCATCTGAGGATCCGGATGTCTATGAGAAAATGGATGAAATGAAAGATCAGTTTCTTGAGCTGCACAAGGAATTGAAGACGCTAAGGGGTAAGGATTTGTTTGGAAAAAGTGTTGTTGAGTTGTGTTTAGTGCCCAACGTCAAGATCCCGGTGAAGTTCAAAGTGCCTGACTTTGAGAAGTATAAAGGGAACACTTGTCCTCTCAGTCATCTAGTGATGTATGCTCGTAAGATGTTTACTCAGATCGACAATGATGAACTGTTGATTCATTATTTCCAGGACAGTTTGACCGGTGCTGCGCTCTGTTGGTATATGGGGTTGGATAGTGCAAGCATTCACACTTTCAATGACTTGGGAGAGGCTTTTATCAATAAATATAAGTACAACATGGATATGGCTCCCGATAGAGACCAATTGAGGTCTATGCCTTAGAAGGATAAGGAGACGTTTATAGAGTATGCGCAGAGATGGAGGGAATTGGCTGCCCAGATCACTCCTCCTTTGGATGAAAAAGAGATGACAAAGATCTTTCTGAAAACTCTGAGTTCATTTTATTATGAACGAATGATTGCTAGTTCCCCTAGTGACTTTACCAAAATGGTAAACATGGGGATGGGGCTTGAGGAAGGAGTCCGAGAAGGACGTTTAAAGATGAAGCATCTTCGAGTAAGAGGTATGGTAGCAATTTTGGGAAGAAAAAGGATAATGAAGAGAATGCAATAAGCAGTGGGAGGAAGAGGAGGCCTCAGATCAGAAGGAATCAACCATCCCTTCAACATCAACATCAAGTATCTTCAGTTATCCCTGTGTTTTCTAATCAAGAATCAACACCAGTTCAACAACCACAACGTTAACAACAACCACAACGTCAACAACAACCACCGCAACAACAAACAAACACCTACAACAACAACAATACCAATAACAATCATCATCAACAAAACTTTGAGAGGAAGAAGGTATCTTTCGACCCGATTCCTATGTTTTATGCAGAATTGTATCCGTCTTTGGTTCTCAAGAACCTAATCCAACCAAGAAACCCGCCGCAAATTCCAGAACCACTTCCATGGTGGTACAATCCTGAGCTTCATTGTGCTTTTCATCAAGGAGCACCCGGGCATGATATCGAGAATTGTTATTCACTCAAGTATGAGGTTCAGAAGCTGATGAAGAGTGGAATGGTGTCCTTTGAGGACCGTGCACCAAATGTGAAAGCAAATCCGTTGCCCATCCATGGGAACTCTTCTGTGAATATGGTGGATGGTTGTCCTGGCGAGTTTAAGGTTTTTGATGTGCTCATTATTCGGAGGTCCTTAGTGCAGATGCATAAGGAAATTTGTTTGGTGAATGATTGTGAACATGACCATGACAGTTGTGTTATCTGTAGTATTAACCCTAGGGGTTGTGAAATTGTGAAAGGGGACATCCAGTGACTGATGGATGAAGGCATGATTCAAGTTGTTCAATCTCGTCATGTAGATGACAATGTAAATGTCATAGTACCCATTTTCAAGCAACTAGAGAGATTGGTAATCCAGTACGACATCAACAACAGTAACAATGTCAACAATAGATCAGTATCGCCATTGGTTATACGGTTAGCGGGCCCAGTCCCGTATTCATCTGATAAAGCTGTGTCCTACCAGTATAATGCTACAATGATAGAAGGTGGTCAAGAGGTCCCGTTACCGATGAGTAGCTCTGTGGTGAGCATTGCTGATGTTACCAAGGTGACCTGCAGTGGTCGTGTGTTTGGGCCGGTGTTCCCAAAGGATAAGGAAGAATCAGTTGTGAGTAAGAAGGTGGAAGTGCCTGTTGTAAATCCAGTTGGTGTTTCAAAGGGTAAGTCTGGTGAATCCAGCGATTTGAAAGCTAACAATGATGATGAGGTACTTCGGCTAATCAAGAGAAGTGAGTTTAATATGGTGGAGTAGCTGCTCCAAACCCCCTCAAAAATCTCAGTTTTGTCTCTGCTCATGAATTCTGAAGCACACAGAGAAGCATTGCAGAGAGTTTTGGAACAAGCATTTGTAGAACATGATGTTACCGTGGATCAATTCGATCATATCATGACTAACATCACTTCTTGTAATAATCTTAGCTTCTGTGATGAAGAACTTCCTGAGGAGGGAAGAAAGCATAATCTGGCTTTGCACATTTCTATGAATTGCAAAGAGGATGCTTTGTCAAATGTGCTTGTTGACACCGGGTCACCGCTGAATGTACTGCCGAAGTCAACTTTATCAAAGCTATCATACCAAGGAGCGCCTATGAGGTATAGAGGTGTAATCGTCAAAGCTCTTGACGGTTCGCGCAAAACAGTTATTGGTGAAGTGGACCTTTCGGTTAAGATAGGTCCAAGTGATTTTCAAATTACTTTTCAAGTAATGGATATCCACCCGGCCTACAGTTGCTTGTTGGGAAGGCCATGGATCCATGAGGTAGGAGTTGTTATCTCCATATTGCACCAGAAACTCAAATTTGTGAAGAATGGAAAGCTTGTGATTATTGGTGGAGAGAAGGCGCTGATAGTTAGCCACCTGTAATCTTTCTCTTATGTTGAAGTTGAGGATGAGGTTGGAACTCCGTTCCAGGCCTTATCTATTGCTGCTGAAAAGAGAGTTGGGGCACCTATGTCCTCGTTGAAAGATGCTAAGAAGATTGTGGAAGAAGGCAACGTTGATCAGTGGGGACGCATGGTAGAGGTCTCCGACAACAAAGGCAGAACCAGTTTGGGGTTCCAGAAAGGTTCATCAACTGCAAGGACTGAAGATATGCAACTTAGCTTCCGTAGCAGAGGGTTCATTCATGACAATGAACAACACTTAGTTGTTGTGCTAGAGGATGACGAAGAGGAAGACTACACCAATTTTGTGACGCATGGAAAGGCTTGCAACAATTGGACCGCTGTTGATATTCCTGTTATTTTGCATCGATCTAAGTAATTGCTTTTATATGTTTTTAAAACCCTTCTCCTATGCCTAAGGGAGAAGTGAACATTGTTGGGCATTTTCAAATTGATCATTAATAAAATTAATTATATTAATCCACATCTATGATGTCTTGTTTTTACTTTTTGTTTTATTCTGAAAATGGTAATCACAAAAAACATAAGTAAACAATATAATTCTCCATCTGCATAATATTTGGTCATAAATCCACTTCTCTAAAATCAAAATATCAAATCATTATGCAGGTTGGTTCCTAACCCCATTGAATACAATGATCCTTCTCCTTCTCCAAATCTTGAATTCCCTGTGTTTGAAGCCGAGGAGGAAAGTGATGTAGAAGTGAGTGATGAATTATCTCGTCTTCTTGAGCAAGATGAAAAGACCATTCAGCCGTTCGAAGAACAGATTGAGTTAGTCAACTTGGGTTTCGAGCATGATGTGAAGGAAGTCCAGATTGGGTCTCGACTGTGTCCAGATATCAAGAAGGTGTTGATTGATCTTCTTCGAGAGTATTCAGATGTGTTTGCTTTGTCCTATCAAGACATGCCTGGCTTGGATTCTGAGATTGTGGAGCATAGATTACCGTTGAAGCCAGAATGCCCGCCAGTCAAGCAGAAGTTGTGAAGAAAGCATCCTGATATGGCTGTGAAGATCAAAGAGGAAGTGCAGAAGCAGATTGATATTGGTTTCCTTGTGACCGATGAGTATCCACAATGGATGGCCAATATTTTGTTTGTGCCGAAGAAAGATGGAAAAGTCTGCATGTGTGTCAACTATAGAGATTTGAATAAAGCCAATCTAAAAGATGATTTCCCTCTGCCACACATTGATATGTTGGTAGACAATACTGCTAAATTCAAAGTCTTTTCGTTTATGGATGGATTTTCCAGATATAATCAGATCAAAATGGCCCCCGAAGATATGGAGAAGACCATATTCATTACACCTTAGGGAACATTATGTTATAGAGTGATGCCTTTCGGTCTAAAGAATGTTGGTGCAACTTACCAGAGTGCAATGACTACTCTTTTTCATGATATGATGTATAAAGAGATTGAAGTTTATGTCGATGACATGATTGCTAAATCTATTGATGAAGAAGAACATGTTGAGCATTTTTTGAAGCTATTCTAGCATTTGAGGAAGTATAAACTCTGCTTGAATCCCAATAAGTGTACTTTTGGTGTTCGTTCTGGTAAGTTATTGGGATTTATTGTCAACGAGAAGGGTATTGAAGTTGATCCTGCCAAGGTCAAAGCAATACAAGAAATGCCTGCGCCCAAAACTGAGAAGCAAGTCAGAGGTTTTCTCGGCCGCTTGAATTATATTTCCAGATTCATTTCCCACATGACTGCCACATGTGCGCCTATATTCAAGCTTCTCCGGAAAGATCAATCTTGCGATTGGACCGAAGACTGCCAGAAAGCTTTTGACAGTATCAAGGAATATTTGCTTGAACCTCCGATTTTGTCTCCACCTGTTGAAGGAAGACCGTTGATCATGTATTTGACTGTGCTTGAAGATAGTATGGATTGTGTTCTTGGTCAACAAGATGAGACTGGAAAGAAAGAATTTTCAATTTACTACCTCAGTAAGAAGTTCACCGACTGTGAGACTCGGTATTCTATGCTTGAGAAAACTTGTTGCGCATTAGCTTGGGCTGCTAAGCGATTGCGTCAGTATATGTTAAAGCATACCACTTGGTTGATATCCAAAATGGATCCAATCAAGTATATATTTGAGAAGCCTGCTTTAACTGGGAGGATTGCCCGTTGGAAGATGTTGTTATCAGAGTATGATATCGAATACCGATCTCAGAAAGCGATCAAAGGTAGTATCTTGGCTGACCATTTGGCCACCAACCAATTGAAGATTACCAATCAGTGCAATATGATTTTCTTGATGAAGAGATTTTGTACTTGAAAATGAAAGATTGTGATAAACCATTGCTTGAAGAAGGGCCAGAACCTGGTTCCCGTTGGGGCATGGGATTTGATGAAGCTGTTAATCAATATAGAAATGGCATTGGGGGAGTGATTATTACTCCTCAAGGCACACATCTACCATTTACAGCTAGATTGACTTTCAAGTGTACAAACAACATGGCAGAATATGAAGCTTGCATTATGGGGCTTGAAGAGGCCATGAATCTCAGAATCAAGTATTTAGATATCTTTGAAGATTCCACTTTGGTTATGAATCAGATCAAAGGTGAATGGGAGACAAATTAACCCGGTTTAATACCATATAGAGATTATACGAGGAGGATTTCAACTTTCTTTACAAAGGTTGAGTTCCATCATATCTCTCGAGATGAAAACTGGATGGCAGATGCTCTTGCAACGTTGGGATCAATGATTGTAGTGAAGTATTGGAATGAAGTTCCTAATTTGTCTGTGATGCGCCTCGATAGGCCAGCTCATGTGTTTGCTGTTGAAGAGATCAAAGACGAGAAGTCGTGGTATTATGACATCAAAGGTTTCCTCCAAAGTCAGATTTACCCGTGTGGGGAATCTTTGAAAGATAAGAAGACCTTGAGAAGATTAGCCGGTAACTTCTACTTGAATGGTGATATACTGTACAAGAGAAACTTCGACATGGTTTTGCTCATATGCGTGGATAGACACGAAGCAAACTTGTTGATGACTGAAGTGCATGAAGGTTCCTTTGGTACTCATTCCAATAGACATACAATGGCAAAGAAGATGTTGCGAGCAGGTTACTATTGGCTGACAATGGAATCTGTCTGTTGCAAGTTTATGAAGAAGTGCCACAAGTGTCAAATATATGCTGATAAGATTCATGTTCCTCCGACACTATTGAATGTTATTTCTTCCCCATGGAACTTCTCCATGTGGGGAATTGATATGATTGGGATGATTGAACCCAAAGCTTCGAATGGACATCGTCTCATTCTGGTGGCAATTGACTACTTTACCAAATGAGTTGAAGCGGCACCGTATGAGAATGTAACCAAGCAAGTAGTTGTGACATTTATCAAGAATCAGATCATATGCCGTTATGGTGTGCCAAGTAAGATCATTACTGATAATGGATCAAACTTGAATAAAAATATGGTGGAAGCTCTTTGCAAATATTTTAAGATTGCACATCATAATTCTTCTCCCTACATACCTAAGATGAATGGGGCTGTTGAAGCTACGAATAAGAACATTAAGAAGATTATTCAGAAGATGGTTGTCACGTATAAGGATTGACATGAGATGCTCCCGTTTGCTTTGCATGGGTATCGTACATCCGTCCGCACTTCAACAGGGGCAACCCCTTTCTCTCTTGTATATGGTATGAAGCAGTGCTCCCCGTAGAGATTGAGATTCCTTCATTGCGCGTGCTCATGGAAGCCAAGTTGACCGAGGATGAATGGTGTCAAACTAGTGTAGCGGTGTATTCGTCACCATCAGAAATATTAATTAGATCCGAGGTAAATCATACAAGATAGAGTCGCCACCGCACTTCTATTTATCCAAAGGAATGGCTAGAAAGCGAACAAAAGCCTAAGAAGTTTTGCAAAGAAAACTAATAAAAGGTACAGAGATCTGGGTAAGGGGGTAATTATGTTGTGGGAAGGTGTTAGGCACCCACAACATCCTAGGTACTCTTAGGGAACCTCTTTTCACAACTGTTGTATTATTATTTGTTTATGAAATATTTTGTGCAAACATTGATTGAAGGGATAAGAGAAGAATGTACAAATTTATTATTTTTGTGTTTGAATGGATGAACCCATTGCCTACGTACCTTTTCATGAAAGATAAGGATCAAAACTCCGTAGTTCGGCTAAAAGATTTCCAAAATGTGAGTGGATTGATTTTAAACAAAAGCCTTAAGGTCTTTCATTATCAAAGGGAGAACACTCGACCTGAGTCAACAATCCACCATGTGAGAATAACTTCGACATACTAGAGGGGTTAACCCTGTTATCAGTATGGAAGACTTACGATTCGATCACTAAGGATGAGGTGAGATTTACATCAACCACTAAGATAATTCAGATCTATGGCTAATGCATGAAAATTTGATTAAGGAGTGGACAAGGCCACAAAAGCAATTGAGTGAGTTGAATTAACCAATTAGAATTATTCACAAAGATGAAGTCAAAGTTGACATTAAAGTTCATTTACAATGAAAATTTGAAAATCAAAGGCTTAAGACCTAGGTTTCTAGTTTTGAAAACAAGTGAAAATGTTTGCACAAAAGTTTCCTGGTTTGGGTTAAAGATGAAAACAAGGTTCAAGGTTAATCACAAAAGGGTGAGGGTTAAGGTTAAGGGACAAAGCCACAGGCAGGATTGCTTTCTCGAAATCATAGAAATGATTCAAGGAAGTTCCTTTGGAATTAGGCAACACAAAGCAATAAGCAAATAAGCAAGCTCAAAGGAGCAACAAAACTGGAAATGGATTGCCAATAAATGGTCTTACATCTAACTCCGAAACGAGATGGGAAACGGAGTGCCAATAAATGGTCTTACGTCCAACTCCACAAAGCAACATGGGAAACAGATAGCCAATCAATGGTCTTACATCTAACCCCACAAAAGAAACAAAATAGGAAACAGATAGCCAATCAATGGTCTTACATCTAGCTCCATAAAACAACATAAGAAAAGAAATGGAGTGCCAATCAATGGTCTTATATCCGACTCCACAAAACAAAACAAATAGGAAACAGATAGCCAATCAATGGTCTTACATCTAGCTCCACAAAACAACATAAGAAAGGAAATGGAGTGCCAATCAATGGTCTTATATCCAGCTCCCCAAAAGGAACAGGAAACAGATAGCCAATCAATGGTCTTACATCTGACTCCTCCAACAAAGCAAATAACAAATGCAAAAACAATATGCAAAACAATATGCAAAAGCAAACACAAGCAATCACATCAATCAATTAGCACACTCTATACACAATCAAGAGGCTCAAGCGAGGTTGGGCTTTAGTCAAGGGGTCATATCAACCTTGACAAACAAGCCAGTACTGTTATGGGGTGTCTGAGGCTCTTAACCACTGACATTGACCGTCAGGGTGAGCAGATGAAATGGGAGATGAGGGTTAGACCTCATAGCTCTTAACCCGGCCTGGGTGAGCTTTAATCAAAGAAGGTGTGGGGGTCCAGAATGAGGAACCCTATTCCACAATGACTGACTCTATATACAAGATTTTGGGTGTTTATTCAAAATGCGTCAGCACTTAGTGCGAGCAAAGTGAAAGACTCAACTGAATAACAGGGGATGGATTGCACATCCCTTCTATATGCCAATTGCCTTTTCACTTAGGAGGACTTGAAGTACATGGCACAAATATAAACAATCACAGACATTGCCTCTTAGGGAGGACTTCAGCCAAATGTCTGCCAAACAGAAACGACAAGGCTTCCAGACTACATGGAGTTAGAGAAATTACCTAAGTGGTAAACCAACCACAAGCAAAGCAAAGCTCAAATAATGAGCTAAAGCGGCTAAAGCACCTGTACAAAAGGCTAGTCAATTAGTAACCCAGACAGATAAACAGAAAACAGACAAAACCAATCAACAGTGTTACACCAAGCAAAGTACAAAGTGCAAGCAACTCAAATTGTTTCATCATTCAAATGACCTACAAAACAGCAAGTTTAGTTAACCAAGGTAACTTGCATCTCAAGTAATGAGATCACATCAATCATTAGAGCTAATTGCTTGAACTTGAAATGCAAAGCTCAAAAAGTGAGTATAAACCACTAGTCCAAAGACTAGGGTCAAAGGCAAAGCAAAAAGTCAAAACTGGAGGTGAGAAAAACAAGAAAGGGGGGTTTGAATTGTTTGAAAAATAAGCGCTTTTGCAAAATGAAATCACACAATGATTTTATACTGGTTCGCTTATAACACAAAGCTACTCCAGTCCACCCGGCCAAGGTGATTTCGCCTTCAACAAGGACTTAATCCACTAATCTTGAAAGATTACAGACAACCCCTAAGAGAGAAGAAAATCTCTTAGTCCTCTCAAGTCTACAGACTACAAAGAGTCACTTGAGGAAATCAAATAAAATAGATACAAGATGTGTAATCTAGAGTGCTTCTAAGAAAGCAAATATTACAAACTTAAGAACAAATTATACACTTGATAAGCAAAAGCTTAGTGAAAATCTTTGAAGAACAGAGATGCTTTTCTTGAGCGTGATATAATTTCAGTATAGTTTTGGCTAGTGATTTCTTGCTTACTGAATGAGATTTCTTCTCTATTTATAGGAGTTGAAGTAGAGTTGAAGTAGAGTAGAATCTATTGGATTTAAAGATGTAGTTACGCCATTCCATAAATAGCTTCTGCAGGAGACTTTTTCTTTTAGAAGTGACTACTTACCACAAGTAGTATCTTCTCTCTTGGAAGAGGAGATTAACGTCTCTTTCTAATTGAGGAAATCCATTTGCAGAACTTTAACTTGGCTTAAACGTTACTTCATCATGATTAACAATTCTGATTAGAGTCTTCGTGTATCTGGGAATCTGGCTTCTGATGTTATCTCTTGAAAGTTCAGATGGCGCTGAATAACTTCAGAGTTTACAGAAGGCATTTGATCAGAGTTAGAGCTTCTAGACTTTACTTCATGTTCAGATGCTTCTGATACTTTGTAGTTTTGTTCAGAGTCAGAGCTTCTTGAAACGAGATTCCACTTTAGGTGCTTCTGATACTTGATAATTTGTATCTGATCTTGTTGTGCATCTGATGACATCATCAGATTTATTTCTTCTTTCTTTAGAACCCTGCACACTTAGAAACTTTTCGTTAGGGTGCCATTTTTGGTTTCATCCTTTGTTATCATCAAAATCATGGAGTCTGTTGTAGAACAATTTTTGTTCTTACAAAAACAGCAACCAATATTCAACATGAAGCTCATTTAATCAAGTAAGAACATGTCCTAAAAAGGACCAGGTCTAAAGCATAAAGAAAAGGCATTACATGAGCAAGATATGGCAAAGGCAGTTATAAAGCACACAATTGGTCATCAAGAATGAAAATTCCATATTAAAACAGAAATGAATCAAACAATCATGAATTTTTTTATGTGTACACAACATGTTAAACACAATCATCATGCCAAAAATTAGAATCAACAGAGCTCAATTGGCCTAGAAATGAAAATGCACAAGTATGACATCAAATTGTGTGACACACATTGTCACACCATACATTCATGTGTCTAAAACAGAGATGAAAAATGCTAAAAATGCACAACCAAGCCTCAAAAATCATTCAACATGTTAGGAATCAATATATAAAATTTCAAATCAATTGGCCACTGTATGAGCATTTCACAATAGAATGAATGAAGCATGTCACATTTGCATACATGTTCAAAGAATCAATCACATTTAAAATTCCAGAAATGATAAAATCATGAAATCAGCATCACAAAATAATAGACATCCATATGAACATGTAGCAAAAAATTGGAAGTGATTTGGATTAAATTTCAATTTGTTATGATTTTTTGAAGTTAGAGAAAAATTGAAATAAAAATGGAAAAACACATGACAAAATGGAGGGAAATGATAAATGTGAATAAAATTTGAAAATGTGCAGCCAGACAGAATCGAACCATGTACATGCAAAAAATGAGCGCTGGAACAAAATAAAATCCACAAAATGCTGGAGCCAAGGATCGAAGGAGGTATGGAGCGCTAGCAAGCAAAACGCGGTCGTTCCATTAAATGAGTTGGCATGCCAACTCAGAGTCAAGGTACATGTGGCGCGGGTCAAAGGAACGAGAGCCAATGGAAATGGCCACGAGGCGCTTGCGTGGAGGATGACTGGGATAAACCCTAAGTTCATACACAGCGAACCAGACGGCGACTCCTGCAGTGGTTTCCACCGTCTTCTTCATGAAGACGGTGGTGCTACAGTAACATGTTCACAATTTTTTTCCAGATTCATGCAAATCATATACCGTTCAAAAGCTTATCACATGCACGTTCCAAATCTATCATCAATTAATCCTAACAGTCCATGGATCATGAGAATCGAAGGAAAACATTTTCACATCCAAAACTTTAAATCAACATTACTCAGTCAATTCTTCACCATTTTTTATGAAATTTATATCAGCGTGATCAGCATGCAAAGATCTACCTAAACATGTGCATAAAAAGGAGAATTAAGAGGTTCGAAATCCCTACCTCTTGAAGAGCAGAATGAGGAAACAAGCGATTCAAGCTCCTAAAGTGTCCAGATCCAATCCTGAGATGATGTCTTGAAGTTTGATGTATGAATTGAAGCTTGGCACGACCTAGATCTAGCTCAAATGGCAGTTTCCATCTTCATGTTCTTGAGCTTGCACAACTTGATTCTGGCTCAAATTCTTCAAATCAAAGCTTGATCCACACTCAATGATGCTCACTGATCATGATTCTCCAATAAAATCAAGGTGCTATGTGGAGAATTTTCAAGTTTGAGATGAGAGAAAATTTTGGAGGGAAGATAAATTTTGGATCTAGAATGTTCAAAACTCTGAAATTCTGTTATGATTTGGCATTTATACTCTGTCCTAATCACATTGCTAATCCACATTTGCATTGGTTAATTGAGATTAAGAAAAATAAGGTGTATGACAAAAATTGGAAAATGTGAGGTGTCATGCAAATTTGGACGTGAACAGTGTTGTATGGATGCTCAAAATCATTCAAAATCATCTCATGCACATGTTGGCAATGGTATTTTGTTCATATGATGCACCAAATTCAAATTTCCAAATTTCCCTCCAAAATGTTCATGAATGAGCAAATGGTCATGTGAGGAAATTTCATGCAATGTAATGATGGATTTGGAAATTATAGGTCATGAGGAGCATAATGCAAAAAGAGGCACTCAATTTGGAGTTTTGGATCAAAAGTTATGGCTTGTTGAAGTTCCATGCACACTTTGCAATCCTTTGGCCATATCTCCTCAACCATTCATCAGATGCTCATGATCTTGGACTTTTTGGAAATGGGAGAGAAAGATATTCAACTTTTGTGTTGGACAAAAATTCATTTGAAGCTTCTTTGATGTTGGAAAGTCAAGTTGAAGTTGGTCCAATAACTTTCCATTTTTGGAAACTTGAAATTATAGGTCACTTTCCATTTTGGGAAACTTTTGATTTGGCTTCAAAATCTTCAACATAGATGTTTGACATGATGAATAAGCCTTGTTTGAACATGAATGGGATGAAGAAATTCAATTCCCACACTCAAAGCCTTCAGTTGACTTTCAGTTGACTTGCATTGGGCCTTAGATGACCTGAGAATGTTCTGATGAATTTGAGCCTCAACCACTTGATGAATTTGCTTCAAGATGAACCTCTAGCTCATATAAGCTCAAGATAATGATGTGTGGTCCTCAAACCAAGAAAATACCATCACCTCCTGTACAAAGGAAAACCTTGAATTGCCTGGCTTGTGGCTGCTTAGACTGCAAAACAAATGTTAGATGACATATTTTTGATGCTTTTGGTTAGTGATTAAACAAGAAAGGCAATGATATACAAATGCAATCAATGCTTGGTGATCAAGAATCACTCTCAAGGATACCACCCACAAGGAAGGAAGGCAAGATGCTCAAAGATCCTTGAGGCTATGCAATGCTATGATATGATGCCATGAGGATCTTAGGGACAAAATTGGGGTCTTACAACTAGGTTTGACCAGCTGAATTTAATTGAAGAAAAGCGATTGATTGCCATGTGTCATGGTCAGTTATATCAACATAGGACGAAGAAAGCTTTTGATAAGAAGATCATACCTAGTGTATTCAGGGAAGGTGACCTTGTGCTCAAGAAGATTTTATCTTTCAAACCAGATTCTAGGGGAAAATGGACTCCTAATTATGAAGGCCCATATGTTGTTAAGAGAGCCTTTTCAGGTGGTGCTTTGATTCTTACAACTATGGATGGTGAAGAGTTCACTCGTCCCATGAACGCAGATGCAATCAAGAAATACTTTGCCTAAAAAAGAAAAGAACAATTTGCTAAGTTGAAAACCCGAAAGGGCGGCTTATGTAAAAAAGAGCGTCTCGGTGGATTGAAAACCCGAAAGGGCGATCCAGGCAAAAATTAGAGACATAAAAACAGAAAAAGAATTTCCCGATAAGTTGAGTACCCCACCTTGGGGAAACTTATGCAAAAATTAAGGATTATGGCAAGTAACTGCAGTCTGTTGATCGACCAATTTTGGAAAGACTTTGTTGAGCACAAGGGTTGACGTCAATTCATCATCCTAGTAGCGGTCAAGAGCACAATGGATATCGAGAGTTGGTAGAAGGATTAAGGATCATTTGTATTCAATGTAACCATTTTCCATGTAAATTACCATTTTCAACTTTGTAAAAATCTATGGAGTCTTGTCATTTACAGACTACCATCCCATTAAATAAAGTTGAACTTTTGTCCAAATTGTTTCTACTCTTATTTACTTCAACAAAATTTTTAAATTTTATTATGATAATTTTGGAAAGTTATTTTTTTTTAATCAAAATCATTTTCTTAAAACATATAAAAACAAGAATTTTACAAAGCAATTAAAAAAGAGTATCAACAACACTTCAAAGAGCAGCAAGTCCTTAAGTGCGAAACATTAGAGGTTCCCCAAGCAGTTAAGCCTTCGAGTATCCCTAGTTGTTTGTGTTGATCCGGTTCCCCTACGGAGTGTTTGTTCCTTAGCAGAGTTCCGTTTCCTTTTCCCTAGCTGAGTTGGTTGATTCAGTACCTTGCGGCGTGTTATTTCTCCGGCAGTGTTTTTGTGCTCCCCAACAGAGTTCACTTTTCTTCAGCAGGTTTGATCTTCAGCAAAGTAAGATGTTTTTTCTTAGTAGATCGCGTTGGTGTCCCCACCAGTCACTACCCGACCCGCTCCCAGTCAGAGTTTCCTCCTGGTTTCTGAGCAGCTGTTTTGTATGGTTTTCTCCCATTTAATATGGTGTTGACCTAAAATTCCCTGCAGACTCGATAACTTCGCCTCTCCTCAACAGATCTCCTTCCTCGGCTAGATTTGAGCCTTTGGTTTCTCTGTTCTCCAGCAGTTGTCTCCCTCTTTTTGTGGATTGACCGAGGATTATACCGATGATTCAAATTATTTGCGACACCTTTGTATCCTTTGTGATCGTTTTGTCAGCATAATCATCATATATACATATACATTCATATAATTTCATAATTTCATATTTGCATCATCATATCTGATTAACTTATTGTTTGAGATTCTCATTCGTTGTATGGCAGTACTTTATCCCCATACAATTTCGGTGTCTGTCCTCCCTCAATTGTAGAGTGTCAGCCCCTTAGGCAGAAATACTTTAACCTTTCTCCTCTTCCCCACTGAGTTGTTCCTCGTGGATGATTATTACTTCAGTTTCCTCCCCAATTGTTTATCTGGATGGAACCATGCCCCTTGAGTTATGTCCTCATTGGGTTGAGTCTTAATTGACTGTTTATTTCTAGCTCTAACCTAGATAGATGCTTTGAGTCTCCTAAGAGATTATTACCCAGTAACTGGTAATATTCTTGTAGATGTTTTTGATTGGCTGCATTTTATGTTAACTGGTACTCTGATGTCTGGACTGATGTCATGACATGCTTGAGTAGTATGCTGCAGGATTAGCTAATACAGGATTTACTGAATGTCAAACTGAATGTTATGACATTCATTCCTGATAGCAGATACTGAACTATAGGCTAGTTGGTTTTTCTGTTATAGTTCAGTATCTATTTCAGGCTGTGTTTCAGGAGAATAACAGACCTAGCACATAGCCAATTATCTGGATGTCAAACTGAATGTTATGACATTCATTCCTGACAGCAGATACTGAACTATAGGCTAGTTGGTCTTTCTGTTATAGTTCAGTATTTATTTCAGGCTATTTTTCAGAAGAATAACAGACCTAGCACATAGCCTATTGTCTGGATGTCAAACTGAATGTTATGACATTCATCCCTGACAGCCGATACTAAATTATAGGCCAGTTAGTTTTTCTGGTATAGTTCAGTATTTATTACAGACTGCTGTTTCAGGAAACCAACAGCTGAGCTAGAATTAAAGTTGTCTAGCATATGGCCTATGTTCTGGACGTCAAATTGAGTGTTATGACATTCATTCTTGACAACATATGCTAAAGTGTAGGCTAGTTAGTTTTTCTGTTATGATTCAGTGTTTATCTCAGGTAATTTTTCAGGAATCTAACAGCTGTGCTAAAATCCAAGAAACTAACAACTGAGCTATAATAGAGGCCTAACATATAGCTTAGTTGGTAGCACCCTAATATGTGGAGATTAGGTTAACTTGCTTAACCTTAATTTTAGGAAATACAAGTACAAGGCCCAAGTGCTGCAATGTAAAAGGATGGCAATCCTACTTTCAGCAATTTAGGGGTTTGAAGCGTGAAGAATTAATTGTATCATCATATTTCACTGCTGTATTTTATTTGTGTCTTGTATTAGGTTTAACTGCCAAGCAATTATCACCTAGATGATTGCATTGGACTAGGGTGTTCATTGAGTTGTAAGTGTTGTGTCACTTTAAGCTTTTAAGCGTGAGTGTTGTGTTTCTTGATTAAAGCTGTTAAGCACAATCAAGAGTTGTTTGAAGTATAACTTCACCATTTAACTTTAAACTAATTAAAGGTTGTAATCACTGTGGTGATTGAGGGGGAGTGAGTAGGAACTCTGATCTTAGTTTAGATTGAAATTGCATTGGGTAGGTATTAAGTGATATAATTAAACAGTTGGTTTAAGGTATGAATTAATACTGCTAATAGTGGATTTCCTCCCTGGCTTGGTAGCCCCCAGACGTAGGTGTGTTTGTCACCGAACTGGGTAAACAATTCTTTGTGTTATTTACTGTCTTTTACATTTACATTCTGCATCATTCTTGTCTGCTCAGAATTTGATGTCATAACATCCAGTGTGACATCGATAGTCTGTTACTAGAATTTCAATTGGCATCAGAGCAGGCACCCTGCCTGTTAAATTCTGGGTGAGATCTAGGGACTTTACTTTCTAGTACCATGGACAAGGATGTAGGATTCTCAAATGGACCACCCATGCTGGATGGTTCTAACTATGATGACTGGAAACCTTGTATGATAGCCTTCTTGAGGTCTCTGGATAGCAAGGTCTCGAGAGCTGTCAACAGAGGATGGGAACATCCAACGAAGATAGGTAAAGATGGAATCATTATGCAAATTCCTGAAGAAGAGTGGGACAAGGAGCAAGAGGCATTAGCCCTTGGAAACTCTAAGGCCTTGAATGCACTGTTCAATGGGATAAATAAGAACATCTTCAGACTGGTGCATCACTGTGAACTGGCTAAAGAAGTTTGGGATACTCTCAAAACAACTCATGAAGGTACCTCAAAGGTAAGGATGTCTAAACTTCAGATGCTGACTACTAAGTTTGAAAATCTGAGGATGAAAGAGGATGAGACTATTCATGACTTCCACATGAATGTGCTTGAAATTGACAACACTTCTGGAGGCTTAGGAGAGAAAATGTCTGAAGAAAAACTTGTGAGAAAGATTCTCAGATCATTGCCCAAGAGATTTGCCATGAAGGTTACTGCTATAGAAGAGGCTCAAGATATATGCAACATGAAGGTTGATGAGCTTATTGGCTCTGTCCAAACCTTTGAAATGGGCTTGTGTGAGAATGTTGAAAAGAAAAACAAAAGCATAGCCTTCGTATCAAATACTGAAGAGGATTCAGAAGAAGGAAGTATTGGAGGTGATGAAAGCATATCAGAAGCTATAGCCATGCTTGGAAGACAGTTCAACAAGTTCATAAAGAAGATTGATCAAAAAGGGAGACCAAATGTCAAGAACATTTCGTCTGACTTCAGTAAAAGATCAACATCTGAAGAAAAGTTCAACCAAGGCAAGGGAATCCAGTGTCATGGATGTGAAGGTTTTGGACACATTAGAGCTGAATGTCCTACGTACCTCAAGATGCAAAAGAAGGGTCTATCTGTCACCTGGTCTGAAGGAGACTCTGAGAGTGAATCTGAAGGAGAATCTGCTAAACATGTCACTGCACTAACGAGTGTCTGTGCCTCTGATGATGACTCAAGTGGAGATGAACTTACCTTTGATGAACTTGCTGCTTCATATAAGGAGCTATGTGTTAAAAGTGCAGAAGTGTGTATACAAGGAGAAAAGCAGAAGACACTCATCAAGGAGCTGGAAGCTGAGAAGAAGAAGCATCTGATAGTCATAGATGGTCTAAATGGTGAAATAATCTTGCTGACCTCTAAGCTAGATCAAATGACAAAATCCATCAGAATGCTGAATAAAGGAACTAACACCTTGGTAGAGATTCTAAAGGTGGGACAGAAATCAGGAACCATGTCTGGTTTAGGCTTTGCTAAGAAATCCTCAACTGAACACAAAAGCTCAAAGGTTGAAGTTCAGAAAATCAAGCAGAAGTCACAACCGATGTCACAACATCGGGGAAACAGGAGGACTAACTATCAGAAGAAGAAATTTCAAAGATGGAGATGTCACTACTGTGGTAGATTTGGTCACATAAAACCCTTCTGTTACAGGTTGCATGGTTATCCTAACCAGACCCCTCAAGACAGACCTAAGCAGAAGGCATCTAAGCATTATGCCCCCATCAAGAAACAACAATGGGTTGCTAGATTAGCTCACACAGCTCTAAGGGCATCTACCAGAGAAGACTGGTATTTTGATAGTGGCTGCTCAAGACACATGACTTGTATGGAGAACTTATTGGTGGATATAAAACCTCATACCACCAGTTATGTGACCTTTGGTGATGGAGCTAAAGGAAAAATTAAAGGTGTTGGTAAGCTGGACAGTCCTGGAGTTCCAGAACTGAATAATGTGTTGTTAGTAGAAGGACTAACTGCTAATCTCATCAGCATAAGCCAGCTATGTGACCAAGGCTTCAATGTACAGTTCACTAAGGAAGAATGTGTTGTGAAAAATGGAGAAAATAAGGAAGTTATGAGAGGATCCAGATCCAATGATAACTGCTATCTATGGGAACATGAAGTCTCAAACTACTCCTCAATGTGCTTCTTAGCCAAGGAAGAAAAGGAAGTGAAACTGTGGCATAGAACACTTGGACATCTACATTTAAGAGGAATGAAGAAGATCATATCCAAGGAAGCAGGTAGAGGAATCCCAAAGCTGCCTATGGATGAAAGAAGAGTCTGTGGAGAATGTCAGGTGGGCAAGCTAACCAAGATGTCACATCCTAAGCTTGGACATCCTAAAACATCCAAAACTCTGGAACTTTTGCACATGGACTTAATGGGACCTATGCAGATAGAAAGTCATGAGTTGTCCTCATCTATTATTCCTCATCAAAATGGTGTAGGTGAAAGGAAGAAACATAAGTGTGTATCATTATCCACTGCAGAAGCTGAGTACATAGCATCTGGTAGCAGCTGTTACCAACTGGTATGGATGAAACAGATGCAGACTGAGTACAATGTCACTCAGAATGTCATGACATTGGATGCTACTCCGTTCGAAAATTTAAGGGGCAAAGTGGGAACATGTATTTCTGAGGAATTATAGCAACTAATGATGTTAGGAATTTACTGTTTAATATTTCAGATTATTAAACAATTGAAAGTATGCTCTGATTGGTCAACATATACTAGTTATTTCACTTGCAACAAGTGTTATGAGATGTTGGTAAAGGAATTTATTGTTAATTTGTGTGAAGAATGTGCTGTGGCAAAAGATGTGGTGCTGATGGTTGGATGCTGGCAGTCCTCATTGATGCCTGTTTGTAATTTTTTGGGCTCTTAATGAGTTCCTTGGAGTTGTTCATTATCTCAGCTATCACAACTGTGTATGATGATGGTTTGCACTGCTTAACTATTATGTTTTAATATGTTTAATGTTATAACATCTGTCCTAACATTCTCTGATAGACTAATTGACATTTATTTTGTCTAATTTGTCACCTTTGGTCAATTTTGACTAAAAGGGGGGGGGGGGAGAAGGGTTGATAAGTGTTGATGTGGAATGTGGAAGCAGTTGTGTATGTAGCTGAACTGAAGGACAACTATTGTTGAAGGAAGTGCACAGGTGTTAAAACAAGAATGTTGTTATGTTTACAGATGTCAAAGAGGATGTCTGATATGGTGCATAGGTGTTAATGTTGAAGTAAATGTCAGACTGACATTCTGGCTGGTACAGGTGCTGGAGTTACAGTATGTCAAAGAGGATGTCTGATATGGTGCACAAGTGTTAATGTTGAAGCAGATGTCAGAATGACATTCTGGCTGGTACAGGTGCTGGAGTTACTAGTATCTGATGTATGCACAGATTTAGGGGGAGGAGGAGTACCCTTGTGCATTTGTGTGTCTTACTAGTTGCATTCTTAACTAGTAATTCTGTTTTGTTGCACAGATTTAGGGGGAGGAGAAGTACCCTTGTGCATGTGTGTATTACTAGTAACTATAAAGCTAGTAATTGTGTTGCTTCTTCTGCTGTTTAAACTACTGTTATGTTGTTTAACTGCTGATAGTTTACCTTGTGAACAAAAAGGAAAGATATATGTTTTAGCCAAAATTTGCCAAAGGGGGAGCAATTTTGGTAAAACAAAGAGTGTTCACAAGATGTTATGTGTGATGTCTTAACATAAGATATCCTATGTACCTGCTAGAGTTCAAAAACATGTTCATGCAGTATTTGTTTCAGAATGTCATACACAAGGTCATGGCATCTGATATGATATGTACCTGTTGGAGTTCAAGAACATGTTCATGCAGGAGTGTTTCAAGAAGTCATACACAAAGTCATGGCATCTGATATGATTGTACCTGCTGGAAGTTATAAAAGAAATTATGGAATTATGCAGGATTTTTCCAAGATGTCAGACCCGATGTCATGACACCCTGTACACAGAACATTCAGTGTGAATGTCTGGTGTTTTGTGATTGCACACTTAATGGCAATCTGTGTTTGATTGAAGATCTGATTTGTGGCTGAAATTCGTCACTCTAAAGCTGTGAAGCAAGAATGTGTGTCTACTTGATCAAAGTTGTGAAGAAAGATCAAGTGGGTGTAGTCTTGATCAAAGCTGTAAAGCAAGATCAAGAGTGTGTATTCTTGATTGAAACTGTGAAGTAAAATCAAGTGTGTGTTTCTGAAATTTGCTTGTAATCTTATTTTGGTCTGTAATATTAAGTGTTTCTTTGGCAACATTTTTGACAAAAAGGGGGAGTAACAAATGTACCCCAGGACAACAGATTTCATTGAAGGTCCTCTAAACAAGAGGTTATGATGTTGTGTGCATTCTACTTGTGCTGCTGCTGTTTGAAGGTTAACTTCTATGAGTGCTGAGTGTATTAGCTAATTTAATTCTCTGCTTGGATGTGTGTTTTCCGCTGCTGTGAACTCTGTTGTGATGCCAAGTTGTTTTAGCCAAAAATTTGCCAAAGTGGGAGTTTGTAGATGTTTTTGATTGGCTGCATTTTGTGTTAAAACACTTACTGTACTCTGATGTCTGGACTGATGTCATGACATGCTTGAGTAGTATGCTGCAGGATTAGCTAATACAGGATTTACTGAATGTCAAACTGAATGTTATGACATTCATTCCTGATAGCAGATACTGAACTATAGGCTAGTTGGTTTTTCTGTTATAGTTCAGTATCTATTTCAGGCTGTGTTTCAGGAGAATAACAGACCTAGCACATAGCCAATTATCTGGATGTCAAACTGAATGTTATGACATTCATTCCTGACAGCAGATACTGAACTATAGGCTAGTTGGTCTTTCTGTTATAGTTCAGTATTTATTTCAGGCTATTTTTCAGAAGAATAACAGACCTAGCACATAGCCTATTGTCTGGATGTCAAACTGAATGTTATGACATTCATCCCTGACAGCCGATACTAAATTATAGGCCAGTTAGTTTTTCTGGTATAGTTCAGTATTTATTACAGACTGCTGTTTCAGGAAACCAACAGCTGAGCTAGAATTAAAGTTGTCTAGCATATGGCCTATGTTCTGGACGTCAAATTGAGTGTTATGACATTCATTCTTGACAACATATGCTAAAGTGTAGGCTAGTTAGTTTTTCTGTTATGATTCAGTATTTATCTCAGGCTATTTTTCAGGAATCTAACAGCTGTGCTAAAATCCAAGAAACTAACAACTGAGCTACAATAGAGGCCTAACATATAACCTATTTGGTAGCACCCTAATATGTGGAAATTAGGTTAACTTGCTTAACCTTAATTTTAGGAAATACAAGTACAAGGCCCAAGTGCTGCAATATAAAAGGATGGCAATCCTACTTTCAGCAATTTAGGGGTTTGAAGCGTGAAGAATTAATTGTATCATCATATTTCACTGCTGTATTTTATTTGTGTCTTGTATTAGGTTTAACTGCCAAGCAATTATCACCTAGATGATTGCATTGGACTAGGGTGTTCATTGAGTTGTAAGTGTTGTGTCACTTTAAGCTTTTAAGCGTGAGTGTTGTGTTTCTTGATTAAAGCTGTTAAGCACAATCAAGAGTTGTTTGAAGTATAACTTCACCATTTAACTTTAAACTAATTAAAGGTTGTAATCACTGTGGTGATTGAGGGGGAGTGAGTAGGAACTCTGGTCTTAGTTTAGATTGAAATTGCATTGGGTAGGTATTAAGTGATATAATTAAACAGTTGGTTTAAGGTATGAATTAATACTGCTAATAGTGGATTTCCTCCCTGGCTTGGTAGCCCCCAGACGTAGGTGTGTTTGTCACCGAACTGGGTAAACAATTCTTTGTGTTATTTACTGTCTTTTACATTTACATTCTGCATCATTCTTGTCTGCTCAGAATTTGATGTCATAACATCCAGTGTGACATCGATAGTCTGTTACTAGAATTTCAATTCTTCTTAGTTTGCAGTTTGTTACTTCTTGCCCAAAACCCGACAAAAGTACCCCTGTTTTCCCAGCAGTAGAGTTCCTAGTGGATTCATTTGTTTCTGATTCCCCAGGAAGTATATCCTTGATATGTTCACCCTAACCAGTGACGGATATCTTTCTCTCCCCTGCCTGAGTTTATCCTTGATATGTTCATCCTAACCGATGACGGATATTCTCACCTTTGGTGTTCTACCCAGTAAAAAGGTAGTTATAATCCCTATTTTGTTGCCCAGAGAGTTAATCCTTGATATGTTCATCCTAACTGATGACGGGTTTCCTTATCTTTTTGGTATTCTACCCAATAACCGGTAGTTGTAAACCCTACTTTTTCCCACAAAGTTTATCCTTGATATGTTCATCCTAACCGGTGACGGATTTTCTCTTCGTTGGTATTCTATCCAGTAACTGATAGATGTAATTCCTATTTTCCCCCTTCCCAGAGTCTATCTTTGATATGTTCATCTTAACCGGTGACGGATTTTCTCTTTGATGGTCTTCTATCCAGCATTTGATAGATGTAATTCCTACTTTTTGTTCAGTTGGTTTATCCTTGATATGATCCTCTTAACCGATGACGGGTATCCTCCTTGGCAATCCCAGGCAAGTTTATCCTTGATATGTTCATCTTAACCGATGACGGATCTTCTTCCCTGTTGAGTTTATCCTTGATATGTTCATCTTAACCAATGACGGATACTCTCATCTTTGGTCTTCTGCCCAGTAATTGGTAGTTGTAAAACTTTTTTTTCTGCAGTTTTCCCCAGCAAGGCTATTCTTACCCAGTAACTGGTAATGAATACACCCTCCTGGCATTTCTCAAAGAGTATACCCTTGATATGTTCATCCTAACCGATGATGGATGTCCTCTCTGTCAGATATTTATTATCTCCTCACCCAGTAACAGGTAGTAGATAATAGATTTATGTTCCTCCTGTGTTGAAGTTTATTTCTTCCCCAGTTGAGTTGAGTGCGTTTTTCCTTAGTGAAATCTCTTTCCATGTATGATTCAAGTATTTTAGTTTTATCCTGACTTACTCGTATCCCCTGCAGATGTTTTTGTTCCCCGGCTAAGTCTTTTCCATGTTTGTGTGGAATTCCTCTAGTCCCCCCAGCAGTTTTAAGTCGTAGCCTGGCCTACACATAACTCCTTTTTTCCCCAGAGTCTCTGTCTCCCCAGTGAGTTTTCCTTACGGAATATATTATACTCCTGCGGACTTTCAGGCTCTGTGATTTCCTTTCCTTTGTGGAAAAATTTCCCCACAGGGGATTAACTTTTGCATTCATATCATATGCATCATGAGGTCTCTTAGGGACCAATTTTTTTCTCTATATGTTGTTATTTAAGCCCATTCTACTGAGTCGACATGAAGATTTTAACCTTCGCCTCCTCAGTTAGAATGTCCTTAAATAGGGGCAGTTGTAAGACCCCAATTTTGACCCTAAGATCCCTCATGCAATTTCATCATATGCATTAGCATTAGGATCATACCTTGGTATCCTCCTTACCCCTCTTGCATTGGGTTCGTTTTGGGAGAGGTCACCAAGCACTGTGATTGTGTCATACTTATATATTATCATTTTACTAACCAAAATACCAAAAATATGTCTTTGCATTTGCCTAACTCCTTTGTAGGTAGGGCATGATCTCCATAGATCTATCAAGTTCATATCTAGGGTTTGATACCCTCATGACAAAGAGCACAACCATGAATTGATCCAATAATGGTTATGAGCATCATATATGAGTTCCATTGATTCTTACATGTTATATTGATCAAATTTTCTTCAAGAGTTTGAGGGTGATTTGCCATAGAAACCCTGGTTTGACTGGGTATCTTGAGTAACTTCTCCAATAAGCTATCTTACCAATTGGCCAGATGAATTCATCTAATCAAAACTGGGTTTGCCTAGACCCTATCTCCTACAATCTTCACCATATGAAAATGATTGTAAGATAAAATTTACTCTAAATGATGTTCCAAACAAGTTTCATGTTGACACCTAGAGCTAGTTTTTCTTGGAATATTATAGGTCATTTTGTCTAAACCCTAATTTGAAAGTCAACTTCCCAAGGCCATAACTTGCTCAATTTTTGTCAGATGAAAGATTTCCAAGTTGCACAATCAAATTCCAAATGTCTAATTCAACTTTGATGTTTTGAGTGAAAGCTAATTCAACGTTTATGAGCATGTGATATGATGTTACATTATAGGTCATTTTTGACCTATACCATTGAACAAGTGATTTTTCCAAACTTCAAAAATGCATAATTGTATCATTCCAAACCCAAATGATATGAAATTGGTGACCATTTTGAAGGTCTTTGAAAGAGTTACAACTTTTATGGAGACACTTTTCTCATTTGAAGCTCACATAAAAAGTTAAGTAAGGTGGAATGTTGAGATATATGGCTTGACACTTAGAAAAAATTTCAACATGTTAAAATTTATAAACTTCCACCTCAGAATTCTCCATGTTCCAAGCTCCAAATGAAAAAGTGTTGAACATAAAACTTGTTCCCCTTGATCCAATCTTTCCAAAGAACCCAAGTTCATGCATTTTGGATGAGGTTTGTTAGGTATACGTATGGCTTTAACAGGGCTACATCATTGGAAAGAATCAATTGCATAAACTTCAGTTCACAATGCCTTGCCACTCAAGCTCCATTCAAACTTCATTTGGAATCATTTTGGACCTTTTTGCATTGTATCATGGGCCTGTACATGCCCATGCACTCGTGCCATCAACATTGCTAATTTTGGACAGTTTTTTAAGTGTGCAAATATCATACATTCATGCTATAAATACATGACCTCTGTGCTCATTTGAATGAGACCTTGCGCGCCAGCTTTGCCCCCCATTGAAACCCTCTCATTCTAAAGGAAAACCTGGGAAATTTTAATTTGAAATTTGAGTTTGAATCTCAACCGTCGGAGATTCAAGAACTTCAGGATCCAAAGCCTTGCAACCTCTCTAATCACTTCCTGCTAGCTTCTCAAATGTGATCAGACCGTGTTTGGAGCAAGCCACATCAAGAACTGCATAGCATTGAAGGTAATTTTCAGAAAACTTCATCTCTTCGATTCTCACTCAATTCTACTCAATTCTCTTGGATCTTTGGTTGTCTGAAGTCCTACCAATGTAAGCAAGAAGATTGAGTTGCTTAGAGGTCAAATCGAAGCAACTCAATTGACACACCTCAAAATTCAACTCCTCATATCTTTCTATATATGTGGAGTTAGTTAAAATTGAGGTCAGATTCGTGCTCTACGCCATTTTTCTTTCAGATCATGTCCTCCTTTTTCATTTATGTGATGGTGATGACTGAACCAGTCCGGTGAGCCTCGCTTGAGAAGGTGACTGGAGGTCCAACATCGGTGGTGTGCTGGACAGATTCTGAGCCACATGATCATTTCAAAATATTTTAATCTCACGCGTCCATTATGATTACCATCCCTGCAGCGCGCTGACTCGTGTGTTTGGTGGAACACGCGTTTTAGGCCACTTGATTTGCCACCTCAATTAATGAGGGAGATCAAGTGGCTCACGTTTTTTCACATTTTCTGATTTTTGTTTTATTCCTTTTATTTTCATTAGTTCATATTAATTTTAATATTGATCCAAAAAATATGAGAGTTTCACCAAAATTTTCAAATTAATTCCTCTTTCATATTCTGAATTAAAATTATTTTTTGGATCATTATTAATATTTTTCATGATTTAATTGATTTTTTGATTATTTTTAATTGTTTAAAAATACTTTTAAGTCTTTAAAAATTCTGAAATTTGTTCTCCAAGGTCATTTGGCCTTGTTTGACCTATGATAAATCTCATGGTCATTTCTTTGGTGTTTTGATGAGGTTTTAGGAATTTGATAAACTATATTTAATTTAAATGCCTTATTTTAGTATTTTTAATTTGATTAAATTCCAATTAATTGTGTTGACCAATTGTGATGACTTGTTTGAGTTTGACTCTTGTTGTTGGGTCTTGGTCAAGGTTGATTTGACTTTGTCCAGTTAATATCATTGGATTTAGGGGATTGATGGATTGTACATTCCATCTCCCGAAATGAATGGATGATATTAATTTGGTAAAAGTCCTCCTTTGACCAATTTGAGTTTTGATTCATTCCCCTCCCTCTTCATCTCATTCCCCTTCTTTATGCATCCATTTCATTTGGCCTATTATATCTCAAAGTCCTAAGGCTAGTTGATTAAAAAATCAACATAAGTATGGATGAGATTAGGCCACCTCTTTTGCATATTCTTTTTGTGTGTGGTATATTTCATGAGCATAGTCCATTATACTATGTCTCTAACATGCATTAACACCAAAATTCTATTGCCCGGTCTCAAATAGTTGTGACTTCTACATAAGTCCAATTACGATTGCTTAACATAGCGCTAAATTTGTGACACAAAAGGCATAGCATTCTAGTTAGTGAGATTGTAAGTCTCCCCCCTTTCATGGTATTGTGTGGAAACTTGGCGTTTTTTCCTTCCTTTGGAAGATATCTTGGCTCAAGGATCCATGCTTGTGATAAGTGGGTTGAGTGTTCTCCAAAGAATGTCTTAAAATGAAAAGAAAAAGCAAAGCAATACTAACTTCTAACTCATTAATAACTAACTTTTAATTTCAAGCCATTTATTTTAATGTCATTTAATTTTAGTCCTTATTCATTTGTCGTTATTCATACCATTCTAATTGTTTATGTTAATGCAATTTTCACTTTGTCCATTTGGACCATATTGTGTGATATATCTTGTTTGTATATACTTTGCTTGTTTGTGTGGTCTTTGATCATTAATGTACATAATAACAGCAAAAACCCTAAAAATCTTTTGTGTGGACTGTTGGCTTGATCTTGGACAAATTAACTTAGAACTTAGGCAACATTCCTATGCTAAAGGACTTGGCCAATGCCAACTTATTGAGAAACCAAGTGCCTGCAATTTGAAACTTCATCTGATACGTCATTCAAGATCCCTCTGAGTTCATCTGCAACATGATCATTGTGAAGCTGTTATTTTGAACCTGTGACTTGTGGAATTCATCTGTTACATGGGCTAATCTGAAGAAGATCATGGAGTGGCTAATCTTGGATGTGGCTATCTTTATTTGATGGCTTGCTCTTCAAGATAATATAATTGTGCATTTGTGTGTTTCTTGATTCTAAATGTCCAAGGGAATTCTGGGTTTCTATTGACATTCTTGTCTATTGGATTGCTACCCATTGGTCAGATCTTTTCAACTCTTAATTTTTAATTTTGTGCATAGGATTAGTCTCTTCATCTTCTCCCCATTTCTTTAATTTCAAAATCTCTCCCTCCCTTTTCAAAATCTTCTTTGATTGAACTTATTTTGTTCTAAACTTTGACCACTTTGTAAAAAGATAGAAACTTTGGCCTTATGCCAATGCATTTTCAAACTTCTTTTCTTAAATCAAATATGTAAATAAACTTAACTATACTTGACTTAAATTTTCAGAAAAGTCAAAAAGAACTAACTCATTCAAACCATTTTCAGGCCTTTTGTGCCTTTCAAACTTAATTTTTGTTAAAAGTAATGCATCCACTTTGAAATTTGTATCACGAACTACGAGGTTTTGATCCCTCATTTTTATGTTGGTACGTAGGCACAAGTCCGAAGGTCTTGTCAAACACAAAAATATAATTAATGAATTCTTTTCTCATTCCCCCATTCTATTTGTTTGTGAACATCATTTTTGTACCAAATACATATGCACACAAAAAGGGCTCCCTATGAGTACCTAGGACACTTTGAGTGTTAACACCTTCCCTCTGTGTAACCAACCCCCTTACCTGTAATCTCTGACATTTTATTAGTTTTGATTTGAAAACTTATTACTTTTAGGTTTTGTTCATACTTTTTCCCTTTTCCCTTGGAAACAGTAAAAGCGCGGTGGCGACTCTTGTTATTTGATCTCTAGTTTATCCATAACTTGATGATCATGAATTTACCGTTACACAAGGGAATGCTAATCCAGTCCAGACTAAAGAAGCACATTATGTAGAGCCTGTCAAGATTCTCATGGTTAAAGCTACTGGCGGCTTTGACATGGATGTCGAAAAAACTAAACAGAATTCTGCAGTTGCTGATGAAGAAATGAAATTGGTGTACCCTCAGGCTGAAAAAGGACTTATTGATTTCTTGGAGATATGAAAGCTAAGTGACTCCAAAATTATGCTATTCCTTAGGTGTAGCATGCTTTTTAATGAGATGAAAAAAAAAAGCTTGAAGAAACCAGAATGCATGATCCAAGGAAGGGAGAGAGATGAGGTTCGACTACAAGGTTCACCTTTGACAAACGAGGTGTCCCACACAGGAACAAGGAGTACCAGAGGTATTTTCTATAGCCTTGCCATAGGACTTACAACCCTCCTGCCAATGTACCCCAGGGGAAGTGGGTGAAACCTATGAACTAGAGGGGGTCGAATCAACCAAAATGGAAGGTAGTTGATCCAAAGATAGGACTGCCTAACCAGAAAAATCCTAATGTGCCAAAGGGTTATCCACATGTCCCTCAAAACTATGTGGGTAAAAATCTTATAATACAAACTCATTGGAGACGTCATCAGAGGAAAAAGAAGGTTGAACATGGAGCCTTTGGGTCGAAGCGTGAAGCTTCTGGGTCGAATGTTCCAAAGAAACCTTTCAAAGGGAGGTTGAGTGAAGAAGACAAAAAGATAGTTGATCACATATTATCTCTAAGAATTGCGCCTGTGGGTAAAGATAGTGATAAGTCAAGGATTAAGTCTCCTTAGTATGTTCCCCAATCATATAAGAAGTCTACTAAGCATGTTCCCCAACCAGAGGAATAGTCTCCTGAGTATGTTCCTCAACTAGATGACGAAATGATAGCTGACAACTTCGACTCATAGTCTGAAGATGATCTCTTAATAAATTGCAATACAGTCTCAATGTTACCAGCAAAATATGATAGTGTGTCGGAAGTATCAGAAACAGAAGAGGACCATGTGCAAGATGAGGCGGAAAACCAAAAGTTGTTATGTTATTATTTCATGAATAATGGCATTGTGGAATAACAACAAGCCATACTTGAAAAACCAGATGATGGAATGATATACCATCTGAAACCTTTGTTCATAAGGGCAAAGGTAGACAACATGGATGTCAACAAAGTCTTTATTGACAGAGGAACGACTGTAAACCTGATGCCGTATTCCTTATTTAAGAAAATAGGGAAGTTAGATGAAGATCTTCGACATCATAACATGGCCATGTTGAACTATGAAGCAAAGACCAGTCATGTACTAGGAATGATACATGTCGAACTATCAGTTGGCACTACAACCAGGCCAACATTGTTTATGGTGATTCCGTCTAATGAAAACTATAATTTGTTGCTAGGACGCAAATGGATAGATGAAATTGGTGTAATTCCTTCAAATTTGCACCAAAGGATTATTATATGGTGTTCAGATGGCATAGTGGAGAATATTGAAGCTAACCAAAGTTATTATATGGGTGAAGTTAACAAGGTTGGCAAGAAGCACTTCAACACAAACTTAGCCAAAATCCTTCCATGCTATGCAACAGAGGATACTTACATTCCTTAAAAAGATGATACGTACTTTTTGAACTTATATCACAATCATGGATTTATCTGGGATAAGGAAGACATAGGAGATCACATTGTCAAAGAGGGAGGCATCGCACCCACTGGGTGGATGATAGCCGATGACCATGACTATTGAGTCGAATTATTTGGTATGAATTTCGGCCTATATGGATGAAAATAGACTAAACTCGACCCTTGAGGCTGAAACATTGCAAAATATGGCTTTTAGGACCATTATAGAAGATTCTGAGAAAATTGGAGATGGACATTTTGGCCAAAAACTTCAAAAAGCAGGAAGCTTGATTATTGATCAGTCACCATTTATGCTAGACAGTCCACTATTTAACCGTAAATAAGTCAGGTAAACTGTGTAAATTGAAGCATTTTTAGTTAGATATAAGCTCAATTCTATAATATTAAGTGTGTTGTTACTTATGAGTTTCTTGAGGATATTTTACACTTTTTGGTATGTTAGCAGGTAAAAAGCTAGGTTGGAAGCTCAGGAAATCAAATGTAAGATGCGAAATCGAGCCTGAGCAAGAAAACGGAAGAAAAAGCCAATTTTTGGAGAACCTGCTGTCCATACGCGTATGGCCTTACATGATACGCGTATGAACCTTCCCAGTACGCGTAGCATACGTAAATGACCAGAGGGAAGGAAAATTCAGCCAAAAGACAAGCTTCTGGTGATACGCGTACCAGCCTGGGCAATACGCGTACCAGTCTGGGCAATACGCGTACCAGAGGCTGTGTTACGTCCAATACGCGTTTCATACTAGGCAGTACGCGTATGGGACAGCGCAGTACGCGTATGGAGCACAAATTCAGGAAAAATCCAACTGAATAGCTATTAAGAGGCCAGACCACGATTTTCCGGGGGTTGGACATTTTGGAGAGAAAAAAGACGCGTTTTGAGAGCTGGAGACTCAACGAATATCAAAGGATTCATATGTTCAAGAGTTTTCTGACGATTGAAGATTGATTCCTCACGAAATTCTGTAATGACAACAATATTAATCTTTGTTTTTACTTCTATTATGAGTAGCTAAACCCCCCCATTGCTAGGGGGGTGACCCTGATTCTGAATGTGACAGATTTGATGTTTATGAATGTTTTGCTTATTTCTTCTTTTCCATTGATTGGTTCTTATCGCCGTTCTTTATGCTTTATTCGTCGGACCAACGAATGATGATTAATATGAATATGTATGCTGGACAGCGATTATTCATTGACCTGGATAAGAACTTTGGATAGTAAAAATAACCTAGGACTAGGGATTTTCTATCTGACCGGTAATTCTTGATAATTGAATGCTTGAGTATGAACCTAATTGTTGATGGACATAGTAATTAGGTTACATAATCAAAGGTCTTTTACTAAGGACTTAAGAATAGATACCCTTGAGGACCGGAATTAATTTGACAGGAGTATTGTCTGAGTCTTCATAAATTATATCTGTTACAGGAAGTTTCATTCACCGAACCCTAGCAATCTTCTCTCATTTGTATCTCGTTCAACCTTTTACTTGTTTTCTTTATTTGAAATTGGTAGTATAATTACTCACCACACAAAAACCAAAGGCTTTTGTCTAATTGAAACAATCTATAAACTCTGTATCGTCAAGCAGTCCTTGAGATCGACAAACGGGGAAATTCCCTTTTATTACTACAGTGAGAAAAATAGTACACTTGCTATTTTCCCATCAAGTTTTTGGCGCCGTTGCCGGGGACTGCCAAAGATAATAGGGTTTATTAATTTATTTTCAATTAGAATTTTGTTGCTCTACATCCAAAATTTTATTTATTGCTTAATTTTATTTTTATTGTTATTATAACTAATTTCTGTCTAATCTGTGTATGCGAGGTAAGACCTCAGTTAATTTTCATTTTGACGCAGAACCAGAGAGAACATTGCGTGCGAAGCTCAGAGAAGCTAGAAGAAAGAAACTGGCAAACTCTGACACCGAAGAACCGGCCACACCTGTCACACCAGTTTCTGTTCACTCCGAAAAATCTGAGTCAGACACAGATTCACATCCAGACACTGAAAACATGGCTGCAGACCCACCTCCAGCGGAAAGACTTTTAGGTGATTATGGCAGACAGAATAACCCAGCAGTGCAGTTGACCATTGTTAATCAACCTGTGAATGTTGCTCACTTCCAGTTACACCCCTCAACTATCCGCCAATTAGAAAGCAAACCGTTTGCAGGAAAGATCAATGAGGATGCAAACAAGCATCTGCAGAGGTTTCTGACTATGACTACCTCATTAAAAATTGATGGGCATTCTGAAGAGGCAAAGAGATTGGTCATGTTCCCATTCACGTTATCTGAGGACGCTGAGGAATGGTTCTATTCCCTACCCGCAGGAAGCATTACTACTTGGCAACAAATGGAAACAACATTCTTGAACGAGTATTTTCCTGCTTCTGTGTATATCCGTAAGAGGTATGACATTGTGAATTTTAAACAGAAAGACGGAGAGACACTTGGAGATGCATACAAAAGATTCAAGAGATGTTTAGTTGCATGTCCTACATATAATCTGGATGAAACTGAACAAATGCAGAATTTTGTAAACGGGCTGAAGATGAAAACTAAGCAACTCATTGATACAGCTGCTGGTGGCTCATCTAATTTTTCAACAGCAACCGGTATCAAAAAGATCATTGAAGCTATAGCAGCAAATGAACATTTGGAATTATATGACCGTACTGTGAATCAGCCAGAGGGAAAAATTGACTTGAAATTAGCAAATCAGGTAGTGAAAATGGAAGACCAAATTGCTGCTGAGGTTGAAAGAAGATTGAAAGCTATGAATTTAGGTACCCAGACTGTTGCTCAAGTGCAACCGGTTCCGACCATGATTTGTGAGATTTGTAGTGGACCACACTTTACCATGCATTGTGTTGCAACCGCAGAACAAGTGCAAGCTATAAATTACTTGAGGCAGAATAATCCCTACTCAAATACTTATAATCCGGGGTGGAAAAATCATCCTAATTTCTCTTGGAAAGATCAGCAAGGTAATATTCAAAACCAAGGACCTCCACAACAACAACCACCGTACCAACAGCAACCTTATCAGCAATAAGTTCCAAAGAAAGCTGATTGGGAGATTGCTATAGAGAAGATGGCTACCCAGAGTATGCAATTTCAGGAAGAAACCAGAAATAATCAGAAGAGCACCAATGCATCCATTAAAAATCTGGAGATTCAATTGGGTCAGATAGCACAACAGATAACAAATTCCCAAACACCAGGCGCATTACCTAGTGCAACAGTGACAAATCCGAGGGAGCACAATAATGTGAGTGCGGTAACAACAAGAAGCGGGAAATCTGTTGAAGATCTTAAGAAGAAGGATGAAGAAGAAGATCAATTGCTTGAAGTGGACCTGGAAATCTTAGAAAACAAGACACCAACTGAGGAAGAAAGTGTGACACTGTCGGTGGTGCAAGAAAAGCTACCTGAACCAAAACCCATCATTAAGCTTCCATTCCCACAAAGAAACAAAAAGAAGAAGCAAGACGAGAAAATTTTTCAGAAATTCATGGAGTTGTTCAGGAAACTAGAAATCAATATTCCATTCTCTGAGGCACTCGAGCAGATGCCTATCTATGCGAAGTTCATGAAAGACATCATCTCCAAGAAGCGCACCACTGACACTGACCCTGTTATATTAACTGAAACTTGTAGTGCTATTTTGCAGGGTATGAAGATTCCAGTAAAGAAGCCAGATAGAGGTTCTGTGACCATCCCGTGTACCATTGGAGATAGGTCTTTTAAAAGGGCGCTGATTGATTTGGGGGCTAGTGTTAGCCTTATGCCTTTGTCTATTTACAGGAAGCTGGGAATTGGAAATGTTCAGGATACCAGAATGACACTTCAATTTGCTGACCACTCAGTGAAGAGACCTTTTGGGGTAGTGGAGGATGTTCTGGTCAAAGTTGATAAATTTGTTTTTCCTGTTGATTTTGTAATTTTGGAAATGCCAGAAGATGAAGAGATACCTCTGATTCTGGGAAGACCTTTCTTAGAAACAGGTAGATGCATGATAGACATTGAGGGAGGTACCTTGACCCTAAAGGTATATGATGAAGAGCTCAGAATTGATGTCCGAGATACTATGAAACATAAAGAGAATATGTGTACAAACCACTCCGTGGAAGTGATTGATCAAATTGTAACTAGCACAATTCAAAGTAAGTTTCCTGAATTACCGTTAGAAAGAGTTCTTAATCTGTCGGTCAGAGAGATTGAGGAGAAGGATGATGAAAAAGAAAAAGAAGTGCTTGCTATGCTGGATACACAAACCCCTTGGAGGAAATCCAAACCACGCAGGTGGGAGGATCTGAGAGCTTCACCAAAATTAGAAGATGAAAAGGTACTGAAGAAACATAAAAGTGGTATTGGTGTTTTAAATGAGAAGAAGGGTGACACCTTCAGGGTTAATGGTCAGAGGGTGAAACCATATAATCCCGGTTAAGAGGGTGTCCCGTCGAGCCATGCGACGTTAAACGAAGCGCTGCTTGGGAGGCAACCCAAGGGAGGTTTGAAATTTCTTTGTGTAATTTTTGTTTTTTTTATTTACTCAGTTTTTAATTTCTGTTGCTTTGATGTAATCACCTATTATGGGTTGGCTTATTCTAATGAATTTGATTTGGTTTACCTCCATTTTCCCGTTTATTTCGTTAGATACGTGACTATGTCTGGCTATTGGTTTTCTTGATCACTTATACCAACTACTTGGGCGTCCTCTCATTCAGTCCCCTGACTGTAGATACTGTTGTTTATGATTGGACGCACTGGTTAAGATTAACATCAGAACCACGAGCATGAGCTTTGAACTCAGAGGTATGATCGAACAAGTCAGCTTAACCCGTCCTGGTGAGATCCTAAAAAGCCAAACACTTATCATCATATGAGAGATATCAGGTATGTCTTTATCAATCTTGGTTTGCGTACGTTCTTTTGTTATTATTAGCTGTACGAATACACACACTGAGGCATGTTTTTTGTTTATCACCTAGAGCCTTTCTAGCCATCCCATTATTATTATTATCCATTGTTTTACCCTGTTGAGCCTTTAATCAATTATTGTTGATATACCCGTTTTTTTTTCTAAAGCCATGACCTTGGACCTATCTTACCCTGTTCAGAGTATGTGAGAATTGATTTCATATCTACGTCTCTATCTAAGTTTGGGGTTGCTGTTGGTATAGCAACCTTTAAGTTTGGGGTAGCTTTGCAGTACATGAATAGTAAGTGAATGTCGTATAAAAGAAAAAAAAAAGAAAAAAAAAAGAAAAAAAAAAGAAAAACAACATGAAAAGAAAGAAAGAGAAAAGCGAAGAACAACTTTTGAAAGATGCTACATTCACTAGAAATAAAAGGAAAAGAGGATTGCATAACCCTACAGGAATAATAAAAAAAAAAAAAAAAACGTAGTAAGAGAATGATTTCATGTACTCTGAACCAAAAAAAAAAAAAAAAAAAAAACCCTAGGTTCAACTTTCATAGCCTACCTAAACCCAAGCCCCGTTACAACCCTAAAAGACCTCAAAAAGTGTGTGTGATTGTACATGTTGATAGGATGAGAGAATTTATTCAAACTGCTGATTTGATATTGCATATTGTGATTTGAGAGTGATAACACTTTAACCCAGAGAGACTTGGTGAGAGTGTGATATAAGCTGACAGGTAAAGTCATATCTCTGAGGGAAAGAGTTTCTAGCTCGTTGGCTATGTGGAAGAATCAGAAAACCTGAAAAACATCAAGAGGTCCAGTGCGAAAAATTTCAGCAGTATTGTGGTAAGAACTGTTTTACAGTAAGTTTGGGGTGACATGATCTTTGATGGTAATAAAATGTTACTTGAGGACAAGCAACAAGCTAAGTTTGGGGTTGTGATCAGTCACCATTTATGCTAGACAGTCCACTATTTAACCGTAAATAAGTCAGGTAAACTGTGTAAATTGAAGCATTTTTAGTTAGATATAAGCTCAATTCTATAATATTAAGTGTGTTGTTACTTATGAGTTTCTTGAGGATATTTTACACTTTTTGGTATGTTAGCAGGTAAAAAGCTAGGTTGGAAGCTCAGGAAATCAAATGTAAGATGCGAAATCGAGCCCGAGCAAGAAAACGGAAGAAAAAGCCAATTTTTGGAGAACCTGCTGTCCATACGCGTATGGCCTTACATGATACGCGTATGGACCTTCCCAGTACGCGTAGCATACGTAAATGACCAGAGGGAAGGAAAATTCAGCCAAAAGACAAGCTTCTGGTGATACGCGTACCAGCCTGGGCAATACGCGTACCAGTCTGGGCAATACGCGTACCAGTATGGGCAATACGCGTACCAGAGGCTGTGTTACGTCCAATACGCGTTTCATACTAGGCAGTACGCGTATGGGACAGCGCAGTACGCGTATGGAGCACAAATTCAGGAAAAATCCAACTGAATAGCTATTAAGAGGCCAGACCACGATTTTCCGGGGGTTGGACATTTTGGAGAGAAAAAAGACGCGTTTTGAGAGCTGGAGACTCAACGAATATCAAAGGATTCATATGTTCAAGAGTTTTCTGACGATTGAAGATTGATTCCTCACGAAATTCTGTAATGACAACAATATTAATCTTTGTTTTTACTTCTATTATGAGTAGCTAAACCCCCCCATTGCTAGGGGGGTGACCCTGATTCTGAATGTGACAGATTTGATGTTTATGAATGTTTTGCTTATTTCTTCTTTTCCATTGATTGGTTCTTATCGCCGTTCTTTATGCTTTATTCGTCGGACCAACGAATGATGATTAATATGAATATGTATGCTGGACAGCGATTATTCATTGACCTGGATAAGAACTTTGGATAGTAAAAATAACCTAGGACTAGGGATTTTCTATCTGACCGGTAATTCTTGATAATTGAATGCTTGAGTATGAACCTAATTGTTGATGGACATAGTAATTAGGTTACATAATCAAAGGTCTTTTACTAAGGACTTAAGAATAGATACCCTTGAGGACCGGAATTAATTTGACAGGAGTATTGTCTGAGTCTTCATAAATTATATCTGTTACAGGAAGTTTCATTCACCGAACCCTAGCAATCTTCTCTCATTTGTATCTCGTTCAACCTTTTACTTGTTTTCTTTATTTGAAATTGGTAGTATAATTACTCACCACACAAAAACCAAAGGCTTTTGTCTAATTGAAACAATCTATAAACTCTGTATCGTCAAGCAGTCCTTGAGATCGACAAACGGGGAAATTCCCTTTTATTACTACAGTGAGAAAAATAGTACACTTGCTATTTTCCCATCAATTATATTTACGACAATGAGCCTTTAGGGTTTGAAAAATACCCAAATGATTCTACAATGAAGATGCAAGCCTAAGATCCTTAGAGGAAATAAATCTTGGTGATGGAGCAGTAAAAAGACCAACCTACATCAATGCTAAATTCGAACCAAGCATGAAGAATAAGGTGGTCGAGTTACTTAAGGAATTCAAATATTATTTTGCTTTAGATTACAATGAGATGCTAGGATTAAGTCGAAACATGGTGGAGTTAAAGCTATCAATTCGACCTGGTAAAAAGTCGGTGAACCAATTTCCCAGAAGGTTTGCACCAAAAATCATGTCAAAGAACAAAGAGGAGATTGAAAGGCTGCTTAGAAGTAATTTCATTAGAACTTCCAGGTATGTTAAATACGTGATTTAATATAATTGCCAATGCCGCGAAAACCTACAAGGTCACACAGAAAAGGACGGATTGATGAGAGATAGAGTAACTAAGGAATACCGTAATGTACGGTGCCCTTAAGTGAATTGTAGAACATCATAAGGTACGGTGTACTTAAGTAGAATACAAAATATGGTAAGGTACCACGCGCTTAAGTGATTTTGGCATATTACAAGATATGGGCCACATACACTTGAGTGGGCTTTTTAGCTTGCAGCCCACACAAGTGGTTCTATAAATAGAACCCTTGTGTAGAAGCATTTGTGCAGTTGCAATTTCGTTTCTCTCTCTCTCTCTCTCTCTCTCTCACTCAAAGTCTTCATTCGTAGCAGCTAGCACTGAGATTGAAGGAATCCGTTCGTGTGGACTGAGTAGAGGCATTGTCATCGTTCAACGTTCGTGATCGTTCCGTAGATCTGCATCAAAGGTTTCAATCGTCACAAGAGGTAACGATTCTATCACTGATCATGCCCATTCGTAAGGATCACTAAAGGATAAAATTTTAAATTCCGTTGCGTTTTGGATCGCCCTTCTCCTTCAGTGGTATCAGAATCACTTACGAAACCAAGCATCTGATAGCTGTTTATTTTCTGTATTTTCTGTATTAATACGATTAAAAGACAGAATGAATCAAAGAATAAATGAGTAATTAAATTTGGCATCACGTGTGTACGCTTTGGATGATTGATGTTGTCTATGCTTCGGAATCCGACATTAGTATGGTGAAGCAGCGATACATCTATCGTCCATAGGTTATGCAATTGAGATCGATCAAGTTATATATATGATATAAGTAATCCTGATGCAAAATACGGTATATATCATATACTGTTTCTGTTTCTTTCATTCAAACACTTAATGGTTGTTTTCCTTTGAGCGATCAATGGTCGTTTGCTTCTTTATCCGACATTAGTATGGTGAAGCAATGAGGTGTTGATCAATCATACTGAATTAACAATCGAGGTGTGTTTGACGGTCTGAAATTGGTGCATTAGGGTTAATGACGGCACAAGGGTTGTGTTGTCAAAGAGTTATGCGATTAGGGTTGTGACTGCGCAAGAGTTGTGCCTTAAAGTATCAAGTGTTGATGCGAAAAATGACGTCGATTTCAACCCCCGTTCCCGCTGACCGGGCAGCGGACCCCCGTCTAACTTTGCATAGTGTGATTGGTCGCCGAAATTTAATTTGGTTTTAATTAATTAAAAGAATTAAAATTAAAAATAATAATGTGTTTATTATTATTGTCTTGTGGTGATCGGTTATGGCCTTAGTTTTCCTTTATTTTATTTTGGGTTTTTAAAATACAACCTGCGTGTCGTGCCTCTCTTTTAATCTCTTAATGTAACTTCTTTTCTCATCTCACTCCCTCGTATGTAAAACGAGTTTCTTTTATGTAATGTAATGTTATGAAGAAAGAGAAGAATTCAATATCAAAGGAGGACAACCTTGAAGATCTTGCTTGGAGAAGCTTAGATCGTTATTAGGTTAGCTTAGGTTCTCTCATTGGCTTGGGAGAACAATTGCGCTAGGGGCCATAACTGTTTCATTATGCATGTTGATGCATGTGAATGTATGTTGATGCATGTGAGAGACGATTTATATGATAAATAAGTCGGTGAGATCAGAATAATTGCAAATTCCCTCAAATTAAATATTAAGTTTATATTTTCCAAGTTTTAGCACTCATCAAGACTAGTATCGGATAATGTAGGTTTCGCCTACGCGAGGTGCATGTTCTATATTAGTAAGGTGCGATGGGATAATTGTAATATCCAATTGCTAAAACAATGGGTCAAACTTAACTAAACAAATTATAATAAGATTATATATGTTTATAAGCAAGAGTTGGAAATGATCCATGTGATGGATTGGAATAAGGAGTTATTCACCCAACTAAAATATTCGAGAGTTGTATTAGATACAATTGGAAGGAGTTCCTACCTAAATAACCTAGTTTTGTGTAATCCGCCTACGCGAACTTAAAACAAAGTGAAATGTGGTACTCGACCCACTAGAAAATCTTCCAACGGGATTTTCCGAATCAAATGGTGAGGGTCATTTGTTTTGAGTAAAATAGTGGGAGCATATTTAATTAAAGGCCTAATTAAATATGTTATTGATACTTATATTTTCATTATTTTCATGTAGATTAGCATGACAACAAACACCTCTAACAACATTTTGCGGTCAATCCTTGACAAGGAAAAATTGTCTGGGACAAATTTTCTGGATTGGCACCGAAATCTAAGGATTGTCCTCAAACATGATAGAAAGCTGTATGTCTTGGAGAAACCTGTTCCTGAAGAGGAACCTCCTAGTTCTGCACCTAAGGTAGAAAGAGATGCTTATAAGAAGCATGTCGATGATGCCAATGAAACTGCTTGTCTCATGCTAGCTACCATGAACTCGGAGTTGCAAAAGCAACATGAGAACATGGCAGCGTTCGATATGATCGAACACCTGAAGATGCTCTATCAAGAGCAAGCAAGGCATGTAAGGTTTGAAGTTTCAAAATCCCTTTTTCAAGGCAAGTTAGCTAAGGGAGCCCCTGTAGGTCCCCATGTGCTCAAGATGATTGGGTATGTGGAGAACCTTTAGAGGTTGGGTTTTCCCCTCGGAAAGGAACTTGCGACTGATTTAATCTTGCAACCGTTACCAGATAGATTCAGTCAATTTGTCCTAAATTTCAATATGAATGATATGGACAAATCTCTTCATGAACTGCTAGCCATGTTAAGAACTGCTGAGCAGAATCTGAAGTCAAAAGGGAAGTCCATTCTGATGATCGGAAATGGAAAGAGACAGAACAAAAGGCCCACCAAGCAGGGTGATAAAGGGAAAGGCAAGGAAGTTGCCAAACCCAAACCCACTGTCGCTGCTTTGAAGCCTAGTGGAGGCATAGCAAAAGAAGGCACCTGCTTCCATTGCGGTAAGACCGGACACTGGAAGAGAAACTACCCAAAGTACCTGGAAGATAAGAAGAACAGAGTAGAGACTTCAACTTCAGGTATTTTTGTTTTTGAAATTAATTTATCTACTTCTGCATCATGTGTATTAGATACTGGATGCGGTTCTCACATTTGTACCAATGTGCAGGGGCTATAAAGGAGTAGAGATTTGGCAAAAGGTAAAGTTGACCTACGAGTTGGCAATGGAGCAAAGGTTGCTGCTTTAGCTGTAGGAACTTATGTATTGACTTTACCTAGTGGTTTAATAATTCAGTTAGAGAACTGTTATTATGTACCTGCAATTAGCGGGAATATTATTTCCGTTTCTTGTTTGGACAAGTTTGGTTTTTCATTTATAATAAAGAACAATTGTTACTCAATTTATTTGAATGATATATTCTATGCTACTGCACAAATGAACAATGGACTATATGTCCTTGATCTTGAAATGCCTATTTATAACATTAATACTGAAAGGATGAAACCTAATGAGTTAAATCCAACATACCTTTGGCATTGTCGATTAGGCCACATAAATGAGAAACGCATTTCCAAACTCCATAAAGATGGACTCTTGGACTCTTTTGATTATGAATCATATGAGACATGCAGATCTTGTTTAATTGGAAAGACGACAAGGTCTCCATTCACAGGAAAAGGTGAAAGAGCTAATGATCTTTTGGCCCTCTTGCATACTGATGTATGTGGACCACTGAACATACCAGCCAGAGGAGGTTTTCAGTACTTCATCACATTTACTAATGATTTCAGTAGATATGGTTATGTGTATTTAGTGAAACACAAATCAGAGTCCTTTAAAAAGTTCAAGGAATTCAAGAATGAAGTACAAAACCAACTAGGTAAGAATATTAAAACTCTTCGATCAGATCGAGGTGGTGAGTGTTTAAGCCTAGAGTTTGATGACCATCTGAAAGAGTGTGGGATCCTATCCCAACTTACTCCTCCTGGAACACCCCAATGGAATGGTGTATCTGAGAGAAGAAATCAAACCCTGTTAGACATGGTCCGATCCATGATGAGTCACGCCAATCTTCCAAACTCCTTTTGGGGATATGCACTATTGACAACAGCTTACACACTTAACCGTGTTCCATCCAAAAAGGTTGAGAAGACACCATATGAGATATGGAGTGGTAAGAAACTACATATGTCTTACATGAAGATTTGGGGTTGCGAAGTTTATGTGAAACGACAAATTTCAACTAAGCTTGAGCCCAAATCTGACAAATGCTTATTTGTGGGATATCCTAAAGGAACAAGAGGGTATTACTTCTACAATCCTTCTGAGGGAAAAGTGTTTGTCGCTCGAACTGGAGTTTTCCTAGAAAAGGATTTTATTTCCAAAGGAATCAGTGGGAGGAAAGTAGAGCTTGGAGAAATTCAAGAATCACAAAGCATCGATACACCTATGGAGGAATTAGAGCAGGAAACACAAGTAGTTGTGGAAGAGCAACCTGCTCAAGTAGAACAAGACCAGCGTAGGTCAAGCAGGATACGTCTCCAACCTGAGAGATATGGAAATCTCATAACTGATCAAGGTGATGTATTACTCATGGATCAAGATGAGCATGTGACCTACCAAGAGGCCATAACTGGTCCCGAGTCTGAGAAGTGGCTAGAAGCCATGAAGTCTGAAATGGATTCCATGTACACAAACCCAGTTTGGACCTTGGTAGAGCCTCTTGTAGGAGTTAACCCTATAGGATGCAAGTGGGTCTTCAAAAAGAAGACTGGCATGGATGGTAAGGTACATACCTATAAGACAAGACTGGTTGCAAAAGGATATAAACAAATTCATGGGGTTGACTATGACGAAACCTTTTCACCAGTTGCAATGCTTAAATCTGTTCGGATTTTACTTGCTATCGCTGCATATCATGATTATGAAATATGGCAGATGGATGTCAAAACTACTTTCCTTAATGGGAATCTTCTTGAGGATGTGTACATGACACAACCTGAAGGATTTGACATACCAGAAGAAGCCCAAAAGATATGTAAGTTACAAAGATCAATCTATGGATTGAACCAAGCTTCCAGAAGCTGGAATCTTTGTTTTGATGAAATGGTAAAACAATATGGATTCATCAAGAACGAAGATGAGCCTTATGTCTACAAGAAGGTTAGTGGGAAAATGATCGTTTTCCTGGTATTATATGTAGATGACATATTACTCATTGGAAACGATGTCCCTACCCTGCAACAAGTAAAGTCTTGGTTGGGGAAATGCTTTTCTATGAAGGACCTAGGTGAAGCAGCCTATATATTAGGAATCAGAATCTATAGAGATAGATCAGAAAAACTGTTTGGCCTAAGTTAGAGTACGTACATAGACAAAGTGCTGAGACTCTTTAATATGCATGATTCCAAGAAAGGATTCATACCTATGCAACATGGCCTGTGTCTATCAAAAACACAATCCCCTTCAACTAAGGAAGAAAGGGATCGCATGAATAAGACTCCATATGCATCTGCAATAGGATCTATCATGTATGCCATGTTATGTACTCAACTAGATGTCTCGTATGCTTTAAGTGCAACGAGTAGGTACCAATCTGATCCTGGTGATGCTCATTGGGTAGCTGCCAAGAATATCCTTAAGTATTTGAGAAGGACTAAGGACTCATTCTTGATATATGGAGGTCAGGAAGAGCTGGCTGTAATTGGATACACCGATGCTAGTTTCCAGACAGATAAGGATGACTTTAGATCGCAATCTGGTTATGTGTTTTGCTTAAACGGTGGCGCTATGAGCTGGAAAAGTTCAAAGCAAGACACAGTTGCTGATTCTACAACCGAGGCCGAGTATATTGCTGCCTCAAGTGCAGCAAAGGAAGCTGTTTGGATCAAAAAGTTCATTAGTGAACTTGGCATAGTTCCTAGCACTGTGGATCCCATTGGTCTCTATTGTGATAACAATGGTGCCATCACACAAGCTAAAGAGCCTAGATCTCATTAACGATCCAAACACATACTTATGCAAAGTGTCATAAGTTATTCTCATGGTGATAATGGTGTATACCACCCTTCGACCTGAAACCACTATGGACCTTAGATGTAGAGTCGAGTGCCTTATTGCTGATCAAAGATTGTCCGTAACTAGATGACCATAAAGGAAGTTGATGGGTACTCCACGAAGCGTGCTAAGGGACATGAGTGACCTAGATGGAATTTGCCCATCCTGTGTAATAGGATAAATGTCTATGGGCCCAATATTGAACTGGACAAGGATGACACGGACTACGCCTTGTGTTCAATATAGACATAAGGGTAAAAGGGTAATTGTACATATAAGTATTATCACAAAAGGATTTTTCAGATCACATGACATTTTCGTATCTTGGGTAGCAGTGATGTGTTGCTAGATACCGCTCACTGTTTATTATGTTAAATACGTGATTTAATATAATTGCCAATGCCGCAAAACCTACAGGGTCACACACAAAAGGACGGATTGATGAGAGATAGAGTAACTAAGGAATACCATAATGTACGGTGCCCTTAAGTGAATTGTAGAACATCGTAAGGTACGGTGTACTTAAGTAGAATACGAAATATGGTAAGGTACCACGCGCTTAAGTGATTTTGGCATATTATACGATATGGGCCACATACACTTGAGTGGGCTTTTTAGCTTGCAGCTCACACAAGTGGTTCTATAAATAGAACCCTTGTGTATAAGCATTTGTACAGTTGCAATTTCGTTTCTCTCTCTCTCTCTCACTCAAACCCTTCATTTATAGCAGCTAGCACTGAGATTGAAGGAATCCGTTCGTGTGGGTTGAGTAGAGGCGTTGTCATCGTTCAACGTTCGTGATCGCTCTGTAGATCTGCATCAAAGGTTTCAATCGTCACAAGAGGTAACGATTCTATCACTGATCATGCCCATTTGTAAGGATCACTAAAGGAGAAAATTTTAAATTCCGCTGCGTTTTGGACTGCCCTTCTCCTTCAGCTAAAACTAGGTATAATGCAATAGAAAGGTTGTGTCTTTGTTTATACTTTTCATGTACAAAACTAAAGCATTATATAAATCTTGTTGATGTTTGTGTGTATTCTCATTTTGATGTGATCAAACACATGTTTTCAAAACCTATACTTCACATTCGAATAGAAAAATGGGCACTAGAACTCACTATATATTCACTAACTTATTGTCCTCTGAAAGTAATAAAAGGACAGATTATCGCAAACTTCATTGTTGATCACTCAGTGGTCGAAGCAATAGAAAGTTATGTAGAGACAAGGCCTTGGAAATTATACTTTGAAGGTTCCAGATATAAATATGGAACTGGAGTTGGATATTTGAAAATTTCACTAGAGGATATTCCAACCAAGTTCAAGTTTATAATCGAATGCCTTTGTTCAAAAAAATGAGGCTGAATATGAGGCCTGATAATAGGATTTTAGATTTTGTTGGACTTGGGGGAAAATGACTTCAAAATAAAAGGTGACTCAGAGATAGTAGTAGGACAGTTGAAAAAATAATATAAGTGCATCAAAGAGAATTTGATGATGTACTTTGTTATAGCCAACTCCTTACTCAAACGGTTTGACTATGTTATTATTGATCATATACCTCGACTATAGAATCAAGATGCAAATGAGTTAGCCCATATTGCTTCAAGTTATAAAATCTCCAAGGAGAGATTAGAGGATTTGGTCGAAACTAAGGATAAGTTAATCTCAGTCAACGGATCTTCAAAGACATTATCAATGTCAAAACTTTGGGGGGGAGGGGGGGGGGACGAAGCTTAGATATCACCAAATGTCAAACAATGGTTGGTGAAAATCATTGTTGTATTTGAGAAATTGAACAGGAGTGACATATCAAAAGATCCAGTACATGGCCTTGAGTTATGTGATTATGGGGGACAAGTTGTTCAAGAAAACCCTGAAGGAATTATTCTTAAGTGCCTTGGTGAAAGCGGAATGTACTTATCAAATTTTGAAGTGCATAGTGGATCATGTGCCTCTTATCAGAAAGGCCAGAAGATGAAATGGTTGTTGTTTCGACTTGGGGTTTACTGGCCAACTATGCTGAAAGATTGTATAGCCTTCGCCAAAGGTTGTCAAGAATGCCAAAGGCATTCAAGTATATAGCATGTACCTGTAAGTAATTTTCACTCAATAATCAATCCATGGCCTTTTAGGGTATAGCCTTTAGACATAATTGGCAAAATTAAGCCCTCATCATCGAAAGGGCATATGTATATCCTAATGGGGATAAACTATTTCACTAAGTGGATAGAAGCCATCCCTTTGCCTAATGTTGACCAAGAAGCAGTAATTATTTTCATCTAAAATCATATTATATATAGATTTGGAATACCTGAGACTATAACTATAGATCAAAACTAAGTATTTATAGGTTGAAAGATGGTAGAGTTTGCCTCAAAAATAGGGTTTAAGTTATTGTTAGACGAGGGTAAGGATCTAGAGGTGGTGTGAATAGATTGAAAATAAAATTTTCTTCGATTATAAACCTATTTAAAAAGATATTTACTATGGCAAGCGAAAGAAATTTCAGATCAACACTCGTCTATCTCGAACCGTTATCGAAAGAAACGGGTATTCATATAAACTGTAACAAAACATAAAACAATGATAAGAAACAAATCAATATGATTTCCAAAATAATGTTTGAACAATTAACACTTTGTAATCAATTTCCAATGAAATAGAAAACAAAAAATTGACTAAAACAATTTATCAAACACTTGGTGCGCAATAGACACCAAGCTGATTTTCCTTTGTGTTTATGATATGAAAAATAAATTGCAATTGTTTAGATTGCAATTATCTTACAAAACAGTTTGAGTTACTTCAAAAAAAACATAATTATCATTATATGAAACTGCACACTAAATGAATTATCAAATTGTAAAGAGAGTGAGTGAGAGAGAGAGAGAGAGAGAGAGAGAGAGAGAGAATACAAGGATTTGTTTAGGCAGTTCCCCAATTGTCCTCACTATAGGTACATCTTCCCCTAATTCCAAAATAGAATTGATATATTGAATTAACCTTTGCAAGAGTTGTATACAATAGAAAAAATAGCAATCCAAACCCCTAAACCCTATATTTGATGCTCCGGTTACCGCTACGCCTTTGACATAAACTCCTTTCTTCAAAGATTTCACTCGGATGAATCCTCGTTGGAAAATCTTGTACAAAAAACCCAAAATCAACATTATTCTTGGAGGTAAAACCCTAACTGGTTTTCTCAATGAAACCCCCAAAGAATTCTCAACCCAAATTCATTACAACAATCCTAAATTGGACCTTATTAATCTTATCTAGATGGCAACGAACAAAAATGATTATGTATAATTGTTATGTGTATGCATAGAACAAGATTGAAGATGATAATTAATGCTTTGTATGTTCTTGGTTTCAATTTTTGAGAATGATGCATGAATGCATATGTGTGTGTGTGTGTGTGTGTGCGCGTGTCTGTGTAAGAAAGAAAATAATAGAAAAATGGATTTTTAGCAAAAATTAAAAGTTTGGAAAAATTTGAACAGTATGTGTTAACTCCAAGAAGGTGTGAGTCAACCCATAGAAGTTTTTCAGCTTCTATGTGTCGACCTATAATGCCTAGGAGTCGACCCTAAGAAGGCATGGCCATTTGGCTTGCCAAAGCATCAACTGTAGTCGGCCTCAAGAAGTCATGTGTTGACCCATCTGTGCTCTGTGTCGACCCAAGAGCCTAGTGTGTCGACACATATAAGGAAGCAAATTTTATTTTAAAATGCCTTTATCATGTGTCAACCCATAACACTTATGTGTCGACTCAGAATTATGTTTTTCATATAAAATTCAATTTTTAACTTGTAAAGATGTTTCTAACTTGTTTTTAAATGTCCTAAGATGAAAATTCACATCTAGACATAGAGAGAAAGGTCCAATGTACATAAATACTAAATTTTCTAGTTTTGACATCGTTCAAAACATTTCTAAGAGGATAGTGCACTCACAATTATTAACTTCAACGCCTTATTTTGCCCAAGCTAATGGCCAGGTCGAAGCTGCCAACAGGATCATAATTAGGTTAATTAAAAAGCATGTAGGTCAGAAGCCAAAAAAACTGGCATAGAACTCTAGACTAAGTGTTTTGGGCATGTCAAAACTCCCCTAGGGAGTCAACTAATTCCATACCAGTTCCACTCTTTTATGGTTACAACACAATACTCCCTCTATAGATACATTTGCAGTTAGTTAGAGTTCAAAGGAAATTTGAAATTCCAATTGAATATTATTGGGTTGTTATGTTGGATGAGTTAATTGATTTCGACGAAGAAAGATTAATAGCTCTAGATGTCTTGATACAATAAAATAAGAGTGACTAAGGCTTATAATAAGAAACTCAAAGCAAAAAATTTCGTGTCAGGAGACTTAGTCTGGAAAATGATTTTGCCTAAGGACAAAAAAGATTGAACCTTGGGCAACTAGTTACCAAATTGAGAGGGACCATATTGAATCCTAGAGGCATTTACGAATAATGCATATTGTAGCGGTAAATTCATGATCATCAAGCTATGGATAAGCTAGACATCAAATAATCAAGAGTCGCCAACGTGCTTTTATTGTTTCCAAGGGAAAAAGGAAAAGTACGAACAAAACCCAAAAATAAGAAGCTTTCAAATCAAAACTAATAAAATGCCAGAGATTACAGGTAAGGGGGTTGGTTACACATAGGGAAGGTGTTAGCACCCAAAGTATCCTAGGTACTCCTAGGGAGCCCTTTCTTGTGCGCATATGTGTTTTTGTACAAATGATATTGCAAACAAATAGAATGTGGGGATTAGAAATGAATTCATTAATTATATTTTTGTATTTGATAAGACCTTCGGACTTGTGCCTACGTACCAACATAAAAATGAGGGATCAAAACCTCGTAGTTCGTGGTATCAATTTCAAAATGGGTGCATTGCATTTAGCAAAAATTTAAGTTTGAAAGGCACAAAGGCCTAAAAATGGTTTGAATGAGTTAGTTCATTTTGGCTTTTGAAAATTTTAAGTCAAGTGTAATTAAGTTTATTTACAAGTTTGGTTAAGAAAATGTTTGAAAATGCAATGGCATAAGGTCAAAGTTTCTAATTTGCAATATGATCAAAGTTTAAAAAAGAAAAACACGGGCAAAGAAGTTTTTTTAAAAGGGACGGAGAGATTTTGAAATTAAATAAGTGGGGAGGAGATGAAGAGACTAATCCTAAGCACAAAATTAAAAGTTGAGAGTTGAAAATGATCTGACCAATGGGTTGCAATCTGTCGCGGCGGGATTTTTCACGAGATTAAGTATTGATTGAACTTAACCCGTTTGAAAAATATTTTAAATGCAAGAGTCGCCACCGTCTTTTATTTTATCCAAAAAGAGGAAGGGAAAAATAACGATAAATCCCTTTAGAGTTACGGGTTCGGGGGTTGGTTATGCAAAGGGAAGGTATTAGCACCCTCTACATCTGTGGTACTCCACAGGAACCTTTTTGCTTATGTTTATGTGAATGCTTTGCTTTTTTCGCTTTGATCGTTTGATTGGGGAGATGAGAAAAGAACTTGATTTTATTGCTTTTGGACTCGATAAAGTCGTAGACTTCATGCCTACGTATCTCCAAGGCGCAATGGAGAAATCAGAATCCACGTAGTTCTCCCAAAAGAAAAGGGGAAAGTCTGTTTTGTTGATTTTAGATTGGCGTGTCTTGCCATCTCTTGCTCGACCTAGGCGGGAGGCTTCGAGACTGACACGTCCTTTTGAAAATGTTTTTAAACTGAAAAGCCAAAGCTGGCAAAAGATTTGAATGAGCCTAAACCCTGAAACAATAAATAAATGGGCTCATTATAAGGAAGCCCAAGAGTAAGCTTGTGAGTGTGTGAAAAGGGTTTCTTAAACGGCGACCGTTGGAATCGCATCGGGTTTCTCTTTTTTGGATTTTTTGATTTTTTAACATAAAACGTGAACAATACGATTAAACACACAATACAGAAAATAAAAAATGCGAGAAAGTAAATTATTACAACACAGTTAGCTATGAATAGTTAGTATTACGAATAGTTAGTGGAGTTAATTGAGCTGAAACTTGTGTGAAGAGGATGAACTTCTGATCGTCCAAATGATCGACCGAAAGCTGGAAACCGTCACCGACGCAGTGCTGGCTGCCTTCGTGAGTACCTGACTTCAACGTCGCTTTTGATCGGTGAAACGACGCCGGAATGAAATGAACCTTGGATATTTGTGACCTGGACTCAACGAACTTCAAAGATATGAAATCGGTTTTGTGTTTCGGTGAATAATCGGGACGATTTTGGGTTACCGAAAATGAAGAACAAGTGAAATACGGTAATGCTTTTGGAAAAATATTTCTTTTCAATTCTCTGTTTCTCTCACCACACGTTTTTTCCTTACTGGTCCACTCTCTCTTTCTTTTTTCTTACTAACCACATCTATATATATATATATATATATATATATATATATATATATATATATATATATATATATTATATATATATATATATATATATATATATATATATATATATATATATATATTTAGATTACTTAAACAATAAGAAACCTAAAAATATCTAACATAAATTAATAATATATATTTAGATTACTTAAACAATAAAAAACCTAAAAAATATCTAACATAATAATATATATTTAGATTACTTAAACAATAAGAAACCTAAAAAATATCTAACATAAATTAATAATATATATTTAGATTACTTAAACAATAAGAAACCTAAAAAATATCTAACATAAATTAATAATATATATTTATATATTATATAATAATAATAATAATAATAAACTAATATAATATTAATCCTAATTAAATAAACTAATTAACAACTAAACACAATTAATATTAAGCACAAATAATATTAAACGGCACACGATTAAAATACGATAAAATCGAGCGACACGAATGCGATAAAAACGATGACAATTTGCACAGCAAAACAGACAAATTGATAAAACCAATAAACCAGTAAACCGGTAAACCAGTAAAATCAACAACACGACTCAAACAGACTCGATTAAATCACACGGCACAACACGTAATTAAATAAACAACCCTAGGCAATAATAAAATCAACACGACATCACGAAAACACTGACAAACACAATCACAAATAATCGGACAATACGAAAACTCTAATATATTCGAAATACAGTCAAAATACCGACAAACAAACAATTAAATAGATAAAAACGCACAAAACCTAATCGAAGCGATGCCACGCACAACAGAGATAAGCGAGATAAATACGAGGCAACGATATCGGCCAGGTTTTGCTAAAACAACGAAATACAACACGGTAAGCAACGAAAACACACAAAACCTAATCAAACCAGTTGTCACGCGAAGTTTAAGAAATTGAGATGAATACGAGACAACGAGATTAATCAAGATGTGGTCAACAAAGCCAAAGTCAAATTTTGGGGTGCGACAGATGCCCCTATTTAATTAACTTAGGCCAGATAGCCGGAGGCTATCGAATGGCGTAAGGTAATTAAATATGACAAACGCCACAAAATTTGACCGCAAATGCATGTATGCATGATGCAAAAGACAGACAGACACAGAGACACAGGAGTGCAAACTCTACTGGGGAAGGACATACACTGACTCAATGCATGAAGGTAAACACTGAGAATACTCAGCTGGGGAAGATTCACTACCTGTTCATAGATGGAAAATAGGAGGAAAAGAGATATCGACTCAATGTTGACGATACATCACTATCTCATAGATGAAAGTGGGAAAAGATCAATATAACAAGAGTACTGATGTGACAGTACATTACCAACTCAAAGATGGAGGTAACAGAAAAGATGAATACCAACTCAAGGATGAAGGTATAACAAGGGCATAATAAGAATCGAACTGCGTTAACTCATGGTTGACAGCTCACTACCCACTCATTGATGAGGTAAACAGGACATGCCAACTCAAAGTTGAAGGCAAGCTTCAAAAGATTGATAATAACACTGCTAGGGAAATCAAATTCCAACTCATTGATGATGGTGTAGATGAAGAATCAGATCTAAGGATCATTGTGCAGACTTACAGTTGAATGCGCACTACCAACTCATTGATGAGGTAGACAGAGAAATGCCGACTCAAAGTTGAAGGCAACCACCGATTCATTGACAAAGGTGTTTAAAAGAATTTAGAACATATTCTCCTGGAGATGTTTATCATTACCGACTCAAAGGTGACGGTGGAAGGACAAAATGTACCTAACTCATAGATGAAGGTACTCCATCCACTCAAAGACGAAGATGGAATCAGAAGTTATCTGTGCAGACTCAAAGATGAAAGCACATTATCAGTTCAACAAGGATCAAACATACCCTACTCATAGATGAAGGTACTCCATCAACTCAAAGACGAAGATGGAATCACAGGAAAATGTGCGAACTCAAAGATGAATGCATATTACCAGCTCAAAGTTGCAGGTACTTCACCAACTCAAAGACGAAGGTGGAATCAAAAGGAATCTGTGCTAAACTCAAAGACGAAAACACGCTACCAGCTCAAAGTTGCAGGTAGAACCATGGAACTTTCTGTGAGGATGTTATCAACTCATAGATGGAGATAGTAATTAATTTATCCGAGGGATAACAAAGGTTACCACTCATGGATGTAGGTAACTCAAGTTTGTAACGGGTACCAACTCAAAGATGAAGGTATAAAGGACTTGGACACAATATCTATCATGTCTGTTTTACTGAATGAGAGTCACAAAGACTATATTGTTGCCTTCTTTTACTGGCAATTTCTGAGCTTTATCTGGAGACACGAGGTTCAAACTAGGATAGAACTAGAATGAAATGGTCAAACAAGACTTCAACTGAAGAGGAATGAACTCATCAGGATTTACAACTGAAACAACCATCTTCCACGAGGCATAGATCTCTGTGGGGAACATGACCAATAAAAGGTATTTTGCTGCTTATGAGGATACTCTATATGGAGAGATTGACTCAACCCACAATATAAACAAGGAAACAAGGTGCATATGAATGCAAGCATGATATGTCATAGATATGCATGAATATTTAGTAATGAATGCATGATGGACAGACAAAACTAGGAATAACTAAAAATGTTAACAGCTGCATAAGGACTTGCTGGAGATTTGCACTGAGACTCGCTAGGGAGTAGTACAAAGACTTGCTGGGGAATTGGTACAAGAGCACCATATCCAGGTTTCTTTAAAAGTCTGTCTCTGCTGAGGATTCCGTAGAAGAATGGAGATGCCTTTTACTTCAAAAATACAGGAGATTCCCTGTGGTTTTTGAATTCATGAGGTATATGAGGATTGGACCTTTCTGAGGACTCCGCTGGGGATACAAGGTGTTATCCTTTGGAAATAAGATGATATTGTAAGAGAAGTCCTGCAATTCTTGAATTTGCTGATAATGCAGAAGGGATTATTCTTCTGGAAGACTCTGCTGGGGATAAAGTCCGCTAGGGATAGGTGGTATCTTTCCAGGGAATAAGAATATAGGGGAAATCTATCCTTGAATTTTTTGCTTTAATTATCATGGAGACTTTCTGTATCTGAAGACTCTGCAGGGGATTATGGTGTATGATATCTGGTTACGAGATCTTTCCTCTAGGAGACTCTGCCGGGGAACAGTGATGTCTGACCTTTGAATATAAATGAGAATTCAGGAGAAATCCTGCAATTCTTGAATTTGCTTAAAATGCATAACACACTCTTCTTTTACTACAAAACATTACTGAGGCGGAGACATATCCTTCTATTGAATGGACAGAGAACAACAGGAGATTCCCTATAGTTTCTGAATATCAACTTTCTTCACTCGCTGAGGGATGGAGACCTCTGTATTACTCCTGCTCAGGGAAATCAAATCTTCCTTCTCATCCTCTGCTGGGGACATTGCTGATCCTGCCTTAATAAATTACTGGGGAAATACCTGTAGTAATCCCATAGGCCAAATCTGTAACTTAAAACCCGGATCAAACTCTTCATGATCAATTAACCGGGGAGTCTTCATGATCAATTAAACTGGGGAGTCTTCATGATCAATTAACTGGGGAGTCTTCATGCCCCAAGTGAAGGGAATAAACTTCTTGAAATATTTCTTGCATGATCTCTTGAGGAAAACTAGGAAGCATAGCTGGGGATATCCAGAATCACAACCTCTGCTGGAGAAATATTACTGCCAAGACACCTGTGGAGATTTTTTCATCATATACATATAAGGATAGTAATATGAACATGTCTAGTTGGAATCACATGATTTCAGAATTACTGGGACCACATGTCTCAATCCTTTTATTGATGTCCACAAATCAAAATAAATAATCTTTATATTTTTCAAAAACTGTTTTTAATTCAAAACTTTTGTTTCAAAACATATCTGTCAAAGTAAAAGAACTTTCGTAAATTGAAATGAAAATTAAGAGTGCCAAGAAATATAGAAAGGCTCAAATTGATTTGATAGGATGGTAATCAGCCAACAGCGTGATTCCATAGATCTTTACAAATTGGAAAATGGTAATTTCGTGGAAAAAGGGTACGTTGAACTACAATGACATCATTCTCTCTTCCACTTTTGACCTGTATTGCAGCCTTGAGAAAGTTGGAGAACTGTTGAAAATATTCTGATACTTCAATGATCTTATCTCTGTTATGCAGTTACTTGCCTGAAATCCCTAACTTTTGCCTAGATTGCCCTTTCGGGTTTTCAATCTACCGGGATAATATTCTCTTTGTTTTTTTATGTCTCTAATTTCTGCTTGGACCGCCCTTTCAGGTTTTCAGTCCACCGAGACGCTCATTTTTGCCTAAGCCGCCCTTTCGGGTTTTCAACTTAGCGAGCTGTTCTTTTCATTTTTTAGGCGAAGTATTTCTTGACTGCATCTGTATTCACGGGACGTGGAAGCTCTTCACCATCCATGTTTGTAAGAATTAAAGCACCGCCTGAGAAGGCTTTCTTGACAACATAGGGTCCTTCATAGTTAGGAGTCCACTTGCCCCTAGAATCATTGTGAAATAGTATCATCTTCTTGAGCACAAGGTCACCCTCTTTGAATTCTCTCGGCTTAACCTTCCTATCAAATGCCTGCTTCATTCTCTTTTGATATAACTGTCCATGGCACAAGGCAGTCATTCTTTTTTCTTCAATCAAATTCAACTGATCGTATCTGCTTTGACACCATTCAGCCTCTGACAACTGAGTTTCCATTAGTATCCTCATTGATGGAATTTCAACCTCTATCGGTAACACAGCTTCCATACCGTATACAAGTGAAAATGGGGTTGCCCCAGTTGAAGTACGGACTGATGTTCTATATCCGTGTAGTGCAAAAGGCAGCATTTCATGCCAATCTTTGTAGGTAACAACCATCTTTTGAATGATCTTCTTGATATTCTTATTTGCAGCTTCAACTGCCCCATTCATCTTGGGACGGTAAGGAGAAGAGTTGTGATGCTCGATCCTGAAACTTTCACATAATTCATCCATCATTTTGTTGTTCAGATTGGAGCCATTGTCAGTGATGATCTTGTTTGGAATGCCATATCGGCAAATGAGATTATTTTTGATGAATCTGACCACCACTTGCTTTGTCACCTTTGCATACGAAACTGCTTCCACCCATTTGGTGAAGTAATCAATTGCCACGAGAATGAAACGGTGTCCGTTGGAAGCTTTGGGTTCAATCATACCGATCATGTCAATGCCCCACATTGAGAATGGCCAAGGAGCAGAAATCACATTCAAAAAGGTTGGTGGTACATGAACCTTATCAGCGTAGATCTGACATTTGTGACACTTCTTTACAAATTTGCAGCAATCTGATTCCATGGTCAACCAGTAGTAACCAACTCTCAACATCTTTCTTGACATAGAGTGGCCGTTTGCATGAGTACCAAAGGACCCTTCGTGAACTTCTTTCATCAACATTTCTGCTTCCTTTTTGTCAACACATCTGAGTAAGACCATGTCATAATTCCTCTTATAGAGCACATTCTGATTAAGGAAGAAACTGCCTGACAATCTTCTCAAAGTCTTTTTATCTTTTTCTGTTGCTCTAGGAGGATACTCCTGAGTCTGAAGGAAATGCTTGATATCGTGGTACCATGGTTTATCATCAAAACTGGCCTCAACTGTAAACACATGTGCTGGTCTATCAAGTCGCTTGATCACAATTCTGGGTACTTCGTTTGGAGAACCCACTTGATACATTGAAGACAACGTAGCTAGAGCATCCGCCATATGATTCTCATCCCGAGGAATGTGATGCAATTCAACCTTGGTGAAGAAAGTCAACAATCTTCTTGCATAGTCTTTGTATGGGATCAAGCCAGGGTGGCGTGTTTCCCATTCTCCTTTGATCTGATTGATAACTAACGCTGAGTCACCATAACCAGTAAGATTTTTGATGCGGAGGTCAATGGCTTCTTCAAGACCCATGATACAGGCTTCATATTCAGCAATGTTGTTTGTACATTCAAAGCAAATTCTTGCCGTGAAAGGAATATGAGAACCTTCTGGAGCGATAATGTGTGCACCTACTCCATGTCCATAAGCGTTGGAAGCTCCATCAAATACTAAACCCCATTGAGAATCTGGTTCAGGTCCTTCTTCAGGAAGTGGCTCTTTACAATCTCTGGATTTTAGGAACATGACATCTTCATCAGGAAACACACTGCTCTTGATTATCATTGTGATCTTCAACGGGTTGGTGAGCAAGGTACTCAGCCAACACACTGCTCTTGATAGCTTTCTGGGTATGATACTCAATGTCGTATTCTGATAACAGCATCTGCCATCTTGAAATCTTACCAGTGAGTGCAAGCTTCTCAAAAATGTACTTGATTGGATCCATTTTGGATATCAACCAAGTGGTGTGACTTAACATATACTGCCTCAATCTCTTAGCAGCCCAAGCCAATGCACAACATGTCTTCTCGAGTAAGGAGTATCGTGATTCACAGTCAGTAAATTTCTTGCTTAAGTAGTAAATGGCATGCTCTTTCTTTCTAGTTTCGTCTTGTTGACCCAGAATACAGCCCATAGAATTCTCAAGCACTGTCAAATACATAACCAACGGTCTTCCAGCAACAGGTGGTAACAAGATAGGAGGCTCCATGAGGTACTCTTTGATACTGTCAAATGCTTTCTGACAATCCTCTGTCCAAACACAATTCTGACTCTTTCTCAGCAATTTGAAGATAGGTTCACAAGTGGCAGTCATGTGAGAAATAAACCGGGATATGTAATTCAATCGTCCTAGAAAACCTCTCACTTGCCTTTCTGTTTTTGGTGCGGGCATCTCTTGGATAGCTTTTACTTTATCTGGATCAACTTCAATGCCTTTTTGGCTGACAATGAAGCCCAAGAGTTTACCTGACCTGACGCCAAATGTGCATTTGTTCGGATTGAGGCGAAGACGGAACTTCCTCAATCGTTGAAACAGCTTCAATAGATCTACTAAGTGACCTTCTTCTGAACGAGACTTCGCGATCATGTCATCCACATAAACCTCAATCTCTTTGTGCATCATGTCGTGAAAGAGCGTTGTCATGGCTCGCTGGTAAGTAGCACCTGCGTTCTTCAACCCAAACGGCATTACTTGATAACAGAATGTTCCCCATGGTGTTATGAAGGTAGTTTTTTTACATGTCTTCGGGAGCCATTTTGATCTGGTTATACCCGGAGAATCCGTCCATGAAGGAGAATATGTCAAACTTTGCTGTATTGTCTACCAACATGTCAATGTGAGGCAGGGGGAAATCATCCTTTGGGCTTGCTCTATTTAAGTCACGATAGTCGACACACATTCGTACCTTCCCGTCCTTCTTAGGAACTGGCACAATATTTGCTATCCACTCTGGATACACTGAAGTGGCAAGAAAACCAGCATCTATTTGCTTCAGAACTTCTTCTTTAATTTTGACGGCCATATCTGGATGTGTTCTTCTTAATTTCTGTTTGACCGGTGGACATTCTGGCTTCAAAGGTAGCTTGTGCTCTACGATGTCAGTGTCGAGACCAGGCATATCTTGATAAGACCAAGCAAACACATCTACATACTCTTTCAACAGGCTGATCAATTGCTCCTTGACCTGTGGGGATAACAATGCTCCAATTTTGACTTCTTTCACATTTTCTTCCGAACCCAAGTTGACTGTTTCCAAAGGCTCCTTGTATGGCTGAATAGTGTCTTCTTCATTTTCAAGCTGGCGGGCGACCTCTTCTGGAATCTCATCCCACTCTTCCTCTTCAGCTTCGAATACAGAATGTTCAAAGTTGGGAGAGGGCATGATGTCATTGTGTTCAACAGGTTTAAGTAACCTGTACAAACAATTGTTTTTAGAGGACTGACCATGACATGCAAAAATGTGTTCTTTTTAAGGTTTTTTGTGTTATCATTTTCCGAAAAAGCTGAAAAGATAAAAGGACACAAGTGTATAGGAACACAAAAGATCTTTTTCATGGATAGTACGTTTTTGACAAAAGTGCCCATTTTACAAAATTAATGCTTCGCGCTTTGGGCTAAAGCGGAAGATTTTTGAAAACTGAAAAGCTTAATTACTTTGATATGTGGACACAATGTGGGATGTCAACTACGGTCCAGTTCTTCATAACTACTCCAGTCGCCATTCTGTCTTTCCCTCGAAGAGCTTTTATCTCTTTTTGTAATTCCGCAAACTGATCCTGGAATTCATCCATTCTATCATTGAGACCAGGATCCTCACTTGGGGTAGGGCCGTGATAGACAGGTTCTCCTAGGTGAGGATTATAGTGAACAACGGGAGGCACATTAGTGAAGACAGGAGCATTTGGTGGAACGAACTCTTGTTGATATCTATCTTGATTAAGATCCCTGGGTATTGCCCAAGGACGGGATGCTGTGATGGTAACAGAAGTGAATGGGACAACGTTGATTTCTGAAGCGATGACTGTAGTGACGGGTGCTGCTGTTGTCTGATTCTGAATTTGAGGTTGATTCTGTGCCGAAGTCTGTCCTGAATTATGAACTTGAGCCCTAGCCTGGGCTTCCTCTGCTTTTAGACGGGCGGTTAACATTCGGTTGCGCATCTCTGCTGCCTGTGCTTGCGCCTGGATCTATGCATCTTGTGCTTCGGCAACCTGAGCTTTCAATTCTCGGTTCTCGTTATCTGTTATCTCCATTCTTCTTTTGTAGTTGGCTCTTGTGTTGTAATTATGCGTCAGCTTGAAATGGATCTTGTGGCGGGAAGCAACTATTAGAAGACTGGACCAAGACAGACAACCCGTATGCACGTGATGCATGGATATGCAAAATGAATGATTTTCCAAGGAACTCTAAGTGAAGGAAAAGATAGAATTGCAAACATTTTTGATAACAAAACAAAGTTATCAACCCAAAATACAACCAAGAAAACCATTTAAGGACATGTGTCATCAGGACGAGCATAAACAAGTAGGATGTGTCCTTCAAGTCTCTCAATTCTTTCTTCATAGGCCTTCTGCATAAAAGCTTTCTCCTTCACCAAACTGTCTACAAGACCTTTCCATGCACCTGAGGACTGTGGAATCTGGGAGTAATTTGTTGTGCCTGAGGAAAATAAATCCTTTTGCACCCTTGGACGTTTACCTGCACGATCTTCTCCACTCTGCTCCTTTAACTGTCTCTGAAGTTCTTCATTTTCCATTTCGAGCACCTGGGCCTTATCCTTCCAAGCGTCTCTCTCTTTCTTGACCCTCTCCAAGGTGGCTTGGAGTTCTTCTTTGTCATCTAGCGGAAGGTAGGGGGTCTTCAACGGAGCGGGTTTGATAGGATCATGATGTGGGTATGGCATTTTCAACTATATAGCTCTGGCTCTGATCCACTGGAGGTACGGCTCATAGGAGGTACAATCTTTCTTACCCAATTCAAGTCTCCCTTTGCGACAAACACGATGCCAAGCTCTTACTACTCTCTCTTTCATGGTAGGGTCCTCCTCGTTATCCCTCAAGAAAATACCTTCTAAAAGAATGTTAGGAGGCTTGTCCTTCATAGGGTAACCGAGTTGTCTCCTAGAAAGTACTGGATTATAAGAAATGATTCCCTTTGTGCCCATGAGGGGCACATTGGGGAACTCCCCGCAACTATCAATGATCTTCACATCGTCTAAAACTCTACTATACCATGCAATATCTGACTGGGTAAGAGACATAATCCTCTGTGACCACTGAAGTCCTGACTTGCGATCCCAAAAAGTAGCTGACTTAGGAAGATGAGAGACAAACCATTTGTAGAGTAACGGTATACAGCAGACTATGGTTCCTCCTCCTTTCAAAGTACGGTAATGGATGGAATGATAGGTGTCTCCGAGCAAAGTTGGAACAGGATTACCACTTAGGAAGATGCGTATAGCATATGAATCCACAAAACCTTCAATATTAGGAAATAGTAACAAACCGTAGATCAACAAGGCGAACAGATGCTCCACAATAATATCACAACCTTGACTGGCAAAATAAGAAACCTTCCCCATTAAGAACTTGGCAGTGAACCCTGGAAGTCCTCCTTTGGTGGTGAAGTTATTCTTGAATTCTGACTTCTTCATGTACAACACTTTTGCAAGAGAACTGTGCTCGGGTAACTTTTCTGAACCAGAGAAAGGTATTGTATCAGCAACTGGGATGTGAAGCAACTGGGCATACTCTTCCAATGTAGGCATGAGTTGATAGTCTGGGAATGTGAAACAGTGATAGACTGGATCATAGAACTGTACTAATGTCTGCAATAACCCTTCTTCCATCCTAAGTGTCAATAAAGATATAAGTGCCCCATATCTGTCTCTGAAACCAATAGGATCTGCGATCGAAGAAACCAGTTTCTTTAGTTCATCTATCTTTGGATTGATGAGATTGTACTTTTTCACACTTCTCTGTCCAAAATCCATGTTTCCTGTAATATTTGCAATCCTCACTTTAAGTTCCTTGGAAAAAGGTTGAAATGATGGGAATGAATGCATGTCATGCATGAATGCAACAAACACAAACATGGTCAAACAATACAAGGCTCAAAGTTCATCACCAGCATGGAGTTTAGGACAAAGCCCCAAGATAAGTTCTAAGGTTCACCTGCCAAACGGGTTCTAAAAGTTCCCAAGGTTATGGATCCTTCTTCGGATAATACCGGGTTAAGCAACTGCTCGCTTTCCAATATTATTCTCAAAAGAATCTCGCTTGAGTGTGATATCGCGTATCAACCAAACCAGACTTTTGGTCCGAAGTGGTCACCGCATCACATCCTAAGTAAGGCCAAGATGGGGTAAAGGTAAACTAAGGTCCTTGGCTTCACGGGCCCGTCGAAAGCAACAATGCCTCACAAATGACTTGTTTTAGCACTATCACCCTCAAAGAGGCCTCCACCAAGCGGACAAAGGCTCAAGTCAACTCGGTAAGGATTGTCTCCTATCAAGTCAACCTGAATTATCATCCATCCTATCTCAAATGTGCCCCAAATCCGGGTATAGGATTTATCACAAGTATCCCCCCAAACCCAAAATAACAAACATTACAAACAATACAATTTAGCAAATATTCACAAAGCAAACATATAAACAAGCAAAGATAGGCTAAACCCTCAAATAACTTTAAGCATTATGTCCCCAGCAGAGTCGCCATTCTGTCGCGGCGGGATTTTTCACGAGATTAAGTATTGATTGAACTTAACCCGTTTGAAAAATATTTTAAATGCAAGAGTCACCACCGTCTTTTATTTTATCCAAAAAGAGGAAGGGAAAAATAACGATAAATCCCTTTAGAGTTACGGGTTCGGGGGTTGGTTATGCAAAGGGAAGGTATTAGCACCCTCTACATCTGTGGTACTCCACAGGAACCTTTTTGCTTATGTTTATGTGAATGCTTTGCTTTTTTCGCTTTGATCGTTTGATTGGGGAGATGAGAAAAGAACTTGATTTTATTGCTTTTGGACTCGATAAAGTCGTAGACTTCATGCCTACGTATCTCCAAGGCGCAATGGAGAAATCAGAATCCACGTAGTTCTCCCAAAAGAAAAGGGGAAAGTCTGTTTTGTTGATTTTAGATTGGCGTGTCTTGCCATCTCTTGCTCGACCTAGGCGGGAGGCTTCGAGACTGACACGTCCTTTTGAAAATGTTTTTAAACTGAAAAGCCAAAGCTGGCAAAAGATTTGAATGAGCCTAAACCCTGAAACAATAAATAAATGGGCTCATTATAAGGAAGCCCAAGAGTAAGCTTGTGAGTGTGTGAAAAGGGTTTCTTAAACGGTGACCGTTGGAATCGCATCGGGTTTCTCTTTTTTGGATTTTTCGATTTTTTAACATAAAACGTGAACAATACGATTAAACACACAATACAGAAAATAAAAAATGCGAGAAAGTAAATTATTACAACACAATTAGCTATGAATAGTTAGTATTACGAATAGTTAGTGGAGTTAATTGAGCTGAAACTTGTGTGAAGAGGATGAACTTCTGATCGTCCAAATGATCGACCGAAAGCTGGAAACCGTCACCGACGCAGTGCTGGCTGCCTTCGTGAGTACCTGACTTCAACGTCGCTTTTGATCGGTGAAACGACGCCGGAATGAAATGAACCTTGGATATTTGTGACCTGGACTCAACGAACTTCAAAGATATGAAATCGGTTTTGTGTTTCGGTGAATAATCGGGACGATTTTGGGTTACCGAAAATGAAGAACAAGTGAAATACGGTAATGCTTTTGGAAAAATATTTCTTTTCAATTCTCTGTTTCTCTCACCACACGTTTTTTCCTTACTGATCCACTCTCTCTTTCTTTTTTCTTACTAACCACATCTATATATATATATATATTTAGATTACTTAAACAATAAGAAACCTAAAAATATCTAACATAAATTAATAATATATATTTAGATTACTTAAACAATAAGAAACCTAAAAAATATCTAACATAATAATATATATTTAGATTACTTAAACAATAAGAAACCTAAAAAATATCTAACATAAATTAATAATATATATTTAGATTACTTAAACAATAAGAAACCTAAAAAATATCTAACATAAATTAATAATATATATTTATATATTATATAATAATAATAATAATAAACTAATATAATATTAATCCTAATTAAATAAACTAATTAACAACTAAACACAATTAATATTAAGCACAAATAATATTAAACGGCACACGATTAAAATACGATAAAATCGAGCGACACGAACGCGATAAAAACGATGACAATTTGCACAGCAAAACAGACAAATTGATAAAACCAATAAACCAGTAAACCGGTAAACCAGTAAAATCAACAACACGACTCAAACAGACTCGATTAAATCACACGGCACAACACGTAATTAAATAAACAACCCTAGGCAATAATAAAATCAACACGACATCACGAAAACGCTGACAAACACAATCACAAATAATCGGACAATACGAAAACTCTAATATATTCGAAATACAGTCAAAATACCGACAAACAAACAATTAAATAGATAAAAACGCACAAAACCTAATCGAAGCGATGCCACGTACAACAGAGATAAGCGAGATAAATACGAGGCAACCATATCGGCCAGGTTTTGCTAAAACAACAAAATACAACACGGTAAGCAACGAAAACACACAAAACCTAATCAAACCAGTTGTCACGCGAAGTTTAAGAAATTGAGATGAATACGAGACAACGAGATTAATCAAGATGTGGTCAACAAAGCCAAAGTCAAATTTTGGGGTGCGACACAATCCAATAGACAAGAGTGTCATATAGAAACCCAAATTTCCCTTGGACTTTTAGAATCAAGCAACAAACAAATGCACAAAATAGCAACTTGAAAAGCAAGACATCAAATAAAGATAGTCACATCCAAGCTTAACAACTCCATGATATTCTTCAAATTTGCCCATGTAGCAGATGAATCCCATAATGCATAAATCACAGGTTCAAAATAACAGCTTCACAATGATCATGTTGCAGATGAACTCAAATGGATCTTCAATGATGTATCAGATGAAGTTTTAAATTACAAGCACTTGGTTACATAAAAGTTGGCATTGGCCAAGGCCTTTTCATAGGGAGTGTTGCCTAAATTCTAAGTCCAATTGTCTCAGACCAAGCCAACAATCCACACAAGATATTTTTTAGGGTTTTTGTTCTTATCATGTACATTAATGGTAAAAGACCAGACAAACAAACACAATATACACAAATAAAATAGATCACAAAATATGGTCCAAGTGGACAAAGTGAAAATGACATTAACATAAACAATTAGAATGGTATGAATAATGGCAAATGAATAAAGCTCAAAAAGTAAAGTGCATTAAAATAAAGGACTTGAAATTAAATGTTAGTTGTTAATAAGTTAGAAGTTAGTATTTCTTTTGCTTTTCTTTTGTTTAAGTCATTCTTTGGAGAACACTCAACCCACTTATCAGAAGCATGGATCCTTGAACCAAGACATCTTCCAAAGGAAGGAAAAAATGCCAAGTTTCCACATAATACCATGAAACAGGGGAGATTTACAATCTTACTAACTAGAATGTTATGCCTTTTATGTCAAAATTTAGCGTTATGTTAAGAAATCATAATTGGACTTATGTAGAAGTTACAACTATTTGAGGTCGGGTGTAAGACCCCAAATTTTGACCCTAAGATCCCTCATGGCATCATATCATAGCATTGCATAGCCTCAAGGATCAGTAAGCATCTTGTGCTCCTTTCCCTGTGGGTGGGATCTCTTTGAGAGTGGTTCTAGATCACCAAGCATTGCTTGCATTGTATATCATTGCTTTTCTTGTTTAATCACTAACCAAAAGCATCAAAAATATGTCATCTAACATTTGTTTTGCAGTCTAAGCAGCACAAGCCAGGCAATTCAAGGTTTTCCTCTGAGCAAGAGAAGATGGTATTTTCTTGGTCTAAGGACCATATGATCATTATCTTGAGCTTATATGAGCTAAGGTTCATTTTGAAGCAAATTCCGCAAGAGGTTGAATCCCAAATTCATCAGGCATTATCCAGGTCATCTGAGGCCCAATACAATCAACTGTACAGTCAATTGAAAGCTTTGAGGTTGGGGAATTGATCTTGACATCCTCATTCATGTTCAAACAAGGCTTATTCATCATGTCAAACATCTACCTTGAAGAATTTGAAGCCAGTGCAAAAGTTTCCAAAAATGGAAAGTGACCTGTAATTTCAAGTTTCCAAAAATGGAAAGTTTTCAGTCCATTTTCAACTCAACTTTCCAACATCAAGGAAGCTTCAAATGAAGTTTTGTCCAACATGTAAGTTGAAGATCTCTCTCTCCCATTTCCAAAAAGTCCAAGATCATGAGCATCTGATGAATGGTTGAGGAGATATGGCCAAATGATTGCAATGTGCACATGGAACTTCAACAAGCCATAACTTTTGATCCAAAGCTCCAAATTGAGTGCCTCTTTTTGCATTATGCTTCTCATGACCTATAATTTCCAAATCCATCATTACATTGCATGAAATTTATTCATATGATCATTTGCCCATGCATGTTCATTTTGGAGGGAAAATGACAAGTTCAAATTTGGTGCATCATACATGATTAATACCATTGCCATTGTGTGCATGAGGTGATTTTAAGTGAATTTGAGCCCTCATGTGGTACTGTTCACGTTCAAATTTGCCATGCACCACACATTTTCCAATTTTGGTCATGCACCTTATTTTCACTAATCATAATTAACTCATGCCTAATTTTGATTTGGATGTGATTAAGAGACCATATATAAATCAAATCATAACAGAATTCTGGAGTTTTGGCTCATTCTAGATCTAGATTCAAGTTCCCTCCAAAAATTTCTCTCAATCCAAATTCGAAAATTCTCCACATAGCACCTGAATTTTATTGCATATTCTTGTTCTCTGATCATCATTGAGTGCAGATCAAGCTGTGGATTGAAGGTTTTGGTGAAGAAACAAGCACATCAAGCTCAAGAACATGAAGATGAAAGTGGAAAATTAATCAAGATCCAGTTCGTTTCAAGCTTCAATTTCTACATCAAGCTTCATAACAAGAGTAAAGGAGAAGATCTGGACACTTGTGAGAGCTCAAATCCACTGTTTCATCGTTCTGCTCTTCAAGAGGTGTGAAATTCGAACCTCTTAATTCTCCATTTTATGCACATGTTTAGGTAGATCTTTTCATGCTGATCACGCTGATATAAATTTCATGAAAAATGGATGAGAATTGGTTGAGTTATGTTGATTTGAAGTTTTGTGTGCAAAAATGTTTTCGATCAATTTGCATTATCCATGGACTTTTAGACTTAATTAATGCTGGATTCGTGATGTGCATTGAATATGCTTTCGAATGATATAATTTTTGCATGATTCTGGAAAAAAAATGGATGAAGATCACTGTAGCTCCGCCGTCTCCACGAAGAAGACGGCGGAAACCACCGCCCAAGCCACCGTCTGTAACTGGCTGCGTTGGCGCTAGGGTTTGCTTTGTCATCTGCTTGCGTGGCTTTTGCATGGCGAATTCATTGGCTCTCGTTCCTTGGACTTTCCCACGCGTACCATTGACCGTGACTGGGCGCCACCTCAATTAATTGAACGCAGCGTTTTGATGAAACGCGCCTCCCTTCGATTCCCACCTTCAGCATTTTGTGCTTTTATTTTGTTTTCCAGCGCATTTTCCTTCATACACGGTTCGATTCTCTCTGGCAGCGTTTTTTTTTAAATTAACCAAATCATTTCCATTTCCCTCCAATTTATCATGCATATTTCTTTTAATATTTCAATATTTTCTTCAACTTCAAAAAATCATAACAAATAGAAAATTAATCCAAATCACTTCCAATTTTTTGCTACATGTTCATATGGATGTCTATTATTTTGTGATGCTGATTTCATGATTTTATCATTTCTGGAATTTTAAATGTCTTTGCTTCTTTGAACATGTATGCAAATGTGACATGTTGTACCAATTCTATTGTGAAATGCTCATACATTGGCCAATTGATTTGAAATTTGGTATGCTGATTCCCAACATGTTGCATGATTTTTGAGGCTTGGTTGTGCATTTTTATCATTTTCCATCTCTGTTTTAGGCACATGAATGTATGGTGTGATAATGTGTGTCACACAATTTGATGTCATACTTGTGCATTTTCATATACATGTCAATTGAGCTTTTCTGATTACAATTTTTTGCATGCTGCTTGTTTAACATGTTGTGTGCACATAAAAATTTTCATGATTGTTTGATTCATTTCTGTTTTAATATGGAATTTTCATTCTTGATGACCAATTGTGTGCTTTGTAATTGCCTTTGCCATATCTTGCTCATGTGATGACTTTGCTTGATGCTTTAGACTTGGTCCTTTTTAGGACATGTTCTTACTTGATTAAATGTGATTCATGTTGAATATTGGTTGCTGTTTTGACTTTTTGCTTTGCCTTTGACCCTAGTCTTTGCACTAGTGGTTTGTACTCACCTTTTGAGCTTTGCATTTCAGGTTCAAGCAATTAGCTCTAATGATTGATGTGATCTCATTACTTGAGATTCAAGTTACCTTGATTAACTAACCTTGTTGTTTTGTAGGTCATTTGAATGATGAAACAATTTGAGTTGCTTGCACTTTGTACTTTGCTTGGTGTAACACTGTTGATTGGTTTTGTCTGTTTTCTATTTATCTGTCTGGGTTACTAATTGACTAGCCTTTTGTACAGGTACTTTAGCCACTTTAGCTAATTATTTGAGCTTTGCTTTGCTTGTGGTTGGCATACCACTTAGGTAATTTCTCTAACTCCATGTAGTCTGGAAGCCCTGTCGTTTCTGTTTGGCAGGCATTTGGCTGAAGTCCTCCTTAAGAGGCAATGTCTGTGATTGTTTATATTTGTGCCATGTACTTCAAGTCCTCCTGAGTGAAGAGGCAATTGGCAGATAGAAGGGATTTTCAATCAATCCCCTGCTATTCAGTTGAGTCTTTCATGTGCTCGCACTACGTGCTGATGCATTTGAATAAACACCCAAGATCATTGTATATCGAGTCAGTCATGTGGAATAAAGTTCCTCATTCTGGACTCCCACACCTTCTTTGATTCAAGCTCACCCGGGCCGGGTTAAGAGCTATGAGGTCTAACCCTCATTACCTTTCATCTGCTCACCCTGACGGTCAATGTTAGTGGTTAAGAGCCTCAACACCCTTACATATCTGGCTTGTTTGTCGAGGTTGATATGACCCCTCGACTAAAGCCCAGCCTTGTATGAGCCTCTTGGTTGTGTATAGCGTGTGATAATTGATTGCTTGTTTGCTTATTTGTGCATCATTCATATGTTTGCTTTTCATGCATCTTTGTTCGTTTGAGGAGTCAGATGTAAGACCATTGATTGGCTATCTGTTTCCTGTTCCTTTTGGGGAGCTGGATATAAGACCATTGATTGGCACTCCATTTCCTATATTGTTTTGTTTTATGGAGTCAGATGTAAGACCATTGATTGGCTATCTGTTTCCTGTGTTTGTTTCTTTTGTGGAGTCAGGTGTAAGACCATTGATTGGCTATCTGTTTCCTATTCTGTTTTCTCTTGTGGAGTCAGACGTAAGACCATTGATTGGCTATTTGTTTCCCATGTTGCTTTGTGGAGTTGGACGTAAGACCATTTATTGACACTCTGTTTCCCATCTTGTTTCGGAGTTGGACGTAAGACCATTTATTGGCACTCCGTTTCCCATCTCGTTTCGGAGTTGGATGTAAGACCATTTATTGGCCATCCATTTCCAGTTTTGTTGCTCCTTTGAGCTTGCTTATTTGCCTATTGCTTTGTGTTGCCTAATTCCAAAGGAACTTACTTGGATCATTTCTATGATCTTGAGAAAGGAATTCCTGCTTGTGGCCTTGTCCCTTATCCTCAACCCTTTTGTGCTAAACCTTACCCTTTTTTCATCCTTTAACCAAAACCAGAAAACTTTTGTGCAAACATTTTCACTCTTTTCAAATTAGAAACCTAGGCCTTAAGCCTTTGATTTTCAAACTTCACTTTCATAAATACTCATTGTAATTGAACTTTAACTTATACTTTGACTGTGTTTTGTGAATAATTCTAACTGGTTAATTCAACTCATTCAATTGCTTTTGTGGCCCTTGTCCACTTCTTAATCAAATTTTCATGCATTAGCCATAGATCTGAATTATCTTAGCGGTTGATGTAAATCTCACCTCATCCTTAGTGATTGAATCGTAAGTCTTCCATACTGATAACAGAGTTAACCTCTCTAGTATGTCGAAGCTATTCTCACATGGTGGATTGTTGACTCAGGTCGACTGTTCTCCCTTTGATAATGAAAGACCTTAAGGCTTTTGTTTAAAATCAATCCACTCACTTTTTGGAAATCTTTTAGCCGAACTACGGCGTTTTGATCCTTATCTTTCATGAAAAGGTACGTAGGCAATGGGTTCATCCATTCAAATACAAAAATAACTAACTTGTACATTCTTCTCTCATCTCTTCAATCAATGTTTGCACAAAAATATTTTCATAAACAATAACCTGATACAACAAGTTGTGAAAAGGGTTCCCTAGGAGTACCTAGGATGTTGTGGGTGCCTAACACCTTCCCACAACATAATTACCCCCTTACCCAGATCTCTGACCTTTTATTAGTTTTCTTTGCAAAACTTCTTAGGCTTTTGTTCGCTTTCTAGACATTCCTTTGGATAAATAGAAGTGCGGTGGCGACTCTATCTTTGTATGATTTACCTTGGATCTAATCAATATTTCCAATGGTGACAAATACACCGCTATATCGGGCAATAGAATTTTGGTGTTAATGCATGTTAGAGACATAGTATGATGAACTATGCTCATGAAACATACCACACACAAAAAGAATATGCAAAGTGGGGGACCTAATCTCATCCATACTTATGTTGGTTTTGCAATCAACTAGTCTTTGGATATTGAGATATTATAGGTCCATGACATGAATGCATAAAGAAGGGGAATGAGATGAAGAGGAAGAGGGAATGGATCAAACACAAATTGGACAAAGGAAGAATTTTACCAAGTTAAGATCATTCATTCATTTTGGGAGATGGAATGTACATTCCATCAATCCCCTAATTCCAATGATCTTAACCTAACAAAGTCAAATCAACCTTGACCAAGGCCCAACAACACAAGTTAAACTCACAAAGGCAATTAAAATGGCTCAACACAATTAATTTGGCATTTAAACAATTCAAAATATTAAAAATAATGCATTAAATTAAATATGGTTGGTTAATTTCCTAAAACCTCATCCAAACACCAAAGAAATGGCTATGAGATTTATCATAGGTCAAACAAGGTCTAAGGACCTTGGAGAAAAAATTTCAGAATTTTTGAAAACTTAAAAGTATTTTTTAAACAATTAAAAATATTCATAAAATCAATTAAATCATGAAAAATATTAATAATGATCCAAAAATAATTTTAATTGAGAAAATGAAAGAGGATTTTATTTTTAAAAAATTGTGAAACTCTTATATTTTTTGGATTAATATTAAAATTAATATAAATTAATGAAAATCAAAGGAATAAAAATAAAAATCAGATAATCAAAAAAACGTGGACCACTTGATCTCCCTCATTAATTGAGGTGACAAATCAAGTGGTGGAGAGCGCGCGTTTCATGGTGCGCTTGAGTCAACTGATCACATGATGGGTAATCACAATGTATGCTCCTGATTAAAACATTTTGAACTCATTTAATGGCTCTGAACACTTCCAGCGCATCGCCGGAGCCAAAGGCCGGTCATCTTCTCCGATGACCCTGGCCGGACTGGTTCAATCATCACCACATCATAAATGAAAAAAGAGGACATGATCTTAAAGAAAAAATGGCGTAGATCATGAATATCACCTCAATTTTAACTAACTCCAAATATATAGAGAGATATGTGGAGTTGAATTTTGAGGTGTATCAACTGAGTTACTTCGATTTGACTTCAAAGCAACTCTATTTTCTTGCCTACATTGGTAGGACTTCAGACAACCAAGGATCCAAGAGAATTGATGAGAATTGAGAGAGAATCGAATAGAAGAAAAATCTGGAAAAATACCTTCAATGTTGTGCAGAAATGGATCTCTCTTACTTCAATTAGTGCTTTATCTTGGTTATGGAGCTTGTGGAAGTGGCTTAAGAGTAATGCAAAGATTTGGATCCTGGAGTTTTTGAATCTCCAAACAGTGAGATTCAAACTCAAATTTCAGTTGAAATTTCTCAGGTTTTCCTTTGAATTGAGAGAGTTTGAAAGGTTGGGGGCAAAGCTGGCGCGCAAGGTCCTTTGAACTGAGGCATTGGACCTCTATTTATAGCAATGAGAAGTGTTATTTGCACCCTTGAAAAATTCTCCAAAATTGACAATGTAATGAACATACTTGCATGGGCGTGTGCAGGCCCATGAAGCAATCCAATTAGGTCCACAATCAACTGGAATGAGGTCTGCATGAAGCTTGGATGACAAGGCAAAGTTATTTGAACATTTGAATCATGAATCTTGCTAACTGATACAGGCATGTTTAAGCCATGTGCAAACCCCTCAAACTTTGTCCAAAATGAACGAATTAACACTCTTTGGAAAGCTTATATCAAGAGGAACAACTCTTATGTTGAACACTTTTCCATTTCAAACTTATATTATGGTGAATTTTGAGGTGGAAGTTTGGAAATTTTGACATGTCAAAATATTTTCTAAGTGTCAAGTCACATATTCAATTATTCCACCTTGCTTAACTTCTTATGTGAGCTCCAAATGAGACAAATGTCTTTATAAAAGTTGTAGATATTTAAAAAACCTTCAAAATGGTCAAAAATGTGACATCATTTGGATTTAGGATGAGTGAGTTATGCATTTTTGAAGTTGAGGAAAATCACTTGTTCAATGGTATTGGTCCAAAATGACCTATAATGTATCCTTATATCACATGCTCATAAAAGTTGATTTAGCTCTCACTCCAAACATAAAAAGTTGAAGTAGACATCTTTAATTTGATTGTGAAACTTATAAATATTTCATATCATAAAAATTGAGCAAGTTATGGCCTTGGGAAGTTGACTTTCAAATTAGGGTTTAGACAAAATGACCTATAATGTTTCAACATAGAAAATGACTTTCCAAGCAAAATTAGCTCTAGACCTCAACATGAAAGTTGTTTGGAATGTCATTTATAGTAACGTTTCTCTTGGAATAATTTTCATATGATGAAAATTGTAGGAGATAGGGTCTAAGGAGACCCAGTTTTGATCAGATGAATCCATTTGGCCAACCACCATCAACCAACTTGCTAAATTGCAATTATATTGACTTTTTAGGCTCATGGGAGATCATATATGCATAAGATGATGAAATTTTAAGTGTCCCCTAAAAAATTTGATCAATTGGTGAAGAAACTTGTTGAAGATGTTACTCAAGATACCCATGTGAACTAGGGTTTCCAAGGCAAACCAACTCCAAACTCTTGAAAAATGCTTGACCAAAATAACATGTAGAGATCGTTGGGACTCATATATGATGCTTAGAGGTATTATGGATCATTCCTTAGTTGTGCTCTTAGCAATGAGGGTTTTAAACCCTAGATGTGAACTTGATAGATCAGTGGTGATCATGCCTTACCTACAAAAGAGTTAGGCAAATGCAAAGACATATTTGTGGTATTTTGGTTAGTAAAATGATAATATACATGTATGATACAATCACATGGTTCTTGGTGATCTCTCCCAAAACAAACCCAATGAAAGAGGGGTAAGGAGAATGCCAAGGTATGATCCCAATGCTAATGCATATGATGAGATTGCATGAGGGATCTTAGGGTCAAAATTGGGGTCTTACCGCTGCCCCTATTTAAGGACATTCTAACTGAGGCGGTGAAGGTTAAAATCTTCGCATCGACTCAGTAGAATGGGCTTAAATAAAAATAATAGAAACAGATTTTGGTCCCTAAGAGACCTCATGATGCATATGATGTGGATATAAAATAAACTCTTTGTGGGGAAATATTGCCACAAAGGAAAAGAAATTGGAGAGACTGATTTTCCGCAGGAGCATAACGCATTCCATAAGGAAAACTCACTGAGAGATAGAGACTTTGAGGGGGTAAAAGATATTATGCGTAGGCCAGGCCACGACTTAGAAACTGCCAGGAGACTAGAGGAATTCCAAAAAAATGGAAAGACTCAACCGGGGAAACAAAAGAACATCTGCAGGGGAAACAAATAGATCAGAATAAAACTGAAATATTGGAATCATGCAGGAAAAGCGAATTCACTAAGGAAATACGTGCTCAACTCAACTGGGGAAGAAATAAACTTCAACACAGGAGGAACAGAAATTTATTATCCACTACCTGTTACTGGGTAAAGGAAATAATAAAATTATGACAGAAAAGACACCCGTTACCGGTTAGGGTAAACATATCAAGGATGACTCACTGAGGGTCGCCAGGGGGTATATTCATTACCAGTCACTGGGCAAGAATATACTTGTGGGGGAAAGCTGAAAATAGGATTTACAACTACCAATTATTGGGCAGAAGACCAAAAAGAGAGAATATTCGTCACTAGTTAAAGTGAACATATCAAGGATAGACACAACGGAAAGACAACCCGTCATCGGTTAAGATGAACATATCAAGGATGATCTTGCCTGGGAATTGTTAAGGAGGATACCCGTCATCGGCTAAGATGAACATATCAAGGATAAACCGCCTGAACAAAAAGTAGGAATTACATCTATCGAATGCTGGATAGAATACCATCAAAGAGAATATCCATCACCGGTTAGGATGAACATATCAAGGATAGACTCCGAGGGGAGAAAATAGGAATTACATCTATTAGTTACTGGATAGAAGACCACAAAGAGGATATCTGTCACCGGTTAAAGTGAACATATCAAGGATAAACTCTGCAAGTGGAGAAAAGCAGGATTTACAACTACCGGTTACTGGGCAGAAGACCGCAAGAGAAGGAAACCCGTCATCGGTTAGGATGAACATATCAAGGATTAACTCTCTGGGGAACAAAATAGGGATTACAACTACCTTTTTACTGGGTAGAATACCAAAGATGAGAATATTCGTCACTGGTTAAGATGAACCTATCAAGGATATACTCAAAACAAGGGAAGAAAATATCCGTCATCAGTTAGGATGAACATATCAAGGATATACTTCCTGGGGAAACATGAAAATGAATCCGCTGGGGAGAAAAAGGTTACTTTTGTCGGGTATTGGGCAAGAAGTAACAAATTGCAAACTAAGAAGAATATTACCAGTTACTGGGTAATAGACTCTTAGGGGACCCAAATCATCTATCTAGGTAAGATCTAGAAAGAAAAGGTCAATCAAGACTCAACCCGATGAGGATATAGCTCAAGAGGAGTAGTTTTATCCAGATAATCAACTCGGGAGGAAGCTAAAACAAAAATCATCCACGAGGAAATAACTCAGTGAGGAAAGGACAAAGGTTAAAGTCTTTCTGCTTAGGGGGCTGACACTCTACAATTGAAGGAGGACAGACATTAATCTTGCATGAGGATAAAGTACCACCATAACAGAGAATTAAAAATCACGAGAATGAATCAATAAGTGTGATGATGCAATAATGAAATTATATGAGTGTATATGTATATGTATATGTATATGTATATGTATATGTATATGTATATGTATATGTATATGTATATGTATATGTATATGTATATGTATATGTATATGTATATATTATGATTATGCTGACAAAACGATCGCAAAGGATACAAAAGCGTCATTCATTTGAATCATCGATACAATTCTCGGTCAATCCACAAAAGAGGGAGACGACTGTTGGAGAAAAGAGAGATCAACCTCCCAAAGGCTCAACCCTAATTGGGGAGGAGGAGATCTGCTGAAGAAAACTGTTATCAAGCCTGCGGGGAATTTTAGGTCAATGCCATATCAAATGGGAGACAACCATGCATGGGATAAACACAAATAGCTGCTTAGAAACCAGGAGGAAACTTTGACTAGGAGCGAATCTGATGGCGATTGGTGGGGAAACCGAAGTTCTGCCGCAACCACACAAACTGCTAAGGAAACCATTCTTACTCCGCAAGAAATTAAATGTAAATTTGGCTGGGGAATAAAAACTCCACAAGGGGCTAATCAACCGGCGATTTCACTGGGGAAATGGCGAACAATAATCATTTGGAGAAATCAACAAACACCGAGTGCTGAACAATACCGTCGAGGATGAAAGAGAAAATGCGCCTACTGCTCGAGGAGAACTAATAATGCTCCACACTTAGGGCTTACTCCTTTCAAACCATTGTTGATATTCCTTTTAAATAAAATCGATTGCTTAAAAAGTTAATGCTTTTATATGTTTAAGAAAAATGATTTTGATTTAAAGAATTAATTTTCAAAAATGATCATAATAAAATTTAAAACTATTTGGCTGAAATGAATAAGAGTAGAAACAATTGGATAAAAGCTCAACTTCATTTAATAGAATGGTAGTCTGTAAATGACAAGACTCCATATATCTTTATAAAGCTGAAAATGGTAATTTACATGGAAAAGGGTTACATTGAATACAACGATCACTAATCCTTCTACCAACTCTTGATATCCACTATGCTCTTGGCTGCTACTGGGGACAACGAACCAACATCGACCGTTGTGCTCAAAAAACGTCTCCAAAACTGAAGATCAACAGGATGCAGCTACTTGCAAGAATCCCTAATTTTTGCATAAATTTCCCCAAGGTGGGGTACTCAATTTATCGGGATAATTCTTTCTGTTTTATGTCTCTAATTTTTGCCTGGATCGCCCTTTCGGGTTTTCAATTCGTCGAGATGCTCATTTTTGCCTAAGCCGCCCTTTCGGGTTTTCAACTTAGCAAGCTGTGCTTTTCCTTTTTTTGGCGAAGTATTTCTTGACTGCATCTGCGTTCACAAGACGAGTGAACTCTTCACCATCCATAGTTTTAAGAATCAAAGCACCGCCCGAAAAGGTTCTCTTAACAACATATGGGCCTTCATAATAATTAGGAGTCCATTTGCCCCAAGAATCTGGTTTGAACGATATAATCTTCTTGAGCACAAGGTCACCTTCTCTGAACACGCAAGGTCTTACCTTCTTATCGAAAGCTTTCTTCATTCTCTGCTGGTATAACTTACCATGGCACATGACAGTCAACCTCTTCTCTTCTATCAAATTCAGATGATCATACCTAGCCTGACACCATTCAGCCTTAGTCAACTTAGCTTCCATCAAAACACGCAGTGATGGGATCTCAACCTCTACGGGGAGCACAACTTCCATACCATATACTAGAGAGAAAGGGGTTGCCCCTGTTGAAATGAGGATGGATGTACGATGCCCGTGCAAAGGAAAGGGGAGCATCTCATGCCAATCCTTATATATTACAACCATCTTCTGGATAATCTTCTTGATGTTCTTGTTTGCAGCTTCAACATCCCCATTCATCTTGGGTCTATAGGGAGAAGAATTATGATGTGCAATCTTGAAGTCTTTGCAAAGAGCTTCCACCATATTATTATTCAAGTTTGACCTATTATCAGTAATGGTCTTACTTGGCACACCATAACGGCATATGATATAATTCTTGATAAACCTTACAACAACTTGCTTGGTTACACTCACATACAATGTCGCTTCAACCCACTTTGTGAAGTAGTCAATAGCCACCAGAATGAAACGATGTTCGTTTGAAGCTTTGGGTCCAAACATGCCAATCATGGCAATTCCCCACATTGAGAAGGGCCATGGGGAGGAAATGACGTTCAACAGTGTCGGAGAAACATGAATCTTATCCGCATAAATTTGACACTTGTGGCATTTCTTCACAAACTTGCAACAGTCAGATTCCATTGTCAGCCAGTAGTAACTTGCTCGCAACATCTTCTTTGCCTTTGCATGTCCATTGGAATCAGTACCAAAGGAACCTTCATGGACTTCAGTCATCAACAGGTATGCTTCGTGTCTATCCATGCATCTGAGCAGAACCATATCGAAGTTTCTCTTGTACAAAACATCACCATTCAGGTAGAAGTTGCCGATTAATCTTCTTAAAGTCTTCTTATCTTTCAAAGATGCCCCAGGCGGGTAAACCTGACTTTGGAGGAAACACTTGATGCCATAATACCACAGTTTTTCATCTTTGACTTCTTCAACAGCAAACACATAAGCTGGCCTATCAAGACGCATCACAGTCAAATTGGGAACTTCATTCCAATATTTCACTATAATCATTGATGCCAACGTTGCAAGAGCATTTGCCATCTGGTTTTCATCTCGAGGGATATAATGAAACTCAACCTTTGTAAAGAAAGTTGAAATCCTCCTCGCATAATCTCTATATGGTATCAAATCGGGTTGATTCGTCTCCCATTCACCTTTGATTTGATTCACAACCAAAGTTGAACCTCCATAGACGTCCAAGTACTTGACTCTGAGATCGATGGCCTCTTCAAGCCCCATAATGCAAGCTTCATATTCTACCATATTATTTGTACACTTGAAAGTCAATCTAGCCGTAAATGGAAAATGCGTTCCTTGAGGAGTAACAATCACTACCCCAATGCCATCACCATACTGATTAACAACTCCATCAAATACCATGCCCCAACGGGAACCAGGTTCTGGCCCTTCTTCAAGCAATGCTTCATCACAATCTTTCATTTTCAAGTACAAGATCATCGTCAGGAAAATCATACTGCGCTGACCGATAATCTTCAATCGGTTGGTGAGCCAAATGGTCAGCCAAGACACTACCTTTGATCGCTTTCTAAGATCGGTATTCGATATCATACTCTGACAATAACATCTGCCAACGGGCAATTCTCCCAGTTAAAGCAGGCTTCTCAAATATATACTTGATTGGATCCATTTTGGATATCAACCAAATGGTATGATTCAGCATATATTGACGCAGACGCTTAGCAGCCCAAGTCAATGCGTGACAAGTCTTCTTTAGCATAGAATACCGAGTCTCACAGTCGGTGAACTTCTTACTGAGGTAGTAAATTGCAAATTCTTTCTTTCCAGTCTCATCTTGCTGACCAAGAACACAACCCATACTCTCTTCAAGCACATTCAAATACATGATCAACGGTCTTCCTTCAACAAGTGGAGACAAAATCGGAGGCTCAAGCAAATCTTCCTTGATACTGTCAAAAGCTTTCTGGAAATCTTCGGTCCAATCACAAGACTGATCTTGTTGAAGAAGCTTGAATATAGGCGCACATGTGGCAGTCATATGTGAAACGAATCTTGAGATATAATTCAAGCGACCGAGAAAACCTCTGACTTGCTTCTCAGTTTTGGGTGCATGCATTTCTTGTATTGCTTTGATCTTGGCAGGATCAACTTCAATACCCTTCTCGCTGATAATAAAGCCCACCAACTTACCAGAGTGAACACCAAAAGTACACTTATTGGGATTCAAGCAGAGTTTATACTTCCTCAACCGTTGGAATAACTTCAACAAATGCTCAACATGTTCCCCTTTATCAATAGATTTAGCAATCGTGTCATCGACATAAACTTCAATCTCTTTATGCATCATATCATTAAAAAGAGTAGTCATTGCTCTTTGGTAAGTTGCACCAGCATTCTTCAAACTGAAAGGCATCACTCTATAACAGAATGTTCCCCAAGGTGTAATGAATGTGGTCTTCTCCATATCTTCGGGTGCCATCTTGATCTGATTATATCCGGAAAATCCGTCCATAAATGAAAAGACTTTGAATTTAGCTGTATTGTCTACCAATATAACAATGTATGGCAGAGGGAAATCATCTTTTGAACTGGCTTTATTCAAATCTTTGTAATCGACACACATGCGAACTTTTCCATCTTTCTTCGGCACAGGAACAATATTGGCCAACCATTGCAGATACTCAGCGGTCACCAGGAAACTGACATCAATCTGCTTTTGCACTTCTTCTTTGATCTTCACTGCCATATCAGGATGCGTTCTTCTCAACTTCTGCTTGACTTGCGGGCATTCTGGCTTCAACGGCAATCTATGCTCCACTATTTCAGAATCCAAACTAGGTATGTCTTGATAGGACCAAGCAAACATATCTGAATACTCTCGGAGAAGATCAATCAACCCCTTCTTAACATCTGGACACAGTCGAGACCCAATCTTGACTTCCTTCACATCATCCTCGGAACCCAAGTTGACTAACTCAATCTACTCTTCAAATGGCTGAATGGCTTTTCCTTCATGCTCAAGCAGACGAGACAATCCATCACTCACTTCTTCATCACTTTCCTCCTCAGCCTCAAACACAGGGAATTCAAAATTTGGAGAAGGAGAAGGATCATTGTATTAAATGGGGTTAGAAATAGATCTGCATAATGATTTGATGTTTTACTTTTAGAGAAGTAAATTTATGACAAAATATTATGCAGATAGACAATTATATCGTTTATTTATGTTTTTTGTGATTACCATTTTCAAAATAAAAGAAAAAGTGAAAACACAACATCATAGATGTGGATGAATAGAATTAAACTTTATTAATGATGAAATTGAAAATGCCTAAACAATGCTCACTTCTCCCTTAGGCAATAGGAGAAGGATTTTTGAAAACCAAATAAAAGCAATTACTTAGATCGATGCATAATAACAGGAATATCAACAACAGTCCAATTGTTGCAAGCCTTTCCATGCGTCATAAAATTGGTGCAGTCTTCCGCTTTGTCATCCTCTAGCACATCAGCTAAGTCTTGTTCATTGCTATGAGCGAACTCTCCGCTATGGAAGCTGAGTTGCACATCATCAGATCTAACAGCTGACGAACCTTGCTAGAAACCCAAACCGGCTATGTTCATGTTATCGGAGACCTCTACCATCTGCCCTCACTGATTAACATTTCCATCTTCGACAATCTTCCTTACATCTTTGAATGAGGACATAGGTGCCCCAACTCTCTTTTCAAAAGCAATAGATAAGGCTTGGAACAGAGTTCCAACCTCATCCTCAGCTTCAACATAAGAGAAAGATGACAAGTGGCTAACCAGCAGTGCCTTCTCCCCGCCGACAATAACTAACTTCCCATTCTTGACAAACTTGAGCTTCTGATGCAACGTGGAGGTAACAACTCCCGCCTCGTGGATCCATGGCCTACCCAACAGACAGTTGTAGGCCGGGTGGATATCCATTACTTTAAAAGTAACCTGGAAGTCACTCGGACCTATCTTCATTGGAAGGTCCACTTCACCAATCACCATTTTGCGTGAACCGTCAAAAGCTTTGACGATCACGCAACTATATCTCATAGTCACTCCTTGATATGATAACTTTGACAATGTTGACTTCGGCAGCACATTCAACGAAGATCCGGTGTCAACTAGCACATTTGGTAAAGCGTCATCTTTGCAATTCATGGAGATATGCAAAGCCAAGTTATGATTCCTACCCTCCTTGGGGAGTTCTTCATCATAGAAACTGAGGTTATTACAGGAAGTGATGTTATCCATAATATGATCGAATTGATCCACCGTAACATCATGTTCCACATATGCTTGCTCAAGAACTTTCTGCAGTGCTTCTCTATGTGCTTCTGAGTTCATCAACAGAGACAATACTGAAATCTTTGAGGGGGTTTGGAGCAACTGCTCCACCACATTGAACTCACTCTTCTTTATCAGCCTAAGTACCTCATCATCGTCATTAGGCTTCAAGCCGCTGGATTCACCAGACTGACACCTTGGAGCACTAACTGATTCTACAATAGGCACATCCACCTTCTTACTAACAGACGAATCTTCCACATTCTTTGGGAACATCGGCCCAAACACTCGACCACTGCAGGTCACCTTGGTAACATCAGCAATGCTTACAACAGAACTGATCATGGACAGAGGAACCTCTTGACCATCTTTCACCATAGTTGCATTATACTGATACGGAATAGCTTTATCGGATGAATACGAGACTGGACCCGCCAACCGTATAACCAACGGTGATACCGATCTCTTGCTGACATTGTTACTGTTGCTGCTATCATACTGAATGACCACTCTCTTAGGACTCTTGAAAACTGGTACTATAACATTGACATCGTCATCTATGTGACGGGATTGAACAATTTGGGTTAAGTCTGCATCCATCAACCGCTAGATGTCCCTCTTTACAATCACGCAACCCCTCGGGTTAACACTGCAGATAGCACAACCATCATGGTCATGCTCACAATCACTAACCAAGCAAATATCCTTGTGCATCCTCACTAAGGACCTCCTAATGAAGCGTACGTTGAATACCTTGAACTCGCTTGGATAACCGTCCACCATATTAACAGATGAATTTCCATAGGTAGGCAGTGGGTTAGCTTTGACGTTTGGCGCACGGTCCTCAAAGGACACCATTCCACTTTTTACCAGCTTCTGAACTTCATACTTGAGAGGATAACAGTTCTATATATCATGCCTGGGAGCTCCTTGATGAAAAGCACAACGAAGTTCCGGTTTGTACCACCAGGGAAGTGGTTCAGGGGTTTGTGAAGGATTTCTTGGTTATAGCAGGTTCTTCAGAACCAAAGAGGGATATAATTCTGCATATGTCATTGGAATCGGGTCAAAAGAGACATTTTTCCTCTCAAAATTCTTTTGATGATGATTGTTGGTATTGATGTTGTTGTAGGTGTTTGTTCGTTGCTGTGGTTGTTGTTGTTGACGTTGTTATTGCTGAACTGGTGCTAATTGATTTGCGGAAAACACAAGAATAACTGAAGATACTTGATGATGATGTTGACGGGGTGGGAGATTTATTCTTATCTGAGACCTCTTTTTCCTCCCAACTGAAACTGCATTAGCTTCACTGTCCTTCTTCTTGCTAAAACTGTTGTCATACCTCTTGCTGGATGACACCTCCTCTCTAGACAACTGTCCTTCTCGGACACCTTCTTCGAGCCTCATCCCCATGTTGACCATTTCGGTAAAATCACTAGGGGCACTTGCAATCATCCGCTCATAGTAAAATGAGCTCAGGGTCTTCAGAAAAATCTTGGTCATCTTCTATTCCTCTAAAGGAGGGGTAATCTGAGCAGTGAGTCCTATCCACCTCTGCGCATACTCCTTGAATGTCTCCCTGTCTTTCTGAGACAATGATCTCAACTGATCTCTATCGGGAGCCATATCAACATTATATTTATACTGCTTCACAAATGCTTCGCCCAAGTCGTTGAACGTGCGGATGCTCGCACTATCCAACCCCATGTACCATCTCAGAGTGGCACCGATCAGACTGTCTTGAAAGTAATGGATCAATAGCTGATCATTATCTGTTTGAGTAGACATATTTCTAGCATGATTCACCATATGGTTGAGTGGACATGTATTCCCTTTGTATTTTTCAAAGTCGGGCACTTTGAACTTCACCGGAATCTTTACATTTGGAACCAAACACAGTTCCACAACACTCTTCCCAAATAAGTCCTTACCCCTCAAAGTTTTCAATTCCTTACACATCTCAAGAAATTTGTCCTTCATCTCATCCATCTTCTCATACACATCCGGGTCCTCAGACGGCTCAGAATGATAAATGGTGTCTTCCACACGAGGTTGGGTATGCCCGACAGGCGGTGGTACAGACATGACCGGGCTAGATGTCGGTATAGAAGAAAATATAGGTGCAAAGCCTTCGGGTACAAAGTTTGGAAGTGTAGCGGGGTATTCGTTACCTTTAGATTTATTGACTAAATCAAAAGTAAATCATACAATTCGGGTCGCCACCGCACTTCTATTTATCCAAAGGAAAGGTTAGAAAGCAAACAAAAACCGAGAAGTTTTATCAAATCAAAAACTAATAAAAATGTCAGAGATCTGGGTAAGGGGGTTGGTTATGCAATGGGAAGGTTTTAAGCACCCAAAACATCCTTAGTACTCTAAGGGAGCCCTTTTTACAAATGTTGTAAGGTAGGTTGGTATTTGTGAAAAAATATTTGTGCAAACATGATTGGGGAGATGAGAGGAGAATATACAAATTATTTACAATTTTTTTGTTTGAATGGATGAACCCATTGCCTACGTACCATCTTAAAAAGGTAGGATCAAAACCTCGTAGTTCGGGGTAAAAATCTCAAAAGAAGTTGGTGAATTGATTGTTCAAAAGCCTTAAAGTCTTTTGTTATCAAAGGGAGAAAACTCAACCTAAAACCATAAATCCACCATGTGAGGAGAGCTTCAACATGCTAGTGAGGGGTTAACCCTATAATAAGCATGGAAGACTTATAGTCCATCACTAAGGATACAGGTGAGTATTATATCAACCTCTAGGATAACTCAAACCTAATAGCTAATGTTTATGAAAAGCTTTAATATAAATGGTCATTGGAACCACAAAAACAATTGAGTGAGTTGTATTTACAAATGAAAAGTATTCACAAAATAAGGTCAAAGTTGACTTAAGATTCAATTCAAAATAAGTGTTATAAAAAGGGTTTGAAAAATCAAAGGCATAGTGCCTAGGTTTCTAATTTTTGAAAACAATGTTAATGTTTGCACAAAGGTTTGGCTTGGGTTAGAGTGGAGAGAAGAAGAGAAGGGCTATGTCCTAAACATGCAAAGATGAGGGAAGATAAATAAAACCATTTGGAGTTCCCTTCTTGAGATCATAAAGATGATCCAAGTTGCTCCATTCCTTTGGACTTAGCAAGCAATAAGCAAATAACTCAAGCAATCAAGCAAACAATCAATCAAGCTCCTAGGAATCTTCCAATTTCCTTTTGTATCTCTTATCTTGGATGTCCATGACAATGGTTCTTCTAATTGGCTCAAGTTTAGGATCCCTAGCACACAAGAACACACCAATCAAAAAGTTCCACAATGCAATAGAAAGAATGGACAAGAGTGAGTTTAGAATTAGGATCCTTTCAATTCACCTTCAAGATTAAGCATTCTAAAGGCATGAGGCCTAGTTGCTCTTTGACAATTTTAGCACTCTAAAGGCATGAGGCCTAGTTGCTCTTTGACAATTTTAGCACTCTAAAGGCATGAGGCCTAGTTGCTCTTCAAACTCCATTAGCATAGGTAAGGTCCTAAATCTAAGTCCTTTCTCCATTTGTATTGGGTTCACACAAACAAAACAAAACAAACACAATAGTATATACACAATAATGTGCTCAAGTGAGCAAAAGGCAAATTGCATTAACATAAACATGATCTCAAGTGAGCAAAGGGCAAAGACAAATGAATTAATGTGCAAGAAATTAAATTGCATTAAAGTAAATTGCAAGAATTAAATGCTTGAATTAAAAGTTAGTCATTAGTAGTCAGTGTTAGTGTGCCATAAGGCAATTTAGCGCTATGTTAAGCAATCGTAAGTGGACTAATGTAGTAGTCACACCTATCTGAGGCCGGTCAATAAAACTATAGGCAACAAACACAAGTTAGAGACCATGACTAGTAAGCCAAGCTCCTACAACTTGTCATGCCAAAAGAAAAGAAAGAATGATCTTGTATGGATTTAGGTTTTTTGCTTGACCAAGAAGCAACCTATCTCTAATGCAAAGCAATTCACTTGATCTTTGATCAAGATGAATTTGATTTGAATTAAAGAAGATTAAGCCCCTCATATGTCAAGGCTAACCACCAATCATTAACTCATTGATCAAAAAGAAAAAAAGAAAAAGAAGAAGAAGAAATAGAATGTACATAATTGAAATTTAAATGACATAAGCAACACACATTGACCAAACATGAATGGAATCAAAGTCAATCAATGGTAAACAGAAGGGGGATGAAGCTAAGAAGTCAAGAAACAATAAAAAAAATTTGGTATTTTTGGAATTAAAATAATACTTGAATTAAAATCAACAAATAAAGGTCAAACTTCAAATCCAATTTAAATCAACTTGGAAAAGTCCAATTGGATCATCACAAGTTCAACAAGGTCAAACAAGGTTTGACAAAAAATTTCATCATTTTTTGAAAACAGAAACTAATTTTAAACAATTAAAAATGAAGAAAATATAACATAATTGAACTAAAATCTCAAATAAATCTCAAATCAATTAAGAAATTGATGAGAATATTTTTCATAGATTCATCATCATTCAAAGATATTAAGAAAATATTTTTGGCATTTTTTAATATTGGAAAGTATTTTAAATGAATTAAAAATAACCAGAAAAGAGAAAATTCACAAAAAATATTAGATCGAATCATAAAAAATATTAGAAATCATTTTCAGAAACTAGAATTAAAAAGGGAAATGATGCAATTAGTCCCATATTTTTTGGATTAAAAATGAAGAAGTTATGAATTTTTGAAAATAATTGAAATAAAAGGAAATAAAATCAGAAATTAAAAATCACAAAAATCCTCAGCGCTTGGATCAACACTCATTAATTGACGTGGTTGATCACAAGGCTGGGAGATACGCACGCATGGTAGACCAAAGTCAAAAGAGAAACACGCTGATTAAATGAAAGCCATAACAACCAAGCGTCCAGATTAGATCAGAGTCAACAGATCCAATGGCCATGAACTCGTCCACGTGGGGACGGTGGTGGAAACCACCGTCTTCTCCGGCGAGACTCACCGTTCCGGCCAGAATTTGCAGGTTTTCAAAACTTCATTAAAGTGCACGATCTATACATCATTGGAAAGCTGGGGTGATTTACATCACCCCTATAACCTTAGTTTCTACTCTAGACTCTGATAGAAGGAGAAATCTGAGATAGAAATTTATAGTGTTCAATCTGAGTTTGCTCAAGTTATGAAATTAAATGCACAGATCAATTGCCTCTCACATGAGGACTTCAGAGGTACCAACAAACACAAGAAATGATCAATATCCAAGGAGTTTCGAATGAAAACAGTTTGAGGGAAAACCTTTGAAGAGCAGCTTTCAAACACTTAATCTACTCCAATTCTTTGATGCAGCTTGTTCTTGAGATGGCAAGGAAGCAAGGTCTAGGAATTGAAGCTCAATGATCAACCAATGAAGTTGAAAATTGAATTGGAAAATTGAAAGAAAAACTCAGAATTCCTTTTAATGGAGGTTGGGATTTCACTTCTGCAGCAGTTCAGGGGCCTTGAGGTTGGATTTTGAAGAGGAATGGAGCTTCTATTTATAGCCAAGCATGATGCAAGCAATGAAAAATCCGTGTGCATGTGAAGTTGGGTCCTCCATGCATGGGCCTGTACAGGCGCATGGGAGGCCCAAATACAATGGAAAATGTAAGCTGAAATGCAAGTGAGGTGTTTTGGACGTGCAAATTTGATTGAATTAGCTTGTGCATGGAGTTTTGATATGTTATGCATAATTGAACCAAAAACTTCTCCTCTTCGAAAATGCCTCTTGCCAAATTGAAACATAGCCATGTGGGTAATGGTTGGAAAGGTCTTGACATGAGGAACAAATGTTATGTTGAACAAAAATCTATTTGGTGTTGGGAAATTATTGAAAACTGATCATGAAGTTCAAGGTGCAAAACATGTGTATGAGAATTTTGCCAAAATTGACCATCTTCAAGCCCTTCTGTTTTAATGATGAAAGCTTCAAATGACAAAACCTTCAACATAAAAGTTGTATATCTTTTCAAGACAATCAATTTTAAATTAAATGTTTCATCATTTGTATTTTTGATGAGAAAGTTATGGGCACTTGAAGTTGGACTTTTTCAACTTTCAATGACTTTGGTCCAAAGTGACCTATAATGTTTGGTATTATCATGGTAGTCAGGTGGGCAGTATCCTCTTTCAAGTCTCTATTCTCTTGCTCAAGATGTTCCATGATTTTGGAGTGATTGGTGCGAGTATTGTATCGATGAGTCAGCTTGGCTGAAGCACAGGAAAAACACCAATGAGACATCTGGCGAAAGAGAAACCTGCTTATGCAAATGATGCATGAAATGCAATGCTTGATTGTTTTTATTTTCAAGGAACTTACTATATTATTTGCAAATATATATAACAACAATTGCAACAATTTGATATGACCATAAAAATATATTTTATTTATATAATTGGAAGGATTACACTGAGTACAATTTCAGAAACCAAATTAAATATACAAGAGGAAAGTAGACTAGTCATCCTAAGGATCCCTAACAACAATGTCAAAAGATCTGGTTGTAGGCGCGTACTTTCTTCGAATGTGTCGGATCTCGGTCTCAAAAGAAGCCTTCATCTGAGTCTTCTCGAGGACAAGTTGATCAATAATCTTCTTCCAAGCAATTGAAGGCTGAGGCATACTAGAGGAAGATGAAACCTCCGGCTCTCTCTGTCTCTTTGTCACTCGGTCTTCAAGTAGCTCAATAAGTCCATCTTTGTCCTTAGACTCAAGCTCCAACTCCTCATGCTTTTTGCTCAAAGCATGGTAACACTCTTCCCACATATCCTTCTCTTGTTTCATCTTGGCGAACGTGTCTTCCAACTCCTCTACATATTGGTTAGGGAGAGTTAATGTCTCAACCACAACCATAGACATAGGTCTTTCATAAGGATAAGGCATCTTCAACTCCAAAGCTCTCGTTTTCACCCAAAGAGTGTAAGCTTCCAAATCTACACAATTGCGTGGACCGAGCTCGGATCTTCCTTTCCTATGCATATTATGCCAAGCATGCACAATCTTCTGCTTCAAATGTTGGGGATCTTTACCCTCTTGATAGAAAAGACCTTCTAACAACGTGTTATTAGGTTTGTCTGTCAAGGGGAACCCAAGTTAACGACGAGCCAAAGCAGGGTTGTAGTTAATTCCTCCTTGTGTACCTATGAGAGGCACATTAGATAATTCACCATAACTATCAATAATTTCTAAACTGCTCAAAGAAGGATCATACCAAACTATATCATCATTAGTGAGAGACATAAGTCTCTGAGACCACCGTAGACATTGTTTCTTCTCCATAAAAGTAGGTGTCTGAGGCAAGTGCGAAATAAACCACTTGTACAGAAGAGGAATGCAACAGACAATCATTCCACCGCCCTTAGAATTCCTTAGATGTAGAGTGAAGTACATATCACCCAACAAAGTAGGTACATGGTTCCCAATCTAGAAAATTCTAATGGCATTAACATCAACAAAACTGTCAATGTTAGGGAACAAAGCCAAACCATAGATGAGCAACACAAAGATAGCTTCGAAAGCATCCACACTACCATTGACCCTAAACCCTAAACCCAAATGTAGCTTCCTTGATGAGGATATCATAAGGCAACCCAAACAATCCTCCTTTCTACACCCAATGAGTCTTTATCTCAGATTTCTTCAAGTGAAGAGCTTCAGCAATAAGATGAGATATGAGAATCTCTTCCAATCCAATAAAAGGAATTCTGTTAGAAACATGTATCCCCAAGAGATAGGCATACTCCTCCAACATAGGCACAAGTTGATAATCAGGAAAAGTGAAGCAACGGTAGAGAGGATCATAGAACTGCACTGCTACACTCAAAAGTCCTTCAACCATATCAGCAGACAAGATAGACAGAAGTTTCCCATGACGTTGTTTGAAGTCCAAGAGATCTAATACAAAAGATGCTAGCTTCCTTAACTCTTTCAAGTCGGGACATCTAAAACTGTACTTCTTAGTGTTCCTTCATCCACAATCCATGGTCTGAAAATATTTGCAAATAACACCTCAGTTCCTTGAAATTTTCGTGTGATAAATATTATGATGCGCATGAATGCAACAATCACAAATACGAGATCACACACAAGGTAAACAAACAAAGTTCAAGGGATGAATCAAGTAATTGTCAATCAATCATCCATTTTGGTGGATTATGGTTTACACCTTATCAACACCCAAGTTCCATTGATATTAACAAGACTTGATTGGATCAACCAAGAATCAAGGGTTTATTGTAAGTCACGAGCATGGATTCTGGGTAAGAACCATCCCAAAGGAGTGAACTAAGGATAAAACATGTAGATCATATTCTAAAAAGTTCCCAGAGTCTTAATTCCATCTATCGGATATTACAGGTTAGGATGACTAACTCATCAACCCATAATATTCTCAAGAGAAACTCGTCTGAGTGTAGTATCGCGTAACAACTGTTATCAAGTCTACACTTGAATAGTCTCCGCACTATGTCCTAAATAGGCCAAGAGGGGTTAAATGTTCTAAGGTCCTCATCTTCTCGGAACCCAAATTAGAGATAGTAATGCCTAACTGTAAGACCCTAATTTTGACCCTAAGATCCCTCATGCAATTTCATCATAAGCATTAGGATTGGGATCATACCTTGGCATCCTCTTTACCCCTCTTTCATTGGGTTTATTTTGGGAGAGATCACCAAGCACTTTGTGATTGTATCACACTTGTATATTATCATTTCACTAACCAAAATACCAAAAATATGTCTTTGTATTGCCTAACTCTTTTGTAGGTAGGGCATGATCCTCATTGATCTATCAAGTTCATATCTAGGGTTTGAGACCCTCATGACAAAGAGCACAACCATGAATTGATCCAAGAATGGTTATAAGCATCATATATGAGTCCCAATGACCTCTACATGTTATATCGATCAAGTTTTCTTCAAAAGTTTGAAGGTGATTTGCCTTGGAAACCCTAGTTTGACTGAATATCTTGAGTAACTTCTCCAACAAACTATCTCACTAATTGATCAAATTTCTCAAGGGAAACTTAAAAATTCATCATCTTATTCATATATTATTTACCATGAGCCAATAAAGTCAAGATAATTGAAGGTTAGCAAGTTGGTTGATGGTGGTTGGCCAGATGGATTTATCTGATCAAAACTGGGTCTCCCTAGACCCTATCTCCTACAGTTTTCACCATATTAAAATGATTCCAAGAGAAACTTTACACTAAATGACATTACAAACAACTTTCATGTTGATACCTAGAGCTATTTTTTCTTGGAAAATCATTTTCTATGTTGAAACATTATAGGTCATTTTGTCTAAACCCTAATTTGAAATCAACTTCCCAATGCCATAACTTGCTCATTTTTATGAGATGAAAGATTTCCAAGTTTCACAATCAAATTAAAGAGGTCTAATTAAACTTTGACGTTTGGAGTGAGAGATAATTCAACTTTTATGAGCATGTGGTATGAGGTTACATTATAGGTCATTTTTGACCTATACCATTGAACAAGTGATTTTTCCAAACTTCAAAAATGCATAAATTTATCATTATAAATACAAATGACATGAAATTGGTTACCATTGTAAAGGTATTTGAAAGAGCTAAAACTTTGATGAAGACACTTTTCTCATTTGAATCTCACATAAAAAGTTAAGCAAGGTTGAATATTGAGGTATATGGCTTGACACTTAAAAAAAATTCAACATGTTGAAATTTCCAAACTTCCACCTCAAAATTCTCCATGTTCCAAACTCCAAATGAAAAAGTTTTCAACATCAAACTTATTCCCCTTGATCCAAGCTTTCCAAAGAACCCAAGTTCATGCATTTTTGATGAGGTTTGCTAGGTCTGCGCATGGCTTTAACAGGGCTGCATAATTGGAAAGAATCAAACTTCAAAACTTCAGTTCACTTTGCCTTGCCAATCAAGCTTCCATTCTGACTTCAATTGGAATCATTTTGGAACTTTTTGCATTGCATCATGGGCTTGTACATGCCCATGCACTCGTGCCATCAACATTGCTAATTTTGGACAGATTTTTGAAGTGTGCAAATATCATTCATTCCTGCTATAAATACATGACATATGTGCTCATTTGAATCACACTTTGCGCGCCAGTTTTTCCCCCCATTGAAACCCTCTCATTCTAAAGGAAAACCTGAGAAATTTTTATTTGAATTTTGAGTTTGAATCTCAACTGTTGGAGATTCAAGAACTCCATGATCCAAAGCCTTGCAACCTCTGTAATCACTTCCTGCTAGCTTCTCAAGTGTGATCAGGTCGTGTTTGGAGCAAGCAACATCAAGAACTACATAGCATTGAAGGTCATTTTCAGAAAACTTCATGTCTCCGATTCTCTCTCAATTCTACTCAATTCTCTTGGATCTTTGGTTGTCTGAAGTCCTACCAATGTAGGTAAGAAGATTGAGTTGCTTAGAGGTCAAATCGAAGCAACTCAGTTGACACACCTCAAAATTAAACTCCTCATATCTTTTTATATATGTGGAGTTAGTTAAAATTGAGGTCAGATTCGTGCTCTACGCCATTTTTTCTTTCAGATCATGTCCTCCTTTTTCATTTTCTTGATGGTGATGAGTGAATCAGTCCATCCAGGGTCATTGGAGAAGACGACCGGCCTTTGGACTCCAGCGATGCGCTGGAAGTGTTCAGCGCCATTGATATGTTTTAAAATGTTTTAATCTCATGCGTCCATTGTGATTACCAAGCCTATGTCGCGTTGACTGCAGTGCATCATGGAACACGCGTTTTAGGCCACTTGATCTGCCACCTCAACTAATGAGGGAGATCAAGTGGCTCATGTTTTTTCACATTTTCTAATTTTTGTTTTATTCCTTTTATTTTCATTAATTCATATTAATTTTAATATTGATCCAAAAAATATGAGAATTTCACCAAAAAAAATTCAAATAATTTCCTCTTTCATATTCTGAATTAAAATTATTTTTTGGATCATTATTAATATTTTTCATGATTTAATTGATTTTGTGATTATTTTTAATTGTTTAAAAATACTTTTAAGTCTTTAAAAATTCTGAATTTTTTTCTCCAAGGTCCTTTGACCTTGTTTGACCTATGATAAATCTCATGGCCATTTCTTTGGTGTTTTGATGAGGTTTTAGGAATTTGACAAACCATATTTAATTTAAATGTCTTATTTTAGTATTTTTAATTTGAATAAATGCTAAATAATTGTGTTGACCAATTGTGATGACTTGTTTGAGTTTGACTTTTGTTGTTGGGCAATAGTCAAGTTTGATTTGACTTTGTCAAGTTAATATCATTGGATTTAGGGGATTGATGGAATGTACATTCCATCTCCCAAAATGAATGAATGATATTAACTTGGTAAAAGTCCTCCTTTGACCAATTTGAGTTATGATCCATTCCCCCCCCCCCCCCCTCTTCATCGCATTCCCCTTCTTTATGCATCCATCTCATTTGGCCTATGATATCTCAAAGTCCTAAGGCTAGTTGATTTAAAAATCAACATAAGTATGGATGAGATTAGGCCACCTCTTTTGCATATTCTTTTTGTGTGTGGTATGTTTCATGAGCATAGTCCATTATACTATGTATCTAACATGCATTAACACCAAAATTCGATTGCCCGACCTCAAATAGTTGTGACTTCTACATAAGTCCAATTATGATTGCTTAACATAGCGCTAAATTTGTGACATAAAAGGCATAGCATTCTAGTTAGTGAGATTATAATTCTCCCCTCTTTCATGGTATTATGTGGAAACATGGCCTTTTTCCTTCGTTTGGAAGATGTCTTGGCTCAAGGATCCATGCTTGTGATAAGTGGGTTGAGTGTTCTCCAAAGAATGACTTAAAAATGAAAAGAAAAAGCAAAACAATACTAACTTCTAACTCATTAACAACTAACTTTTAATTTCAGGCCATTTACTTTAATGTCATTTAATTTTAGCCTTTATTCATTTGCCATTATTCATACCATTCTAATTGTTTATGTTAATGCAATTTTCACTTTGTCCACTTGGACCATATTGTGTGATATATCTTGTTTGTGTATACTTTGCTTGTTTGTGTGGTCTTTGACCATTAATGTACATAATAACAACAAAAACCCTAAAAAAAACTTTGTGTGGACGGTTGGCTTGATCTTGGACAAATGGACTTAGAACTTAGGCAACATTCATATGCTAAAGGACTTGGACAATGCCAACTTATTGTGAAACCAAGTGCTTGCAATTTGAAACTTCATCTGATACATCATTCAAGATCCCTCTGAGTTCATCTGCAACATGATCATTGTGAAGCTATTATTTTGAACCCGTGACTTGTGGAATTCATCTGTTACATGGGCTAATCTGAAGAAGATCATGGAGTGGCTAAGCTTAGATGTGGCTATCTTTATTTGATGCCTTTGCTATTCAAGATAATATATTTGTGCATTTGTGTGTTGCTTGATTCTAAATGTCCAAGGGAATTCTGGGTTTCTATTGACATTCTTGTCTATTGGATTGTTACCCATTGGTTAGATCTTTTCAACTCTTAACTTTTAATTTTGTGCATAGGATTAGTCTCTTCATCTTCTCCCCCATTTCTTTAATTTCAAAATCTCTCCCTCCCTTTTTCAAAATTTTCTTTGATTGAACTTATTTTGTTCTAAACTTTGACCACTTTGCAAAAAGATAGAAACTTTGGCCTTATGCCATTGCATTTTCAAACTTCCTTTCTTAAATCAAATTTGTAAATAAACTTAACTATACTTGACTTAAACTTTTAGAAAAGCCAAAAATAATTAACTCATTCAAACCATTTTCAGGCCTTTTGTGCCTTTCAAACTTAATTTTTGTTAAAAGCAATGCATCCACTTTGAAATTTGTATCACGAACTACGAGGTTTTGATCCCTCATTTTTATGTTGGTACGTAGGCACAAGTCCGAAGGTCTTGTCAAACACAAATATATAATTAATGAATTCTTTTCTCATCCCCTCATTCTATTTGTTTGTGAACATCATTTTTGAACCAAATACATATGCATACAAAAAGGGCTCCCTAGGAGTACCTAGGACACTTTGTGTGCTAACACCTTCCCTCTGTGTAACCAACCCCCTTACATGTAATCTCTGACATTTTATTAGTTTTGATTTGAAAACTTCTTACTTCTGGGTTTTGTTCGTACTTTTTCCGTTTTCCCTTGGAAACAATAAAAGCGCAGTGGCGACTCTTGTTATTTGATGTCTAGCTTATCCATAGCTTGATGATCATGAATTTACCGCTACACTAACCACAAATACTTGTGCGACATTCCCAAATCCAAAAGGGTCTCCACTGATTAGATGGGTCTAAAGCCAACTTGTTAAGGACTACTCCACACAAGTCGAACATGACTATACCATCCTCCTATCTTAATTGCACTCAAGTTCGGGTTAGAACTTATCTCACCACTCAGAGATCACCAAGCACAACAAACAGATTATATCACACAAACAAATATACATACATCAAATATACATTTATATACACACACAAAAGTAGGTTAAACCCACTGGAGACTACTCCCCAACATAGTCGCCACTTAATTTCTGTAGCGGTAAATTCATGACCATCAATCTATGGATAAGCTAGACATCAAATAAACAAGAGTCACCATCGCACTTTTATTGTTTCTAAGGGAAAAGGGAAAGGTACGAACAAAATCTAAAAATAAGAAGTTTTCAAATCAAAACTAATAAAATGCCAGAGATTATAGGTAAGAGGGTTGGTTACACAGAGGGAAGGTGTTAGCACCCAAAGTGTCTTAGGTACTCCTAGGGAGCCCTTTCTTTTGTACATATGTATTTTTATACAAATAATATTGCAAACAAATAGAATGGAGGGATGAGAAAAGAACTCATTAATTATATTTTTGTGTTTGACAAGACCTTCGGACTTGTGCCTACGTACCAACATAAAAATGAGGGAGCAAAACCTCGTAGTTCGTGGTATCAATTTCAAAATGGATGCATTGCTTTTAGAAAAAATTTAAGTTTGAAAGGCACAAAGGACTAAAAATGGTTTGAATGAGTTAGTTCTTTTTGGCTTTTGAAAATTTTAAGTCAAGTGTAATTAAGTTTATTTACAAGTTTGGTTAAGAAAAGGTTTGAAAATGCAATGGCATAAAGGCCAAAGTTTCTAATTTACAATATGGTCAAAGTTTTAAAAAAATAAGCACATGCAAAGAAGTTTTTCTTAAAGGGAGGGAGAGATTTTGAAATTAAAGAAATGGGGAGGAGATGAAGAGACTCATCCTAAGCACAAAATTAAATGTTGAGAGTTGAAAAAGATCTGACCAATGGGCTGCAATCCAATAGACATGAGTGTCATATAGAAACCCAAATTTCCCTTGGACTTTTAGAATCAAGCAACAAACAAATGCACAAAATAACAACTTGAAAATCAAGGCATCAAATAAAGATAGCCACATCCAAGCTTAGAAACTCCATGATCTTCTTCAAATTTGTCCATGTAGCAGATGAATTCCACAATGCATAAATCACAGGTTTAAAATAAAAGCTTCACAATGATCATGTTGTAGATGAACTCAAATGGATCTTCAATGATGTATCAGATGAAGTTTCAAATTACAAGCATTTGGTTACATAAAAGTTGGCATTGGCCAAGTCCTTTGCATAGGGAGTGTTGCCTATATTCTAAGTCCAATTGTCTCATATCAAGCCAACAGTCCACACAAGATTTTTTTAGGGTTTTTGTTCTTATTATGTACATTAATGGTCAAAGATCATACAAACAAACACAATATACACAAACAAAATAGATCACAAAATATGGTCCAAGTGGACAAAGTGAAAATGACATTAACATAAACAATTAGAATGGTATGAATAATGGTAAATGAATAAAGCTCAAAAAGTAAAGTGCATTAAAATAAAGGACTTGAAATTAAAAGTTAGTTGTTAATAAGTTAGAAGTTAGTATTTCTTTTGCTTTTCTTTTGTTTAAGTCATTTTTTGGAGAGCACTCAACCCACTTATCACAAGCATGGATCCTTGAACCAAGACATCTTCCAAAGGAAGGAAAAAATGCCAAGTTTCCACACAATACCATGAAAGAGGGGAGACTTACAATCTCACTAACTAGAATGTTATGCCTTTTATGTCAAAATTTTGCGATATGTTAAGCAATCGTAATTGGACTTATGTAGAAGTCACAACTATTTGAGGTCGGGCAATAGAATTTTGGTGTTAATGCATGTTAGAGACATGGTATGATGAACTATGCTCATGAAACATACCACACACAAAAAGAATATGCAAAGTGGGGGACCTAATCTCATCCATACATCATATTGATTTTGCTATCAACTAGCCTTAGGATATTGAGATATTATAGGTCCATGACATGAATGCATAAAGAAGGGGAATGATATGAAGAGGGAGGGGGAATGGATCAAACACAAATTGGACAAAGGATGACTTTTACAAAGTTAATATCATTCATTCATTTTGGGAGATGGAATGTACATTCCATCAATCCCCTAAATTCAATGATCTTAACCTAACAAAGTCAAATCAACCTTGACCAAGGCCCAACAATACAAGTCAAACTCACAAAGGCAATTAAAATGGCACAACATAATTAATTTGGTATTTAAACAATTAAAAATATTAAAAATAATGCATTAAATTAAATATGGTTGGTCAATTTCCTAAAACCTCATCCAAACACCAAAGAAATGACCATGAGATTTATCATAGGTCAAACAAGGTCAAAGGACCTTGGAGAAATTTTTTAAGAATTTTTGGAAACTTAAAAGTATTTTTTAAACAATTAAAAATATTCACAAAATTAATTAAATCATGAAAAATATTAATAATGATCCAAAAAATAATTTTAGTTTAGAAAATGAAAGAGGATTTTATTTTAAAAAATTTGGTGAAACTCTCATATTTTTTGGATCAATATTAAAATTAATATGAATTAATGAAAATCAAAGGAATAAAAATAAAAATCAGATAATCAAAAAATCGTGGACCACTTGATCTCCCTCATTAATTGAGGTGACAAATCAAGTGATGGAGAGCACGCGTTCCATGGTGCGCTTGAGTCAACTGATCACACGCTGGGTAATCATAATGTACGCTCCTGATTAAAATATTTTGAACTCATCTAATGGCTCTGAACACTTCCAGCGCATCGCCGGAGCCAAAGGTCGGTCATCTTCTCCGATGACCCTGGCCTGACTGGTTCAATCATCACCACATCATAAATGAAAAAAGAGGGTATGATCTTAAATAAAAATGGTGTATATCATGAATATCACCTCAATTTTAACTAACTCCAAATATATAGAGAGATACGTGGAGTTGAATTTTGAGGTGTATCAACTGAGTTGCTTCGATTTGACCTCCAAGCAACTTAATCTTCTTGCCTACATTGGTAGGACTTCAGACAGCCAAGGATCCAAGTGAATTGTTGAGAATTGAGAGAGAATCGAATAGAAGAAAAATATGGAAAAATACCTTCAATGTTGTGCAGAAATGGATCTCTCTTACTTCAATTAGTGCTTGATCTTGCTTATGGAGCTTGTGGAAGTGGCTTAAGAGTAATGCAAATCTTTGGATCCTGGAGTTTTTGAATCTCCAAACAGTGAGATTCAAACTCAAATTTCAGTTGAAATTTCTCAGGTTTTCCTTTGGATTAAGAGGGTTTGAAAGGTTGGGGGAAAGCTGGCGCGCAAGGTCCTTTGAACTAAGGTATTGGACCTCTATTTAATGCAATGAGAAGTGTTATTTACACCCTTGAAAAATTCTCCAAAATTGGCAATGTAATGCACATGCTTGCATGGGCGTGTGCAGGTCCATGAAGCAATCCAATTAGGTCCACAATCAACTGAAATGAGGTTTGCATGAAGCTTGGATGACAAGGCAAAGTTATTTAAACATTTAAATCATGAATCTTGCCAACTGATATAGGTCTATTTAAGCCATGCGCAGACCCATCAAACTTTGTCCAAAATGAATTAATTAGGACTCTTTGGAAAGCTTAGATCAAGAGGAACAACTCTTATGTTGAACACTTTTCCATTTAGAACTTGTACTATGGTGAATTTTGAGGTGGAAGTTTGGAAATTTCAACATGTCAAAATATTTTCTAAGTGTCAAGTCACATATTCAATTATTCCACCTTGCTTAACTTCTTATGTGAGCTCCAAATGAGAAAAATGTCTTCATCAAAGTTGTATCTATTTGAAAAACCTTCAAAATGGTAACAAAATTTAAATTATTTGGATTTAGGATGAGTGAGTTATGCCTTTTTGAAGTTGAGGAAAATCTCTTGTTCGATGGTATTGGTCCAAAATGACCTGTAATGTATCCTCATATCACATGCTCATAAAAGTTGATTTAGCTATCACTCCAAACATCAAAGTTGAATTAGGCATCTTGAATTTGATTTTTCAACTTTGAAATATTTCATATCATAAAAATTGAGCAAGTTATGACCTTGGGAAGTTGACTTTCAAATTAGGGTTTTGATAAAATGACCTATAATGTTTCAACATAGAAAATGACTTTCCAAGCAAAATTATCTCTAGACATAAACATGGAAGTTGTTTGGAATGTAATTTAGACTAACTTTTCTCTTGGAATCATTTTCATATGATGAAAATTGTAGGAGATAGGGTCTAGGGAGACCCAGTTTTGATCAGATGAATCCATCTGGCCAACCACCATCAACCAACTTGCTAACTTGCAATTCTATTGACTTTTTAGGATCATGGGAGATCATATATGCATATGATGATAAAATTTGAAGTGTCCCTTGAAAAATTTGATCAATTGGTGAAGAAACTTATTGAAGAAGTTACTCAGGATACCCATATGAACTAGGGTTTCCAAGGTAAACCAACTCCAAACTCTTGAAGAATGCTTGATCAAAATAACAAGTAGAGATCATTGGGACTCATATACGATGCTTAGAGCTATTTTGGATCATTCCTTGGTTGTGCTCTTAACAATGAAGGTCTTAAACTCTAGATGTGAACTTGATAGATCAATGGTGATCATGTCTTACCTACAAAAGAATTAGGCAAATACAAATACATATTTTTGGTATTTTGTTAGTAAAATGATAATATGAAAGTATGATAAAATCACGTGGTTCTTGGTGATCTCTCCCAAAAAAAACCCAATGAAAGAGGGGTAAGGAAAATGTCAAGGTATGATCCCAATGCTAATGCATATGATGAGATTGCATGAGGGATCTAAGGGTCAAAATTGGGGTCTTACACATATGAGGTCGAAGAATTTACTTCTGAGGGTCGAATCCTATGAATAAATGGTAAATATTTAAAGAGGTATTGACTTACATTGTACTAAATACATATTAACACAGAATATAAATTTTACTTTAAAATAAAAAGGCTAAGAACATTAGCCTTAATGTCGAAGATGCCACAAGGGGCATATTTAAAGATTACAAAAAACCAAATGTCATCCAAAAGACATAAAGACTTAACAGAAAAATAGAAATATAAGTCGTAAAAGGGAAAAGAAGTTTTGAGTTTTTCATATTGGATTTTGGCTACAGCCAATCGACGATCAGCTTGTGAAATGGTAGAAGCAAAGCCTTCAATCTCAGTATCCAAATTACTGACATTTTCAAGATGTTGGACCCCAATTGAGACTTCTGCATCCAACTGTTATCGACTGACCTTTCACAATTCAGCTTTTGTATGTACGACTTCTTTCACCTTTGATTGTAATTCCTTAATCTCTTTTTTCCATTTGTGGATGTTAACATCCAAAGCAGCAACATCTTCATCCTTCTTACAAAGATTATCTTCCAATTACTAAACTCGACGGGTAGATTCACTAGTCATACCCCATTCCTTCGACCGAGTGTCCTCTTTAGATTTCATCTTTGTTTGTGCCTTGTGTTTCCTCTGGAAATTAGCAATGAACTGGTCGAAGAGAGGACCAAATGCTACCACAAAGTTGAAAACATCACTAGGGGCATCAGGGATATCGTGTTTCTTCAGTAGTGACATAATCCAATAACCATGGATGAAGTTCTTTTCAAGTGTCTCAAACAAGTCAGTCTCTGTAAATTTGGCTTTCAGTTGTTGAATCACCCCATCAAAAGTCTCAAGTGAGGTGTTGCCACAATAAATTATTGAAGAAATTGAGCACTTGTTAGTCGAACTGCCTCGAGTACTCATAATCAGTTTCAAATATGCTAATTAGTTTGTCTTTTTCAGCCCTGATAATTCCTCTTGAGATGGAGAAGGATTTGGATATGGAGTTGGTTTAGAAGTTAAAGTCTTGGCAAGATCTTGTTCATTTTGTGGTACAAACTTTGAAGTTAGTCCTTCAGTTTTTTCTTCTTCATAAGATTCTGCATCTTCATGGACTTCATCACATTGGTCCTGACTACCAGGAGAATAATTGCCTTTTGGTTCATCTTGCTCAAGAGCTTCATGTTGGGAAACATAATCCATACCATCCTTTTATTCGTCTTCAATGTCAATATCGAAGATGATGACTCCGAAGTTTGGTCTTTGTCAGCTGAATCTTGAGGAATATTTTTATCTGCTTCAGTAGGTTTGTTAACCTTCTTCACATATTCTTTGAGGGAAATGGGTGGATTGAAGGAGAGCTAGTGGTTTGAGGTATTAGATTTTTGAAACTCGACATGGGTTTGGTCGAAGGATTATCCTGCAGAAATGTGAGTTTTAGTGTTTGGAAAATATGGGACAAAGAAAGTGATAGTTGAAAATAAACTCACTTTGGACGCATCTGCTTCGGGGCTTGAGTTGGCACGTTCAGGATCAGCAGAAACAAGTTTCCTTGTTGGCTTGATTTCTTTTTAGCCTTTCCCTAGGTTTTCCCAATTCTCCTTTTTTTTCTTTAGGAGTAAGAGAAACCTCTGGGATAGGTGAAATATTTTTTACACCAACCCCAACAGTCTTTGGTTTCTTCTTCTTATTGTGAGTTTCAGGGGAAGAATTTTCAACGAGAATGGCTTGGGTTTCACCATCAGCCTAGATTTTGACAAAACATTTGCACGAAGAAAATCAAGTAAGATGTATATCTCGAACAATTTAATCCAGATTCAGATATTAGAACAAACCTATGTCTCTTTAACTGGAGTTGCTTCGACTTTGGTCTTTTTTTAGGCCACTGCAGCGTTGGCGGCATCCCTTGTTCTTTTCCTACACTCAACCGCTGAAAGCATGCAAGGACAAATATAAATGAGGAACAAATTAATAATGTAATAAGTTGATCTTAAGGATCCTTTACTTTTCACCTTCATGTATATGGGATAAAACCCTGACATGATCTATGTAGACATCAAAATGTCTTTTGAAACTATATACATCATACTTAGTCGGAGTTACTCGCTTAACAGGTTTTAGGATCTCATTTTTTAGTACTTTCAAGTCTTCCTCACAAATAAACCATCATAGAAACAAAGGTGAAAAATCCATAGCAATATTGCTCGTAGGCAAAGGGGCAAACTTGGAAGGATAATAATTTAAGAAAACTTATACTTATCCTCCGTATAATGAGGATTTTTTAAATTAGGAAGTTTTACCATCATCTTTTCCTTTAGAGTGACTGCTGATTCACGAATAGTCTTACTAAGATCATTGGGATTATACATAATTTCAAATTAGCGTTGGAAAGCCTGGATCTCTTTGATATATTTTCTCTAACTTTTTTCAACTTTTTCGGCAAGGAAGAGAAAACGTCAGTTAAATATTGTGATAATGTTGCAACCTTAAGAAATTCTTTTGCATGGTAGGCTCTCCACCAAGCGTCGAATTCTTTGGTGCAATATAAAGTTGGTTGAAAAGGGAAAGGTGTAAGTATAACACGATCGACAACATGTCTATCAAGATGTTGAAGGTATTCACTCTATGAATATTCGACAGTGCAGAGGCAGAGTTCATTCTTGCAACTGAAGAAAGACTTAGGCACAGTTTGGCTAACTCCAAATTGGTGTGACACCATATTTGGTTGGTAGCACATTATCTTCATGCCATCTTTAGATATCTCAAGTATGGTCGAAAGGAGTTTTGGAGTAAAGAAAGCTTCCCACGCCTCCCTTGATTCAACTTCCTGTTTACCAATAGCAGGAAATTTTCTTGTAAACCACTCAGGCCCATGACTTATATTCACAAAAGAAGCCATGGTGGGGTGTGTATTTTAGAAAAATCATGAAGAATTATGAAAAAGCCTCCGCGTCTATTTGATTTGCATCAACTAGAGTCATTCGAGCAAGTCAAATACCTTTGACGCTTCTATTTTTCATGTATTCGTCAGCATCGTTAGGTTTCTCGACATCCAAGAAAGGTTCGAACATGGCGTCTATCCAAATTTGGAGCAACCAATAGGGTCCAACCAGTAACATGTTATCTTTGGGTTTAATGTTTTTAAGGGTTTTAGTAGCTAAACCTAAAGATTCATAGAGGGATCTGAATATCAATTAGCTAAGGCAGATATCATGTTCTTCGTGTAATTGGTTAGCCAGAGTTAGATATATCTTATCTACTTTCATTGACTTACAATAGAAAATACATCTCGACAACCACAAAGCTAAAAAAAGCAATGTGTTCTTCACTAGACACTTCGACAGTGGTAGTGTCGTGATGATCTTCGATAAACTTCCCAAACTAGCACAGTTATTATTAAAATTCTCATAGCTCTCATTGGGAATGAAACTATCACCAGTTGGGCCAAGGCCAGTAATGGTTGCTATGTCGAAAAGGGTTAGGGCAACCATTCCACAAGGGAGTTGCAATGTATTGGTGCTACTCTCCCAGAAGTATAGAGTTGCAACAAGCATATTTTGACGGTAAGGAGGATCAACCCTCGACGGCTAAATTAAGTCATAAACCGCTTTATTTTTCCATATTTGGCCATTTTGGTTTTCGATTTTATTCAACCAAAGAATATAATCCTCATTTCTTTTGGGAGAAGGGGCGGAACGGAAAACACGAAGAGTGGCAGTAATATACTATAAATCTATGGGGTTTTTCGATTTTAATTGTAACACCCCTATTCTATTTTAATATTTTAATTAAATATAAGGATATTTGTTTGCTGCGTATGGTGTGATATATTTGATTAATTGTGTTATTTTTAATGATTTGAGTATTATAAAGGTATTTTATTAATTTTATAATTACTAAAATAATTTAGCTGAGAGGGCGAGATTTTAGAATTAGAATTATTTGAATTATTAGTGATAATTAGTTAATTTTAAGAGAATTAGTAATAATAAAAATAATTGGAATTTTAAGATTTAATTAAAAGGTTTTAACTAAATATTTATTTAATTGGAATATTTTAAAATAATTATTTAATTGGAATGGTTTTTATTAATAATAAAAGGAACAAACTTTTGTAACGCTAAAATTTTTAACAGTAACACTTGGGGTGTAAGAGAAAGTAGGGGTGAAATATCCAAATGAGATTTTAATTAGAACTATATATTTTAATGTGAGTTGGAAATTAGGGTAAGATAGAATATCCCAATTTTCAAAGATAGAAAATCGTATTTTGTTTTGTTTTTATATTCTCTATTTTTTCTGCTTATGTGTATTTGGTATTTTAGCTAAATGAGTTTTCCCTTAACATTTTTTATTATAAAATAACCACTATTTTAAAATTAAATACCAAAATAAGCACATTTTCAAATTATTTATCAAATTAACCACTTTTTAAACAAAAAAAAATACATGACAAGAGCAGGCACCACAAGCAGTCCTGCATGCATGCTTTTTTGTACTAAAACACTAATTCTGGTGACGCATGCGTGCACATGATGCAATAAGAGCAGACGCCACTGCTAGTGGCGCATGCTTTGTTTTTGTTTTTTTTATTATTTAAAAAAGTGAGGCGCCAAGAGGAGTGATGCATGCATGCAAAAGACTATTGAACATGCGCCATAAGAAGTGGTGCATGCATGCAATATTGGTAAAAAGCAATAGGCAGTAGTGTCAAGAGGAGTGACGCATGCAATATTAGCCTTTTGCATGCATGCATCATAGGCAGTAACGTCTTAGTGCAAATAAGTAATGCATGTGTCACAGGCAGTGGCGTCTGCTCTTGTCGTGTAAGTTTTTTTATTTGAAAAGTGATTAGTTTGATAAATAGTTTGAAAATATGGTTATTTTGGTATTTAATTTGAAAATAGTGATTATTTAAAAAAAAATATTTCCTTAACCATTTGGCTTTAACCTATGATAATATAAGTTGTTATAATATATATATATATATATATATATATATATATATATATATATATATATATATATATATATATATATATATATATATATATATATATATATATATATATATATATATATATATATATATATATATATATATAATTGTGAATTTGGTATAAAATGTTGATTTGATTATTTTTGGATACATATCGTTATTAAGATCGATAACCAAATGAGATTTGAGATAATCCCATTTGGTTACTGTTTGTTGAATCAATAATATTAATCGATTGAAAATCACATTTGGTTATTGTTTCTTAAATAGTTAAGTTCATCAATTGAAATTGGGTGAGAAAATGGGATTTGAAAAGAATCTCTTTTGGTTACATTATGATGAAATTTGTGATTTTTAGACGTTGTAATTTCTGTTAAACGTAGAAAAATATTTTTTGGAAAAAATATCAAAAATTGGCCGTGTATAATTATTTTTCTATAAATAATCACTTTTTCATAAGAAAAATATTTTTTTGGATAAATTTTTTTTTTTTAAAAGTCAATTTTTTTATATAAAAAGTTGATTTTTTTCGTTCGGACTCGCATGGTGATACAGAGAAGTCTAAAAATTGGAAAAACTAAATTAAAATAATTATTTTAAAGATTAATATTGTTAATATTATGTTAATAATTATTTTGATAATATCGAATTAATAATCATTAAGATAAAATAACTACTTTAAAAATTAATATTATTAATATTAAATTAATAAATATTTTAATAATAGCGAGTTAATAATTATTAAGATAATATATTATTTTAAAAATTAATATTGAGTTAAAAATTATTATTTAATATTGAGTTTATAATTATTTAGATAAATTAAGGTAAAATAGTAATAAAAAATTAATATTGTTAATATTGAGTTAATAATTATTTTGATAATATCGAGTTAATAATTATTAAGATAATATAATTATTTTAAAAATTAATATTGAGTTAAAAATTATTATTAATATTGAGTTTATAATTATTTAGATGAATTAAGATAAAATTTTATAAAAATATATTATTAGTATTGAGTCAAACTATCATCTCTTATAATCACTCGTGAATGTTACTCTCTGGGATCCTCTTGAACCTTTTAGAGTAATTTGAGTGTTTTAGTGTTGTTTTGGGCTACCGAATAATATAACAACTTTGTTGAGATGTGTTGGAATTTTGGGTGATTATAAGTATTAAAAGTAATTATTTTGTTGTGATTAGTCCTGTGGGACTATGTTGGTGGCCTTTTAATGATAATGTGTGTTTGTATATGGAATTACTTTTTGGTGAATAATATTATAAATTATTTTTGGTGGATTATGTTAAAAAAATTCTTTTGGTGAAATGCATGTTTTGCTTGTTCATAATACCATGCAAGCATATACATTGGAGTTAGGTCGGACTTCAATCCATTTGGGTGGTCTCGGATCTATTTGGTGGGATCGTTGGTCTAGTTGAGAGACCAAATACGGGTCTCAGATCTATTTGGTAGGGATGGTCGGTTCAGGCGAGGGACCGGAGACCGTGGAAGAAATTAGTGACATACATTTGATATCCACAAATACATGGTACCACATGCATATATGTGATGGAGTTGGTGCATGATAGCATTGCATATGTTGGGAATGATATTTGTGTTTGTATTGGTTATTTGTTTGTCTATTAATCTTACTTTTGTATTTTCTTATCATCATGTTGCTAAATTTTACCATTATTACTTGTAAGTGTATTCTCACCCCTTATTTATTTGTTGGATTGACTTGTGCAATGTTGTATAGGTAATCAGCATGAGTGATAAATGTGATGTTTGTGAGATGGCTTCGGCGCCCTCTTAGCGTTTATTATTATTTTCTATTTAGTCGAAAAATGATTTGGTTTGTAACATCGGAGATTTGTGCACTTGTGATTTTATGTTATGAGTTGTAACTCTCTTTTATGGAGTTTTTCAAAAATGTTTTTTCTGACTCATGACGTGCTTTTCCTTTATCTTCCGCTATGAATTATTTAATTGCATGTTTATGTACAAGACTATTTGGTAAAGTAACATCCTATGTATGATTTTATCTTTAAAATTTAAGTATGGGATTTATGATGTTATACTAACTATGGGTTTGGTTCGGTGGTAAGAAGGGAAAAATATCTAAGCTTAACAGCATCCACTGAAGGGCCAAGCATTAGACCTATAAGTGCATGGACTTTACCAGAAATTGAATAAGGAATCAGTACCTAGGATTTCTAGATACAATTTTTTTTCCTCTTGATTTGGTAGTTATGAGATGAATTCTTGATTTTCAGCAAGGATGACAAATTGCAATTTGGTAGTTAGAGGTAGAGAATCCTTGGACTCTTTTGAGTTTTTTGCTTTGGAACTCATTGTTGAAGATGGTGAACTTGAGGTTTGAAGATGAGAAATTCAAAAAGTTGTGTTTGTGTAAAGTAAAGCGTAAAAAAGAAGAAGAAAGATGGGAGATGTATTTATAGTGGGAGAGAAAAAATCTTCAATTTTCTTACGACAAATGGTGCCAATTTCTGCGACACATGTCATAGTTTTAGAGGCAAAATTGGAATAGTTTCATGCGCATAGTCATCTCGTCCTAAAAAACGGAGCCATGATTAAGAGTTATGGGATTGTAGAAAGTTGCATGTTCTCGAGGTAACGCTTGAAAAAAAGGTCATGATGTTGATGACATCAACCCACTAAGTGAAACAGTGTCAAAGAAAGTAAAAAACACATATATCTTCTTTTTCTCAAAAGTGGTATTTTTGGGGAGAAATTTGTTAGCTGGGATTTTTGACAGGACCAAATCTCAAGGCAATAAAGGAAAACTTAAATGATGGGAGGTTGAAAGGATATTTCGACTTAGTTTGCTTATTAAGGAAGTTAAAGCCTTAGATGTTGAGATAGAAATTGGGACTTAGTATTTTTCTTAAAAGGGATTTTGTCCAACATTTCAACAACAACATTATACATATTTTGACGTCAACAATTCCACCAGTATTTAGCACGAAGAAACATTTTCAAAATGAGTAACTAATTTTTAGTCTTATCCAAAGGGACGCGTGGATGACATTTCAGAGGCGAAAAGCCTGTAACAATTACGTGTCAAATGCTGAAGAGAAGAACGTTACAAGCAATTATTTCGTATTAGTATAAATAGGAGTTTTAGTGTTAGGATTCAGGGTGTTGTGTTGAATTCACTATAAAAACTCACAAACACAAAGTACCCAAGTGAAGCGAGAAACGAGTTTAACTGAGCAAAATGTATGATTTCTGAACACCATTTCATTTAATGGAAAATTTTCACTTCAATTTATCTTCTTTGCAGTCATGCTCTCATCCTTTTGTCATTTTCTTATCACTTTACATTATTCTTTTACAAAGTTTGTCACTTAGTCACAGTCGAATCCCTTTATTTTTCCAAATAATCTATCTTTTTGCACTATTCTTACTTAAAGATTTCGACCACGTCGAAGTCCTTTCCTTTCCTACACAAAATTCAGAAATGTTTTAAGCAATACGTCCTAGGATTATCTGATCAATCCTACAAGTAACCTTCTATAAGAGATCAACGCTTGTTTACTAAATTTCACAACAAACATCTACCTTCAAAATAAGATTATATTCTCCTCAGTAGTGTATGAGGGCTCAATGTCTCTGGCCTCTTTGGACACTACGGCAAAGGCATCCATTATCTCTTTGTTTCCTAGGAACATAGAAGACAAAAAGAAATCACTACAACCATCTCTATCACTATCATAAGTACTAGAGCGCTTGAAACTACCAAAAAGGCCAAGTTTTGCCAATCTATAATTTATTGATTCCACAAGACTAAAAGCTCTACGCCAGTCGAAGCCTCTATGAAGTTTCCCTTTTTTTAATCTAAATCTTTAATTATTACTATGAAAATGAAAGAGAGAAGTAATTGATACCTGGAAGGGGCTTAAGTAGCTAGAGGGAACTTGCAGATGGTTGTGTGAACAAAAAGATTTAAAGAAAATGAAAAAGATACAAATGAATCATTTTATAGGAGAGTTTGAGTTATAGACACTCAAAGTCCTTTTAGGCTTTTCCTCAAATGTCATATGGCTCAACACGTCTCTAGCACATGTGAAGGCTAGGTCTATTTAGCGTCTCAAGAATACATAATCATTGCTTACATTAAATGCAATCGAGCGCTTCCATCAATTGACTGATGCTTGATAATCCTCAACTGACGTACAAGCCACACTAGGGACAATTGGCAGAGACTTTATGATTCATCTCTACACGAGAGATCCATCCCAATAGAGGGACTCTCCTCTAACTAAGGAAATCCCCCTAACTGGTGGACTTGTCCCTAACTGAGGGACTTGCCTTTAATTGAGGGACACACCTTCATCTGAGGGACTTGCTGTGAAGGAATAAAAGGTTCAAAACTACATGGAAAATGAGTTTAATCAATTTTCCATTTACAAGTCCTCGTGCTTGAGGAACTGTGTAGTGATATACTTGTAAAAAAACTGCATATGGCGACAAAGAATCAACCCTTATTAGGCGCCCGCCTAAGGGTATGTTGCATATACATGGTTCTCACTCCCATAATGGCTCGCCCTGGTGGGAAAGTGTGGATAGTGACATGTATTTATTCCATAACCACATGTGGAAGGAGTCATGACCACGACTCCATGAGAAGTAGGCAATCAATAAATTTCATGGTCAAGGTGGAACGATTGCTACTTCTTAGGAGCCTCAAATCCATCCAGACCTATAGGCATGTATAAATTCCTCAACCAAGGATCAATATGATATTTGCATAAAAAAAAACCCTCTAAAACAAAGCTTATCGCACTCGTGAGTTTGCTATAACCCGACATAAATACTAAAGTCTGTAACAATCCTTATTAGTCACAGATTGCTACACATATGTATCTTTTAACAAATATATATATATACATTGTCGGTGTAAAAAGTTTTACATAATCGATTAATCACCATCACCCGTTTGCATTACTTTATAGATTTTTAAAATAAAAGTCAAACTTGTTTAAACATCCAACGGCTATGATTAACTGGCGGTGTAAAATATTTTTACACTGTAAGTGTATTTCATTTAAATCCTATATATATATATATATATATATATATATATATATATATATATATATATATATAATGTTGGTTCAACTTCATCGATATTAACATTTTAGTTAACATGTCACGCCTCGGAAGGGGTCAACAAACTTTTTAGTAAGTTGTTTTGTATTTGTTTTATGTTTTTATTTGAGTTTTTTTTCTCTTTGTGAGTAATAGGTCCAAGTGTAATTGAGATTGTTGAAGTCGTAAAAGCAAAAAAAAAAACAAAGATGGAAGTCAACAAATGCTCCCTCCTATTATGTTATGAAAACAATATCTTTGAAGCTTCCGAAGAGAACGAATGTGCTACTTTTGGCGGCACATATCAGCATTGTTTTGGCCCTTAGGAAACAAGTTACTTTTTTTTGTTGATATCTGTTCTTGATATTGCTACAAAGATTTGTAAAAAAAAAATAGTAATCTGTATAGTGAAACTCAAGAATTTTCTGTTTAAAATGTTAACTCTCTAGAATTTAACAGACCCTTCTAGTAAATTGAGAATAAAAAGAAATTATGTAAAGTAATAATTTTGGAAGAAAAATAAGTTAAATTTTTTTCTCTTTTATACTGTACATGCATCCTTTCCTTTTTTGCTTTTCTTATATTTCTAAAGTTTTAACTTTCTTTTGGTATATATGGTGAGAGTAAATCAATCAATAAAAACTAATAAAATTAATTTATTGTTTCCAATCAATTTTCATCAACAATCTTAATTTGTCTTATTCCGAATCAATTTCCAATGTATATATCCAAACTGTAACAGTAGGTACATTGATTTAAAAAAATAAAGTTGAATCACTTCACTATATATAAACTTGAGAAGCTTCATTGTCACCAAAAACCCAAAAGAGCCATGCTTTTTTATTTTATTTTATTTTATGACAAGTGGACAAATTTGTAATTGCATGAAAACACAAATATATATGGAATAATTTTTTTTTTTTTGTATATATGCAATAAAATATGATACGGATACTTTTTTCTGTGTAAGTGGATAAGAAAAAAAATCAATTAAACCAAAAATTTAACCCAAATCAAATTGAAAAAATTTGATTTTTCAGTTCGGTTCAAAAATCGAATCAAAACGATGATAATTGATGTGGTTTGGTTCGATTATCAAATTTAATTTGTATGAATCTTCAAATCGATGAATAAGTATCCACTTAATTTATATTTCAATCTATTAAGCTCAAAATTTGCATCAGTTCAACCCTTCTCCATCTTTGTTTACCATTCTCCATCTTTATTTAATCAATTATTGTACAAGATTTAAAATTCTTACTTACATCATTCTTGTTAAAGAATGCATACTTTTGTATAATGATAAGAAAGAGAGCTTGAAGAGCATATTATCGACAAATAAATAAATGTTTTTTCTTACTATCAGTTATTGAACATTAGTACAAAATTTGAATTGCATGTGTGTAAATTGTAATTACATTGATAAGGGGGTGAAAGTCGTGTAGAAAAATATTAAATTTTAATCTGATTTTGAATCACAAAGAGGAACTAATTGGTAATAACTTAGACTATGTACCATGGTTTACTTATTCAACATTCTAATTTTACACTTGACATCGTCTTCTCTCTCTTCCACCTAATAATTCAACATCCATTCAACTTTTACTCACTACAATGGATTATTTAATAAAATTCAACACTCTATCCCACCATTTTTATGTTTTTGTTTTTGTGATTATATATTAATACCTGATAATTTGGATTAGATGAAGGCATGATGAAATTTGGATTAGACGACCGCATGATAAAATTTTGAGGAAATTCATAATTTGGTATATTTTGGGACCTTGTTGGTTGGAAGATTGATTTGGATTTCTATAATTGTTGGGATTTGAGTAGTTGAAAGGATAATTAGTAGAATTTTTGGTGTTGAAAGGGTTATTGTTGGAATTCATTTTACTAAAAAGATGTTTAGAGCTAAAAAAAGAGCTTATTGGGGGCTAAATAAAAAAATTTAAGGGAAAAAGGTCCCAAAAAAATTGTGTCCAAATCAAATGTAAGAAATCTCTATTTATAGACAAAAAAAATGATGAATTTTGGTGAAAAATTAATTTAAAAAATTAATTTATTATGAAATAATTGATCCCAAATAATTAGGATGAGATAAAAATCTGAAAAATCTCAATAGTCAATAAGATTTCCCGAAGTGTTTTACGCGGCCCTCACTCCCTCCTCATTCTATGTATTGAATCTTTTCAACACCAAATAATTCACCTCACTTTCAACACCTCATTATAATCATTATACCACTTATAATTTTTTTAAGTACCCCATTGTAAATGGTCTTCGAGACATATGCTTGAAAGAATATGGATTAAAAAAGTTTGTCGTGTGACGGTGATAATGCAAGTGCAAATTATGTTGCCCTCACATATATAAATTAGAGGAATAAGTTATTAAAATTGTCATATTACTTTGTTAAAAAGAGAGTTCACGGTGAACTTATTTTGGTTGTATTAGTCACTACTAAGTGTCAATTTTGTATTTGATAATGAACTTATTTTATAATATAATAAAAATCATGTCATTGTTTTGTATGAATTACGTAAAACTTGTAAGTTGTTTGAAAAGTAGAGCATAAAATAGATTAAATAAATTGTATCATTTGAAAAAAAAATAATAGCAGAAAATACAACAAAAAATATGATAGCGAAAAATACATAGATGAATATAATATTTAAAGAAAATGTCATAAATCGATCAACCAAACCGAACTAATGGTTTCATTTTTGAAAAATACTAAAAATCAAACCAAATCAAATCGATGGAATTATCATTGATTCCGATATTTGTTTGACCAAAAATTTGTCCAAACTAAATCGATTATACCCATGTCTATAAAATATATATATATTGTTTTTCATAAGTTCGTCATTTTTACATTATTTTTTATCAATAAATTTTTTTAAAAGATAATTATACTAAATAAAATTCATACACATAAAAAAATATTTAATTTTCAATGTCAAGAGTTAAATTTATATTACTTTTTATCTTCAAAATAAAATCATAATAACTATAATATATTAATTTAAGTTTAATTAATATAAAAAAATGTTGGTAATTTTTGAATTATTTAATTTAATATTTTTTAATATCATAAAAATAAAAAATAAAAAACATATAATATGCTAAAAATATTTTTTGCACTTCAATTTTATTTAAATTGTTTTTTTATAAACAAATCACTTAAAAATCTATTGAAGCATTCATATACAAAATAAATATTTGTCACTATTTCATTAATTAATTAAATTAGAATATTAAGTATATAATAATAAATTAAGTTAAATATAAATCTAAAAAAACATTGGATTTCCGACAAAACGTTTTTACATTATTTTTAAAGTATTAGTGTCGGTTTAATTTATGTTTTGGATATTGGAGACATTTGACTACATTTTCGAAAAAACAATACACTAAAAGAGTGTTCTGCTTTTTTATTTTATCCAAAATATTTATTACTCAATTTAAACATTACAACACAAATTTATATAAGCAAGTATCACTCGATTATTTTCAATTCATCAAAATAAAATACATAATAAATATATGTTATTGATCAATATAAAAAGAAACACATAACAAATATTTGAAAATAATAATTATAAATTATAATATGAAAGAAATATTTGTACTGGAATATTAAAAAAAAATGAAACACACATTTAACATTTGATAAATATTTTAAAACATGGGATGAATATTTATGATTCATTTATATATAAATAAATGACAAGTATTTTTTATTGATTAATATAAAATTAATTTAAAAAATTATAATTGATGAATAAAAATATATCGAAACACATATTTCTGATTGATACCTAAAAATATTGACATATATTTTTACTTGGTAAATATTAAAAAAAACACAAGACATTCCATCCACCTGACTACTAGATAAAAAAAATACTGGATAAATTTTTCATCAATAATCTATTTTAAAAAGTACGAAACAAACATTGTTTTTTATCAATATAAAAGAAATAAAACTTAAGACAAATATTTGAATCATGACATGTTCAATAAATATAAATAAAAAAAATACAAGACAAATATTTGAATAATGAGATTTTTAATAAATATATAAAAAAATACAAGATAAATATTTGAATCATGACATCTCTAATTGATAAGCATTATAATGTTTCAGATACTTTAATTGAAAGGATAGAAAAAGTATAATATGTTACTTGTCCTTCTTTAAAACTTGAAATTAAAACTCTCAATGGACAACTAATTTGTGAGACTTCATTATCTTGTACTTGTTCTAGCTCTTCAAGTGATAGAGGAACGATTTTTAAGAAAAACCCTTATGTCAGTAGGAGAAATAGAAACAGTATTTCATCTAAAGCTATTTGCCTTTGTTGTGGTGATAAGGGTCACATTAGGCCTCTTTGTAATGTTAGGGACGTTCAAGTTCCCAATGGTAAAATGACATGGATTACTAAGTGTACCTCAACTAACCCTAAATGACCCACTAGTTAGGGACCTAAATTGCCAATTTGATTGTTGCAAGTATTAGATTTAATTATTAGATTTAATTCATATTTAAGTTTGTTAGATATTAGATTTAAATATTAGATTTGATTCATATTTAAGTTTGTTAGATATTAGATTTAAATATTAGATTTGATTCATATTTAAGTTTGTTAGAGGCTTATAAATAGGGTGTCAATCATTGTAACTTTTAATCATTTTTGTAGCCATCATTCTCTGAATAAGAATATTTCCATTCATCATATATTCTACCTTTGCACCAACAATTGGTATCAGAGCCTGGTTCAGATTCATTGGGAAACACGGGAAACACGAGTGAACGTGAGGTCTTGTGTGTTTGATTTTGATTCTTAGATTCGTGTTGAATCTTGAACAAAATCTGATCAGAATTTTAATTCTGTGGGTTGGGAAACACTGTGTGAGAAATCTGAGTGTATTGTGCAAGGTAGAAAGATGAACGGAAACGGCAACATGAACACCAAACTTCCAGTATTTGACGGTAAAAACTGGAATCGTTGGATGATCCAAATGCGTGTACTGTTCGGTGCTCAAGATGTTCTAGATCTTGTCACTGATGGTTATGTTCCGGTAGCAGCAGATGCGACGGATGAACAGAAAAACACGCAGAAGGAAGTAAGGAAGAAGGATCAGAAAGCATTGTTCTTCATTCATCAATGTGTTGATGTAAATGTGTTTGAGAAGATTGCAGATTCAACGACAGCAAAGGCTGCGTGGGACACACTGGTTAGATGTTATGGTGGTGACGCATCAGTGAAGAAGGTGAAGCTTCAGTCCTTGAGAAAGCAATATGAGAATCTCAACATGAAGAATAATGAGAAAGTTTCTGAATACATCTCCAGAGTGATTCTGATCACTAATGAGATGAAAGCGTGTGGAGAAACTCTTTCTGAAGAAACAATCATGGAGAAGGTATTGAGATCCCTTACCTCTCAATTTGATTACATTGTGGTAGCAATAGAACATTCCAAAGATCTGAGCACCATGAGAATTGAAGAGCTGCAGAGCAGTCTAGAAGCGCAAGAGTTGCGTTTGACTGAGAGAACTTCTGAAAGGGAAGTAGAGCAGCAGGCTCTGAAAGCAACTTCTGATAGGAGGTATCAGAAGCAGTCAGAAGCCAGGAGAAGATCTGATGGTGGTCAGAAGTCAGAAAGCTCAACCTCTGATAGAAAAAAAAATGCTCAGAAGGGAAAAGAGAAGTATGACAAGAAGAAAATCCAATGTTACTGCTGTAAGAAGTTTGGTCACTTTGCTAGAGACTGTTGGTCAAACAAGGAGAGAAAATCAGAAGAAGCAAATATAGCCAGAAGTTCTGATGACGAATCTGTGCTATTGATGGCCTCTGAATCTGATGATATGGATCTGATAGACTGGTGGTATATGGACACTGGTTGTTCAAATCATCTTACTGGAAACAAGAAATGGCTGGTTGACTTTGACTCTGAAAAGAGGACAAAGATCAGATGTGCTGATGACAAATATCTTAATGCAGAAGGTATGGGAAATGTCAGAGTGACTCTGAACAATGGGAAAACAGCATTGATTCAGAACGTGTGGTATGTACCTGGCATCAGAAGCAATCTGATGAGTGTGGGACAATTAATTGAGAAAGGTTTCTCAGTTACCATGAAGGACAATCTTCTGAAGCTGTACGACTGTAATCAGAAGTTGATTATGGAGTCAGAACAGGGAAGGAATAGAACATTCAAGGTGAATGTCAGAACTGCAGACTCAGAATGTCTTAGTGCAACAAGTGCTGAGAAGGAGAGTGAGCTGTGGCACAGAAGATTTGGTCATTTGAATTTCAGAAGCTTAAAACATCTGAATTCAAAGAAGTTGGTACATGGAATTCCTGCAATTAAGAAGCCTGAAAAGTCATGCAAAGTTTGTATGGAAGGAAAACAACCACGATTGCCATTTGCGTCAGAAACTGCTCCAAGAGCAAAACATGCCTTGGGAGTTGTACATTCTGATGTGTGTGGTCCATTTCCAGTAGCATCGATGGGAGAGAATAAATACTTTGTGTTATTTGTTGATGAATTCACAAGAATGACATGGGTATCCCTTATTAAGTTCAAACACGAGGTGTTTGATGAATTCAAGAAGTTCAGAATGAAGGCTGAGAATCAGAGTGGTCAAAAGCTGAAGATTCTTAGAACTGACGGTGGAGGTGAGTATAACTCCAAAGAGTTCCAGAAGTTCTGTGAGGAGAATGGAATTGAGCATGAGGTTACTGCTCCTTATACCCCTCAACACAATGGTCTTGCTGAAAGAAGAAACCGAACTTTGCTTGATATGGTGAGAAGCATGCTAAAGGAGAAGAAGCTTCCTCAGAAGCTCTGGGGAGAAGCTGTTGCCACCGCAACGTATGTACTCAACCGATGTCCTACGAAGAAGTTGAAGGAAATAGTTCCAATACAGAAGTGGACTGGAGATAAGCAAAGTGTTAGTCATCTGAAGGTGTTTGGTTCTGTTTGCTATAAACATGTTCCAGAAGCCAGAAGACAGAAGCTGGATGATAGAAGCAAAGTGATGATTCTGATAGGGTACCACAGTACAGGTGCATACAAGCTCTATTGTCCAGAAACCAATAAAATTGAATTCAGCAGAGATGTGATTGTGAAGGAATCAGAAGTTTGGAATTGGGAAAAGTCTCAATCTGATTCTGATGTTAGAACTTCTGAAGAAAGGTCAGAGTTCAGAATTTCTGAGGTTGGAGTAAACTCTGACGTTGATTCTGACTCTGATAGTGATCCAGAATCTGATGTTCCAGACTCTGATGTTCCAGACTCTGATGTTTCAGACTCTGATGATCCAGACTCTGATGACCCAGACTCTGATGGTAATCCAGATTCTAGTGGCAATTCAGACTCTGGAAATATGCCAGCCCCTGAAGATGGTCAAAGCTCTGGAGGAAGTCAACCATCTGAAGCTAGAAACTCTGAAGCTCAAGACTCTGAACAAGTTCAGAGACCACAAAGAATCAGAAACATCCCCAGAAGATATGCAGAATTTGACATGCTGAAAGACACTGAAGTAGACTCTGAAGGAGAAGTTATTCAGTGTGCCATGTTAGTAGACTCTGAACCCATAAGTACAGAAGAGGCTCTTAAGCAGAAGCTCTGGCTGAAGGCCATGAAAGAAGAACTTGATGCTATAGAGAGAAACAAGACTGGAAGTTCTGAACAAGAGATAGCCAAGTTCAAGAAAGTTCTGATGAATGAATTCGAAATGACTGATCTAGGCAAAATGACATACTTTCTAGGGATGGAGTTCAGATACTCTGAGAAAGGTATTATTTTGCATCAGCTCAAGTATGAATTAGAACTTCTGAAGAGATTTGATCTGAAGAATTGTAAGATTGCTGTTACTGCATGCCAAGCTGTGTGGATTCTGAATCTATTGCAGGATCTGAAGATTAAAGTAAACAAACCTCTGAAGCTGATGATTGACAACAAGTCTGCAATCAATCTTGCCAGAAACCCAGTGTTGCATGGGAGAAGCAAGCACATTGAGACCAAGTATCATTTTCTGAGACATCAAGTTCAGAGGGGAGTGTTAGAAGTTGTACACTGCAGCACTCAGAAGCAGTTGGCAGATGTTCTGACGAAAGCTATCAAGACTGATCAATTTCTCAGATTAAGGGATGGAATTGGTGTTACAAGTTTTGATGGAATATGAATTAAGGGATGGTATTAGATTTAATTATTAGATTTAATTCATATTTAAGTTTGTTAGATATTAGATTTAAATATTAGATTTGATTCATATTTAAGTTTGTTAGATATTAGATTTAAATATTAGATTTGATTCATATTTAAGTTTGTTAGAGGCTTATAAATAGGGTGTCAATCATTGTAACTTTTAATCATTTTTGTAGCCATCATTCTCTGAATAAGAATATTTCCATTCATCATATATTCTACCTTTGCACCAACAGCAAGAAAGTATTTCTTCGGTAAAAAGATCATGGTTTCTAGATAGCGGATGTTCACGGCACATGACATGATATGCTTCCATGTTCATCAAGTTCAATGAGAAGGAAAGCGGTCACGTCACATACGGGGACAATACGAAAGGTAAAATTCTTGGTGAAGGTATTGTGGAAAATCCCTCCACAATTACCAATGAAAATGTGTTTTTAGTCAAAGGGCTTAAACACAACTTACTTAGCACTGACCAATTATGTGACAAAGGTTATTTTGTAGTTTTTGATACTCTTAGTTGTGTAATTGAGCATAAGGAGAGTAAAGACCTTGCGTTTAAGGGTTTTAGGATTGATAATGTTTATATGCTTGATATAGATGATGTGTTAATGCAATTAAGTGTTTAGTGGCGTAGGTGCTTAAGTCATGTACATTTCAACTTATTAAATAAAATGGCATCCAATAATATATTGATTAGTCTTCCTAAAATGAAAATTTTAAAAGACAAATTATGTGATCCTTGACAAATTGGAAAGCAAACGAGAGTGTCATTTAAATCGAAAAAGGTTGTTTCGACATCAAACACTATTGAACTTCTCCATCTAGTCTTGTTTGACCCTTCACATACAAGAAGTTTAAGAGGCAACTATTACGGGTTTGTGATTGTTGGTGACTATTCTAGATTCACTTGGACGTTATTTTTAGCCCATAAGGGTGAAACTTTTAAGGTTTTCGTTGATTTTGCTATGCTTGTCCAAAATATTTTTAGTTTAAAAATTATCAATCTCTGTAATGATCATGGTGGTGAATTTGTTAACCATCAATTTCAAAATAATTTCACCGAAAATGGGATTGATCATAACTTTTCATGTTTGAGAACTACACAATAAAATGGTGTTGTTGAGTGTAAAAATCGTGTTTAAGAAGAATTGGCCCGAACCATGATTAGTGAAATGAGCCTACCTAAGTACGTTTGGGCAGATGCGATTAATACTACATGCCATATCTTAAATAAGGTGATCATTCGACTCATCCTAGAGAAGACACCCTATGAGTTACTTAAAGGTAGAACATCAAATATTTCTTACTTTCGCGTTTTCAGTTGCAAATATTTTATTTTAAATAATGAAAAGGACAATATTGGTAAATTCGATGCTAAGTCCGATGAAGGGATATTCTTAGGGTACTCATCTACAATTAAAGCTTATAGGATTTACAATCATATAACTACTTCAGTAGAAGAGTCCATTCATATTTTTTTTATGAGTTCTCACCCCAAAATATGGGGAAAGGTATTTGTTATGATGTTTTCGGTGTGATCATGGAAAAACTGATCAACGATGAAAGTTCCAAAGAGGATCCCCCTCATTCACCAAAAGATAAGGACATTAAGGAAGATAAATACGAAAGCTTAAATGAGGATGAAAAACAAGAGACCTCAAATCAGCTACCTCAATATTGGACAATCGCAAAAGATCATCTGTTAGATCAAATTTTATGAGACATCAAAAGAGGTGTAAGTATTTGGTCACATGTTAATAATTTACGTAAGTACTTTGATTTCATTTATCATATTCAACCTAATTAGATATTTGATGCTTTATTCTACGAGGGATGATTACTTGCTATGTAAGAATAACTTATCCAATTTTAACATAACAACATTTGAGACCTTGTCCCGCATCCAGTTTATAAAATTGTCATTGGCACAAGTTGAAGGAATTGACTACGAGGAGACTTATAATCATGTAGCTTGTTTATAAGCTATTAGACTCATTTTGGCATTCGCTTGCTGCCTAGACTTTAAGCTCTACTAAATGAACGTTAGATCTCCTTTTCCTAATGGTCATATAAAGGAAAAGGTGTATGTCTCACAACTTCCAGGTTTTGAGGATCATGATAATCCTAATCATATTTTTAAGTTAAAAAGTGTCATCTATGGCCTCAAGCAAGCTCCAAGAGCTTGGTATGAGAGATTGAGTGGACTTTTGATCAAACAGGGATTCATCCATGGGAAAGTGGACACCCTTTGTTTATAAGACATAAGTAAACGCATATTCTCTTAGTTAAAATTTATTTTGGTGATATTATTTACGGGTCTACTAATGAATATCTTTTTCGAGAATTTGCAAGTTCGATGTATGGAAAATTTGAGATGTCTCTTATGGGAGAGCTGATATATTTCTTATGATTGCAAATCAAGCAAGCCGAAGAAGGCACTTTCATAAGTAAAACAAAATACTGCTTAGAGCTTCTCAAGAAGTTCGATATGAAAGATTCAAGGAGTATCTTAACACCCATGACCTCAAATGTTCTTATTGACAAAGATGAAAAAGGATAGGATTTCGACATAACCAGGTATGAAGTTATAATTAGTTCCTTACTCTATTTAATTGCGAGTAGGTCGGATATCAAGCATCACCTAAGAAATCCCACTTTAAGATCGTAAAATGTATTTCGAGATATCTTAATGGAACCTCTCATCATGGTCTTTGGTATCTTAAAGGTATTGTTTGTAGCTTTAGAGGTTTTTCTTATTTCGATTTCGCATGTGTAATTCGGATAGGAAAAGTACTAGTGGTACATGTCACTTATTTGGAAGCTGTTTAATTTCTTGGCACATTAAGAAGCAACATAGTATTGCTCTTTCTACTACCGAGGTTGAATATGTAGCCGCTGATAGTTGTTCTGCACAAGTCTCGTGGCTAAAGTAAATATTATTAGATTATGATTTAAAACTTTGTTGTGGAAAATTGGATGTTATGTTTAAAAATATGTTGACACTAAAAGTCAACTTATTGATATTTTTACAAAACTATTATCATCGGATCCCTTTCACAAGATTTATAGGGATTTGAGAGTATTAGACTCTTCGTACTTTAAATAGAATGAAGGTTTTGTTTAGTTTCATTTGCTATGTATATTTTTTTCACTAACACTATTTTGCAGCAAATTATAACGTTTGTCGTCTACATTGGTATGTCTTTATAATTCTTGTATTCGGTTTTATTTCATTGTATGTGTTTGTTCTAGAGTTGTGCATTGGTTTGCTTATTCCTTTCTTAACTTACTCATTCATCTCTAGCATATGTTTTTATTCTTCTTCTTTGTATTTAAGTCTTTTTAAATGTGTATTACCAATTATGTGCATTTAAGCATTTGTATAATTGTCCATGTAGTATTTATGATTGTCAATGCATTCATTTACATAACATTTTGATCATTTAATTGTTTGTTGTTGAATGTTGGTGTTGCATATCTATTTGCTTTTTGTTGCATGTAGCATGGAAATCTTCGTGTTCTATACCTGATCTTTGTTGTTGTATATTCTCCTTAGTTGTTTAGCTCTGAATTTATTTGTTTTTAGATTGGTTATTTGGTTTTTAGATGCAATTCGATCTATCTCTTTTTGATGTTGTCATAGGGGGGAAATTGTAATATGAGTCTAGAATTGTTTTATGTGTTTTATGTTTTGTTTTGTGTGCAAAGTTTTAGGGGGAGCACAAAGTGTTTTTTTCTTTTAGCTCAAAGTCGACTCAATTTCAAGTGAAAGCTTGTCGGACATCAAGAAGGGGGAGAATGTAGTTGTGTGTCCCTAATACATTCAATGGGAGAGCCCTAATACGATGGTTTTGTTGCTTATCTTATCACTTTCTTTTTCATTTACTTTCTTATATTTAGTCTCCTTCATAATTGCACATCCTCTATGGATCAAGTTTTTTAAACAATTCATCTATAGCATGCATAAACAAATAGTTGTGTCTGAACCTGGTCATGATGCTTTTAGTCAATTGCATGAGTTATTGGAATAAGAACCAGGTATGTTATTGATTCAAGTTAAGTGCAAAGAAAAATCTCAAATTATTTTGAAAACCTTGAACAATTGAGATTTTGTGTACATGATTCGAATCATGTGCATATCCTGACTCTAATCAAATTGAACATAGGCAAACCAAAATTTTCCAAACACTCTAAATTGAATCAAAATTTACACTTGATTTGAATCAGGAAGCCTTGTGATTCGAATCAGACTTTACACTTGATTAGAATCAAAATTATTCGGGTCACCTCTGCTTGATTTGATTCAAATAAGTCTTTACACGTGATTCGAATCAGACAATTTTGTTTCCATATTTCTCTTTTGCCCTGTTTGAATTGATTCAAATCAGAATTTACACTTGATTCGAATCACTGGGTTTCTGATTCGAGACAGTCGTTGTTCTTCATCGAATCAGCTGAGAATGGGTCAAAATCAGTTTACGTTCTTGTTCCACTTCACTTGCTCATTTGACTTAAATCATGAAATATTCTTAATTAGAATCTAACTAACTTTTTCCATCCATTTTTGTGCTTAATGACAATCACATATAAAATCTTTTTGTCATCATTTTTCATGTAATATTTTCATAATCAACATTGTGATTTTTTGTGAAACTAACACCCTCTCACTTTTGAAAGTTCAAAAACTCTTGCAACGAAACTCTTACATCTTCAACTTCAGTTTGATTTTAGATCTTAATAAAGAGAGATTTGTAATTGATTGAAGGAGACGATATCTTGAAACTAATTATTCTTGAAGATTTGGTTGAGCTTTTCAGGTAGCTTGATAGATTGATATTATTGTCATTGGTGCTGACAAATTATAGTGAAAGAATGAGGCTCTTCTCTCCTGATTGCCTTGGTAGTGATTGTGTGAAAGGTTACATACAAGGCAAAGTTCTTTTCAAATCTTCAGAAAATTCATTGCTCAAGGAATCGGTTGTTGGTGTAAGCCCTAGAGGCCAACACTTTTGGTACTTGTATCGAATTATTTATTAATAATAAAATGTTTTTTTCTTTACTATGTTTGTTTAATAAAGTCCCTAGAATAGCTAGTCCGTTTAATGTATCAAGTGTGACTTAATCATGAGATCCCATTAAACATAAGGACACTATTCTGAAAGTATCCGGAGTCGATCTTTATTGTAAAATAGGATAACATTAAAGCATTAAGACTATTATGTATATAGATTGATGATCGCATCTCATGGATCATGGATAAGGAGTTATCAAGTCTTAAACATAGGTATGAATATTAAGAGTAATATTTATACTGGATTGAACCGCTATGAGAATACTATATAGAATGTTATGCAAAGTGTCATAAGTTATTCTCATGGCGATAATGGTGTATACCACCCTTCGACCTAAAACCACTATGGATCCTAGATGTAGAGTCGAGTGCCTTATTGCTGGTCAAACGTTGTCCGTAACTAGATGACCATAAAGACAGTTGATGGGTACTCCACGAAGCATGCTGAGGGACATGAGTGACCTAGATGGAATTTGCCCATCCTGCTTAACAGGATAAATGTCTACGGGCCCAATATTGAACTGACAAGGATGACACGGTCTATGCCTTATGTTCAATATAGACATAAGGGCAAAAGGATAATTGTACACATAAGTATTATCACAAAAGGATTTGTCAGATCACATGACATTTTCGTGTCTTGGGTAGTAGTGATGTGTTGCTAGATACCGCTCACTGTTTATTATGTTAAACACGTGATTTAATATAATTGCCAATGTCGCGAAAACCTACAGGGTCACACACAAAAGAACGGATTAATGAGAGATAGAGTAACTAAGGAACACCGTAAGGTACGGTGCACTTAAGTGAATTGTAGAACATCGTAAGGTACAGTGTACTTAAGTAGAATACAAAATATGGTAACATACCACACACTTAAGTAATTTTGGCATATCATAAGATATGGGCCACATACACTTAAGTGGATTTTTTAGCTTGTAGCCCACACAAGTGGTTCTATAAATAGAACCCTTGTGCAGAAGCATTTGTGCAGTGGTAATTTTGTTTCTCTTTCTCTCTCACTCAAAGCCTTCATTCGTAGCAGCTAGCACTGAGATTGAAGGAATTCGTTCGTGTGGACTGAGTAGAGGCATTGTCACCATTCAACGTTCGTGATCGTTTCGTAGATCTGCATCAAAGGCTTCAATCGCCACAAGAGGTAACAATTCTATCACTGATCATGCACGTTCGTAAGGATCACTAAAGGAGATTTTTTTAAATCCCGTTGCGTTTCGGATCACTCTTCTCCTTCAGTGGTATCAGAGCCACTTACGAAACCATGCATCTGATAGTTGTTTATTTTCTGTATTTTCTGTATTAATACGATTAAAAGACAGAATGAATCAAAGAATAAACGAGTAATTAAATTTGGCACCATGTGTGTACGATTTGGATTATTGATTTTGACTATGCTTCAGAATCCGACGTTAGTATAGTGAAGCAGCGATACATTGATCGTCCATAGGTTACGTAATTAAGATCGATCAAGTTATATATATGATATAAGTAATCCTGATGAAAAATATGGTATATATGATATATTGTTTCTGTTTCGTTCATTCAAACACTTAATGGTTGTTTTCCTTTGAGCGATCAATGGTCATTTGCTTCTTGATCCGACATTAGTATGGTGAAGCAATGGCGTGTTGATCAATCATACTGAATTAACAATCAAGGTGTGTTTAACGGTCTGAAATTGGTGCATTAGGGTTCATGACGGCACAAGAGTTGTGCTTTAAAGTATCAAGTGTTGATGCGAAAAACGACGTCGATTTCAAATGAATTATTCATTAAAATTTTGCGTCGGGGCGCTGCCCCTAACAACCCCGAAAGGGGGCACTTCCCCCTTGACCCCCGTCCACTGACCGGGCAGCGGAACCCCCGGCTAACTCTACGTAGTGTGATCGGTCGTCGAAATTTAATTTGGTTTTAATTAATTAACAGAATTTAAATTAATAATAATGTATTTATTATTATTGTCTTGTGGTGATTGATTATGGCTTTAGTTTTCCTTTATTTTGTTTTGGGATTTTAAAATACGACTTGCGTGTCGTGCCTCTCTTTTAATCTCTTAATGTAACTTCTTTTCTCATCTCACTCCCTCGTATGTAAAACGAGTTTCTTTTATGTAATGTAATATTATGAAGAAAGAGAAGAATACAATATCAAAGGAGGACAACCTTGAAGACCTTGCTTGGAGAAGCTTAGATCGTTATTAGGTTAACTTAGGTTCTCTCATTGGCTTGGGAGAACAATTGTGCTAGGGGCCATAACTATTTCATTATGTATGTTGATGCATGTGAATGTATGTTGATGCAAATGAGAGGCGATTTATATGATAAATAATCCGGTGAGATCAGAATAATTGCAAATTCCCTCAAATTAAATATTAAGTTTATGCTTTCCAAGTTTTAGCACTCATCAAGACTAGTATCGAATAATGTAGGTTTCGCCTACGTGAGGTGCATATTCTATATTAGTAAGGTGCGATGGGATAATTGTAATATCCAATTGCTAAAATAATGGGTCAAACTTAACTAAACAAATTATAATAAGATTATATATGTTTAGAAGCAAGAGTTGGAAACGATCCATGTGATGGATTGGAATAAGAAGTTATTCACCCAACTAAAATATTTGAGAGTTGTATTAGATATAATTGGAAGAAGTTCCTACCTAAATAACCTAGTTTTTTGTAATCCACCTACGTGGACTTAAAACAAAGTGAAATGTGGATCTCGGCCCACTAGAAAATCTTTCAACGGGATTTTCCAAATCAAATGGTGAGGGTCATTTGTTTTGAGTAAAATAGTGGGAGCATATTTAATTAAAGGCCTAATTAAATATGTTATTGATACTTATATTTTCATTATTTTCATGTAGATTACCATGACAACAAACACCTCTAACAATATTTTGCGATCAATCCTTGACAAGGAAAAATTGTCTGGGGCAAATTTTCTGGATTGGCACCAAAATCTGAGGATTGTCCTCAAACATGATAGAAAGTTGTATGACTTGGAGAAACCTGTTCCTGAAGAGGAACCTCCTAGTTCTGCACCTAAGGCAGAAAGAGATGCTTATAAGAAGCATGTCGATGATGCCAATGAAACTGCTTGCCTCATGCTAGCTACCATGAACTCAGAGTTGCAAAAGCAACATGAGAACATGGCAGTGTTCGATATGATCGAACACCTGAAGATGCTCTATCAAGAGCAAGCAAGGCATGAAAGGTTTGAAGTTTCAAAAGCCCTTTTTCAAGGCAAGTTAGCTGAGGGAGCCCCTGTAGGTCCCCATGTGCTCAAGATGATTGGGTATGTGGAGAACCTTGAGAGGTTGGGTTTTCCCCTCGGAAAGGAACTTGTGACTGATTTGACCTTGCAATCTTTGCCAGATAGATTCAGCCAATTTGTCCTTAATTTCAATACGAATTATATGGACAAATCTCTTCCTAAACTGCTAGCCATGTTAAGAACTGCTGAGCAGAATCTGAAGTCAAAAAGGAAGTCCATTCTGATGATCAGAAATGGAAAGAGACAAAACAAAAGACCCACCAAGCAGGGTGATAAAGGGAAAGGCAAGGAAGTTGCCAAACCCAAACCCACTGCTCCTGCTTTGAAGCCTAGTGGAGGCATAGAAAAGGAAGGCACCTGCTTCCATTGCGGTAAGACCGGACACTGGAAGAGAAATTGCCCAAAGTACCTGGAAGATAAGAAGAATGGAGTAGAGACTTCAACTTCAGGTATTTTTGTTATTGAAATTAATTTATCTACTTCTACATCATGGGTATTAGATACTGGATACGGTTCTCACATTTGTACCAATGTGCAAGGGCTAAAAAGGAGTAGAGATTTGGCAAAAGGTGAAGTTGACCTACGAGTTAGCAATGGAGCAAAGGTTGCTGCTTTAGCCGTAGAAACTTATGTATTGACTTTACCTAGTGGTTTAATAATTCCGTTAGAGAACTGTTATTATGTACCTGCAATTAGCAGGAATATTATTTTTATTTCTTGTTTAGACAAGTTTGGTTTTTCATTTATAATAAAGAACAATTTTTGCTCCATTTATTTGAATGATATATTCTATGCTACTATGCAAATGAACAATGGACTGTATGTCCTTGATCTTGAAATTCCTATTTATAACATTAATACTAAAACGATGAAACCTAATGAGTTAAATCCAACTTACCTTTGGCATTGTCGATTAGGCCACATAAATGAGAAATGCATTTCCAAACTTCATAAAGATGGACTCTTGGACTCTTTTGATTATGAATCATATGAGACATGTAGATCTTGTTTAATTGGAAAGATGACAAAGTCTCCATTCATAGGAAAAGGTGATAGAGCTAATGATCTTTTGGCCCTCATACATACTGATGTATGTGGACCATTGAACATACCAGCCAGAGGAGGTTTTCAGTACTTCATCACATTTACTGATGATTTCAGTAGATATGGTTATGTGTATTTAATGAAACACAAATCAGAGTCCTTTGAAAAGTTCAAGGAATTCAAGAATGAAGTACAAAACCAAATAGGTATGAATATTAAAACTCTTCGATCAGATCGAGACGGTGAGTATTTAAGCCTAGAGTTTGATGACCATCTGAAAGAGTGTGGGATCCTATCCCAACTTACTCCTCTTGGAACACCCCAATGGAACGGTGTATCTGAGAGAAGAAATTGAACCTTTTTAGACATGGTCTGATCCATGATGAGTCACGCCGATCTTCCAAACTCCTTTTAGGGACATGCACTATTGACAGCAACTTACACACTTAACCGTGTTCCATCCAGAAAGGTTGAGAAGACACCATATAAGATATGGAGTGGTAAGAAACCACATATGTATTACATGAAGATTTGGGGTTGCGAAGTTTATGTGAAACGATAAATTTCAACTAAGCTTGAGCCCAAATCTGACAAATGCTTATTTGTGGGATATCCTAAAGAAACAAGAGGGTGTTACTTCTACAATCCTTCTGAGGGCAAAGTGTTTGTCGCTCGAACTGGAGTTTTCCTATAAAAGGATTTTATTTCCAAAGGAATCAATGGGAGGAAAGTAGAGATTGAAGAAATTCAAAAATCACAAAGCATTGATACACCTATGGAGGAATTAGAGTAGGAAACACAAGTAGTTGTGGAAGAGCAACTTGCTCAAGTAGAACAAGACCAACGTAGGTCAAGCAGGATACGTCACCTACTTGAGAGATATGGATGTCTCATAACTGATCAAGGTGATGTATTACTCATGGATCAAGATGAGCATATGACCTACCAAGAGGCCATAACTGGTCTCGAGTCTGAGAAGTGGCTAGAAGCCATGAAATCTAAAATGGATTCCATGTACACAAACCAGGTTTTGACCTTGGTAGAGCCTCTTGTAGGAATTAACCCTATAGGATGCAAGTGGGTGTTCAAAAAGAAGACTGACATGGATGGTAAGGTACAAACCTATAAGGAAAGACTGGTTGCAAAAGGATATAAACAAATTCATGGGGTTGACTATGATGAAAACTTTTCAACAGTTGCAATGCTTAAATCTATTCGGACTTTACTTGTTATCGCTGCATATTATGATTAGGAAATATGGCAGATGGATGTCAAAACTGATTTCCTTAGTGGGAATCTTCTTGAGGATGTGTACATGACACAACCTGAAGGATTTGACATACCAAAAGGAGCCAAAAAGATATGTAAGTTACAAAGATAAATCTATGGATTGAAGCAAGCTTCCAGAAGCTGGAATCTTTGTTTTGATGAAACAGTAAAACAATATGGATTCATCAAGAATGAAGATGAGCCATGTGCCTATAAGAAGGTTAGTGGGAGCATGATCTTCTTCCTGGTATTATATGTAGATGACATATTACTCATTGGAAATGATGTCCCTAGCCTACAACAAGTAAAGTCTTGGCTGGGGAAATGCTTTTCTATGAAGGACCTGGGTGAAGCAGCCTATATATTAGGAATCAGGATCTATAGAGACAGATCACAAAAACTGCTTGGCCTAAGTCAGAGTACATACATAGACAAAATGATGAGACACTTTAATATGCATGATTCCAAGAAAGGATTCATACCTATGCAACATGGCATGTGTCTATCAAAAACACAATCCCCTTCAACTAAGGAAGAAAGGAATCGCATGAATAAGATTCCATATGCATCTGCAATAGGATCTATCATGTATCCCATGTTATGTACTTAACCATATGTTTCGTATGCTTTAAGTGTAACGAGTAAGTATCAATATGATCCCGGTGATGCTCATTGGATAGCTGTCAAGAATATCCTTAAGTATTTGAGAAGGACTAAGGACTCATTCTTGATATATGGAGGTCAGGAAGAGCTTGATGTAATTGGATACACCGATGCTAGCTTCCAAACAGATAAGGATGACTTTAGATCGCAATCTGGTTATGTGTTTTGCTTAAACGGTGGTGCTGTGAGCTGGAAAAGTTCAAAGCAAGATACAATTGTTGATTCTACAATCGAGGCCGAGTATATTGTTGCCTCAAGTGCAGCAAAGGAAGCTGTTTGGGTCAAAAAGTTCATTAGTGAACTTGGCATAGTTCCTAGCATTGTGGATCCCATTGGTCTCTATTGTGATAACAATGGTGCTATCGCACAAGCTAAGGAGCCTAGATCTCACCAATGATCCAAACACATACTTATGTGTTATCACCTCATTCGAGATATAATAGATAGAGGATATGTGAAAATATGAAGAGTACCTACATTTGACAATATTGCTGACCCACTGACAAAGCCTCTTGCGCAGCAGAAGCATGATGGCCATACTAGATCTATGGGCATTAGGGGTATGCCTGATTGGCTCTAGTGCTAGTGGGAGATTGTTGGTGTAAGCCCTAGAGGCCAATACTTTTGGTACTTGTATCGAATTATTTATTAATAATAAAAGACTTTTTTCTTTATTATGTTTGTTTAATAAAGTCTCTAGAATAGCTAGTCCGTTTAATGTATCAAGTGTGACTTAATCATGAGATCCCATTAAATATAAGGACACTATTCTTAAAGTATCCGGAGTCGAGCTTTATTGTGAAGTGGGATAACATTAAAACATTAAGACTATTATGTATATAGACTGATGATCACATCTCATGGATCATGGATAAGGAGTTATCAAGTCTTAAACATAGGTATGAATATTAAGAGTAATATTTATAATGGATTGACTCGCTATGAGAATACTATATAGAATATTATGCAAAGTGTCATAAGTTATTCTCATGGTGATAATGGTGTATACCACCCTTCGACCTGAAACCACTATGGACCCTAGATGTAGAGTCGAGTGCTTTATTGTTGATCAAACGTTGTCTGTAACTGGATGACCATAAAGACAGTTGATGGGTACTCCACGAAGCATGCTGAAGGACATGAGTGACCTAGATGGAATTTTCCCATCCTGCTTAACAGGATAAATGTCTATGGGCCCAATATTGAACTGGACAAGGATGACACGGTCTATGCCTTGTGTTCAATATAGACATAAGGGCAAAATGGTAATTGTACACATAAGTATTATCACAAAAGGATTTGTCAGATCACGTGACATTTTCGTGTCTTGGGTAGCAGTGATGTGTTGCTAGATATCGCTCACTGTTTATTATGTTAAACACGTGATTTAATATAATTTCCAATGCCGCAAAAACCTACAGGATCACACACAAAAGAACGGATTGATGAGAGATAGAGTAACTAAGGAACACCGTAAGGTACAGTGCCCTTAAGTGAATTGTAGAACATCATAAGATACAGTGTACTTAAGTAGAATACGAAATATGGTAAGGTACCACACACTTAAGTGATTTTGGCATATCATAAGATATGGGCCACATACACTTAATTGGGCTTTTTAGCTTACAGCCCACACAAGTGGTTCTATAAATAGAACCCTTGTGCAGAAGCATTTGTGCAGTGGTAATTTCATTTCTCTCTCTCTCTCTCTCTCTCTCTCACACACACACACACACACACTCAAAGCCTTCATTCGTAGCAGCTAGCACTAAGATTGAAGGAATCCGTTCGTGTGGACGGAGTAGAGGCATTGTCACCATTCAACGTTCGTGATCGTTTCGTAGATCTGCATCAAAGGTTTCAATTGTCACAAGAGGTAACGATTCTATCACTGATCATGCCCATTCGTAAGGATCACTAAAGGAGATTTTTTTTTTAAATTTCGCTGCATTTTGGATCGCTCTTCTCCTTCAACAGTATGATCAAGAGGTGATTGCTACACACGAAGGCTTGAAGCATGTTGTTGGTAATAGAAGATTCAAGAAGAATCAATCAAGTAAAAATTACGTAGAAGAGTTTGACATTACGCTGTATACAAGTCAAGATCCATATATGAGATTTTATTTTTCTCAAAATTATTGTAGATTAATGATTGTATGAACTCTTACAATATTTGTCAAAATAAAAAGCAATAATGCAGGTTCCAATGGGAAACCATTGAATAGTGCACATAGGAAAAGCGAGGACGAATGTCGAAGCGCTATAAAACTCGATGTACTCTCGATCCCTTACTCTTGCATTTAATTTTTATAGGATTTTCATGCTTAGGTATTCCAATTCCAGCATAGTTTATAGTTTATTCAATTGGTAATAATTTATTACATAAGGTTAGGTTTTGTTAGAATTTGTGCCTAATCGAGTTGAATTGGTGATTAAATTCTAAGAAACAATTAAGATTCGAATTCATTGATATTGAATCATTGTATAAACACATCTGATGGAATATACAACTAAATCAATTTAATACCTTTGTGTATCATCATAAAACCATCCATTGGTATTTGTAGATTGATTAAGCATTAATGTAATCAAGTTTCAATAAAAATATAATTTTCATATTTTTACTTCAAACATTCCGCGCGCACATTTGTAAAACCTCTAATATTCAGTTTTTGAAAAAAACGGTTGAATTTTTTTATGAGAGTTTATTCACCCCCCCCCCCCCCCCCTCTAAATTATTTTTCTACTACCATATTATCATCCAACAGGCTGGGTGACCAATCTCAATTTGGGCGTCCATGCCCAATTTAGGCGACCGAGCCTAATTCGGGCGACTAAGCTCACTTCGAAAGCTCGCCAATATTGTTGCACTTATTTGCAGATAATCCCTTTTTAGGCCCAATAAATTTATCCAAGAGCATGATTGAGTTTTGTACATATAAGGACTAATTTGACACTAAGTTGTCAAATACATGGATTAAGTTAATGAATATGGTGTTGCTGATATGTGTTGGAACTTATTTGGTAGAATTTGAATACGATTATAGACTAATTTAATAGTATGTTGTCAAATACAATTACAAAAATGATAAATTTATTTCTTGTGTTTATGAATGATGAATGTAGATAAATTTAAGCAATAAAAACTTCTCAACCAAAATGATTTATCAACATAAGACTTTTTTCTAACTACACTATTTATCAGACATAATATTTAAAACAACATTCAAAATATTCATACAATTGAATCCAATAAAACATTTAAAATGCAGTGATCACTCAAAATCTAAAGACATAAACATATCATATATATATATATATACAAAATTCTGAGATTTAAAGGTGAGAAAAACACAGGGGGAAACTAAAGAAAATAGTGAAGAGGTTTACACAAAGAATTTATCCTATCTCACCATATTAACTAGAAGTTACACTTAGAAATTTTCACTATAATTAATCTTGATTATAATCAACCACTAAGACTATCCAATCCTAGATTTCATTGCCTTAAACCTGTAAGAACTTCATTGTCTCACAATAAAGGCTTTTATTGCTTCAACTAGAGGACTTGTAGAATTACAAATATGTGTATTTATAACAACTCACACACAAAGGTAAGATAAATAAAACTTAAATTACAAGTAAATAACTTTTTTAAGAAAGAGTAGTCATTAAAACACTTTTAGATGTGTTGTTCTTTGCTAATATAATAATGGAATGCAAAACATAATAAATTATTCATAATGTTGTTTAAAATTTTTTCAATGATCCAAAAAAAATTGTAACCTTTGTAGTGATATATTGTTAGGACCCATAATCGAGGCAGAATATGCATCACCTCAATAGGTGCCTGCCTCATAATGTGTCTCCCTCATATAGTTGATATAGTAGGGGGTTCACCCTAAAGTGAAACATGGACTACAATGCTTACTTAGCACATAATTACACGTATGAAGTCATGCTCATGACTCCCTAAGAAGTAAGCAGTCAACATCTTCCATAGTAAAGAAAGACCGGTTACTACTTATTGTTGACACGCCGCAGCGTATGACAGATGTCAGAGTAGTAAAAAAGTATTGATCCTGAGAGACCAATGATTAATTATCGATTTCTATCATATCTATGTAAAGCTAGAGCAACCGATTAGTGAAAAATAAGACGACTTAAGTGAAAAAGCATTTAAGTTAAAATAGCTTAATTGAATGAAAATATAACTAACCGTGCATAGGGTTATGACTCATATCTTAGACATCTCCACATGACTTAAGCACTTCTATTACGAGTATTTTGACTCAGTCTATAGAAAAATATATTATTATGCCAATACCTACTTTCGTCAGCCTATTGCCATACCTTTAACGAATGGGACGCTCGTCGACTTTCACTCGCGTAGAAACGTTCGTTAGTGGTCATTATTACATTTACACAACTATTTAAAAAACTGCTTTTCGATTTTCGCATCTTGCCTTTCAGCGTAAGGAAAACGCCTAAAACACTCCTACTTTCATAGCGAGATTTGAGTTGAAAATTCAGATTTTTAAAACAAAAATGATAGAATTCTCGTAAGTAGCTTAAGTTCATATGAATAGACATATGATAAAGTCTAGAAAAACTATGAATTATAAAAAGTAATCCACCTGAACTATATGAACAAAATGGAAATCATAAACATTACTTTCATTTTTGATGTCAATACATTGTAGTATTTATCTTAAAGAGCTTGTAACTATTTTCTCCATGTTAATTTGAAGCATTGCTTATACATTTTTTTTAATCCATTTCTTTTTACTGGTTAAAGAAAATAAGGTTCTAACTGCCATCACTTTTTAAATTATGAAATATTAACTTTTATATAAAATAATTAATTAAATTATAATTTATCAAACAAGCAATATATATGTTGAATGGTTTCAAAAGTATATTCAAATTGGCACATACATATATTATTGGAGAAATGAAAATGCAGTACTTTTTATAGTATTTATTTTAAAATGTTATAATTAAAGAATCTTTTTATTATATTTTATATTTAATTTAAAATGTTAGTATTACTTATCATGAATCATGATTGTGCATGTATTGCATGTTATTATATTTTATTTAAAATTATATTAAACTTTGTTAATAAACTATACGTATGTTATTGTTGTAGGTGATTTTATTGAATACTACTATATTAAAAAATGAATAATAGAGAGAAGGGTATAAAAGTAAATAAGAAGAAAAAGGGTATTATAGTAGTAAGCGAGAAAAACGAGGTATGAAGATAAGTAGTACGACAGACTGTCCCGCGAAGACAGCGCAAAATGGTTGATGGCATTATTATTCCTCTCTACCAAAGTTTTCATCTGTGCTGCCAATGTCCAGACGAATGAAGACAAGGAAAGGGCATTCACTTTTTTCATTTACCCTATCATGTTCATGTCTATCCGTAATTACGGCACCAATCTCCATTATTTTAAATTACCATTCTTACGTTACAGTTTCGGTACATGTTACTTTGTCTTTATCGCTATTTTGAAAATCAAACAAAATCAGATTATTCAACCAATTCAAATTTAAATAGGAAAACAAATTTCAATATAAGTTTCCTATTCACAAATGAACTTTTCGGAAACAATTTTTACTTTTTCAAATTCAAAATTTCTCAAATAATTGCAGTTTTCAGCCCCGATCTTAAATTATATTAGAAATGATAAAATAAAATTAAAATATTTTACATATATTTTAAATATTTAAATAATAAATACAAATTAAAATATTAAATATCAATCCTATATTTAATATTTTAAATTATCAAAATTAAATAATAAATTAAAAACAAAATAAATAAAATGAATTTGCGTGGATTCAATTAAAACTATTGTCCTTATTATCTAATACATGTCCGTATTTTATAATCTGAAATAACTCAAACTCAGTCAAAACAAATATTTATTGTAAAATTTAAAACTCCATAAATACGAACTATATTATAATAACTATTCACAAAGTATGTTAATACCTAATAGAGTGTTGATTTAATGTATTAAAAATAAAAACACAATTGAATAAATAGTGTTTCGGATATAACAACTATAAATAGGAGAAAAATAACATTTATGTACGAGAAAAATAACATTTATGTACAAGAAAAATAAACTAAGTTTTACTTATAATTTGTTACACAAGTTGTTTGAAAATAAAATATATATATATAAATATATAAACAACTAAAATAATTTTCATTTATGCATAGAGTTAACAGTAGTTGTCCTTCATAAAGGTTCTTTTTTATAAAAATAACCCATTTTTTCAAGAAAATTTCCAAAATATCCCTGGTTTAAAAAAAATCACAAACTACCCCACTTTTAGGAGGAGTCGTCAATTGAATTGGAGATTCCTCTTAAAATTTGAATGGAGGCGTCAATCCAATTGGTGCCCTAGCCAATCCAATTGGTGCCTCTGTGTAGGTTTTAAGAGGAGTCGCCAATTCAATTGGAGACTCCTCCTAAAATGCAATTTTTTTTGTTATATGGTATACGTGATAGATAAATTTGATATAGGACCACTTGATATTAATAAAATTTGTCGTTTACACAAAGAAACCTAATGGTGATGACCGGGATCACCTAACCGACCTCCGGTCCCACATCCTCTAGCTACCCTAACCTGTGGCCCTAACCCATGTTGACGATTCTGTGCCGGTGTTTGATCATCTGAGGGGCCAGGAGCGTCACTACCAACTACAGGAGAAGGTCTGTTGAGGTATTCAGACAAGTCGGCATAGTCTTCAGTATGCATCGATGGTGTACCGCCGTAGCTGAGCTCATGACCCATGCCAGAGAAGTTGGGATGTGGTTGACTCATTGATGGGCGACCGGGACGGTTGAAGGGAGACTTGGGTGTGAACGATGCGTCGAGGAAAGGTTGGAAAGGTTGTTGGGGGTGTTTGGTAGAGATAGGGTTGTTGGATATTTTGGTTTTGTGATGTTTGGGCTTCTTGGCTACAGTAGGAGGAGGGGCGGTTGGTGTTGAATGATCGTTGGGTGTTCTGGCTTAGGCGACTTTGGTAGGGTGATAGGGTGGGTGCGAAGCGATGTTGAGTCTCAGGTTGATGGTCAATTTTTTGCTGGTGATATGGGTTATGCTCTTGGTATTGAGGTTGGGTGTATGGAATGTTTTGGTTGTATGTTTGTGTGTTGGTCGAACGGAACGTTTGACGGACAGGGGTTGTGTGTATCCGGTCTGACACTGTTGTTAGGGGTTTGATGTTGAGGTGTCAGGTGTGTAAGTCATCTGGCGTGGGTCGTACATGTACATATCCTCGGCGATGAACTGAAAATCAATCGATCTGTATCTAGCCATATAAGTACGACTTGGTTTTTCTTCAGTTGGCATGACTGCGTCAGTTAACACATGGTCATAACGGTGCTTCCATTTGCGACACTCCGATCTTGCGAAGCTTTGCCATGGATTGAAGTTCCATTGGTCGTTAACTTTACGCAGATGCCATTCTCCTAGGCTAGCTGGGGGATCTGGGATATTTTGGAGCATACCGAACTGCAGCTTCACACGATCATTGTTGTGCATCTCCACAGTTGTGAACCGTATTATCGGTGTGCATGCAGTCCATACGGCCGCGTCTTCAGCGTTGACCTCATGGTCATTATCCAAATTAAGGTATGAACGCCAAATGAACTGAAATGTGAAAGAAGATAGGATTATAGTCAATGTAGAAGAAGTTAACAAAATATAATGAAATAATTAAGTTATTTTCCTTACGTCTGTCGGTCGAAGGTGATCCAACAGGTTGCGATACTGAGTAATACAGTGTCTTGTACATCTTTGTAACTCATACCACGTGCAGACCATCTACACCAAAAAGTCAAAAAATATTAGTTAGAGGTAATAATCTTTAAAAAAGTAAGTAAAGATATAGCAATTTAAACAACTTACTTTTGTGCATACCGAAATGTGAAAGGGTTGTTATTGACGGGTGCTAGAGACGGTAGTCTTGACCAACCCCATGCTTGTAGTAAAACAGCACATCCAGAAAATGTAGATGTGTCTTTGTGTGAGTTTTTGCACAAGGAGCTATAGAGATAGGCTAGACAAGCAGATCCCCAACTGTAACTTCCTATTCTATCTACATGTCTAAGTAGAGGTAAGTACATAATATGCATGCTAGAACCACTACCTTCGGGAAATAAAAACGAGTCAATTAACAGCATAATGTAACACCTAGTTTTTATTATTCGAGCATCTTCGGTAGAATGCTCATCTAAGTATAAACTATTATAGTACGACTTAAGGCGTGAGAGTAGTATACCTTGACCTCTTGCATTATCATCTAACAAATCAGTCTCTAAGAGCTCCATGCAAATTGAATTTGCATAGTTGGTTTTACCATTAACAGCCTTACCTTCAATGGGTAGTCCCAAAAGCACGTAGACGTCTTCTAACGTCACGGTACACTCACTGGTTGGGAACCAAAATGTGTGTGTCTCTGGTCTCCATCTTTCGCATAAAGCTAGAATGAATTTGTTATCTATGGACCAAGAAAAAATCTTGCTTATATGACCAAAACCGGCGAGTTCAACATAAGGTTGAATCATCGGGTCCATATGGACATATTCGTGCACCCGAGTTCGGAACCTTGATACATCATATAAAAGAAAGAATAAAAAACTTGACTAAGTTGGTATGTTAAAATAAAAGGGGGTTGGTGAAGATGAAAGATAAAAAGTTAACAAAAGAAAAAACTTACATATGTTGTGATGTTTGCAACCGTTCCTCTATGTGCTTCGCCCATTGTGAGGATAGACATTTTGTCGGGGGGTTGGTGTAGATGAAACTACAAGAAGTTGTTGCAGATGAAATTGTAGAAGAAGTATTGTAGAAGAAGTAGTGAGATTGATGGTGTGGAAGAAGTGTTGATGGAGTGGATGTATTTATAGGCAAATGGATGAGAGCATGAAAAGTTGTGCTTGCATGGTGTCTCCACTTGAATTGGCGAACATGTACAACCTTTAAGAGGGGTCGCCATTCAAATTAGCGCCTCCATAGGGACATGCATGCAAGACCTAGGTCTGATTGCTTGGTTTCGAGGTCTGAATGCATGGTGTCTCCACTTGAATTGGCGCCCATGTGCTAGGAATGAGTTGGGGCGCCAATTCATATGAAGTGTGTGTCTGCATGTCTGACATGTGGTTGTCTTGTCTCTTGCATGCTGAACATGTCACTTCTTAGTAGCTTGCATGGTTGACACATCATTTCGGAGTAGCTTGCATGTGCGACACATCATTTCAGAGTAGCTTGCATGTGCGACACGTCACTTCGAACTAGCTAGCATGTGAGACACTTCACTCCTCTATTTAAGTGTCTTACTATCAACATCCAAGACACTTCACTCACATTCATCTGCAGTAAGAAAATAGTTTTCATCTGCACAATGTCATCTTCATCATTATACAGTGTCAACGTTCACTGCAACGGTGAAACTTACGAGTCTGAGCTATATGGTTTTGTTTTCGAAACACCGATACCATTAGACTCACGATCAAGAGAAACGTAACCTTCTTGCATTTGAAAAAAAGAATACAATCCTGTATAGGATCGGGTATTGTGTCAAAGATCACATATCAAAATCCAATATTTTTTTAGAATAGTCAATGCAAGTATTTCCCCCTTAAGGTACGGGACGATGAAGATGTTGAATACATGTTTGTTAGTCATGAACATTCAGGCTGCAACTGTATTGAGTTATACATTACTCTTCAACCATGTATACCATCTCAACAGTCTTAACTAACCAGTCAGGATGAATCTGGTGAAGATGATCCACAATGGTCAGATGAACTCAACCCAGAAGCAGAAGTGGACGTCGTTGATGAAGAAGAAGAGGAGACCGAGATATAGGTTGGTCACATGCTGAACAACGACGATGAAGATGATGATCAACCACCACCAGTACCTCCTAGTCATGTCTACAATCCGCCTCAACATATGACAAATATGGATCTTCACGATGATGAAACATCCAACAATGTTTTCTATAATCCGTATCCGAGATCAGAAGGCGAATTAAAGGTGGGAGACATGTTTCGTACCAAAGAAGGATGTGTTCTGGCTATCAAAAAATTCCACATGAACAACTCTGCTGACTTTATAGTGAAACACACTGATTCTAGAAGGTATGTTATCGAATGTCGTAACATGCTTTGTAAGTTTCGTTTGGCTGCGTCTTACAAGAAGAAAAACGACTCTTGGGAGATCGGTTCAATAAACCCACCTCATAGTTGCATTGCAACTAACGTTGAACAAGATCACCGTAAACTAAGTGCAGCGTTGATATGTCAAGATATTCTGTCGTTGGTTAATAAAGACCCATCAGTGAAGGTGAGTATAATTATATCCCATATCAGATCAACATATAATTATACTCCATCTTACAAGAAAGCCTGGATTGCAAGGACAAAGGCTGTTGAACAAGTTTTCGGCAACTGGGAGGATTCATACAAGGAATTTCCACGGTTTTTATGGGCACTAAAAACATATGTCCCAAGAACTGTGGCAATTATGGAGACATTGCCAGCGATGATGCCAGACAGAACGTGTGCTACAGGTAATCGAATCTTTCACCGTCTCTTTTGGGCATTTGACCCATGCATCAAAGGTTTCGCATTCTGCAAACCTATTATTCAAATTGATGGCACTTGGTTATACGGAAAATACAATGGTACTTTGCTCATGGCGGTTGCACAAGACGACAACAACAATGTCTTTCCCATTGCCTTTGCTCTTGTTGAAGGTAAAACAACTGGTGGATGGGGTTTCTTCCTTCGACATCTCAGAACGCATGTGGCTCCACAAGCCAATCTCTGTTTGATTTCTTATAGACATGCTGCCATTGAGAGTGCCTACAACAACCATGACAACGGATGACATGATCTTCCTTCTACCCATGTCTACTGTATCAGACACATTGCACAAAACTTCATGCGTGCAATAAAAGATAAGAATCTTCGCAAGAAGGTGGTGAATGTTGGGTATGCTCTAACTCATCCGTCATTTCAATATTATCGTGATGAAATTAGACTGTCTAATGAAGATGCATGGTGAAATTAGACTGTGAAATTAGACTCTCTTTAAATTCGCATCCGTCAAATTTTTTTAATTCAAATCCAAAAAAATAAAAATTAATTCGATCCATAAAATACTTTCCCATTTTAAAATAAATATTATATTTGACATTTTTATACCAAATAAAAAGTGATTTAAATACTTTGATTATACTTGTAAATTAACGAGTTTATTTTCATCCCTATATATATTTTTGAAAATAATAATGAAATTTTAAAATTCTTTTGTTTTAATTTTTTAAATTAAAATTCGTAAGAAATTCTGAAAGAAAATACCGTCTCTGATCACAATTATAAATAAATTTGACATTTTTAGTATATTGATCATTAATATTGTTGAAAATCCACCAAAATCTATGGAGAATTTCAATCAATCTTGATGAGCAAGATTGTTATTAGACACACTATAACAATGAAAAGAGAAGAATAATGGAGAAAGAAAGAGTGTAAAGAACGATGAAGGAGAAGAGTAATAAAATTCTGCAAAGTTTCTCTCTGTCCACAAACTATGGAAAACTTCTTATTCACTTTGCAACTACAAAATACTGTGAATACAATGTTATGAATGCTCTATTCACTTCATTACAAAAATAAGGGTTACTCACTCTATTTATATATTTAGGTTAACTTGGACCTCAAGTCAAAATCCAAAACTATAAAAGCCCAAAATAGTTAACACTACTAAAATAGGCCTAAGTCAAAATCCTGTGTGAAGCAACATGCTTCGACACTTCGACACACTAACACAACTTAACACACTAGGTGGTTTGACACTTACTTGTTCTTGTCAAGCAACATGCTTCGACACAAGTAATTACAATTCAACACACCACCTAATTCATTATGCCTAATCTATCTACATTCATCATAGCTCTTAGTCTTCTGAACACTTCGACATGCACTCCCTTCGTCATGATGTCTGCAATCTGATTCTCAGTTCTGCTGTGTTCCACATTCATCTTCCCATCTTCTACCTGCTCTCGAAGATAATGGAACCTCATCTTGATGTGCTTTCTTCGACCATGTGCTATCGGATTCTTCGTCAGATTGATAGCCGACATGCTGTTGATCTTCATGGTAAATGCTCCATGACTCTTAGCTGTTATCTCTTCGACCAAATTCACCATCCATGTTGCTTGACATGCACAAAGAGAAACAACTATGTATTATGCTTTGCACGAAGATAATGCCACTACTGGCTCTTTTCTCGAACTCCAAGCAACTGGTGCACCACCTAGCATAAACACATAGCCAGCTATGAATTTTCGATCCTCAGCATCACTACACCAACTTGAGTCGGTGTATCCCACTAATTTGCATTATTTTCCTTCACCAGCTGCAGGAAACAAAATTCCATAGTCGAGAGTTCCTTTCAGATACCTTAGTATCCTCTTCGCCGCTGCTAGATGTGATATCTTTGGCTTCTGCGTGAACCTACTCACCATACCTACACTGTATGCTAAGTCATACCTTGTATGACAAACGTATCGAAGTGACCCAATAAGCCTTCTATATTGGATTGGGTCGATATCATCTTCATCTGAATCTTTCGACAGTTGTAATCTGGGCTCAGGTGAAGTTGAAGTTAGGTTGCAATCTTGCATCTCAAATATCTTGAGTATTTCGCCTGCATACCTTCTTTGATGCATCATCAAACCTCTACCACTCTTGTAGAATTCGACACCAAGGAAATATGAAATGTCATCCAGATCTGACATTTCGAATTCCTTGTTGAGATCACCTTTGAAGTCTTCGGTCTCCTTCTTGCAGCTACCTGTTATCAACAAGTCATCGACATAGAGACATAGTATAATTTCCTCTTACATATACTCCATGTTCAGATTTTTACTTCACAAATTCCTTCTCCCTTATAAAGCCATCTATCTTCTTGTTCCAAGCTCTTGGAGCTTGTTTAAGTCCGTACAGGGCTTTATGCAGCCTGTACATCTTTCGTTCTTCGCCTTGTTTCACAAATGCATCTGGTTGTGCAACATAAACTTCTTCTTCTAAGGGGTCATTCAGGAATGAATATTTCACGTCCATCTGACACATCTTCCAGTTGTTAATGTTTGCTAGACCAACAACCAACCTGATTGTTTCGATCCTAGCAACAGGTGCAAAAACTTCATCGAAGATGATTCCTTCTTTCTGAAGAAATCCTTTTGCCACAAGTCTCGCCTTGTGTCGAGTCACTTCTCCTTTGGGATTCAACTTCACCTTGTATACCCACTTCAAATCGATTGCCTTCTTATCTCAGGGAAATTCGACAAGTAACCAAGTGTTGTTGGCTTTGATTGACTTCAGTTTTTCGTCCATTTCTTTCATCCACTTTGAATCTTTCAATGCCTCAGCTGCATTGACAGGTTCAACATCTGTGTAGAAATCATAATGTACTAGCTCACCTTCTTCATCAACCACATCATTTGATATAATCACACATTCTTGCAACCTTGCAGGCATGTGTCTTGTTCTTTGAGGTCTGCTTGGGCCTGCTTCACCTCTGACTTCTTCATGTCGAACTTCTCTTTCGACTTCACTAGCTGGTTCATCATAAAAGATTCTCACTGAATCTTTCTTGACATTCTCAGTCTAATCCCACTCCTTAAGCTCATCTATGATAACGTCCATGATGATCACCACTTGCTTATTCATTGGGTCGAATAACTTGTATCCTTCAGTCGAATGATATCCTATCAGGATCATCTGATTCGACTTGTCATCAAGTTTTCTTCTCAAATGATCTGGCATATGTCTATGTGTTATAGATCCACACACCCTCAGATGACTCAAGCTAGGCTTGACACCAGACCAACATCTTTCTGGCATGATTCCTTCTAGCTTCTTCGTCGGACATCTGTTCAGAATATATGTCATAGTCGACACAACTTCTCCCCATAATTCTTTGGGTAGATGATTTCCTTTTAACATACTTCTGATCATATTCATAATGGTTATATTCTTCCTTTCTGCAACTCCATTCTATTGTGGAGTGTATGGTGGCACCACCTCATGCACAATCCTTTCTTTCACACATAATGCATCAAAATCTTTCGACACATATTCTCCACCACCATCAGTCCTCAAAATCTTGATCTTTCGACCGCTCTGTCTTTCGACCATAAATTTAAACTTGGAAAATACCTCGATCACTTCACTTTTCTTCTTGATCAGATAAGACCATAATTTTTGACTGAAATCATCTATGAATGTAACAAAGTATTTGTTACCTCCAATCGAATCCACCTGGAGAGGACCACATACATCAAAGTATATGACTTCAAGAATTGCCTTCGACCTACTTCCGATATCCTTACTGAAGTTGTTCTTATGATGTTTTGCTTGCACACATTCTTCACATACTTCATTTTGAATGTCGATTTCTGGTAATCGTGAAATCATATTTCTTTTATTCAGATCTCTGATGTCTTTGAAATTGAGATGGCCAAGTCTATAATGCCATATCTATTCATCTCTGATGGCTGCTGTTGCAAGGCACTTATACTCCATCATATTTAGTTCAATCTTGAAGGTTCTATTTTGAGACATTGGAGCCTTCAAGATCAACCTTCCATTTGAGTCGAGAACTCTCATCATCTTGTCTTTTATCGACACTTTGTAGTTCTTTTCGACTAACTGCCATATGCTGAGCAAATTGCTCTTCATGCCTGGTATGTATAACACATTTGAAATTACTGACCTCTTGCCATCTTTCCTCATAATCAGAACATCACCAACATATTCAGCTGATAGAGTGTTGTCATTTGAAAATTTCACCATATTCTTCATTGAGGATTTTATGTTGACAAACCAGTCTTTTCTTCCAGACATGTGTGATGAGCATCTTGAGTCCAAGTACCACTGGTCCTTGAATCTCTCTTCATCTCTTGTTGTAACCATCAGCAATGTATCTTCTTCTTCATGTTTCGCCATCTTTGTATAAGTTTCTTGATTCTTCTGCTTTTTTGGATAATCACTAGATAGCAACCGTACTTCTGACAATTGTAACATTGAATGTGAGTATTGTCTGGCTTTTGACCACCACCTATTCCTCTACCTGCAATACCACCTCTTTGATTGCCTTGGTTCCAGGGTTTTCTCTGATTCGACCAGTTTCCTTCTTGCTGATTTCGACCAATCGAATTGTTGTAACCTCCTCTGCCTTTGTTTCCATTCCAGCTACCTTCTTATTTCCTTTCTTTTGTTGATTGAGCCTGCAAAGCCATATCACTCTTCGACTTTCCTGCAACTCTTTCATCCATTCTTTGCTCATGAGATTCAAGCGTCCCTTGAAGCTCTTCCTTTGTCAATTTTGACAAATCTTTCGACTCTTCTATGACTACTACCACGTGGTCAAACTTTGGAGCCAACGACTTCAAGATCTTTCCAACAATATATCTTGATGTCAACACTTCTCCACATACCTTCATTTGATTCACCAGTTTCGTAACCTTAGTGAAAAAATCAGTTATGCTTTCACTGTCTTCCATCTGAAGTAATTCATACGTGCTTTTATGAGTTTGTAACCTCACCTCTTTCACCTTCTTCGCGCCTCCAAACAATTTCTCCAGAATTTTCCATGCTTCTTTCGCTGATTCCGCATCATTAACCTTTTCAAAGTTATCTGCATCAACACATTGATGGATTATAAAGAGATCTTTATAATCTTTCTTCAATTCTTTATGTGCAACCTTTTCTTGATCCGTCACGGCTTCTGCAAGCGTTGCTACTCCTTCCTTCACAAGATCCCAAAGATCTTGATAACAGAACACAATCTTTATCTACTTGCACTAATTATCATAATTATTGTTCTTGAGAATCGAAATATTTGCTGGAAAATGTCTGTTTGGATGATTCGTTGTCATGATGATTTTCCCCTAAAAATCGATTAAACCGAAGCTCCTGATACTAGATGTTGGAAATTCACCAAAACCTATGGAGAATTTCAATCAATCTTGATGAGCAAGATTGTTACTATCCACACTATAGCAATGAAAAGAGAAGAACAATGGAGAAAGAAAGAGTGTAAAGAACGATGAAGGAGAAGAGTAATAAAATTCTACAGAGTTTCTCTCTTTCCACAATCTGTGAAAAACTTCTTATTCACTTTACAACTGCAAAATACTGTGAATACAATGTTATGAATGCTCTATTCACTTCATTATAAAAATAATGGTTACTACCTCTATTTATAGATTTAGGTTAACTTGAACCTCAAGTCAAAACTTAAAACTATAAAAGCCCAAAATAACTAACACTACTAAAATAGGCCTAAGTCGAAATCCTGTGTGAAGTAACATGCTTCGACACTTCGACACACTAACACAACTTAACACACTAGGTGGTTCGACACTTCCTTGTTCCTGTCGAGCTACATGCTTCGATACAAGGAATTACAATTCAACAAATATATTTAATCCATATATGAATTATATAATTAATTACTAAATGTATTAAAAAAATCAAATTTGCTCATAATAGTGACTAGAGAGTGTACGTAGAAAACCTACAGATTTTCCTATAAATTTTAATTTTAGAGATTAAAATCAAATGATATTCAACATTTAAGAACTTCATTCATAAAAAATAATATGATGAAAAATAAAAACATGTCAATTTATACGGATCAAAAAATTATTTAAATCTTAAAGAATATAATAAATGAAAAAGAGAATATTGATTTTATCAAAATATTCTTATCAATTATTGATGTTTTCAAAATATTGCTAATACAAAATTAGAAAATAATAAATTAAAAATATTAATTGGAAAATATAATTAAAAGATAAAAATTAAAATTGTATTAATAAATTAAAATAATAAGTATTTTAAGACAAATAATTTTTTAAAATACAACACGTTATAAAGCAAACTAACACAATCCATTTTACCAACTTTAAATAAATAAGGTATTGTTTAATTGAAAACCTCATTTAATTTACTATTTAGATAAATTATTATTTTTAAAAATATTTTTTATTTGTAACACTTTTTATTTTTAATAATAATTATTATTATTAAAAACTAATTTCAAAGTAGTATAGATGGTGCAATTTTGGTTTGGAAAGAATATGATTTTTCTATGATTTTAATGATTCTTAATTCTTATAATTTTTTTGAAATACACCATCTATACATTGAGAGAGAGTAAAAGTTTAGAAGAATCAAAAGACATTGCATTCACAACTAGGGGCGAATCTTGTTGTTGGTGTTGGGGCCTCTTGCTCCTACATGAATGATAACGATTATTATTAAATTATATATTTATCTAATATTTTTTTAAAGGCCGAGGCTAAGAAATATATTAGAGATGAGAAAACTTACACAAAAAGAGGAAGCCAAAGTCAAAGTCATCACTAAGTAAGATATCTACAACAAGGAATTCCTTTCTAATTTCTCAAAAAGTCTACTTTAATGTTAGCATGTATATGATGAAACCAAATAAAAATTCTATGAGTAAATTTGATGTTAGGAAGCTTGTTTGCACAAGCGTTTTCTTCCCTGAAGATGTGAGAAACAATAAAGTGCATGTAAAGAGTAAGATTCGTACATTCCATTCATTTAGCCTTTAACTTCGAATGGGTTAGAGAGTGATTAGAAAATGCTTGCACTACCAACAAACTATTGGATTTTAGCAAAAAAAATGAGTCCGGTTATTTTTTGCAACAAACTCCACAACCATCATATCACCAATAAACTTAGCAGTGGTGGCATTACCTTTACCAATGAAATTGGAGAAATTGCCTACATGGTCACCCTTGAAATTTATGAAAATTCCATCACAGGCTGCAAGAGATGGAGTACCAACCACCATACCATCAGAATTTCCCTTGATCCAACCAAACGAATGAGGTTGCCACAAAATGTCTTTAATGCAGAGAGGAGTAGATGGATTGGGATATAAGAAAGGCCTTTGAAAATGACAAATTATCGCATATTGGAATTAGCAATATGAAGGAAATAAAGAAGGGACAAGTTATTAAGGATCAAGTCCCTGCAAGATGACCAAGCTATATGAATGTCTTTGAATCTGACTTGATTTCGAGCAAACTAAATTCCATTAATAATTTTGATGATAGCAACTGATATGATGGTTTTATAGAAATTGGACCGATCATGATTCATGATGTACCAACAGTCATCTAGAGAGTTGATTGTTAGAAATCCAATAACAATTGAGGAGAACCAACTCCAAATGTGTTTGCAAAAATGCAGTAAAAATAAAATGGTGGGTGGGTTCACTTTGATTGTAAGACAGACTGCATGCAGAGGGAATTAGATCTATTTTTATTAGTTTGTGCAATGTAAGGTTCCCTCTAAACAATTTTTATTCGATCCTGAAATCAAAAGAACCGCACACAAAAATTAGTGAAAACATGAAAAAGAAACAAAGAGGCGAAATGCTAGGTTTAGAAGAGGTCTTCTACCTCAACACAGAAAAGAACAACGTCTGATGTGAACAACAATATTGGAAATAACAATGTTGGCACACATTAACAACTTAGTTCAAGACGTTTAGCTCACTTAGCTAGAACACAAAAGAATATCCAACAAAGTGAAATGAACATAGGATTGTTACAAATTATGTATGTTAACCCTTTTGAAGACTTAAATCATAAAGACTCGTATACACGACTCACAGAAATCTACGAGATTGCGTGTAGGCTATGAGCCTCAGGAGATGAGGAAGAGTTTGTATTCCAACAACTATTTCCACACTCACTAATTGGAAAAGAAAAGGAGTGTTAACTAGACCAACCCACATCGACAATGACAAAAATTGGAACTTATCGCGGGAAAAGTTCCTAAAAAGATTTTTTTCCTCATAACAAATTCAAGGAAGCAAAGACTATCATCATGATGTTTTCGCAAAGCGTAACAGAAACTCTTTGTGAAGCGTGGGAAAGGTACAAATCCATTCTGAGACGATGTCCAAACCACAGTTTTGATAAACTCACACAAATACACATTTTCAAAAATGGACTTCAACAACAACCTAAGTTGTTACTAGATGCTACAAATGGAGGTTCTCTAATTTTGAAAAGCATTGAAGATGCCACTATAATCATTGATCGAATGGTGCCCAGAGATCATAAAGGATAACACAATAGGAACCCCACTCAAAGGAAGAAAAATATCATAGAACTAAATAAAATGATGACATTCTTGCTCAAAACAAGTTATTAACTCAGACAGTGGATGAACTAACAAAACAACTCTCAAAGTTGTTGTAACAACTAAAGGAAATGCATGAAGTATCTCAAAAGACACATATTGTATTATTTGAACACTGCATTGGAGATCATCCAACCGGATTTCGCCTCCTACTAATTAAGAAATAAATTATTTAGGCAATCAAAAGTCTGGGTAATATCAAAATAACAACCTCCCACAGAAAAATAATTTCAATCAATGATGGAGATTTGAAGCTGGTTTATCCAATAAATAATATTTTTAGCATTATTCACAAGACCTTCGCTATTAGAAAAAAGCAACAAAGCTGGAGGACACGCTCAACCAGTTCATGCAAGTGTTTATGGCCAGCCATAAAAACACCGAAGCCTCCATTAAAAACCTTGAAGTACTAGTTGACAAATTAGCTAAACAGTTCTCAAATATCCCTAGTAACATATTCAGTGCTATAACGGTAAATTCATGATCATCAGCCTATGGATAAGCTAGACATCAAGTAACAAGAGTCGTCACCGCGCTTTTATTATTTCCAAGGGAAAAGGGAAAAAGTACGAACAAAACCCAAAAGTAAGAAGTTTTCAAATCAAAACTAATAAAATGTCAGAGATTACAAGTAAGGGAGTAGGTTACACAGAGGGAAGGTGCTAGCACCCAAAGTGTCCTAGGTACTCCTAGGGAGCCCTTTTTTATGTGCATATGTGTTTTGTACAAAAGTGATGTTTACAAACAAATAGAGTGAGGGGATGAGAAAAGAATTCATTAATTATAATTTTGTGTTTGACAAGACCTTCGGACTTGTGCCTACGTACCAACATAAAAATGAGGGATCAAAACCTCGTAGTTTGTGATACAAATTTCAAAGTGGATGCATTGCTTTTAATTAAAAATTAAGTTTGAAAGGCACAAAGGCCTGAAAATGGTTTGAATGAGTTAGTTCTTTTTGGCTTTTTGAAAGTTTAAGTCAAGTATAGTTAAGTTTATTTACACGTTTGATTAAGAAAAGAAGTTTGAAAATGCAATGACATAAGGCCAAAGTTTCTAGTTTGCAAAGTGGTCAAAGTTTGGAACAAAACTAGTTAAAACAAAGAAGTTTTTAAAAGGGGGGAGAGATTTTGAAATTAAAGAAATGGGGAGGAGATGAAGAGACTAATCCTATGTACAAAATTAAAAGTTAAGAGTTGAAAAGATTTGACCGATGGGTAGCAATCCAATAGGCAAGAATGCCATATAGAAACCTCAAATTCTCTTGGACATTAGAATCAAGCAACAAACAATGCATACAATATTAACTTGAAGAGAAAGGCATAAAATAAAGATAGTCACATCCAAGCTTAGCCACTCCATGATCTTCTTCAAATTAGCCCATGTAGCAGATGAATTTCACAAGTTACAGGTTCAAATTAACAGCTTCATAATGATCATGTTGCAGATGAACTCAAAGGGATCTTGAATGATGTATCAGATGAAGTTTCAAATTGCAATCACTTGGTTTCACAAAAGTTGGTATTGACCAAGTCCTTTAACATAAGAAGGTTTCCTAAATTCTAAGTCCAATTTGTCCAGGATCAAATCAACAGTCCACACAAAAGCTTTTTTAGGGCTTTTGTTCTTATTATGTACATTAATGGTCCAAGACCACACAAACAAACGAACAAAATATACACAAGCAAGATATAACACACAATATGGTCCAAATGGACAAAGGGAAAATGACATTAACATAAACAATTAGAATGGTATGAATAATGGCAAATGAATAGAACTTAAAAATTAAAGTGCATTAAAATAAAGGACTTGAAATTAAATGTTAGTTGTTAATGAGTTAGAAGTTAGTATTGTTTTGCTTTTGCTTTTCATTTTAAGTCATTCTTTGGAATACACTCAACCCACTTATCATAAGCATTGATCCTTGAGCCAAGACATCTTCCAAAGGAAGGAAAAAAGGTCAAGTTTCCACACAATACCATTTAAGAGGGGAGACTTACAATCTCACTAACTAGAATGTTATGCCTTTTATGTAAAAAATTTAGCGTTATGTTAAGCAATCGTAATTGGACTTATGTATAAGTCACAACTATTTGAGGCCGGGCAATAGAATTTTGGTGTTAATGCATGTTAGAGACATAATATAATGGACTATGCTCATGAAACATACCACACACAAAAAGAATATACAAAAGAGGTGGTCTAATCTCATCCATACTTATATTGATTTTGCAATCAACTAGCCTTAGAACTTAGAGATATCATAGGCCAAATGAGATGAATGCATAAACAAGGGGAATGAGATGAAGAAGGAAGGGAATGGATCAAAACTCAAATTGGTCAAAGGAGGACTTTTACCAAATTAATATCATTCATTCATTTTGGGAGATGGAATGTACATTCCATCAATCCCCTAAATCCAATGATATTAACTTAACAAAGTCAAATCAACCTTGACCAAGGTCCAACAACATGAGTCAAACTTACACAAAATATCACAATAGGTCAACACAATTATTTGACATTTATTCAAATTAAAAATACTAAAATAAGGCATTTAAATTAAATATGGTTTGTCAAATTCCTAAAACCTCATCAAAACACCAAATAAATGGCCATGAGATTTATCATAGGTCAAACAAGGTCAAAGGACCTTGGAGGAAATTTTTTAGAATTTTTAAAGACTTAAAAGTATTTTTAAACAATTAAAAATATTCACAAAATCAATTAAATCATGAAAAATATTAATAATGATCCAAAAAATAATTTTAAGTCAAAATATGAAAGAGGAAAATATTTGATTTTTTTTTGTGAAACTCTCATATTTTTTGGATCAATATTAAAATTAATATGAATTAATGAAAATCAAAGGAGTAAAAATTAAAATAAAAAAATCAAAAAAACTTGAGCCACTTGATCTCCCTCATTAATTGAGGTGGTAGATCAAGTGGTTTGAAATGCGCGTTCCACGAAACACACGAGTCAGCGTGTTGTACCAAGTGTAATCACAATGAGCGCTCAGGATTAAAACATTTTGAAAGGATCCTATGGCTGGGAGACGTGCCTACGCACCGCCGGAGCTGTAACTCCGGTCTTCTTCTCCGATGGACCTCACCGGACTGGTCTACCCTCAACCATCACCAAAATAAAAAAGAAGGACAAGATCTGAAAGAAAAAACGGTGTAGAGCACGAATCTGACCTCAATTTTAACTAACTCCACATATATAAAAAGATATGAGGAGTTGAATTTTGAGGTGTGTCAACTGAGTTGCTTCGATTTGACCTCTAAGCAACTCAATCTTCTTGCCCACATTGATAGGATTTCAGACAACCAAAGATCCAAGAGAATTGATGAGAATTGAGTGAGAATCGAAGAGATGAAGTTTTCTGAAAATTACCTTCAATGTTGTGCAGATCTTGAGGTTGCTTGCTTCAAACACGAACTGATCACACTTGAGAAGCTTGCAGGGAGTGGTTAGTAATGGTGCAAGGCTTTGGATCATGGAGTTCTTGAATCTCCAAACAGTTGAGATTAAAACTCAGTTTTCAGATTAAAAATTATCAGATTTTCCTTTAGAATGAGAGGGTTTCAGTTGGGGGGGAAGTTGGCGCGCAAGGTGTGTTTGAATTGAACTCCAAGGGCCTGTATTTATAGCATTTGGGATTGATAATTGCATACTTGAAAATTTGCTAAATTTGGCAATGTGATGCACAAGCTTGCATAGGCGTGTACAAGCCCATGAAGCAATCCATTTTGATCCAATTGCAACTGTACTGAAGTTCAAATGATGCTTGATTGGCAAGGTAATGTGTAATTTGATTTTGGACATTTGATTTCCTCCAATGGTGCAGCTCTATTAAAACCATATGCATACCTAGAAAACCTCATCCAAAATGCATGAACTTGGGTTCTTTGGAAAGCTTGGATCAAGGGGAACAAGTTTAATTTTGAACACTTTTTTCATTTGGAGCTTGGATCATGGTGAATTTTAAGGTGGAAGTTTGGAAATTCAACATGTTAAAATTGTTTCTAAGTGTCAAGTCACATATTCAGTTATTTCACCTTGCTTAACTTTTTATGTGAGCCTCAAATGAGAAAAGTGTCTTCATCAAAGTTGTATCTCTTTCAAAGACCTTCAAAGTCATCACCGATTTTATGTAATTTGGATTTATAATGATAGAGTTATGCATTTTTGAAGTTGAGGAAAATCACTTGTTCAATGGTATAGGTCAAAAATGACCTATAACGATCCTCATGTCACATGCTTATAAAAGTTGAATGAGCTCTCACTCAAAACATCAAAGTTTAAGTAGACATCTTGAATTTGATTATGCAATTTGGAAATCTTTCATCTCATGAAAATTGAGCAAGTTATGGCCTTGGGAAGTTGACTTTCAAATTAGGGTTTAGACAAAATGACCTATAATGTTTCAACATAGAAAATGATTTTCCAAGCAAAACTAGCTCTAGGTATCAACATGAAAGTTGTTTGGAATGTCATTTCGAGTAAATTTTCTATTGGAATCATTTTCATATGGTGAAAAGTTGTAGGATATAGGGTCTAGGGAGACCCAGTTTTGATCAGATGAATTCATCTGGCCAACCACCATCAACCAACTTGCTAACCTACAATTCTCTTGACTTTCTAGGCTCATGATAGATCATATATGCATAAGATGATGAATTTTGAAGTATCCCTTGAGAAATTTGATCAATTGGTGAGATAGCTTATTGGAGAAGTTACTCAAGATACCCAGTCAAACTAGGGTTTCCAAGGCAAATCACCTCCAAACTGCTGAAGAAAACTTGATCAAAATATCATGTAGGAATCAATGGAACTCATATATGATGCTTATAACCATTTGTGGATCAATCAATGGTTGTGATCTTTTTCATGAGGACCCCAAACCTTAGATATGAACTTGATAAATCAATGTGGTCATGCCCTACCTACAAAATAGTTAGGCAAATGCAAAGACATATTTTTGGTATTTTGGTTAGTAAAATGATAATATACAAGTATGATACAATCACATGGTGCTTGGTGATCTCTCCCCAAAACAAACCCAATGAGAGAGGGGTAAGGAGGATGCCAAGGTATGATCCCAATGCTAATGCTTATGATGAAATTACATGAGGGATCTTAAGGTCAAAATTTGGGTCTTACAGCTGCCCCTATTTAAGGACATTCTAACTGAGGAGGTGAAGGTTAAAATCTTTGGCTCGACTCAGTAGAATGGGCTTAACTAACAACATATAGAAACAAATTTTGGTCCCTAAGAGATCTCATGATGCATATGATATGGATGTAAAAGTTAATGCTCTGTGGGGAAATATTGCCACAAAGGAAAAGAAATCAGAGAGACCGAAAGTCCACAGGAGTATAATGCATTCCACGAGGAAAACTATTGGGGAGACAGAGATTCTGGGGGGAATAAATGAGGTTATGCGTAGGCCAGGCTACGACTTAAAACTTCTGGGGGACTATAGGAATTCCATACAAGATGGAAAGACTCAGCCGGGGAAACAAAACATCTGCCGGGAAAGCAAGTAGATCAGGATAACACTGAAGTACTCGAATCATGCAGGAAAAGCGATTTCACTAAGGAAGTACGCACTCAGCTCAACTGGGGAAGAAATAAACTTTAACACATGATGAATAATAAAGATCTGACAAAGAGGACATCCGTCATCGGTCAGGATGAACATATCAAGGATGACTCACTGGGAACCACCAGGAGGGAGTATTCATTACCGGTTACTGGGTAAGAACAACCTTGCTGGGGAAAAAACTGCAAAAAGTAGGATTTACAACTACCAGTTACTGGGCAGAAGACCAAAGATGAGAGTATCCGTCATCGGTTAGGATGAACATATCAAGGATAAACTCAATAGGGAAGAAAATCCGTCATCGGTTAGGATGAACATATCAAGGATTAACTTGCCTGGGAATGTCAAGGAGGATACCAGTCATCGGTTAGGATGAACATATCAAGGATATACCAACTAAACAAAAAGTAGGAATTACATCTATCAAATTCTAGATAGAATACCATCAAAGAGAAAATCCGTCACCGGTTAAGATGAACATATCAAGGATAGACTCTGTTGAGGAGAGAAAATAGGAATTACATCTATCAGTTACTGGATAGAATACCATCAAAGAGAAAATCCATCATCGGTTAAGATGAACATATCAAGGATAGACCCTGCAAAGGGGAAAGAAAAGTAGGATTTACAACTATCGGTTACTGGGTAGAAGACCGCAAAGAGAAAGAAACCCGTCATCGGTTAGGATGAATATATCAAGGGTTAACTCTTTGAGGAACAAAATAGGGATTACAACTACCTTTTTATTGGGTAGAATACCAAAGATGAGAATATCCGTCATCGGTTAGGATGAACATATCAAGGATAAACTCAGGCAGGGGAGAGAAAGATATCTGTCACCGGTTAGGATGAACATATCAAGGATATACTTCCTGGGGAATATATTCCATTGGGGACTCTACTAAGGAGGAAAAAACAGGGATACTTTTGTCGGGTATTGGGCAAAAAGTAACAGACTACAAGCTAAGAAGAATATTACCAGTTACGGGGCAATAAACTCTTAAGAGACTCAAAGCATCTATCTAGGTAAGAGCTAGAAAGAAACGGGCAATCAAGACTTATCCCAATGAGGATATAACTCAAGGGGAATAGTTCCATTTAGATAATCGACTGGGGAGGAAAAACTAAAACAATAATCATCCACGAGGAAATAACTCAGTGGGGAAAGGAGAAAGGTAAAAATCTTTCTGCTTAAGGGGCCGACCTTCTATAATTGAGAGAGGACAGACACTGAACTTGTATGGGGATAAAGTACCACCATAACAGAGCATAAGAATCTCAAACAATGATTCAGCAAATATGAATGATGCAAATATGAACTTACATGAGTGTATATGCATATATATGATGATTATGCTGACAAAACGAACGCAAAGGATACAAGGGTGTCGCAAAATTTGAATCATCGGTACAATCCTCGGTCAATCCGGAGAACAGAGAGATCAACATCCCAAAAGGCTCAACCCTAGTTGGGGAAGGAGGAGATCCATTGAGGAAAGGAAACATTATCAAGTCTGCGGGGAATTTTAGGTCAACGCCATATCAAATGGGAGACAACCATACAGAGGATAACACAAAATAGCTTCTCAGAAACCAGGAGGAAACTCTGACTGGGGGTGAGTCGGATGGCAACGGGTGGAGACACCAACACGATTTACTGGGGAAATCAGCTTACTCTGCTGAAGATCAAAAATCAAATCTGTTGAAGAATACACAAACTCCGCAAGTGGATATCGAAACTCTGTCGGGGATCAAACACGCAACGGGGGAACTGGATCAACAAACTCGGCTAGGGATACCCGAAGGGTTAACTGCTTTGGGTAACCTTTAATGCTTCACATTGAAGACTTGCTGCTTTTGAAATGTTGTTGATATTTCTTTTAAATTTGCTTTGAAAAATTCTTGCTTTTATATATTAAAAATGATTTTGATTAAAATTTTAAATTTCAAAATGATCATGATAAAATTTAAAACTATTGGCTGAAGTAAATAAGAATGACAATAATTGGATAAAAGCTCAACTTTATTTAATGGAATGGTAGTCTGTAAATGACAAGACTCCATAGATTTTTACAAGGTTGAAAATGGTAATTTACATGGAAATGGGTTACGTTGAATACAAATGACCACTAATCCTTCTACCAACTCTTGATGTCCGCTGTGCTTTAGGCCGCTACCGGGGATGATGAATTGATGTCAACCCTTATGCTCAAAGTTCTCCAAAATCTGAAGATCAGCAGAATGCAGTTACTTGCCATAATCCCTAATTTTTGCATAAGTTGCCCCAAGATGGGATACTCAACTTATCGGGAAAGTTCTTTCTGTTTTATGTCTCTAACTTTTGCCTGGATCGCCCTTTCGGGTTTTAAATCCACCGAGATGCTCATTTTTGCCTAAGCCGCCCTTTCGGGTTTTCAACTTAGCGAGTTGTTCTTTTCTTTTTTTAGGAAAAGTATTTCTTGACTGCATCTGCGTTCACAGGACGAGTGAACTCTTCACCATCCATAGTTGTAAGAATCAGAGCACCGCCTAAAAAGGCTCTCTTAATAACATATGGGCCTTCATAATTAGGAGTCCATTTGCCCCTAGAATCTGGTTTGAACGATAAAATCTTCTTGAGCACAAGGTCACCTTCTCTGAACACACGAGGTCTGACCTTCTTATAAAAAGCTTTCTTCATTCTTTGTTGATATAACTGACCATGACACATGGCAGTTAATCTCTTCTCTTCTATCAAATTCAGCTGATCAAACCTAGTCTGACACCATTTATCCTCAGTCAACTTGGCTTCCATGAGCACACGCAATGAAGGAATCTCAACCTCTACGGGGAGCACTGCTTCCATACCATATACAAGAGAGAAAGGGGTTGCCCCTGTTGAAGTGCGGATGGATGTTAGATACCCGTGCAAAGCAAATGGGAGCATCTCATTCCAATCCTTATATGTGACAACCATCTTCTGAATAATCTTCTTGATGTTCTTGTTCGCAGCTTCAACATCCCCATTCATCTTGGGTCTATAGGGAGAAGAACTATGATGTGTAATCTTGAAGTCTTTGCAAAGAGCTTCCACCATATTATTATTCAATTTCGATCCATTGTCAGTAATGATCTTACTTGGCACACCATAACGACATATGATCTGATTCTTGATAAACCTCACAACCACTTGCTTGGTCACATTCGCATATGATGCCGCCTCGACCCATTTTGTGAAGTAATCAATTGCCACTAAGATGAAACGATGTCCATTCGAAGCTTTGGGCTCAATCATCCCAATCATATCAATTCCCCACACGGAGAAGGGCCATGGGGAAGAGATAACATTCAGTAGTGTCGGAGGAACATGAATCTTATCTGCATATATTTGACACTTGTGGCATTTCTTCACAAACTTGCAACAGTCAGATTCCATTGTTAGCCAATAGTAACCTGCTCGCAACATCTTCTTCGCCATCGCATGTCCATTGAAATGAGTACCAAAGGAACCTTCATGCACTTCAGTCATCAACAAGTCTGCTTCGTGTCTATCCACGCATCTGAGCAGAACCATGTCGAAGTTTCTCTTGAATAGAATATCACCATTCAAGTAGAAATTTCTGGCTAATCTTCTCAAAGTCTTTTTATCTTTAAAAGATGCCCCATGTGGGTAAATCTGACTTTGGAGGAAACATTTGATGTCGTAATACCACAGCTTCTCATCTTTGATTTTTTCAACAACAAACACATGAGCTGGCCTATCAAGACGCATCACAGACAAGTTGGGAACTTCATTTCAATACTTCACTACAATCATAGATGCCAACATTTCAAGAGCGTTTGCCATCCGGTTTTCATCTCGAGGGATATGATGAAACTCAACTTTTGTAAAGAAAGTTGAAATCCTCCTCGCATAGTCTCTATATGGTATCAAACCGGGTTGATTAATCTCCCAGTCACCTTTGATCTGATTTACAACCAAAGTTGAGTCTCCGAAGACGTCTAAATACTTGATTCTGAGATTCATGGCTTCTTCAAGCCCCATAATACAAGCTTCATATTCTGCCTTATTGTTTGTATACTTGAAAGTCAATCTAGCTGTAAAGGGAAACTACGTGCCTTGAGGAGTAATAATCATCGCCCTAATGCCATTTCCATACTGATTAATAGCTCCATCAAATACCATGCCCTAACGGGAACCAGGTTCTGGCCCTTCTCCAAGCAATGGTTCATCACAATCTTTCATTTTCAAGTACAAAATCTCTTCGTCAGGAAAATCATACTGCACTGACTGGTAATCTTCAATCGGTTGGTGAGCCAAATGGTCAGCCAAGACACTACCTTTGATCGCTTTCTGAGATCGGTATTCAATATCATACTCTGATAACAACATTTGCCAACGGGAAATCCTCCCAGCTAAAGCAGGCTTCTCAAATATATACTTGATTGGATCCATTTTGGATATCAACCAAGTGGTATGATTTAACATATATTGACGCAAACGGTTAGCAGCCCAAGCCAATGCACAACAAGTCTTCTCAAGCATATAATACCGAGTCTCACAGTCGGTGAACTTCTTATTGAGGTAGTAAATTTTTCTTTCCAGTCTCATCTTGCTGACCAAGAACACAACCCATACTGTCTTCAAGCACAGTCAAATACATGATCAATGGTCTTCCTTCAACAGGTGGAGACAAAATCGGAGGTTCAAGCAAATATTCCTTGATACTATCAAAAGCTTTTTGGAAGTCTTCGGTCCAATCACAAGACTGATCTTCCCAAAGAAGCTTGAATATAGGTGCATATATGGCAGTCATGTGTGAAATGAATCTTGAGATATAATTCAAGCGGCTGAGAAACCCTCTGACTTGCTTCTCAGTTTTGGGCACTGACATCTCTTGTATTGCTTTGACCTTGGCAGGATCAACTTCAATACTCTTCTCGCTGACAATAAAGCCCAACAACTTACTAGAACAAACACCAAAAGTACACTTATTGGGATTCAAGCGGAGTTTATACTTCCTCAAATGCTGGAATAGCTTCAATAAATGCTCAACATGTTCCTCTTTATCAATTGATTTAGCAATCATGTCATCGACATAAACTTTAATCTCTTTATGCATCATATCATGAAAGAGAGTAGTCATTTCTCTTTGGTAAGTTGCACAAGCATTCTTTAAACCGAAAGGCATCACTCTATAACAGAATGTTCCCCAAGGTGTAATGAATGTGGTCTTCTCCATATCTTCGGGTGCCATCTTGATCTGATTATATCCGGAAAATCCATCCATAAACGAAAAGACTTTGAATTTAGCAGTATTGTCTACCAACATATCAATATGTGGCAGAGGGAAATCATCTTTTGGACTGGCTTTATTCAAATCTCAATAGTCAACACACATGCAAACTTTTCCATCTTTCTTCGGCACATGCACAATATTGGCCACCCATTACAAATACTCAACGGTCACAAGGAAACCGGTGTTAATCTGCTTTTGCACTTCCTCTTTGATCTTCACAGCCATATCAGGATGCTTTCTTCTCAACTTCAGCTTGACTGGCGGGCATTCTGGCTTCAACGGCAATCTATGCTCCACAATCTTAGAATCCAACCTAGACATGTCTTGATAGGACCAAGCAAACACATCTGAATACTCTCGAAGAAGATCAATCAACCCCTTCTTCGCATCTAGACACAGTCGATACCCAATCTTGACTTCCTTCACATCATCCTCGGAACCCAAGTTGACTAACTCAATCTGCTCTTCGAATGACTGAATGGCTTTTTCATCATGCTCAAGAAAACGAGATAATTCATCACTCACTTCTTCATCACTTTCCTCCTCGGCCTCAAACACAGGGAATTCAAAATTTGGAGAAGGAGAAAGATCATTGTATTCAATGGGGTTAGGAACCAACCTACATAACGATTTGATATTTTGATTTTAGAGAAGTGAATTTGTCACCCAATATTATGCAAATGGACAATTATATTGTTTATTTATGTTTTTTGTGATTATCATTTTCAGAATAAAGCAAAAAGTAAAAACAAACATCATAGATGTGGATGAATAGAATTAATTTTATTAATGATCAATTGAAAATGCCCAAACAATGTTCGCTTCTCCCTTACGCATAGGAGAAGGATTTTGAAAACATATAAAAGCAATTACTTAGATTGATGCAAAATAATAGGAACATTAGCAGCAGTCCAATTGTTGTAAGCCTTTCCATGCATCACAAAATTGGTGCAGTCATCCTCTTCGTCATCCTCTAGCACAACAACTAAGTGTTGTTCATTGCCATGAATGAACCCTCCGTTATGGAAGCTAAGTTGCATATCTTCAGACCTTGTAGTTGATGAACCTCGCTGAAAACCCAGACCGGTTCTGCCTTTGTTGTCGGAGACCTTTACCATGCGCCCCCACTGATCAACATTGCCTTCTTCTACAATCTTCTTTGCATATTTCAATGAGGACATAGGTGCCCCAACTCTCTTTTCAACAACAATAGATAAGGCTTGGAATGGAGTTCCAACCTCATCCTCAGCTTCAACGTAAGAGAAAGATGATAAGTGGCTAACCAACAACGCCTTCTCCCCGCCAACAATTACAAGCTTTCCATTTTTCACAAATTTGAGCTTTTGATGCAATGTGGAGGTAACAGCTCCCGCCTCATGGATCCATGGCCATCCCAACAAGCAACTATAGGCCGGGTGGATATCCATTACTTGGAAAGTAATCTGGAAGTCACTCGGACCTATCTTAACTGGAAGGTCCACTTCACCAATCACTATTTTGCATGAACCATCAAAAGCTTTGACGATTACACCGCTATACCTCATGGGCGCTCCTTGATATGATAGCTTCTACAGAGTTGACTTCGGCAGAACATTCAACGAAGACCCGGTGTCAACAAGCACATTCGACAAAGCATCATCTTTGCAATTCATAGAGATATGCAAAGCCAGATTATGATTTCTGCCCTCCTTAGGGAGTTCTTCATCATAAAAGCTGAGATTGTTGCAGGAAGTGATGTTAGCCACAATATGATCAAACTGATCCACTGTAATATCATGTTCCACAAAAGCTTGCTCGAGAACTTTCTACAGTGCTTCTCTGTGCGCTTCTGAATTCATGAGCAGAGACAACACTGAGATCTTTGAGGGGGTTTGGAGCAGCTGCTCCACCATATTAAACTCACTCTTCTTGATCAATCGAAGCACCTCATCATCATCATTAGCCTTCAAATCGCTGGATTCACCATACTTACCCTTTGAAGCACTAATCGGATCCACAACAGGCACTTCTACCTTTTTACTAACAACAGATTCTTCTTTATCTTTTGGGAACACCGGCCCAAACACACGACCACTTCGGGTCACCTTGGTAACATCAGTAATGCTCACCACATAACTGGTAGTAGGCAACGAGACCTCTTGACCATCCTTCACCATTGTAGCATTATACTGATATAGAACAAATTTATCAGATGAATACGAGACTAGACCCGCTAACTGTATAACCAACGACGATACTGATCTATTGCTGACATTGTTACTGTTGCTGCTGTCATACTGAATTACCAATCTCTCTGGCTGCTTGAAAATGGGCACTATGACATTTACATCGTCATCTACATGACGGGATTGAACAATCTGAATCATGCCTTCATCCATCAGTCTCTGGATGTCCCTTTTCACAACTTCGCAACCCCTTGAATTAACACTACAAACAACACAACCCTCATGGTCATGCTCACAATCACTTACCAAGAAAATGTCCTTATGCATCTGCACTAAGGACCTCCGGATAAAACTAACATAAAAAAGCTTAAACTCGCCAGGACAACCATCCACCATATTAACAGAAGAATGTCCATGGGCGGGTAATGGATTTCCTTTCACGTTTGGCGCACGGTCCTCAAAGGACACCATTCCACACTTCATCAGCTTTTGAACCTCATACTTGAGTGGATAACAATTTTCTATATCATGTCCAGGTGCCCCTTGATGAAAAGCACAACGGAGTTCAGGTTTATACCACCACAGAAGTGGTTCTGGAATTTGCGGCGGGTTTCTTGGTTGGATTAGGTTCTTGAGAACCAAAGATGGATAGATTTCTGCGTAAGACATAGGAATCGGGTCAAAAGAGACCTTCTTCCTCTCAAAGTTTTGTTGATGATTATTTTTGGTATTGTTGTTGTTGTAGGTGTTCGCTCGTTGTTGCGGTTGTTGTTGTTTGAATTGGTACTGATTGATTATTAGAGAATACGGGGATAACTGAAGATACTTGATGATGATGTTGACGGGGTGGTTGACTCTTTCTGATCTGAGGCCTTCTCTGCCTCCCACTGGTTACTGCATTTGCTTCGCCATCTTTCTTCTTCCCAAAGCTACTGTCGTACCTCTTACTTAACGATGCTTCATCTTTTGACAAACGTCCCTCACGGACATCTTCCTCAAGCCTCATCCCCATGTTCACCGTTTCGGTAAAGTCACTGGGGGCACTAGCAATCATACGTTCATAATAAAATGAATTCAGAGTCTTCAAAAAGGTCTTTGTCATCTCTTTTTCCTACAAAAGAGGAGTGATCTGAGCAGCCGATTCCCTCCATCTTTGCGCGTACTCTTTGAATGTCTCTTTATCCTTTTGAGACATAGACCTCAGTTGGTCTCTATCAGGCGCCATATCCATATTGTACTTATATTGCTTGACAAAAGCCTCTCCCAAGTCGTTGAAAGTGCGAATGCTCGCATCGTCCAACCCCATATACCAACGGAGCGCAGCACCGGTCAAACTGTCTTGGAAGTAGTGGATTAACAGTTGATCGTTGTCAGTTTGGGTAGACATCTTGCGGGCATACATCACTAGATGACTGAGCAGACATGTGTCCCCTTTATACTTTTCAAAGTCAGGCACTTTGAACTTCATCGGGATCTTCACATTTGGCACTAAACATAACTCAGCAACACTTTTCCCAAACAAATCCTTACCCCTTAGTGTCTTCAATTCCTTGCGCAACTCAAGAAACTGATCCTTCATTTCGTCCATTTTCTCGTAAACATCCGGACCCTCAGACGGCTCGGAGTGATAAATGGTGTCCTCTACACGAGGTAAGGTGTGCATAATAGGAGGTGACACAGACATGACCGGGCTAGATGCTGGCATGGAAGCAAAGGTAGGCGTGAAGCCTTCAAGCATAAAGTTTGGTGGCATTCCCCATGGGAATCCGACAGACATAGCAGGTGCAAAGTGAACAGCAACAAGCATGGTAGAGGTAGCCACCTCTGAAATAACAGTCCTCGGAGGAGGAGTTGTAGGCGTTGGAGAAGATTGACTCTGGGCAGCTAGCACTGACTCCATCATGGCAGTCAGTCGGGCAATCTCGTGCTTCAGTTCTCTGTTATCTTGCTCCAAATGTTCCATGATTTTGATATGATTGGTGCGAGTGTTGTACCGATGAGTCAGCTTGGTTGAAGCACAAAAGAAACACCAATGAGACATCTGGCGAAAGAGAAACCTGCTTATGCAAATGATGCATGAAATGCAATGCTTGTTTGTCTATTTTTATTTTCAAGGAACTTACTATATCATTTGCAAATATATAACAATAATTGCAACAATTTGATATCACCATAAAATCTCTTTTTATTTATATAATTGGAAGGATTACACTGAGTACAATTTCAGAAACCAAATAAAAAATACAAGAGAAAAGGAGACTAGTCATCCTAAGGATCCCTAACAACCATGTCAGAAGATCTGGCTGAAGACACGTCCTGCCTCCGAATGCGTCGAATCTCGGTCTCAAAAGAAGCCTTTATCTGAGTCTTCTCGAGGACAAGCTGATCAACAATCTTCTTCCAAGAAACGGAAGGCTGGGGCATGCTAGAAGAAGAAACCGCTGGCTCTCTCTGTCTCTTTGTCACTTGGTCTTCAAGTAGCTCAATAAGTGCATCTTTGTTCTTAGACTCCAACTGCAACTCTTCATGCTTCTTGCTCAAAGCATGGAAACGCTCTTCCCACATATCCTTCTCTTGCTTCATCTTGGCGAGTGCATCTTCCAACTCCTCTACATCTTGGTTAGGGAGAGTTAATGGCTCAACCACAACCATAAACATAGGTCTTTCACAAGGATAAGACATCTTCAACTCCAAATCTCTCTTCTTCACCCAAAGAGTGTAAGCTTCCAAAGCTACACAATTGCACGGACCAAGCTCGGATATTCCTTTCCTATGCACATTATGCCAAGCATGCATAATCTTCTGCTTCAAATGTTGGGGATCTTTACCCTCTTGATAGAAAAGACCTTCTAACAAAGCGTTATTAGGTTTGCCTCTCAAGGGGAACCCAAGTTGACGACGAGCCAAAGCAGGGTTGTAGTTTATTCCTCCATTTGTACTAATGAGGGGCACATTAGAGAATTCACCACAACTGTCAATAATCTCCAAGCTACTCAATGAAGGATCGTACCAAACTATATCATCATTAATGAGAGACATAAGTCTTTGAGACCACCGTAGATATTGTTTGTTCTTCACAAAAGCAGACGTCTGAGGCAAGTGCGAAATAAACCACTTGTACAGAAGAGGAACACAACAGACAATGGTTCCACCACCCTTAGAATTCCTTAGATGCAAAGATAAATACATATCACCCAACAAAGTAGGCACAGGATTCCCAATCAAGAAAAGTCTAATGGCGTTAACATCAAAAAAACCGTCAATGTTAGGGAACAAAACTAATCCATAAATGAGAAACACAAAGATAGCTTTAAAAGCATCCGCACTGCCGGCTTGAGCAAAAGCAGTAGCTTTCTTGATGAGGAAATCAGATGGCAACCCAAACAATCCTCCTTTCTTCACCCAATGAGCCTCTATCTCAGACTTCTTCAAGTGAAGAGCTTCAACAATAAGATGAGATCTGGGAATCTCTTCCAATCCACTAAAAGGTACTCTACTAGAAACAGGTATCCCCAAGAGATGGGCATACTACTCCAATGTAGGCACAAGCTGAAAATTTGGGAAAGTGAAATAGCGGTAGAGAGGATCATAGAACTGCACTAGTACACTCAAAAGTCTTTCAACCACATCAGCAAAAAAGATAGACAAAAGCTTCCCATGGCGTTGCTTGAAGTCCAAGGGATCTAATTCAAAATATGCTAGCTTCCTTAACTCTTTCAAGTTGGGACATCTGAAACTGTACTTCTTAGTGTTCTTTCGTCCATAATCCATGGTCTGAAAATATTTGCAAATAATACCTCAGTTCCTTGAAATTTTCGTCTGATGAATGTTATGATGTGCATGAATGCAGGAATGAAACAATCACAAATAAGGGATCACACACAAGGCAAACAAACAAAGGTCAAGGGATGAATCAAGTCATTGTCAAGATCAATCATCCATTTTGGTGGATTATGGTTTACACCTTATCAACACCCAAGTTCCATTGATATTGACAAGACTTGATTGGATCAACCAAGAATCAAGGGTTTGTTGTAAGTCACGAGCATGGAGTCTGGGTAAGAACCATCCCAAAGGAGTGAACTAAGAATAAAAGCCTGTAGATCATGTTCTAAAAAGTTCCCAGAGTCTTAGTTCCATCTATCGGATATTACAGGTTAAGATGACTGACTCATCGACCCATAATATTCTCAAGAGAAACTCGTCTGAGTGTAGTATCGCGTAACAACTGTTATCAAGTCTACACTTGAACAGTCTCTGCACTACATCCTAAATAGGCTAAGAGGGGGTAAATTTTCTACGGTCCTCAGCTTCTTGGACCTAAATTAGAGATAGTAATGCCTAACCATAAATACTTGTGTGACATTTCCAAATCCAAAAGGATCTCCACTGAGTAGATGGATCTCAAGCCAACTTGTTAAGGACTACACCACACAAGTCGAACATGACTATACCATCCTCCTATCTTAATTGCACTCAAGTTCGAGTTAGAACTTATCTCACCACTCAGAGATCACCAAGCACAACAAGCAGATTATATCATACATACAAATATACAAACATCACATATATACAATTATATACACACAAAAAAGTAGGCTGAACCCACTGGAGACTACTCCCCAGCAGAGTCGCCACTTAATTTCTGTAGCGGTAAATTCCTGATCATCAAGCTATGGATAAGCTAGACATCAAATAACAAGAGTCGCCACTGCGCTTTTATTGTTTCCAAGGGAAAAGGGAAAAAGTACGAACAAAACCCAAAAGTAAGAAGTTTTCAAATCAAAACTAATAAAATGTCAGAGATTACAAGTAAGGGGGTTGGTTACACAGAGGGAAGGTGTTAGCACCCAAAGTGTCCTAGGTACTCCTAGGGAACTCTTTTTTGTGTGCATATGTGTTTTGTACAAAAGTGATGTTTACAAACAAATAGAGTGAAGGGATGAGAAAAGAATTCATTAATTATATTTTGTGTTTGACAAGACCTTCAGACTTGTGCCTACGTACCAACATAAAAATGAGGGATCAAAACCTCGTAGTTCGTGATACAAACTTCAAAGTGGATGCATTGCTTTTAATCAAAAATTAAGTTGAAAGGCACAAAGGCCTGGAAATGGTTTGAATGAGTTAGTTCTTTTTGGCTTTTCTAAAAGTTTAAGTCAAGTATAGTTAAGTTCATTTACAAGTTTGATTAAGAAAAAAAGTTTGAAAATGCAATGGCATAAGGCCAAAGTTTCTAGTTTGCAAATTGGTCAAAGTTTGGAACAAAACTAGTTCAAACAAAGAAGTTTTTAAAAGGGGGGAGAGATTTTGTAATTAAAGAAATGGGGAGGAGATGAAGAGACTAATCCTATGTACAAAATTAAAAGTTCAGATTTGAAAAGATTTGACCGATGGGTAGCAATCCAATAGGCAAGAATACCATATAGAAACCCCAAATTCCCTTGGACATTAGAATCAAGCAACAAACAATGCATACAATATTAACTTGAAGAGCAAGGAATCAAATAAAGATAACCACATCCAAGCTTAGCCACTCCATGATCTTCTTCAAATTAGCCCATGTAGCAGATGAGTTCCACAAGTTACGGGTTCAAAATAATAGCTTCACAATGATCATGTTGCAGATGAACTCAAAGGGATCTTGAATAATGTATCAGATAAAGTTTCAAATTTAAATCACTTGGTTTCACAAAAGTTGGCATTGGCCAAGTCCTTTAGCATAGGAAGGTTGCCTAAATTCTAAGTCCAATTTGTCCAAGATCAAGCCAATAGTCCACACAAAAGTTTTTTAGTGTTTTTGTTCTTATTATGTACATTAATGGTCCAAGACCACACAAACAAACAAAATATACACAAGCAAGATATAACACACAATATGGTCCAAATGGACAAAGGAAAAATGGCATTAACATAAACAATTAGAATGGTATGAATAATGGCAAATGAATAGAACTTAAAAATTAAAGTGCATTAAAATAAAGGACTTGAAATTAAATGTTAGTTGTTAATGAGTTAGAAGTTAGTATTGTTTTGCTTTTGCTTTTCATTTTAATTAATTCTTTGGAGAACACTCAACCCACTTATCACAAGCATGGATCCTTGAGCCAAGACATCTTCTAAAGGAAGGAAAAAAGGCCAAGTTTCCACACAATACCATGAAAGAGGGGAGACTTACAATCTCACTAACTAGAATGTTATCCCTTTCATGTTAAAAATTTAGCGTTGTGTTAAGCAATCGTAATTGGACTTATGTAGAAGTCACAACTATTTGAGGTCAGGCAATAGAATTTTGGTGTTAATGCATGTTAGAGACATAGTATAATGGACTATGCTCATGAAACATACCACACACAAAAAGAATATGCAAAAGAGGTGGCCTAATCTCATCCATACTTATGTTGATTTTGCAATCAACTAGCCTTAGGACTTAGAGATTGCATAGGCCAAATGAGATGAATGCATAAACAAGGGGAATGAGATGAAGAGGGAAGGGAATGGATCAAAACTCAAATTGGTCAAAGGAGGACTTTTACCAAATTAATATCATTCATTCATTTTGGGAGATGGAATGTACATTCCATCAATCCCCTAAATCCAATGAGATTAACTTAACAAAGTCAAATCAACCTTGACCAAGGTCCAACAACATGAGTCAAACTTACACAAAATATCACAATAGGTCAACACAATTATTTGACATTTATTCAAATTAAAAATACTAAAATAAGGCATTTAAATTAAATATGGTTTGTCAAATTCCTAAAACCTCATCAAAACACCAAAGAAATGGCCATGAGATTTACCATAGGTCAAACAAGGTCAAAGGACCTTGGAGGGAAAATTTCAGAATTTTTAAAGACTTAAAAGTATTTTTAAACAATTAAAAATATTCACAAAATCAATTAAATCATGAAAAATATTAATAATGATTCAAAAAATAATTTTAATTCAAAATATGAAAGAGGAAAATATTTGAAATTTTTTGGTGAAACTCTCATATTTTTTGGATCAATATTAAAATTAATATGAATTAATGAAAATCAAAGGAATAAAAATTAAAATCAGAAAATCAAAAAAACGTGAGCCACTTGATCTCCCTCGTTAATTGAGGTGGCAGATCAAGTGGTCTGAAACGTGCGTTCCACCAAACACACGAGTCAGCGCGTTGTACCAAGGGTAATCACAATGAGCGCTCAAGATTAAAACATTTTGAAAGGATCCTATGGCTGGGAGACGTGCCAACGCATCGCCGGAGCTGTAACTCCGGTCTTCTTCTCCGGTGGACCTCATCGGACTGGTCCATCCTCAACCATCACCAAAATAAAAAAGGAGGACATGATCTGCAAGAAAAAATGGCGTAGAGCATGAACCTGACCTCAATTTTAACTAACTCCACATATATAGAAAGATATGAGGAGTTGAATTTTGAGGTGTGTCAACTGAGTTTCTTCGATTTGACCTCTAAGCAACTCAATCTTCTTGCCTACATCGGTAGGACTTCAGAAAACCAAAGATCCAAGAGAATTGATGAGAATTGAGTGAGAATCGAAGAGATGAAGTTTTCTGAAAATTACCTTCAATGTTGTGCAGAACTTGAGGTTGCTTGCTTCAAACACGATCTGATCACACTTGATAAGCTTGCAGGGAGTGGTTAGTAATGGTGCAAGGCTTTGGATCCTAGAGTTCTTGAATCTCCAAACAATTGAGATTCAAACTCAATTTTCAGATTGAAAATTATCAGGTTTTCCTTTAGAATGAGAGGGTTTCAATTGGGGGGCAAAGTTGGCGTGCAAGGTGTGTTTGAATTGAGCTCCAATGGCCTGTATTTATAGCATTTGGGATTGATAATTGCACACTTGAAAATTTGCTAAATTTGACAATGTGATGCACAAGCTTGCGTGGGCGTGTACATGCCCATGAAATAATCCATTTTAATCCAATTCCAACTGTACTGAAGTTCAAATGATGCTTGATTGGCAAGGCAATGTGTAATGTGATTTTGGACATTTGATATCCTCCAATGGTGCAGCTCTGTTAAAGCCATGTGCAGACCTAGAAAACCTCATCCAAAATGCATGAACTTGGGTTCTTTGGAAAGCTTGGATCAAGGGGAACAAGTTTGATGTTGAACACTTTTTCATTTGGAGCTTGGATCATGGTGAATTTTAAGGTGGAAGTTTGGAAATTTCAACATGTTAAATTTTTTTCTAAGTGTCAAGTCACATATTCTATTATTCCACCTTGCTTAACTTTTTATGTGAGCTTCAAATGCGAAAAGTGTCTTTATAAAAGTTGTAGCTCTTTCAAATACGTTCAAAATGGTCACCAATTACATGTCATTTGGATTTATAATGATAGAGTTATGCATTTTTGAAGTTGAGGAAAATCACTTGTTCAATGGTATAGGTAAAAAATGACCTATAATGTATCCTCATATCACATGCTCATAAAAGTTGAATTAGCTCTCACTATAAATATAAAAGTTGAAGTAGACATCTTGAATTTGATTGTGAAACTTATAAATCTTTAATCTCATGAAAATTGAGCAAGTTATGGACTTGGGAAGTTGACTTTCAAATTAGGGTTTAAACAAAATGACCTATAATGTTTCAACATAGAAAATGATTTTCCAAGCAAAAATAGCTCTAGGTCTCAACAGGAAAGTTGTTTGGAATGTCATTTAGAGTAACGTTTATCTTGGAATTATTTTCATATGGTGAAAAATTGTAGGAGATAGGGTCTAGGGAGACCCAGTTTTGATCAGATGAATTCATCTGGCCAACCACCATCAACCAACTTGCTAACCTACAATTCTCTTGACTTTATAGGATCATGGTAGATCATATATGAATAATATGATGAATTTTGAAGTGTCCCTTGAGAAATTTTATCAATTGGTGAGATAGCTTTTTGGATAAGTTACTCAAGATACCCAGTCAAATTAGGGTTTCCAAGGCAAATCACCTCCAAACTCTTGAAGAAAACTTGATCAAAATATCATGTAGGAATAAATGGAACTCATATATGATGCTTATAACTATTTGTGGATCAATCCATGGTTGTGCTCTTTGTCATGAGGGCCTGAAACCCTAGATATGAACTTGATAAATCAATGTGGTCATGCCCTACCTACAAAAGAGTTAGGCAAATGCAAAGACATATTTTTGGTATTTTGGTTAGTAAAGTGATAATATACAAAGATGATACAATCACATGGTGCTTGGTGATATCTCCCCAAAACAAACCCAATGAGAGAGGGGTAAGGAGGATGCCAAGGTATGATCTCAATGCTAATGCTTATGATGAAATTGCATGAGGGATCTTAGGGTCAAAATTGGGGTCTTACAAGTGCGAACACAAAGAATAATCCAAAAGAAAATTGCATTATTATTCTTAGGAATGATAAAAGTGTTGTTAAAGTCAAGCAAGGAGAGGCATTAGAATAAAAAATAAAAAGAGTGCATAATGAAGCTTGCCTGGAAGGACCTACCCAGGAAAGAAGTTGACCCTGGAGTATTAGTATTACCCGTTTCTATAGGTAATATGGAAATTGTCAATGCACTTATTTATTTAGGTTCAAATTTCAATATTATGCCACTTTTAACGGTAGATAGAATTGAGTATCTGCGAATAGAGCCACATACATCAACACTGTATATGGCAGAGAAAACATGCAGGACTCCCATATGTAAAGTAAAAAAATATGTTGATACAGGTTGATAGCCATTCATTTCCTATAGACTTTGTAATATTGGATACCAAGGCAGACCCAAAAATACCTCTCATCTTGGTAAGACCGTTTATGAAGATTGCGAGGATGCTCGTAGACATGGACAAAGGATACGTCAAGGTCAGAATCAAAGATTGTGAGGTAAGTTACACGATAATTGGTGTCATATGACACCAATCAATGTCAAGCTAATGACATTAAATAAGCATTTTTTAGAATGCAACCCAAACACATTTTACAATTTTTCTTTATTAGTCTTTAGTTTACTCATTTCCTCTTAAAACACTTTCTTATAAATCAAAGCCAAAGGCAACTAAAGAATTGGCTTGCTAAGCGCAATATGGGTTGTGACTAGCACGTCCAGGGATTACTTAACGATCCACAAAAAATCTAGTTTGAAAAAGGTTGTTGTGCTATGAGAGCTATGAGCCTCGCCTAGCGAGAACATGTAAATAGAACAATGTGTACAAAATTAGAAATTTTCCATGTTTAGCACTAAACTAACAACAATAGAAAAATATGTGTTCATTTGATTATGTGAAGATGACCTTAAAGAAATCTGATATTGGACAGAAAAGACAATTCGAGATATAATCATCCAGAGTACCCTATGATAGAAATCAATTCAAGAGTCTGGATCATGAAGAAGTTTTCGGAGAACTTAAGAGTAGACAAATGGTGGCTGAAAGAAGAATTCAACTCGAAGACCTATGAGAATTTTCCAAATTCATGTAAGAAAAAAATAGTAGAGGATTTTAAACTTTAGAAAATCCCTCATACGAAATCAATGTCGATGTCATAAGGGAATTTTATGCTAATGCCAAACCTATAGGAGAAGATGAAATGCTTGAAATAACCTCATGGGTAAGAGGAATGACAATTCCGTATGGCCGAGACGTCATACATGATTATATATAAGATGCGTGTAAACTTCCTTAAGAAGGAATGAATGCTTTTTCATGGGAGGTTCATAGAAATGACTGGAACTATGATACAATAGCCACTGACATCTGTATTGAGAACAAAATCTATGAAATAGGTTGGTCGGGTAAACCTATTCAGTTCAAGAAATCTAACCTCACTACGGAAGCCTAATTATGGTTAATTCTCCTCGTGCACAGTGTCATTCCTAAGTTACACACCTCTTCCTCAAACCTTTAAATGACACAACTTATTTAGTTTATTCTAACTTAGCAAGAAATAAACGTGGCAAAAATAATCTATGATAAGCTATTGGTTATTATGCATTCAATATCAAAACCTCATATTGCTTTTTCATGACTAATTATAGGGTTGTGCATGGTGTATGAAGTTGATTTCCCTTACTATTGTCATTGTCGTATAAATAGTCCAATAGACGATGACTATGATCATTGTAACACCAAGACACAACAATATAAGGCCAACAACCAAAAAATACCAACCCCGTCACCTCATCATAACCAGTAGGAATCAATAGTCTTGGAAGATATCAATAGAAATATAAAAACCTATTTTACTCATGAGCGGAACATAATCGATGCCTATCATAGAGGCTTGCTTGCATTACAAGAATTCATGAGTAATTTGGAGATCAGAATATAAAATACAAATTCCTCATTCGATCACATGTATTCCCATTAAGAATTCGAAAGAGAACTTCAACGACCTCACAATAGGATATTTTATCCAAAAGAAAAGGAACCAGAGCATGTTGGTAAAGGAAAATAATGACTGGGGGGGGGGGGGGGGGGAGAAGAGGAAGATGAGGAGGACCCAAAAGAGTATCAAAATGACCCTTAAGAATATAATTTCGAAGAGTGAAAATACGTAACTTTTAAACTTTGGCATTTCTTGTGAATGTATTGCTTTGATGATTTTGTGTGTGTTTTAATTACTATTTTTGAATTTGTTTTCGACTTTATGTTTTAATTTCTTTAAGTTGTAATTTGTTGAAGAGCATGTATATTTTACTATGCTATATCAATCCATTATATCTAAGTAACCAAGAAAATGACAAAAAATAGGTTTTATTATTGTCGTAGAGGTCGTACTAAGCGTGCCAAACAATGCGCCTATCGCACATTGATGAAGAGGTGGACTAAGCACCACCCAATGCACTTAACACAACTTAGTAGCATGGACGGGATAAGCGAGGAAATTGGGTATGGGCGAGGACATCTTGGCAACACTCATTTATTTTGTTTCCAGTGGACAGGAAAATGTTTTTTGTAGGGGATGGAATGCAAAGATGATCCAAACTAACCTACACTTGTTTGTTTTAATTTTTTTCATGACTAGATGTCAATTTTTCTGATTTTTTTTAAAACTATTCCTAGAAGAAGTTTGTGTGAAGATGATTCAGACAATGATATGAAAAGTAAAAAATGCATGGATGTATAATGACAATCATCATTACATGATTTTTAAGATGAAATTCGGGTAAATTCGGATGAAGAATGGTCAAAAACCATGTTAAAGTTTGAAGAATTGAGCAAAAAGTCAATACAAGGAATATACAAAGACTTAGTGAAAATTGTGAAGAAAACAAATGAGATTTTCCTATAGAATTCTCGTGCATGATGCATCCCATCTCGGTGCGATGAGGCTTGCATCGCGACGCGATACTAAAGGTCATGGACGTGATGCACATGTTTTAGCTGACACACTTTTTTTCCTATTAAAATCACTTTTTGGCCTCTTTTGAAGGGTTCTGAATCCCAAGACTGAAAATGACAATAATGGGCAATTCTAGGTGCACTTGGAGGCCATTGGAGCCATTGGAGAGTATTTTCTTCAATGATTTTCTATGTACTATGAATCTAAACTTATGGTACATTTATTTTACACTATGAGTAGCTAGATTTATTATAGGTTAGACCTTTTTGTATGATGAACCTACTTTTATTCTATTAGGACATATGAGTGATTGATGTTAACGTTATTGCTTTGACATATTGTTATTATTCATCTATCACTTGTGTTCATTGTCTCATATGTCAAAGCAATAACATTAACACCATTCACTCATATGTCCCAATAGAATAAAAATATGTTCATTATACAAAAAGATATAACCTAGGGGAAATCTAACTACTCATAGTGTAAAACAAATATACCATGAGTTTAGATTCAGAGTACATGAAAAATCACTGAAGAAAATGCTCTATACTCCAATGGCCTCCCAAAGCACCAAAAATTACCTTTTCCGTTACTATCAATCTTGGAATTCGGAACCCTTGAAAAACTGGCCAAAAATGTTTTAATAGATAAAGGGTGTCAGCTGAAAAAGTAGCGTTGCGTATGTGATAATCAGTAACGCACTAAGATGCAAGCCTTATCGCGCTGCATTGGGATGCATCGTGTGCATGAGAATTTCATAAGCGAAACAAATGTTTTTTTCTTCTTTTTCTTCACAATTTCACTAAGTATTTGTATAGTCCCCGTATTGGATCTTTGCTTAATTTTTCACACTTAAAGATGTTTTTTGATCATTCTTCTTCCGAATTTATCTGAATTTCTTCCTAAAAATCATGTAATGACGACTGTAGTCAGCTTGTTTAAGCTCTGCAACATAAAACCTATTTTCATGGTGTGACTTGCCATCAAAAGATGTTTATCATTATTAGATCCAAGATAATCATCTATTGAATACTAAACCTAGACATATGTATATACTTAATATCAACATGCATTGTAGCAGAATCAATGTAGATTCTCATTATATTACGACTATTAGGACTTAATACTTTGTGTTAGTTAATAGTCTGATATATCAGCTATTGGATAATGCAGTGATCTCACGACATGGAAACCGAAAGGAAATACAAATGAGGGTAATAAATGAGAGTATTATACGGTGAGTGGATGAGCATGTTATTGACCTATGAATGTGCATGATAGATACATAATATTAAAATCTACCCTATTCAGCATTCTTACTTTTAACACTGAAATCTCCGACTTTACTTTCTTTCATTTATTTTCTGTCATTTACTTTTCCGCATCTCAACAATCACAAAACCTTTTTTTCTACTTAGAATAGTAAAACACTGTTAATCTGTCTTTAAAGCCACCAGTCACTATGGATACGATAATTGTAAAACTTACTTTTGATGTAGATGCAACACATCCTCATCCACACTTGAGCATGTGTAATCTTTAAATTTTCAGGTCTAAAATATGGTGTCCGCGCAGACAAATGCAGGAAGAGAGCTTAACATTCCATATCCTTACACTTCAATTTTTTTTTGAGATGCTCCATTGATTTGAATAAAAATTCAAAATAGCCACATCCCAAAGGAGTTAAATTCAATTAGTAATTGGACTCCATAATTTTATGAGTTTGTCTCGTAATTCTGATATTTTCAGTGGCACATTACCTTTACTAGTGATCAATCTCACATGTAAATTATTCTTCTAATATCATACTTTGTAAGCCTCTTTAGGTATCTTGATTGAGATACATTTACATTTGAAGCAAGGCTTGCCAAAATTAGAATTTGATATGTCACACACATTTTGAAGAGCATGTGCAAATGATTTATTTTGCGTTTGGGATTGAGATGGAGACATGGGAGTCACTCAAGGAATAAGAGTCGACCATAAAAGGTCTCTATGCCGATGGCCTGCCCTAGAAGAGCCCATGTCGATTAGGTTTTCTTAAAACCCTATCAAAGCATCCCCATAAAACCCGGTATCATGCAAATATAATATATCATTCCTCATAACTTATTTCAACGATCTGAATGGTGAATGTTTATCAACGTGTCTTATGAACTTCATGTCTAAATATCAACTTGATCCAACAGTTAACAAATTCATAATAGCTAATTTTATGAAACTAATTAAAGAAAAACGAGAATCCCTAACCCAAATCCTCAAATTACTCATTTTTTCTCTCTTTAAAATTCTCTTAAACATAATACCTCTCAATTTGATTACAAACACTAATTTCAAATATATTTTGCAAAAACTAATAAAAACCAATAACCAAAAATAAATTTTTTATATTTGCAAGGACTAAAAATATATTTTTTCAATGACAAACAAAAAATGGTACCTAGAGATATCAATAGTTTTAGTTTTAATCCATGTATTATAGAGGAAAAAACTTGAATTTTAAAATAGGGGGCTAAACAACTTATTTAAACCAAAATATAAAAACAAAAATGCATTTAAAACAAATCATTTATAAATAAATTTATTTATAAATATATTATATGACAAATCATTTATAAACATTTTCTCAACTTAATTGATTTAGATAGAGACATATCTTTAATATTGTAATTTTTAAATTTTATCTCCAAACATGTTAGATTGGCCCTAACCATATCTTGTACAATATCCATTCATTTATAACTAATATGCTCCAAAATAAGTGGAAAACCAGAATAATTCCCACTATACTAAAAATATATTCCCTTTTCATTTTGTTTTAATTTCAATTTCAACTTCAGGTAAAAAAAAGGAAGTCAAATTGCTATGGAAAGGGTGTTAACCTTTTTGTTGGTGAAGAGTGGCAGAAGCATATAACATTTTTATATTTCCCAAAGTCTCCATGATCACATGATAACTACTCAACCACTTCAATAAAAAAATGACAAGGATTATAAAAGAAGAAAAGTGAAAATTCCCTTTCAACTTAGAAGAAAAAAAGAAACTAATAATTATCCATTGAAATTTCAATTGGCCCCTTTTATTATTGTGCATGTTGTTGCTACGTTAGGAAAAGGAAGTAATCTGATAGAGTTTAAGGACAGTGATGGTTGTCGAATTTGTAAATGGAGTGATGTGGTACAACCTTGTGTTGCTATCTATTCCTAAACAAGAAAAACAGTAAAAATCTGCAATCAACATTTTCAGCATCAAATTGTCTTGTGCCTGTCTCTTTTGGAATATTGTATATCTAGATCTGGATGAGCATCAATGGATTTTAATTTATATAGTTTCAAAATTTAAAAATAGTTTGTTTGTATACATTGAGTGTAAAAATATTTTATTAAATGATAATTTTATGTTCTAAAGATAAATTGAATTTTGTTTATATATATATATATATATATATATATATATATATATATATATATATATATATATATATATATATATATATCCACTGCTTAAGAATATTTTTTTTAACTCAATTATTTTATTTAATAGTAATAAAAAATATTAAATATTGAAAATATTAAAAAATTTATATTTTATTTTATTTTTATGGACTATCCACTGCTTTAAAATATTTTTTTTCTAACACTAATTCTATGTTGGTCTTTTATGTATGTTGATTTTTCAAAATAACATGAATTTTAGTGTAAATGTGGGTGGGTGAAAACAAAATTAAAGGTGATTCTTTGAGCTTATCATCCAAATAATTCATATTTTTAAATTTATTTTCAAAATAATTTAGATTTAAAAAAAATCTCAATCTACCCCATTTTCAAAAATAAAAAATTATAACTATTGTGTATTAATTCAAGCTTAGTTAGTTAGTTACTCAAATGTGTATATATTAACTACTCGTGTAGTTCTGAAATATATCTCTTCCAATAACAATCATCTCTTCTCATTCAATATTTATCACTCTCTCTCTTTTCTTCCCCTTCCACTCCAACACTCTCTCTATCTTTCTCTCGATTAACTTCCGCATTCGTAAGGTGTAATAACACTGCCATATGGTATCATGAGACGGTTCTGAATCCAGAATCAATAGTGATTGAAGTTATGGTTGGAATAGGCGACAACAACTGTTCTACAAATATTTCAATTCTTGATAGCAAGAATTGGGAAAAATGGTGAATTCATATGAGAGTCATCTTCAATGTTCAAGATGTGTCAGAGTATGTAGCAGATGGGGCTTCAACCGCAAGTAGAAAATGTGACTGATGCTCAGAAAGTTGCATATAAGAAATGCAAGAAGAGAGATCAGAAGACCCTATTTTACATTCACTAAGACATTGAGGAGAAGGTGTTTGATAAAATAGTTCATGCTGCAACTTCGAAAGAAGCATGGGATATGCTAGAAAATACTATGGTGCAGATGTGAAGGTCAGGAAGATGTGTCTCCAATCTTTGAGAAAGCAGTATGAAATGTTGCATATGAAAGAGGGCGAAATGATATCAGATTTCTTCAGAGGGATTCAAGAATTAACTAATCAGATAAAGAATTATGGGGAGACATTGACAGAGCAAATGAGGTTGAAAAAAATACTTTAAAGTCTCACTTTTCAATATGATATGATAGTAATAACAATTGAGGGAACCAGTGATCTAGAAACAATAAAGATGAAGGATCTGCAAGGATCTCTTAAAGCCAGGGAACTGAGACTGAATTAAAGATAGGAAAATAAAGATTCTGAACAGACCCTGATTGCTCATTCAAGAAAGGGAGGTTCTGATGAGATGACGAGAAGGTGGAAGCAAGGAAAAGGAAATCACCAGAGAGAAGTCACCCCATATAGCAAAGAGAATGAGAAGTTTGAAGAAAGATCTGAATCATTTAAAAGAGGAGGAGGATCTAGCAAATTTCAAAACAAGAAAAAGTTGCAAGAGAAGTATGGTCACTTTGCTTCAGATTGCTGGTTTGTAAAGGGAAAGAAAAAGACTGGTGCAAAGTAAGCTAACATGGTGCAAGATAATTCATATTCATATCTTGTCATATTGATGATAACTACCTCTGAAGGGGCTCCGACTTCTTATGTGTGGTACTTAGCCTCTGGTTGTTCTAACCACATGATTGGACACAGGGGGTGGTTGACTGACTTTAACTCAAACAAGAAGACAAGTGTGAAACTGGTAGATAGAAGAAGCTTGATGACAGAAGGCATGGGCAAGATTGTCATACAAAGAAATTAAGGCAAAATAACATTGATAGAAGATATGTTATTTGTCCCTAGTATGCAATGTAATTTGTTGAGCATTGGTCAGATGGTAGAGAAAGGTTTCTCAGTAATCATGGAAGGAGGCTCACTAAAGCTATATTACAAGAAGAAAATAACGGTTCTGAAATCAACTCTGACCAGAAACAGAATATGGAAGGCTAGTTTGTAGGCCTCAGTATCACACTGTCTTTATTCATTAATTCCTGATGAAGAAATATGGCTTTGGCACAATAGGGATGAGCATCTGAATTTTAGAAGTCTAGGCAAGTTGAATACTATGAATTTAGTGGAAGGATTGTCTAAGATAGTGACACCTGATAAACCATGTGACATGTGCATGCTTAGGAAGCAAAGTAGGTTACCTTTTGTGAAGCAACTGTCAATGAGAGCCAAACATGTATTGAATGTAGTTTCATTTGAGATTTATGATCCTTTTGAAACCCTTTCTTGTGGAGGAAATAAGTACTTTATCTCATTTGTAGATGAATTTAGTAGAATTTTACGGGTGTACCTGATAAATACCAAAGGAGAAGCTTTAAACATGTTCAAAAAGTTTAAGGCTATGGCCGAAAACCAAAGTGGAAGACTGCTTAAGATACTCAGAACATGTGGAGGAGTGGAATACAATTCCCATGAATTCAAGAAATTATGCCATGACAGTGACATCTTGCATGAAGTAACTCCCCATACACACCTCAACACAATGGTATGGCTGAAAGAAGGAATAAAATCATGGTTGAAATGATTATGAGCATTCTGAAACAAAAGTCATTGCCGCATAAATTCTGGGGTGAAGTTATGTCTACTACTTCTTATATTCTAAATAGATGTCCTACCAAAAATTTAAAGAATCAGGTGCCAGAAGAATGTTGGTCAGGAAGCAAGCCATGCATCACTCATCTCAAGGTATTTGGATCATTATGCTATAGACATGTGCCAGATGAAAGAATAACCAAACTTGAAGATAAAAGTGAAAATATGATCTTAGTTGGTTACCATCCAACTAGAGCATATAGGTTATATAACCTAGTTGCTGAGAAATTGGTGGCAGTAGAGATGTAATCATTAGAGAAGCAGAATCCTGGGATTGTAACCAAGTTGGAGAAAGAATATGAGTGGTTCTAATGCATAATCCAATGCAGTTTGATTTTGATGAAGTGAATTCAGTTTTAACTGAGACTTTAGTTGATGCAATGGATTCTACTCAAAGGGCAAGACCAACTAGAAACAGACAGATACCTGCAAGACTGAATAATTATGAAATTTGTACCTGACAATACAGTGGATGAGGAAGGAGAAAAAATACACTTGACAATGTTAGCCGGTGAATAACCACTGTATTATCAGGATGCAATGCAAGACAAAGTGTGGAAAGATGCAATGAAGGAGGAACTCAGTTCAATTAAAAAATGTGGCACATGGAAACTGACTCAACTACCAGAAAGGAAGAAGTCAATTGATGTGAAATGAGTTTTCAAAGTTAAGTTGAGTCCATAAGGAACAATAGTGAAGCACAAAGCAAGACTTGTGGAAAGAGGTTTCATTCAAAGACAAGGTTTGAATTACTTTGAGGTATTTGCACCAGTGGCAAGGCATGTGACTATAATATTTATAGTGGCATTAACTTGCAGTAGAAGGTGGACTTTGTCACACATGGCTGTAAAATATGCATTTATAAATGGTCCTTTTTATGAAAAGGTATATGTGTATCAACCTCCAAGCTTTGAAGTAAAGAAAAAAAAGCATATGGTGTATATACTATACAAGACTTTATATGGTTTGAAGTCGGCACAAGAGCTTGGAATAGGAGAGTTGGTGTTTTCTTCATCAGTCATGGCTTTACAAAATGTCTAGTTGAGTAGTGTGTGTGTCGCGAACGGAAAAATGACAGAGTCATAACCATTCTTTATTTGTTTCTAAGGCATAAAGAAATAATGATGAAACCTATAAACTAAGGGTGAGGTACTGGGTTCGAGCGTCGGTTAAGTAAGGGGAAAGTGTTAGACACCTCTTACCTCCATTGTACTCAACGGGATCCTCCTTTAATTCTAAGATTAGTGTGTTTCTAAGAAATGTTTGCTTTAATGTTTATTAATTGTTTAATTATTTATTTATTTACAAAAAAAAATGTTTTATTAAAAAATAAATTTTATTAGGAGGAAGACCTAAAAATGTCTTTTATCATTGTACTCGCTAGAGTCTTACAACTTTGTGCCTACGTACCCTCAAATTTATTGAAGGATCAAAGTCTGTAGTTCGTCTCAAAAATGTTGGTTGGTTGATTGTTTTTATCCCTTGAAATTTTTTCACATATCGGGGATGAAGAAGTGATTGATTTTAAGAAAATGCCTCAATACACTAGGATAGAGGACTTATAGTTTGAAGTGTGTTGAATTGATTTTATACCATTTGGTTGATTGCAAAAATATAATAATTTATTTATTTAAGAAAGTAAATTAATAATGATATTATATATTTATTTAATAAAAATATTAAAATGATAATTATATATACCCAAGTATTATATCCCTTATTTCTAAAACCCTAAAATTTTCTTAGAGAGTTATCACATGATTATTCTCATTATTGATTACAAAAAAATATATAATACTTAATTTATTTATGAAAATAAATATTATATATTTATATGACACATCCCATATCCCGATTTCTATCCCCGATTTTTATCCCTTGATTTGTCCTTGCTTTTATCCCTTTGATTATTATCTCATGTTTTTATCCCCTTGATTAGTATCCCATTTGATTGCAAAAATATAACAATTAGTTTGATTTAGAAAATAAAAACCTATAATTAATGTATAATTATTTTATGTTAAATAAAAACAAGTTAATTATAAAGGTTAATATTATATTTTATATCTCTTATCCCTTAATTATTATCCCTAATTAGATAATCAAAATCCTAAACTTATCCCAAGAAGTGATCCCACTATCCCAAAATTATTCCAAAGATTAACCTTAATTCCCTAATTAATTATATTTTTAGTTTCTTTTTTTTTAATTATTTTTTGTTGATTATAAATAGATAATTAATTACTAAATGATTATTGTAAATAAAATTATGCTAATTGAACAAACCTAATTATCTTGATTATACTAATTAAATTACTAATTTCTAATTACCCTAATAAAATAATTAATCTTCTAACCATCCTAATATCCTCAAACTATCCTAATATTATCCTAATTAGTAATAAAATGCAAGATATTTAATTATTTACTTGATTTTAGTTTTTTTTTTATTAAGTTTTATATCTTAATAAATTGTTCTCATAATAATAAAAGGACTTTTTTTTTGTATTTTTTTCATATCTTTACCTTATGATAAAATAATTAACTTAAACTAAGTAAATTATGATATTTTTAAAAAATTTACATTTAAATAAAAGATAAGCATTTTTTTAAATAAATTATTTTATTTTTATTTACTTTACAACTGAATTGATAAAAATAAATTTCAACCAAGATTGTTGTATTAATATTTTTTTTATAAAATTCATTTAGATGATACCCATGAAATATTTATTATGATAGAAATTTCCCACCATGCTTTAATGTCCTTGATATGAACTGCCCCATTATTTAAATCTTGAAAAGTCTGTCCCTGATTATTAGGGTCTGGAGGAGTGTCCTGAGAAGGAACTTGGCTCCTGCAATGCTGTGATATGATCCTAATAAGGATTTCCCCTGGTATCTGAATCTTGCAAGGTATGTCCCTGATTAACTCGTGTTTAACCAATTCTTAGAATGACTTTCCCCATGTCACTAGGATCTAGAAGAGTTGTATGAAAAAAGACTTGGGTCCCATAATGCTACGATGTGACCTTCATATTAATTTCCCCAGTATTTGAACTTTTGAAAAGTATGCCCCTGAATAAACGACTTTCGGAGTGGTTGGCTCCACTGTGCTTCTGAGATGTCCTGCCCTAGTATGAGCTCTTGAAAGGTTCACCCATTATCATCAGAATAACAAAGGTTATTCAACATCTGTGGGTCAAATCTTAGGATGCTTTGCCTCTAGTTAGTAGGATCTTCAGATGAATTGCCCCTGATTATAAGGATTTTCCCCTAACTGGAAGGATCCTTAGGTGAATTTCCCCTAGTCAGTAATGTCTCAAAGTGGTATGCCCCTGATCGGACCATTGTTGATATTTCCTTGGTGCTAAGTATTGATTTGTGAGAAAAATGTTCTTTTTGAAAAGTAATTCTAACGTCATGCTCATGCAAGTTTTTGAAATCGAAATTTATTATGGAAAACAAATATGGTGTATACAGATGGTATCTGGCCATGGGGTTGGCACAAACGAAGATGTGAAAATATGGTTAGTGATGATTAAAACAAACATTCAGTGTCAGTTTAACAATGATTTTACCGAGTATGCTTTCATATTGAACATAGCTTCAATTAAGACTTTTAAATGTTATAACGTGGCCTGGTTCACGGTTTATGAAACAAAAGATATAAGGCTCAAATTTTAATTTTATCCCACCCCTTCTCCTTGATGTTATCCATTCCTAAATTCAATTAACTCAACAAATGCTTTTAGTCTGCAAGAGAATTTTGATAGATAATGATGGAGGTACATGTAATGATTCAAGTGCTGATGAGATTCTTGAGGTGACAGTCACTTACTTTCACTTACAAGCTTGTTTCCGTTTTTTCTTTCTTTTTTGTTTTTTTAATCCCTATTTTTGTATGGACCAATTCTTTTGGATTTATGGTCCATCGCGATGCCTTAACTTTTTCCTAAGTCAACTCCTTTTTAGTTTTTGACTTAGCGGACTCTTTTTGAAACATGATGCCCTAACTTTTGCATAAGTCGAATTTTTCAGGTTTTTTTTCTTTTTGAATTAGTGGGATTTTTTAAAAATAACTCTTGTGATTTTTACTTTTGATTTTGAAAGTTATGACTGTCATGTTAGTTATGTGAGCTTTGTACTTTCAGCTTCCTCGATGTTGGATGATGTATGCGAGGAAGAAGATGTGTTTGAACCTATTATCCTTGTGATTAGATGAAATAATTCTCTTGAGATTATAATGCATCATTAACTTAATTGAAAAACTACCCTGCCCTAGGTTAATATTAAGAGTTTTCATAAATTAAAAAAGAAACACTGACTTCTGGCTCGTGGGGGTTGACTATGGATTATCTCCTTATTTCCAGTGTTTGGGAGTGAAACAATGCCTTACATCATCAGTCATGTCTTACTATTAAAAGCATATGTCAACAAATTCGGTTATTTTGTTTACATTATTATCCTCCTAAGTTTGTTAATAGGTGAAAAAGACGTTGATTTTTTTGGTGATTTTTATGATTGCATAAGAATGAGTGAAAACGAATGAATTGATTCCAAAAATGCAAGCTCATTTTATTAGAATTACCTTTCAAAGAGTACAAATTTTAAATACAAACAACACTTAGCAAAAAAGAAATACAACTGGAAATGATATAATTTATTGATCCTAGGAGTGAGCTTCCCTGTTGATCCATCGACTTTATGAGACACTTCTTGAAGTTCTTGCACTTGTAAAGATAAGGGGTGATTGTTCACCAATGGGACTCCTTTTTTGAAAGTCAAATGCAAGTCTTATACTTTGTTCTCACATCAAGCATTCTCGTCATAACTTGTAGGATATGGGCGGGGAGGAAGATCATTCGGTTGTAGTTCCACTATGGCACCTCTGAATAAGTCATGAGGCATTAGTATAGGATCCAGTTTCCTTCCAAGCTTCCTTTATTGTGATTGATGAGGCACATGTGGCTGCTGCTGAAGAAGATATTATTGCGGAGGCATCATCCAGGGTCATTATATTTAAAGCATTGGGTAGGCCAGTGACTGACATGGTGAAGGATTTCCTTCTCTCTTAAATGGTACTTTCCCTTCTTGAGTACCTCCATAGCTTCTTGAGACATGTGGCAAGTTCCTTTGCGAGCATCAGGAGACTTGCGAGCTGGATAACTGTTGGATAGGGGTGAAAACGAAAAAGATATGAAAATGTATGTGTATGTATGCAAATGCATGAGGTATGCAATTTTTTTTAATGTATGCTAAATATTTTTTTTAGAGGCAATGCAAGTGTCACATTATGATAGTAACAAATAAAAGGAAACCCTTATGGGTTTAGGATAATGGCATATATAGGGAAACCTTATCTAGGAAGGTTCCCTACAGATAGAGATAATGAGAGGTAAGGGAACCCATATATGGGTTTAAGGATAGGTAAGGTAATATGCAAGCATGACCTAGTTAATGGTAGGTTTCTTATGATAAACTAGCTCTAGGTTAAGACTACCCAATCCCCTCATTTGTAGGATCTAAAATTTTGGATGATAGCAATAGAGTCATGGATTATACCATTATTTTACCATGAGAAGAAGCAAGCATTCCTACGATAATTCTTCTGGATAAGTCTCATCTAGAGAAGACCTTAGTAACGACCTTTGCGGGTCGATAACATAAACTTATTACTTTTTCCTCAAGCCTGAGTTTTGGCTTCACACATAGAAATTGTCCAAACCAATCATGATATATGAATAATAGTATAATATTGAAATATGAAAAAAATAAAAATACAATAAATGAATAATAATAAAAAATAAATAAATAATCACAGAGAAAACAAAAATTACACAAGCAAACAAGGAAATCCATAAAAACCCTAAAACCAAGGGATATGATGGACTCTCTTTTGGAAAAGTATAAGAATTCCCCAGCAAAGTCGCCAGCTGTCGCGACTGGAAAAATGACAGAGTCAGCACCATTCTTTAATCGTTCCTAAGGAACATGAAAATAATGATAAAACCTATAAACTAAGGGTGAAATATTGGGTTCGAGAGTCGGTTAAACAAAGAGAAACTGTTAGACATCCCTTACATCCATTGTACTAAATGAGATCCTCCTTTAATTCTAGGGTTAATGTGTTTCTAAGAAATGTTTGCTTTAATATTTATTAATTGTTTAATTATTTATTTATTTATAAAAAATGTTTTATTAAAAAAGAAAATTTATTAAGAGGAAGGCCTAAAAAGGTTTTTGATTATTATACTCGCTAGAGTCTTACAACTCCGTGTCTACGTACCTTCAAATTTATTGAAGGATGAGAGCCCCGTAGTTCGTCTCGAAAATGTTGGTTGGTTGGTTTTTTTTATCCCTTGAAAAGTTCTCACGTATCGGGGATGGAGAAACGATTGATTTTAAGAAAATGCATGAATACACTATAATAGAGGACTTATAGTTTGAATTGTGTTGAATTGATTTTATCCCATTTGATTAATTGCAAAAATATAATAATTAATTTATTTAAGAAAATAAATTAATAATGATATTATATATTTATTTAATAAAAATATTAAAAGGATAATTATATAAACCCAAGAATTATATCCCTTATCCCTGATTTTTTTATCCTTGAAATCTTAAAATTTTCTTAGAGATTTATCCCATGATTATCCCCGTTATTGATTACGAATAAAAATATAATAATTAATTTATTTATCAAAATAATTATTATATATTTATATGACACATCCCTTATCCCGATTTCTATCCTCGATTTATATCCCTTGATTTATCCCTTATTTTTATCCCTTTGATTATCATCTCCTATTCTCATCCCCTTGATTATCATCCCATTTGATTGCAAAAATATAATAATTAGTTTGGTTTAGAAAATAAACCTATAATAGATGTATCCTTATTTTATGTTAAATAAAAATAAGTTAATTATAAAGGTTAATATTATATTTTAGATCCCTTATCGCTTAATTATTATCCCTAATAACATAATCAAAATCTTAAACTTATCCTAAGAAGTGATTCCACTATCCCAAAATTATTCAAGATATTAACCCTAATTCCCTAATTAATTATATTTTTTGTTTCTTTTTTTTAATTTTTTTTGTTAATTATAAATAGATAACTAATTACTAAATGATTATTATAAATAAAATTATGCTAATTGAAAAAACCTAATTATCCTAATTAAATTCCTAATTCCTAATTACCCTAATCAAATAATTAATCTTCTAAATATCCTAATATCCTCAAAGTATCCTAACATTATCCTGATTAATAATAAAATGCAAGACATTTAATTATTTACTTAATTCTAGTGTTTTTTATTTATTATTAAGTTTTACATCTTAATAAATTATTTTCATAATAATAAAATGACTTTTGTTTTGTATTTTTCCAATATCTTTTACCTTATGATAAAATAATTAACTTAAACTAAGTAAATTATGATATTTTTAAAAAATTTACATTTAAATAAAAGATAAGCATTTCTTTAAATAAATTATTTTATTTTTATTTACTTTACAACTGAATTGATAAAAATAAATTTCAACCAAGATTGTTGTATTAATATTTTTTTTATAAAATTTATTTAGATGATACCCATGAAATATTTATTATGATAGAATTTTTTTTTATTATACTATTATAAATATGGGACAATTAAGAGTGATAAATAAGTAAACATAGAATTCTTGGTCCCCTTAAATCCAATACCAACACATGCCTATGTGACTACTACAAAGTACATCATGATTCGATAAATTCTATAAGTCGACATTAATAAAAATAATAATGAAACTAGGAGAAACAGTCAAAATTGAGTTAACATGGTCAAAATTGAGAAACAATATAATATGAGTATATTGCAACATAAACAACTTATCATTTTGCAGAGAAAGTGAATATTGAATAACAAAAACTTATGAAAGGAAAAACGGAGTTATCAACCTAGAATGCAGTGACCAATTTAAGTTGTTTCCTACTCCCTTTCTTTCCCTTTCCTTTGTGTTTTTCTCCATTTTCCTTTGGTGCAAGATTTCTTCTTCCCTTTTTTGCTTGGATGAATGTTGAAGGTTTAGGATTTAGTTGTTGTTCTTCAGTGTAAAGAGTAACAACTTTAGGATAGTAAATTTGTAATTATGGATGAGAAAAATATAAGAAAATGAGTTCTATTTATAGGTAAAATTATGTTAAAAGAATTAAATGAGATTGAACTGTTTAAGGAAAGATTTCATTTAACCTCTCATACTCATTAGTCATACTCATGCTGTACCATCCATTAGGTCATTGCACTCATTCGAAATAAAATGACACTTCTAAATACTTAAATAAAAACAAACAGTTTTATAATAATTTAAATACTTAGATAGTTAAAATATTTTCAACAAATAATAATTAAACTTTTAGCCTAATTTTTAATAATATAAAAGACTTCATAAACTATTAATCTAGAATTTCATTAAATAAGTAACACCCTAATATAATATTTATATTTAATTACCTTCTAAATAATATAATCTAATGAGATATACTATTCTAATTACTAAACTTATTTATTTTTCCTAAAAATTAATTTTAATAGTTATAAACTATTTTTTAGTATAATCCTATAAATTATGTTATTTTGAAAAGTCTAAATAATACCTCTAAACTAAAATGAACTCCTAAGAGGGACTAAGAAGTCAAAACAGTCCCCCTTGGGTTTTTAGGTCCTGAGGTTGAAGAACTGTTTGGTATTGCCCCAGACATGTTAGCGTTAACTGAAAAATAGAAAGAAGAGGTGGTCAAAATTTAGGGTACGACAGTGTGTATGTAAAATACAAGTAAGGTGAAATACTGATAATGGTATGTTTGTATATGGATGACCTCTTGATAATTGGAGAATCTCAACTAAAAATTGAAGACCTCAAGAGTACAATGAAGTCAGAATTTGAGATGTCAGATCTAGGTAACTTGTCCTACTTCCTTGGTATGGAGTTTCTATACAAAGAAGGTGGAATAATCTTGCATCAAGCAAAGTATGCTACTAACTTGCTGAAAGATTCAACATGCTGAACTGCAATGCTGTTGTGACTTCTGTTGAATCAGGTCAGAAGCTGGAAGAAGATAATGATGAAGAAAGGGTATATATCACTATGTACAAGCAGATGATTGGATCATTGAGGTACATATGTAATAGTCGACCAGATATCAACTTTATTGTAGGATTACTGAGCAAATTCATGCATAATCCAAGGAAGTCTCATATGCTGGCGGGAAAAAGAGTGTTAATATACATCAAGGGAACCTTGAGGTATTGTGTATTCTTCTCATATGGAATAAAGAGAAGCAAAGAATATGTGATAGTATTTTCTGATTCAAACTGGTGTGGTGACATATTGGACAGAAGAAGTACCACATGTTATGTCTTTAAGTTTCAAGGAGCTCCAATCTCTTGGATCTCAAAGAAGAAACCTATTGTGGCTCTGTCTAGCTGTGAGGCAGAATATATTGCTATTTGTTCAACTACTTGTCAAGCTGCTTGGATTGAATTTGTATTGACTAAACTTGGAGTAAACATTCAAGTACCAATCAAGCTCATTATTGACAACAAATCAACAATAGACTTAGCAAAGAATTTTGTCTCTCATGGAAGATCCAACCATATTGAAATAAGATTTCATTACATAAGAGAGTGAGTGAACAAAGAAAGGTTAGAAATGAGATATTTTCTTACCAAGGACCAGATTATTGATATTTTGACTAAGACTGTAAAAGGAGAACAATTTTCTAAGATAAAGATAGATATGAGAATTGTGGCATTTGATTCAGAGGTTGGAACGACTTCTGGATCGCTAGCCTATAAAGCTTTGATGGCTTCTGAATCATCAGTTTCTGGAGGTGTCAGAGGCTAGAACAACCTAGCCTCTAAAGTGACAGCCTCTTAAGGAGTCAAAGGATAAAGTAACCTAGAATCTGAAGCTTTGATAACTTCTGAAGGAGTCAAAGGTGGGAACTACTTCTGAACCTCTAGCCTTTGAAGCAGCGTCTGAAGCATGGCTATAGTCTGAAGCAGTTTAGAGAGGCTGGAGTCTGAAGTATCAGTTTCTGATATGTATCACTTGGTGAAAGTTTGAATTAAGGGAGCATGTTGTGTATTAGTTCAAGCTTAGTTAGTTAGTTAGTTACTTAAATGTATATATATTAACTACTGGTGTAGTTATGAAATATTAACTACTGCGTGAAAGTGATGAAGGAGGAAACTCTCAAAGATAACACACTTTCAGTTGCAATCTTTGACTGTCATAGACACACTTCCAGTGTAAAGTAAACAATGAACCATAATAAGGGGAAGCTGAATGGAGACTATCGGGTCCAACTAAATAGAGGTTAGTGCAACTGTTGCAAGTTTTAAGTCTTCTGTATGCCTTGCTCCCATGTCATGCACGACATGTTCATATGCTCTTCAGGATGCTTCCAAGATTTTATTTGATGTTTACAAAGTCATAAATGTATTCAATATGTAGAATAATACCTTTATGGTGGTAGCAATAAAAGATTATTGGCCAACATATCAATGGGTCATAATTTGGCACATGAAAATATTTGAAGTAAGAAAAATGATCATTCCAACAACACACGTATTAGAACATAAATAGATACGACTGATAAAATGGTAAGATTATATGGTATATATCGTCAGCCCAGACACAATCGAACAAATTGTCCCAATGTTGGAGCAAGTTCTACATGATCATTTATTTATTTTCTTTAACTTTTGTAATATATATATATATATATATATATATATATATATATATATATATATATATATATATATATATATATATATATATATGGGTATAACAAAAATAACATAAAAACCCTTAAACACCCCTAAAAAATAGTTTTCGCGCACGAATAACACACAACATAGCATACCAACATAAATACACATAAAACAACAACAACAAAAACAACAACAAAAAAAACAAATAAAAAATACTTAACACCACAACATGTCTAAGAGATTACGACAATCAAAACAATACCATATGGTACAGTCATCACATCCTTAACGTCATTTCATTTTTAACTCACACTCACATACGCTGAATATCTTTATTATCATTAAAAAAAGAAAAAGAAAATTCTCATTTTTTTGTTATGATAGTTCCTAATAAAATATTTTATAGCACTTGATTAAAGTAATGCTATTAATTATTATATAGAATACAACACAAAATTAAGTTATGGTAGTACTTTTTGTGAAGTGATATTATAAAAAAATTATATTTAAAATGATAAAACTATGGTCGATATCGATATACATATATTTTGAGGGTTAATTGGAGTTTTGTCTAGTGAGGGAAGGTCATATGAGTGAGTACATATATAATTGAATGCGAGTTAATCTAATCCTTCCCAAGTTTAATGCGATCTATCATGACTTCCAAGATTATAGACCTAGTTAAAAGTACAGCCCGATTAAATAATTGCACTTGATAGTTATATTCTGTGTTTATATCGCCACTAAGAGAAGATGATGAAGGTTATAGAACCAAAAGTAAGGGAAGTCACACACACATAAAAAGAGTCAACATAAGATATCGATATGCATAAAATAGAAATTGAACATGAAGTGCCACATATTTCAAAATGGAGAGAGCATTCATGCACTACTCGCATGAACAATCAATTAGATGATTTTTTTGTACGCCATAATGTCATGGCTAGTAGAATAGTTTTATCAACAAATCACACACTTTATAAATGATTTAAAATATAAAATCAATCGAACAAGTTATTTTATTTAGTTTATGCTTTTTATTTTTCTTTATTTTTCATGCATTTCTTAGGCAAGTATTTCAACTTCACACGTCTATACTTAATGCTTTTTAGAGTAGTTAAAGAACCCGCAACTAAGGGGAAAATTATTCAATTAATATAATTGCTTGAATAAAAAGGAATCACTTTTGAGAGTTATCAACCTAATCTTAGCTAAATTTTTACATTTCGACAACAAATTTTACACACTAGGTGAGACACTACAACCAATACCACTAAAATTTCCTATCACCAAATCACAAACATGTTTTGTGTATGAACTTGTGATTTGGATAAAGTATCATCAGTATGGATAAACCATCATCATTATCGACTAGGAGGTCATACCAACAAAGACTTAATGAACCTTCATAATCAACGAGAATACCAACAATCGCGCCTCTTCCAACTGGTTTTGGAGTTGTGAAGATTGATCTACCTAAGGAATTAATGGTAATGACAACTCCTTTTGTTAGAAAACTGTTAGATTTTGTAATATAGAATATCATGTATAAAATCCTTGAACAACTTTTGACATTGTACGACCTATGGTTCATATTGAAGTCCACCAAACAAGTGAGTTGAAGGCTAAACGATTGAAGGCTAAATGATTCAATTCCCATTGTTACCAAGATACATTTCATCAATATAACATTAAGGAGTTCCCAATTTTAAATAATTTCTATGTGACATGTAACTTTTACTACTTATTATTCTCAGTCTAATACTTTTGCCATGGCTAACTATCAGAGCGTCTAATAGAAAATGAAATGTACGATCAGGCTAATCTTTAATTTGGACTAATATTTATGTCAAAGAGGCCAATTGAAGAAATACGGTCACTTAGTATGCCACAAGTATCACCTTATGGGTATTATATAAGAGAACAACATATGTTACGTTGTAGGATACACCTTCGACCCACTAACAGAAATTAAAAGACTAGCTAAAGACTATTCGTTTTAGCAATCATGGCAAAATATTCCGCATGTATTGACTAACCCTAAAATATATATGCCACAACTTGATGTACTCGTACCACCCTTAGTTATTTAAGGGAAGCCCAATAACCTGTTGGTTACATTGGTGAACTGCCTTTGATCATAAAATCACTTTATCAATGTAACACTTATGTAGTATTTGGAACTCCCATGTGAAACAATGTGGAAGTCAATCAAAATAATCGATGAGAGAATCTCCCACCTCATGTTAAATTACAATAAGCTTTCTAAATCCATGGAGATAATATGTTTTTGTAGCAAACTACAAATTAGGCTAGACCTCCAGGACAAAAGATGTTGGATCCCCACCCTAAACCTGATACAACCAAGATGTGTTTTGGGATTTTACCTAAGCTTGTGGGTATGCCTGATTGTGATAAAAATACACAAGAAGGTGGGGGTTGAATTATGTGTATATTCTTTTTCGCTTATGATGAACAACTTCAGATTCTGAACAAGTTCAGAGTATGATATTAGAGTGTCAATAGCCGCGGAAAAATAATAAAGTTCAGAAGTAATAAACAAATCAACACATAGAGTTTTCCTGGTTCCTCTCCTAAACTGAGAGTAGTCCAGTCTATTTGTCACATAAGATATTTTCACTATAATCAATTATGATTACATCTTTGCTTAATCAATCTAGAAAGAGGCTTCAACTGCTCAATCAATCTTGATAGAGACTTTCACTCAAGCAATTATGCAAGAAACTTCTGCTTAATCACACCTGAAAGAGACTTCACTGCTTAAGAAACCTTGCAATAGACTTGCTCTACTTTAAAAAATAGGTTAGTAGAAATAATTACAACTATACTTTCATACACAATCATGAGTATTAAAGTATTACAGCAACTACAATGTTTCTTAACACTTAAGATTTTTAAGATATACAAAGATAAGAAATATTAAGAGCTTTTTCAAATGAACGTATGAAACTTTATATCAAAGTCTATACTCAACATGTTGTATTAGATTGTGTAGTAGTTTTTAAACTTCCTATAAATCTTAAGCTCCCTTTTATAGAGGCAGATAAAGAGTCGTTGGAAAGTTGTTTGCGGAAGTGAACCAACAGCTCCAAGAGAGAGTCGTTGGAAGACAAATCCTGTTAAAATCTTCAACCAAAGTGTAATAACATAGCCCACTGCATACTGGGTATAAACCATACGAGGATGGAGAAATGGACAAGTCCCGTTAGCTTTTCTTGAGCCTTGCACTAAGGGACTATAATTAATTTTTACCCTAAGTCTGGTGTTGAGAAGATATGTCTGCTATGGGGATAGATTATGGACCAGAGGCTGAGCTTTTCAAGATGAGATCTCTAGAGTCTGAGATGTCACCAAAGGCAGAAGTATCATGACCAAAGTCTGATCCTTCAGAGGTTGATCCTTCATAGTCACTAGATTATGATCCATCAGAATCTGAGACATTCAACATGTCAACAAATGCTTTCAGCAGAGTTAATTATGAGTAGACTTTGAGCTTTATGATCCTGCTTACTTGAGCAAATGTTAGTATACCTAATTGTTCTTTAATTACTTTATTATTATCAAAACCCAAGGGATACGAACAAATCTTGTTCCAACAATGCCTATTTATAGGAAGCTTTATCTTAAGTGACTTGAAAGGCTGGTTCCACTTTTCATAAGTTATAATACTTTGAACTTTTCTACCTTTGGAAGATGGAATGTTGATTATGGATCATGTTAGAAGTTTTTTCATATAATGTGTGAGTGAAACAAAAATTATCTCCATATATTATGTTTGTTCCTCTATTCGTTTATAGAAATAATACTTTTATGGTATTTTTCTCTCCCCAACCTCAATATAAACTTGGGTAGACACGAAGAAGTGTTTTCATGACAAGTTTTACTAGCTCAGTATGATGATACGATAGAAGATCTGATGAACCTAAGATAACACGTGGATGAATCGAAAATTGCCTTCTTATAGAGGTTTAGAAAGACTTTTGGAAAATGCATAGTCAAGTTACTTGATGTTTAACTTGCATAAACAAACATCATAAATATGAATCCATGGCTAAAAGAAAAAATCATGGATACGCATGTTTGTCATGTTATAAACAAGCTTCCAACATACACTGAGCCATTCATACAAGAAATTAATACCTAGTGTGATTACTCAGGAAGAGGCCCATATGTAACACCCTAATTCCCGAATACATAATTTATAAATAATGCAGAATTAAAAAATACAAAAGGGTGTTACATTTCTCAGCATAACATTCTCAAATCATAATAACAATGGAAAATAACCTTTAACACAACTCCAATTATCTCATGAATAGAGAATCACTTCATTTAATCATAAAATAGTTAATTCAATAACTCGCATAAAAATAAAATAAGATATTCTCAACCCATTGTTACATTATCAGAGCGACACGCGAAAAACTAAACAATGCAGAATGATAAGCAACAAAGAATGTTAATTATGCCATCCTAAAAAACAAGCAACAATTAATGCTCTTCAGTCTCTACCTCAGTATCTACACAACAAGCGTATAGGACAACACATAAAACAAAAAGGGGTGAGAATACATTCACATATGTTAACAGTGCATAAAATATCAAGGGCAGTACAATTAGCATAATTAATTAATCACCCAATCCAATAACAACATAAATCAATCAGCAGATGTAATTATATATGCAATGTATTCATATCCTTTACTCTCATACATGTGGTACCAATAATTCGGATATTCAGAGGTGTTTTACTGAAACATCCAACTCGTCACTTGAACCGAAGTCCTACTTGTCACTGGACTGAAGTCCTACTTGTCAATTGACCTAAGTCCTACCTATATCTAATATACATGATTCATGAATGCTACAAAAAGATATGAAATACTTGTCTCCACCTCCAACTTCAATACTCGTCACTAGTTCCTCTCGAACCTAAAACAGAACATCAATACTCATCGCAATTGTATGGCCACATCAATGATTCCACCAAACCGTACATCTTAACATCAACAATTTCCTCCTCGTGAGGCATTCATCATAAACTCATCATAATTATTAAAATATATAATTTCTCATAAATACTCATCAAACAACAGCAAACAACCATCAAAAACAGAAACCACTCAAAAAATCGAGTCAAAACGAAATGGCTGACGGTCATCCCCCCAGGTATAACGATCGTCACCCCAACCCGACACCTATCCTCTAAAATAGCATGTCATCACTGACGGTTTGGGCAATGGCACTCGTCAGGTGGTTGGCCCGTCGCCCAACTGAGGTCCGTGAGCTCGTCCCAAAGGGACGTCTTCTCTAGCGTAGTGATGGTTGGCTCGTCACGCAGGTGACACCTGTCACCGTTATGTAGAATGCAAAAGCTAGTGTTTTCTCCATGGATGCACCTCTAGATCTCCGATTTTAATTCCAAATAACCTCATACACACAATAATTAATCAAACATGAATAATATAATATTTAGTCATACCAAATAACATAGATTTGATATATACATCATCTGTCGGTTTTATGTGTTGGCATCAATTTTGGTAAAACCTAGAGTGTTGACAAGTTGTCACAGGTGTTGTCTTGACATAAGATAACAGGTTCTTGCAGGGTGCTTAAAATGTGAATGTGCAGGATTTTACTGAGATGTCAGACCCGATGTCAAGACATCTGTATACAGAACATTCAGTCTGAATGTTATGTATTGTGTGATTGCGCTTTTTATGCTAATCTTTGTGTGATTGATGTGATGATTGAACGCGCCATTCAATCAGTAATTAAAACCAGATTGACTTATTTTCCATCAAGATATAATCAGCTATCATGAGAAGATATGAATGGAAAATAGTTTTAGGGTATTATGATGTCCAAGCCCAGCCAAACACTTCTATAAAAAGGGCATGGAAAACCTGGTTTTAATACACAAGAAATAACAAATGAAATATTGAGAGAGAATAAGGGTTTTAGTCTTGTGTGATCGTGTGTATTATGAGCCATTCATTCATCCATAGATGATTGAATTGGACTGACTTTTGAGTTGTAATTTTTCCACTCTAAGCTTTGAAGTATGAGTGTGTGTTTACTTGGTTGAAGCTTTTAAGCAAGATCAAGTATGTGTTCTTGAAGAGTATCTTCTTTCATTATAATATTTGTTTTTACATCACTGCTGTGATTGAGGGGGAGTGAGTGGGATCTCATATCTAAGAGTTCTTAGATAGAAGTCACACGGATAGAGATTAGGTGAAAAAACTGTAACTTGAAGTTTTTTACTGAGAGTCTTTGAACTAATTCTGTTTAGTGGATTTCCTTCCTGGCTTGGTAGCCCCCAGACATAGGTGAGTTTGCACTGAACTGGGTTAACAATTGCTTGTGTCACTTGTATTACTGTTCTTTATCTTTTATCCTGTTTATATTGTTCAGATGTTAGTGTCGTGACATTACCTTCAACATCTCATATCTGATACCAGAATTTCAATTGGTATCAGAGCAGGAATCCTGCTCTGGTTCTGGGTGAGATCCAAGGACGCTACTTTCTGGTACTATGATAGAGACGGAGGATCTGTTCACAGACCATCAATTTTGGATGGATCTAACTATGACTACTGGAAACCTCGAATGGTAGCCTTCCTGAAATCTTTGGATAATAAGGCTTGGAAGGATGTTCTAACAGGCTGGGAACATCCAGCTATTACTAAGGAAGGAGAAGTTACAACTGATAAGAAGGTTGAGGAACAATGGACCAAGGAGGAGGATGAACTAGCCCTTGGAAACTCTAAAGAATTGAATGCTATATTCAATGGGGTTGATAAGAACATCTTCAGACTGGTGAGCAACTTTGAGGTGGCTAAATATGCTTGGAATATTCTCAAAACAACTCATGGAGGCACCTCTAGAGTGAAGATGTCTAGATTGCAGCTGCTCACTACCAAGTTTGAAAATTTGAGGATGAAAGAAGATGAAAATATTCATGACTTTCATATGAATATCCTTGAAATTGCTAATGCCTCAGGAGCCCTGGGTGAGAAGATGTCAGATGAAAAACTAGTGAGGAAAATACTCAGGTCACTTCCTACGAGATTTTCCATGAAAGTGACAGCCATAGAAGAATCTCAAGACATTTGCAATATGAGAGTGGATGAGCTAATTGGATCCCTCCAAACATTTGAGTTGGGAATGAGTGATGGATCTGAAAAGAAAGTCAAAAGCATAGCCTTCATGTCAAACACTGAAGAGAAAGAGGAAGAAAGTGGTCAAGATACTGATGAAGATCTAGCAAATGATGTAGCATTACTGGGGAGACAGTTCAACAAACTTCTGAAAAAGATGGATGTAAGGTCTAAGTCTAATGTCAAGAACATCTCATCTGACATCAGTAGGTCCAATAATGTTGGAAGAAGACCAAGATCTGATGAAAAGTCCAAAGAAGGAAAAGGAGTTCAGTGCCATGAATGTGATGGGTATGGACACATTAGAGCTGAATGTGGGACCTACCTCAAGAAACAGAAGAAGAGTCTTGTTGCTACTTGGTCTGATGAAAGTGAAACAGAAGGAGAGTCTGCAAATCTTGTGACTGCCTTGACTGGAAGATGGGGTTCTGATGAAGACTCAAGTGAGGATGAAGTAACCTTTAATGAGTTAGCCACTACCTACAGAAATTTGTGTCACATAAGTGAATAAGTGTGTCAACAAGTGGAAAGTCAGAAGAAATTGATAACACAACTGGAGAATGAAAAGACAGAACACTTGGAAACCATCTCTAAGTTGAAGACTAAAGTAGTGTTCTTGAACTCCAAATTGGATGAGATGACAAAGTATGTCAGAATGCTAAACAATGGATCTGACACCTTAGACAAAATTCTCCAGACCGGAAAAATGGCAGGAGACAAGTCTGGCCTTGGGTTCAATGAATCCAAACCTGAGTGTAGTCACACTGGTAGCAAACCAAAGATGTCACATCATGTGTCACAACATCATAAAGGAAGACAACATAAAGGAAAACACCAAAGATGGAGATGTCATTACTGTGGAAATTTGGCCATATAAAACCATTTTGCTATAAGTTGTATGGATATCCTAGTCCTTCCCATCATCAACCTAGACCCAAACATCACATCCATGTCAACAAAAAACAATGGGTTCCTAGGACTGGTGTTACTAACCTGATAGCTCACACTTCCTTCAGAGTTTCAGCCAAAGAAGATTGGTATTTTGACAGTGGATGCTCCAGACATATGACTGGAAGCAAATACCTGCTAATTGACCTTCATCCTCATGCCACCAGCTATGTAACCTTTGGTGATGGAGAAAAGGGTGAAATCAAGGGGATTGGAAAGCTAAACTGCCCTGGAGTCCCTAACCTTAACAATGTCCTACTTGTTAAAGGACAAACTGCAAACCTAATCAGCATCAGTCAACTATGTAACCAAGGTCTAACTATAAACTTCATAAAAACTGAATGTCTGATTACTAATAAAGAAAATGAAGTGATCATGAAAGGAGTCAGGTCTAAGGACAACTGCTATATATGGAGTTCTCAAGAAACTGGTTATTCATCAATGTGTACTCTAGCCAAAGAAGAAGAAGTGAAGCTATGGCATCAAAAATTGGGCCATCTGCATCTTAAAGGAATGAAGAGGATTATATCTGTTGAAGTTGTCAGAGGAATCCCAAACTTAAAGATTGATGAAGGAAGAGTTTGTGGGGAGTGTCAGATTGGAAAACAGACAAAGATGTCACATCAGAAGCTCAGACATGACACTACTTCTAGAGTGCCGGAACTTCTCCACATGGACTTGGTGGGACCTATGCAGGTGGAAAGTCTTGGTGGGAAAAAGTATGCTTATGTGGTGGTGGATGACTTCTCCAGATACACCTCGGTCAATTTTATAAGGGAAAAATCTGATGTATTTGAGGTATTCAAAGATCTTTGCCTAAGACTTCAAAGAGAAAAAGAAAGTCAGGTTATCAGAATCAGAAGTGATCATGGGAAAGAATTTGAGAACAACAAATTTGCTGGATTTTGTGCATCTGAAGGAATTAGTCATGAGTTCTCATCTCCCATTACCCCTTAGCAAAATGGTATGGTAGAAAGGAAAAATAGAACTCTCCAAGAATCTGCCAGAGCTATGATTCATGCTAAGAAATTGCCCTACCACTTCTGGGCTGAAGCTATGAACACAGTCTGCTATGTTCACAACAGAGTAACCTTGAAGAAAGGGACTCCTACTACTTTATATGAAGTCTGGAAAGGAAGAAGACCTACTGTCAAATACTTCCATGTGTTTGGTAGTAAATGTTATATCTTGACTGATCGTGAACAAAGAAGGAAGATGGATCCCAAGAGTGATGAAGGAATATTTCTGGGCTACTCAACAAACAACAGAGCATTTAGAGTCTTTAATTCCAGAACAAAAGTAATGATGGAATCTATCAATGTTGTGGTTGATGATCAACAGACTGATGTCACAGACGATGTTGAGACATCTCTAAATGATTCCCCAGCTGATTTCCCAGACAAAAGTAATGAGAGTGAACTCACTCAAGCTGAACCTGAAGCTGACAAAATTAATAAGGACCCTCTATCAGAATTCAGAAGGATCATCCTAAAGATCTCATTATAGGAGACCCAAATAAAGGGGTCACAACTAGATCAAGGGAAGTGATCTTACATGGCTGTTTTGTGTCCAAGATTGAGCCTAGGAATGTTAAGGAAGCCTTGACTGATGAATTATAGATTAATGCCATGCAGGAAGAGTTAGGCCAATTCAAGAGAAATGAAGTATGGGAACTGGTTCCAAGACCTGAAGTAATAAATGTTATTGGAACAAAGTGGGTTTACAAGAATAAATCTGATGAACAAGGGGTGGTTACTAAAAATAAAGCAAGATTAGTAGCACAAGGATACACTCAAGTTGAAGGAGTTGACTTTGATGAAACATTTGCCCCTTTAGCTCGCCTTGAGTCCATTAGACTATTGCTTGGAGTGGCATGTATTCTGAAGTTTAAACTGTTCCAAATGGATGTAAAAAATGCCTTCTTGAATGGTTACTTAAATAAGGAAGTGTATGTTGAACAACCTAAAGGGTTTACAAATCCAAATCTTCAAAAGCATGTGTATAAGTTGAGGAAAGCCCTCTATGGTTTGAAACAAGCTCCTAGGGCTTGGTATGATAGACTCACAGTGTTTCTCATTGACAATTGATACAGGAAGGGAGGCATTGATAAGTCCTTATTTGTTAAGAATGAAGGAGGAAAACTCATGGTGGCTCAAATATATGTTGATGATATTGTGTTTGGTGGGATGTCAGATAAGATGGTCGAACATTTTGTTAAACAAATGCAGTCTGAATTTGAAATGAGCCTTGTTGGAGAGCTGGCCTATTTTCTTGGGCTACAAGTCAAGCAGATGGAAGATTCTATCTTTCTATCTCAAAGTAAATATGCTAAAAAAATTGTTAAGAAGTTTGGCATGGAGAATGCAAGTCATAAAAGGACACCTGCTCCTACTCATCTGAAAGTCTCCAAAGATGAAAATGGTGTTAGTGTATATCAAAGTCTCTACATAAGCATGATAGGGAGTCTGTTATGTCTCACAGCAAGCAGACCTAACATTGCTTTTGATGTAGGTGTTTGTGCTAGATATCAAGCTGAACCAAAAGTCAGTCACATAAACCAAGTGAAAAGGATACTGAAATATGTCAATGGCACCAGTGACTATGGGATGTTGTACACTCATGGATCTGGATCTATGCTGACTAGATACTGTGATGTTGATTGGGCTGGAAGTACTGATGATAGGAAAAGCACATCAGGAGGATGCTTCTTCTTGGGGAACAACTTAATATCATGGTTCAGTAAGAAACAAAATTGTGTGTCTCTGTCCACTGCTGAAGCTGAATACATAGCAGCTGGAAGTAGTTGTTCTCAACTGATTTGGATGAAACAGATGCTGAATGAATAGAATGTCACGCAAGATGTCATGACATTATACTGTGACAACCTGAGTGCTATAAATATTTCTAAGAATCCCATTTAGCACAGAAAGACAAAACATATTGATATCCGTCATCATTTTATTAGAGAACTAGTGGAAGATAAAATCATAGCCCTGGAGCATGTTGCTACTGAAATGCAGTTAGCTGATATATTTACAAAGGCTTTGGATGCTAATCAATTTGAATGTCTAAGAGGGAAATTAGGGATTTGTATCTATGAGAATTTGTAGCAATTAATTTGGAGTGGAAAAGGTAATAAAAATATTGTCTGCCCACTTAAAATAAAGTGCCCAATTTATGGTAAATCATCACCTAGTATTGGAACTTCCATCTATTGCCTTTTCACACGCAACCTATACTCAAACATTTCCACCTTCCTTCGACTTCATCAACCTTCCCTGATAGGGCAACAAAAACCTTTCCAGAAGAACAATAAGATGTCACAACATCCTCCACCATCTGGTTCTAAGACTACCAAACCTGCTCACAAAGATAGAACGCCTTCTATGAACCTTCTTGATGAAGATATTTTGGACGTGATTCCCCTGTCTGTCATTCCAGGAGACGCTCCCGGTTCATCCTCCACTGCATGCCCTGCTCAAGGTAACAATTCCAATATCCCCTCTAGCTCTACTTATACTCCTAGTTATAAGGACGACATGTATCACACTGATCGTGTCATAAGAAACCTAGTCACTAGGATTCTCAATGAAGGACACTCTGTAAAGGGAGTTTCTACTCCTCTATCAAGAAGGGACCCCTCTCCTGAGGTTGGACCTCAAAATGAGAAGGAGAATGATTCCTCTAGGTCTGAAAAAGATATAGCTGCTGAAGAATTATCCTCTTTAGGGAAAACTTTGTCTAGTAAAAGATGTGTGGCATCACCTACTACCAATGTTTCACAGTCTAAGAAGCATGATTCTACAAAGAAGGTGATTGACCTAGAAGATGAGAGTTCGGATGATGAAGATGATAGTTTGCTTCATCACTTGAAGCCTAGTGTGGCTAAGAGGATGAACACCGTAAATGGTAGGTCTGTGGCTGAAATGATGACAGCCAAAACCGCTAAGAAGGCTACTGCTGTAGGCCCCTCAAAGTCTTGGAGCAAAGTTGAGGTAAAGAAGAGGAAAGTGAGAGAAATTTCTGAGTCAGATGAAGATGTCGAAGAAGATGTCCCTGACATCTCCCCTGTCAAGAGGACAACTGTTAGGAAATCCCCTGCAAAAGTTATTGTTGTACACCTGGACAATATCTCCTTCCATCTTGAAGATGGAGCACTAAAATGGAAGTTTGTAATCCAAAGACGGCTGGTTGTGGAGAGAGAACTGGGCAAGGATGCTATGGAGGTCAAAGAGGTCATGGACCTTATTAAAACTGCTGGACTAATGAAAACTGTTGCTGGGTTATCTTAGTGTTATGAAGGACTGGTGAAAGAATTTGTGGTCAACATCCCTGAGGACAATGCTGATAAAAACAACAAAGAGTTTTGTAAAGTGTTTGTAAGAGGGAAGTGTATCACTTTTTCTCCAACTGTCATTAATAAGTTTCTAGGAAGAGGAAAAAAAGGTGCATGTGAACTGGAAGCCACAAACAATGAGGTCTGTAGGGAAATAACTGCAAGACAGATCAAGGAGTGGCCTAGCAAGAAACATCTCCCTGCTGGAAAGCTAACTGTGAAATATGCTATTTTGTACAAGACAGGGTCAGCAAATTGGGTACCAACCAATCACATCTCTACAATCTCAAATGCCCTTGGAAGGTTCATCTTTGCTGTTAGAACCAAGCTGAAATTTGATTATGGTAGATTCATGTTTGAACAAATTGTCAAACATGCTTCTACAAATGCAGTGAAGCTGCCCATAGCTTTTCCCTCAATGATTTATGGGATTATCCTGAGCCAGCAACCTGGAATTCTGAGCACAAATGATCTTCCTAGTAGAAGAAAACCTCCTCTATCAGTTCATTACAAATTGTTTGAAGGCAGTCATGTCGGGGACATTGTCATGACATTTGCTGTGAAGAAGCCAGCCTCAAAAGGTGGCCTTATTACTGAGCTGAAAGAAACTTGTAAGGAATTGGATATTGGGATAAGGGTAGCAAAAGTCAGGAAGGAAGCTTTGGAGGCTTTGATTGAAAGCTTGGAGCAAGCTGATAGAGATAATGTTGGACAGGCTAAGGAAACAGAAGCCTAAACCTCTAGTGAGAGGTCTGAATCTAAAGATGAAACAAGTGACAGTTATGGTTCTGAAGTTGATAAAGATGCAAGCTCCTCTGACTAGTTTTGTTGAAGTTGTCCCCCACTTCTCTGATGGTGTGCTGTGATGGATTTGGTGGTTCTTTTGTCAGTCATGTTCTGATGCCTTAATGTACTTTTTCTAGGTTCTTTTTGGTTTTTCTTGATTTTTATCTCAGCTTGTAAAGCTATGTATGTTTGTGGATCTGTAACACCTAACAATATGCTTTGACATTCTGTGTGACATTCTGTTTGACTAATAGACATTTATTTTGTTTCTTTGGTCTCTTTTGGCTAAAAAGAGGGAGAAGTAGCTAAAGTAGCTATGCTATAAACAGATGACAGGTGATGTTGAAGAGGATGTATTTTGGAGATAATTTATATAGTACAGGTGATGTTGAAGGTGATGTCAGATGGGGAGGTGTATGTCACAGGTGATGTTTGTGTTGAGCAGACTGAGGGGGAGGAGGAGCACAAGCGCATGTGTGTTTAATATGTGTTTACTAGTTGCTATTTTAGCTAGTAATGCATGTTTTATTACTTCTGCTGCTAAACTGATGATGTGATTATTCTCTTGTGAACAAATGGTCTGATGTATGTTTTAACCAAAATTTGCCAAAGGGGGAGTTTGTTGGTTCAATGTGTTGGCATCAATTTTGGTAAAACCTAGAGTTTTGACAAGTTGTCACAGGTGTTGTCTTGACATAAGATAACAGGTTCCTGCAGGGTGTTTAAAATGTGAATGTGCAGGATTTTGCTGAGATGTCAGACCCGATGTCAAGACATTTGTATACAGACCATTCAGTCTGAATGTTATGTATTGTGTGATTGCGCTTTTTATGCTAATCTTTGTGTGATTGATGTGATGATTGAACGCGCCATTCAATCAGTAATTAAAACCAGATTGACTTATTTTCCAACAAGATATAATCAGTTGTCATGAGAAGATATGAATGGAAAATAGTTTTAGGGTTTTATGATGTCCAAGCCCAGCCAAACACTTCTATAAAAAGGACATGGAAAACCTGGTTTCAATACACAAGAAATAACGAAAGAAATATTGCGAGAGAATAAGGGTTTTAGTCTTGTGTATTGTGAGTCATTCATTCATCCATAGATGATTGAATTGGACTGACTTTTGAGTTGTAATTTGTTAACTCTAAGCTTTGAAGCATGAGTGTGTGTTTACTTGGTTGAAGCTTTTAAGAAAGATCAAGTATGTGTTCTTGAAGAGTGTCTTCTTTCATTGTAATATTTGTTTTTACATCACTGCTGTGATTGAGGGGGAGTGAGTAGGATCTCATATCTAAGAGTTCTTAGATAGAAGTCACACAGGTAGAGATTAGGTGAAAAGATTGTAACTTGAAGTTGTTTACTGAGAGTCTTTGAACTAATTCTGTTTAGTGGATTTCCTTCCTGGGTTGGTAGCCCCCAGACGTAGGTGAGTTTGCACCAAACTGGGTTAACAATTGCTTGTGTCACTTGTATTACTGTTCTTTATCTTTTATCCTGTTTATATTGTTCAGATATTAGTGTCGTGACATTACCTTCGACATCTCATATCTGATACCAGAATTTCATCATCAATCAAACATGAAATTATCATCATATCTTATAAAATCATCATTTATACTCGTGAACATAAAAAAATAGAATTATGCACATAAACATATACAAAAGTAAGCAATTAATACAGCACGAAAACAAAATCACATTACAACAATCTAGAGAGGTTTTGCACAAACCATCTCAAGATTCAAATCTCTCATCAATGGAGGAAAAGGAAAGGGGTTAAGGATTCCCCTTTATCCTTTATGCTTAAACACCCATAACATGAACAATCCCCCCTTACCTCGAATTTACAGAAAAAGATTGAAGCTTTGGCTATGGAGACTCTTCTCTTACTCTTGTTTTACTAGGGTTTTCCTCTCAAATTTGTTGACACCTTATTTCACCAAAAATAACCCTTTTTCTGTTTTCCATCTTTACTTAAATAAAACTCTATTTTTATTTTATTAATTCCCTAGACTCCTAATACTTCTATTTGCCTTCCATAATTTTAATTAATTTATATATTTTTCCCAAATCATAAATTCCCATTTCTACATTTTTTTAAATAAATAAAAATATAGATAATTTCAATAAAGACCCAACAACATCAATAATACTAATTAAATTAAATTAAAATACTCTAAAACTTAAATAAAATATTAAAATCAAAACCAGGGTGTTACACGACATGTGTTTCTCCATCATTTATATTAAGGAATTTGACAATTATATGTTAATTGATGCCTCAACAAGTATCCTAGAAATTGAGATCCTGAAAAAAGAAACTCTATTTGTTTCCTATTCAAAAGCATATTAAAGGGAATTGAACTAATTCGTTAAAAGATATAATAAAACACGCCTTTAATATTACAAAAAAGAATGCAATATTTAATTATCTAACTTAAAATAAGCATATTCTTTGATGTCATAAGATTCCTTCAATCGATAAAATCAAAGGCAATAAGTATTTCATGTAGCACAACTCCTACATCCACACAACGACTAACAGTGTTATTTTCCAAATGGCCATTAAAAAATTCATCAAGTCAGTTTTAATTTAGTTGATAAAGGGGCGACGAAGATGATTGTTGATACCAAACTTTTCATAAGCATGAATATAACCATGATAACTTTTTCACAACCTACTTGGTTCAAGATGGATGATTGTAATAAGAAGAGGATGAATCAAGTATGACAACCTAAAATCAGGTAGGCTAAAACCCTACTAGGATATATATATATATATATATATATATATATATATATATATATATATATATATATATATATATATATATATATATATATATATATATATATATATATATATATATATATATATGTGTGTGTGTAGCTCAAAAATTGGTAAACAACCACTGATCTTTCAAATTTCTAAATTTGGTTTCTTGCAGGATCGATCAGATTGATCCTAGGACATGTGCTAAGTGTTTTGTAAATATGGTAGTAACAAATAATCAAGACTAAACGTCAGATCAGAGTTTGAAAGAAAACTAAGGACAAAGGGTGACTTGAACGAAAAAGATCTTAAATCGGCGTTTAAAACTAGTAAAAAAAATGAAGTAAACAACATGAATTATAAAGGATTTAAAATGATAAAGTAAAGGTTGCGAGTACCAGAATCTTAAGATAGTAAAATAAATGTTGAATGTAGGGAAAAGAGCGAAAGGATCTTAAAACTGCAAATGACAAAGTAAAAATAAGGTGTTTGAAAGGAAGAAGTAAGGAAATATGTTTCTGGAAAAAAAAGTAAAGACAAATTTATATTGCTTTGAAATAACTAACAATGGTGTAGACAACATACATTTTGCGTTTTACAATTCTTCTTCACACGAATACTTAGTAACTTTGCAGATTTTTGTACACAATTTGACACACACTTTTCTAACACTAAAACCCTATATTTATACTAGATTGAAATAACCGCTTTGATGGTCCTTCAATCACGTCGATACACGTGGTGCCCTGCATGCACGCATTCATTCACCCTGATCCACGCGTGCTCTTATGGTTTCTGACGAAGGTGAAATTCCCTCCTTTATTTAAATTTTGAATCTTTGATCGAAAACCGTTTTTAACCACTTCTCTAAAGAACTGCTCCGAAGTTTCAGTTGTAAGCTTGATCTTTATCCAACTAGCCAAGCCGACTCACCTCCAGCTGGTCGAATACTACTTCTTGGTCGAAACCAGCTGTGCATATTTTCCAATTTTGATAATTCAGGGTGGGAGTCGAAAATATGAGCTAACAAATTGCCCCCCAAAATGTCATTTTCGACACACGAGAGAAAAAGACATTTTTTGAGACCTTACTTCAACGCCTTAATGACTCTGACACTGTGCCAGGTGTTTCAATGTTGGCAAAACTTTTCAGTTCCTTCACTTGTCTGGTGATGTCAGCGTCACCATTGCTTTTTCCTACCCACGTCTTTTCAGCCCACAATAGAATCTTTTTTGCTCATCATGTTTCCTAGCTTCTAAGTAATCATGGGCTACAACATTAATTGCCATCTTTACTATACTGCCCAAGGGAGACACGTGTCTCATTAACTCGTCTACCATTAATGTTGATTTGAAACATCTTCCAAGCAGGCCTATAAAACCCAATTACTTACCCATTTTATAACTTTCTCACGTTCTCTGAATCTCTAAGCATTCAAACTCCTATTTCTCCAAATATTTTCTAACTGAACCCAGATTTTTTTTCAAACCCTAACAATGGACGTTTCAAACAAAGCTCTTAAGGGAACATGAGTCTCTTTTAAAACCACCGCCAACAGGTCTAAAGCTCCAAAGAAGATCTCTGAACTTCCTCCATTCGCTACGCTACCTACTCCACTCGCAGTTGACAATCGTCAATACATACCAGAGCCTCAGACAGAGGAACAACGCAGGATTTATGCTTCTCAGGTACTTATTCATGTTTCTGTCTCTGATAAGACTCATGCATTATCTAGGCCTTTAGCTAAGTTAGACACTGATACCGGCAAACTTAGAGAATTTTTCCCTTCTTACCATAAATGCAAACCTATAGGGCAGGCTAGAAACCCTAAGACTACCTCTACCGACAACACTCAGGCTGGGGATACTATAGATTTGAGGATTATGAATAATGGTTTCAGAGCCTTCCGCGCCACCCCAACTTTTAAATATCCCACTGATTACTCAAATTGGTTAACCAAGGTAGAGAAACAAAAAGCCCGGGATTGGAAAGATATAGGGATATATGACCTCATTATGCTGTCGAAACTGGATTTAGATTACAGCACCCCTATGTTAATTTCTTCGTTGTACTTCTGGGACAACACACATTATACCTTCCATCTTCCTTATGGAATGGTCGCACCAACTCTCTTCGACATAGCCGGTATCACAGGACTGAAACCCACTGGACATATCTATGATCCTGATATTGATTCTATGGATACTATTACCTTCTTGACAACCAGAGCAGCGTATTCAACACATATAGCACACTACCATGATAAAGATACTAAAGTTGTCTCAGATGTGGAGCACATAGCTTTTTTGGCTTTGTGGCTGTCACACTCCGTGTTCTGATCAAAATCCCTACAAGTTGCCAAAAACTATCTTACCCTGGCCAACCCACTACATGCGGGGCATGATGTTTTCCTAAGTGAGATGATTCTGGTAAGCCTTTATGAATCATTGAGCGACGGAGTGACTCAACTGAAGAATCTGGGGGACAAAGGGAACCTTCTGTTGTCTGGCCCCTTTTGGTTATTACAACTTTGGCTTAACGCCACCTTCGAGGCCAACCTGCCGAAAAAGGGCCTCGTCGACAAGGATGCTGAGGGAATCCGGCATAAAAGGATCAAACGCCCAAGATTAGCTCAACTAACCCCTATGGATGAAGGACAAGCTCTTCAACCAACTTTCATGAGTTATATCATGATGTTTGCTAAGCGTCATACCTTTACTTCGAGTATGGCTCCATTCGCCTTCAGGAAAATTGGCCCTAAGTGGTTTACTAGGACCTTCCCCTCTCCATCTAAGAAACAGGAGAGAGAAACTTTGCTAATTTGGGAAGCCTTCTTGACGCCCAGGATTCTAACTCTTCGATTCAACCCTTCGAAGGTCTAGGTTACGCTGATAACTTACCAGCCCAACCTTGTTGCTCGACAATTTGGGTTGGTTCAGGTCCTCCTGAAGTGCCTGTATGACAAGAAGAGTAATCTCCTTCTTCATAATGCAGTCCATACCGAAACCACTTCTCTCAAACAAATATTCAGGTATACTGGCTAAACCCAGCTGACTCCATTCAACTTCGAACCCAGCTTCCTTTGCAGTCGAGAATTTGGGAAGTGGTGGGCTAAGTATTATGTCGAAGAATTATGCGACGTCGCTTCCTTTAATCAACTGTTTGACAAAGCTTTTCTTCTTGTGCAGGAAAAGACAAGGAAAGGTACTTATACGCTTATAAAAGAAATTCAAGCTTTTCAAAACTATTTTGAAACTGCCTATCGACCTGATGATCTTAGTCGAACCATCCGCGAAGCAGCTGTTACACTTAAAGAGAAATTTCCAAAGAAAATAGAAACCTTAAAGATTCCCTCATACGTTCCTTACGAGAAATGCTATGAAATGGATCTTGAACTATTTCCCCCAAAGTTTCCTCCACTGCCAAATGCTGACTTCGGAGTGGCTCTTGCCCCCCCATTTCCAAATTGGTTTATTTGTGGAGACTCTATTAAAATACTCCAACAACAATCTCAGAAAAAGGCTCAGCGGGTGGTTGCGACTAAGCATACTTTAGGCAGTTTCAAGGGGCATCTTCATATAGGGATCGAAAATGTCCAAATCGAATAAGACATATATGAAGGTGTGACACAGGAGGTTTCCCTCGAAGTATATTCCCTTTGACAGGCTATTTGCTTTCAACTAACACTGATCATTTTATATTGTTCTTGTTTAGCTATAACCCCCTCCCCCCCAAGAAACACACCAGCAAAAGACCCATCGAGTCGAAGACCGAAGGCGGCAGTAAGCCTGTAAATGTACCCCTTTTTCCTTGTTCTTTTGTCCATGTTATACATTGATGATATAATATTTCATTCTTGGCTCAGGCTGCTCGAAAATATCCGGTGAGTCCCTTAAGAATCCAAAAACCAGCTGTTGCCCCCATCATCATAAAATCTGACGAAGATGACTTGTCGCCTGTTCTCGACCTCACTTCTAGGAAAAGGAAGTAACAACCGAAGGCCAACGATGCTTCGGACCAACCACCGGTCAAACTTCCAAGAAAAAGGCCTGCTGCACTTATTATCCAAGAACCTACTTATGAGGAAATGGCAAAAGTAGCAGCGGCCCAAAGTGAGAGCGATAACTCTAGCCCTGGGGCCGAAGGTGATAAGGTACAACACACTTCTCCTTACTTTATTTAACTTGTTTGCCTCTTTTAGCTATTTATACCTTCTGATTGTATTGATTTTAGGGTGGTGCGAGCACTGTCATTCTACCCAAGAAAATGGCTTCCTCCATGCCTATCTCTGCGCCTGATGTTTTGAATAGCGCTGACGAACCTACTTATCGACCATCCTTTAAAAAGGGGTCTATAAGTGAGATTAATCAACCTCCACCAGGTGACTTCGATGCTTCACCACCAAAAACTACTACTCAACATTCTCATACCAATGACTCTGGTCATGAAACCGATTCGAGCGACAAAGATGGGCCAAAGGTGATCCAGACCTTATGGATGAGGATGAGCTAGTTAAAGACGAGGAAACCCCTGGGGCTGATTTACATACATCTGAAGGACCGAATGATCCCCAGGGAGAAGGATGGGGCGTCGAAGACATGGTTGTAGAGGATGCGGACGAAGGAAATATCTCCACTAACCCTGATAATGTTGAAGGCCAAAAAGAAGGAAAGGCTAATGCAGGCGAAGAGCATGCTCGAACTCAAACCCCTGTTATGGTTGACAATCCGACAATTGGAGTTTCGTCGAGTAGCATTGGGGCCCTTTCTGTAGAAAAATTGGCTATCTTGAAGCGAAGTGAGCCACTTGAGTATTTGAAGGCTATGCTAAATTGCAGGGAGAATTCTTTTGACCAAAGCCATAATACTTCAGTGTATGAAGATCAACCTTCAAGCACCCCTGCAGGCGAAGTCCTTTCTAAGATCAAAGACAAAGTCTTCAAGGGTGACTTATTTCTGTTGCTGCTGGCTGATCCTTCTGCCCCTTTGACTCTAAAAGTTATTCTCAGCCAAGTTGACCTACTAGAGGCTTCTCCCGAAGTGGCAAACGTTATTTTGGAGATAGGAACTATGATCGACCAAGCTGTTGCAGATCATAAGTTGCTACCTCAACTTACAGGGGAAATAATGAAAAAGTCTGGTACTGAGTTTGTTGCCTAGGATGCTGCTATCGAATCCACCAATAGGGCAATGCAGTTGGAACAGACCAAACAGAAGAATAATGAAAAGTTCGACACTCACAATCGCAACATCGTTTCTTGGAGGCAACAAATAGAAGAACTTTAAGCAAAGATCTTTGATGCCGAAAAAGACAAACATCAACTATTGGAGTTTGACGAAGCTTCGATGGCTCAGGAGCTCTCATTTGGCATGGAATTTGTCAAAAAGGCTCGACAACTTGAGTCAGACGTTAAACTCCTACGATCAAAGATATCTTTGTGCGAAAAACGGCTGAAGCTCCTTAAGGCCAAGTATCTTCAGATTAAGGCTAACCTTCCTTTTTAGTGCTATTTTTATTTGTCTGGAAATGTAATGGAATTTCTCTTTGTAATGAATATTGGTCTTCTGGACCTATGACTTCAATATCACCATTTTGGCATTCTTACCATATTGGCTTTGTTTCATTTATGTGATTACTTGTCTCTTATTTTTACTTCTTGGATTGTCGGTTTATACTTTTTCAAATATTTTCCGTTTACTCTAAGAATCCTTTTATATTCACTAAGCTCTTCGATTTCATAGGCATCATTAGAGAATATTTGTAAAATTTGGAAAGGGCCTTCCCATTTTGGGGACCATTTCCCCAAGACTCTATCTTTTCGATCCATTGGAAGGATTACTTTCCAGACCAAATCTTCGGGTGCAAAACTTTTAACTTTCACTTTCTTATTATAAGAGACTTCTATCCTCTTCTTTTGTTGCCTTAGTAATTCTAAGGCATTTAACCTTTCCTTGTCTAAATCAACCAATTCATCCAACATCATGCTCCAATATGATTCCATTGGGAGTTGATATTGTCTTTGAATCCTTAGGGATTATAGGTGAATTTCTACTGGCAAAACAACATCATGGTCAAAAGTTAGGCGAAAGGGGGTCGACTTAGTAGCCTCTTTATGGGATGTACGACATGCCTACAAAATCTGGTCCAAAGTTTTATGCCAATTGGATTCTTCCCTACATGCTTTTTAATCAAACCAGTGAGCACCTTATTGGCAACCTCAACTTGTCCATTGGCTTGAGCATAATAGGGTGTTGACGTTAATAATTTGAAACCCATTTCTTTGGCAAATTTCTGCATTTTCCGACCAGTAAATACTGATCCTTGATTCGTTATGATTGTCTATGGGATTCCAAACCTATAAATAATATGTTTTTGGATAGATTTGATCATATCCTCTTGGTTTAAATTTGGTAAGGGTATGGCTTCAATCCACTTTGTAAAATAATCAACTCCTACCAATATATATCTTTGACTTTTAGATGATGGAGGCCGAATTTCTCCAATCAAATCTAAAGCCCAGCCCCTAAATGGCAAAGGTTTGATGATAGAATGTAATTCACTTGCAGGGACATGTTGTATTCCCGCATGCACCTGACATTCTTGGCAACCCTTCGCGAATTCAATATAGTCTTTCAACATGGTAGGCTAATACGTCCCTTGACGGAATAAGAGCCATTTCATCTTATGACCGACTTGGTGTGCCCCGCACGCTCCACTATGCACAGTCGAAAGGGAAAAGTATGCCTCTGACTCACTAAGGCATTTAAGCAGAATTCCCTCAAGAGGTTTCTTAAACAACTATGAACCCAAAAGAACGTAACTTAATGCTCGATACCTGGTTTTTCGATCAGTAGACGCTGTGGGATTCTGCAAGTATACCACTATTTGCTTTCTCCAGTCTCCATCCGTCAAATTGTTTATTGTCAGTATTTCGAAATTTCCTTCATCATCACATCCTAGCTTCGTCTTTTCTAAATCTAAAGGAATTAATCTGGCTGCACCAACCTTTCCCCTAACTTCAATGACTTTGTGCAACTTTTCCTTTGAAATTTTATACCTGAATGCAATTTGAGCTAAATCATTAGCTACCATGTTTTCTAGTCGCGGTATATGTCGAATATATACCATTTCGAACTTTTTTAACAATCGACTGGAGATTATGAAATACATGATCAAAAATTCTCCTTAACACATCTATATTCTTTCATGATCTATTTTATGACTAACTCTGAGTCTCCCATTATCTCAACTCGAGTTGCCCCCAATTCCAACAACATTTCAAGTTCTGCTATGAGGGCTTCATATTCAGCCTCGTTATTTGAACAAGTACCTTCTACTTTGTACTAGAATTTCGTTGGAATTTTATTAGGAGAAATAATTACGATCCCGACACCTGTGCCATTTTTATGACTAGATTCGTCAAAGTACAACTTCCACGGCCCTAATTCAACGTAGTTCAATGCGTTGGCGTCAATGGAGTGATCGACTATGAAGTCTGCTACTACTTGTCCTTTCACAACTTTTAATGGCATGTATGTTAATGAAAACTCAGTTAATGCTAATGCCCATTTCCCAATTCGACTATGCAAAATTGGTTTGGATAACATGTGTTTAATAATATCATAATGAGATGAAACATACACGTCAACAGGTTTGATATAATGCTTCAATTTTGTATAGGAGAAATATAAGTATAAACATAATTTTTCGATCATGCTATACCTAGTTTTTGCATCGTTTAAAACCCTACTGAGGTAGTAAATGGCTCTTTCGACACCATTATCATCCTCCTGTGCTAACATGCTCCCTAATGTTTTGTGAGATGCAGATATATACAATCTCATACTTTTATTTCTACAAGGTGGTGTTAAGATTGGTGGATGGCTCAAGTACGCTTTAATCTTATCGAACGCTTCTTGTTGAGTTTGCCCCCATTCGAACACTTCCTTGTTGAGGTGAAGCAAATGCGAGAATGCTTGCGTCTTCCCACTAAGGTTTGAGATGAATCTCCTTAAGAAATTGATCTTGCCCAACAGCGGCTGTAAACCTTTCTTCGTTGATGGCACTTTCGCTTCCATTATGGCTTTGGTCTTATTCTGGTTTATTTTGATCCCCTTTTTATGGACCACGAAACCTAAAAAATCCCCAGCTTGCACACAAAAGGCGTATTTAGAGGGTTCATTTTTAGACCATATCTTCTCATTCTCTCGAAAGATATTCGAAGGTGGTCTATATGAATTTTCCCTGAAATAGACTTAACAACAATATCATCTATATAGATTTGCATAAAAGTTTCTATGAAATCATGGAAGATCGAATTCATCTCTCTTTGGTAGGTCGCCCTAGCATTTTTCAAACCAAAAGGCATCACTACCCATTCGTAGGTGCCTAAGGCTCTGGGGCAACGAAATGGCATTTTTGGGACATCCTCTTCAGCAATAAATATTTGATTATACCCGTCAAGCATGCTTAGATATTCATAGCTTGCGGCAGAACCGACCAACATTTCCGCCACTGGCATCGAATATTCATCTTTTGGGGTTGCAGTATTCAAATCTCTAAAATCTATGCAAACCCTTAAAGTACAATTCTTTTTTACAACTGGCACAATTTTAGCTAACCATTCGACATACCTGGATGTGCGAATGAAATTACAACAGAGAAGCCTTTCAATCTCCTCCTTGATCTTCGACAGTATTGCTGGAGAAAATCGCCTTGGATTCTGCTTCACCGACTTTTTCCCAGGTTTGATTGGCAGTTTCAATTCGACCAGCTCCCTGCTCAAACCAGGCATTTAGTCATAGTCCCATGCGAAACAGTCTTTAAACTCTTTCAGCAACTGGATCACTTCGACCTTGAGTTGAGGATGAAGGTTGGCGCTGATGTAAGTTGACCTTTTTAGTACCCTTTCTCCCAAGTCCATTTCTTCGAGGGGATCCTGAGCCAGCATCTTAATGTTTTTTGCTAGAAGATCCTTCTCGAAACCCAAAGGCTTTTCATCGTAGATCGCATCAAGCCTCTGGTCTTGCTCTTCGTCTTGACCTTCGTCAGGTGGCCTTGGGTCAAAGTTGTTCCCGGGACCTATTGATGAAGAAACTTCACTGGCTTTGACAACCATATTTTTTACTTTGGCCTCTAAGGCTAATTGTTGCTTGCTTTCGGCTATGTAAGCCGAAATCCTCTTTAAAGCTGCAAACTCAGTCATCATCACTGAATTCACTTCCCCATCCTATGGAGTCGATTCTAGATACTGCTAAATATTTGAAGTTATCTTCGCCTACTATCTCTTTGTCCCATCGAAAACCATAGTGAGGGTGTAGTGACAAGGAACAATAGGCATTGTCGTCAGGGGTAAACACAAACTCAGCTGAATCACAAGGAGCTATAGTGGCTAAGTGCTTGTCAAACTGGCGCCTGTCAACATGATTAATAGGGGTTTTAAAGTACCCTTGATCCGCCTCTATATTTTCGACGATGCACTCTGGGTGCCAAATTATTATCCTCTGGTGCACCTAAGATGAGACGGCTCCCACTCCATGGATCCATTCTCTTCCCAGCAACAGATTGTAGTTTGCCTTTGTTTCCACAATCATGAACATTGTGGACCTAGTGGTCGTTCCCACAGTTAATTCGACTTGGATAGCCCCCAGGGTGGAACCTACTTTACCTTCATAGTTGGTTAACACCATATTATGAGGTTTGGCATCAGTATCATATTTTCCAATTTTCCCCAACATGCGGTGAGGCATTAAGTTCACAGTCGCTCCACAATCTACCAATATTTTATTAATTGGGATGTTTTCGACTTTTCCAATGATGAAGAGGGGTTTCAGGTGGCTCTTTATGGCTTCACTAGGTCTTTCAGAAAAAACATTTTGCTCCTCGACACAACCATTGTTCATTACATAGTAACAGACCGGCTTGTGAGCGGCCATTTCCTTCTCGGTGATACTGTCATTGTCGTCGACTTCAATAATTCGATCGAATTCTCTAGGAATTACGGATACTACTCTGACTAAAATGTCTAAGGAATCCTCCGAACCAGAGTCGAAGTTGTCAGTTAACAATTCATCTTCGGCAGCCACCTGATTTTCTCCGGTCGTCTTACTTGAAATCTTGGGATCTCTTTTGGTGAAGTTTGGGCCATCCTTTTTCTTCACCATCACATACTTGATTTAGCTTGATCCATCTCACCAGCTTCTCTTTTGGCTTTTCGCTTTCTTTTTTCTCTTCTCCACTGAGATCTCATCATAGGATTCTTTCCTTTATAGTTTTCGGACACATGTGAAGTCCTTTTATCGGACCGAAATTCCTGGCGGTAAGCCAACGGCGAACCTCTTTCAACCTCGAAGTATGTTTCTGGAAGAAAAAAAGTAAAGACAAATTTATATTGCTTTGAAATAACTAACAATGGTGTAGACAACGCACATTCTGTGTTTTACAATTCTTCTTCACACGAATACTTAGTAAATTTTACAGATTTTTGTAAACAATTTGTCACACACTTTTCTAACACTAAAACCCTATATTTATACTGGATCGAAATAACCGCTTTGATGGTCCTTCAATCATGTCGATACACGTGGCACCCTGCATGCGCACATTCATTCACCCTGCTCCACGTGTGCTCTTACGGTTTCTGACGAAGGTGAAATTCCCTCCTTTATTTAAATTTTGAATCTTTGATCGAAAACCGTTTTTAACCGCTTCTCTAAAGAATTGCTCCGAAGTTTCAGCTATAAACTTGATCTTTATCCAACTAGCCAAGCCGACTCACCTCCAGCTGGTCGAATACTACTTCTTGGTCAAAACCAGCTGTGCATATTTTCCAATTTTGGTAATTCAGGGTGGGCGTCGAAAATATGATCTAACAATATGGATGAGGCATCCATGATCAATTGATTGCACACTACATTAGTCCCAATGCCTGGTAGTTATAAAATTGGCAATTCACATACGATTAGAAAACTCACTCAATCCTAGTGAAATAAAATGTTGTCATGTAAAGTTTTATGTAGTTTAATGATTCATACCTCAACACTGAGGGGCAAGGTCAAGCAATTGTCCTTACCCATAATTTAGAAAATGCATATGCCCAAAGAAGAAAGAACGACATCCATAGTTACCATATATGAATGGTTATATTTGCTTGGGATCATTGTCAAAGAAAAATTTGAATTGATGAGCCAAAGTATCATAATTTTTTTAGCCTAAAACACCTTATACAACCATCCTTACCAGAATGCTAAAGATGAGATATCAGATAAGCTGACCTATACATAAGATGAATCAAACTCTACAACTCATTGCTAAAATCCAAGACTGGTGCAAGAAGAACATATTTTTTCCAGAGGTGATATAGGTTTTAGATAAAATGTTCCATTTGGTTAAGAAATATATACAATTTGATGACTATAGCAAGGCCAAATCATTGTTTTCTAATGAGGAAAATCACAACGTGCAAGCAACACATGAAGTTATTTTTGAAGTGGCTGAGAGAGATCCTATTAAAACTCTTATTGCACTAGAGTTGGAAGTCAGTGATTAGAACTTGTTAACCCTTGAATATAAGGTTGATTGTGAAAACATGATATATCATATGTTGGTTTATCAAGGTAAAAAAAAGTTTTAAATAGTGATATTACCATGAAAACAATGAGGACTGCTTACTAGACATTTGGCTCAACGAGGATAATTACAACATCTTGACTGATATACATGTTGTAGGGCTGATACATTTAGAATGTTTGGGCATAAAGGCCTAGTGAGGGAGTTTTAGGGTGACATATTCATTGTCGACACAAGTGGGTTACCTTAGCTGAATCTAGACGTCGGTTTCCTTTTGTGATGTATAAATATAAAATATTGTAGCAGTCATGCAACCAAAAATCATAGTATAGTAAGTAAAATTATTGAATCCACACAGACTGATAAATATAACGTATTTGTAATGATTACAATTCTAAGTATTCAAAAAGGTTTATTTGTTTTTAAAAGGTTTTTTGTTCATAAAAAGAAAAGAAAGTAGAATAATATAAATAACAGTGATATAGAATGTTGGGGGTTAAGTATGCAATAATTATAATTTTATTCATATAACATAACTAGTTATGCTCATTTTAACCTTCAATAAATATTACCACATATTGCTAGGGATGTTCAAAACCAAACTGACCTAATAGAAATCCGCTAATTGGGTCGAACCAAACTGAAAACTGTAAAAAATTGGATTTGCTTCGGGTGTGTTTGAGCTTTTTTTAACAAAACCACACAATTCGATTCGGTTTTCAGTTTGTATTTTTCAAACTTAATCAAACCAAATCAAACTGCATTATGTTACAACCCAAACTTCACTTAACACACATTCAACTCAAACCTAAACCTATTGTGCCTTAACCTTACAACTGCAAATAATTTTCTCTTTTTCACTCTTAGGATTTCAACTTCAGCCTTCTCAAATCTCTCATAGAAGTATCGCGCTTTGTTTTCATATTCTTCTCTAATCTCTCATCTCTTGTGTTCATTCTTGTTCATCTTATCATTTTTATGCTACTATTGTTTCTTTCAATTTCAATGTTACCGTGCCTCTTCTTCTCCATCTCCTTTGTTCTTTCTATTTTATATTTTCTAATCTCTCATCTTCTTTGTTTTTTTACCTTAAATGCATTTTTGATCCCCATAGTTTGGGCATTTTAAACAATTGGTGTCCCTATTACAAAACATGCGATTTTGGTCCCTTAATTTTGATGACCTTTGGATTTTGTGGTCTCCCTCTACTTTTATAGACGTGGCATTGATGATTGAGATATAAAAATATTTTTTAATTAGGTGGCAAAGATGACTAAGATAATTATTAATTAATATATTTTTAAATGAATTAATATTTAATAAATTGAATTAATATGTTTCTAAACTGATTAATTAATTAAAACTCTTAAAATTAGAGACTTTGGGCTTAAACCCATTCATTCCTTTACAACCAATGCCCAATATACATATTATATTTTAACTTGTGTCTATTAACTTTATAAACACTCAAACTATTTATAACCAAAATAATGTGGGACAATTTGTGTTCAGGCATGCCAACCAACCCATGCTATTTTTAATGAAAATGTTGGAGACATGTGTATGGTGTCTCTCTAGTGAACCAAACGATGTTTATGAAGTGTATGAAGTGCCATACCTCAAAGTAAAGATTCATCAACTTCCATGACTGTAATGAAATTGAAGCGAAAACTAACAATTCTTATTTCATCATGGAGCAATTTCTGTAACAAAACTAAAATTCTAACAGGCTAGAGAACATACAACCTTAAAGTTCCTCTGCGGTTTTATTATGGCTATCTTCTTAAACTTCAATTACATCGAATTAGCCAAAGACAACAATGAACCTGGAGAAATTCTCAACGTCTAATCCAAAAACAAATGCTACCAAGACCGGGTTAGGATATTAAATGCTTTCTTGAAAAGTTTCAGAGCGAGAGAAAGCAATATGGTTAGCTCTTAGAATCTGATTATTGTCTAAATTTCTAGAACTTGCATTTCTAGAACTTGTATTTGACTTAGGTTCAAATGATTTAAAAATACCTCCTAGTTTATTCTGTTGAGATTTTGTTCTCAAAGTTCACCGTATAGAACTCATTGTTCTGATAGTTTTAGGCACCCAAATATTATGTTTTACTGTATCCTCTGCTTGTGTACTTCCGTACAATATTTTCCTAAAGTTAAGACCTATTACCGAAACACGTGTCGTTGCGAAGATGATTGAATGCCATTAAATTCTTTACATGCTAAATTTGCATATATACAGAACCTTTGTAATTGACATGGAAAAATGGTTGTTGGTAAACCTCTCTATAGGACTCCAACACAGAAAAGAGAAGAGAGAAAAAAGGTTAAAGAGTGAGATGTGAATGGAGAACTAAAGTCCCAAATTGATTTAGTGATAAATAATGATATTATTTATATAGCTTATTCATACTTCATTAAATGTATTCAATTGAATCGGAAAAAGGCCCAAGTAATTTGGGGCTCTCGTCCAAATACTTTCTTTTAAAATTTGCATTAATTAATTTCTAAATAAATTTTAAAAAAAAGATAAATTAATATTAATCAATAAAAAATATTAATTCGAAAAAGTTTTCTGTTCATAAAAAGAAAATAAAATAGAATAGTAGAAATAACAGTGATAGTCAGTGTTGGAGTTAAGTGTTACAATTATTATAATGTCATGCATGTTAGGTGACAAATTATGCTCATTTTAAACTTAATACATGACATCACTTATGTTCAACAATGTTATCCATGTCTCAAATGACATTGAGATATCGGTCATATTATTGATTAACAATTTGATATTCTAATAAGCAATATGAAAGCATTATGCTTGAATAATATATGTGAATACCATATCCACATATCTGTAAACTCTAGCTAATGATAAATGATTCTATATGTATAAATCTAACAACACCTCTCGTCGTCGCCTATATCCACATATCATGTTATAAACTGTGGTTCAAGGAATAACCATAAGCATAAGACAAATATAACATTCTTTAAAATTAAGATGAAAAATCAAATATGTTTGATAGATTAATATATGCATAACACCATGATCACGTCAAGTGCATAAAGTACATGATAATTATGAGTGCACTATCCGCTTAGAAATATTTTGAATGATGTCAAAACTAGGTTACTTAGTATTTATGTACATTGGACCTTTCGCTCTATGTCTAGATGTGTATTTTCATCATAGGACATTTAAAAATAGGTTAGAATCATGTTTACAAGTTAAAAAATGCATTTTATATGAAAAACATTGTTTTGGGTCGACACATACGTGTTTTGGGTTAACCCATACTGAAGGTTTTTTAAAGGAAAAGAGTTTGCCTTGTTTGGGTCAACACATAGCTTAGGTTGATCAACGCATAACCTTTTGGGGCCGACTCCAACTATGCCTTGACAAACCAAAATTCCTTTTCCTTAGTTGGCTTGACCCGTACGTTGCATGGGTTGACACATTTTGTTCCAATTTTTTTAATCTTGTAATTTTTGCTAAAAATCTGTTTTCTGATATTTTTTCTTCTACACGAACACACATATAAATATGCATTCATGCATTATTTCTCAATATTGAAACCAAAAACATATAAAGAATTTTTCTCTTCATCTTCAATCTTCTTCTATGCATAAACACAACAATTACACATAATCATTCTTATTGGGTGCCATCTATATTAGATTGATAAGGTCCGATTTAGGATTGTTTGTAATCAAGTTGGGTTGAGTATTATTTAGGGGTTTAATTGATAAAACCAATTAGGGTTTTCCCTCCAAGACCAAGGTTGGTTTGGGGGGTTTTATACAAGATTTCACAATAAGGATTTAGTCGAGTGAAAGCTTTGAAGAACAAGGTTCTGTCAAAGGAGTAGCGGTAACCGAAGGATCAATTTGGAAATCTTGGATCACTTGATCTTGCTTAAGATAAATGGGAGAAAATAAGTTAGGATAAAAATCAAACATATGGTTTGAGGGTTTGGATTGCTACCTTTTCTCTTGTATACAACTCTTGCAAAGGTTAATTACATATCTCAATTCTATTTGGAATTGGGGGCAGACATACCCATAGTGAGGACAAATGGGAAATTGCCTAAACAAATCTATGTGCTCTCTCTCTCTCTCTCTCTCTCTCTCTCTCTCTCTATATATATATATATATATATATATATATATATATATATATATATATATATATATATATTGATAATTCACTTAGTGTGCAATTTGATAAACTGATAATTTTGTTTGTTTGAAGTAATTCAAACTGTTTTGTAAGAAAATTCTACACGAACACACATATAAATATGCATTCATGCATTATTTCTCAATATTGAAACCAAAAACATATAAAGAATTTTTCTCTTCATCTTCAATCTTCTTCTATGCATAAACACAACAATTACACATAATCATTCTTATTGGGTGCCATCTATATTAGATTGATAAGGTCCGATTTAGGATTGTTTGTAATCAAGTTGGGTTGAGTATTATTTAGGGGTTTAATTGATAAAATCAATTAGGGTTTTCCCTCCAAGACCAAGGTTGGTTTGGGGGGTTTTATACAAGATTTCACAATAAGGATTTAGTCGAGTGAAAGCTTTGAAGAACAGGGTTCTGTCAAAGGAGTAGCGGTAACCGAAGGATCAATTTGGAAATCTTGAATCACTTGATCTTGCTTAAGATAAATGGGAGAAAATAAGTTAGGATAAAAATCAAATATATGGTTTGAGGGTTTGGATAGCTACCTTTTCTCTTGTATACAACTCTTGCAAAGGTTAATTACATATCTCAATTCTATTTGGAATTGGGGGCAGACATACCCATAGTGAGGACAAATGGGAAATTGCCTAAACAAATCTATGTGCTCTCTCTCTCTCTCTCTCTCTCTCTCTCTCTCTCTCTCTCTCTCTCTCTACATTTTGATAATTCACTTAGTGTGCAATTTGATAAACTGATAATTTTGTTTGTTTGAAGTAATTCAAACTGTTTTGTAAGAAAATTGCAATTTATACAATTGTGATTGGTTTTCATATCTTCAACATAAAAGAAAATCAGTTTGGTGTTTATTGCACACCAAGTGTTTGATAAATTGTTTTAGTCAATTTTTGTTTCCTAATTCATTGGAAATTGATTACAAAGTGTTAGTTGTTAAAACATTATTTTATAAAACATATTGATTTGTTTCTCATCATTGTTTTACATTTCGTTACAGTTTATATGCATATTTGATTCTTTCGATAACGGTTCGGGATTACAAGCGTCGATTTGAAATTGCTTTTACTTGCAATAGTAAATAATTTTTAAAATCTATTTTTAATCTAAGAAAAAAATTGGCGATCTATTCACCCCTATATATCGTTGCCCTCGTCTAACAAGTGGTATCACAAGCATCCATTTATCTTGTGCTTCAAAATTGCTCATCAGATTATGGCTTATGAACCTAAAGGGGTGTATAATAAAGTGTCTATTTTCAATGGCAAAACTATGGTTATTGGAAGGATTGTATGCACATCCATATCAATTCAATTGATAGAAATGTATGGAACGCCATCTAAAATGGCCCATTTGAAATTACTATGACCAATGCAGATGGTGTTGTTGTACCTAAATAGAAAGCACAATGGAACGCGGATGGTGAGAAAAAGTGGTCATGTGATTGGAAAACAAGGAACATTCTAATATCCGCTTTAGGAGATGATGAATATTACCATGTTTCTTATTACGAAACCGCTAAATTTATGTGGGACTCATTACAAGTTTCCCGTGAGGGAACAAATGAAGTCAAACAAAACAAAATCAATACTTTGAACCAAGAGTTTGAACTCTTTCATATGAAGCATGGTGAAACCATTGCCGATATGAAAAAGTGATTCACTCATCTTGTAAACCGTTTGAATGAACTTGGTAAGCCGGTTTCTAATGAAATTGGTACTAGCAAAATTTTGAGATGTCTTAATAGGGAATGACAACCTAAGGTCACTACCATTAAGGAAGCTAACAACCTATTGACATTACACGCTACTACATTGTTTGGTAAGCTTGAAGAATATGATCAAGATCTCATTTACTTGGATAAGCATGCGAAGAAGATTAAAAAAGAAAAGAATAAGGGAAAATGAGGTGGACAAGAAGTCAATTGCGCTTGTGCCTTCTAGTTCTAAGTCCTCTATAAAAGAGCAAGATGATAGTGGAACTAGTGATAATGATGGTGTCTGGATGATGAAGAAATGAAGTTGTTTGTTAAACGGTACCATAAGTACATTAAGAGAAATGTAGTGAAGCACTCCAACATGAATCTCATCAACTATAAAATACAAGCAAATTCCTCAAAGAAAGATGAGAATAAGAAATAAAACTCCAAAGGTTCATGTTTTGATTGTGGAAAAGTCGATCACCATAAGTCAGATTGTTCGTTACTTAAGAAAAATAAAGGAAACAGCCAATACAAAAAGTTTAGCAAGACTAGAAGATCACACATAGCTTGGGAAAGTGATATTGAATCCTCAAGTGAAGTTAGCTCAAGTAAAAGTGATAAAGCGGGAAATTTTTTCCTCATGGCCCATCATCATAAGAAGAAAAATGTAAGTCATTCAAAATATGAACCTATTGATAAAATGTCTTATTCTGAATTACAAGTTACTTTTGAAAATCTACGTGGTGAAGTCGTATAAGATGATATTTTCATACTTAGAAGCCAAAGTTTTAGAAACAAAAAAATAAATAAAGCTCTTAAGCAAACCATGTTAGAGGGTCCAAAAGTTGATCTTGAGGATGAGAAATCTTCTTGGTTTAATGTGAAGCTTGTCACATTTGGCAAAAAGAGGTTATTACTCTAAAAGCCAAATTGAACAAGGCTTTAGAACCAAACGTCACCTTGGCTATTAGTCCAACAAAATTTAAAAGATATTTAAATGTATCATACAAAAAGTATAATTTTGTTGTAAAAGAATCAAATATCAAAAGCCACTCTCATCATCACTTGAGTTGTCACTATTATTGTAACAACGGCCATACCATTGCTAAATGTAAATTTAGGAGATACTTGGTTCCTAAAAGTGTATTTCAATGGTTGCCCAAGTGTAACAATATTTCCACTCACTCTCAAGGACCCAATGAAAATTGGATACCTATCATTCTTGTTTAATCTTGTAGGTTGAATGTCTTAGCTCTATGGAAAGAATGTGGTTTCTTGATAATGGATGCTCAAGGCATATGATGAGTGACATTTCTCTATTCATTGACTTCACACCAAAGAAGAAGGGCTTTGTGACATACATAGACAACAATAAGGGGGAAGTACTTGCTAAAGGTAGTGTAGATAATCCCTCATCTACTACTATCTCCAATGTTATACTTGTTAAAGATCTTAAAAATAATCTACTTAGCATTAGTCAACTATGAGACAAAGGCTATAAAATAAACTTTACAAATAACTGTTGCATAATTGAACATAATAAAAAGAAAGATTACTTGTTTAAGAGCTTGAGGGTTAATAATATCTATATACTTAACTTGAATGATGTATCATTAATAAGTACTAAGTGTTTAGTAACCATGAGTGAAAACTCTTGGTTATGACATAGACGCATAACATATGTTAACTTTGATTTAATAAATAAAACAGTCTCAAAATATCTAGTTATCAGTCTACCTAAAATTAATTTTTCAAAAGACCACTTATGCAACGCATGCCAAATGGGAAAACAAACAAGAGTCTCATTTAAATCTAAAAATATTATTTCAACTTCTAGATCTCTTGAGCTTCTCCATATGGATATTTTTTGTCCTTATAGGACAAAAAGCTTAGGTGGTAAATACTATGGTTTTGCTATAGTAGACGATTATTCTAGATTTTGTTGGACTATCTTTTTGCATAGTAAAGATGAGACTTTTTCATCTTTCACATCTTTTGCAAAGTTGTCCCAAAATAAACTAAGTTTAAACATAGTTGATATTCGAAGAGATCATGGAGGTGAATTTGAAAACCACCTCTTTGAGGATTTTTGTGATAAATATGACATTGAACATAATTTTTCCTCTCCAAGAACTCCACAACAAAATGGTGTTGTGGAGTGCAAAAACAAAATTTTAGAGAAGTTGGCAAGAACTATGATCAATGAAAGTAGTCTACCAAAATATTTTTGGGCCGATACTATTAGTATGACATGTTATATTTTAAATGGATACTTATTCATCCTATGTTAAACAAAACACCTTATGAACTTTTAAAAGGTAGGAAACCAAATTTATCACACACTCATGTCTTCGGTTGCAAATGCTTTTTATAGAATAATGGTAAGGGCAACCTTGGAAAGTTTGACGCAAAAGATAATGAAGGTATCTTCCTTGGATATTCTCAATAAAGCAAAACCTATAAAGTGTATAATAAGAGATTACTTACTGTTAAGGAGTCCGTGCATGTTATTTTTGATGAATCTTATATGAGAAATGTCAGGAAAGGTATTTTTTTTCATGATGCAGGTGTATCTTCAAAAGATATACTCAAAGACACCGAAAAAGGAATTAATCATCCTAAAGCGGTGAAATCTAATGAGGAGGAAGATGACAATCCTGAAAAGGAGAAGGATGAAAGTCCAACTAAAGTGTATGATCTTCCTTTGGCTGGGAGGTCTTGCAAGGACCAGCCAATCGATAATATTCTTGGAGACATCACCAAAGGCGTGACTATATGCTCTAAGATAAGTAATTTTTGTTATCCCTTTGCATTTGTGTCACAAGTTGAACCTAAAAATGCAAAATATGCCTTAATTTATGAGCATTGGCTTATGTCCATGCAATATGAGTTAAATCAATTTAAAAGAAATGATGTGTGAGACCTTGTCCCACCTCAGCGAGATCATCAAATTATAGGCAATAAGTGGGTTTTTAGAAATAAATTGGACAAAAATGAAGTGATAATAAGAAACAAGGTCCTACTAGTAGCTCAAGGATATAACCAATAGGAGGGCATATTATGCTCATATCATACCCTAATTTTCCCCCAAGCATTTATTCCTCGAAGCATTTACATCACAATTTAGTCAGTCATTCAGTTCAGTAAAAGTTGACCTTCAGTCAACTTTCAGTTTATTTTAAATTGAAAAATCGAATTGATTGCATTTCATGCATTTTCATTACCTCCTCATGCATTATTTTAAGTCAATCCATGATCATCAGAATACATTTTTGAATTTATAGGCAGATCGGTAAAAGCGATTCGACATTGTGCATAAAATTAGCTGGTAAAATATTTAGAGTTTTGACCTGTATCAGGCTGTTTTATGAAACTACGTTGTGTGTAGGTCATGTTGGTATGCTCGCTTTATTTTTTTTGATGTTGTTTACAGTGACATTTTTACTAGTCATCGCACAAAGCCGACGAAATCCCTCCAATTACGCACAACTCATACGCCACTCCGACAACACAACAACATGATAACACAGACAACATTGCATCGTCCTTCTGCCGCGGACAATGCCATAGCCACTGTCGTAAGTCTGTGACCAATCACATATTCTTCCTTCTTTTTTGGTAATCTCTTCTTTTAATTGTTGATTATGCTGTGATGTTGTTCATGATTCACAAAAGTGATGATCTTATTAAACGTTTTCGTTGATTTTGCTTCAAACAAAAGTGAGGTTTTGTGTTGTTCATAAGAGAGTGCATATGTTGCTGAAGAAGAATAACTTTTCTTCTTTTATTGTGTCTCACGTGGGAAGAGGATTTGTGTTTTATTGTTATTCATTGCCATGCCACATGTCAAGTAGTTATTGGTTGGTTTCAAAATTTGAAAAACGACCAAATGCTCTCTCTCCAAGTTGTACGTCACACACCTTCCTTTTTCTTATTTTATTTATTTTATTTTTATTATGATTTATCATTACCACCCATTATTTGTAGATTAGGGTTGAATTTTGGGCTTCAATTGTAGGCTCCTTCTATGTACTAGTTTCTCACCACTCTAAATTTTATTTAAACCCCTCTATTTTTCTTTTCATTTTTATTTTTGGTGTTATAATTGTTTTTTTTAGTTTTAATCATCCCAATTTAATTTTATTTCTTGTAAATAATGAGGATTTAATTAATTAGGTTAGTTCTTAAGTTAATTATTTGAGTAATTTATTTGTTTAAGTAATTTAGTAGTTAACTTGAGCTTAGGCTAGTTAATCAATTAATTAATTTGGGATAGAACTTCACGTATAGTCTCCATTCGACTAAATTCCCAAACTTGTAAATATCAGCCCATTGTGCATACACATAAAAAGTATGGATTAAATTCAAAAAGAGAAACTTTGTACATAATTCAAACATTTTCATAAATCAATTCAAAAACTTTTAAAATCGAATCAAACACTTAATCCAACGTCAAGTGATTTTCTTTCGCTTAATTCAAAAGGCTTTCATAATAAATTTCAAACGCTTGATCCAACGTCAAGACGTTTCTACGCACAAAATTCTTTTTCTTAATAAAATCGAAATATAAATTGACAATCAGTGTACACCTTTTGAATATCTTGGTCTTTCGCCTTAAGATACTCTAAGTAAACAAGGACAACAAGTGGCAATTGAAAGTTTTTAAAGAAAAAGAGTCTGCCTTGTTTGAGTCAACATACCATTCTCTTGGGTTGACACAAAGCTTGGGTGGGTTGACCCATAGCCTTTTGGTGTCGATTCCAACTGATGCCTTGACAAACCAAAATTCCCCTGCCTTATTTGGCTTGACCCTATGCTACATGGGTTGACCCCTATGCTACTTGGGTCGACTCCAACATGCTTTGGGTCAACATATTCTATTCCAATATTTCTAATCTTGTAATTTTTGCTTAAAATATGTTTTATGTTTTTTTTTTCTTCTACACACACATATAAATATGTATTCATGCATCATTTCTCAACATTGAAACCAAGAACATACAAAGAATTTTTATCTTCATCTTCAATCTTCTTCTATGCATACACACAACAATTACACATTATCATTCTTGTTGGGTGCCATCTAGATTAGATTGATAAGGTCCAATTTAGGATTGTTTGTAATCAAATTGGGTTGAGTATTCTTTGGGAGTTTCATTGATTAAACTAGTTAGTGTTTTTCCTCCAAGATCAAGGTTGATTTGGAGGTTTTTGTACAAGATTTCACAACGATCAAGGCTGAGTAAAAGCTTTGAATAACGGGGTTCTGTCAAAGGAGTAACGGTAACCGGAGGATCAACTTGGAAATCTTGGGTCACTTGATCTTGCTTAAAATCAAGGGGAGATAAAAAGTTAGGATTAGCATCAAACATAATGTTTGGGGATTTGGATTGATACATTTTCTCTTGTATCCAACTCTTGCAAATGTTAATTACATATATCAATTCTATTTGGAATTTGGGGCAGACGTACCCATAGTGAGGAAATTTGGGGAACTACCTAAATAAATCTTTGTGTTCTCTTCCTCTCTCTCACTCTCTTTACATTTTGATAACTCACTTGGTGTGCAATTTGATAAATTGATAATTTTGTTTGTGTCGAATTAATTCAAACTATTTTGTAAGATAATTATAATCTAAACAATTGTAATTAATTTTTTATATCTTCAACACAAAGGAAAATCAACTTGGTGTTTATTTCACACCAAGTGTTTGATAAATTGTTTTAATAAGTTTTTGTTTTCTAATTCATTGGAAATTTATTACAAAGTGTTAGTGTTAGTTGTTCAAACGTTATTTTAGAAAACATATTGATTTGTTTCTCATCATTATTTTACATTTTGTTACAGTTTATACGCCTATCTGATTCTTCTAACAACTGTTTGGGATAGATGAGTGTCGAACTAGAATTACTTTCGCTTGCCATATAGTAAATAATTTTTAAATCTGATTTTTAATCTAAGAAAATTCTATTAGCGATTTATTCACTCCCTCTAGATATGGTAGCTAGATAAAAGGTGAATAAGCAAAACCTTATTTTGAAAATCTAATATTCCTTGTTTGGTTCTGTTTTTACGTAATTAAATTCAATACGACATATTGAAACTTATATTTTTTCTACTTTACTTCAGTTATTTTTATAGTTCATATAATTGACTTACACTTTAGCTAATCAGTCCAATTATCTAAGGTGATGCAAAATATGTAATACTAGATTGCTCTTATTTTATCTAATACTAATATGACTTTACAATTAGTTTATATAGAACCCATCATTGGAGTCTCCGTTATCCTAATATAGATTTATTCAGTCTTGCTAACAACTATAGCAATATGTAAAATGAAAGACATGCATAAATTAAACAAAGTGGATAAAAGAACTCAACTAAAGAAAGCAAATAAAAGAAATGATTAGATAATATTGACTTTTTGAACAAGAAAATTTTGCAAAAAAATTATAATACAAAGAACAAAACTAAAACTCTAGTGTGTTTGGATGAGTTAGTTAGAAAATTTTAACGAATTTAAAAGTTTAAGTAGTTTAAATGATTCAATTAAAATTTAGTCATTTTTAAACTCTTTTGTTTAGATTTTTTTTGACCCAAATTCTTTTGTTTATATGAAATATAAAAATTATTCATTGTTAAATTGTTTGAGTTACTTTTATAAATTTTAAATTTTTTGACCAAATTTAAAGTTTGAAAAATAGAGACCAAGTTGTACCTTTAAAAAATTTAAAGGGATAAATTTGTAAAATTTAAAAATTATAAAGGATCAATTTGCATTTTTTTGAAAATTTTAAAGGCCAATTTGTAAATTTTGGAAAATATGAGATCTAACATGCAAATTTTGAAATAATAATAATATCGAATTTGACATTTACATTCTATGGAGTATGATAGGAATTTAAATTTTTATTTATTTTATGTATCATTTTAAAATTATTAAATTTAACTTGGATCAAAATACTTCATAGATTCTCATCATTTTAATAATTATTTTTATTTTTTTATCCAAACAATTAATGTTGTCCAAATCATTTTAAATTACCTTAAAACATTATATACACTCATTAAAATGTCTCATTCAAACTCACTCTAAAACTATTCTATGAAATTAAAGTTAAGAGAAATGAAGAGTGATATGTACTATGATATTTTTTAAAATATATTTTATGCCTTTTTATAGTCGAGGAACCATAAGTGTGCAGTTAATCTTAGGCGACTACATAATGTCGTCTTTAAACGACACTGTTGGAAAAGTAGAGAGAACATAATTGTTGTTTCACGGTTTTGAAAATTAGCCACAGAAAAAATTATCGGGTCGAGTCGCGTACTAGGTCGCTCTCTTTAAGACGTTTCACGACATTGTCCAAAGTTATGCAAAGTAGTCGAACTACTGTGCCACTTCCAAGACAAAACAATTCAGTTCTATAATGTACGATTATTACTTGTACGGTAGATAATTGGTCTAGAAATACACCCTCTGATGGTACATAGGCCATTCGAATATGGTATAAATATCACTCGTAGTATCTGGTATAACGGCCAGTCATAATAATCTCTCAAGCCAAGAGAAATTTCAATAATTCTCCAAAGTGAATTCAACAATGGTCATTTGACCATTCAAAAATGATTTCTCAAACAAAGAGAAATTCGAATAATTCTCTAAAGAGAATCCAAAAATTATATTTGATAATTTCTCAACTAAAACGAGGAGAATTTAACATAACTCTCTAAAGAAAATTCAAGAAAATACTCGAAAAATTCAACGAGTAGAAAGAAAGGGGGAGAGGTTGCGCTTCGACAATTCGAAAGATGCGGAGTTATGAGAGTGAGGAAGGAAAAACTCAAAATAAGTTTTTGGTGTATTTTGGAATGAAACAAAGAATTTTCTTATATAATGAAGTGAGGAATGAAATATATCTCACCTAAGCAATGTGAGACTAAGGAATTTTTTCAACTAACATACAATGTGGGACTTGACTTAAGGAACCTTTTCAAATTCATCTCCCTATATTTGAATATTGTCATAATGTTCCAACAATCCTCCACTTGAATTTAAAAAAATGTTTTAGAAGTAACATCAAATACTTCTAAGATTATGCATAAACAGAGGTGTCTATGACTTGAACCTTTGCGTAACAAGTAGGATTCCTATTCAACAAGAGTGACACAAATATCTTGAACTTTATCTCAGACATCAAACCTGCACATAACCTTTTCTTAAGGTGTATTCTAATAGCCCGTGTTTTATTGGCCTTGCATGTGTATCCCGGTTTAGTGAAGGCTCTAGGAATTCTTCCTTGTAATTCCATAGGATTCGGCCTAAGTTCCACAAGCACATATGTGGGTCTATTAAGAGTACTCTTGTAGCATAAGTACTCCCTCATACAAAGTATAGATCTCATTAAAAGTTTCTATTATCTCATCCTCTTATCGCTTCAGGATTCATACTTCTCTTATTTACTCTAGCATGATCACCTCATATTACTCATAACTTGTTATTACCCATTAGACATATTTCTTGGGACCTCCATTCATTTAGTTCGGGTTACCATCATGAGCAACTCATTTCTCTATAGGCATTAGTCTCATCTTCTTTGATGTATTATGGACTTTCTTTATAGTTAATCCTTTCGTCAAAGTATTTGCTAAATTTACATAAGTGTGTACATGATCCACTCTTACAACTCCTTTAGAGATACAATATCTGACGGTATTGTGATTCCTTCTTATTTGACTTCTTTTACCATTATAATAACATTTCTCAATTTTTGCAGTAGTCACGATACTATCGCAGTGGATGAACACAGTCGGCATAGGTTTTTCCCATTAAGGGATCCTAGCTAGCAAGCATCGTAACCAACTTTCTTCTTCATTAGTAGTCGTTAATGCTAACATCTCAGACTCCATCATGGACTGAGCCATGATAGTATGTTTCTTTGAGTTCCAGGATACAACTCCTCCAGCTATATTGAATACATAGCCACTAGTTGCTTTGGAATCATCTTATAAGGTATTTCAATCTGCATCATTATATCTTTCAAGTACAACAGGAAATCTTTGATAATGCAAACCGATATTCACAGTCTTTCAAAATACCGCATGACTCGCTCAATAACTTACCAATGCTCATTGCTAGATCTACTATTAAACATGTACAATAATCCTACGACATATGCAATATCGGGTCTAGTACAATCAATGACATACCTAAGACTGCCAATGATGCTCGCATATTTTGTTTGTCTGGCACTTTCACCAATGTTCTTAAATAGTTTCACACTTGTATCATATGGTGTGCTCACGTGTTTACAATAAAAGTAATTATATTTCTTTAATATCTTTTCCACATAGTGTGATTGATCCAAAGAAATTCCTTGCTCAGATCTCGTGATCTTGATACCAAGAATCACGCTCGCTTCTTTGAGGTCTTTCATATCAAGTTGTTGCACAATAATGATTTCACATCATTAACGGCCTAAGTATTTGATCCAAATATGAATAGATCATTTACATAGAGACATATGATAGTGGAAATACGATTCTCGGATTTGTAATAAATGCATTTGTCACTTTCATTCACTTTGTACCCATTCAATATCATTAAGTTATCAAACTTCTCATGTCATTTCGTTGGACCTTATTTTAGACCATACAGAGACTTGTCTAACTTACATACCTTGTTTTCTTGTCCATAGATCACAAACTCTTCCGGTTGGTCCATATAGATTTCTTTTTCTAAGTCACCGTTTAAAAAAAGTTGTTTTAACATCCATTTGATGTACTATTAAGTTATAAATCACAACCATTGAAATAAGTACCCTAATGGATGTAATTCAAGTGCCTGGAGAAAAAGTATCAAAGAAATTTATATTTTCTCTTTGCCTAAAACATTTGGCTACAAGGTGAGCCTTGTACTTATCAATTATTCCATCGGGTTTTAGTTTCATTTTCAAAACACGTTTACAAACGATTGGTTTATAATCATGAGGCAAGTCTACTAAGTCCAATGTCATGTTAGATTCCAAAGAATATATCTTATCATAAATAACTTCTTGCCACAAATCTGCATCCATAGATGATAAGGCTTCTTGAAGATTTATTGGATATTCTTCTACATTATAATCCACATAATCAGGTCCATAGTCTTTCACAACTCTTACTATTTTACTTCGTCAAAGTTCTATTTCTACTTCATTGTTGCTTCTAGTGCTTCTTATCACAGGAATGTGATTCGATTCAGTGCCCCCACTATTTCTCAATTTGAAAGGAAATTTGTCTTCATAGAATTCAACATTATTTGATTATATGATCACTTTAGCATTTAGGTCATAATACTTATATGCTTTATTGTTTGCTGCATACCCAATGAATAAGCATTCATGGAATCTATTAATGAGTTTGACTCACTTCGGATCCAAAATTCTGACATAAGCCAGGCAGTCCTAACTTCGTAAATAAGACAAGGTTGGTTGTCTTTTCTTTAATATCTCATAAGGAGAGATCTTACTTTTTGACTTGGGAACTCTATTCAAGACATAGCAAATAGTCAACAAAATTTTCCCCCACTAGTGAGATGTAACACCAGAATTCAACGTAATATCAACAACTAGTTCAATAAAAGTTCTACTTTTTCTATCTGCTTTACCATTCATTTGAGGAGAATATGGTGTAGTCATTTCATGTACAATTCAGTGTTGTTTATAAAATTCATTAGATAAAATGATATAATATTCAGTTCCCTGATCACTACCAATTCTTTTAATCTTATTACTAAATTGAATTTCAATTTCATTCGCAAAAGTCTTAAACATAGCAGTTTCAAAAAAATCTCATTTTTAGTGATTGTGTACAAATCTACCCCAATAGACTGACTAAACCATGTCTTATTCAGAAGAAAACCAGAAACAATATTCTTTATAATCTCTAAAGTATACATGACATCCTTCAATATTACTGTATTTTCAAAGGTGGACTCTGTTCCACTTATCCAATACCGACAACGTTAATGGTGTGAGCAACTCCTAACAACACTTTCTTATTCATGTATGTTTTAAATATTGCACGATCATAATAGATATGACGATATGAGCCAATGTCTAGCCACCAACCATCATAATCACCAATCACATTGATTTCAGTGATTAAAGCAATAAATTGTTCATCGGTCAGGTTAACATGTGTACTAGGGGCAATACGAGGTTCAAACCCGATCTTACATTTTTTAATCATGTGACCTAGTTTTCCATAATTAAATTAAGAGAAAACATCAGTTTCATTTTGCTATGGTGGTGGTTATTTCCTATCAATTGGAGTAATTGAGGCCCTTGAAGGATTCTCATTCTTAATTCGGTTCGCAACATTGCGGTTCTGATTCTTTAATTATTTGCCAAATGGCTTCAGAACTACACCAAATTTTTTGTTGTTGTTGTTGTTTGAAACAACCAAGACTTTTTCTCTTTGATCATGTTTCTAAGATTCTTCTTCAGGATAATAATCCGACTCTCAATTAAAAATGCTTTTATTTTGCAACAAAGCATAATTTTAAAAACTTTCAAACTATGTGGCAATTTGTCAATAATAGAGGAAATTTAAAATGATTCATCTAAACACATACCTTTTGGGATGATCTCATAAGAAATCTTTTGAAGTTCGTGACATTGAGTCTCCATGGATCTTTCATCTATACCATATGATACTTGAGATAGTGAGTACATGCATACTCCTTTTCTCCAGCTTCTTCGTGTCACACTTGTTTTTCAGAGTATCCCAAACCTATTTTTGCATATCACAACTATTGTAATAATAACAATTCATCTGTGAGTCCATTCAGAATATGATTTTTTTAATCATTCTTTTTTCATAAGGTGATTTCTTTTATGAGCTGTAAATATTCGCTTTAATATGTGCAACATATTCAACTTCAATATTATTAAGTGTTCCATCTAAATCCATTTTTTACCACTAATTTCCTTCGTAGCCATGGCAGTTTGAAACGTCTTAAAATAGTTGTTTCACGATTTTGAAAATTAGCCATAATAGAAATTATCGGTTCGAGTCATGTACTAGGTCGCTCTCTTTAAGAAGTTTCGCGACACTGCCCAAAGTTATGCAAAGCAGTCGAACTACCACACCGTCTCTAGAATAAAATAACCCAGTTCTATAATGTATGATTATTACTTGCACGGTAGATAATCAGTCTAGAAATACACCCTCTGATGGTACAAAGACCATTCGAATATGGTATAAATATCACTCGTGGTATCTGGTATAACGACCAGTCATAATAATCTTTCAAACCAAGAGAAATTCCAATAATTCTCCAAAGAGAATTCAATAATGGTCATTTGACCACTAAAAATGATTTTTCAAACAAAGAAATTTGAATAATTCTCTATAGAGAATCCAAAAATTATATTTGATAAATTCTCAACTAAATTGAGAAGAAATGAATATAACTCTCTAAAGGGAATTCAAGAAAATACTTGGAAAATTAAACGAGTATAAGGAAAGGGGGGAGGTTGGCGCTTCGATAATTCGAAAGACACAAAGTTATCAGAGTAAGGAAGTAAAAACTCAAAATAAGTTTTTGGTGTGTTTTGGAATGAAACAAGGAATTTCCTTATATAATGAAGTGATGAATGGAATATATCTTACCTAAGCAATGTGGGACTAAGGAATTTTTTCAACTAACACACAATGTGGGACTTGACTTAAGGAACTTTTTCAAATTCATCTCCCTATTTTTGAATATTGACATAATATTCCAAAATTTTGCCCAACACATGCTAGACGTGTTTTCTCATGCAATGTTTGTTTTCACTCCGACTTTTGGGGATCTTTATGTTTTTTCGCGTTTAGTAACACACTGTAAGACCCCAATTTTGACCCTAAGACCCCTCATGGCATCCCATCATTTGCATTGGCTTTGGGATCACACCTTGGCATCCTCCTCACCCCTTATTCATTGGGATTGTATTGGGAGAGATCACCAAGAACATTTGATTGTATCACACTTTGTTTTTCTTTGTTTGCTAACCAAAATACCAAAAATATGTTTATGTTTCTTTTGTAGGTGTGTGTGTGTGTGTGTGTGTCCATCTGTACCCCCACCAAGTTCACAACTAGGGTTTGAGACCCTCAGTGCAAGGGATCGATCCAACAATGGTTCACATTGGTTCTAAACATCATATATGGATCCACATGTCCTTAATTTTCCAATTTGATCAAGAATTCATCAAGAGTTTGAAGTTTGTTGGCCTTGGAAGCCCTAATTCATCTGGGTATCTTGTGTGACTTCCTCAACAAGTTTCTTCAAAATTTGGTCATAGATATCAAAGTATACTTAATTTTACATCATCCCAAGCATATATTATCCCCCATGATTCCCAAATATCAAATAAACTTCAAGTTTGCAACTTGGTTCAAAGAAGTTGACCAGAGAAAGTCAACTGGTCAAAACTAGGGTTCCCTAGACCCTATCTCCTACAATTTTTGTCATATGAAAATGATTATAAGATAAAAGTTACTCTTTATTACATTCCAAACAACTTTCATGTTTGCATCAAGAGCTAATTTTTCTTAGAAAGTCATTTTTTATGGTGAAAGATTATAGGTCATTTTTGTCTGAGCCCTAGTTAGGAGGTCAACTTCTAACGACCATAACTTGCCCATGATATTAAGGCCATACAAGTTTCATGATCAATTTCATGATGTCTTATCCAACTTTGATTCTTTGATAAATGTAAAATTCTACTTGAAAGGGCATGTTCCAAGAGGAAACCTTATAGGTCATTTTGGGTCATTACCATTGAACAAGTATTTTTCCGCAACTTATAAAATGCATAACTCCCTCATGCATAATCCAAATGATGTCAAATTTGTGACCAATTTAAGATGAATTAAATAGATACAACTTTTATTAAGGAACCATTTTAATTTGAAGCTCATAGAAAAAGTTATTCCAGATGGAAGAAATGGTCATTTGACTTGGGACTTAGAAAATTTTCAATCATGTTGGATTTTTCAAACTTCCGCCTCAAAATTCATCATGATCCAAGCTCCAAATTAAAAGGTTTTCAACAAAAACGTTATTCCCCTTGATCTCGCCTTTCCAAAACATCCAAGATCACCTCATTTGAACAAGAATTGAAGAACTTGCGCATGGGTTCTTTACAAGGCTTCATTTGGTAAGATCAATGTTCCATTTTCATTTGCAGAATGCATGATCACATGATATCATTTCAGGTTGATTTACACATAATATTGGACTATTTGGCATCATTCAATGGGCCTTGTATACACCCATGCAACCATGTAACCAAGGTTGCTATTTTTGACAATTTTTTGGAAAGGTGTGGAAATCAATTCATAAGCTTATAAATAGAAGTGAATTGCTTCAGAACTTCACACACACATTGCCCAATCCTTTCCAAACCATTTATGAACCCTACTCCATAGAATTCTTGGAAGGTTTCTTCGAAATTCACCTTCTATTTTGAGATTCAAATCCAAGGATTCATTTCCTTTTTCATCTCAATTGGTCACTGTAAGCAAGAGGAGGAAGAATTAAGTGGATTCAGATCAAGATCAAGCTCAATTGAAGCTACCCGAAGGTGAATTTTCTCAAACTTGTCTTCTTCGATTCTCCATCATTTCTCAACTATTTTTATTGATTGTTGGTTGTCTGAAGACCTACCAATGTAGGCAACAAGATTTAGTTGCTTTGAGGCTAAACCGAAGCAACTCAGATCATGCTCCTCAAATTTCAAATCCGTATATCTTTCAATATACTTGGAATTGGAAGAAATTGAGGCCAGATTCGAACTCCTGATTTTTTCTTTAGAATGGTGTACTCACTTTTTATTTTAGTGGTGGTTGATGGTGGACCAGTTCGGTGAGGTCCACCGGAGAAGACAACCAGAGCTAGGGCTCCGGTGATGTGTTGGCAAGGTTCCAACCCTTTGATCTCATGTCCACATTTTAATCTCAACCATCCTTCTGATTAGCATTGGTGTGCATGCGTTGACTGAGGTGTTTGATCCACTCTAGCGCGTGGCCATTAGATCTGCCACCTAAATTAATGAGGGAGATCTGATGGCCCTTGTTTTTTTAATTTCTATTTTATTTCTGATTTTCCATTTAATCCCTTTATTTTGTTTAATTCATATTAATTTCATTTTTAATCCAAAAATATGGACTTTCACCAAAAATCTTTAAATATTTTTCTCTTCCATATTTTGAATTAAAATTATTTGTTGGATTAATTTTGATATTTTTCATGAATTAAATGTTTTTCGACTTATTTTTAATTGTTTTAAAATACTTCTGACTTTCCAAAAATCATGAAAGTTTTTGTCTAAGGTCCTTTGACCTTGTTTGACCTAGGATAAATTCCTTGGCCATTTATTTGGTGTTTTGAAGGGGTTTGAGGTTTTGTTCAAATTAAAATGCATTTTAATTCATTTTTAAATTGATTTTTAATCGAATAAATGCTTGAAAATTATGTTGAGCCATTTTTATGGTCTTGTGATGTTTGACTTTCTGTTTGGCCTTGATCATGGTTGATTTGACTTTTGTTTGACCAATACTATTGAATTTAGGGGAATGATGAAATGTACATTTCATCTCCCAAAATGAATGGATAATATTGATCATATGAAATTCCTCCTGTGATCAATTTGGATTCTATTTCCCCTTTCATCTTAATCTTCATCCCTATTCTTCCCCCAATCCATCATTGACCAATGAAATCTCTTCATGTCTAATGACTAGTTGATTCATCAATAACTTTGTGTCAGATGAATCAACATGAGTCAGACTAAGATAGGTCATTCCCCCCATTTCTCTTAGTGTGTATTATGTTTTAGGAGTTTGATTCTTTGTATCAAATATCCAAAATGCATTAACACCTATATTTTTATTGCCCGAATTCAAATAGTTGTGACTTCTACATAAGTCCAATTACGATTGCTTAACATAGAGGTAAATTTGATCAAGAAGGCATAGCATTCTACTAAGTGAGATTGTAAGTCTCTCACTCTTCATGACATTGTGTGAGGACTTGACCTTTTTTCCTTTCATGAGAGATATTGGCATACTTGTTGAATCATCCAAGTTTGAGCCCTTCTCATGGATGATTTTTTGGTTCAAGGATTCATACTTGTGAATGAATGATTGAGTGTTCTCCAAAGAATGACTTAACAATTAAAACTCTTCACTAACATTTGACTAGCATTCACTAACTTTTATTCATTTTGATTTTACTTTCAAGTCATTTACTTTATATAATTTAAATTTCAGTCATTTATCATTAATCTGCCATTTACATTTCATGTCACTTGTTTATGCTTAAGTCCTTTTTCACTTTGCTCACTTGAGCCATATCCTATGATTATATATATTTTCTGCTTTGTTTTGATTTTGTTTGTGGTCTTAGGACCTTAAAACACCTAATAACAACAAAAACCATTAAAAAATATATTGGTAGACTGTTGGACTTGATCTGAACTTTTGGACTTAGGATAGGCAACTTCCCTATACTTTAAGGACTTGGCCAATGCCATTATCTGAGACCGAGTTATCCTTGCATGTACCTTTCATCTTACATAAGAAACCTTGAGTGGACTTTGACTCATCTGTCACTTTGACTTTGTGCTTACTTGTTATACTGTTATTATTGTTGATGTCTGATGATTGTTCTGAGTTGGTCAAGGAATATTTCATCTGATGCATTAGAAGAAGTTGAAGACTCCTAGCTATTGGAGTTGCTTGCTTGGATATTCTGGCTATCTTTATTTGATGTCGTGGCCTTAATATAATTGCTTGGATATTGTTTATGCTTGTGGCCTACTAAAGTCCAAAGGAAAATGGGTTTCTATATGACATTCTTCTCTTTTGGATTGCATCCCATTGGTTAGATCTTTTCAACCTTTAACTTTTAATTTTTGTCTAGGATAGTCTCTTCATCTCCTCCCACTTCTTAAATTTCAAAAAAATCACTCCCTCTTTTCAAAAACTTTCTTTGCTTATGTTTTCTAACTTATACCTGTTTTAATGATTAGAAACTTTGGCCATATGCCGATGAATTTAGAATCTTTTCTAATCAAATTTGTAAATGAACTTAACCATATTGACTTTAATTTCAAAAGGACAAAAAGAACTAACAAACCCATTCAAAACTTTGGCCTTTTGTGCCTTCTTATTAAACTTTTGATTAAAATTAATGTACCAACTTTCTTTGAAATTTTTACCACAAACTACGAGGTTTGGATCCCTCATTTTTATGTTGGTACGGAAGCACAAGACCAAAGGTCTTGTCAGACACAAAAATATAATTAATGAATTATTTTCTCATCCCCCACTCTATATTTTATCAAACATCATTTAGACCAAATCACTTACACACAAAAGGGCTTCCTAGGAGTACCCAGGACACTTTGGGTGCTAACACCTTCCCTCTGTGTAACCAACCCCCTTACCTGTAATCTCTGACATTTTATTAGTTTTGATTTGAAAACTTCTTATCTTGGGGTTTTGTTCGTACTTTTGCCCTTTTCGTTTGGAAACAATAAAAGTGCAGTGACGACTCTGGTTTTATTGACGTCAAGTTTATCCATAGCTTGATGGTCATGAATTTACCGCTACATAAATTAAGTGGCGACTCTGTTGGGGAGTAGTCCTCAATGGGTTTAGCCTACTTTGTGTGTGTGTGTATTTGTATATTTGATGTTGTTTATATATATTATTGTGTGATACTTTACCTGTTGTGCTTGGTGATCTCTGTATGGTGAGATAAGCTCTAACCCGAACTTCAGTGTCATCTAAGATAGGAAGGTGGTATAGTCATGTTGACTTTGAATGAGTAGTCCTGAAAGAGTTGATATGAGATCCCCCACTCAGTGGAGACCTCTTTGGAGTTACTGATGTCATACGAGTAAGCCATGGATAGACATTACTTTCTCTAAATCTGGGGTCTGAGAAGCTAAGGACCGTAGAACATTTAACCAAACTTGGCCTATTTAGGACGTAGTGTGGAGACTGTTTAAGTGTAGACTTGATAACAGTTGTTACGCGATACTACACTCAGACAAGTTTCTCTTTAGAATACTATGGGTTGATGAGCCAGTCATCCTAACCTGTAGTATCTGATAGATGGGATTAAAACTCTATAAACTTTTGTAGAACATGATCTACAGGTTTTTACCCTTAGTACACTCCTTTGGGATGGTTTTTAACCCGACTCCATGCTCGTGACTCACAATAAACCCTTTGATTCTTGGTTGATCTGATCAGTCTCATCAATATCAATGGAACTTGGGTGTTGATAAGGTGAAAACCATAATCCACCAAAATGGATGATTGATCTTGATGATGACTTGATCCATCCCTTGACCTTTGTTTGTATTTTCCTTGTGTGTGATCCCTTGTGTGTGATTGTTGCATTCATGCATACATGCGCATCATAACATTCATCACAGAAAATAAATTTCAAGGAACTAAGGTCTTGTTCGCAAATATTTTCAGACCATGGATTATGGATGAAGGAACACTAAGAAGTATAGTTTCAGATGTCCTGATTTAAAAGAGCTAAGGAAGTTGTCATCCTTTGTATTAGATCCCTTGGACTTCAAGCAACGTCATGGGAAGCTATTGTTTGTGTTATATACTGATGTGGTTGAAGGACTTCTTAGTGTTTTGGTTCAGTTCTATGACCCTCTCTATCGGTGCTTCACTTTTCAAGACTATCAGCTTGTGCCCATGTTGGAGGAGTATGCACATCTCTTGGGTATAGCCGTATCTGACATAGTACATTTCAGTGGATTTGAGGAGATCCCGAGATCTCATGTCATAGCTGAAGCTCTTTATCTAAAGAAATTTGAGATTGATGCTCATTTGGTGAAGAAAGGAGGAATTCTTGGGTTGACTTATGAGTTTCTCATTGGTAGGGCTACTGTTTTTGCTCAAGCCAGTAGCATGGATGCTTTTGAAGCTATCTTGGTGTTACTCATCTATGGCTTGGTTTTGTTCCCTAATATTGACTGTTTTGTTGATATTAACACCATTAGAATTTTCTTGATTGGGAATCATGTTCCGACTCTATTGGGTGACATGTATCTCTCTTTGCATTTTAGGAATTCTAAAGGTAGTGGGACTATTGTGTGTTGTGTTCCTCTTTTGTACAAGTGGTTTATTTCGCACTTGCCTCAGACGCATGCTTTCATGGAGAACCGACAATGTCTACTATGGTCCCATAAACTTAAGTCTCTCACTAATGATTGTATTGTTTGGTATGATTCTGCATTGGGTATCTTGGACATTACTGATAGTTGTGGTGAGTTCTCTAACGTGCATCTCATTCGTACGCAAGGAGGAATCAACTACAACCCAACATTGGCCCATCGTCAACTTGGATTCCCCTTGAGAGATAAACCTAATAACACTCAGTTAGAGGGTCTATTATATCAAGATGGTAAAGATCCCCAACATTTGAAGAGTAGAATGATACGTGCTTGGCGCAATGTGCATAGGAAAGGAAGATTTGAGCTTGGTCCATTCAACCGTGTAGCTTTGTAAGCTTACACTATTTGGGTGAAGAAGAGAGCTTTGGAGCTCAAGATGACGTATGCTTGTGAGAGACCTATGTCTATCGTTATCGTTGAGTCATCAACTCTCCCTAACTAAGATGTAGAGGAGTTGGAAGACGCCCTCGCCAAGATGGAGCAAGAGAGAGATTTGTGGGAAGAGCGGTTCCATGCTTTGAGCCGAAAGCATGAAGAGTTACATCTTGAGTCGAAAGACAAAGATGTGCTTATTGAGATTCTGGAGGATCGTGCAGTGAAGAGACAACGAGAACTAGAGGATTTATTTTCCTCTAGTATGCCTCAGCCTTCCGGTGCTTGGAAGAAGATTGTTGACCAGCTTGTCCTCGAGAAGGCTCAGATGAAGGCATCCTTTGAGTCCGAGATTCGACGCATCCGAAGAAAGTATGCCCTCGTAGCCAGATCATTTGATACAGTTGATAGGGATCCTTAGGATGATAGTTTCCTTTTCTCTTGTATTTGTATTTTTCTTTTTGAAATTGTACTCAGTGTAATACTCCCAAATTTTATGAATAAAAAGAGATTTTATGGTCAATTGAATTGTTATTATTAATTATTGTTATTACTAACTGAGAATATTTGCAAGTAAGACTTCATATGTTCCTTTAAAACAATAAAAAACATTGCATGTCATGTATCATCTGCACAACAGTTTTCTCCCACCATCAGCCAAGCTGACTCATTACTATAACACCCGAGCTAATCATTTGAAAAGAATGGAGCACCTCGAGCAAGAGAACCGAGAGATGAAGGACGATATCTCCAGACTCACAGTCTTGATGGAGTTGGTAATAGCTGCTCAGAACCAACAATCTCTATCTCCCGCAACTCCTCATCCTTAGAGGACTGTCATCTCAGATATTACTTCATCAACTATTCCTGTGGCGGCTAGCCAGTCTGTTCCTGCTGTGCCAGTTAGGTTCTCGTGGGGAATGCAACCCAATTTTATGCCTGAAGGGTATGCGCCCACTTTTGTTATTGTGTCATCATCTAGCCTGGTCCTGACTGTGCCTCCTTCTATTGTTCATACTCTGCCTCGTGTCGAGGACACCATTTACCACTTTGAGCCGTCTGAAGATCCATATGTTTACGAGAAAATGGATGAAATAAAGGATTCGTTCATTGAGTTGCGCAAGGAATTGAAAACTATAAGAGGAAAGGATTTGTTTGGGAAGAGTACTATTGAGTTGTGTTTAATTCCCAATGTAAAAATCTGGTGAAATTCAAGGTTCCAAACTTTGAAAATTACAAGGGAAATACTTGTTCGTTGAGTCATCTTGTCATGTACGCCAGGAAGATGTCTACTCAAACTGATAACGACCAGCTGCTTATTCCCTACTTCCAGGATAGTCTGACTGGAGCTGCCCTCAGATGGTATATAGGCCTAGACAGTGCTAGCATCCGTACTTTTAATGACTTGGGTGAGACCTTTGTCAAACAATACAAGTATAATATGGATATGGCGCCAGATAGAGATCAGTTGAGGTCTATGTCTCAGAAGGACAAAGAGATGTTCAAAGAATATGTCTAGAGATAGAGGGAGATGGCTGCTCAGATTAGTCCCCCTTTAGAGGAAAAGGAGATGACTAAGATTTTCTTGAAGACGCTGAGTTCATTTTACTATGAACAAAAGATTGTAAGTCCCCCCAATGATTTTATAATGATTTCTTGAAGAAGCTGAGTTCATTTTATGCTGAGTTCATTTTTCTCATTCACATCAACATCAACACCAAGTCTCATCAGTAATTCCAGTCTTTTCCAACAACTCAACTAATTAATCAGTTCCTATTCAATAACAACAACATCAACAACAACCGCAACAACATACCGATTACAACAACAACAACAACAACAATCGTCATCAAAACTTCGAGAGGAAGAAGGTATCTTTTGACCCTATTCCTATGACCTATGCAGAGTTGTACTCGTCTTTGGTTGTTAAGAATTTTATTCAACCAAAAATCCCTCCTCAAATTCCTGAGCCACTACCATGGTGATTCAAACCAGATTTACATTGTGCTTTTCACCAGGGAGACCCTGGTCATGACATTGAAAATTGTTACCCTTTGAAGTATGAAGTTCAGAAGCTTGTCAAGAGTGGTATGGTATCCTTTGAGGACAGAGTGCCAAATGTGAAAGCGAACTCGTTGCCTGCTCATGGCAACGCTTTTGTGAACATGGTGGACGGCTGTCCAGTGAATTTCAGAGTTTTTGATGTACGTCGTATCCATAGGTCCTTGGTGGAGATCCATAAGGATTTATGCATGGTGAGCCATTGTGAACATGACCATGATGGTTGTGTCATTTGTAGTGTGAACCCCCATGGATGTGTAATTGTCAAAAGAGATATTCAAAAGCTGGTAGATGAGAATGTTATCCAGGTTCAGTAGTCGATATATTTGGGAGATGATGTGAATGTCATCGTGCTAGTGTTCAAGACCCTTGAGCGGGTAGTAGTCCAATTCGATAGTAGCAACATCAATAATGTCAACAGATCGGTATCGTCGTTGGTTATATGGTTAGAGGGATTTGTCCCCTATACATCCGATAAAGTTGTACCATACCAGTATAATGCCACCATGATTGAAAAGGGACAAGAGGTTCCTCTCCCAATTGCAGATTTAGTGGTGAATATTGCGGATGTAGTGAAGGTGACCCGTAGTGGTCGTGTGTTCAGTCCGATTTTTCCTAAAGTTGTGGAAGATGTTTCCATGGGAAAGAAGGCAGAAATTCCTGCAGTCGGTCCGATTAGTGCTCCGAAGTGTCAGTCTGGTGAATCCAGCAAGTTGAAGATTAATGATGATGATGAGGTGTTACGTTTGATTAAAAGAAGTGAGTTTAACATTGTGGAGGAGTTGCTTCAAATGTCGTCACAAATTTATGTGTTGTCATTATTGATGAATTCAGAGGCACACGGGGAAGCCTTGCAGAGAGTATTAGAACAAGCTTATGTGCAACACGATGTTACTATGGATCAGTCTGACCATATTGTTGCCAACATTACCTCCTGTAATAATCCAAGCTTTTGTGATGAAGAACTTCCCTAGGAAGGAAGAAATCATAACTTAGCGCTCCACATTTAAATGAATTGCAAGGAGGACACACTGTCCAATATGTTGGTTGATACTGGGTCATCATTAAATGTATTTCCGAAGTCAAACTCTAGAAAGACTTTCCTATCAAGGCGCCCCAATGAGGTACAATGGCATGATTGTTAAGGCGTTTGATGGTTCTTAGAAAACCGTCATTGGAGAAGTGGACTTTCCAATTAAGATAGGTCTGAGTGATTTTTAAATTACTTTTTAGGTAATGGATATTCACCCAGCCTACAGTTGTTTATTGGGAAGGCCCTGGATTCATGAAGTTGGTGTAGTGACGTTTACTCTACCCCAAAAGCTAAAATTTGTGAAGAACGACAAGCTTGTCATTGTGTGTGGAGAGAAAGCATTATTGATAAGCCATTTGTCATCATTTACTTATGTTGATGCTGAGGAGCAAGTTTGAATGTTGTTCCAAGCTTTGTCCCTTACTGATGAATTGAAGAAGACTGGGGCACCCATGTCCTCTCTGAAGGATGCAAAAGAGATTATTCAGACTGGTAGCGCTGACAAATGGGGTCACGTCATGGAAGTTGTTGAAAACAAGAATAGAGCAGGGTTGGGATTTCAGCAAGGGCCATTCAACACATATCAAGGTTATGCAAGAAGTTTTCTGTAGTTGAGGGTTCATTCACAAGGATGATCAACACTCAGGTGCCATTATTGAAGACATTGGTGATGAAGATAAGGCTTACACCAACTTTGTAATGCACGACCAGACTTGCAATAATTAGGTTGTTGTTCATGTTCCTGTTGTTATGCACCGTTCGAAGTAATTTGTTTTTATCATTTTAAGAAAAATCCTTCTCCTATGCCTAAGGGAGAAGTGAAACATTATTGGGCATTTTCTTATTATCATTAATAAAAGACAATTTTATTCATCCACATCTATGATGTTTATTTTTTACTTTTTGCTTTTTCTGAAAATGGTAATAAATAAATAATAATCTTTCCATTTGCATAATATATGTTTGCACTCCACTTCTATAAAATGAAAATATCAAATCATTATGCAAGTTGGTTCTCAAACCCATTAGTATAATGATCCTAATCCCTCTCCAAACTTTGATTTCCCTGTGTTTGAACCCGAGGAAGAGAATGATGATGATGAAGTATCTGATGAGTTATTCTGCTTGCTTGAGCATGAGGAAAAAGCCATTCAGCCATTTGAAGAGTAGATTGAATTAGTCAACCTGGGTTCTGAGGATGATGTGTAGCGAGTCAAGATTGGGTCTCAATTGTGTCCAGAAGCTAAGAAGGGGTTGATTGATCTTCTCCGAGAGTATTCAGATGTGTTTGCTTGGTCCTATCAAGACATGTCTGGTTTGGATTATGAGATTGTGAAGCATAAATTGTCGTTGAAGCCAGAATGTCCGCCGGTCAAACAGAAGTTGAGAAGAACTCATCCTGATATGGGAGTGAAAATCAAAGAGGATGTGCAAAAATAGATTGATGCTAGTTTTCTTGTTACCTTCAAATATCCGCAATGGGTGGCCAATATTATGCTTGTTCCTAACAAAAATGGAAAAGTCCATATGTGTATTGATTATAGAGATTTGAATAAATCCAGTCCGAAAGATGATTTCCCTCTGCCACACATTGATATGTTGGTAGACAATACAACTAAATTCAAAGTCTTTTCGTTTATGGCCGAATTTTCTAGTTATAATCAGATAAAGATGACGCCTGAAGATATGGAGAAGATCACATTCATTACACCTTAGGGAACATTCTATTATTGAGTGATGCCCTTCGGTTTAAAGAATGTTGGTGCAACATACCAGAGAGCTATGACCAATCTTTTTCATGACATGATGCATAAAGAGATTGAAGTTTGTGTTGATGATATGATTGCTAAATCAAGTGATGAAGAAGAGCGTGTTGAGAATTTATTGAAGTTATTCCAGCATTTGAGAGAGTATAAACTCCGCTTGAATCCCAATAAGTGTACTTTTGGTGTTCGTTTTGGTAAGTTGTTGGGTTTCATTGTCATCGAGAAGGGTATTAAAGTTGATCCTGCCAAGGTCAAAGAAATACAAGAGATGCCTGCGCCCAAAATTGAGAAGTAAGTCATAGGTTTTCTCGGCCTCTAGAACTATATCTCGAGATTTATATCGCATATGACTGCCACATGTGCACCTATATTCAAGCTCCTTCAGAAAGATCAATCTTGTGATTGGACCAAAGATTGCCAGAAAGCTTTTGATAGTATTAAAGAATATCTGCTTGAGCCTCTGATTATGTCTCCGCCTGTTGAAGGAAGACCTTTGATCATGTATTTGATTGTGCTTGAAGAGAGTATGGGTTGTGTTCTTGGTCAGCAAGATGAATTTGGGAAGAAAGAATATGCAATTTACTACCTCAGTAAAAAGTTCACCGACTGCGAGACTCGGTATTCTATGCTTGAGAAGACATGCTGCATATTGGCTTGGGCTACTAAGCGTCTGTGCAAGTATATGTTGAATCATACCACTTGGTTGATATCTAAAATGGATCCAATCAAGTACATTTTTGAAAAGCTTGCTTTAATTGGGAGGATTTCCCATTGGCATATGTTGTTATTTGAGTATGATATTGAATACTAATCTCAAAAAGCAATTAAAGGTATTGTCTTGGCTGACCATTTGGCTCACCAACCTATTGAAGATTACCAATCAGTGAAATATGATTTTCCTGACAAAGAGGTTTTGTACTTGAAGATGAAAGATTGTGATGAACCAATGCTTGAAGAAGGACCAAAGCCTGGTTCCTGTTGGAGCATGGTATTTGATGGATTTGTTAATTCATATGGTAATGGCATTGGGGCAGTGATTATTACTCCTTAAGGCACGCATTTTCCGTTTACAGCTAGATTGACCTTCAAATGTACAAATAATATGGTTGAGTATGAAGCTTGCATTATGGGGCTTGAAGAAGCCATTGATCTCAGAATTAAATATCTTGACGTCTATGAAGATTCAACTTTGGTTGTGAATCAAATCAAAGGTGAATAGGAGACGAATCAACCCAGTTTGATACCGTATAGAGATTATGCGAGGAGGATTTCAACTTTCTTTATAAAGGTTGAGTTTCATCATATCCCTCGAGATGAAAACCGGATGGCAGACACTCTTGCAATGTTGGCTTCAATGATTATGGGGAAATTTTGGAATGAAGTTCCCAATTTGACTGTGATGCGTCTTGATAGGCCAGCTCATGTATTTTCCATTGAAGAAGTCAAAGATGAAAAACCATGGTATTATGATATCAAGTGTTTCCTCCAAAGCCAGATTTACCCGTTTGGGACATCTTTGAAAGATAAGAAGACTTTGAGAAGATTAACTTTTAAATTTTACCTGAATGGTGATGTGCTTTATAAGAGAAATTTCAATATGGTTTTGCACAGATGTGTGGATAGACACGAATCAGACCTGTTGATGACTGAAGTCCATGAAGGTTCCTTTGGTACTCATTCCAGTGCACATGTTATGGTAAAGAAGATGTTGAGAGCAGGTTACTATTGGCTGACAATGGAATCTAACTATTGTAAGTTTATAAAGAAATGCCACAAGTGTTAAATTTATCCAGATAAGATTCATGTTCCTCCGACACTGTTGAACATCATTTCCTCTCCATGACCCTTCTCCATGTGGGCAATTGATATGATTGGCATAACGGAGCCTAAAGCTTCAAATGGACATCGTTTCATTTTAGTGGCTATTGACTACTTCACAAAGTAGGTTGAAGCGGCCTCGTATACGAATGTGACTGTAAGACCCCAATTTTGACCCTAAGATCCCTCATGGCATCATAACATTGCATTTGCATTGCCTCAAGGATCTTTAGCATCTTGGTTCCCTTTGCCTTTGGGTGGGACTCCTTGTGATTGGTTTGAGATCACCAAGCATGCTTGAATTATACATCATTGTTTCTCTTACTTTTGTTTACTAACCAAAAGCACAAAAATGTGTCACTAACATCTTTTGTTTGAAGCTTGAGTATCATCCAAGACACTTTGTGGGTTCTATTTAGATGATCAGTCAACACAAGAGAATGGCTTGAGATACTTCCAACAGGTTCAAATGGGGTCTATTCGTCAGTCAAAACGTTAATCTTGAAGGAGCAAAAGTTTGTTCATGAGCTGTCATGCTCGCTAGGCGAGCAGAATGGGTCGCCTAGCGAGTCCCAAGAAAAGCCACCAGAATCACACACGCTCAGAGGAATTTCTTGAACTGTCATGCTCGCTAGGCGAAGCCCACGTGTTTAAAAAAAATGAAAAACGAAAAAAAAAAATAGAACGAAAAACGAAATAAATAAATAAATAAATAAATAAAATATAACAGAAAAATTTTGGACTTGGGCCTCTCTCATTTGAGCCCACAGGTCCACAAAAATCAGGTTATAAATTCAGAGTTTCAGTGAAACAAAAGGCCATTCTATTCCTATCACCCTGGCAGGAAAAAGATAGTGAGACAAGAGCTAACAGAGTTCAGAGCAACCTCCAGAGACTGAAGGGAACTCATCTGCAAAGAACCAATTCTCTCTCATATAAACCCTAAGAGTGCTTTGCAAACCCAACCGGGCAATTCAATTTCATTCGATCTCTCCAGTCAGGTTTGCCTTATTCCCATTACTTTATGCTTTTAATTTGAATGCTCTGAATGTATGAGGTATTATGGGTGAATTTGATACCCTTTTGATGCATGTGTTTGACAAGAGGTTTAGGCCTTCTACCCTTGGTTGCTTTTTGTGAGCTTTTTGTGAAGTCTAATGGCATGATTCATGTGGTTACATTTTGATTTGGGGGCAACTCTTGATTACCCTATCTTGTTTCTCTAACCTGTTTGTTGAGTTTTATTTTGTGAGGGCTCATATGACTCTTGCAGAGATGGCTTACCTGGTGTTCCACTTTATTTGTGGGGTACCACCTGGAGGTCTATTCCGATTACCTGTACTGACTCGCTTTCTTTGATGGTGTTTAGCTTGGAAGAGTCTTTGGGTTTCTTATTTATCTAATTGCTGTTACTTCGGATCTTTATCTGTATGGTAGATCTCTCGATCCCTTTACTTTTCCCGCATGTTACCGATTTCTTAGGTTTCGTATAGCCTCTCGTGGCATGTCATTTAAGGTAGCGTGGTTCCTTCATCTAGGACTGCCTTTTTGCATGAGCATCCCTAAACACCCCAAACTCATTGATTTTTCTTCTCCTAAGAACACGTTATCTCCTTCTACTACACGCGAGTAAGTCTCCAAAGGTCGAGCATCCGGTAGATTGTGTAGTAACGTCGTTCACCCTAAAACACAACCCTTACCCCATAGGTGGTCGAACTACGTTTTGCTCTGATTTTCATCCCAGATGAGATACGTAGGCATAAGACGCGATGTCTTAGCGAGCACACTCCTCTTTAACCCATAGGTAGCCGAGCTACTAAGACTCTGATTCTCAGATTCAGATGAGATACGTATGCAGTGGATGCGACGTCCGTGCGAGTCATTTTCTTTTGACCCTTCTTTTAGTAAGTAGTACATTAGATAAACATACACGCTTTTCTCATCCCTTCAATCATGTTTGCGCAAATAAATTTTCACAAAAAACAACAACCTTTGCAACAAATGTGAAAAGGGCTCCCTAGGAGTACCTAGGATGCTTTGGGTGCCTAACACCTTCCCATTGCATGACCAACCCCCTTACCCAGATCTCTGACATTTTTACTAGTTTTTGATTCGATAAAACTTTTAGGTTTTTGTTCGCTTTCTAACCATTCCTTTGAATAAATAGAAGTGCAGTGGCGACTCGAGTTGTATGATTTACCTTGGATTTAGTCAATATCTCTAATGGTAACGAATACCCCGCTACAGAAAAGTGGCGACTCTGCTGGGGAGTATAATTTGCCTAGTGGGTTTTGCCTACTTTTCATATTTGTTGTATTGTATTGTATATTTTTTTTTTGACATATTTTTGTGCAATTTGGGATTACTGTATTGTATGTAATGATTGAATTGTTTGAATATTAATTCCTTGTATGCTTGGTGATCTTTGTGAGATGAGTTCTATACCCGGACTCGAGTGCACTTAGGATAGGAGAATGGCGTAGTCTTGTTGACTTGTGTGGAGTTATTCCTTAGCAAGTTGACTTGCAAGTCCATTCACTTGGTGGAGGTTATGTTGGGATCAATAATGTCAAACAAGTAAGTTGTGGTTAGACATTACTCTTTCCAATATAGACCTTAGAAGCCAAGGACCTTAGTTTACCAAGCCCATCTTGGCCTATTCGTAGGATGTAGTGCAAAAGTCATTCAAGTGTAAGATTTGATACGATTGTTACGCGATACTACACTCATAAGAGTCTCTCTTGAGAATATTTTTGGAATACGAGTAGTCGTTTCTCCGATAATATCCAAAAGATGGGATGATGACTATGGGAACCTTTTGTAGAACATGTTTGGCAGGTTTAAACCTTAGTGCACTCCCTTTGGGTGGTTCTTAACCTAAACTCCATGCTCGTGACTTGCAATAAAACCCTTGATTCATGGTTGATCCGTTCAGGTATCCTTAATATCAATGGAACTTGGGTGTTGATAAGGTGTAAGCCATAATCCACCAAAATGGATGGTTGATATTAAGGATAACATGATCCATCCCATGACCTTTGTTTGGTGTGCTTTGCTTGATCCTTGAGTGTGATTGTTGCATTCATGCATTCATGCACCCATTTGCATTCATATCATAAAAATAATAAGAAAATTTTCAAGGAACTTAAGAGGTCTATTTGCAAAAATTTCAGACATGGAAAGACAAAGAAGGAATACAAAGAAGTACAGTTTCAGGCAACCGGATTTGAAAGAGTTAAGGAATCTGACATCCTATGTATTAGATCCTTTGGGTTTCAAGGCTCGTTTCGGGAAGCTTCTTCCTCTTCTGACTACTCAGGTGGATGAAGGATTGGTGAGTGTATTGGTGCAGTTTTACGATCCTTTGTATCGTTGCTTCACGTTTCCAAATTTTCAGCTTTTGCCTACACTTGAGGAGTATGCTTATCTTGTGGGTATACCTGTTCTGGATCAGTTGCCGTTCAGTTGCTTGGAAAGGGTTCCTACTTCTCAAGAGATAGAAGACATGTTACACATAGATGAATCTCTGGTTGATGCTCATATGACTACCAAAGGGGGAATTCAAGGTCTCCCTTCTGAGTTCCTCATTGCTCAAGCTACTATGTATGGGAAGGCCATGAGTAGGGACGCCTTTGAGGCCATATTTGTACTTCTCATCTATGGGCTAGTGTTATTCCCCAACATCGACAAGTTTGTGGATGTGAACGCTATTAGGATTTTCTCTACTCTTAATCTCGTTCCGACTCTGTTGGGCGATACCTACTTCTCTTTGCATATGAGGAATGCAAAGGGTGGTGGCGCCATTGTGTGTTGTTTGCCTCTGTTGTATAAGTGGTTTATTTCTCACTTACCTCAGACGGTCGCTTTCAAGGAGAACAAGGAATGTCTACGGTGGTACACGAGACTTATGTCTCTCACTAATGATGATATCTCTTGGTATAACCGTGTGTATGATGGTGTGCAGATTATTGACTCTTGTGGCGAATTCTCCAATGTACCTCTTCTTGGTACATGTGGTGGGATTAACTACAATCCTGTTTTGGCACGTCGTCAGCTTGGGTTCCCCTTAAAGGATAAACCCAATAACATTCTGTTAGAGGGTGTATTCTTTCAGGATGGTAAAGATCCCCAAGGCTTGAAAGCTAGGATGGTCCGTGCTTGGCGCAAGATTCATAGGAAAGGAAGGAAAGAGTTGGGTCCTGAGAATTGCATCGCTTTGGAGCCTTACACTGTTTGGGTTAGGAAGAGGGCGTCTGAGTATCTCATGCCTTACGAATATCCGAGACCTACACCTATGATTATGGCTGGGCCTTCAACCCTCCCTAATCAAGGAGTAGAGGAGTTGAGAGACGAAGACCGTTCACGTGCCTGGATCCGTGAACGTGAAGAGTTGCTTCAGCAGATTAAGGAGAAGGATGCGTTGATTGAGTTTCTTGAGCATCAGGTTATTGATGACCCTGATGATGTATGGACTTCTCTACTTCCTCGATCTTCTAAGTTCTGGAAGAGGAGGTATGATCGACTCGCCAAAGAGAAGGCCGATATGGAGGCAGCCTACGAGAGGGAGGTGAAGAGGCTTCGCGCATCTTATCTTCCTGTGTCCCGAGCTTTGGATGCTTGTTTCTAGGGATCCATAGGACGATTATTTTCCTTTTCTCTTGTGTATGATTGACGATGTTGCACTTATTTTCCATGATATTATTTGATGAGATATTTCCGTTTGTGATGAAATGTTTAATATTTCCAGAATTTGCAAATAAAACTCTAAAGTTCCTTTGAAATAAAAAAAACAAATCATATGCACAAGCATTGCATGCATCATATGCATAAGCAGGTTTTGTTTTCGGTCCCTTGCCCTGTGGTCTAACTATGTGTCCTTCATTTATTTTAAAGACAAGCTGACTCATCGGTACTACACTAGAACCAACATTTCAAGACTGATGGATCACTTAGAGCAAGAGAACCGCGAGCTGAAAGAGGAAGTGGCCAGATTGACTGCCCTAATGGAGTCACTCATGGCTGCCCAGAGCCAGTCTTCTCTGACACCTTCAACTCCTCCCTAGAGGACAGTTATCTCCGAGATTATCTCCTCTACTGTGCCCGCTGCCAGTGCACACTTTGTTCCAATAGCCATGCCAACCGGGTTCCCGTGGGGGATGCCTCCCAATTTCATGCCTGAGGGTCCTGTTCCCACCTTTGCTTCTCTGTCGACATCTAGCCCGGTCCTTGTTGTTCCTCCTCTTGTCGTGCATACCATGTCTGGGGTAGACGACACCATCTATCATTCTGAGCCGTCTGAGGGTCCAGATGTTTATGAGAAGATGGATGCTATGAACGATCAATTTCTTGAGCTTCGCAAGGAGTTGAAAACTCTCAGAGGGAAGGATCTTTTCGGTAAGTCTGCTGCCGAACTCTGCTTGGTTCCAAATGTGAAGATCCCTGTGAAATTCAAGGTCCCTGATTTTGAAAAGTACAAAGGAAATACTTGTCCTCTCAGCCACCAGGTCATGTATGCCAGGAAGATGTCGACTCAAACCGATAATGACCAACTACTTATCCACTACTTTCAGGACAGTCTGTCCGGTGCCGCTTTGCGTTGGTACATGGGTTTAGACAGCGGGAACATCTGATCCTTCAATGATCTCGGCGAAGCCTTCGTCAAGAAATACAAGTACAACGTGGATATGGCTCCCGATAGAGATCAATTGAGAGCCATGTCCCAAAAGGATAAAGAAACATTTAAGGAGTACGCCCAGAGGTGTCGAGAGGTGGCAGCACAGATCGTGTCTCCGCTAGAAGAGAAAGAGATGACTAAGATCTTTTTGAAGACTTTAAGTTCTTTTTATTATGAGCGGATGATTGCTAGCGCTCCTTCTGACTTCACCGAGATGGTAAATATGGGGATGCGTCTAGAAGAAGGGGTCCGTGAAGGACGGTTAACCAGAGAAAAAGGCTCATCTGCCAAACGTTATGGGGCGTTTGTAAAGAAGAAAGATGGAGAGGCACATGCTGTGACCTCCCATGAGAAACCAAGAAGACCCTCTGTGAGGAGGAAGACTGTGCGTCCCGCCAGTAACCAGGACCAGGTGGCTCATATAGCACCTGTCTTTAGAGATAATCAACAGTACCAGCATCAAAACAACAATCAGCAACCACCTCAGCAATATCAGCCACAACAGCTCCGTCCACAACAGCAGGCCTACCAGCCTCGCAACAGTAATCAAACCAGTGCAAGTTACAAGAGGAAAAAGGTCACTTTTGATCCGATTCTGATGACATACGCAGAATTATATCCCTCTTTGATAGAGAGGAAGTTGATTACTCCGAGAGACCCACCGGCTATACCTACTAACCCCCAGTGGTGGTATAAGCCTGAGTTACATTGTGTTTACCATTCTGGTGCTCCCGGCCACGATGTGGAGAATTGTTACCCTTTGAAAACCAAGGTTCAAGACCTTGTGAGGTGTGGTATTCTATGTTTTGAGGACGTAGGCCTTAATGTGAAGAAGAACCCATTGCCCGAGCATGGGAAATCTGTCAACATGGTCCAAGGTTGCCCTGGAAAATATAAGGTCAAATATGTCAGTCATATCCGATAGTCTCTGGTCGAGATGCACCGTTTGTTATGTAACTACAGTCATTATGAGCATGACCATGATAGATTCCGAGTCTGCTCTGTTAACCGATTGGGTTGTTGCCAAGTGCGCAAGGATGTTCAGGAAATACTGGACGAAGGAGTCATTGAGATCCTTCAAAACAGGAATGTTGATGAAAATGAGCCTGAGGTCAACGTGATTTCCCCAGTGTTCCGAATACCCGAGCCTGTTATCATCAAGTACAATGGTAGCAAGCAGAAGGCTTCTCCCGCTCTGATCATTAAGCCTGCTGGTCCTGTGCCTTACTCTTCTGAAAAGGCAGTTCCCTATCGCTACAACACCGTAGCTGTAGAGAATGGGAAAGAGGTGTCCTTGCCCTCTTCTTCTGTTGTGAATATTGTCGATGTTAGCGGTTTGACCCATAGTGGCCGTGTATTTTCAGCACCGCCGAAGCCTCAAATTAATGTTGATTTTGTTGAACGCCTGATCGGGAACACTGTGAATTCTCCGAATCCGGCACTTGCTGTTAAGCCCTCCTCCTTACTGAAAACTCCTACTTCTGTTGGCCCGAGTGGCAATGTGAAAGAAGACTGTGATGAGATGCTGAGACTCATCAAAAGGAGCGAGTACAATGTTGTAGACCAACTTCTACAAACGCCATCCAAAATATCTGTGTTATCCTTACTCTTAAATTCAGAACCACACCGAGAGGCTCTGCAGAAGATGTTGAATGTGGCATATGTGGATCACGATGTCACTTTGGAGCAATTCGATAGCATTGTTGCAAACATTATTGCTTGCAACAACCTGAGCTTTTGTGACTCTGATCTCCCTGAGGAGGGAAGAGACCACAACTTGGCTTTACACATATCTATGAATTGCAAAGACGACGCCATGTCCAATGTGCTGGTGGACACCGGGTCATCATTGAATGTATTGCCAAAGTCCACTCTCTCAAAACTATCATATCAAGGGCCTCCCATGAGGCAGAGTGGAGTAGTTGTGAAGGCTTTCGATGGGTCTCGCAAAACTATGATTGGGGAAGTTGATCTCCCAATCAAGATCGGACCAAGTGATTTCCAGATTACCTTCCAGGTTATGGACATTCACCCATCGTATAGTTGTATCTTAGGCAGACCATGGATTCACGAAGCAGGCGCCGTGACATCCACCATACACCAGAAATTGAAATTCGTGAAAAACAAGAAGCTGGTGGTGGTAGGGGGAGAAAGGGCTCTCTTGGTTAGCCATTTGTCTTCCTTCTCTTATATAGATGCTGAGGTTGAAATTGGAACTCCTTTCCAAGCGTTATCTATTGCTGAGCCTATTGAGAAAAGAGCTCCTTCATTTTCTTCCTACAAAGATGCAAAGTTGGCCATTGAGTGTGGTGCAACCACTGGTTTAGGAAAAATGATTGAGTTAGAAGACAACGAGTCCCGGGCTGGCATAGGTTTTTCTTATGGTACTTTCAACAAGCAAGGGTTATTCAAGAGTGGAGGTTTCATCCACACTGGTCTAGATGAGGAGGTTGCTGCTGTTTTAGAAGAAGATACAAAGGATTCTGGCAATCTCATCATCCCTGGAGGGGTCTGCAACAATTGGGTCGCTGTGGATATTCCAACAGTTGTCCATAAGTCAACGTAATGATCACTTTGTTTAAAAACCCTTCTCCCATGCCAAAAGGAGGAGTGATGACATTGTTGGCGCATAAGTATAGTGATATTTTCATTCAATAAATTCATGTTAAATGTTTGTTTTTCCCATTTATTTTCCCTTTTTGTTTTTGCATGAAATTGGTGATCACATAAAACCCTAAAAAATAAAATAAAATCAATATTCTCATCTGCATAATGATTTGCCTTGTTTGATTTCTAAAAGCTTTTCATATCCAAAAATCATTATGCAGGTTGATTTCTAAACCCATTTAACATAATGACCCAACACCATCTCCCAATTTTGAATCCCCTGTATTTGAGGCAGAGGAAAATGATGTTGAAGCGATTCCTGATGAGATCACCCGACTACTTGAGCATGAAGAAAAGATCATTCAGCCGCATCTTGAGAATCTGGAAACAGTCAACTTGGGGTCTGAAGATTGTGTGCGAGAGGTAAAGATTGGGGCACTTCTGGAAGAATCTGTTAAGAAGGGGTTGATTAAGTTGCTACGAGAATATGTTGACGTCTTTGCCTGGTCATATGAAGACATGCCTGGTCTAGATATTGATATTGTGCAACATTTCCTACCTCTAAAGCCTGAGTGCATGCCTGTAAAGCAGAAGCTCAGAAGAACTCATCCTGATATGGCAGTGAAGATCAAAGAGGAAGTTCAGAAGCAAATTGATGCGGGGTTCCTGGTGACTTCTATATATCCTCAATGGGTGGCCAATATTGTGCCCATGCCTAAGAAAGATGGAAAAGTCCGGATGTGTGTGGACTATAGAGACTTGAATAAAGCTAATCCGAAAGATGATTTCCCTCTACCACATATTGATATGTTGGTAGATAATACAACTAAATTCAAAGTCTTCTCGTTTATGGATGGATTTTCCAGATATAATCAGATTAAAATGCCACCTGAGGATATGGAGAAGACAACATTCATCACACCTTGGGGAACATTCTGTTATCGAGTGATTCCCTTCGGTTTGAAGAACGCCGAAGCCACGTATCAACGAGCTATGACCACCTTGTTTCATGATATGATGCACAAGGAGATTGAGGTATATGTTGACGATATGATTTCTAAGTCAAGAACGGAAGTTGAACATGTAGAGCATTTGTTGAAGCTTTTCCAGCGTTTGAGGAAATATAAGCTTCGTCTGAATCCCAACAAGTGTACATTTGGAGTCCGTTCTGGCAAGTTATTGGGCTTCATTGTTAGTGAAAGAGGTATTGAGGTTGATCCTGCAAAGGTCAAAGCAATACAAGAGATGCCTGCGCCAAAAACTGAGAAGCAAGTCCGAGGTTTTCTTGGCCGCTTGAATTATATCTCCAGATTCATATCCCACATGACTGCCACATGTGCGCCTATATTCAAGCTCCTCCGGAAAGATCAGTCCCATGATTGGACCGTGGATTGCCAGAAAGCTTTCGACAGTATTAAAGAATATTTGTCTGAGCCTCCGATTCTGTCTCCGCCTGTAGAGGGAAGACCTTTGATCATGTATCTGACTGTTCTTGAAGACTCGATGGGTTGTATCCTTGGTCAGCAAGACGAATCAGGGAAGAAGGAGTATGCTATTTACTACCTGAGTAAGAAGTTCACTGATTGTGAGTCTCGATACTCAATGCTTGAAAAGACATGTTATGCTTTGGCTTGGGCTGCTAAGCGCTTACGTCAGTATATGTTGAACCATACCACTTGGTTGATATCTAGAATGGACCCAATCAAGTATATATTTGAGAAGCCTACTTTAACTGGAAGGATTGCCCGTTGGCAGATGTTGTTGTCTGAGTATGATATTGAGTATCGAGCTCAGAAGGCTATTAAAGGTAGTATCTTGGCTAACCACTTGGCACATAAGCCGATCGAGGATTATCAGTCAGTTCAGTATGATTTCTCGGATGAGGAGATTCTGTATTTGAAAATGAAAGATTACGATGAGCCTACACTCGATGAAGGGCCAGAGCTTGGTTCCAGATGGAGTATGGTATTTGATGGTGCTGTAAATCAGTATGGAAATGGTATCGGGGCGGTAATCATTACGCCTCAGGGCACACGTATTCCTTTTACAGCAAGGCTAACTTTCAAATGCACGAATAATATGGCTGAGTATGAGGCCTGTATTATGGGATTGGAGGAATGTATTGATCTAAGGATCAAGCATCTTGATGTATATGGTGATTCGGCCCTCGTTGTTAATCAGATTAAGGGTGAATGGGAAACGAATCAGTCTGGCCTCATTCCATATAGAGACTATGCGAGGAGGATTTCAACATTCTTTACTGAGGTTGACTTCTATCATATTTCTCGAGATGAGAAAGGATACTTAGGAGATCCTCAGTGCTCTCCCAAGGGTGGTATGATCCCCAACAGGGTAAGATTTTTGTCCATATTCCTGGCATGACTGTATCTCCTCCCTCCGGAACCCCTTGTGGTTTATCCTACCAAGTGGATTGCTTATTGAGAGTCACCTCTCTTCCCTTCAGCAGAGTAGCAATCTTTCTTCCTCAGCAGCTTGGATCTCTTTGGGCAAGAGCGGTATTTGGTGGTTGATCCCGATAAATCCTTTATCTCCTAGATTCCCCAGTAGAGTTGTTGGTGTGGTGGACTATGTCTGTGATAACTCTCGTCCCCAGTTGGAATGATTGATGATTCATCCCCTGCAGAGTTCTTTGCTTCCTGGTATCTCTGATCCCCAGCAAGTTGGATACTCTCCGGTGAACTTGGCTTTCTCTCTTGAGATGTAGTACCGGGTGGTTGATTCCTGGACCTGGTTGTGTTAAATATGTCTGTTTGTCAACATACATCATACATAAACCACACGCATACATGCATAATTATAACATTCAGATATTCATGTTGCATTCTTTGCCATATATCGTTGTTTGTTGTCTCCTGCTATTTGGTGATATACTTCCCCAAGCAGACGTGTGTGTCTGATCTCCCCATATAGAGTCAGCTCCATAGGCAAAAAGCGTCTATCCTTTCTTCCATATTCACCACCGAGTTATATCCTCGTGGATGTTGATTGTTTTTGTTCCTTCTCAACATATATACTGGGATGGTTTTCCCCATTGAGTTATATCCTCACCGGGACAAGTCTTGATTTGGTGTGCCTATCTAGTTTGATCCTAGATCGGTCTCTTGAGACTCTTTTCCTGTTTCCCCGTGGTAAATGAATAATTGCTCAATAATTAGTAATTATTATCCCCGGCGGAGTCTGTGCTTCTCTACCCTCATACCGGTAGTTGTAAACCTTATTTCTTCCCTTTTTACAGAGTAACTATTTTTGCTCATCTTTAATTGGTGACAGTTATCTTCATCCAGTATTCGGTGATGATATCCCCTCATCTGCTTGGATAATTGCCCTGATTATGCAATTTATCCCCAGCGGGTCATCTCTCGTCTACCTTGTTGTTGTTGGTAACGATTGTTCCTTCCCTGAATTGGTCATCATTATATACCTAGTTTCGGTATCCCGATGCCTTTTCTTTTCGGTCGATTTATCCTTTATTAACCCAGTAACCGGTTGTGGATAATCGTCCATGCGAGTATATTATCTACGTTCTGACGGTAATAGATAGTATATCTCATGCACTCTCGGGTCTGAAGCCTTTTGTTCTTCCCCAGTTGAGTAAGATTCGTATCCCCTTTGTGGAGTCGAATATCCATCCTGTAATCGAGTTTGCTTTTAGCCCTCTTTTGGATGATGAGTGTTTTGGGAATATTCCCCAATTCACGTCTTGGTAGATCACCTATTATATGCCCAGTAACCGGTATCCCTGGTGTTCCTTCCTCTCTGCTCCCTATTATGACTTTTTGTCCCCTGTGGAGTCAGAATCCATGAGTTGAAGTATACCTTTTAGGTTTTCCTCATACGTTTTGAAGTTTTGATATCTCTCACCCTTATGCCGGTCTTGGATATTCATCTCTTCCTGAGCATGTTGTATCTCTCACCCTCATACCTGGCGTTCAGATCACATGTCTCCTTGAGCTTATTACCCAGTAACCGGTAATACCTCGTCCCGCTGCTTCCCCAGGAGTGTCCTTATGGACATCCCCAGCGAAGTCCCTTAGTGGATTGTTTTCATCCGGATTTTATCCGAAGTATCCGCTGTGGATAGTTTTTTGCTGTATTGGCATATTCCCCAATACATGCATCTTCGAGTTAACTCGAGTCTTTCCATTGGATCTTTTCCCTTTGGAATTCTGTTCCCCACGCTTTGAGTCGTGACATGCTCGTGCATTTTTATCCCTTTTCTATCCCCAGAAGAGTCCCCAGGGTCTTGGTCCCATGGAGTGAATTGCTCATATGGATTATCAGTGGCTTCTGATTTCTTTGCTTTTGTGGACACATATCTCCACAAAGTGCTACCATTTTTCATACCTACATTTGCATCATGAGGTCTCTTAGGGACCAAAATTCGTCTCTTTGTTATTATTTAAGCCCATTCTACCCCGTCGGGACGAAGATTTTAACCTTCACTTCTCCGGCTAGAATGACCTTAAATAGGGGCATCTGTAAGACCCTAATTTTGACCCTAAGATCCCTCATGGCATCATAACATTGCATTTGCATTGCCTCAAGGATCTTTAGCATCTTGGTTCCCTTTGCCTTTGGGTGGGACTCCTTGTGATTGGTTTGAGATCACCAAGCATGCTTGAATTATACATCATTGTTTCTCTTACTTTTGTTTACTAACCAAAAGCACAAAAATGTGTCACTAACATCTTTTGTTTGAAGCTTGAGTATCATCCAAGACACTTTGTGGGTTCTATTTAGATGATCAGTCAACACAAGGGAATGGCTTGAGATACTTCCAACAGGTTCAAAATGGGGTCTATTCGTCAGTCAAAACATTAATCTTGAAGGAGCAAAAGTTTGTTCATGAGCTGTCATGCTCGCTAGGCGAGAAGAATGGGTCGCCTAGCGAGTCCCAAGAAAAGCCACCAGAATCACCTACGCTCAGAGGAATTTCTTGAACTGTCATGCTCGCTAGGCGAAGCCCACGTGTTTAAAAAAAACGAAGAAAAAAAAACGAAAAACGAATAAATAAATAAATAAATAAATAAATAAATCAATAAATCAATAAAATATAACAGAAAAAATTTGGACTTGGGCCTCTCTCATTTGAGCCCACAGGTCCACAAAAATCAGGTTATAAATTCAGAGTTTCAGTGAAACAAAAGGCCATTATATTCCTATTACCCTGGCAGGAAAAAGATAGTGAGAGAAGAGCTAACAGAGTTCAGAGCAACCTCCAGAGACTGAAGGGAACTCATCTGCAAAGAACCAATTCCCTCTTATATAAACCCTAAGAGTGCTTTGCAAACCCAACTGGGCAATTCAATTTCATTCGATCTCTCCAGTCAGGTTTGCCTTATTCCCATTACTTTATGCTTTTAATTTGAATGCTCTGAATGTATGAGGTATTATGGGTGAATTTGATACCCTTTTGATGCATGTGTTTGACAAGAGGTTTAGGCCTCCTACCCTTGGTTGCTTTTTGTGAGCTTTTTGTGAAGTCTAATGGCATGATTCATGTGGTTACATTTTGATTTGGGGGAAACTCTTGATTACCCTATCTTGTTTCTCTAACCTGTTTGTTGAGTTTTATTTTGTGAGGGCTCATATGACTCTTGCAGAGATGGCTTGCCTAGTGTTCCACTTTATTTGTGGGGAACCACCTGGAGGTCTATTCTGATTACCTGTACTGACTCCCTTTCTTTGATGGTGTTTAGCTTGGAAGAGTCTTTGGGTTTCTTATTTATCTAATTGTTGTTACTTCGGATCTTTATCCGTACGGTAGATCTCTCGATCCCTTTACTTTTCCCGCATGTTACCGATTTCTTAGGTTTCGTATAGCCTCTCGTGGCATGTCATTTAAGGTAGCGCGGTTCCTTCATCTAGGACTGCCTTTTTGCATGAGCATCCCTAAACACCCCAAACTCATTGATTTTTCTTCTCCTAAGAACACGTTATCTCCTTCTACTACAGGCGAGTAAGTCTCCAAAGGTCGAGCATCCGGTAGATTGCGTAGTAACGTCGTTCACCTCAAAACACAACCCTTACCCCATAGGTGGTCGAACTACGTTTTGCTCTGATTTTCATTCCAGATGAGATACGTAGGCATAAGAAGCGATGTCTTAGCGAGCACACTCCTCTTTAACCCATAGGTAGACGAGCTACGAAGACTCTGATTCTCAGATTCAAATGAGATACATATGCAGTGGATGCGACGTCCGTGCGAGTCATTTTCTTTTGACCATTCTTTTAGTAAGTAGTACATTAGATAAACATACACGCTTTTCTCATCCCTTCAATCATGTTTGCACAAATAAATTTTCACAAAAAACAATAACCTTTGCAACAAATGTGAAAAGGGCTCCCTAGGAGTACCTAGGATGCTTTGGGTTCCTAACACCTTCCCATTGCATAACCAACCCCCTTACCCAGATCTCTGACATTTTTACTAGTTTTTGATTCGATACAACTTTTAGGTTTTTGTTCGCTTTCTAACCATTCCTTTGGATAAATAGAAGTGCGGTGGCGACTCGACTTGTATGATTTACCTTGGATTTAGTCAATATCTCTAATGGTAACGAATACCCCGCTACAGTGACCAAGTAAGTTATTGTGAGGTTTATCAAGAGTCAGATTATATGCCGATATGGTGTGCCAAATAAGATCATTACTGATAATGGATCGAACTTGAACAATAATATGGTGGAAGTTCTTTGCAAAGACTTCAAGATTGCACATCATAATTATTCTCCCTACAAAACAAGATAAATGGGGTTGTTGAAGTTGTGAATAAGAACATTAAGAAGATCATTCAGAAGATGGTTGTAACGTACAAAGATTGGCATGAGATGCTCACATTTGCTTTGCATGGGTGCCATACATCCATTCGTATTTCAATAGGGGTAACCCCGTTCTCTCTTGTTTATGGCATGGAGGTTATGCTCCCTGTGAAGGTTGAGATCCCATCATTGCGTATTTTATTGGAAGCCAAGTTGACTGAAGTTGAATGGTGTCAGACCATATATGATCAATTGAATTTGATTGAAGAGAAGAGATTGATTGCTACGTGTCATGGTCAGTTATACCAGCAAAGAATGAAGAAAGATTTTGATAAGAAGGTTAAACCCCGTGTGTTAAGAGAAGGTGACCTCGTGCTCAAGAAGATTTTATCTTTCAAACCTGATTCTAGGGGCAAATGGACTCCTAATTATGAAGGCACATATGTTATTAAGAGAGCCTTCTCAGGCGGTGCTTTGATTCTTACAACTATGGATGGTGAAGAGTTTGCGCATCCTGTGAATACCGATCCAGTCAAGAAATACTTCGCCTAAAAAAGAAAAGAACAACTCGCTAAGTTGAAAACCCAAAAGGGCGGCTTAGGCAAAAATGAGCATCTCGGTGGATTGAAAACCCGAAAGGGTGATCCAGGAAAAAGTTCGAGACATAAAATAGAAAATTCATCCTGGTAGATTGAGTACCCAACCTTGGGGCAATCTAGGCAAAAATTAGGGATTATGGCAAGTAACTGCATTCGGTTGGTCCTGATCATTGAAGCAGTTTTGAGCAAACATGTGGTTCTGATTCATCATTCTCAACCAAAGACAAACACATCGGATTTTGAAGTTGGTAGGGAGAGTAGTGATCATTGTAATCAATGTAGCCCTTTTCCATGTAAATTACCATTTTCAAACTTTGTAAAGATCCATGGAGTCCCTCCATTTGCGGACTACCATTTTATTAAATAAAGTTGAGCTTTTATCCAATTATTTCTATTCTTATTTGTTTATGTTTTAAAATTGAATTTTTATGATGATAATTTTGAAATAAATAAATCAATGAATAATTATTTTTCTTAAAATAATAAAGCATTTATTTTAAGAACAATCGATTTCAAAAAGGAATGTCAACAACAATTTCAAGGACGATAAATCTTGATGTGTGAAGCACTTGTTGGGATTCCCCAAGCATTGGGTGACTTCATTCTCACCAACAGTTCGTCATTCATTCCTAGCATGGTTGATAAGTTTCTCCCTGAGTAATTTATTATCCCCAGTAGAGTTGGTGGACGATTCTTCTTCCAGCTGAGCTAATGATCTGTTCCCTTTACAATTCATCTTTCCCCAACTGAGATATTCTTGTTTCTACATTTCCCAGTTTGTGACTTGATGAATGAACCCTGACTTATTTTGGAACATTTATTTGTATTGTATAGTTGCGACGGTTTCTCCCCTACATGAGTCTGCAGATCCGGTAGATATTGTGGTACCTTGGAATTTGTTTATTTCTCAATCTCCAAGAAGGATCTGATGATTATTGAAAAACGTTTTTGTGATCTTTGATTTGCCCTGACAGATCATTGTATCCCCAGTAAAGCTCTGCATAGATGCTTTTTGAGGGAATCCTCAGTAGAGCATCTGGCTCTCCTCACTCAGAGTTTTATCTCTTGGTTGTGACTTGAGACCCCGACAAACTTCCATCTTTTGATAAGAGTTATTTCCATAGAAGTGCTTGGATCTGAGAAGTATTTATAGCCTTCCCTGCAAGGTTGTTTCCCATTTGATATGGTAGTGACTTAAAATTCCCCGCAACGTTGGCTTGTTAGGATCCTCAGCAGATCCCTCTTTATCCTCAGCATTTTGGTTTGGATGCATGATTCTCCATGTCTTTCCCCAACCAGAGTTGAATTCATCTTGCAGTGAAGATTTATATCCTCGATGATTTATTTTCGTCCCTAGAAGGTTCTCCATTTGGTGCTCTATCTTATTGAGATTAGCCGAACGTCTAGTTGGGATGAACCAGATCTTTGTTATTTGTATTCTTTATGCTCGTTTATCAACATGATTATATAGGTACTCATGCATATGCATGCATAAAACACATCATCAAATATGTTATTATGAATTTTATCGCATTTGATTTTTCTTCTGATCCCCTGCTTTGGTGATATTATTTCCCCACGCAGATTTGGTGTGTCTGTCCTCCTTCAATTGTAGAGTGTCAGTCCCTTAAGCATAAAAAGTTTATCTTTTCTCCTTTCCCCGCTGAGTTATTTCCTCTTGGATGATTATTATTTCAGTTTCCTCCCTAGTTCATTATATGGATGGAGCCACTCCCCTTGAGTTATATTCTTATTGGGTTGAGTCTTGTTTGACCGTTTCTTTCTAGTTCTTACTGAAGGAGAATAGCGATCCAAAATGCAGCGGAAATTAAAATTTTCTCCTTTAGTGATCCTTACGAATGGGCATGATCAGTGATAGAATCGTTACCTCTTGTGGCGATTGAAACCCTTGATGTAGATCGAATGAGTGATCATGAATGTTAAATGGTGATAACGCCTTTACTCAATCCACACGAACGGAATCCTCCAGTCTCAATGTTAGCTGCTACGAATGAAGGCTTTGAGTGTGTGTGTGTGTGTGAGAGAGAGAGAGAGAGAGAAACAAAATTTTTCAGCTAATCAAATGCTTTTACGCAAGGGTTCTATTTATAGAACCACTTGTGTGGATTGCAAGCTAAAAAACCCACTTAAGTGTATGTGGCCCATATCTTATGATATACCAAAATCACTTAAGCGCGTGGTACCTTACCATATTTCGTATTCTACTTAAGTGCACCGTACCTTACGATGTTCTACAATTCACTTAAGTGCACTGTACCTTACGGTGTTCCTTATTTACTCTATCTCTCATCAATCCGTCCTTTTATGTGTGACCCTGTAGGTTCTCGCGACATTGACAATTATATTAAATCACATATTTAACATAATAAACAGTGAGTGGTATCTAGCAACACATCACTGTTACCCAAGACACGAAAATGTCATGTGATTTGACAAATCTTTTTATGATAATACTTATGTGTATAATTACCCTTTTCCACTTATGTCTATATTGAACACAAGGCATGGATTGTGTCATCCTTGTCCATTTCAATATTGGGCCCTTAGAAATTTATCTTGTTACGTAGGATGGGAAAATTTCATATTGGCCACTCATGTCCCTCAGCATGCTTCGTGGAGTACCCATCAACTGTCTTTATGGTCATCCAATTACGGACAATGTTTGATCAGTAATAAGGCACTTGACTCTACATCTAGGGTCCATAGTGGTTTCAGGTCGAAGGGTGGTATACACCACTATCACCATGAGAATAACTTATGACACTTTGCATAACATTCTATATAGTATTCTCATAGCGGGTCAATCCAGTATAAATATTACTCTTAATATTCATGCCTATGTTTAAGACTTAATAACTCCTTATATATGATCCATGAGATGTGATCATCAGTCTATATACATAATAGTCTTAATGCTTTAATGTTATCCTACCTTACAACAAAGCTCAACTATAGATACTTTAAGAATAATGTCCTTATGTTTAATGGGATCTCATGATTAAGTCATACTTGATACATTAGACGGACTAGCTATTCTAGGGACTTTATTAAACAAACATAATAAAGAAAAGCCTTTTATTATTAATAAATAATTCGATACAAGTACCAAAAGTATTGGCCTCTAGGGCTTGCACCAACAATCTCCCACTAGCACTAGAGCCAATCAGGCATACCCCTAATGCCCATAGATCTAGTATGGCCATCATGCTTCTGTTACGCAAGAGACTTTGTCAGTGGGTCAGCAATATTGTCAAGTGTAGGTACTCTGCATATTTTCACATCTCCTTTATCTATTATCTCTCGAATGAGGTGATAACGCCTAAGTATGTGTTTGGATCGTTGGTGAGATTTAGCCTCCTTAGCTTGTGCGATAGCACCATTGTTATCACAATAGAGATCAATGAGATCCACAACACTAGGAAATATGCCAAGTTCACTAATGAACTTTTTTATCCAAACATCTTCCTTTGCTGCACTTGAGGCAACAATATACTCAACCTCGGTTGTAGAATCAACAATTGTATCTTGCTTTGAACTTTTCCAGCTTACTACGCCACCGTTTAAGCAAAACACATAACCAGGTTATGATCTAAAGTCATCCTTATCTGTTTGGAAGCTAGCATCGGTGTATCCAATTACAACAAGCTCTTCCTGACCTCCATATATCAAGAATGAGTCCCTAGTCCTTCTCAAATACTTAAGGATATTCTTGACAGCTACCCAATGAGCATCACCGGGATCAGATTGGTACCTACTCGTTGCACTTAAAGCATACGAGACATCTGGTCGAGTACATAACATGGCATACATGATAGATCCTATTGCAGATGCATATGGAATCTTATTCATGCGATCCATTTCTTCCTTAGTTGAAGGGGATTGTGTTTTTGATAGACATATGCCATGTTGCATATGTATGAATCCTTTCTTGAAATCATGCATATTAAAGCGTCTCAGCACTTTGTCTATGTATGTACTCTAACTTAGGCCAAGCAGTTTTAGTGATCTATCTCTATAGATCCTGATTCCTAATATATAAACTGATTCACCTAGGTCCTTCATAGAAAAGCATTTCCCCAACCAAGACTTTACTTATTGCAGAGTAGGGACATCGTTTCCAATGAGTAATATGTCATCTACATATAATACTAGGAACACGATCATGCTCCCACTAACCTTCTTGTAGACACAAGGCTCGTCTTCATTCTTGATGAATCCATATTGTTTTACTGTTTCATCAAAACAAAGATTCCAGCTTCTGGAAGCTTGCTTCAATCCATAGATTGATCTTTGTAACTTACATATCTTTTGGGCTTCTTCTGGTATGTCAAATCCTTCAGGATGTGTCATGTACACATCCTCAAGAAGATTCCCATTAAGGAAAGCAGTTTTGACATCCATCTGCCATATTTCATAATCATGATATGTAGTTGTTATATCCCAAAATTTGCCCTACCCTTTTCTTCATATTTCCATCTAACCATTTGACTAGAATTCATTTGCATGCATTAATAACTCATGCATAGGCACTATTCATTAACATGGATTTCAAGTGTTTAGCTTGCAGGGCTTTGGTTTGTCCGCACGATAACTGGAAATGCTTGGTTTAGACTTGCCCCGAAACACCGAGGCCTCCAAAACCCTAATCTCATATGATCTCAGTGTGTCACACTCATCATCCGGTACTTGGTCCGTCCACTTTACATTGGAAAAAACTCATTTTTGGAGGCTTTTAGCCCTGTATGTCGACTCATGACTCGGCGGAAAACCCCCGGGTCCGAACAGGCTGACCCACCGGTCTACTCAACTTTGGAAAACTTGAGTGAGTCGACTCACTCACTCTTTGCATCGACTCATGCTCCTTATTTCTTTGAACCATGTTCCCTCGGGTCGGAACAGATCGACTCACCAGTCGACTCAATTATGGGAATTCCTGATTGAGTCGACTCACCTGTCCCTTGCGTCAACTCATTTCCAATTTTTCTTTCAATCATTTTGTCGCGGGTCCGGACAGGTCGACTGCCAGGTCGACTCAACCCTGGGAAAATCACTGTTTGAGTCGACTCATTCCCTGTTTGAGTCAACTCATAGCTTATTTTACAGGATTTTTGCGCTACTAATGTGAGAAGGGAACTTTTGGGTTGAAGCATGATCCTTCATCATTGAAGCTTGTAATGCAAGACCAATGTACACCTGCATGAACACCAGGAAAGTCGTGGGCACTCGAAGACACTCCGAGGTTCGGTACTTCATCAAGCTTCAACCACATGCATTGTGAATACAGTGATTCTTCAGCAAACCAAGTGCAGCAAATTCACAAACACTTCAACTTGCACAATCATAACCAAGACCAAAATCACATAACACAACTACTGTTAACCTACAGTTACAAGTCATGATAGTTATATCTTGTTCCTTATCCAACATCAAAGATCACCTCATTCAAATTTTCACCTGCACTAGACACTCATAAATAATCACTTGAACACATTCCACTAAATCAACCAATTAACTAACTTCTAACTCAGTGAGTTAACCACCTAAACTCACTGAGTTCATCCCAACTAACTCCAGACCTCTTTTAACTAACTCCAAGCCTAACTTTAAGCCTAACTCCAAGCCTCATTGATCCCAAGCCTAATGTCTATAAATTCTCATCTTCACCATCATTTGAAGACTTCACTTTTCTCTACTCTCTACACTTTTGCATTCATCACCTTCAATTCTATGCAATCTTTCTCTGAATCCTTTCCCTCCAACACTCAAAGCTCAATTTCCCAAAACTCCATTGAAGCTTCACATTGAAGCTTTATGAGGAGTGAGCTTAACGTCATCATACTACAGTATTTGTGAAGAAGAAGATTCAGAAAACAAGCAAGTCGGAGGAAGATAAAGGCAATACTTCACCTTCTTGTAGAAGTAATTTTTCATCATCATCTTCTTCGATCAATACTCGTCGGAGCAATTCTCAGCTTCGGAGGTAGGTCCTTTTTTTCATTGCATTTTGGTTGTTATGATGAACATTACACCATGCTATTACAAACCCCTTATCGTGAGGAGCTCCGAATCTTGTTCATGGGGGAGTATTTTAGATCTAAGTTCTTAGGGATTCTTGAGGATTCGGTCTCATGATTGGATTTAGAACAGAAATTAAAGGAGTTGGAAGAGTGGATCTTTGTTCGGGAGGTGGAGACGAAGATAGAGGTCTCTCCGCTTTTCATTTCCGGTAGCCACCGCCACCGGAAGAGATTTTCGGCGCGGTGGTCAGCGGTGGAGCTCCGGCACCGGCAATCTGAACTGTCATGGAAAAAGGCGCGTACATTCAAATTTTTTGGTTTTTTCCAAGCACGACTCCCAATCTTTGGGGCTTATTTTCTTATTGGGCTTGTCACATTCTAAGCCCAATACAATGCAGTTTTCCCTCACACCATTTTTCCTGCTGCACCCCCTGGCTGAAAAGGGATTGTTCTGCATTGGGCTTTGGCACCTGAAGCCCATGCATATTGGACTATGCTTTGCTCTCTTTTCCCTGCACATCCAAATCAAGCCAACACACCCTCTGTTTTGCAAAGGCCCGCACTATTTTATTTGTTTTGTTTGTTATTTGGTTTTATTGATTAACTTTGATTGATAGAATTTAGATTAATTAGATCAATTAGGAGTTCAACTAGAATTTTCATGATTAGGATTATAGATTCAATTATCATTAATTTGGAAAAAGACCATTTTACCCTTTAGGGGTAATTTTGGACATTTTACTCATATAATCACATGCTCCTTTAGGATTAGAATTTAACTTAGAATAATAATCCAGAGTCTCAATATTGACATGTTCCCTTAGGAATAGAATTAACATAGATTTTTTTATCGAGACCTTGATTAACATGCACATGTTCCCTTAGGATTTTTAACATAGGTTTTTATCAACTTTAGTCAATCATAACATGCTCCCTTATGCTAGTTTGATCAATTTTAACCATTAGATTAAGTTTTAACCAAAAATTCCAAATCACTTCAAACCTATGATTAAATTGATCAAAAGCAATTTTGGTTAATTAAATCCTTTGAACTTGTATAATCCCACAGTCTAATTTGAGTGATCAAAAGACCCGTGGTCACTTAATAAGACTTCTTTTTAAACTATGGATCTCGAAGCCTCAAGTCAGATTCTCAATCAAGGCATCCTCAGTCATACCAAGCAGCGGATTATACAAATGCTTCAAAGGTGGAAACTGCAAAAGCTTGTTAATTCAAAGTTGGAATTGTGTGGCATGAGCCTTAAGCAATAGAGAAGGAGTGGGACTGGAGTATTCCTACCCTCATTCTGAGTATCTTTGGGTATGGGACGAATGACCCAGCGCTCATCGTATTCACCTCTATTCATAGACTTTAGTGCAATTCGAGTCGAACGATTGATAAGGTCTTCATCAATACAAGAACAACAAAGATTCTTCTCTCTCCACTTGAAAGTTAGGATGAGAATTATATGCCACGAGCCTTAAGTGGTAAAGAAGGAATGAGACTGGAGCTTTCCTACACTCATTCTAGATGTCTTTGGATGCGAGACATTTGACTCATTACTTATCGTATCCACCTTTACTCATAGACTTCAGTGTGATTCTTATTAAACAACTATCAAGTCTCTTCACTCTCCATTCTAATCATTTCAATTCAATCATCTCTTTTTTTACCTCCTCAATCATCTTGCTTTTAGCCCTAGTGGGCTGAACTACGAAAGCTCTGATTTCCTCATTGCACAATGAGTGTACGTGGGTAGGAGAACCCTGTTTCTTTGCGAGCTACCTTATCTATCAATCTACCCTATTTATTAATCAATCATTCTTCATTTATTTAATTAATACCATCTTTTTGAGATCGAATTCTACTTTTCCTTGGTTTCCATGTTCATCCTTTTAGGACGCCTAATGAATAGTCCGCCTTGTGAACCAAGAGTTGTTTGGATTATCCACAAACATTTAATTCGCTTTGTTTCTGGTTATAATATGAGTGGGTATGCCTAGTTTCCTCCACATCCTAATCAATACCTCTTTCTCTCTTCGGTTAAGAGTTTATTGCTTCATGGATCGAAGATATTATTCTCCTTTGATCTCGAACTGTTTGTACCCCAGCAAGTGATACATTCTTCCTTGCATCCAACAATACTTTCTTGTGGGTCTCATATCCATCCTTTTAGGACGCCTAATGAACAGTCCACCTTGTGAACCAAGAGTTGTTTATGCTATGCAATCAAACACTTAATTTAATATCTTTTTGGTTGTTCCACTAGTGTTGTAGGCCCTCAATTGTTGGTTCATACCAGTTTTTCTCTTGGGCTCGAAGCCAGTTATTTTGTGAGTTCCCTTAATACCATTCTGTTGGTGCAAGTTATAATTTTCATTACTCTCAATCTTTTTCTTTGTTTTCGTAGTTCTGAACTACAATTGCTCTGAATTTCTCATTGAACAATGAGAATACGTAGGCACGAGGATGCGAATCCTTGGCGAGCATATTTCTAATTATTCCTCCTTACACCTTAGGGCACCATTCATATCTTTCATGATTCATTACCTACCGTCGATCATAAATCGTTCACCCAGTGACATATTATTCCTTTGACATCGAAATACACTTTCTTTGGAGTCTATATACATCCTTTTAGGACGGCTAATGAATAGTCCATTTTTGTACCTAGAGTTGTTTGACTTATTGCCAGACATTTAATTCCTTCTTTTTGGCCAATATGCATGTTTCCCTCTATGGTACAAATCTCATTTCTCCTATGGATAAAAATATACCTTGACTTTCGGTTTCAAGCTATACCTCTTCAGTCACTTATCACCAGATATTTATTTCGGTGACTTCGGTCACCTCATTTCGTTCATCTCCATATTACATTCATTATACTACCTTCATTCACTTCATATGATATACCCTATTCTTTGAGCCAAATACAGTATACCTTTGTGCTCCATCTTGTATCTCTTTGTGAACTAAGAGTTATTTGTATTATGTAATCAAACACTTAATTCACTATTTTTTCGGTTATTCCAATACAGTGTTGTAGGCCCTCACTTATTGGTTCATACCAGTTTTAGTCTTGGGTTCATATTTTCACCCCTTGTTGGAGTTCAAATCATAAGATTCTTTGATTCAGACCATACCTTTATCACAACTTCTTTTCACCTCCCACCACTAGTTCTTTGAACTACGGAGCTCTGAATTCCTCATTGCACTATGAGGATACGTAGGCATGAGGGCCCTAATCCTTACCGAGCATTTTATCTATTTCTTTTCCTTTTCCCCATTCTTTTGCGAGTAATCTTTAGATATCACACCCATTCGAGCGAGAACGATCAAAATGGTTCCCATGGAGTACCATGGATGTTTGGGGAGCTAATACCTCCCCCTTGCATAACTGACCTCCTTACCCAGCATATCTCTTTCCCCCGGGTTTTATCGATGTTTTTCCTTCCCTTTGGGGATAAATAAAGTTTGATGGCGACTCTGTTGTATGTTCGAGTATGCGATACGTTCGGGTATATTTCCGCTAGCACCAGCTGGTGACTCTGCTGGGGATGACTTCGCTACTTGGAGTACTTCCTAGTCACTAAAAGGAGTCGAGCCTAGTTTAGGTCATTTTCTCGCTAGTTTTAGGTGTTTACCTTTATAGATTTACTCGCTTTATTTATCGCATTTTACTTCATTGATATTATTATGGATATTATTTATTATGCTATCGTTGGGTTTGGATAGACTACATGAGAGGAAAGTTCTGTAATCGAGCTTAGTATACACATAGGATAGACTTGTGGATAGTCGTGTACGCCTGCATTTCGCGCATTGGGTTATCGCGAGAACCACACCCAGACTAGATTCACTTGGAGGTACTTTTATCCTATGAGTATTCACTACGGCAAGGTATTTCCATTTCGAGTCGATGACTCTGGGAAACCTTCTAGGGACCACCTTGGAGCATAGTCCACACCTGTGAGGGAGGTGTGGGTTTTTCTTGCAGGAAATCATAGACTCTACCTACCTTGATACTCATTTTATGTCGAACTTTTGAACCCACAACGAATGGCATATAGAAATTATTCATAACATATCAGAGTTTTGAATCTGTGTGACTTATATCATCCCATCATGACAAAAAAATTGCATATGCATTTCTTTTCCAGGAATCCAAGAGTCCAGTTTGTTGACTAAGTATTCGAGACAAAGCATGAATCCCGAGAGGAAAAGCATTCACAGTTACAAGTTCGTGGAACCTCAGCTGACTGTCTTGAAAAGACTAGGGGCACGTCTAGTTCTTGGAAACAGAGATGACTTCAAGACTTCATATGGAAATCTTTTGGGAATCCTGAACACTGAAGTCAATACCATCATTGTGCACACTCTGGTGCAATTCTATGATCCTCCGTTGAGATGTTTTACATTCAGGGATTACCAGTTGGCACCCATATTGGAAGAGTACTCACACATACTGGGTATCAGGATCAAGAACCAGGTTCCTTATGTTCGCACTAAGGAACTTCCCAAATACCAAGTCCTTGTTGAAGCCCTCCACATAGGGAAGAATGAAGTGGAGTTGAACTTGAAACCTGAAGGTGGAATTCATGGATTCACCTCAAAGTTTCTAGTAGATAAAGCCATTTCCTTCACCAAAGCTGGGAGTTGGACGACCTTCAACGTCAGTCTAGCTCTACTAATCTATGGGATAGTACTATTTTCGAACATGGAAGAATTCGTGGATTTGGCTGCTATTCACATCTTCCTAACTTAGAACCTTGTTCCCACTCTTGCTGATACTTATTATTCCATCCATGTGAGGACCCAGAAGAAGAAGGGAACCATCGTCTGCTATACTCCTTTGCTATATAGATGGTTTATTTCGCATCTACCCAGCAAAGGCCCTTTCGTTGAGAACAAAAACAATTTGAAATGGTCTCAGTAGATCATGTCCTTGAACGCTGAAGACATCTCTTGGTATTCTCGAATCTATGACAATGTCAAACTCATCCTCAACTGTGGTGATTTTCCTAATGTACCTCTTCTTGGTACGAAAGGGGGAATCAATTATAATCCGAGGTTGGTATTACAACAGTTGGGATACCCCATGGTAGATAATCCTGACCTTAAAGGTGTATAAGGTTTTGTCTTGTACGAAGGGGTTGAAGATCCAGAATTAGTCAAGAAGATCGTCAAGGCTTGGGGAGCAATTTTTCCTCAAGGAAGAGCAAAAATGGGTAAGAAGAATTGCATTGCCAAGTAAGCTTACACTAGATGGGTAAAAAATAGGGTCAATGAGATTTTGCTGCCATTTCCGTCTGAACCATCCATGAGCATCAAGCCTCCTGAACCAGTAATCCATCAAACTTCTGAGGCTGATGAGCTGAAAAGAGTTATCAAGGCCCTAGAATAAAAGAACGTTGATCTCAAGTCTAGGCTTGGCAAGATCTCTTTGGAGAAAGAAACTTTGAAGTTCAACTTGAATCAGAAAAGAGACAGTGTGCGTCAAGCAGATGACGAGGTGCAAACCGAGGTATTCAAAAGAATCAAGGTGAGTGATACACTCAAGGGAACTTATACTAGTTTGACAACGAAGAAGAAACAATTAGCCGAGACTCAATACCAGGCTTGCAAAGCAGAGCTTAATTACAGAGAACAAACCAAGAAACTCTGAGACCAGCTGGAAGCTTGCAAGAAAGGACTAGAGGATGAGAAAAGTCGCGCCAAGCAGTTAGAGGTCACTATTCTCCAGAATCAGTATGAGCTAAACTAGAGACTCGAGGAGATCCACAAGCTAAAAGAGCAATCATGCAAGAACCTGGAAGGCACCGACCTACTCGAACAGAACCATGGACATCTTGAAAATCTCCCCAACCAGGAGAAAGCATCTGTAAGAAGCATTTCAAATGAACATGATCACGATCTACCACCTGAAGGAAGCACGACGTTGGGAGAAGGGAGTGTATGCCTGTCCCCGAATTCTTTGATTTATTATGAGGAGCTGTTGTCAAGATGTTTTTGAATAATGCCCTTTGGGCTTGATTTGTATTACATTCTCGTTTCTAGGTTGATATCTGATAGAGCCGATGTTGAGACTCCTGTATCCCAGCGGCCAGCCTATTGATATGTACTTGTATTCCACTTTCTTGGTATATGAATAAAAGAGTTTCTTGGCTATTGGTTTCACAAACTGTCTCTTTTTATGCTTTGTATTTGCTTATGTCGATAAACAAACTCAAGGACTCCTTGGAAATTTCTCCCTTTACCAAAAATGAATATAACATAAATAAATATGCACATATCAAATTTTTTTGCATTCACGCATTTATCTGTCATAAGCTTCCATAAAAAAAATGCTTACCGCCGTCATCTTTCCACAGCCAAAATGTTGACTCGTCATCACTATTTCACTCGTGCAAACAAATTCAAGATCATGACTGACTTTGAAGCTGACAACGTTGTTGTTCGTGAATCCCTCGCCCAAGTCCAGGGCAGAATGGACCTCTTTCAAGGGAACATGGAGGCCATCTTGGAACTCCTCCAGACTCAGACGGTTCCTCCCTCTGCTAACCCTGCTGATGACAACGTAACCCGTGTTGCTGGGGTGACCATTCCTGCCACTGCTGTTGGTGCTGCCACCGAAACTCAGGTGGAGGTTGTAGTGCCAACCACTGAAAACTGCCAATTGGTCCCTGCTGACATGAATAGGCTTGCTGCTGCCTACCCTTGGGGAATGCCCCAAAACTTTGTTGCTCACTTTACCAATGGGGGACTTTTTTTCCCTCATCCGACTCTCACTACCCCTACTGCTGCTGGAAACCCTGCTTTCCTTTGGGCATACCTATTATCTAGACTCCTCTGGTTGATGCTGCCAACCCCGAGGACAACCAAGGTTAGGTTCCCAATGAAACTCCCGACGCTGAAGGTGAATACAGAGGCCCGCGCCTCCATTTTTAGATTCCTGCTCAAGCTGCTCAACCTACGAGCACCCATCAAGCTGCTCAACTTGCATGCACCCATCAAGCTACTTCATTTGGTTATCTTGGGGTAACCTTTGTGCCTATGATGAGTTACACACCTACCAATCTTGCGCTCCGATATGTGCAGATAGGGGCACCTCAGGCTCCCAATGCTCAGGCTGGAGGGCAATATCCTCACATGGTGCATGCTGCTCAAACAGTACCTCCTGGTTTCTCATATCCACCACAAATGTTGTTTGCTCCCCAGAATATGCCTGTTCAGGTGATGGCTCCTGAAACCTCTCGACCAGCCAGTCAGGTCGTTCTTCCCGCTGTTGAACCGACCAGACCTGCAGATTATCAGCTGCTAGACGATAGAATAAGGGCTATTGAGGGTTTCTCAACCTTTGGTATCTGTCATACCCCAAAATTTGCCCGTTAATCTTGCAAGACATTTTTCAAGGTAATCCAACTCATTTTTCAAGACATTGATCTTAAAGGAACAAAGACCCAGCACATAGGCGGCCAAAATCCAGAAAATGACTTAAACTGGCTTGCTCGCTAGGCGAGCGAAATCCTTCGCCTAGCGAAGCTTGCGATTACCAGAAATTTTGGGCTTCATCCTGAGCCCATTAGGTCACAAAAACTATTATAAATACCAAGACCTCATTCAAAAAAAGGGGACAGAGACAGACAGGGGACAGACGGAGGACAGAGAGAGGGAAACACAAACCCACACAGACAGCAAACCCTGGAGGCTAACCAAGAGAATTCAGAGCAACCCTAAAGGAAACCCTGAAGGAAACTCATCTGCACAAAGGTTACCTCCGCCCAACTCAATCCGACACCAACCCTAAGAGTGATCTGCCAATTCAACATTGCAATTCAATTGCAAACAGGTTTGCACTACCACTACCGCTTTATGCTCCCAATTTACATGTGGCATTATGATTGAATTTATAAATGTATCTTAGGTTTTGCATGTGGATTTAAGTATGCATGGATGTCTCGAATGTTTAACCATGTAATTTCTGTAATGGATGCCATAGGGTTTGGAGCTTGCTGAAATCGTACTGTTATTAAACTCAAAACCCGCAGCCGTTCGCTAGCACATCGCTAAGAGAACATGTAGCGAGTGTTCGCCAAGCCTTCGCTAGGCGAGGCAGTAGCGAACATGACAGTCGCTGATTTTTTTTCGTTCTGTTCTGTGCTTATCTGACATATCCTATCATAGCTGTGTATTATTTGCCTGACATTATTACTGCTGCGATTCCTTTGTTCGGCGCAACTATTGACCGCACCCCATTTGGTATTTTGACATCTTTGCTGAATTTTGTGAGGGCTCACATACTCCCGGAGAAGGTAGCTTGCTAGGTATTCCACTTTATTTGTGGGATACCCTTGTGGAGATTCATCCTAATTACCTAACTGATTACAAATGTTGCCTTTGAATATATGATCTTGGCCCTCTCTTTGTTGCCTTACGGTATTACGGTCATGTCCCGCGAATGTGGGGATACACTTAGCAAAGACCCTTCGATTAAATCATCATGTCCCTATAAGATAAATCATAGTCCCTCAGATGTTGCCTGCAAATATATGATTTTGTCCCTCGATGGCCCGTCGTTGTAGCCTACGGTTAAATGCTGATCGTCCCTTCGAATGCTAAGGTAGCCTTACAAATGTTGCCTTCAATGACCAATCGATGACCCTACGATGTCCCTTACATCCAAAGGATAAGACTACTTACTTCTCAATAGTAAGGACAGTTTTACCTTCATAAGGATAGGAAATACCCATAAAGACCTTGGGTATGTATAACTCTTAAATGCTGACTCACAACTTAAAATACTTTTCACACCTCACACTTTGCAAAACATCTATTAGAAAATCACCACTTAGTATACATTCGTACTAGAATCATTGCCAAGTTATATTTTTCTAAGCAGTTTTCAAAATTAAACGAGATAAATACTTTGTATACATTCGTACAAGAATCATTACAAAGTTAAACTCTCTTTTCAAAACATTTTCTAAACAGTTCTCCAACACTTTTTTCGGACAAGAAAAACATAAGTGATTAAGCAATTAAGAGCCCATGGATAACCATGGATACAAAGGGTGCTAACACCTTCCCTTTGTATAATGTACCTCCCGAACCCAAAATCTAATCAAGGTCTTTCCTGTTCTTTTCCGCCTTTCCTTATTGGATAAAAGAAAAGTCGGTGGCGACTCTTGCTATCCGCGACATTTGCTTTCCAAAGCAAAAACACAAAAGTCAGTTCACCGTATAACAGAACTGGCGACTCTGCTGGGGAGCCTTTAAAAGAGAGGTTATCTTAAAAAATAAGGTCATTTATGTTTTCGAATTGTTCCTTCAGCTGATTTACTTTTAAGGGATTGTTTGGGTATTCTATGCTTTAGTGAAAGATCTTACACCCGGATCTAGTGTACCTTAGGTAAGTAGCAAGAGATCATCGCGACTGTCCGGCATATACTGGAATGGTTAAAATGATGGCTACGGTTAATGTGACACTTTGGATGTCCTGATGTTCCTCATGTTTACTTGAGGAAAAATTTGGGGTCCGCGTGGTGTCATCAAAGCATTAACCAGACCTTTAGAACCCTAATTGACTCATCCTAGCCATTAAAAAGTAGTGAGATAACTGACTTCGGTTCCGACTGGGGTTGGTTGATACTCGATACTACACTCTTTGAGATTGGACTTTAGGGAAATTTTGGTCAACCGCTTGGTGTTGCACTGAAGTGGACTTAAGGAAAGGTCGATGATTTGAGATCCTTCTAGAACCCGGTTACTATTCTAGGACTGGTGGAACCAACCAAACTTCAGTGGGGAGGGTACTTACCTTTGAAACTCATGCAAGCCTTAAAAACCTAGGAATGATTGCGGTGTGACTTGTTTGTGTTTGTTACTTACATAACATCATAACATCATGACATCATAACATCATGACATTGCACTAACCATTTCAAGGACTTAGGGATTTAATTTTGCTCTGTTAAACAAGCTATGGCTTCCAGGAAGACCATCCGGATCAATTTTGTAGCAACCTCTCCTCAACTCAAGGGTTTAGTGTCAGAACTGCCTGATCATGCTCAGTTCATCAAGAAACATGGTTCTCTCCTCAATTTAGTTACCACCGGTTTCAAAGAAGATATGATGAGAGTTCTATTCCAGTTCTTCGATCCTAAACATCATTGCTTCACCTTCCCAGATTATCAGTTGGTACCCACATTAGTAGAATTCTCCAGGCTGCTTGGGATACCTATCCTCGATCAAACACCTTTTAGTGGTTTAGAAAAGATTCCGAAGTCTGAAGAAGTTGCCGCGGCTTTACACATGACAAAGTCCGACATTGAAACTAATTGGGTAACAAGAAGTGGAGTTAAGGGTTTACTTGCCAAATTTCTGATAAATAAGGCCCGAGAATTCCTAAAAGTTATGAATGTACATGCTTTCGAAGATGTTCTAGCCCTACTAATCTATGGTTTGGTGTTATTTCCTAATCCGGATCAATTCATAGACATGAATGATGTTAGGATATTTCTCACTCATAACCCTGTGCCTACCTTGCTTGGAGACATTTTGCATTCCCTTCACACTCGTACTATGAAAAGGCAAGGGACTCTCATGTGCTGCGTACCTTTATTATCTAGGTGGTTTATTTCGCACCTTCCTCAATCAGTCTTGAAGAATGAGCAAGATTTGAAATGCTCTCAAAGGATAATGTCGCTCTCACATTCAGACATCCGTTGGTGTCCTCAACCCAAAGAAAATGTTATCATCATTGACCGTTGCGGAGAATTCTCTAACGTACCACTCTTGGGGATAAGAGGAGGTATTACTTATAACCCAGCTTTAGCCCTACGTCAGTTCGGTTATGCTAGAAGAGACGGTCCACATGAAATAATTATTCAAGGCACTGTGTTTGACTATGACAACGACTCTCAAGGTCTCCGTCAAAGGTTTGTACGAGCTTGGGGCATGGTGAAAAGAAGTACTTTAGGACAGAAAAATTCTATTCCTATGGAACCTTATCTCAGATGGGTACGCGCCAGAGCTCGTGAGCTTACCATGCCATATCTTACAATCGGACCTCTGACTGTCGAGCCAAAAGTTGAAGGAGATGCCCCTCAGATCATTCCTTATCCAGATATGCCTACCAATGTTGAAGAATTGAAGAAATCCTGGATCCAGTTGAGAGAGGAAAGGGATACTTTTGAAACTCAGTTCGGTGCAGAAAGGAAGAAAGTATTAGAGCTCACCAGCCAGCTTAATGAGGAACGAAGGCTCAACGCATATCTCCGCCCAAAAAGAAGCCGTCCCTGGGAGACTTGAGCTTTCATTGTATTTTATTATCATTTTTGTAATGAACATTGATTAAAGAAATTATTAATAAAAGTTCCCTTTTTGGTGGTTTACGCAAAGTTAAATTCCAAAAGTCCTTGAAAACATTTCATACATTGCATAGCATAACATAGCATTGCATAACAGGTACTCTAAAAGATCAATGTTCTCACGGTCTTCCTTCTAAACAGAAAGATGGCTCTCGAACAAACTGTCAAAGATCTTCAGGCTCAGAATGCTCAATTCCAGGAGATGATCTTGAACTTATCCAAGGGGCAGGAGGAGCTGAAGGCTCTCTTGCTCGAGAAGAAGAAAGACAAGAAAGCTGTAAGTTACATTAACCCGGGAAGAAGGCTTAAAGGACAGGCCGCAGGAGTCAAGATCGGAATTCCGAAGGATAAAGAAGATGAGACAGAAAATGATTCGGAAGAGGAAAATGTTGATCCCTTCAACCCCGAGGATGACGGTGAAGATTATGAAAATGAACAGTACTCTCCAAAAGATGATAAGTATAAGTTGCTGGAAGAACGCATGCTAGCTATGGAAGGTCAGAAGGCGCCCGGTCTGGACTTCGAAGGCTTAGGTCTGGTCTCTGATGTGGTCATTCCCCGCAAATTCAAAGTCCCCTCTTTCACTAAGTATGATGGTACGTCTTGTCCTCAGATGCATCTGAGAGCTTATGTGAGAAATATTCAACCGTATACCACTGATAGGAAGCTATGGATCCATTTCTTCCAAGAGAGTCTGTCTGGCACACAGTTAGAGTGGTATTATCAGCTCGAGAGCTCTAACATCCACACCTGGACTGATTTAGCGACAACTTTCTACAAGCACTACCAGTATAATTCTGAATTGGCGCCTACTCGGCTACAATTGCAGAATATGACTATGGGATCTAAAGAAAGCTTCAAAGAATATGCTCAAAAATGGAGAGATTTGGCTGGCAGAGTCAAACCCCTTATGACTGATCAAGAATTAGTGGACATGTTCATGGGTACACTGACTGGTCCATTCTACAGCCATCTACTGGGAAGTTCTTCATCGGGTTTCACTGAACTTATATTGACAGGTGAACGTGTTGAAAGCGGCATTCGAAGTGGAAAGATACAGGTGGCTACCTCTGCAAGCACCAAAAAGTCCTATCAGGGGAATAATGAATCAAATGCTGTGTACAGTCAAAGGGGTCATAACAAGAAAAATCGTGACCATGCTGTTGGAGCAGTTACGATTGCAGCACCGCCATCCCAAAACTTCCAACACAGACAAGACGGGTCGAGAAGACAGTTTACGAGGATCAATATGACTTTAGCACAAGCACTGCAGGGTATGCTAAAAGCAAATTTAATTTCCCTCAGAGATCCTCTTGCAAATACCAACACTACTTCTCCTTGTTATAATCCCAATGCCAGGTGTGCATACCACTCCGATAGCCCCGGGCATGATACAAACGATTGTTGGTTGTTGAAGAATAAGATTCAGGATATGATCGATGCTGGAGAAATTGAATTTGATCCTCCGGAGACTCCTAATGTCATCACTGCTCCTCTGCCTAATCATGACAAGACTGTTAATGCTGTAGAAGATGCTGATAGCGATTGCGACTTGGATAACAGGATTTTCCCAACGATTGGTGACAGACTCAATAATTGTAAGGCTGAAGACACTATCCCGATTTCCTTTAGTCAGGAGTAATTGTTATTGCTATTTTAGTGTTTCAAATTTTGTAATTTTTTTTAAAGCATTGTGTCTATACCCGGGGCACAATAGCTAATTTTTCAAGGGTTTTGTCATTTTCATAAGCATATTCACATTCAATAAATCAATGGACCTTTTTGCATTCAAATATTGCGCTTTTTATCTTTCCTGTCATCTTTAAAATAAGCTATGTTTTCTTACACACACTCACGTAACAAATTGCTGATCCATATCCACTCTGGATCCTGTTGATAATAGTTCTGCTACTGTTAATTATGACTTCGAAAATCCGATCTACCAAGCCGAGGATAGAAGTGAGGAAGATTGCGAAGTACCTGGAGAGCTTGCCAAACTGTTACTGCAAGAAGAAAAGACCATACAGCCGCATGAGGAATCAATCGAAATTGTAAATCTGGGTACTGAAGTAGACAAGAAAGAAGTCAGAGGTTTCTTGGGATGCTTGAATTACATTGCCCGATTTATCTCCCATTTGACTGCTACTTGCAAACCCATCTTCAAATTACTAAGAAAAAAATAAAGAGATAATATGGAATGATGAATGTCAAGAAGCTTTTGACAAAATCAAGAAGTATCTCCAAGAACCTCCAATTCTGATTCCACCAGTTGAAGAAAGACCTCTAATCATGTATTTGACCGTATTAGAAAATTCAATGGGGTGTGTGCTGGGGCAACATGATGAGTCTGGTCGAAAAGAGCATGCAATATACCACCTTAGCAAAAAGTTTACCGACTGTGAAACAAGATACTCACTGCTTGAGAAAACTTGATGTGCTTTGGCTTGGGCTGCTCGCCGACTAAGACAGTATATGTTGAATCATACCACTTTATTGATTTCTAAGATGGAAACCTGCTCTCTCCTGAAAGAGTTATCACTGATAATGGTACCAATTTGAACAACAAGATGATTACCGAACTCTGCACGCAATTCAAAATAAAACACCATAACTCTTCTCCGTACCGGCCAAAGATGAATGGCGCCGTAGAAGCTGCCAATAAGAATATTAAGAAGATCATACAAAAGATGACAGTAACATACAAAGACTGGCATGAGATGTTACCCTTTGCGCTTCATGGTTATCGCACTTCAGTGCGCACTTCGACAGGGGCAACTCCTTTCTCTTTGGTCTACGGAATGGAAGCTATTTTACCAGTGGAAGTTCAGATTCCCTCTCTAAGAATTATGAAAGATGCAGGCTTAGATGAAGATGAATGGATTCAGACTCGACTCGATCAGATAAATTTGATTGATGAGAAGAGACTTGCGGTTGTTTGTCATGGGCAGATATATCAGAAATGCATGACCCAAGCGTTTAATAAGAAAGTCAAGAGACAGGTATATCAAATTGGCGACTTGGTAATAAAGCGTATCATTCTACCACAAGGTGATTCTAGAGGAAAATGGACTCCCACATACGAAGGGCCGTTTGTAGTTAAGAAGGTATTCTCTGGTGGAGCCATGATGCTTGCTACAATGGATGGCGAAGACTTCCCACATCCCGTGAACGCAGACATAGTTAAAAAATACTACGCATAAAAGAGACCCGCTAGGTCGACGTATCTAGGCAAAAGTAAGGGCATCCCGGCGAACCAAAAGGGTTCGGGCAAAAACTAGGGATAAACATATAAAATGTACACCCGGCAAGTCGAAAACCTGAAAAGGCGACTTGGGCAAGAAAGGGTATCCTGGTGGACTGAAAACCTGAAAAGGCGGTCCAGGCAAAAATTAGGGATTAAAGCGTATGACTATGTCCCGTTCTAGGTCAGCTTCACCCAAGTCAAAGGGACTGAACAAGCCAATCACTTCTATCCGACAGCAGGAGATGAGAGGCTTGAAGACATAATGACAGTAGTGAAATTAAAATCAATAGGACTTTTTCTTCATAGCTTTTTCTTTGTTTTCTTGACAATTTCCTCTTACTAGGATCTCTGTCTCCTTGTACTCAAATTGCCTGTTTATAGGCCCTCTTTCAAAATCGATACAATTTTATTTCCAAAAAGATGCTTTTGTTTTACTTTCTCTGTTTTGTTTGCATAAACGTCCATTGATTTAATTCGAATTAATATATGCGTTTGAACATGATTGATGTTTACCGAAAATACATGCATAAAATAGGAATAGCAATTACTAAAAGACTTTAGGGTCGAAGATAAAGTCTAACCATGCTTTCCGATGAATCCAGTTGCTAATCCTATTCCCCAGCAAAACCAGTTATTTCCTAGAAGAAATTGGCATTGCTAGACAGACTGGTCATCTCTTTCATCCCCCAGCCAGGTCCTGGTGAATATTTCTACCATCAGATAAGAAATCAAATACCCCCAGCTAAGAAAGGGTCATCAATACAAATATCTCCAACCAGAATATGGGGATTTATTTTCCCCTGGCAAAAAATTTCAGACGCATAATTCATTCATGCATCATTTCGCATCATATACATGCATGCAATGTTCACATTTATTTTCACAAGCATAAAACATCTCATGCATCATGACATGGCATGAGGCCAACCTTTTTTCAGGTTAATTATCCTCCCGATACAGTCAAAATAAAGGTTCATTCAGACGGACACCCTCATCGGTTACATTTTAGATTCAGATGCATCTTTCAGATATAATCCATATGGATGTTCATTCTGATGAGCATTCTGACATCCTCCTAATGATGGCATCTTTAAGCCCATCCCAGACATTTATTGCAAATACAACATATACAAATATTATCAAATATAGCCTAACGTACGGTTCATTCTGATTCAGCCTAACGTATGGTTCCTCCAACTGTTCCAATACGGTCTAGCGTACGACCCATTTGGATGTTCATCCCCTCAGATACTACCTAGCGTACGGTACATTCTGAAGTGTAGTCTAGTGTATGACTACCCCCTTTTATCATCAGATACAGCCTAACGGACGGCTCATTCTGCTACTCAGATACGATCTAGCGTACGATCCATTCTGATCTTTATTCCTCAGATACTACCTAGCGTACGGTACATTCTGAAGTGTAGTCTAGCGTACGACTACCTTTTATCATCAGATACAGCCAAACAGACGGCTCACTTTGCTACTCAGATACGATCTAGCGTATGATCCGGTCTGATTTTCCATCCCCAGTGAAGTCACCCGCCTAATGGATGACTCATTTTGCTACTCAGATACGATCTAGCATACGATCCATTCTGATCTTTACCTCTCCAGATGCAGCCTAACGGACGGTTCATTCTGCAATTCAGATACGATCTAGTGTATGATCCATTCTGATCCTTTATCCCCAGCAGTGTATGACCCATTTGGATCCTTATCTCATCGGGATGACTCATTATACGGTCTAGCATAAGACCCAGTATGACACCCATGTTTTCAGATATGGTCTAATGTACGACGCACTCTGAAGCCTCCATCCTCATACTTTCTGGATGGCATCTCTAAGCCCATCTCCATCAAGACTAACTTTCAATTAACAAGTGCAAATTTTTGGGGCATTTTAAGTGTTCAATAATCTTCAACTCCAGACCACGAATGGCGTACATACCATTCTAACTCTCTCGGTTTAAGAATATTGAACAGGGGCAGCTGTCATACCCCAAAATTTGCCCGTTAATCTTGCAAGACATTTTTCAAGGCAATCCAACTCATTTTTCAAGACATTGATCTTAAAGGAACAAAGACCCAACACATAGGCGGCCAAATCCAGAAAATGACTTAAACTGGCTTGCTCGCTAGGCGAGCAAAATCCTTCGCCTAGCGAAGCTTGCGAATACCAGAAATTTTGGGCTTCATCCTGAGCCCATTAGGTCACAAAAACTATTATAAATACCAAGACCTCATTCAGAAAAAGGGGACAGAGACAGACAGGGGACAGACGGAGGACAGAGAGAGGGAAACAAAAACCCACACAGACAGCAAACCCTGGAGGCTAACCAAGAGAATTCAGAGCAACCCTAAAGGAAACCCTGAAGGAAACTCATCTGCACAAAGGTTACCTCCGCCCAACTCAATCCGACACCAACCCTAAGAGTGATCTGCCAATTCAACATTGCAATTCAATTGCAAACAGGTTTGCACTACCACTACCGCTTTATGCTCCCAATTTACATGTGGCATTATGATTGAATTTATAAATGTATCTTAGGTTTTGCATGTGGATTTAAGTAAGCATGGATGTCTCGAATGTTTAACCATGTAATTTCTGTAATGGATGCCATAGGGTTTGGAGCTTGCTGAAATCGTACTGTTATTAAACTCAAAACCCGCAGTCATTCGCTAGCACATCGCTAAGCGAACATGTAGCGAGTGTTCGCCAAGCCTTCGCTAGGCGAGGCAGTAGCGAACATGACAGTCGCTGATTTTTTTTCGTTCTGTTCTGTCCTTATCTGACATGTCCTATCATAGTTGTGTATTATTTGCCTGACATTATTACTGCTGCGATTCCTTTGTTCGGTGCAACTATTGACCGCACCCCATTTGGTATTCTGACCTGTTTGTTGAATTTTGTGAGGGCTCACATACTCCCGGAGAAGGTAGCTTGCTAGGTATTCCACTTTATTTGTGGGATACCCTTGTGGAGATTCATCCTAATTACCTAACTGATTACAAATGTTGCCTTTGAATATATGATCTTGGCCCTCTCTTTGTTGCCTTACGGTATTACGGTCATGTCCCGCGAATATGGGGATACACTTAGCAAAGACCCTTCGATTAAATCATCATGTCCCTATAAGATAAATCATAGTCCCTCAGATGTTGCCTACGAATATATGATTTTGTCCCTCGATGACCCTTCGTTGTAGCCTACGGTTAAATGATGATCGTCCCTTCGAATGCTAAGGTAGCCTTACAAATGTTACCTTCAATGACCAATCGATGACCCTACGATGTCCCTTACATCCAAAGGATAAGACTACTTACTTCTCAATAGTAAGGACAGTTTTACCTTCATAAGGATAGGAAATACCCATAAAGACCTTGGGTAGGTATAACTCTTAAATGCTGACTCACAACTTAAAATACTTTTCACACCTCACACTTTGCAAAACATCTATTAGAAAATCACGACTTGGTATACATTCGTACTAGAATCATTGCCAAGTTATATTTTTCTAAACAGTTTTCAAAATTAAACGAGATAAATACTTTGTATACATTCGTACAAGAATCATTACAAAGTTAAACTCTCTTTTCAAAACATTTTCTAAACAGTTCTCAAACACTTTTTTCGGACAAGAAAAACATAAGTGATTAAGCAATTAAGAGCCCATGGATAACCATGGATACAAAGGGTGCTAACACCTTCCCTTTGTATAATGTACCTCCCGAACCCAAAATCTAATCAAGGTCTTTCCTGTTCTTTTCCTCCTTTCCTTATTGGATAAAAGAAAAGTCGGTGGCGACTCTTGCTATCCGCGACATTTGCTTTCCAAAGCAAAAACACAAAAGTTAGTTCACCGTATAACAGTATCGATGTTAGAGATCTATGTTTGGTTCCGAACGTGGTGCTCCCACAAAATTTCAAGGTGCCAGACCTCCCGAAATAGAAAGGTCTAAGCTGTCCTCACATACATATCACCATGTACTGCAGGAAGATGGCATCGTATATCGACAATGATGACTTGTTGATCCATTACTTCCAGGATAGTTTGTCTGAGGCTTCTCTAGATTGGTACATGGGTTTATAACGCACGAAGATCCGGTCATGGAGGGATCTATCAGAGGCATTTCTGAAACAATATAAGTATAATCGTGACATGGCTCTGACAAGGCTTCAGTTATAGAATCAAGCGGAGAGATCTAATGAAACCTTTAAAGAGTATGCTCAGGGTTGGCGCGAGATGGCGTCCAGGGTCCGACCAACATTTTCTGATAATGAACTTGTGGATATCTTCATGGGTACGCTCCAAGGGTTGTATAATGAGAAGATGATTGGGAGTTCGTCTATAAACTTTGTTGATATGGTAACTATTGGTGAACGTGTAGAGAATGGGCTGAAATTAGGGAAGATCACAGATAAAACCGCTCCACAGGCAACAAACAAGAGGTCGCATGAGGGCTTCGCAAAGAAGAAGGAGGGGGAAGCAAATGCTGTGACGGCAGGTGCCCACCCCCGATATCAGTTTCCGATTGCCCATATGTCGTACTATCGTATTCCTACGTCGCTGCTACTCAGTATCAACAACCGTCATGTTAGTATCAACCGCAGAAGAGTAATCAACAACCAACACCTACTCAGAAAAATCAGAATCAACAATACAACCGTGATAATAGAGGACAAGGTCATGGATAAAATAATATAGGGAATTATGGTAAACATACTCAATACGACAAGATCCCAGTACCATATGTTGACTTGGTACCGTATCTGATCCATGTGGGGTTTATAGTGCCAAAAGAGATCCCTCGAGTTGTGCCACCTTATCATCCTAAGCACAACCCCAATGCCTCATGCACCTACCATGTCGGGCATGTGGGGCATTCCACTGAAGACTTTTGGCCGTTAAAAAACAAAATACAAGACTTGATTAATTGGGAGATCTTGACCTTCTTAGAGGAAAAGCCGAACGTGAAAATGAACCCTCTACCTAATCATGATGGCCCCACGGTCAGTGTCGTCATTGAAGAAGAAGCCGCAAAGCCTGTAAGGTGGATCAGTGATGTGAAGACTCTGTTGTCCGTTGTGTTAAGAAGACTCGAACAATTTGGGTTTCTAGCAGGTGTACACTATGATTTCCCAGTATGTGAATGTGATCCAGACAATTATGACGAGTTAAGGGGTTGTGTGCAGAAACTGATGGATCAGGGCTTGATACAGTTCTCCAAGTCTAAAGTAGCCTAAGAAATTGCAGTGATCGAACCAATAACAACAGTATATAGGAAGAAGAAGGTTGAAGCTCCTCCCAAGAGGATTCAACCAATTCATTTTCGTGTTCCCAATCCGTTTTCGTATCAGAACACCAACGCAGTTGTAAGACCCCAATTTTGTCCCTAAGATCCCTCATGGCATCATAGCATATCATCACATTACCTCAAGGATCATTGTGCACCTTACCTCCTTCCCTATGGGTTGGTTATCTTCTTGAGAGTGGTTCTTGATCACCAAGCATGTCTTGCATTTGTATATCATTGCTTTTCTTTTTACCACTAACCAAAAGTACAAAAATATGTCATCTAACCTTGGTCTTGCAGATGAAGCAATCAACAATCAAAGCAATCAAAGACAATCATTGAGCAATAGATGGTGGCCATTCTTGAGAATTTGGACACCACAATCATTCACAAGAGTTCATATGAGCTATGATGTCATTTTGAATCAAAATCCCAAGTGGTAGAGGCTTGAATTTCATCAGAACATTGCCAGGTCAACTGAAGGCCTAGAAAGTCAACAGCCAAGTCAACTGTGGATTTGGAAGTAGGAAGTGATTAGAAATACTTCATTCATGTTCAAACAAGTCTCATTTGACATTTCAAACATCAACATTGAAGAATTTAAAGTCAGGTCAAAACATTCCAAAAATAGAAAGTGACCTATAATTCAAACTTGCCAAAAATGGAAAGGTTTTAACCTAACTTCAACTTCAGTTTACATCATCAAGAAAGCTTCAAATGAAATTTTGTTGAACATGAAAGTTGTAGATCTTTCTCTCCCATTTCCAAAAAGTCCAAGATCATCAATTTCTCATGTGTGGTTAAGGAGATATGATCAAAACTTGGCAAAGTGTGTATGAAGATTCAAATGGGCATAACTTCTCAACCAAAGCTCCAATTCAAGTGGTTCTTTTTGCTAAATTCTCCTCATGACCTCTAGTTTCCAAATCATGCATTGCATTGCACAAATTATATTCATATGAGCATTTGATAATTCATTGGTTTTTTGGAGGGAAAACTTGAAATTTAAAATTGGTGCATTATTTGAACATTTTACCACCACCATTGGCTCCAAAACAGAATTTTAAGTGAAATCAAATGGATTTTCGTGCACTGTTCACATGCATATCATGCATAAGGGTGAAAAAAGCTAATTGGCACTTACACCTCATTCTTGTTAATTACCATTAGCATTGGCTTAAACATGATTAAAGGGTGATTAACATGACCTATATAAGCTAAAACTCTAACTGTTTTTCAGAACAACAATCACAATTTCAGATCTAGATCAAAACACTCAAAATTTTCTCTCAAAATTTTCTTGAAATTTCTTCAAACACAAGTCATTTCCATTGCTTGATTCTTGTTTCTGAGGTATTCTTGAGCAGATTCACACGTGGAACTGAAGCAAACAGTGCAAGGTTGAAGCATTCTTGAAGCTTGAAGCAACAATGGTGATTTCAAATTCTGGAAAAATCGTGCACAATTGAGCTGTGTTTTCTCTTCCAATCACTCATAAAAGCATTATAGAAGAACTTTGGAGCATCACAAGGCCTTGAACCACACGAATTCCAGTTCTGCTCTTCAAGAGGTTATGGATCGATTCTCTTATTTCTCAAATTTATCATGATATTGTTGTAGATCTAGTTTTGCTGATCATGTTGAGCTTTAAATCATGAAATTCCATGCAAAATTGAGTTAGTTAGGTCGATTTAAAGATTTGTGCATAAATGATGATTGCTTCGATTCTCTTTGTGTACTTTGATTCAAGCTAAACCATGCATGGATTCGTAGCCTAGAATGAAGGATCTACGTGTTAATATGCTTGATTGTGAATTCTGGGAAAAATGTTCTTGACGCATCCACTGTTCATGAGATTCACGATGAAGATGATGATGTTCATGTTTTGGCAACGTTTTTTATCCTTTCTGCAACATAAAACCGTGGCCTGCATCTTAGAATAGGGCTTGATTGTGATTGGTTCATGCAATTGCCATGCTAGCTTCTGATTGGTCCAATTTGTTTGACTGCGCTTTGACCATGCCAAGTAGGATTAATGAAATGCTGAGTTTCATTCTGGCGCGCCAATTATTTGAAATGTTCCCTACTTCGATTCCCAGCGGTTCCATATTATTCAAATGCAATGTTATTTTCTCCATTTCCCTCCTTTGCCATATGCTTGCTTCACATGCATTTTTTATTTTTTCTTCAACTTCACAAAATCATTAAAAATAGAAAAACGCATCAATTTAATCCAAATATTTTCCTAATTGCTCCTTGCTCTGTCTATTATTTTTTGATCATTTTTTCCAAAATTGTGCTTGGCTGGATTTTGTTTTATGCTAGGGTATTTGATCATGTGTCCTATTGATACCTTGCCATGCTTATACATTTGTGAAATGCTTGATTCTTATCCAATGAATGTGAAAATTTGCATGGTGAAACTAGACTCATTGCTTGACATTTTGGTGTTGATTTGGTATTTTTACCATTTATCATTTCTGTTTTATGATCATGCTAAGATGGTGTGACAATTTGTGTCACACCTTTTGATGTTCAACTTATGTGATGTGTTTGCCATGCCAAATGATCTCCAATTGTCCTGATTTTTTGTGTGATGCATGTTATGGATGTTGTAAATGAGCATGAATTTTCTTGGAATTATTTGAATCATTTCTGATCTAATTGAGATTTTTTCATTCTGGTTGATCACATTTGAGCTTTAAAATTGCCTTGAACTTCAATTGATCATGAAATGCTTTTGGTATATGATATTGATGTGAGACCTTTTGGATTGTTTCAAGATGTGTTTGAAGTTGATTCATGTTAATTTTCAGCTTCTGTTTTGAATTTTTTTTCTCCACCTTTGGCCCTAGGCTTTGACCTAGTGGTTTGTTGCTTACATTTGAGCTTTGATTTCAGGTTGAACATTCAAGTTACATAGTTGTTGATGCTCCATCATTTGAGCATTGATGTTTGCCTTTTTGATTACTAATCTTTGTGTGTTTTGTAGGTTGATGTTAGCTCATTCGAGTTTGACCTTTGGTTTACACTTATTGTACATTGGGATTGTTTGTTGCTTATTGACTGTTGTTTGGTTGTCTGAACTTTGTACTGATTTGTTTGATGTTTTTCACAGGTACATTAGTTGCTTTAAGTTCATCTTGAAATTTGCTTTTGCTTGGTTGCTTAACCACTTAGGTATAACCTCTCTTCTTCATTTAGTCTGGAAGACCTGTCCTGTTATGTGGGCAGGCACCTGTCTGAAGTCCTCCTTAAGAGGCAATGCTTGTGATTGTTTATCTTTGTGCCAAGCAGGTAAAGTCCTCTAATGAGGCAATTGGCAGATAAAAGAGATGTGTAATCCATCTCCTGCTATTCAGTGTGTCATTCCCTTGCTCACACAATGTGTTGATGCATTATGAATACTAACCCAAGATCTTATAGAGTCCAATCACTTGTGGAGAAGAGTTCCAACTTTCTGAACTCCCACACATTCTATTGTTTAAAGCTCTCCCTGACCAGGGATAAGAGCTATGAAGCACACCCCTCATCTCCATTTCATCTGCTTCACCCTAACTCTCAATGTTAGGGTTAAGAGCTCAAATTACCCCATTCCAGTTGACTTTAAAGTCTAACCTTGCTTGAGCCTAATTGATTGTATATAGTGTGTGCTAATTGACTTGTTTGATTGATTACTTGATAATTGCTTGTGTGTGCCTCTGTGCATTTATCATCATTAATTGTACATCATTGCATGATCATTGTTCATATCTTTGTGACATCTTTGTTTGCCCATTGAGGAATCAATTGTAAGTCCATTTATTGGCCATTGTTTCCTGTGATTTGGAAGGAGTTGGGACTAAGACCATTTATTGGCATCCTATTTCCTTGGAGTCGAGTGTAAGACCATTTATTGGCAACTTGTTTCCTTTTGCTTATTGCATTTGTTTTACTTGTTGTATGTGAGGAGTCAATTGTAAGCCCATTTATTGGCAGTTGTTTCCTATGATCATTTCTTGGAGATTGGTATAAGTCCATAGATTGGCATCTGATATCCATGTTTGTTTTAGGAGATTGGTATAAGTCCATAGATTGGCATCTGGTATCCTTGTTTCATTTTGTTTTAGGAGATTGGAATAAGTCCATTGATTGGCATCTGATATCCATGTTTTGTTTAGGAGATTGGTGTAAATCCATTGATTGGTATCCGGTATCCATGTTTGTTTTAGGAGATTGGTATAAGTCCATTGATTGGCATCCGGTATCCATTTGCTTTGATTGTTTATCTGTTATTTCTCATTGCCTATTCCAAAGGCATCACTTGAATCATCTACATATGATCTCAAGAGGTGAACATCTAAGAAGTTTTACTTCCTCACCCTCCCATCTTTCGTTTCTTTAAACCTCCATTTGCATGTTAATCCAAACTTGAAAACATTGTGCAAACATTTTTCATCTCTTTTCAAATTAGAAACCTAGGCTTTAGGCCTTTGATTTTCCAAACTTAACTTTCATAAATACTTCTTTTGAATTGAATTCTAATCATACTTTGACCATCTTTTGTGAATAAATCCTTATTGGTTAATTTCACTCATTCAATTGTTTTGTGGTTTTGTCCATTCTTGATAAGTTTTCATACATTAGCCATAGGTTTGATTTATCCTAGTTGGTTGATGTTAATATCACCTTTTGTCCTTAGTGATTGAATTGTAAGACTTCCTTGCTTATTATAGGGTTAACCCCTCACTAGCAAGTTGAAGCTTTTCTCACATGGTGGACTTGTTGCTTGTATAAGGTTGAGTTTTCTCCCGTGGATAACGAAAGACCTTAGGGCTTTTGTTTTAAAATGAACCCACTCATATTTTGGAAATCTTTTAGCCGAACTACGGCGTTTTGATCCTTACCTTCCATGGAAAGGTACGTAGGCAACGGGTTCATCCGTTCAAACACAAAAATAATAAATTGTATATTCTTTTCTCATCCCTTCAATCCATGTTTGCACAATAAATATTTCATAAACAAATAACATTTCGTACAACAAGTGTGAAAAGGGCTCCCTAGGAGTACCTAGGACGTTTTGGGTGCCTAACACCTTCCCATTGCGTAATTTACCCCTTACCCAGATCTCTGATCTTTTCATTGGTTTTCTATGTGTAAAACTTCTTAGGCTTTTGTTCGCTTTTTAGCCATTCCTTTGGATAAATAAAAGTGCGGTGGCGACTCGATTCTTTGTATGCTTTGCTTTTGATTTAATCAATAAATCATAAAGTGACGAATACACCGCTACAGAAAAGTGGCGACTCTGCTGGGGATATCTTGAATCTCCTTGGTGGCTTTGCCTACTTTTCACCCTTGTTGTATGATATTGTTTATTTGTTATATGACATATTTTTGTACAATTTGGGATAACTGTATTGATTGTAATGCTTGAATTGCTTGATATACAATTGTTGTTTGCTTGGTGATCTCTGTGAGATGAGTTCTATACCCGAACTCGAGTGCACCTTAGGATAGGAGAATGGCATAGTCTTGTCGACTTGTGTGGAGTATTCCTTAACAAGTTGACTTGCGAGTCCATTCACTTGGTGGAGGTCATGTTGGATTAATAATGTCACACAAGTTATTTGTGGTTAGGCATTATTCTTTCAATCATGTGCCTTAGAAGCCAATGACCTTAGTTTACCAAGCCCATCTTGGCCTATTTTTAGGACGTAGTGCGGAGGTCGTTCAGATGTAAGATCTGATGCGATTGTTACGCGATACTACACTCATAAGAGTCTCTCTTGAGAATATTTTTGGAATACGAGTATTCGTTCCTCCGATAATATTCGAAAGATGGGATGATGACTATGGGAACCTCTAGTAGAACATGTTCGGCAGGTTTAAACCCTAGTACACTCCCTTTGGATGGTTCTTAACCGAGACTCCATGCTCGTGACTCTCAGCAAACCCGTGATTCGTGGTTGAGTCGTTCAGACATCCTTAATATCAATGGAACTTGGGTGTCGATAAGGTGTAAACGATAATCCACCAAAATGGATGATTGATATTAAGGATGATTGAGCCGGTTCATGTATTGTTAATATTAATGGAACTTGGGTGTTGATAAGGTGAAAACCATAATCCACCAAAATGGATGATTGATATTAAGGATACTATGAGCTTTCCCATGACCTTTGTTTGGTGTGCCTTGCTTGATCCTTGAGTGTGATTGTTGCATTCATGCATTCATGTCATCAGAAAAATCAGAAAATTTTCAAGGAACTTAAAGGGTTTATTTGCAAAATTTTCAGACATGGAAAGACCAAAAAGGCATACAAAGAAGTACAGCTTTAGACAGCCTGATGTGAAAGAGTTAAGGAATCTAACATCCTATGTATTAGATCCCTTGGGTTTCAAAGCTCGTTATGGGAAGCTTCTGCCTCTGTTGACTACTCAGGTTGACGAAGGGTTGATGAGTACTTTGGCTCAGTTCTATGATCCTCTGTATCACTGCTTCTCCTTTCCGGACTTTCAGTTGTTGCCTACGCTTAAGGAGTATGCTCATCTTGTGGGTATTCCTATTCTAGATCAGGTGTCGTTCAGTGGCTTGGAGAGTATTCCGACTTCTCGAGAGATCGCAGACTTGTTGCACATAGATGAATCCCTTATTGAGGCGCATATGACCACCAAAGGTGGAATTCAGGGTCTTCCTTCTGATTTCCTCGTTGCTCAAGCTACCGTTTATGGAAAGGCCATGAGTGAGGATGCCTTTGAGGCTTTATTTGTGCTGCTCATCTATGGTTTGGTATTGTTCCCCAACATCGACAAATTTGTGGATGCGAACGCCATTAGGATCTTTTCGGTTCTTAATCTCGTTCCTACTCTGTTGGGTGATGCCTATTTCTCTTTGCATCTGAGGAATGCAAAGGGTGGAGGAGCTATTGTGTGCTGTTTGCCTCTGTTGTATAAGTGGTTTATTTCTCACTTACCACAGACGGTCGCTTTCAAGGAGAACAAGGGAGGTCTACGGTGGTCTACGAGACTTATGTCTCTCACTAATGATGATATCTCTTGGTATGATCGCGTGTATGATATTGTTCAGATTATTGATTATTGTGGTGAATTCCCTAATGTGCCTCTTCTTGGTACATGTGGTGGGATCAGCTACAATCCTATATTAGCACGTCGTCAGCTCGGGTTCCCCCTAAAGGATAAACCTCATAACATTCTGTTAGAAGGTGTGTTCTTTCAGGAGGGTAAAGATCCCCAAGGCCTGAAAGCCAGGATGGTCCGCGCTTGGCGCAAGATCCACAAGAAGGGTAGAAATGAGTTGGGTCCGAAGAACTGCATTGCTTTGGAGCCGTATACTTCTTGGGTCAGACAGAGAGCTTCTGAGTATCTTATGCCATATGATTATCCGAGACCTACACCGTTGGTTGTGGCTGGGCCTTCAACCCTCCCTAACCAAGGCGTAGAGGAGTTGAGAGAAGAAGACCTTTCACGTACTTGGATCCGTGAAAGAGAAGAGTTGCTTCAGCAAATCAAGGAGAAGGATACTCTGATTGAATTCCTCGAGCACCAGGTGATAGATAATCCGAATGATACCTGGACTTCTCTGCTTCCTCAGTCTTCCAAGTTCTGGAAGAGGAAGTATGATCGACTTGCTAAGGAGAAAGCGGATATGGAAGCAGCCTATGAGAGAGAGATCAAGAAGCTTTGTGTTTCTCGTCTTCCAGCATCTCGAGCTTCTAGGGATCCATAGGATGTTTATTTTCCTTTTCCCTTGTAATAATCAAAAATGTTGTACTTCTTTGTCTTGAATATATTTGATGAGATATTCTTCCCTATGAGATTAAATGCTTTAAAATTTCAAAATTGCAAATAGAACCCTAAAAGTTCCTTGAAATAAAAACAAAGCATATGCACGAGCATTGCATGCATCATTTTGCATAAGCAGGTGTTGTTCTGGTCTTCTTGTCTGTGGCCTAACTCTGTGCTCTTCATTTATTTTGAAGACAAGCTGACTCATCGGTACTATACCAGAGCCAATTCTGCAAGAGTGATGGATCAATTGGAACAAGAGAACAGAGAGCTGAAGGATGAAGTCGCCAGGCTCACTGCTTTGATGGAGCAATTTCTAGCTGCTCAGAATCAACCATCTCCACCTCCTGCAACTCCTCCCCAGACGACAGTTATATCTGAAGTGGTTTCTTCAACTGTGCCAGCTGCCAGTGCCCACTTCGTGCCAGCCATGCCAGCCGGGTTTCCGTGGGGTATGCCTCCAGGGTTTATGCCAGATATTCCAGTTCCCACCTTTGCTTCCATGCCGGCATCTAGCCCGGTCCTTGCAATGCCTCCTCCTGTCGTGCATACCACTCCCAGGGTAGACGACACCATCTATCATTATGAGCCGTCTGAGGGCCCAGATGTTAATGAGAAGATGGAAGCTATGAATGACCAATTTCTTGAGCTCCGCAAGGAATTGAAGACCCTCAGAGGGAAAGATTTGTTCGGCAAGTCTGCTGCTGAACTCTGCCTGGTTCCCGGTGTGAAGATCCCGGTCAAATTCAAAGTCCCTGACTTTGAGAAGTATAAAGGGAACACCTGCCCTCTCGCTCACCTGGTCATGTATGCCAGGAAAATGTCGACTCAGACCGATAATGATCAACTGTTGATTCATTATTTTCAGGATAGTTTGTCTGGTGTGGCTCTTCGTTGGTATATGAGCCTTGATAGTGCAAACATCCAATCCTTCAACGATCTTGGCGAAGCCTTCGTCAAGCAGTACAAATATAATGTTGATATGGCTCCTGACCGTGATCAACTCAGAGCCATGTCTCAGAAGGATAAAGAGACATTTAAGGAATACGCCCAGAGGTGGCGAGAGTTAGCAGCTCAGATTACTCCTCCGCTAGAAGAGAAAGAGATGACTAAGATTTTTCTGAAGACTCTTAGTTCATTTTATTATGAGCGGATGGTCGCGAGTGCTCCCTCTGATTCACCGAGATGGTGAACATGGGGATGCGATTGGAGGAAGGTGTCCGTGAAGGACGGTTGTCTAAAGATGAAAGCTCTTCTAAACGATATGGGGCGTTTAAAAAGAAAGATGGGGAGGCACATGCTGTGCAATCTCATGCTAAACCCAGAAGACCCTCTGCTAAGAGGAAGTCAGTGCGTCATCAGCACCAGGTGGCTAGTGTAGCACCTGTCTTCAGGGACAATTATCAGCATCAGTAACATCAGCATAATCAACAACAACCTCAGTATCAACAGCAACATCGTCCACAGCAACATGCTTACCAGCCTCGTGGCAGCACCAGTAATCAGGCCAATCTAAATTATGATAGGGAGAAGATCAGTTTCGATCCAATTCCTATGTCATACGCTGAGCTTTATCCCTCTTTGATAGAGCGGAAACTGGTTACTCCCAGAGATCCTCCGGCTGTGCCTGCTAACCCGCAGTGGTGGTACAAGCCCGATCAACATTGTGTTTATCATTCCGGTGCTCCGGGTCACAACATTGAAAATTGCTATCCATTGAAAACCAAGGTTCAAGACCTTATGCGATGCGACATTCTGAGCTTTGAGGACTCAGGCCCGAATGTTACGAAGAACCCATTGCCTGGGCATGGGAAGCCGGTTAGCATGGTCTAGGGTTGCCCTGGCAAATATAAAGTCAAATATGTGAGCCATATTCGACAGTCATTGGTCGAGTTGCATCGTCTGCTGTGTGAGTACAGTCATATGGAGCACGACCATGACAGATGTCGTATCTGCTCTGTTAATAGATTGGGTTGTCGCCAAGTGCGAAGAGAGCTTCAAGAGCTGTTGGATGAGGGTACCATTGAGATTCTTCAGAACAGAAATATTGATGAAGACGAACCAGAAGTGAATGTGGTTTCTCCTGTGTTCAAGCTTCCCGAGCCTGTTGTCATCCGTTATGATGGTAGCAAGCCGAAGGTCTCTCCTTCTCTGGTAATCAAGCCTGCAGGCCCTGTGCCTTACTCTTCGGGTAGAGCTATTCCATTCCGATATAATCCCGTTGTTGTTGAAGATGGGAAAGAAGTGCCTTTGCCTTCAACTTCTGTCGTTAATATTGCTGATGTGAGCGGGTTGACCCATAGTGGTCGTGTATTTTCAGCACCTAAGCCTCAGGCTAGAGTTGTTGTTTCTGATTCTGCTGAGCGTCTGGTTGGGACTGCGGTGAATGTTCCGAATCTGGCACCTGTTGCCAAACCCTCCTCTGTACAAAAGACTCTTACTTCTTCTGTTGGCCCTAGTGGCATTGTGAATGAAGAATGTGATGAGATGCTGAGGCTCATCAAGAAGAGTGAGTACAACGTTGTAGACCAGCTTCTACAAACGCCGTCCAAAATCTCCGTGCTATCTTTGCTTCTGAATTCAGAACCCCATAAGGAGGCTATGCAAAAAGTTTTGGACTTGTCTTATGTTGATCATGATGTCACTATAGAACAGTTTGACAGTATTGTTGCAAACATCACTGCTTGCAACACTTTGAGTTTCTGTGACGCTGATCTCCCTGAGGAGGGAAGAGACCATAACATGGCTTTACATATTTCTATGAATTGCAAGACTGATGCCATGTCCAACGTACTGGTGGACACTGGGTCATCTTTGAATGTATTGCTGAAGACCACTCTTTCGAGATTGTCATATCAGGGGCCTCCCATGAGGTAGAGTGGTGTTGTTGTGAAAGCTTTTGATGGGTCGATAAGACCGTGATTGGGGAAGTTGATCTCCCAATCAAGATTGGACCAAGTAATTTCCAAGTTACCTTTCAGGTTATGGATATCCACCCATCTTATAGTTGTCTCCTTGGTAGACCATGGATTCACGAGGTTGGCGCCGTGACATCCACCCTACACCAGAAGCTGAAATTCGTCAAGAATAAGAAACTGGTTGTGGTAGGGGGAGAAAAGGCTCTCCTGGTTAGCCACTTGACTTCTTTCTCCTATATTGATGTTGAGGATGAAGTTAGAACTCCTTTCCAAGCTTTGTCTGTTGCTGAGCCAATTGAGAAAAAGTCTCCTTCATTTGCTTCCTACCGTGATGTGAAACTGGCCATTGAATGTGGTGCAGTTGCTGGTTTGGGGAAGATAATTGAGATTGAAGACAATAAATCCCGGGCTGGCATTGGCTATTCTTCTGGGGTCTTTAATGAGCAAGGGTTGTTCAAGAGTGGAGGTTTCATCCATGCTGATCAAGCTGAGGAAGCTGTTGCTATTCTGGAAGAGGATGCAGAGGATTTGAGCAACTTTGTCATCCCTGGTGGTGTCTGCCATAATTGGGTCGCTGTGGATGTTCCTACGGTCATTCATAAGTCAGCATAATTTGTTCACTTTGTTTTAAAACCCTTCTCCCATGCCAAAAGGAGAAGTGATGACATTGTTGGCAGCATTTATACAATGATGTTTTCATTCAATTAATGCATTGTTAAACATTTGTTTTTCCATTTGTTTTCACTTTTTGCTTTTGCATGAAATCAGTGATCACAAAAAACCCTAAAAACAAGAATAAAAGCAATCTTTCCATCTGCATAATGATTTGCTTGTTTAAATTCTAAAGTTCTTATTATCCAAAATCATTATGCAGGTTGATTCTAAAACCCATTGAACATAATGATCCAACGCCATCTCCCAATTTTGAATTCCCTATATTCGAGGCAGAGGAAGATGATGTTGAAGGGATTCCTGATGAGATTACCCGTCTCCTTGAGCACGAGAAGAAGATCATTCAGCCGCGTCTCGAAGATCTGGAAACAGTCAACTTGGGGTCTGAAGATTGTGTTCGTATGGTGAAGATTGGGGAACTTCTTGAAGAGTCTATCAAGAAGGGGTTGATCAGTTTGCTACGAGAATATTCTGATATCTTTGCTTGGTCGTATGAAGACATGCCAGGTCTAGATACAGATATTGTGCAACATTTCCTGCCTTTGAAGCCTGAGTGCGTGCCTGTGAAGCAGAAGCTCAGAAGAACTCATCCAGATATGGCGGTGAAGATCAAAGAGGAAGTTCAGAAGCAAATTGATGCGGGGTTTCTGGTGACTTCTACATATCCTCAATGGGTGGCCAATATTGTGCATGTGCCTAAGAAAGACGGAAAAGTATGTATGTGTGTTGATTACAGAGATTTGAACAAAGCTAGTCCAAAAGATGATTTCCCTATACCACACATTGATATGTTGGTAGATAATACAGCTAAATTTAAAGTCTTTTCCTTTATGGACGGATTTTCCGGATATAACCAGATCAAGATGGCACCCGAAGATATGGAGAAGACAACATTCATCACACCTTGGGGAACATTCTGTTATCGAGTGATGCCTTTCGGTTTGAAGAACGCCGGAGCCATGTATCAACGTGCTATGACTACCTTGTTTCATGATATGATGCACAAGGAGATAGAGGTCTATGTTGATGATATGATTGCTAAGTCCCGAACGGAAGTTGAACATGTTGAGCATTTGTTGAAACTTTTTCAGCGTCTGAGGAAGTTCAGACTTCGCCTGAATCCGAACAAATGTACATTTGGAGTCCGTTCTGGCAAGTTGTTGGGTTTTGTTGTCAGCGAGAGAGGTATTGAAGTTGATCCTGCCAAGGTCAAAGCAATACAAGAGATGCCTGCACCCAAAACTGAGAAGCAAGTCCGAGGTTTTCTTGGCCGCTTGAACTATATTTCCAGATTTATATCCCACATGACTGCCACATGTGCGCCGATATTCAAGCTCCTTCGGAAAGATCAATCTCATGATTGGACCGAGGATTTCCAGAAAGCTTTCGACAGTATCAAAGAGTATCTGTCTGAACCTCCAATCTTGTCTCCGTCTGTAGAAGGAAGACCTCTGATCATGTATTTGACTGTTCTTGAAGACTCGATGGGTTGTGTACTCGGTCAACAAGATGAATCAGGGAAGAAAGAATCTTCTATCTACTACCTCAGTAAGAAGTTCACTGATTGTGAGTCTCGATACTCTATGCTTGAGAAGACATGATGTGCTTTGGCTTGGGCTGCTAAGCGTTTACGCCAGTACATGATAAATCATACAACTTGGTTGATATCTAGAATGGATCCAATCAAGTATATTTTCGAGAAGCCTGCTTTAACTGGGAGGATTGCCCGTTGGCAGATGTTGTTATCTGAGTATGATATCGAGTATCGAGCTCAGAAAGCTATCAAAGGTAGTATCTTGGTTGACCATTTAGCGCACCAGCCGATTGAAGATCATCAGTCTGTTCAGTACGACTTCCCAGATGAGGAAATTATGTATTTGAAAATGAAAGATTCTGATGAGCCTACACTTGATGAAGGTCCGGAACCTGGTTCCAGATGGACGATGGTGTTTGATGGCGCTGTAAATCAGTATGGAAATGGAATTGGGGCAGTAATCATTACTCCTCATGGCACACATATTCCGTTTACAACGAGGCTAACTTTCAAATGCACGAATAATATGGCTGAGTATGAGGCCTGTATTATGGGACTGGAAGAATGTATTGATTTGAGAATCAAACATCTTGATGTGTATGGTGATTCGGCACTAGTTGTTAATCAGATCAAGGGTGAATGGGAGACGAGTCAGCCAGGTCTCATTCCGTATAGAGATTATGCGAGGAGGATTTCAACGTTCTTTACAGAAGTTGACTTTCATCATATCCCTCGAGAGGATAATCGGATGGCAGATGCGCTTGCTACGCTTGCTTCGATGATTGTAGTCAAGTATTGGAATGAAGTTCCCAATATTACCGTGATGCGCTTGGATAGACCAGCTCACGCATTTGCAGTTGAAGAAGTCAATGATGATAAGCCTTGGTATTTTGATATCAAGAATTTCCTCCAGAACCAGGTCTACCCGCCTGGGGCATCTGTGAAAGACATGAAAACTTTGAGAAGGTTGTCAGGCAGTTTCTACCTCAGTGGTGAAGTGCTGTATAAGAGAAATTTCGATATGATTTTGCTCAGATGCGTGGATAGACACGAAGCAGACCTGTTAATGACTGAGGTCCATGAGGGTTCATTTGGTACTCATTCCAATGGACATGTCATGGCTAGAAAGATGCTGAGAGCAGGCTACTATTGGCTGACAATGGAGTCCGACTGCTGCAAATATGTGAAGAAATGCCACAAGTGTCAGATTTATGCGGATAAGATTCATATTCCTCCGACACTTCTGAATATGATTTCATCACCATGGCCTTTCTCTATGTGGGGAATTGACATGATCGGCATGATTGAACCGAAAGCGTCCAATGGGCACAGGTTTATTCTCGTAGCAATTGACTACTTCACCAAATGGGTTGAAGTCGCTTCGTATGCGAATGTGACCAGGCAGGTGGTCGTGAAGTTTATTAAGAACCAGTTGATTTGCCGTTATGGTGTGCCAGATAAGATCATTACTGATAATGGATCTAATCTGAATAATAAGATGATGGAAGAGTTGTGCGCTGAGTTCAAGATTGCACACCATAATTCCTCTCCTTACAGACCAAAGATGAATGGGGTTGTTGAAGCTGCTAATAAGAATATCAAGAAGATTATCCAGAAGATGACAGTTACGTACAAGGATTGGCATGAGATGCTGCCATTTGCTTTGCATGGTTATCGTACATCTGTCCGCACTTCAACAAGGGCAACCCCTTTTTCTCTTGTTTACGGCATGGAGGTTGTGCTCCCAGTAGAGGTGGAGATTCCATCAATGAGAGTCTTGATGGAAGCCAAGTTGACTGATGCTGAATGGATTCAGAGTCGTTATGACCAACTGAACTTGATTGAAGAGAAGAGATTGACTGCCATGTGCCATGGTCAGTTATATCAGCAGAGGATGAAGAAAGCATTCGATAAGAAGGTCAAGCCTCGTGTGTTCCGAGAAGGTGACCTCGTTCTCAAGAAAGTCTTGTCTTTCGCGCCCGATTCCAGGGGCAAGTGGACTCCAAACTATGAAGGTCCATATGTTGTTAAGAGAGCCTTTTCAGGCGGTGCTTTGATGCTTACAACAATGGATGGGGAGGATTTCACTCATCCTGTGAATTCAGATGCAGTCAAGAAATACTTTGCCTAAAAATATATATATATATGCAAAAGAAAAACAGAATAGCTCGCTAAGTTGAAAACCCGAAAGGGCGGCTTAGGCAAAAATGAGCGTCTCGGTGGAGAACCCGAAAGGGCGATCCAGGCAAAAGTTAGAGACATGAAGAAAAAGAATATTTTGCATCCCGCTAGATTGAGTACCTCACCCTGGGGCAATCTAGGCAAAAATTAGGGATTTGGCAAGTAACTGCATCCTGACAAGACTTTCTGTTCCGCAGCTGTCTGTTCGTCAGAGATTCTCGATTCATCGTCGACTGAAGCTTCGAATACATCGAGATTCAAGTTGGTAGAGAAAGGATCATTATGTTCAATGTAGCCCTTTTCCAATATATATCACTGATTTCAAATTTGTACAGATCTATGGAGTCTTGCCATTTGCAGGCTACCATTCCATCAAATCAATTTGAACTTTTATCCAATTATTTGCACTCTTATTTGTTTCAATTCAACAAATGTTTTGCATGTTTTAATTGATAAAATGTCATTGTTTTAAACAAATAAATTTTTCAAATTGACGTTTTAAACAAAGTGAACATTCACAATGATGAAAGGATACTCGGGAATTTCTTAGTGCTCTCCCGAGGGTGGCATGATTTCCAACAGGTAAGACATTTGTTCATATTCCTGGCATGGTTGTATCCTCTTTCTCCAAGATTATAGTTGGGATTGTTCCCCAAGCAGAGCTTTTGTTGGGGTTGTTCCCCAAGCAGAGTGTTTGTTAGGACTTCATGATCCTCTCCAACAGTACTTCTCTCCTCAGCATGGTTGTTTTCCTTTGGAAGATTCAGTAGTTGGTGGGTTGACATCCCAGTACTTTGTCTGCTTTCCTCAGTACAGTCGCCAGCAGAGTTGTTGATATGATGGAATGCATTTATGCTATATCTCCCCATCAGAGTGCTTGGTGAGGTTTTCACCTCTTATTCCTTCAGCAGAGCAGCATTTGGTGGTTGATCCCCAGCTCTCCTCCTCGTCCTCAGTGGAGCCACCAGTAGATTTGTGGTATGATGGATTGTATCTGTGATGTTTCCCTACGGAATCCCCGTCGGAGTTGGTATTCTCAACAGAGTTGCTTTTGTGGCAGTTTTTGCCTGTTGAAATCTCTGTTTCCCCAGTGGGGTCGGTTGGTGATCTATCATCCATATATTTGGTTGATTTCCTGATGCTTTTGATCCCCAGTAGAGTGGCTTGTGTGCAGAATCTACTTGTGTGATCTATTTTTCCCTCAGTGGGTTTATCCCCAATGGAGTGGCTGACAGTATTCCTAGTAGAATGGCTGTGCGGCTAGACTCTACTTGTGTGTTCGGTTCTCTTCAGCAGTTATTGCTTATGCAGTGAGCTCTTGTTTCCTAGTTGATACTGAGGATCCCCTGCAGGAGTCTCGGGATTTCTCTTTTTCCCCAACAGATTTGCTTTTGTGGCAGTTGTTTCCTGTTGTGAGCTTCTGTACCCCAGTTGGGTTGATTGTTGATCCATCACTCAGAGATTTTGTGATTTCTTTGATATCTCTGACCCTTTTTTGCCTCCCCGCAGATCGTTGCTTTTCAGCATATAGATCTCCGGCAGATTGGCTCTCCGGTTGGACTTCTTTGGTCGTTTTCCTCTGGAAGTGTATTACCGGGCGTTTGATTCCTGGGCCTGTTTGAGTTAGATATGTCTGTTTTGTCAGCATTCATCTAACATAAATCACGCATATTCATGCATACTTTCAACATTCAGATATTCATGATTGCATTTTTGCCATATATCTTTTGTTTGTTGTTCCCTGCTATGGGTGATATAGATCTCCACAATAGATCTCCCCCAAGCAGATGTCGGGTGTTTAATCTCTCAATGTAGAGTCAGCCCCATAAGCAGAAAGTGTCTGTCTTTTCTTCTGCAATTCCCCACTGAGATATATCCTCGTGGATGACGGTTTCTTCCGTTTCCTCCCAACACATATATTGGGATGGATTTTCCTATTGAGTTATATCCTCATTAGGACGAGTCTTGATTCAGTCTGTCTTTTCGGATCGATCCCGAATTGGCATTTGTCAACTGTTTCTTGTGCTTCCCTGTGGAATAAATGAATAAATTGCCCAGTAACCGGCAAAAATTCTTTTTATCACCAGCGGAATCTTTTGGGCCTCTACCTTTATACCGGTAGTTGTAAGTCCTATGTTCCTTGCCTCTTGGCGGAATTTGTGGTTATATACCTTTTATTCCTCGGCAAGAGTCGATGGTTTTCTACCCAGTAGTCGGTAGTCGTAAATCCTAGTTTTTCTGCTCCTCAGCAGTTGGTGGTTTGTTATAAACCCTATGTTGTTTCCCGTGCGGAATTGTGATTCTTTCAGTCCCACGCGGATGTTGGTTTTCTACCCCGTATTCGGTAGATGTAAACCATATCTTTTTATCCTCATCAGAGTTGCTGGCTACTACCCAGTATTCAGTAGTTGTAAGTCCTATCTCTTTTCCCCTAGCAGAGGTAACCTTTGTGGTTCATTCTGGTTGATGGTGGATTTTGTGGTCTTCTACCCCGTATTCGGTAGTTGTAAATCCTATGTTGTTGTGGTTTTATCCCCAACTGAGTCTGTGCTTTCTTGTGGATAGTTGCCGTTTGCTAGCAATTTTATCCTTAGCCAGAGTTTGTGGTCTTCTACCCCGTATTCGGTAGTTATAAACCCTAATTTCTCTCCTTTGCAGAGTTAATCTTGTTGATTCATCCTAACCGATGATGGTTACTCGTTGTGTTTATCTTCATTCAATATTCGATGTTGATATTCCCTCCTTGCTTCTGGGTAATTGTCGTTTGCTAGCAATTATATCCCCAGCAAGTCTTGCGGATAATTGCCAGATGCTTGCAATTCATCCCCAGTGAGTCTTCTTTCATTTACCCTTTTGTTGGTAATGATTGTTGCTCCCTTTGATCGGTCATCTTTATATACCTAGTTTGGTATCCCGATGCCTTTCTTTTCGGTGGATTTATCCTTCATTAACCCAGTAACCGGTTGTGGATAATCTTCCATGCGAGTATACTATCCACGTTCTGACGGTAATGGATAATATATCTCATGCACTCTTCAGTCGAAGCCTGTTGTGTTTCTCCAGTCGAGTAAGATTCGTTATTCCATTTTGCGGAATCGAATATTCTTTGTTTCTTGGATAATTGTCGGATGCTTGCAATTTATCCCCTGTGAGTTGTCTTTCGTTTACCCTGTTGTTGTCGGTATCGATTGTCTCTCTTTTTGGTTGGTCACCTATTATATACCCAGTAACCGGTATCTCTGGTGTCTCTTCCTTTTCGAGTATATTATTCACGTTCTGACGGTAATGAATAATATATCTCATTCACTCTTTGGTTGGAATCCTTTGTTGATTTTCCCCAGCGGAGTAAGATTCGTATTCTTTGTACAATCGAGTACCCATCCTTTAACAAGTTTGTGTTTTGGATGATGAGTGTCTTGGCATATATACCAATTCACGTTTTCGGTAGGTCACCTATTATATACCCAGTAACCGGTATCTCTGGTGTCGCTTCCTTTTCGAGTATATTGTCTACGTTCTAACGGTAATAGATGATATATCTCATGTGAGTATACTATCCACGTTCTGACGGTAATGGATATTATATCTCATGCGCTCTTTGGGTTTGTTTCCCCAGCTGAGTAAGATTCGTTTTCCCGTTGTGGAGTCGAATGTCCATCCTGTAAGTCGATTTGCTTTTTCAAGCCCTCCTTTCGGATGATGAGTGTTTTGGCATATATACCAATTCACGCTTTGGTCGGTCACCTATTATATACCCAGTAGCCGGTATCCCTGGTGTTCCTTCCTTTCTGCTCCCTATTATGACCTCGGTCCCCTGTGGAGTCAGATTTTCCTGAGTTGATGTACCTTTTTCAGGTCTTTCTCAGATGTTTGGATGATTGATATCTTTCACCCTTATACCGGTCTTAGATATTCATTCTTCCTGAGCTTGTTACCCTTATACCGGTAACACCTCATTCTTTGTTGCTTCCCCAGGAGAGTCTTTTTGTTAGACCTTCTCCAGTAGAGTTTCCGTTGTGATTTTTTTACCCTTTTGTTGTATTGGCGTTTTCCCCAATATATGCAGTTTTCCCCGGCAGGGAGGTTCTGTGTGAATCTTTCCCCAGTCCGAGTCCGGATTTTCATCCGAAGTATCCTTTGTGGATAGTTTGAGTCAGCTTGTGTCCTTCCAATGGATGTGTTTTCCTTTGGAATTTCTTCTTTTTCCCAGTTTGAGCCCTTTACTCCCCAGTGAGGTCTCTAGTCCAGTCGTGTCTTGTTCACGCTGTGTCAGTTTGTCCCCTAATTCAGAGTCGTGTCCTGCTCACGCATTCTTCTTCCTTTTATTATTATCCCCATGAGAGTCTTGTTAGAGTCTCTGTTCCTAGTGAGTATATTACTCTGATGGATCGTCTTTTCTTTGTGGACCGGTATTCCCCACAGAGGTTGTTTCTTTTGCATGTATACATTTGCATCATGAGGTCTCTTAGGGACCAAAATTCGTCTCATTACAGTTATTTAAGCCCATTCTATCGCGTCGAGATGAAGATTTTTAAACTTCACTTCTCCGGCTAGAATGACCTTAAATAGGGGCATCTGTAAGACCCCAATTTTGTCCCTAAGATCCCTCATGGCATCATAGCATATCATCACATTGCCTCAAGGATCATTGTGCACCTTGCCTCCTTCCCTATGGGTTGGTTATCTTCTTGAGAGTGGTTCTTGATCACCAAGCATGTCTTGCATTTGTATATCATTGCTTTTCTTTTTACCACTAACCAAAAGTACAAAAATATGTCATCTAACCTTGGTCTTGCAGATGAAGCAATCAACAGTCAAAGCAATCAAAGACAATCATTGAGCAATAGATGGTGGCCATTCTTGAGAATTTGGACACCACAATCATTCACAAGAGTTCATATGAGCTATGATGTCATTTTGAATCAAAATCCCAAGTGGTAGAGGCTTGAATTTCATCAGAACATTGCCAGGTCAACTGAAGGCCTAGAAAGTCAACAGCCAAGTCAACTGTGGATTTGGAAGTAGGAAGTGATTAGAAATACTTCATTCATGTTCAAACAAGTCTCATTTGACATTTCAAACATCAACATTGAAGAATTTAAAGTCAGGTCAAAACTTTCCAAAAATAGAAAGTGACCTATAATTCAAACTTGCCAAAAATGGAAAGGTTTTAACCTAACTTCAACTTCAAATTAAATCATCAAGAAAGCTTCAAAGGAAATTTTGTTGAACATGAAAGTTGTAGATCTTTCTCTCCCATTTCCAAAAAGTCCAAGATCATCAATTTCTCATGTATGGTTAAGGAGATATGATCAAAACTTGGCAAAGTGTGTATGAAGATTCAAATGGGCATAACTTCTCAACCAAAGCTCCAATTCAAGTGGTTCTTTTTGCTAAATTCTCCTCATGACCTCTAGTTTCCAAATCATGCATTGCATTGCACAAATTATATTCATATGAGCATTTGATGATTCATTGGTTTTTTGGAGGGAAAACTTGAAATTTAAAATTGGTGCATTATTTGAACATTTTACCACCACCATTGGCTCCAAAACAGAATTTTAAGTGAAATCAAATGGATTTTCGTGCACTGTTCACATGCATATCATGCATAAGGGTGAAAAAAGCTAATTGGCACTTACACCTCATTCTTGTTAATTACCATTAGCATTGGCTTAAACATGATTAAAGGGTGATTAACATGACCTATATAAGCTAAAACTCTAACTGTTTTTCAGAACAACAATCACAATTTCAGATCTAGATCAAAACACTCAAAATTTTCTCTCAAAATTTTCTTGAAATTTCTTCAAACACAAGCCATTTCCATTGCTTGATTCTTGTTTCTGAGGTATTCTTGAGCAGATTCACACGTGGAACTGAAGCAAACAGTGCAAGGTTGAAGCATTCTTGAAGCTTGAAGCAACAATGGTGATTTCAAATTCTGGCAAAATCGTGCACAATTGAGTTGTGTTTTCTCTTCCAAGGCCTTGAACCACACGAATTCCAGTTCTGCTCTTCAAGAGGTTATGGATCGATTCTCTTATTTCTCAAATTTATCATGATATTGTTGTAGATCTAGTTTCGCTGATCATGCTGAGCTTTAAATCATGAAATTCCATGCAAAATTGAGTTAGTTAGGTCGATTTAAAGTTTTGTGCATAAATGATGATTGCTTCGATTCTCTTTGTATACTTTGATTCAAGCTAAACCATGCATGGATTCGTAGCCTAGAATGAAGGATCTATGTGTTAGTATGCTTGATTGTGAATTCTAGGAAAAATGTTCTTGACGCATCCACTGTTCATGAGATTCACGATGAAGATGATGATGTTCATGTTTTGGCAACATTTTTTATCCTTTCTGCAACATAAAACCGTGGCCTGCATGTTAGAATAGGGCTTGATTGTGATTGGTTCATGCAATTGCCATGCTAGCTTCTGATTGGTCCAATTTGTTTGACTGCGCTTTGACCATGCCAAGTAGGATTAATGAAACGCTGAGTTTCATTCTGGCGCGCCAATTATTTGAAATGTTCCCTACTTCGATTCCCAGCGGTTCCATATTATTCAAATGCAATGTTATTTTCTCCATTTCCCTCCTTTGCCATATGCTTGCTTCACATGCATTTTTTATTTTTTCTTCAACTTCACAAAATCATTAAAAATAGAAAAATGCATCAATTTAATCCAAATATTTTCCTAATTGCTCCTTGCTCTGTCTATTATTTTTTGATCATTTTTTCCAAAATTGTGCTTGGCTGGATTTTGTTTTATGCTAGGGTATTTGATCATGTGTCCTATTGATACCTTGCCATGCTTATACATTTGTGAAATGCTTGATTCTTATCCAATGAATGTGAAAATTTGCATGGTGAAACTAGACTCATTGCTTGACATTTTTGGTGTTGATTTGGTATTTTTACCATTTATCATTTCTGTTTTATGATCATGCTAAGATGGTGTGACAATTTGTGTCACACCTTTTGATGTTCAACTTATGTGATGTGTTTGCCATGCCAAATGATCTCCAATTGTCATGATTTTTTGTGTGATGCATGTTATGGATGTTGTGAATGAGCATGAATTTTCTTGGAATTATTTGAATCATTTCTGATCTAATTGAGATTTTTTCATTCTGGTTGATCACATTTGAGCTTTAAAATTTCCTTGAACTTCAATTGATCATGAAATGCTTTTGGTATATGATATTGATGTGAGACCTTTTGGATTGTTTCAAGATGTGTTTGAAGTTGATTCATGTTAATTTTCAGCTTCTGTTTTGAATTTTTTTTCTCCACCTTTGGCCCTAGGCTTTGACCTAGTGGTTTGTTGCTTACATTTGAGCTTTGATTTCAGGTTGAACATTCAAGTTACATAGTTGTTGATGCTCCATCATTTGAGCATTGATGTTTGCCTTTTTGATTACTAATCTTTGTGTGTTTTGTAGGTTGATGTTAGCTCATTTGAGTTTGACCTTTGGTTTACACTTATTGTACATTGGGATTGTTTGTTGCTTATTGACTGTTGTTTGGTTGTCTGAACTTTGTACTGATTTGTTTGATGTTTCCACAGGTACATTAGTTGCTTTAAGTTCATCTTGAAATTTGCTTTTGCTTGGTTGCTTAACCACTTAGGTATAACCTCTCTTCTTCATGTAGTCTGGAAGACATGTCCTGTTATGTGGGCAGGCACCTGTCTGAAGTCCTCCTTAAGAGGCAATGCTTGTGATTGTTTATCTTTGTGCCAAGCAGGTAAAGTCCTCTTATGAGGCAATTGGCAGATAAAAGAGATGTGTAATCCATCTCCTGCTATTCAGTGTGTCATTCCCTTGCTCACACAATGTGTTGATGTATTGTGAATACTAACCCAAGATCTTATAGAGTCCAATCACTTGTGGAGAAGAGTTCCAACTTTCTGAACTCCCACACATTCTATTGTTTAAAGCTCTCCCTGACCAGGGATAAGAGCTATGAAGCACACCCCTCATCTCCATTTCATCTACTTCACCCTAACTCTCAATGTTAGGGTTAAGAGCTCAAATTACCCCATTCCAGTTGACTTTAAAGTCTAACCTTGCTTGAGCCTAATTGATTGTATATAGTGTGTGCTAATTGACTTGTTTGATTGATTACTTGATAATTGCTTGTGTGTGCCTCTGTGCATTTATCATCATTAATTGTACATCATTGCATGATCATTGTTCATATCTTTGTGACATCTTTGTTTTCCCATTGAGGAATCAATTGTAAGTCCATTTATTGGCCATTGTTTCCTGTGATTTGGAAGGAGTTGGGACTAAGACCATTTATTGGCATCCTATTTCCTTGGAGTCGAGTGTAAGACCATTTATTGGCAACTTATTTCCTTTTGCTTATTGCATTTGTTTTACTTGTTGTATGTGAGGAGTCAATTATAAGCCCATTTATTGGCAGTTGTTTCCTATGATCATTTCTTGGAGATTGGTATAAGTCCATAGATTGGCATCTGATATCCATGTTTGTTTTAGGAGATTGGTATAAGTCCATAGATTGGCATCTGGTATCCTTGTTTCATTTTGTTTTAGGAGATTGGAATAAGTCCAAAGATTGGCATCTGATATCCATGTTTTGCTTAGGAGATTGGTGTAAATCCATTGATTGGTATCCGGTATCCATGTTTGTTTTAGGAGATTGGTATAAGTCCATTGATTGGCATCCGGTATCCATTTGCTTTGATTGTTTATCTGTTATTGCTCATTGCCTATTCCAAAGGCATCACTTGAATCATCTACATATGATCTCAAGAGGTGAACATCTAAGAAGTTTTACTTCCTCACCCTCCCATCTTTCGTTTCTTTAAACCTCCATTTGCATGTTAATCCAAACTTGAAAACATTGTGCAAACATTTTTCATCTCTTTTCAAATTAGAAACCTAGGCTTTAGGCCTTTGATTTTCCAAACTTCACTTTCATAAATACTTCTTTTGAATTGAATTCTAATCATACTTTGACCATCTTTTGTGAATAAATCCTAATTGGTTAATTTCACTCATTCAATTGTTTTGTGGTTTTGTCCATTCTTGATAAGTTTTCATACATTAGCCATAGGTTTGATTTATCCTAGTTGGTTGATGTTAATCTCACCTTTTGTCCTTAGTGATTGAATTGTAAGACTTCCTTGCTTATTATAGGGTTAACCCCTCACTAGCAAGTTGAAGCTTTTCTCACATGGTGGACTTGTTGCTTGTATAAGGTTGAGTTTTCTCCCGTGGATAACGAAAGACCTTAGGGCTTTTGTTTTAAAATGAACCCACTCATATTTTGGAAATCTTTTAGCCGAACTACGGAGTTTTGATCCTTACCTTCCATGGAAAGGTATGCAGGCAACGGGTTCACCGTTCAAACACAAAAATAATAAATTGTATATTCTTTTCTCATCCCTTCAATCCATGTTTGCACAATAAATATTTCATAAACAAATAACATTTCGTACAACAAGTGTGAAAAGGGCTCCCTAGGAGTACCTAGGACGTTTTGGGTGCCTAACACCTTCCCATTGCGTAATTTACCCCTTACCCAGATCTCTGATCTTTTCATTGGTTTTCTATGTGTAAAACTTCTTAGGCTTTTGTTCGCTTTTTAGCCATTCCTTTGGATAAATAAAAGTGCGGTGGCGACTCGATTCTTTGTATGCTTTGCTTTTGATTTAATCAATAAATCATAAAGTGACGAATACACCGCTACAGCAGTGCCTTGGAATTATGAGACAACAGCGTATCTGGGAGGAAAAGAAATTCGCATTCCTGACACCGAAATCGTCAACATCGCTGGAGTGGAAGGCGTGACTCTCAGTGGCCATGTATTCGCTCCAATATACACTCATATGGTGTCTCCAGCACCCACAATTATCCCGCCTAAGGAGAAGGTCATTCCTACTCCGACTCCCCAGGCAGGGACAATTGTACCTGCCACTCCGAACATGACAATTGTTCCAGTGACGACGAATGTTATTGGCAACAAATTTGTAGAATTATAAATGTCTAAAGGTAAAGGGACAATGGTTGAGAATGAGCAAGTTGAAGATCACAAGAAAAGCATCACTTTTGAGGAAAGCCAAGAGTTCCTCAAATTGATCAAGAAGAGTGACTTCAAAATTGTCGACTAGTTGAACCGTACTCCCTCCAAAATATCCATTTTGTATTTGTTATTGAGTTCTGAGGCTCACCACAAAGCATTGTTGAAGGTTTTGAATGCCGCTCATGTGGTGCAAGATATCACGGTCGATCAGTTTGACGATGTGGTTGCTAATATTACTGCTAGTAGGTATCTGGGATTTAACGAAGCGGAGTTACCTCCTGAGGGAAATGCCCATAATAAAACACTACACATTTCGGTCATGTGCATAAAATCCCTTCTATTTCGAGTCATCGTTGAGACTGGTTTGTAAGACCCCAATTTTGACCCTAAGATCCCTCATGCAATTTCATCATATGCATTAGCGTTGGGATCATACCTTGGCATCCTCCTTACCCCTCTTTCATTGGGTTAATTTTGGGAGAGGTCACCAAGCACTATGTGATTGTACCATACTTGTATATTGTCATTTTACTAACTAAAATACCAAAAATATGTCTTTGTATTTGCCTAACTCTTTTGTAGGTAGGGCATGATTATCAAAATTCATCAAGTTCATAGCTAAATGCACAACCAAGAATTGATTCACAATATCTCAAAGCATCATATATCAGTCCCAATGATCTCTACATGTTATATTGATCAAGTTTTCTTCAAGAGTTTGGAGGTGATTTACCTTGGAAACCCTAGTTTGACTGGGTATCTTGAGTAACTTCTCCAACAAGCTATCTCACCAATTGATCAAATTTCTCAAGGGACACTTTAAATTTCATCATCTTATGCATATATGATCTACCATGAGCCTAAAAAGTCAAGAGAAATTGAAGGTTAGCAAGTTGGTTGATGGTGGTTGGCCAGATGAATTCATCTGATCAAAACTGGATCTCCCTAGACCCTATCTCCTACAATTTTCATCATATGAAAATTATTCCAAGAGAAACGTTACTCTAAATGACATTCCAAACAACTTTCATGTTGAGACCTAGAGCTATTTTTTCTTGGAAAATCATTTTCTATGTTGAAACATTATAGGTCATTTTGTCTAAACCCTAATTTGAAAGTCAACTTCCCAAGGCCATAACTTGCTCAATTTTTATGAGATAAAAGATTTACAAGTTTCAAAATCAAATTAAATAGGTCTACTTTAACCTTTATGTTTGGAGTAAGAGCTAAATCAACTTTTATGAGCATGTGATATGAGGATACATTATAGGTCATTTTTGCCCTATACCATTGAACAAGTGATTTTTCGAAACTTCACAATTGCATAACTCTATCATCCTAAATCCAAATGACATGAAATTGGTGACCATTTTGAATTGCTTTGAAATATATACAACTTTTATGTAGACACTTTTCTCATTTGAAGCTCACATAAAAAGTTAAGTAAGGTGGAATATTGAGATATATGGCTTGACACTTAGAAAAAATTTCAACATGTTGAAATTTCCAAACTTCCACCTCAAAATTCACTATGATCCAAGATCCAAATGAAAATGTGTTCAACATCAAAGTTGTTCCCTTGATCTAAGCTTTCCAAAGAACCCAAGTTCATGCATTTTGGATGAGATTTGCTTGCGCATGGCTTTAACAGGTCTGTATGATTGGAAGAAATCAAATGCCAAAAATAACATTTCACATTGCCTTGACATCCAAGCCTCATTTGAACTTCAGAATGATTGCAAGTGGACCAAATTGGATTGCTTCATGGGCCTGTACACGCCCATGCAAGCTTGTACATGAAATGTCCAAATTTAGAAATTTTTCAAGTGTGCAAATATCAGTCCCAATTGCTATAAATACATGCCCTTGGAGCTCAATTCAAACACCCCTTGCGCGCCAGCTTTGCCCCCCAATTGAAACCCTCACATTTCAAAGGAAAACCTGAGAATTTTCAACCATAAAATTGAGTTTGAATCTCACTATTTGGAGATTCAAGAACTCCTGGATCCAAAGATTTGTACCATTGCCAAACCTCTCCTGCAAGTTTCTCAAGTGTGATCAGATCGAGTTTGAAGCAAGCAACATCAAGTTCTGCACAACATTGAAGGTAAATTTCAGAAAACTTCATCTCTTCGATTCTCACTCAATTCTAATCAATTCTCTTGGATATTAGGTTGTCTGAAGTCCTACCAATGTAGGCAAGAAGATTGAGTTGCTTTGAGGTCAAACTGAAGCAACTCAGTTGTCACACCTCAAAATTCAACTCCTCATATCTTTTTATATATTTGGAGTTAGTTGAAATTGAGGTCAGATTCGTGCTCTACGCCATTTTTTCTCTCAGATCATGTCCTCCTTTCTTATTTTGGTGATGGTTGAGGATGGACCAGTCCGGTGAGGTCCACCGGAGAAGAAGACCGGAGCTCTGGCTCCGGCGGTGTGTTGGCACGTCTCCCAGCCACAGGATTCATTCAAATTGTTTTAATCATAGGCGTTGGTTTTGATTACCACGCGTGTGGCGCGCTGACTAGGTTAAATCATGGAACGCGCGTTTGTGTCCACTTGATATGCCACCTCAATTAATGAGGGAGATCAAGTGGCTTACGTTTTTTTGATTTTTTGATTTTTGTTTTAATTCATTTGATTTTCATTAATTCATATTAATTTTAATATTGAACCAAAAAATATGAGAGTTTCACAAAAAAAATTTAAATAAATTCCTCTTTCATATTCTGAATTAAAATTATTTTTTGTATCATTATTAATATTTTTCATGATTTAATCGATTTTGTGATTATTTTTAATTGTTTAAAAATACTTTTAAGTTTCCAAAAATTCTGAAATTTTTTCTCCAAGGTTCTTTGACCTTGTTTGACCTATGATAAATCTCATGGCCATTTCTTTGGTGTTTTAATGAGGTTGTAGGAATTTGACAAACCATATTTAATTTAAATGCATTATTTTAGTATTTTTAAATTGAATAAATGTCAAATAGTTGTGTTGACCTCTTGTGATGGTTTGTGTATGTTTGACTTGTGTTGTTGGGCCTTGATCAAGGTTGATTTGACTTTACTAGTTTAATATCATTGGATTTAGGGGATTGATGGAGTGTACATTCCATCTCCCAAAATGAATGAATGATATTAACTTGGTAAAAGTCCTCCTTTGATCAATTTGAGTTTTGATCCATCCCTCCCCCCCTCTTCATCTAATTCCCCTTCTTTATGCATCCATTTCATTTGGTCTATGATGTCTCTAAATTCTAAGGCTAGTTGATTGCAAAATTGACATAAGTATGGATGAGATTAGGCCACCTCTTTTGCATATTCTTTTTGTGTGTGGTATGTTTCATGAGCATAGTCCACTATACTATGTCTCTAACATGCATTAACACCAAAATTCTATTGTCCGACCTCAAATAGTTGTGACTTCTACATAAGTCCAATTACGATTGCTTAACATAGCGGTAAATTTTTTACACAAAAGGCATATCATTCTAGTTAGTGAGATTGTAAGTATCCCCTCTTTCATGGAATTATGTGGAAACTTAGCCTTTTTTCCTTCCTTTAGAAGATGTCTTGGCTCAAGGATCCATGCTTGTGATAAGTGGGTTGAGTGTTCTCCAAAGAATGACTTAAAATAAAAGCAAAAAGCAAAACAATACTAACTTCTAACTTATTAACAACTAACATTTAATTTCAAGTCCTTTATTTTAATGCACTTTAATTTTTAAGTTCTATTCATTTGCCATTATTCATATCATTCTAATTGTTTATGTTAATGCCATTTTCACTTTGTCCATTTGGAGCATATTGTGTGATATATCTTGTTTGTGTATATTTTGTTTGTTTGTGTGGTCTTTGATCATTAGTGTACATAATAAGAAAAAAAACCTAAAAAACTATTGTGTGGACTGTTGGTTTGATCTTGAACAATTGGACTTAGAATTTAGGCAACATTCATATGCTAAAGGACTTGGCCAATGCCAACTGTTGTGAAACCAAGTGCTTGTAATTTGAAACTTCATCTGATACATCTTTGAAGATCCATCTGAGTTCATCTGCAACATGATCATTGTGAAGTTGTTATTTTGAACCCGTGGCTTGTGGAATTCATCTGCTACATGGGCAAACTTGAAGGAGATCATGGAGTGGCTAAGCATGGATGGGGCTATCTTTATTTGATGTCTTGCTCTTCAAGATAACATTGTATGCATTTGTTTGTCGCTTGATTCTAATGTCCAAGGGAATTTGGGTTTCTATAAGACATTCTTGTCTATTGGATTGTTACCTATTAGTCAGATCTTTTCAACTCTTAACTTTTAATTTTGTGCATAGGATTAGTCTCTTCATCTCCTCCCCATTTCTTTAATTTCAAAATCTCTCCCTCCTTTTAAAAAAATTCTTCTTTGCTTGAACTAGTTTTGTTCTAAACTTTGACCACTTTGCAAAATAGAAACTTTGGCCTTATGCCATTGCTTTTTCAGACTTCTTTTCTTAATCAAACTTGTAAATAAATTTAATTATATTTGACCTAAACTTTCAAAAAGCCAAAAAGAACTAACTCATTCAAACCATTTTTAGGCCTTTGTGCCTTTCAAACTTAATTTTTGTTAAAAACAATGCATCCACTTTGAAATTTATATCACAAACTATGAGGTTTTGATCCCTCATTTTTATGTTGGTACGTAGGCATAAGTCCGAAGGTCTTGTCAAACACAAAAATATAATTAATGAATTCTTTTCTCATCCCCCCATTCTATTTTGTTTGTAAACATCACTTTGTACAAAATACATATGCACACAAAAAAGGGCTCCCTAGGAGTACCTAGGACACTTTGGGTGCTAACACCTTCCCTCTATGTAACTGATCGCTATATTCGCAAGTGCACGAATCGCATCAGAGTAATAGAAAAGAATATCGATCTCACAGAGACCAAATCGTCAATCTATCGATTATTATTGCTACGATGTTTATCTAAGGCGGTATAAAAGAGATATTGATGTTGCAAAATAACGGTAAATAATAAATACAGTGCAGATAAAGACAGGTTTGAATGTATATCACGTCAGTTAAGTGATGTTTCGATTGTCTAAATAGAACTACTTATGAGGCAATATTTTCTACTCTTGAAAAGAATCCATTTAACAGGAACTGTTGCTTTCGCGTATTCAGAACCGAGTTTACCCTTAAATTAAGGCCTTTTATTGTCACGTATAAAAGGTGCGCATAACGCTAAAGTAGTAAACTTATTTTTAAGAAATAAGACTCGTAAACTTAGTTGAAAAGTGATTTTGATTTGGAAAGTTTTACCCAAGGAGTTTCCTGATTTTAAATCTATCAACGCGTTCAAAAACAATTTCAAAAATCGTTTTTCCTTAAAGTGATAAAAATTCCTAGTTAACTAAGCCAGGGTGCTTTCGCACTCCTTGAATAGTTAAAACTAACCAAGTTTGTTTCAGAAAACTCAAGTTAAAAATCGAAACAGCCTTTAAAGCATTTCTACAGATTCAATATGTGAAACATCTCTTTAACCGTGATCCTTACATTCTAACCTTTAAAAGATTTAGCCAGACATGGTAATACAAACAAACACAATGATATTGATCATGATGAAAAGTTGTTTTAGAATGTGAGGCGTAAAGAACGAGTAAAGCGCATAAAATAAAGCGTGGACAGAATTTAAATAAAGTAAAGCATAGACAGAAATTAAATAAAGTAAAGCGTGGACAGAAATTAAATAAAGTAAAGCATAGACAGAAATTAAATAAAATAAAGCGTAGACAGAAATTAAATAAAGTAAAGCGAGACAGAAATTAAATAGAAGCGATAAATAAGAACCTGCTCCAAATGGAGGCTTTAAATCTGGTACAAGGAAAATAAACCTCTGACTCTGAAGATAAAAACGACAACAACTCAAAGTGACCCAACTCAATCTCACTAAGGTGCGATAACCCCCCGATGTGACGGATTACCGCTTTACAGATGATAAATATAGTCTTAGTGTTGTAAACTAAGTTGGATGATTTGAAAATGAAATGGAACGAACTATTTATAGAGGATTTCAGCAGCTTGCAAAGACCATGGTGCCCCTCAACTTCTCCTTAGTGGGAACGTGGAATACAAAGGTGGCGCCCGTCACCCCTTCATGGCGCCCGCCATGTGTGGAAATGGGTAAGATCATGGGGTCGTGGCGGTTACCTCCTGGTTGAGGGCTGATGAGTCATGGCTTCTCCTATGGCGGCCGCCATGTGCAACGCCGTGTGTACAATATTTGTCGAAAACCCCTAATTTTAGGTCTTTTTGCTTTGTTTCTTCTAAAAGGGTCCCGAAAGAGCTAAATATCTTAAAACAACATAAAAGAGAGCATAATACAAACAAAATGATAATAAAGTCCTAATAAATATGTGAAATCCGAGTCAAAAACACGGTGTGATTCAGTGTGATCAAATTCTCCCACACTTAAACCTTTGGTTGTCCTCAAGCAAAACTCTTTATAGTTTATGCAAGAAAAACAGTATCAACTAGAGTTAATTCAAGGCAAAAAGACTTATAAGTTTATTCAAGGAATGTATCAATAGGTACTAACGAATCGAACTAAGGATATTGTAGTGACACTTCCCGCAAACGCGATCATAGGCTTCGTTCCTATACAAATCAATCCACATTACCCCACCATGCCTAGGCCTTCTTTTCGTTTTCTTCAAGCCCTTTTCATTCAGGTGCAATCACATTAAGCCCGTTATCCGTACATACTCATAGTAAAGTGGTCATTTAGTGATTATGATCTTAATCATGGGGCTCTGGTACATAAGTTGGTGTAACCCCTTTATTTAACCCAATTTGCAGTTGTGGGGAATTGGATCATAATCCACCCTACCAAGTTCAACTCCAAATACCTCTGAACCAACCAATAAATAGGCTTATTATTTTTTATTTTTCTAAGCATGGGGCTCTGATACATAAGTTGGTGTAACCCCTTTATTTAACCCAATTTGCAGTTGTGGGGGATTGGATCGTAATCCACCCTACCAAGTTCAGCACCAGATACCTCTGAACCAACCAACAATAGGCATATTTATATATTTTTTTTCTTCTGCATGTTTCGCATATGTCTTTATTTTGCTGGGTTAAATGACCGTGTGAGAGTCACCTAGCCCGGATTTTCATACGACTTGAGAACAAAGAAGGAATTTTTGTGATCATTCACTTATTTTTATCGGTCCCCTACGTAGAGCATGTTTAAGCCGGAGCTGACTGCAAGGATAAACTACTTAAGGACTTATTTGGAACAAAAATTGGGGCCACAGCATATGGGGTATCGGGATCGACTCTTATAATCATGAAGCCTACGGTGTTAAGACAATACCAAATTTTAGAAAAAGTTTTCCCAAGTCTTTTACATCCCGTTATAAACCTGTCTTATAGCTTGAATATTCAAGATGCACTATTTTCTTTTCTCACAATTTTTTTGGTAAGGTTAAAGAAATGGGAGAAATACGGATACACTATACAGATGACTCGTCAAACACATGTTATTTTATTGAAAGGAAAAGCAAACAACTAAAACACACAAAACATACTAAAAATAAAGGAAAGCGATAAAAAACGATAAAAATAAAGGAAAGCAATAAAAAGCGATAAAAATAAAGGAAAGCGGTAAAAAGCGATAAAAATCTCCTCCCACACTTAAACCGAACATTGTCCTCAATGTTTCGATATGAGATAGGGTAGGAGTAACCTGGAAGAGAGAGGAAGAGAACTATGGGTGATCACCGATACTGTCACCGTCACCGCCCTGGTCAGGATGCCTGGGTCGACGACGTCTGCTACGAGTACTAAGTCTTTCCTGCAGCTGGCTATAGTGACCTAAGAGAGACCTTTGGGTGGCCGAGATAAGTGCAAAGTGACGCTCATTAGTCTATCGCTGGCGATGCTGCTCATTAGTGATCGCAAGTAAGGACTCAGTGATAGTCCGATGTGCTTGCTCACTACGCTGCTGGGAGGCTACCATAAAACTCACATTATCTGTCAGTTGTTGGTTTATGGTATTCAGAAGGGTGTCATGCCTTTCCTCACGAGCCAGGTGCTTGCGCCACATCTCCTCGGTGATGTAAAAACCGGGAGTGGTACCTACAAAATGGTCAGAGGAAGAAGGTGCAGTGTGTGCAGGTGATGCAGTAGGAATATCATGAACGGGTGACTGGTCGCGCCGGTCATACTCATCATTGGTCCCTTGCTCGTTGTCCATAGGAACATTAGGTGGCAAAGGACCGGTAAAAGGTGGAGCATCAAGATCATACGTCCAGTTCCTTGCATGTCGCACATCTGTACGCTAAGAGCAAGGTAAAACAACACTGGGTATAGTTACACCATGGATCATGAGGTGAAAACCACCTGCTCGCCGCACCTTGCATAATTTCATATCCTTCAAAAATTTGAAGTTAACGGTGCGGTGAGGGAGTGGTTATAAGGTGTCTAACTCAGTGTTGAGATTTAACGCTCTAGCAATGGAAGTAATCAAACCACCGAAAGAGATGGTTCCTCCCTTTTTAAGAATGGCAGACATATGTGCCAACATAAAAGGAACAGAATTGATCCTTCTATTAGTGAGGCAACCCTGTAAAAATAGCAACTCACGAGCATTTACTTTGTTAGAATTCTCCCGACCAAATATAGTACATGCCAAAAGGTATCAAAAAATACGTATGGCCGGGTTATGAATATTAGAAGCTAAAATTCCTTCAAAGGAAGTGACAGCCACATTTGATAATCTATTCCAAAAAGTAAATGCTTCGAGTGCCCATTCAGCATCTAAGGGCGTCTCACAGATGACACCCTCACCGTAAGGCATTCCTAACAATCCTGCTAAGACATCGGTAGTATACTCGTATTCCACATTAAACATTCTAAAGCAAATGGTACCTACCGTGCTAGCAGTGCCAAGGTAAACAATGTAAATTAGGGAACTCAAAAATTCCCTAGTCAGCCTATCATAGGTGGGTGCTTTATTAGCAAAAATATCGTGTAATCCTAAATTATCAAGCATATGGAAAACACTATGGTATGTGCCTAAAGTGTACAAACAATCTTCGTCTACATACCTGGTAGCGAGGATTTCCCGTGATTGCAATTTTTGCAAAATCTTATTTTGTCGCTCTCCGGGTTTTCCTCCATGAAGAATGATGTTGTTGAACTCCATTCTGGCCATTAATGGTGATTGAAGAGAAAAATGGTTATTTATGGAAAGGAAATGAAAAATGGAGTTTTAGTGGGTTTTTGGTGGAGAGATGGTTGAGTGAAGTTTGGAAATGGTAATGGCTTGGAGTTAAAATGAGAAAGTTGAGATTTTTAGTGAACTTTGGTGGAGTTTGGAGGAGGAGAAAAGGGGCTTGGAGAGGTTGAAGAAGGCGAGAATGGTGAAATTAGGGATTCTGTCCCATTAAAGGTTCAGACATCATGGCGCCCGCCATGTCTTCGGAATTGGTTGGGCCGGATTGCTTCTTGGGCCACATCTTTTTGTCTTCATTTTTGCAAAAAAAAAAGGGTGCACATAGGTTTCTATGGTATGCTGTTATTTATTTATTTAAGCTTGACAAAACAAAATAAAACAAAACAAAATAAAATAGTAAAATGAGAATAAATAAAATAAAATAAAATGGACATAAAAATATAATAATAATAATGCATATATATATATATATATATATATATATATATATATATATATATATATATATATATATATATATATATATATATATATGTGTGTGAAGAGTTAATAATAAGTCACGGGTCCAGAGATCCGAGGAAAGAAAAAGCAAGCATAAAGTCAAAAGGAACAATAAAAATAAGCATAAATAATAAATGACGGGAAATAGGAAAATCAAACTGCATCTCTCGGTTGGTGATAGCATCAATGCTCAGGGTATAGTGGAGTCTCCATGACTTCGTATCCTCGAAGCTCTGTGATCTGGTGTCGGAGGTCAGCGATCTCATCATTCAATATATCAGCTTCAGCGACATGTATGGTGATTGATACTTCGACCTGCAAAGCAACGTCAGCGAGCTCCTGGAGAAGATGGGCTACCTCCATACGAAGCTTAACCATTTCAAACTGCATGCTTGAACTCTGGAGATTTGGATTATTGATGCGGACTTTGATTCTGATAGGTGCGATTTTCGGCTCGTCTACTGTCTCGCCTTGGCCTTCTATGGCGTAGGCCCAGTTGGCCTGATCAATAACACAAGTTACCTGAGGGTCCGGTAAAGTGAAGTAGTGAATAGTCTCACCCTCGATTAAGAGCATGTATTGATCCGGTTGGAAAGAAGATCTCCTCATGAGGCCACGGTCCAGACAAAAGTCAATATCCATCAAGGTGTAGCTGCAGTAAGACGTCAGGTGAAATAGTCTTCTATCAAGTCCCAGGGCGGAGGCTATATGAGTCACCGTGCTTCCAACGTGTATAGGGCTCACAGCGGAGCGAGCATTAAGATATAGACTCTCGATCAGGAAAGCTCCACAATCTACTGGGCGTGACTGAGTGGTACAGTACATGAAGAAGGTCTCTTAAGCACTTACGTGCGTATCAGGGTCACTCTTCCCCAGGAAGGTGTGGGCAATGATCATTTGAAAGTATCTGAAAGCAGGATTATGGATCTTGTTAGAGATTTGGATGGAAGGGTCAGGGCTACCTCCACATGTAATGTCACTCCAAAACTTCTCAACGTCTCTGCTCAGGAAATAGCTCATGGGGAGCTCAGATGAAGCATCATAAGCAGTCTGAAATCCAAGCAAGTCACCGAAACGCTTGTGGTTGAAGGTGTATTCTGTCCTAAACAACCTGAAATTAATGTAGCCACCATCACTAGCATGACCAACATAGGGCTCGTAGGTCATCGAGCTTAAGAACTCCAAAGTCAGGTTCCTGTAAGTCACATGCATCGCATCAGTATATTCATCCCATTACAACTGATTGCACAAATGCTTGACACTAGGCTTAATGCCTAATACCTTCATGCAGCTCGAGTCAGGATATCTGGTGGGTAGCATTGGACGCTGGGTCACGAAAGATTACTTGCATTAGTGTCGCAATTTTCCATCCTGAAAAGTTAGGTTAGAAACAGAGGACACCTGAAATCGCAAATATTATAACTGTTAGTATACACATATATATACATACATATATATATATATATATATATATATATATATATATATATATATATATATATATATATATATATATATATATATATATATATATATATATATATATATATATATATATATATATATATATATATAAAACAAATAAAAATATAAACTGAAATAGTAAAAGTAAAGCAAAGGAAAAGAAATCATGGGTTGCCTCCCATGCAACGCTTGTTTAACGTCGTTAGCTTGACGATTCAAACTTTATATGTTAGAGGTAGGAACTGGAGGGTCGATCAGAGTTTGATCAGGGCATTCTGTGGGGATGTCACCTCCTTGATATTGCTTCAGTCTTTGTCCATTTACCACAAACGGATTACAGGAATCGTTCCGGATTTCCACTGCTCCAGATTTTAGGATTTTGGAAACCTTAAAGGGGCTTGTCCATCTCGAACGCAACTTACCTGGAAAAAGTCGTAATCTCGAATTGAAGAGGAGAATATATTAAATTCCTTTTTCACAATCCTTTTGTCATGCCATGCTTTGGTTCTTTCTTTGTATATAACGGTATTCTCGTAAGCGTTCTGACGGAGTTCCTCCAATTTGTGGATATCTAGGATTCGCTTCTTGCCAGATGCTAGGTAATCCAAATTTAGGGTCTTGATGGCCCAATATGCCTTGTGCTTGAGTTCAAAAGGTAAGTGGCATGACTTCCCGTAGACCAACTGGTATGGTGTAGTTCCAATAGGGGTTTTGTAAGCAGTTCTGTAAGCCCACAGTGTTTCTGTTAGCTTTTCAGACCAATCTTTTCTGGATATTGAAACAATTTTCTCCAAGATCTGCTTAATCTCTCTATTAGATACTTCCACTTGACCATTAGCCTGGGGATGATATGGTGTTGTTACTCTGTGTTTTACTCTATATTTCCTTAAGAGTTTATCAAATATCCTGGATATAAAATGTGATCCACCATCACTTATGACAAGTCGTGGTACTCCAAATCTGGGAAAAATATTATTCTTGAACATCTTGATGACTACCCTTGTGTCGTTGATGGGTGCGGCTATAGCTTCTATCCATTTGGACACATAGTCAACGACTACCAAAATGTACTTGTTTCCCAACGAAGATGGAAAAGGTCCCATGAAATCAATACCCCAAACGTCAAATAATTCTACTTCTTGGATGTTCTTCAAAGGCATTTCGTCGCGTCTTGAGATGTTTCTAGCATGCTGGCACCGGTCACATTGGACAATATAAGCATGGATATCACTCCATAATGTTGGACAATAAAGACCAGCTTGAAGGATCTTAGCGTATGTCTTGGATGTGCTTGAATGTCCACCATAGGGCGAAGAGTGACAATGCTCTATGATATTTCTGACTTCTTCTTTCGGGATGCAACGTCGAAAGATGTTATCAGTTCCTCTTTTGAAAAGGAGTGGTTTGTCCCAATAGAAATGTCTTATATCTTTAAAGAACTTCTTCTTCTGTTGATAATTGAGGTCTGGTGGTATGATATCAGCGGCTAGATAGTTCACAAAATCAGCGTACCATGGTACTCTGCTAATTTCTGAAACTGTCCCGAGGTTGTCTCTATCAGGTTCAAGGGGAACGGTATCTAACTTAGCTATCAATCTGTCATAGGTGAGATCATCATTTATAGGTAAATGGTCTGGCTTCAAATGCTCTAATCTGGAAAGATGATCAGCAACTACGTTTTCTGTTCCTTTTTTGACTCTAATATCTAAGTCGAATTCTTGTAGCAAAAGGATCCATCTGAGTAATCTAGGTTTCACATCCTTTTTGCTTAGAAGGTAACGGATAGCTGCATGGTCTGTATAGACTATAATCTTAGATCCTACAAGATAAGACCTAAACTTATCGATTGCGAAAACTACAGCTAGGAGTTCCTTCTCTGTTGTTGTATAATTTAGTTGAGCGGCATCTAGGGTTCTACTAGCATAATATATTACATGTAGTCTCTTATCTTTTCTTTGCCTCCTATAGCAAAATCGCTAGCATCACACATTATTTCGAAGGGTTTAGTCCAATCTGGAGGTTGTAAAATGGGTGCTGAAATTTATGCTTGTTTTAACTGATTAAAGGCTTTGATACATTTTTCATCGAAAATGAATTCAATGTCTTTCATCAGAAGGTCGGTCAGGGGTTTCGTTATTTTAGAGAAACTTTGATGAAGCGTCGGTAGAAACCGGCGTGTCCAAGAAAACTACGGACTTCTCTAACTGTCTTAGGAGGGTTAAGGTTTTCTATAACTTCTATCTTTGCTTTGTCGACCTCAATGCCTTTTTCAGATATTATATGTCCTAACACTATGCCTTCTTTAACCATAAAGTGGCATTTCTCCCAGTTTAACACAAGGTTAACTTCTACGCATCTCTCTAGGATTTTATCAAGGTTAATGAGGCAATTCTCAAAGTCGAACCCACACACCGAGAAATCATCCATGAATACTTCCATAATTCCGTCGAGATAATCTGCGAAGATTGACATCATACAACGTTGGAAAGTAGCTGGCGCATTACAGAGTCCAAATGGCATTCGTCTGTAAGCAAACGTTCCGTAAGGACAAGTAAAGGTTGTCTTCTCTTGATCCTCGGGGTGTATGGTTATTTGGAAAAATCCAGAATATCCATCAAGATAACAAAAGTAAGAGTGTCTGGCAAGACACTCCAGCATTTGATCTATGAATGGAAGAGGGAAATGGTCTTTCCTAGTTGCCATATTGAGCTTCCTATAATCTATGCACATACGCCATCCGCCTTCTATACGTTTAGCTACATGCTCGCCCTTCTCGTTCTGCACGACTGTGATGCCTCCCTTTTTGGGTACCACATGTACAGGACTTACCCATTTATTATTAGAGATTTGATAGATTATACCAGCCTCTAGCAGTTTAAGGACTTCCTTCTTTACCACCTCACTCATTACAGGGTTGATTCGTCTCTGATGTTCTCTGGAAGGTTTTGAATCTTCCTCTAGCAAGATCCTGTGCATACACACGGATGGGCTTATACCTTTTAAATCAGAGATGTTGTACCCTAAAGCAGAGGGGTATCTTCTTAAAACATTCAAGAGTCGATTCGTCTCGTCTTGGTTTAAGGTGGCATTAACTATTACTGGGCGGTTCATTTCTTTATCCAAAAACTCATATCTTAGGTTATTGGGAAATTTCTTAAGTTCTTGAGCTGGTTTTTGAGAATTTGGTGAAAGGTATGGCGTAAGATCCAAACATTCGTTAGTGTGAGGTTTCGTTTCCTCTAGGTCGTCATCCTTTTCATTCGGGTTTGAAAATGGTTCGATCACGGGTTCTTCTCGATCAAATTCCCTTATGCATTCATCTATGATATCGATCGCATAACATGTGTCTCCTAGAATTGGTGCCATCAGGAATTTTGAAAGAATGAACTCGATCTTTTCATCCCCTACTTCGGAAGTTAATTTTCCTCTTTTAACATCTATTATAGCTCCTGCTGTTGATAAGAATGGTCTACCTAAAAGGATAGGGATATCTTCGTCTTCTTTGATATCCATGACCACAAAGTCTGTTGGGATATAAATTTGACCGATCCTAACTGGGATGTCTTCTAAAATGCCTACAGGGTACTTAACGGACCTATCGGCTAATTGGAGGGACATCTTAGTTGGTTGTAATTCTCCTAAGTTTAACCTTTTACACACAGCTAAGGGCATTAAACTTACACCAGCACCTAAGTCTAGGAAAGCTTTGTCGATCACATGACTCCCTAAAATGCAAGGTATAGAAAAACTACCAGGGTCTTTCTCCTTCTTAGCGAGTTTATCCTCGGATAATAAAGTTGCATTCCAAGGGTTTTGGGTCGTCAAGCCTACGCTTGTTGGTTAAGATGTCTTTGAGAAATTTGGCGTAAGACGGAATTTGGGTGATAGCTTCGGTAAAGGGAATCTCTACATGAAGCTTCTCTATTACTTTTATAAATTTTTGGTATTGGTTATTGATTTTGGTTTGTTTAAGTCTTTGCGGATATGGGATTGGTGGTTTGTACGGGGGTGGTGGTTTGTAAGTTTTATCCTTGGATTCACCTTCTTGGTCGGCTTGTTTTTCGGGTACCACCGGTTCCTCTTCTTGGTTGGTAGGTATATTTCCTTTAGAAGTTTTGGACTCGCTCATTGCTGGGTTATGAGGCCCTTCGTAAGCGGTCCCACTTCGTAACGAGATAACGTTAGCTTGCCCTCGAGGGTTTGGTTAAGGTTGTCCAGGGAATTATCCTCAGGTGTAGTTTGTGGGGCTTAGTTTTGTGCTACCTGTGAGATATGGGTTTCAAGCATCTTGTTGTGAGTGATTATCTGATCAACCTTGGTTCCTAATTGTATTATCAGTTTGTTTACGTGAATGTTCTGGTTTAGGAATTCTTTATTTTGCTGAGTCTGGCCCGATATAAAGCTCTCCATGATCTTCTCAAGGTTAGACTTCTGAGGCACATCTTGCATAGGTTGGCTTGGTTTTTGGGCTTGATAACCTTGTGGTCTCTGAGGTGCATAATTTTGGATAGGGTTCTGATTTTTATAGGAAACATTTGGGTGATTCTTCCATCCAGAGTTGTAAGTGTTTGAAAATGGGTTACCTTGGGCGTAATTCACTTGGTCGTGTTCAGGTCGTTCAAAAGGTTACACTCTGCCGATTCGTGTCCTTTAGATCCACAAAGTTCGCACTCTGTGTGGACTACCGCTGCGGTGTTAGTGTTTGTAGACATATGTTTGATCCTAAGGGCTAAAGCGTCCATTTTCGCCTGCATCATGTCCAGAGAGCTTATCTCATGTATTCCACCTTGGGTCTCCTTTTTCTCTATTGATGCTCGTTCAGTTCCCCATTGGTAATGGTTTTGGGCCATATCCTCAATTAGGTCACAAGCTTCAGAGTAAGGTTTGTTCATCAGTGCGCCACCTGCGGCAGCGTCGATGCTCATCTTGGTGTTATAATGGAGTCCATTGTAGAAGGTATGAACGATCATCCATTGTTCTAGGCCATGGTGTGGACAGACTCTTAATAGCTCTTTATATCTCTCCCAAGCTTCAAAAAGCGATTCTCCTTGGTTTTGAGTAAATCTAGTTATTTGGTTTCGAAGAACAACAGTCTTACTAGGGGGAAATATCTAGCAAGGAATACTCTCTTAAGGTCTTCCCAGGTAGTTATTGAATTAGCTGGAAGTGAATCTAACCATGAACGTGCTTTATCCCTGAGGGAGAAAGGAAATAATCTCAAACGGATCGCATCAGGTGAAGCACCGTTGGATTTAAAAGTGTCGGTCAGTTGGATAAAAACTTTTAAATGTTGATTTGGGTTCTCAGTAGCGAGACCCGCGAATTGGTTCTGTTGCACTAATTGCAACAAAGACGGTTTTAGTTCGAAATTGTTGGCAGGAATAAGGGGGTTTACTATACTCGAACTAGGTTCCTCGTCAGAGGGTTGGGCAAATTCCTTAAGAGGTCTCCGGTCGCGATTCTCGGCCATAACTTTCTTAATTCGGATGAGTAAGAGGCGTGTACGAGTGTAATGTTCGGGTTCCGCTAAAGGATCTACTAAATTTCTGGTACTACAGGTTCTTCGCATTTACCGGCTAATAATGCCTTAGTCTAGATGGTGTAACAACAGGGTACGAAATTTGACGAAGTTGGTCCCCGGCAACGGCACCAAGCCTCATTGATCCCAAGCCTAATCTCTATAAATTCTCATCTTCACCATCATTTGAAGACTTCACTTTTCTCTACTCTCTACACTTTTGCATTCATCACCTTCAATTCTATGCAATCTTTCTCTGAATCCTTTCCCTCCCACACTCAAAGCTCAATTTCGCAAAACTCCATTGAAGCTTCAAGAAGAGTGAGCTTAACCTCATCATACTACAATATTTGTGAAGAAGAAGATTCAGAAAACAAGCAAGTCAGAGGAAGATAAAGGCAATACTTCACCTTCTTGTACAAGTGATTTTCCGTCATCATCTTCTCTGATCAACCCTCGTCGGAGCAATTCTCAGCTTCGGAGGTAGGTCCTTTTTTTCATTGCATTTTGGTTGTTATGCTAAACATTACACCATGCTATTACAAACCCCTATCATGAGGAGCTCCGAATCTTGTTCATAGGGGAGTATTTTAGATATAAGTTCTTAGGGATTCTTGAGGATTTGGTTGTTCATAGGGGAGTATTTTAGATATAAGTTCTTAGGGATTCTTGAGGATTTGGTCTCATTATTGGATTTAGAACAGAAATTAGAGGAGTTGGATAGTGGATCCTTGTTCGGGAGGTGGAGACGAAGATGGAGGTGTCCCTGCTTTTCATTTCCGATAGCCACCGTCGCCGGAAGCGATTTCCGGCACGGTGGTCCACGATGGAGCTCCGACACTGACAATCTGAAATGTCATGGAAAAAGGCGTGTACATTCAAATTTTTCTGGTTTTTTCCAAGCACGGCTCCTAATCTTTGGGGCTTATTTTCTGATTGGGCTTGTCACATTCTAAGCCCAATACAATGCAGTTTTTCCTCACACCATTTTTCCTGCTGCACCCCCTGGCTGAAAAGGGATTGTCTGGCATTGGACTTTGGCACCTGAAGCCCATGCATATTAGACTCTGTTTTGCTCTCTTTTCCCTGCACATCCAAATCAAGCCAACACACCCTCTGTTTTGCAAAGGCCCACACTATTTTATTTGTTTTGTTTGTTATTTGGTTTTATTGATTAACTTTGATTGATAGAATTTAGATTAATTAGATCAATTAGGAGTTCAACTAGAATTTTCATGATTAGGATTATAGATTCAATAATCATTAATTTGGAAAAAGACCAGTTTACCCTTAAGGGGTATATTTGGACATTTTACTCATATAATCACATGCTCCTTTAGGATTAGAATTTAACTTAGAATAATAATCCAAAGTCTCAACATTAACATGTTCCCTTAGGAATAGAATTAACATAGATTTTTTGATCGAGACATTGATTAACATGCACATGTTCCCTTAGGATTTTTAACATAGGTTTTTATCAACTTTAATCAACCATAACATGCTCCCTTATGCTAGTTTGATCAATTCTAACCATTAGATTAAGTTTTAACCAAAAATTCCAAATCACTTCAAACCCATGATTAAATTGATCAAAAGCAATTTTTGTTAATTAAATCCTTTGAACTTGTATAATCCCATAGTCTAATTTGATGACCAAAAGACTCGTGGTCACTTAATAAGACTTATTTTTAAATTGTGGAGCTCGAAGCCTCAAGGCAGATTCTCGATCAAGGCATCTTCAGTCATACCAAGCAGCGGATATACAAATGCTTCAAAGGTGGAAACTGCAAAAGCTTGTTAATTCAAAGTTGGAATTGTGTGGCATAAGCCTTAAGCAATAGAGAAGGAGTGAGACTGGAGTATTCCTACCCCCATTCTGAGTATCTTTGGACATGGGACGAATGACCCAGCGCTCATCGTATTCTCTTATATTCATAGACTTTAACACAATTCTAATCATATGATTGGCAAGTCTCCATTCACAAAGCAATGCAATAAGCAAATGCTACATCAATAACTTATCAATCATTAGTCAAGTTGTACAACACGAGCCTTAAGCAATATAGAAGGAGTGGGACTAGAGAATTCCTACCCCCATTCTGAGTATCTTTGGGTATGGGACGAATGACCCAGTGCTAATCGTATTCATCTCTATCCATAGACTTTAGTGCAATTCAAATCGAACGATTGATAAGGTATTCATCAACACAAGACAACAAATATTCTTCTCTCTCCACTTGAAAGTTAGGATGAGAATTATGTGCCATTAGCCTTAAATGGTAAGGAAGGAATGAGACTGGAGCTTTCCTACACTAATTCTGGATGTCTTTGGGTGCGAGACGTTTGACTCGTTGCTTATCGTATCCACCTTTACTCATAGACTTTAGTGTGATTCTTATCAAACAAATATCAAGTATGTTCACTCTCCATTCTAATCATTTCAATCAATCATCTCTTCTTTTTCCTCCTCAATCATCTTGCTTTCAGCCCTAGTGGGCTGAATTATGAAAGCTCTGATTTCCTCATTGCACAATGAGGGTACGTGGGCAGGAGAACCCAGTTTCTTTGCGAGCTACCTTATCTATCAATCTACCCTATTTATTTTTAATCAATCATTCTTCATTCATTCAATCAATACCATCTTTTTGAGATCGAATGCTACTTTTCCTTGGTTTCCATGTTCATCCTTTTAGGATGCATAATGAATAGTCCACCTTGTGAACCAAGAGCTGTTTGGACTGTCCCCAAACATTTAATTCGCTTTGTTTCTGGTTATGATAGGAGTGGATATGCCTAGTTTCCTCCACATCATAATCAATACCTCTTTCGCTCTTCGGTTCAAAGTTTATTCCTTCATGGATCCAAGATATTCTTCTTCTTTGATCTCTAACTGTTTGTACCCCAGCAAGTGATACATTCTTCCTTGCACCCAACAATACTTTATTGTGGGTCTCATATCCATTCTTTTAGGACGCCTAATGAACATCCCGCCTTGTGAACCAAGAGTTGTTTGTGCTATGCAATCAAACACTTAATTCAATCTTTTTTTGGTCATTCCACTAGTGTTGTAGGCCCTCACTTGTTGGTTAACACCAGTTTTGCTCTTGGGTTCGAAGCCAGTTATTTTGTGAGTTCCCTTAATACCATTATGTTGGTGCAAGTTATAATTTTCATCACTCTCAATATCTTTCTTTGTTCTTGTAGTTTCGAACTACAATTGCTTTGACTTTCTCATTGCACAATGAGAATACATAAGCACGAGGATGTGAATCCTTGGCGAGCATATTTCTAATTATTCCTCCTTCCGCCTTAGGGCACCATTCATATCTTTCATGATTCATTACCTAACGTCGATCATAAATCGTTCACCCAGTGACATATTATTCCTTTGACATCGAAATACACTTTCTTTGGAGTCGATATACATCCTTTTAGGACGCCTAATGATCAGTCAGTTTTTGTACCTAGAGTTGTTTGGCTTATTGCCAGACATTTAATTCCTTCTTTTTAGCCAATATGCTTGTTTTCCTCTATGGTACAAATCTCATTTCTCCTATGGATTCCAATATACCTTGACTCTCAGTTTCAAACTATACCTCTTCAGTCACTTATCACCAGATATTCATTTCGGTGACTTCGGTCACCTTATTTCGTTCATCTCCATATTACATTCATTATGCTACCTTCATTCACTTCATGTGATATCCCCTATTCTTTAAGCCAAATATAGTATACCTTTATGCTCCATCTTGTATCTCTTTATGAACCAAGAGTTGTTTGTACTATGTAATCAAACACTTAATTCACTCTTTTTTCGGTTATTCCAATACAGTGTTGTAGGCCCTCACTTATTGGTTCATACCAGTTTTACTCCTGGGTTAACATTTTCACCCCTTGTTGGAGTTAAAATTATAATATCCTTTGGTTCAGACCATACCTTTATCACAACTTCTTTTCACCTCCCACCACTAGTTCTTTGAACTACGGAGCTCTGAATTTCTCATTGCACTATGAGGATACGTAGGCATGAGGGCCCTAATCCTCATCAAGCACTTTATCTATTTCTTTTCATTTTCCCCATTCTTTTACGAGTAATCTTTAGATATCACACCCATTTGAGCGAGAATGATCAAAACGGTTCCCATGGAGTATCATGGATTTTTGGGGTTCTAATACCTTCCCCTTGCATAACCGACTTCCTTACCCATCATATCTATTTCCCCCGGGTTTTATCGATGTTTTCCCTTCCCTTTGGGGATAAATAAAGTTCGATGGCGAACCTGTTGTATGTTCGAGCGTGCGATACGTTCAAGTATATTTCCGCTAGCACCAACAACGATAGCAAGTAAAATTCGAACAAATTTAAGCATTGCAACTGGTGAAAAGGTTTCATCGTAGTCAACCCCATGAATTTGTTTATATCCTTTTGCAACCAGTCTTGCCTTATAGGTATGTGTCTTACCATCCATGTCAGTCTTCCTTTTGAAGATCCACTTGCATCCTATAGGGTTAACTCCTACAGGAGGCTCTGCCAAGGTCCAAACCTGGTTTATGTACATGGAATCCATTTCAGATTTTATGGCTTCTAGCCATTTCTCATACTCGGGACCAGTTATGGCCTCTTGGTAGGTCACAAACTCATCTTGATCCATGAGTAATACATCACCTTGATCAGTTATGAGATATCCATATATCTCAGGTATGTGACGCATCCTGCTTGACCTATGATGGTCTTGTTCTACTTGAGCAGTTTGCTCTTCCACAACTACTTGTGTTTCCTGCTCTAATTCCTCCATAGGTGTATCAATGCTTAGTGATTATTGAATTTCTTCAAGCTCTACTTTCCTCCCACTGATTCCTTTGGAAATAAAATCCTTTTCTAGGAAAACTCCAGTTCGAGCAACAAACATTTTGCCCTCAGAAGGATTGTAGAAGTATACCCTCTTGTTTCTTTAGGATATCCCGCAAATAAGCATTTGTCAGACTTGGGCTCAAGCTTAGTTAAAATTTGTTGTGTCACATAAACTTCTCAACCCCAAATCTTCATGTAAGACATATGTGATTTCTTACCACTCCATATCGCATATGGTGTCTTCTCAACCTTTTTGGATGAAACATGGTTAAGTGTGTAAGCTGTTGTCAATAGTGCATGTCCCTAAAAGGAGTTTGGAAGATCGGCGTGACTCATCATGGATCGGACCATGTCTAATAAGGTTTAATTTCTTCTCTCAGATACACCATTCCATTGGGGTGTTCCAGGAGGAGTAAGTTTGGATAGGATCCCACACTCTTTCAGATGGTCATCAAACTCTAGGCTTAAACACTCATCACCTCGATCTGATCGAAGAGTTTTAATATTCTTACCTATTTGGTTTTGTACTTCATTCGTGAATTCCTTGAACTTTTCAAAGGACTCTGATTTTTGTTTCATTAAATACACATAACCATATCTATTGAAATCATCAGTAAATATGATGAAGTACTGAAAACCTCCTCTGACTGGTATGTTCAATGGTCCACATACATCAATATGTATGAGGGCCAAAAGATCATTAGCTCTTTCACCTTTTCCTGTGAATGGAGACTTTATTATATTTCCAATTAAACAAGATCTGCATGTCTCATATGATTCATAATCAAAAGAGTCCAAGAGTCCATCTTTATGGAGTTTGGAAATGCGTTTCTCATTTATGTGGCCTAATCGACAATGTCAAAGGTAAGTTGGATTTAACTCATTAGGTTCCATCCTTTTAGTATTAATGTTATAAATAGGCATTTCAAGATCAATGACATATAGTCCATTGTTCATTTATAGCATAGAACATATCATTCAAATAAATGGAGCAATAATTGTTCTTTATTATAAATGAAAAACCAAACTTGTCTAAACAAGAAACGTAAACAATATTCCTGTTAATTGCAGGTATATAATAACAATTCTCTAACTGAATTATTAAACACTAGGTAAAATTAATACATAAGTTCCTACGTCTAAAGCAACAACCTTTGCTCCATTGCCAACTCGTAGGTCAACTTCACCTTTTGCCAAATCTCTACTTCTTTTTAGCCCATGTACATTGGTACAAATGTGAGAGACGCATCCAGTATCTAATACCCATGATGCAGAAGTAGATAAATTAATTTCAATAACAAAAATACCTGAAATTGAAGTCTCTACTCCATTCTTCTCATCTTCCAGGTACTTTGGGCAATTTCTCTTCCAGTGTCCGGTCTTACCGCAATGGAAGCAGGTGCCTTCCTTTGTTATGCCTCCACTAGGCTTCAAAGTAGGAGCAGTGGGTTTGGGTTTGGCAACTTCCTTGCCTTTCCCTTTATCACCCTGCTTGGTGGGTCTTTTGTTTTGTCTCTTTCCATTTTCGATCATCAGAATGGACTTTCCTTTTGACTTCAGATTCTGCTCAGCAGTTCTTAACATGGCTAGCAGTTCAGGAAGAAATTTATCCATATCATTCATATTGAAATTAAGGACAAATTGACTGAATCTATCTGGAAACGATTGCAAGATCAAATAAGTCGCAAGTTCCTTTCTGAGGGGAAAACCCAACCTCTCAAGGTTCTCCACATACTCAATCATCTTGAGCACATGGGGACCTACAAGGGCTTCCTCAGCTAACTTGCCTTGAAAAAGGGCTTTTGAAACTTCAAACCTTTCATGCCTTGCCTGCTCTTGATAGAACATCTTCAGGTGTTTGATCATATCTAACGCTGCCATGTTCTCATGTTGCTTTTGCAACTCTGAGTTCATGGTAGCTAGCATGAGGAAAGCAGTTTCATTGGCATCATCGACATGCTTCTTATAAGCATCTCTTTCTGCCTTAGGTGCAGAACTAGGAGGTTCCTCTTCAGGAACAGGTTACTCCAAGACATATAGCTTTCTATCATGTTTGAGGACAATCCTCAGATTTCAGTGCCAATCCAGAAAATTTGTCCTAGACAATTTTTCCTTATCAAGGATTGATCGCAAAATGTTGTTAGAGGTGTTTGTTGTCATGGTAATCTACATGAAAATAATGAAAATCTAAGTATCAATAACATATTTAATTAGGCCTTTAATTAAATATGCTCCCACTATTTTACTCAAAATAAATGACCCTCACTATTTGATTCGGAAAATCCCGTTGGAAGATTTTCTAGTGGGTCTAGATCCACATTTCACTTTGTTTTAAGTCCGCGTAGGCGGATTACATAAAACTAGGTTATTTAGGTAAGAACTCCTTCCAATTGTATCTAATACAACTCTCGAATATTTTAGTTGGGTGAATAACTCCTTATTGCAATTCATCACATGGATCATTTCCAACTCTTTCTTCTAAACATATATAATCTTATTATAATTTGTTTAGTTAATTTTGACCCATTGTTTTAGCAATTGGATATTACAATTATCCTATCGCACCTTACTAATATAGAATATGCACCTCGCGTAGGCGAAACCTACATTATTCGATACTAGTCTTGATGAGTATTAAAACATGGAAAACATAAACTTAATATTTAATTTAGAGAATTTGCAATTATTCTGATCTCACCAGCTTATTTATCATATAAATCCTCTCTCACATGCATCAACATACATACAAAATGAAACAGTTATGGCCCCTAGCGCAATTGTTCTCCTAAGTCAATGAGAGAACCTAAGCTAACCTAATAATGATCTAAGCTTCTCCAAGCAAGATCTTCAAGGTTGTCCTCCTTTGATATTGTATTTTTCTCTTTCTTCATAACATTAAATTACATAAAAGAAACTTGTTTTACATACGAGGGAGTGAGATCAGAAAAGAAGTTACATTAAGAGATTAAAAGAGAGGCACGACACGCAGGTCGTATTTTAAAATCCCAAAACAAAATAAAGGAAAACTAAGGCCATAATCGATCACCACAAGAAAATAATAATAAAAAAATTATTATTATTAATTAAAATTATATTAATTAAATAAACCAAATTAAATTTCGGCGACCGATCACACTACGCAGAGTTAGCACAACTCTTGCACAATCACAATCCTAATCCCACAACTCTTTGACAACACAACCCTTGTACCGTCATGAACCCTAATTCACCAATTTCATACCTTCAAACATATCTCGATTGTTAATTCAGTATGATTGATTAACACGTCATTGATTCACCATACTTTCATCGGATTCCGAAGAAAATGATCATTGATCGCTCAAAGGAATACAACCATTAAGTGTTTGAATGAACAAAAGAGAAACAATATATCATATATACCGTATTTTGCATCAGAATTACTTATATCATATATATAACTTGATCGATCTCAATTGTGTAACCTATGGACGATCGATGTATCGTTTGTTCACCATACTAACGTCAGATTCCGAAGCATAGTTAACATCAATCATCCAAGTCGTACACATATGATGCCAAATTTAATTACTCGATTATTCTTTGATTCATTCTGTATTTTAATCGTATTAATACAGAAAATACAAAAAATAATCAACTATCAGATGCATGGTTTCGTAAGTGGCCCTGATACCACTGAAGGAGAATAGTGATCCAAAACGCAGCGGAAATTAAATTTTTCTCCTTTAGTGATTCTTACGAATGGGCATGATCAGTGATAGAATCATTACCTCTTGTGGCGATGGAAACCATTGATGCAGATCGAAGGAGTGATCACGAACGTTGAATGGTGACGACGCCTCTACTCAGTCCACACGAATAGAATCCTTCAGTCTCAGTGTTAGCTACTACGAATGAAGGCTTTGAATGAGAGAGAAACGATTTTTTTAGCTAATTAGATGCTTCTGCACAAGGGTTCTATTTATAGAACCACTTGTGTGGACTGCAAGCTAAAAAGTTCACTTAAGTGTATGTGGCTCATATCTTATGATATACCAAAATCACTTAAGCGCGTGGTACCTTACCATATTTCGTCTTCTACTTAAGTGCAACATACCTTACGATGTTCTACAACTCACTTAAGTGCACCGTACCTTACGGTGTTCCTTATTTACTCTATCTCTCATCAATTCGTCCTTTTGTGTGTGACCCTGTAGGTTCTCACGACATTGGTAATTATATTAAGTCACGTAATTAACATAATAAATAGTGAGCGGTATCTAGCAACACATCACTGCTACCCAAGACACGAAAATGTCATGTGATTTGACAAATCCTTTTGTGATAATACTTATGTGTACAATTACCCTTTTTCCCTTATGTCTATATTGAACACAAGGCATAAACTGTGTCATCCTTGTCCAGTTCAATATTGGGCCCTTAGACATTTATGTTGTTACGCAGGATGGACAAATTCCATCTAGGTCACTCATGTCCCTCAGCATGCTTCGTGGAGTACCCATCAACTGTCTTTATGGTCATCCAGTTACGGACAATGTTTGATCAACAATAAGGCACTCGACTCTACATCTAGGGTCCATAGTGGTTTCAGGTCGAAGGGTGGTATACACCACTATCACCATGAGAATAACTTATGACACTTTGCATAACATTCTATATAGTATTCTCATAGCGAGTCAATCCAGTATAAATATTACTCTTAAAATTCATACCTGTGTTTAAGACTTGATAACTCCTTATCCATGATCCATGAGATGTGATCATCAGTCTATATACATAATAGTCTTAATGCTTTAATGCTATCCCACTTTACAACAAAGCTCGACTACATATACTTTAAGAATAATGCCCTTATGTTTAATGAGATCTCATGATTAAGTCATACTTGATACATTAAATGGACTAGCTATTCTAGGGACTTTATTAAATAAACATAATAAAGAAAAAGCCTTTTATTATTAATAAATAATTCGATACAAGTACCAAAAATATTGGCCTCTAGGGCTTACACAAACACTTACCTAGATAGATCTTTTGGCCCCCTGAGAGTTTATTACCCAGTAACTGGTAATATTCCTCTTGATGATGAGTACTCTTCCTGTGTTAATTTACCCAGTAATTGGTAAAAGGTAATTTACTTCTTTGATTTTCTCTAGTGGATTCGTTTTTCGTTTCCCCGATAAGTTTATCCTTGATATTGTTCATCCTAACCGATGACGGATATTCTTATTGTTTGGTATTCTACACAGTAAAAAGGTAGTTATAATTCCTATATTCCCCTAGAATAGTTCATCCTTGACATGTTCACTTTAACCAGTGACAATTTTTCTCTTTGTTCGGTCTTCTATCCAGTAACCGGTAGTTGTAATTCCTATTTGTGGTATTATGCCCAGTAGGTGGTATATATAAATCCTATTCTCCCCTCAGAGTTTATCCTTGATATGTTCACTTTAATCAGTGACATATTTTGTCTTTGTTTGGTCTTTTATCCCCACAGATAGTTGTAAACCCTTTTTCTTCCGGTAGTTTATCCTTGATATGTTCATCTTAACCGGTGACGAATATTTTTCCTTGCGAGTTTATCCTTGATATGTTCACTTTAACTAGTGATGGATACTCTCTCTTCGGTCTTCTACCCAGTAACCGGTAGTTGTAATTCCTATTTGCGATATTCTACCCAGTGAATGGTAGATATAAATCATATTATCCCCTCGGAGTTTATCCTTGATATGTTCACTTTAACCAGTAATGGATTTTATCTTTGTTTGATCTTCTATCCCCACGGATAGTTGTAAACCCTTTTTTTCCCGGCAACTTATCCTTGATATGTTCATCTTAACCGATAACGAATATTCTTCCTTGCGAGTTTATCCTTGATATGTTCACTTTAACCAGTGATGGATACTCTCTCTTCGGTCTTCTGCCCAATAACAGGTAGTTGTAAATCCCATTTGACATATTTTCCAGTAGGTCATTCTCACCCAGTAATCGGTAATGAATATGCCTCATTTTCCTCAGCGAGTCATCCTTAATATGTTTACCCTAACCCGTAACGGATGTCCCTCTGTCTGAGTGTATTAGTCTTCTTACCCAGTAACCGGTGGTAGATAATATATCTCTTTTACTCCTGATTTGAAGTTTTTCTTCCACAGTTCAGTTTGAGTGCGTATTTCCCCAGTGAAGTCGCCAGTCCCCTTTTGCGTTGGAGTATTTCATTTTTTCTCTGATTTATGCATTTCCCCAACAGGTGTTTCTTGTTGTATTGGTGTTATCCCAATACATGAAGCTTTCCTTTCTCCCCAACTAAGTCTTTCCATTGATTTATTTTTAGGGAAGACCTCTCGTGTCTTCAGTAGTTCTCAAGTCGTAGCCTGGCCTACGCATATCTTTTATCCCTAGAGTCTCTGTCTCCCCTGTATTTTTTCCTTATGGAATGCGTTGTGCTCCTGTGGACTTTCAGTCTCTCCGGATTCTTTTCCTTTGTGGCAATATACTCCCCACAAAGATTATTTTTGCATTCATAACATATGTATCATGAGGTCTCTTAGGGACCAAAATTTGTTTTTAGATGTTGTTATTTAAGTCCATTCTGCTGAGTTGATACAAATATTTTAACCTTCACATCCTCGGCTAGAACGTCCTTAAGTAGGGGCAGCTGTAAGACCCTAATTTTGACCCTAAGATCCCTCATGGTATCTCATCATTTGCATTGGCTTTGGGATCATACCTTGACATCCTCCTTACCCCCCATTCATTGGACTTGTATTGGGAGAGATCACCAAGCACATTTTATTGTATCACACTTTGTTTTTCTTTGTTTGCTAACCAAAATACCAAAAATATGTTTATGTATGTCTTTGTTTCTTTTGTAGGTGTGTGTGTGTGTGTCCATCTGTGCCTCTACCAAGTTCACAACTAGGATTTGAGACCCTAAGTGAAAGGGATCAATCCAACAATGGTTCACATTGGTTCTAAACATCATATATGGATCCCCATGTCCTTAATTTTCCAATTTGATCAAGAATTCATCAAGAGTTTGAAGCTTGTTGACCTTGGAAGCCCTAATTCATCTGAGTATCTTGTGTGACTCCCTCATCAAGTTTCTTCAAAATTTGGTCATAGATATAAAGGGATACTTAATTTTAAATCATCCCAAACATATATTATCCTCCATGAGTCCCAAAGATCAAATAAACTTCAAGTTTGCAAGTTGGGTCAAAGAAGTTGACAAGAGAAAGTCAACTGGTCAAAACTAGGGTTCCCTAGACCTTATCTCCTACAATTTTTGTAATATGAAAATGATTCCAAGATAAACGTTACTCTTTATGACATTACAAATAACTCTTATGTTGGCATCAAAAGCTAATTTTTCTTGGAAAGTCATTTTTTATGGTGAAAGATTATAGGTCATTTTGTCTGAGCCCTAGTTATAAGGTCAACTTCCAAGGACCATAACTTGTCCAATTTTTATGATATGAAGGTCATCCAAGTTTCATGATTAATTTTAAGATATCTTATCCAACTTTTATTCTTTTATAAATGTCAAATTCTACTTGAAAAGGAATATTCCAAAAGGAAACATTATAGGTCATTTTGGGTCATTACCATTGAACAAGCATTTTTCCTCAACTTCTAAAATACATAACTCACTCATTCCAAATCCAAATGATGTCAAATTTATGACCAAATTGAATAGGAATGAAATAGCGACAACTTTGATGAAGGAACCATTTTTATTTGAAGCTCATAGCAAACATTATTCAATATGGAAGAAATGGTCATCTGACTTGGGACTTAGAAAATTTTCAATCATGTTGGATTTCTCAAACTTTCACCTCAAAATTCATTATGATCAAAGCTCCAAATGAAAAAGTGTTCAACACAAAAGTTGTTCCCCTTGATGTCGCCTCTCCAAAATATCCAAGATCGCCTTATTTGGACAAGAATTGAAGGACTTGTGCATGGGTTCTTTACAAGGCTTCATTTGGTAAGATCAATGTTCAATTTTCATTTCTATAATGCATGATCACATGATATCATTTCAGGTTGATTTACACGTAATATTGGACTATTTGGCATCACTCAATGGGCCTTGTACACGCCATGCAACCATGCAACCATGCAACCAAGGTTGCTATTTTTGACTATTTTTTTAAAAGGTGTGGAAATAAATTCACGAGCTTATAAATAGAAGTGCATTGCTTCAGAACTTCACACACATACACACACACAGCCCAAGCCTTACCAAACCATTTATGAACCTACTCCATAGAATTCCTTGAAGGTTTCTTTGAAATCGAGTTTGAATTTCACCTTCTATTTTGAGATTCAAACTCCAAGGATTCATTGCCTTTTTCATCTCAATTGGTCACTGCAAGCAAGAGGAGGAAGAACCAAGTGGATTCAGATCAAGATCAAGCTCAATTGAAGCTACCCGAAGGTGAATTTTCTCTAACTTGTCTTCTTCGATTCTTCCTCATTTCTCAACTATTTTGATTGATTGTTGGTTGTCTGAAGACCTACCAATATAGGAAACAAGATTGAGTTACTTTGAGGCCAAATCAAAGCAACCCAGATCATGCTCCTCAAATTTCAAATCCGTGTATCTTTCAATATACTTGGAATTGGAAGAAATTGAGGCCAAATTCGAGCTCATGAGCATTTTTTCTTTAAAATGATGTACTCACTTTTTATTTTAGTGGTGGTTGATGGTGGACCAGTCCGGTGAGATCCACGGAGAAGACAATCGGGGCTAGGGCTCCAGTGATGTGTTGGCAAGGTTCCTACCCTTTGGTATTATGTCCATGTTTTAATCTCAACCCTCATTTCTGATTACCATTGGTGTGCACGCGTTGACTCAGGTGTTTGGTGCACTCTAGCGCGTGACCATCAGATCCGCCACCTCAATTAATGAGGGAGATCTGATGGGCCTTGTTTTTTTGAATTTTTATTTTAGTTCTGATTTTTCATTTAATCCCTTTATTTTGTTTAATTCATTTTTAATCCAAAAAATATGGGACTTTCACCAAAAATCTTTAAATATTTTTCTCTTTCATATTTTAAATTAAAATTATTTTTTGGATTAATTTTGATATTTTTCATGAATTAAATGCTTTTGGACTTATTTTTAATTGTTTTAAAATACTTATGACTTTCCAAAAATCATGAAATTTTTTATCTAAGATTCTTTGACCTTGTTTGACCTAAGATAAATCCCTTGGCCATTTATTTGGTGTTTTGAAGGGATTTGAGGTTTTGTTCAAATTAAAATGCATTTTAATTCATTTTTAAATTGATTTTTAATTGAATAAATGCTTAAAAATTATGTTGAACCATTTTTATGATCTTTTGATGATTGACTTTCTGTTTGGCCTTGATCATGGTTGATTTGACTTTTGTTTGACCAATATTATTGGATTTAGGGGATTGATGAAATGTACATTTCATCTCCCAAAATAAACGAATAATATTGATCAGACGAAATTCCTACTGTGATCAATTTGGATTATATTTCCCTTCCTTCTTCATCTTCATCTCTATTCTTCCCCAATCCATCATTGATCAATGAAATCTCTTCATGTCTAATGACTAGTTGATTCATTAATGACTTTGTGTAAGATGAATCAACATGAGCCAGACTAAGATAGGTCATTCACCCTATTTCTTTTAGTGTGTGGTATATTTTAGGAGTTTGGTTATTTGTACCAAATATCTAACATGTATTAACACCTATATTTTTATTGCCCGACCTCAGATAGTTATAACTTCTACATAAGTCCAATTATGATTGCTTAACATAGAGCTAAATTTGATCAAGAAGACATATCATTCTACTAAGTGAGATTGTAAGTCTGTCATTCTTCATGGCATTATGTGAGGACTTGACCTTTTTTCCTTTCATGAGAGCTAGTGGCATACTTGTTGAATCATCCAAGTTGGAGCCTTTCTCATGGATGATGTCTTGGTTCAAGGATTCATATTTGTGAATGAATGGTTGGGTGTTCTTCAAAGAATGACTTAACAATTAAAACTCTTCACTAACATTTGACTAACTTTTATTCATTTTACTTTTACTTTCAAGTTATTTACTTTATGCAATTTAAATTTCAGTCATTTATCATTCATCTGCCATTTACATTTCATGTCACTTGTTTATGCTTCAGTCCTTTTCACTTTGCTCACTTGAGTCATATCATGTGATTGTATATATTTCCTGCTTTGTTTTGATTTTGTTTATGGCCTTAGGACCTTAAAACACCTAATAACAACAAAAACCCTAAAAAATATCCTGGTGGATTGTTAGACTTGATCTGAACTTTTGGACTTAGGATATGCAACTTCCCTATGCTTTAAGGACTTGGCCAATGCCATTATCTGAGACCGAGTTATCCCTTCCTGTAGGTTTCATATGACACAAGAAATATTGAGTGGACTTTGACTCATCTGTCACTTTGACTTTGTGCTTACCTGTTATACTGTTATTATTGTTGATGTCTGATGATTGTTCTGAGTTGATTAATGAATATTTCATCTGATGGATTAGAAGAAGTTAAAGACTGCTAGTTATTGGAGTTGCTTGCTTGGATATCTTTATTTGATGCCATGGCCTTCATAGAATTGCTTGGATATTGTTTATGCTTGTGGCCTGCTAAAGTCCAAAGGAAAATGGGTTTCTATATGAGATTCTTGTCTGTTGGATTGCATCCCATTGGTCAGATCTTTTCAACCCTTAACTTTTAATTTTTGTCTAGGATAATCTTTTCATCTCCTCCCACTTCTTAAATTTCAAAAAAATCTCCCCTTCTTTTCAAAAACTTTCTTTGCTTGTGTTTTCTAACTTAGACATATTTTAATGATTAGAAAGTTTGGTCCTATGCCGATGAACTTTAAAATCTTTTTTTAATCAAATTTGTAAATGAACTTAACCAGATTGACTTTAATTTCAAAAAGACAAAAAGAACTAACAACCCCATTCAAAACTTTGACCTTTTGTGCATTCTTATTAAACTTTTGATTAAAATCAATGCACCAACTTTTTTTGAAATTTTTACCATGAACTACGAGATTTTGATCCCTCATTTTTATGTCGGTACGTAGGCACAAGACCGAAGGTCTTGTCAAACACAAAAATATAATTAATGAATTCTTTTCTCATCCCTCACTCTATATTTTATCAAACATCATTTAGACCAAATCACTTACACACAAAAAGGGCTCCCTAGGAGTACCTAGGATACTTTGGGTGCTAACACATTCCCTCTGTGTAACCAACCCCCTTACCTGTAATCTCTGACATTTTATTAGTTTTGATTTGAAAACTTCTTATCTTTGGGTTTTGTTCGTACTTTTGCCCTTTTCCTTTGGAAATAATAAAAGCGTGATGGCGACTCTGGTGTTATTGACGTGAAGTTTATCCATAGCTTGATGGTCATGAATTTACCGCTACACACACATGTGTTTTCAAACATGTATTAACTGTATTTCTTACCATCCTTACCGAATTCCCAACTTTTTAAACCTTGTTTTACTCCAAACTTTAAGCAATTCCTACCAAGTCTTCAATTTGATTGACTTTTGGTCTCAATATGCACAAAATATACTAAAAATCCAGGTTTGCATAAAATATACTAAAAATCATCTAAATCTATACCTATATAAGCAAAATAACCTAGAAATACGAAGTTAAACAAGGATTAGGTTACATGTAATCATCAAGTTCTTGTTACTCTTTAAGGCGCAAGTAACTTTGTGATAAGTAACTTAAGTGTAAAGCCATTTGGCCCAATAAACTTCGAAGAACTAAGGATAATGCATTGGTTGAGGATGATTTAAAAAAGAGTTTCCGAAGGGAGGATGTTTCTTCAATTAATGTCAGGATCTCCCCTTATAGTAATGCATCCATTGTGTCAAAGTCCTATTAGACGTAGGAATGACTTCTTTTTAGAGAGTCATAAATACTAAAATATCTATCTAGCTTGGCTTTAGATAGTCTTCAAGGAACATGGCATAATTGCTGACAAATAAAGTGGAATGACCCATGGTGAAATGGTTTTGGATGGGGACCAAAAGGTCTGAGTGACAAAGTGTTTCTCATATAGATGTGCGTCAACCAAAATAGTGGGCAAAATTGAGGAGGAAGTCCAAGGAATCATTACCACGATAATTGTGGTCAACATTTTGGAAATCAAATGAAGACATAAGAGAAGATATTTTCTCTCTCAAGTCTACTAAGGTCTATCATGGTTGTCAAGATTCTAGGCTTAGTCAACAATAGGACCGATTGTTAAGGAGTGCAAGATGGGCTAATGAACATGATCCAAAATTTTGTCAAGATTAAACTAACTAAATCAAACCTCTATACACATTTGTCAAAAATCAACAATGACTAAATAAGGCCTCTAAAAGTTTAAGACAATCTTAGTCAAATCACAATAGAATTGGATAATTAGGTTTAATGACCATATTCCATGTTTATAACACCATTAACTAAATGAATTGAAATTGTGAAACTAAGAGATGAGAAAATTACACACACATAAATAAAATCTTTAGAACACATCAAAAAGAAAAAGAAAACAAGTTGAATGTCGATCACCACACATTCTAAAATAGAGAAACACACTAATTTCATAATATCTAAATGAGACAACATTTTTTAATTAAATTAGTCTCTTTTTTTTTCTTTTCAAATAACCTTTTAATTGAGATTTCACTCTTTAAAATAAAAAGTTTGACACATTAGTGTGTCTTTCTACCGGCTATTATTATTAATGAGGTAAAGTAGTTCATTTCACTTTAAAAAGTTAGGGTTTTAATTTCCATTTGCCCGCACGACACCGTATCAAGTAGAGGTTTTCTGTTTAGTTTCTCCGAATCATCATCACTGATCAGTTCACCTCTGGAAGAAGAAGGAGCCATACAATTCAAACAGCGATGCCTCGGTACTCTTTCTTCTCCTTCTCAATTTCATCTTAATTCAATCCACGCTATTACTCATTAATCATTCACTCATTCGTTTGTTCCAATTCGCAGGTACTATTGTGACTATTGCGATACCTATTTGACCCACGATTCTGTAAGTTTCACAAAATACCCATTTAGATATCAACAAAATCTCATTTTTTCGCTGATTCCCAAATCTATTGTTTTTGTTATTCTTTTGTTTTTGTGATTATTTAGTTCATTCTGGTACCTGATTTGTCATTGTGTTTAGGGTTAAGTTTATCTTCTTTATATTTAATTTCAATAACATGGTTTAGGTTTAAATTTTAATTTCATGAATATTTTCATGTTTCTGACATAATTGTTTTATTTGTTTGTTTCAGCCATCTGTGAGAAAGCAGCATAATTCAGGTTACAAACACAAGGTACTATGAAATTTGAAATACTTTTAAGTTCTTTTTGCTTTTTTTTTCACACATGTTAAAGAAAAGTAGCCAGTGTTTTAATGTGTATGGATGTGTCAAACTCTGAGTTCTCATCTCCTATATGTTTATGTTTGGTTTCACGTTTGGAGCACTAAGAATTGATTCTGGGTGTGTAGAATTGATTTTGACATGTTTGGTTGCTCGTAGAATTGATTATGCTTTTTATAATTGATTCTACTTGAAGATAGGATTTGTAGCTTTTGAGTCTAAACGTGATTTTTACACTGAAATTTACCATTCAATCACTTTTGTAGAAATTTATCCAAACATAAATCATTTTGCCTTCAACTCTTTTAGCACAAATCAATTTTATAAATCAATTCACTCTAAATCAATTATCTTTACCGTAGAACCAAACACACACTAAGACAAATTAGGAGTATTCATTTTTATTTTTCAAAGGGAGCTTATATTTGGAGACTGAGGTTGTATTCACGTTTCATAAGATAAGTGCTCTATATTGTATTTGTGATGTTTATGCCTTTCTTTTAATTGTTTCAGGCAAATGTGAGGTCCTACTACCTGCAATTTGAAGAGCAACAAACACAAAGTTTAATTGATCAAAGGATTAAGGAACATCTTGGGCAAGCTGCGGCGTTTCAGCAAGTTGGTGTAGCTTTTAACCCCATGATGGCTCAAAGGCCTTCTATGCCCATCTTGCCACCACCAAGATTTCCAATTCCTGGAAGTGCACCAGGCCTTGGTGGTCAACCACTATTCCCAGGGATGAGACCTCTTATGCCGAGGCCAGGTCCCATGGCACCAGGTGGATATCATCTCTACCACTCTTCTGTAGTTTTCATTGAGTCATTAGTTTTCTGCATTTGACATGCAGTTATAGTTTATTCTTTTATTCTGTTTACCTCGAATGTGATTTTAAGCATGTTGGCGGTTCATTGTAAATTACTTAATTGGCTTCCTTTTTCTTGAGAATTACCAATTTCAATCCAACCATGTTAAGTAACCGTTTGGCTTTTCTCATTTTTTTAATTTTTAAATCTATGGTTCTACAAAATTAAAATCCTAAGAAAAATTGTGCTTGTATTCATGTGGTGTAACTGGCTTTTATTGGAACTTACAGGATATTATCCTGCACCTGGCATGCCACCAACTTTACCTCCACCAGGAGCACCCTCTGTACCTGGTCAAGCAAATACCCTACCCAGGCCCCCGACACTAGCTCCCCCGCCGATGGTTCCTGGAACCAATTCATCAGCGCCAGCCTCCAATGGTGCTCCTCCTATGGTTTCATCAGCAATGTATCCAACCAATTCATCAGCACCATCAACCGGAGGCTATGAAAGTTACAATGCTAATGCTCAACCACCATCAACCGGAGGCTATGAAAGTTACAATGCCAACGCTCAACCACCATCAACCGGAGGCTATGAAAGTTACAATGCCAATGCTCAACCACCTGAGGGCAATCACTAATCTGGTCAGCTTAGAATGCTATTTTGTATGGAATTACCCAAGTACAATATTTGTTCCATTAAAGTTTCATAACTTGTTCTTGATGTTTCCTATTGGTAACTAGCAAAGAGAGTTGAGTATTTGAATAGATACCGCACTGCGAAATTCTATGTCTGCCATGACCCATGGGAGTTCTGATAATATCATTTTATGCTCTTATCATCAGTTGATCAATGGGGGCCCTTATCTGCCATCTTATCTATGTAGCAACAACATTATGAATTTTTTGGAATGTAGCTTATCTAGCGGTATGAATGTGAGGAAAAATTGTACGAATTACTATTCCCGGGTATTAGTTGCCTAGAATTTTCATATCAAGAGCCATAAACACAGTTTGTGATATAATAACTTTGTTAAAATTTACTGAAAACTGATACTGAGTATTGTTGTTTCTCCTAAAGTTTGTTGATATAATCATGCGTTTTACTGTGATGAGTTTCTGTTTTTAACAAAATATGTTTAGTCAACGGTTGAATATACGAAATAGTTTAATCTGATGGCGAAGTTTATGCCACTAGCTGTTCTCGATGGAGAATTTGTAAATACCATTGTAAGCTCAAGGCTAGTACCCTGCCAGTTGCGGAACTTAGTTAGGACTTAAGGTGGCTATGAATATGATCACTCCAATATTATTTTTTTACATACCTCCAACTCTAAACCCAACCACTGTTCATCTTCTCAACCACTGTCCTGCAGCCGCCACACCCTACTTTTGCAACTTTGTTCCATTTGCCCGACTCGTACTCCCCCGCCTGGCTGTGCGTTTTTCTTTTTCTTGCGCCTTTGTCTGTGCGAATTCGTGTCACGTTTCACTTTACACGTGTCTTTGTTCGTCTCGTCTCCACTGCGCGCATCTACCGTCATGTAGTTTGTCTGTCGCCGTCTCTGTTTGGCCCTCAAGGATCAATAAATTTAATTCTCCCTTAATCAATTTTCTGTGCAAACTGGGTGCTTTTCTGTTGTGCATTAAATTGATTTGTCATTGATGGCTTCTTTGCTGTTGGGTACTTTGATGCTACTGTATGAAAAAAGTTGGGTATTTTTTCTGATTTGATGTATGAAAGTTATTTGTTAAGCTGCAGATATTATCTTTACTTTGATGCTTCTGTATGAAAAGAATTGGATTGTGGCCTCTGTTGGGTGGATGGATGTTTTGTTGTTAACAATTCATTTGGTTCTGATGCGGCTTTCTGTAAGATGTTGGTTTGGTTGGTATGCACATGTTATTATATGAGAAATGATGGTTTGGTTGGTATGCACATGCTATTATATGACCATGTGTGTTGTTATAGTCGATGGACTGAAACTGTCATTTGCCATTTGAAAATTGATAGGATTGGTCACTGTACTTGGATATAGGCCGTGCATTAAATATTGTGCTTATGTTCTAGAAATTAAGGCTTGATATCAACAAAGAAGTTTGCTGCTGATTTTGTGGTTTTTCTGCTACTTAATTGCAGTGTCTTCAATTTATGTTTGTGCTGAGTAATATTGTAATCATTTGTATGTGGTGATTTACCCTGACAAGGGAGTTTTCTGGAGGGATAAAATTCTATCTACAATTTGTACCAAGTGGCTAGTGCATTGGTCCCTGTTCTTGGATTGCTGTCTTCAAAGGTGCGTGGGGGTGATAAAAAAGGAAAAGAGGGTAGTTGGAGGGATGAGTCAGTGACAAAGAACTTATCACTAAGTTTTGAAGAAAAAAATGAAATAAAAAATTGTTTTAAAGTTGAACAATATTATAAATTTGCCATTAATTAAAAGTGTACTAGTTTTCCTTTTTTTCTTTCTTTCTAATTTTCAAAACTAGCTTGGAAAATCGGTTGCAAATAGAAGAACAAGGAAGTGGAGGGTGCATGAGGTATGGTTGCTGTCAAGGATTATGGCAGGCTAGATATATTAGGTGAAGTTTATTTTGGCATGGCAGGACTTGGGAACCAGTTTTGGAGTTTGATTCAATGGACAGTAATATTATAATGTTTGGGTGAGTTTTTTTAGCGGTATAAAATGACAATGCATAAAAAACACACACTTTCTAACATTTTTCAACACATTATATATTGGTTAAAATCAGCTGTTCAAAATAGTGTTGTCCATGGCAACATTTCATGTTATACTGAGTCATCCAAAAAGATTAGTGAAAAAAACTAGTTGGAGAGTCGCATCATGACTAAGTTTTTTCCGATCTGATAATGGAGCATCTTCACAGTCCGGACGTTCGTGTACCTAGCCTATGAAAAGTTCTAGTTTTTGTGTCCTATGTAGATGAAAAGAAACTCATACATCATAGTGAAGTTTCGGTTTTGAGTTTGGGTAAGGTGTGTAGGCCTTAACGTTACAGACTTTCAAGTTGTAATCTTAGGAATACCAAACCTAAGGCAAGACTTTCCAGCTGTAATCTTTGGAATACCAAATCTAACATTTAATTTAAATTTTCAATTTGCATATTTGGTTTTCAAACCTGCTAGTGATAACTATAACGGGTTTCTAGTTCTTGGTTATATAACTACACAATTAATCATAGTCAGGGAATTAAACGTCACATATGTTGGTGTTAGGCACAGGAAATGTCCAAGCAGTTATTTGCAGTTACAAATGCAGAGTCAACTTTGCTAGTGTTGGAACGTTTTCTTACCAATTAAATATGGGGGCTACATTCCTAGCCCACACAAAGGGTTGCGTAGTATTTATATTCATCGCAGATAGAATTCAACTGAAATGATATAATTGTATAAATACAATACAGTTACCTTTCACGTAACTTTAAATATTGAATGATTTCAATAGATAAAAATATAAGTTTAAGAATGAACAGTTTCACTCTTTAGACTTCACAAATTAGAACTTAGCCCCACCAAAAGGTAAATAAGTGTATGTTTAGATATGCATTTCTCGGCATCACAATCACATTCTAATGAGAGTTTACTGAATTTACTGAAGCGGATAATTGTAGATTTGAATGGAGGTGAGTTGATACTCCATAATTCCTGTCATTTTGAGACACTTTAAGTTGAGCATGCCTCAAAGCAACGTAAAGTAAGGAGTCTAAGTTGCATTTGTAAGATACTCTGAGCAAGTAGCATCCGTTCGTCAATCTGAGAAAAAAAGGGCCATTGTTTTTATCAATTCCATAGACCATGGTAATTTCTCAGAAATCAGCTACTCTCAAGATAAAGGCCTCAAATCCCTTCTGTAAACCTTCCCAAACCAATTACATTTACCTAGTTTATTCTTTGAAACTTGATTCACGAACAGTTTATGCCTGCCAAAGATAAAGGTCAAAGCAATGTAAAGTTTAAACATGATTGTCAAGACAATTTGTTAATGATCATTTTATCAAGAATACCATGCATTTTTCTTGTTCTCCAAGGCTCAATAATGGACTCCTAAGTCATACATACAAAGTTCAAAGCGAATTTATCTAAGTGAACAAGAGTGTTTTCACCCTTAAGTGCATTGTGGTCTTAACACACTAATGTTGAAGGGCAAATATATAGCCAGCCTTATTTCTTCACTTTAGAGATGATATAACTTCACTGCGTACCTAGTTCAGACACAACTTCAAGTGTGGCAACTGCCAAGAATGAAAATGTTAGGTTCATCACAGTGGAAGACATTTGTATGGATAGATTAACATATCAGGTTCCAAATATTATAGCATCACAATTCACAAGTTCCAAATGACATCCAAAAATCACATCATCAATATGAAGAATAAATTACTTCCATGTATCAAGTTATACCTGTCGAGTTCCAATTTCTGAATTACAATTCCATTCAGAACAAGCTCCGAACTGTAAACAGAAGCTCCTGCAAATTTAAGTCTTCTCATATGTCACATGAATAAAGGATAAAATACAACTGCATTGTTCATCAAGAAGATGGAAGGATTCAAAACCTCTCTCAAGGAAATGGCGGCATATTGCAAAGTCTTCTTCACAAGAAAGAATCAATAGATCATCTAAGATATTATCATTCTTGTCTGCAACTATTTGATTGTGATCCACTAGCTGAAGAGTCAAAAAACAATTTATAAAAAATGTGATGAATCTAACAAAAGAAATAATCCAAAATATCTAATATTGAAACATGTCAGTTGCAGCTGTAGAGTGGCATGCATAGATGAACAGTCATACCTGGCCTTGAACAGCTGTAACCAAGCTTGCAACCACCTCCTTATTAGGCTTGATGTGTGGTGTTATGTAGACTCGTTTATCCTGTAGAGACAAGCAACTAGATTTTGAGGCAAGACTGCATAAAAACTTGAGCATAACCGAAGTTTATATAATAATACAAATACCTTCAAGAGTGGCTTTTGTCTTGCTCGAGCAAGAGAAACTGGCATGCTAAAGCCTATTTCCTTTTCCTTTTTCATATCCCTCAAAATATAATTGTTCTCATCAATAAAACAGTTGGCTTGTCCACAACTTTCAAGCCATAAGTGTGTCAATACTAAGTTCCCAAGAGCCATTGTTTCTAGCATATTCTTTGTACGTGTGAACTTGTCTGCTATGAAATGAGTGGCTTCCATTGAGCTTGACGCAGTAGATATATTAAGACGCGCCAAGATCTGCAAGGAGGATATAACAAAATAATTATTCAATAATGGTGACATTTAGCATCTCCTATCATATACATAGAAGCAATATTTTACCTTCTGTTGTTGCTTGAGGACAGTGTCATCCAAATGTTGGCTAAATAGAACTCGAACATTTGTCATATCTTTTCGAGGTCTCGGATCTTTGCTCATAATTTCTGACGTAGATTTGGGAACTCCTAATCTGACAAGTTCCTTCAAAAGTGAAGACTTTGGCCGGTTTTTCTCACATGCCTTTTTGTGATGCTCATTGCAGTTAGCATTGGAAATTTGTATGCCTTCACTTGGAGCAACTGAAGCTGAAACTTCTGAACTCAACTGTACAACACACTTGTTTGATGATACTTCAACATGTGCCAGCAACAAGGGATGCATATCATGCAGGTTTTCAAATTTTATAGCATCACCAGCTGAAACTGGTGGAAGACAAGATTTTTGCACATCATCTCGACCTTCTAGACTTTTAGTGGAATAGACATTGTTTTCTTTATCATCAATACACACGACACTTGGGGCATTAGCTCGTTTCCTTTTCCCTCTTGATCCTTTTGGATAAGTCCAATAATCAATCTTTGAAAAACTGCTGGTTGCATGTTGTGGACTAACGTCAACCTGTTGGTTCAAACTGCTCTTTCTAACCACACCATATGAACAAGAAGATAAATTAATATGTTTTTTCTTAAGATCATCGCGGTTTTCTAGACTTCTAGTGGAATAGACATTGTTTTCTTTATCATTGACACACAAAACTCTAGGAGCATTAGCTCGCTTTCTTTTCCCTCTTGGTCCTTTTGGATAAGCCCAAGAATCAGTCTTTGAAAAACTGTTCGTTGCAAATAGTTGTGGACTAACTTCAACCGGATGGTTCATACTGCTCTTCTTAGCCACACCATATGTACTAGTAAACAAATCAAGATGTTTTTTCTTAACATCTATCTTCCCTGGATATGCCGCCGCTAAACAATTTCCCTTCCTCCTATGTCTAATAATCCCCTCCTCCTGATCGTTATAGTGCTCAAATGAGGAACTATAAGTTACTTTTCTAAATCTACAAGCAGACACATTTCTCTTGTAGGTTTTTAGTGCAAAAGGCTGTGAACCAGGATTCTCTTTAAATGGAGAATTTTTCTGATGGGCTTGTTTCAAATCACTCAGAGATGCATCAGACATATTCTCTGATCGGTGAGCATCACTGAAATGAAAGCCAGCAGGGGGTAGATTGGCTAATGCATCCATAGCTTCAGCAGCTATTTGAGTGTCTAAGCCAATATCATAATCGTCTTCTGTACGTGCTACGTTAGAATAAATATCAACATTCTCTCTTGGGGAAGAGGACTCATTATCCAATTCCTTGAGAGAGTTATTATTGTCAGCTGCTATTCTTGGTTCTCGGGCTAAACTCTCATCACATCTATTACTTGCACCACATTTACCTTGGTTTTGAGAATGACTACCTTTTTTTTGTATTCTTCTCTTATATGTCATTCCGGGGCTTCCAAAATTGAAAGATGCTTCAATTTTTTTACTGAAAATACCAGCTTCTTTTTTACTTTGATCACTTTCAGCCCATTTGAAAGGGTCTTTATCTTCATTTTGAGTTTGAGCGTAAAGTTTCTTAGCCAGATTTAATGATCCTCTTGCACTCGAGACATGAGGTGATTTCTCCCTAGTGATCTTTCCATTTTGAACTCCTTGAAACAGGTCCATATCTAGTGATGACAAGTACTGATCCACGAAGCCTAAAGCCGCTAGGGTTGAATCCTCAGGCTCTGGTGAGTGATATAGATGGTTGTTGTCATCAAAGTTCTCAGCATTAATTGAAGCTCTTTCGTCCCCTTCAATCACATTATGTTTTTGAAAAGTCAATTATTCATGAACTGCTCTAAAAACAATTACTTGGTAAACTACTTATTTATAATGTACAAAAGGTAAATCAAAGCAAGAATGGCTTCCAGAGATACCATACCAACAAAAAAAAGGAGCACGAACTATGAAAAAGACAAACAACTGCCTCTTAGTGTTAAATGGTGATAAACAAACACATACCAGTACCAGATTTCCCAGAAGAGACGGCATTTGATTTTGAATTTGCTTGCTCACACGGTATCTTAGACAATCTCTTCCTGAAGAGCACCGACAAATTGCTTACTGCTGGACTACTTTCATCCTGAAGAAATCTTTCACCAACAGTCACTTTGCCTGCATTATTCATTTCTTCGTCCTCACTATCAAGCACCACTTCTGTCTCATACTCACATTTTGCATCAATTGTCATATCCTCTACAGGTTCTGAATCCTCTACAATCTCAGTATCATTCAAATTGATCATTTCCACCTCAGTTTCTGTGAAGGGACTGCGAATAACTAAAGTATCCTCAAAAAGCTCTGTTTCATACTTCTGATATCCATTCGCTTCTTCGACTCCATCTCCTAACCATATCAAATCAACATTCTTATCAACATAAACAAGTTCAATCCAAATCCCATAATACACAACATGCAGAAATAGAACCAACAATACCATTCACTATTCACAATCACTTTTAAACTTTTTACATTTTCCACACATACATTTTCCAAATCAACCTAATGCAGATTTTACCACCATGGATGATCCTCAAACAACATCAAACATACTCAGTTGATCAAATTAAGTGCATTAAACTCGATTTTAGTTCTGATTAACATATGAACAAGATTTACGTGCCTTACTTCCATCAAATCAGGTATAACAGTTCGAAACAAAAATCAAGAAGAAACTACAATACATTCAGAAAAAGACGCAGTTTCTAACCAAACCTCAAAGCTTAAAGAAAATGAGAAAAATCAATACGGTATAAAACAACAACACGCTTGTTTTACTCCATTATTTTTTCGCCCTATCTCAACACACATCAATGGCGAAATGAATGATCGAAGTAAAAAAAGAAAACGAAAAACAGAAGCGTTGAAGAATCGAAAATTACCATCAAGTGCGAATGAAGGTTTAGTGTTCGCCATTAAACTGGAAACTCCTTTCACTAATTTTTTTTTCTTTTAGCAATTTGTGAAACTCATAGTACAAATTGATGATAAATTTGATGAGAGTGAAACCCTAAAAATGTGATCAAATTGTTAACTATCTATGAAAGTGAAGACTGAAGATGGAAAAAAACCACAGCAAACGATTTATGAATGGAAATACGAAGCGGAATTTCAGTTTTGGAGGGAAAATTATAAGTTATTTTAAATAAATAAAATATAATATATGCCAATGTAAACGTCAAACGGGCATTTGGTCTAGTGGTATGATTCTCGCTTAGGGTGCGAGAGGTCCCGAGTTCAATTCTCGGAATGCCCCTTTTGTCATTTTTATTATTATGCTGATTCTAATTTCATGCATCTTATCCAAAAAAAATATCAAGGGTATTTATGTATGTATATATTCATTGACCAAATTACCCTTCCAGTATTTTTTTCTTCCTGTGACAAGCACTTAAAATCACTTTCAAAGACTCAAACTACATTACACTCCAGTGTGTGAGATCTGATTCATTTCTGCAGAAAACCATGTTAAGAATTTGCTTAAGGTTGGTTTTTCACACTTCATTTTTCTGCTTTTAGATTTTCCATGTTTTAATTTACTCTCTTTATCTATATACTTTTAGTTTGATGACTAAAAAAAAATTAAGTATAAGATATTCTGCTTGTGTGTTTCAACTTCTGCAGTGTTAATTTGGTTAATAATCCAATGAGTGATTGTTATTTGTTAGTTTATTTTTATAACTTTGGATTCTGCAAATGAGTTTTTCTTCAAGTTGTGAATAGGTTTCAGCTTACTCTATTTTCTGCTTATGTTAAAAACAGAAAAAATCTTCCCTATGCAAGATTATTGTCTACTCAGAGTGGAAGGTATGGCCTAGTAAATGTTATTAATATTACGCGAATGTTATTGAAAGAATCGTTGTTGTTTAATGTTAATTGATTCGCATTTGATGTGGTAATCCAGGAAGTTACAAGACAAGGTGGCACTGATAACTGGGGGAGCTAGTGGAATAGGAAAAGCAGCAGCAACAAAATTCATCAATAATGGAGCCAAAGTAGTTATCGCTGATATCGACCAACAACGTGGCCGAGAGACGGCAATGGAGTTAGGACATGATGCAACTTTTATAACTTGCGATGTCACGAAAGAATCAGACATATCGAATGCAGTGGATTTCGCGGTTTCTGAATACAAACAACTTGATATCATGTATAACAATGCAGGAATACCATGCAAAACTCCTCCAAGCATTGTTAATCTTGATCTAGAAACGTTTGACAAAGTCATGGACATTAATGTTCGCGGCGTTATGGCTGGGATCAAGCATGCTGCACGCGTGATGATCCCGCGCGGAACTGGATCCATTCTATGCACTGCTAGTGTCACTGGTGTGATGGGAGGGATGGCGCAGCATACTTACTCGGTATCGAAGTTTGCGGTTATAGGCATTGTTAAGTCTTTAGCTTCAGAGCTATGTAGGCATGGAATCCGAGTCAATTGCATATCGCCTATTGCCATACCTACTTCTTTTGTCATGGACGAAATGAATCAGATATATCCGCATCTTGAGTCTCGACGACTTGTAGAAATTGTTCGTAATGTTGGTGTACTAAAAGGAGCAAATTGTGAACCGAGTGATGTTGCTAACGCTGCACTTTACCTTGCATCCGATGATGCTAGATATGTTAGTGGACATAATTTAGTTGTGGATGGAGGTTTGACATCTTTTAAGAGTTTGGAGTTTCCTGCACCAGATCAAATGCAGTAGAAGTTTGTTCAAGGCATGTTAAGAAAAATATAACAATGGTGAAAAGCAACCATGAACACATTCGCCTTTCAATTTTTATATCTTGTTTAGTAAGGGGACGATTGAAAGAGCTTATTGGGGGAATGCATAGCTTATAAAAACAGCTTATCTTGAATTTGAACTTATGTGGGGTTTAACTTTATTGATATACAAGAACATGAACCTTCATATGATCATATCAACCTTTTTGACTTTAGTATATAAAATGATGCTAATAGTGACAATCAAGTTTGAATAGATGACCAAAGCTTTGATTCTCAGGGTCCATGTAGGACCTTTCATCGCATAATTAAGTGTCTTAATCAGTGATTATTCATAAACAACACTTTGCTAATGTTTTAAGGACTTAATTCATTCATAAGAAAGTTCAATTCAAGGTATGAGTTGGTTAACTTTTCTCCTCTTAAAGTCTCTGAGAGACCATTTTGGTTCAATAAATGCTAGTTCTTGAATACATTCAATTACAGACAGGAGTTGTAGGTTGACCACCAGTTACATGAAAACTTCTTTGAATATGATCATACCGAAAAGGAAATCTGTTACTCGACAACAACCTGAAGCAGAATGATAACAATAAACTCCACTGTATCGATAGTTTTATATGCATACCAGCTTATTTAATTTCAGTGCAAATATAACATGACTATACACACTGCTTCATGAGATCCATTTCATTTTTCAGCTAGCACAGAAAAGAAAACTAAAATAAAGACCATATGGTATAAAATTCACACGTCACAAGGTTTCAAGCACTCAATCGGCTACAAGAAAGAGCCATCAAAGAGGAGTCATGCAGCTCTATAACAAAGAAACAAGTTACAAGACATTACTATACAATAGAAGAAGTTAACTCAATCCTACTAACATTGAAAAAAAATCAAACCATGTGGATTTTAGAGCTATAAAATTCAATTTGGGTGGCAGAATGTTTCGACCCGTTGAGCAATAAGGCTAACAGCAGCATTTGCAGACGAGAACGCGCCATGAAAACTTTCCTTATAAGAAATAGACTCCAATTCATGCGCCATGTTCAACAAAATGTCACTCAAATCAGTTTGTTTCCGTATCAAAGAATTGTAATAGGATTTGGCAGCAACTCTGCTTATCTCCACATTGGTTTCTTCAGGACAGTATTCATCATCCAACCATTTATGCAAAGTAACCCTAAGCCACTCTGATTCCTAATAATTGTAACAGAAGAAAAAATCAACCAAAACACATGGCGCTGAAATTGTTAGAATTAGTTACAAGTTAGTTACATGCTTAAATTATATATAACAAATCCTAACCGATTTTCAACTGATCATAACTAACTCTAACTAACTAAAACAATATTCAAGTAATTCTTAAAGAACATTGCAGTTGTAAATATTGTAAAATTGAAGATGAATAAAAAGAAGAGTACCTTAGAGGCATTAGTTGGGAGTGACCAATGGGGAGGAACACGGAGGTCTTCGACTTGGTCGTTATCGGGTTCTGGAAATGGATGAGAATGTGAATGGGTACGAGTAATGTGAACAATTTTAGGTGAAGAAGATGAAGATGAAGAAGAATAAGTGTGTTGTTGGTGGTGGTGAGTTTGTGTTACGGTAATGGAGGAGGATGGTGAGAATGGGGTGATACAAGTGATGCTGCGGGGGCATAGAGTTGTGGAATGAACTAGATTCAGTTTTAAGCTTTGCATCATTATCATAGTGATTGTTGTCTTCTATTCTTCGCTATAAGAAAACTGCAAAGTGATGCACTGAGACTATTCAATATGAACCATTCATTATATTCTTTGTAAAAAAAATCTGGATGAGGTCTGGTCCAAGGTCAACGCAATAATTCTGATTTATTTTATTACTCCCTCCGTTCTTTTTTAAATGTAATTTTTTTACTTTTTACACATACCAAGGAAGATAATCATTATTGTTACTTTTCAAACAATAATTCTTCTTTTACCTATAATATCCTTAATTATTTATTACATTCATTTTACTTTTTCTCTCTCTCTGCAATCATTATCTAGGAGTAATTTTGACAAAATTGCAATTAATACTACCTTAAACTTTACAAGTGACAATTAAAAAGAAATAATTTTTTTACAAGAAAGTCACCAACAGAGGGAGTAGAAAATAAAAAATTAAATGTTTTTCTTAATTGTTAATTTATAAATTTCAACTAGAATTTGTTTATGAATTATATAGCAGCAATTTATAGTATCTACTAAACTACCCCGCCCAATTAATTTTTATTTCTTGTAAAATGAGCTCAATTGGTCACTGTGTAAAAACATGACTATAGAGTTATGGGTTTGTCATCCCACTAATTCACTTTTTTAAACTATAATTTGTGTGTTTTAAACGGTTAGACTAGAAAAATTAATTTTAATTTTATTTTAATTGTTACAATTTTTTAGATTTTAATCTTGTTACACTTTACAACATAGTTTAGGGGGAAATGGAGGACTTGGAAAAATGTTTTTTTTAAATATATAAAAAATATTTAATATTTTTTGAAATTTTATTTATTTAAAATAATAAAATAATGTTTATCATTAACATATTCTTAATTTTTAAAATAGTATAACAACAAAAATTATATTCGAACAATTTGTTTAAGTCCTCTAAAATCCTTCTCCAATACAAATTTTGAGTTTCTCTAAATTAGATGATTTTCAATGTTATGAATAAAAATAAATCCTCCAAAATACTTTCATTCTTTTCACTCAATTCCTTCGTAATTTTCAAAATCCCAATCTCGTTTGTGTGTATTAATTCAAACTTAGTTAATTAGTTAGTTACTACATGTGTGTGTATATATACTAATTACTTATGTAGCTTTGTAATCACTTTCTAACTTCACTTCTCTTATTCAATATTCATTACTCTCTTTCTTCTTCTCTTCCACTACAATACTCCCTCTATCTTTCTCTCAATTAACATTTGCATTCACAAGGTGTAATAACACCAACATATGGTATCACGAGACCGGTTCTGATCCGGATTCAATAGTGATTGTAGCTATGGTTGGAATAGGCGACAATAACTTCCATGCAAATCTTCCAGTTCTTTATGACAAGAATTGTGAAAAATGATGCATTTAGATGAGAGTTATCTTCAATGTTCAAGATGTGTCTGAGTATGTAGCAGATGGGCTTCAACCGCTAGTAGAAAATGTGACAGATGCTCAGAAGGCAACATATAAGGAATCCAAGAAGAAAGACCATAAGGCCATATTTTATATTCTTCAATGTGTTGAAGCGAAAGTGTCTGACAAAATAGATCATGTTGCAACTTCGAAAGAAGCATGGGACATGCCGAAAAAATACTACGGTGGAGATGCAAAGGTCAAGAAGGTGTGCCTCCAGTCTTTGAAAAAGTAGTATGAAATGCTGCATATGAAAGAGGGTGAACCGCTATCAGATTTCTTCACAAGGGTTCAAGACTTAACCAACCAGATGAAGAATTATGGAGAGACTTTGACAGAGAAAATGAAGGTTGAAAAGGTACTTCGAAGTCTCACTCCTCAATATGATATGATAGTAGTGAACATTGTAGAAGTCTCCCTAAAAAATGAATGTTTTGAAATAGTATAACAACAAAAATTATATTTGAACAATTTGTTTAAGTCCTCTAAAATCCTTCTCCAATACAAATTTTGAGTTTCTCTAAATTTGACGATTTTCAATGTTATGAATAAAAATAAATCCTCCAAAATCCTTCTAACCAAAATACTCAGGTTACATGTAGTCACATAAGGGGATTGACCACCTTGTTTCCTACGTAATTTGAGTTCCGTAAGTTCGTTTGAGGTGTCGTCAGTTGCGTTGGTCATCTTGTTTCACACGTAACTTAAGTTTCGTAAGTCTGTTTAAGATGAGGTCAGTTGTGTTAGACATAGGGATTAGCGATCTTTTAAATTATAGAGTTTCATAATTTTATCATAAGTGTATAATGTTTTGTTCTATTTTGAAGTCATACATTCTGTTTTAAAGTTTATGCAAGAGATATTGTGATATGGCTAAATTGAAATGAATAGAACTAGAGTTAGAATATTCAAATCAAGATGCAATCAATTGTATTTGAAATAGGATTTAAAAAGATTTTAAATTGGAAAGTTTCATAATTTTACCATAAGTCTATATATTCAGTGTTATTTTGAAGTGAGACAATTTAGGGTTAAGTCCAGAGTTTTGGAAAACCCTTTAGCAATTTAAGAAATTAAATATATTTATAAATAAATTTAATTTAAGTTAGGTGATATGTTTTAGAGTTTATTTAAATTAATAAAGTTGAGTTTGATATGTTTTAGAGTTGATTTGAATTAAGAGTGGGGTGTTAATGAGTTAAGGTTCAAATGTGATACAAAACAATGTTTAACCAAAATGGGCAGTCACTAATATGTTAATAGATGAGTTTGAGGTATTCGATATGTTTAAAGTTGAGTTTGAGTTATTTGATATGTTTATAGTTGAGTTGAGTTTGAGGTATCATATATTATTAGAGTTGAGCCTGAAATGTTTAGGGTTGAGTTTGAGTCATTTGACGTGTTAGAGTTGAGTTTGATGTGCTTAGAGTTATGAGTAAGTTATTGAGTTATGTTGATGTGTTTGGAGTGTTGTGTATATCAAGATTGATTTTTGAGTCATCTGACATGTTCAGAGTCGAGTTAATGAGTAGTTAAGTTAAGGTTAGAGTACACCTTGTGACTCGTAATCCTTAAATAAAAAGTGGAAGAGTTAGTTGTGAACTCTGTTGAGTTATGAGTTGAACCTGTTGAATATTGATGGTTGTATAATTCTATTTTACTTGTTTATGAGTATTGTGTAGTAATTATATAATTATATATTTATGTTGAGTTGTAATTATATATTTATGATGAGTTGAGTAATTCAGAGAGTATATATATATATATATATATATATATATATATATATATATATATATATATATATATATATATATATATATATATATATATATATATATATATATATATATATATATATATATATATATATATATATATATATATATATATATATATATATATATATATATATATATCAATGTTGAGTTATGCTGAGATGTGTGGTTTAGAGAGGAACCGCTGTTGTGGTCTTATATTGACAATGTTTATATTATATGTTGAATTATGTCGAGGTGCTTGGTTCAGAGAGGAACCATTCATTGTGGCCTTGTATTGGAGATGTATGAACTTCGGTCCAATGATGAGTTACTGGTTTAGATAGGGGATCAATGACGAGTCTTGGTCTTCGGCCCGATGATGAGTCATAAGTTCATAGAGGAACCTGAGACGAGTGTTGGAGTTGGAGATTGAGATGAGCGTTGTATTTGTATTTGTCTGTTGCATTAATGCATCATGTATATCAGATATAGGTGTATGAACTTTAGGCCCAGAGACAAGTTGGTAGTTCAGAAGAGGGGACCGGTGACGAGGATGATGGTGACGGACTTCGATCCAATGACGAGTTTCTGGTTCAGAAGTGGGAACAAGTGACGAGTATGAGACTTCGGTCCAATGAAGAGTTCCTGGTTCATAAGTGGGGACCTAGGATGAGTTTTGGTTTAGAGAGGAACCAGGTTCAGAGAGGAACCATCGATGGATGGATAAATCAGCAACATAACTTTGATATCCAAAACTTAGTACACATGCATTGGAGTAGAGGTGTTGATTGGATTCCATTATATATCTATGTTGTGGTTGATTATTGTTGTGAATGAATATATGTGATTGACGTATAATATGATTGAACTATCCTCACTGTTTTATTTACCATTAACATTTATGAATGTATTCCCACCCCTTATTTGCTTATGTGTTGTTCTTTTCTTTTGTGGTACAAATACTCAGGTAGAGGAGCCTTAATTGCTATTGAGTTGGAGGATAACATAGTACACTACAACAAATAACGCTTTTCATGACAAAACTTTCACCTCGAACAATAGAAACTGAGGTATAAAGCTAAGGCACACTATTTTTTATTATTAAAAAAACAAAAAAAAACCATGCATTCCCTCGGTTTTTCATAACACCGAGGTGAAAAAATAACTCAGTACAAACTTCGATTCTCAGCTAACGTAGTTTATGATTTTATTTGTTTATAAGTGTAAACAAAATGTTCTAACCCTTCGGTTTTCTATTTAACCGAAGGGTTAGAACATAAGAGCAAAAATGTCAGCGAAGATTTTCAGTAATAAGAGCAAAGATTTGTTGTAAACAATTTATTCTGATATTCTGTGTAAATAATGTAATTTTAAAAAAACAAAAGAATTATTCACATCAGTTTTCGCCATCAACGAGGTGATAGTTAAAAAGAGAAGATAAAAAATCTCGGTTTTATAATAAAACCGAAGTGTTTAATCATCATATTTTACTATAAAAACACTCGTTAAACATATTTTACACTAAGATTTTCCCGCCTTTGCAATCTATCTCACATAATAATGTTGATGTTGTTATTGTATTTTTGTAATAAATTTCCTATGTTGTCAATCAAAGAAAATATTGAGAAATTTATTGCTTTCCTCGGTTAACAACATTGAGAAATTTATTCCTAAAAATAATTATCCATTTCTCTTTCACGTTCTCTGTCATATAAAATCATTTGCCATGAAAAACATTTGTCATGAAAAATATTGACTCAAGATAATGAAATCTCTCTGGGATAAATTGCAAGTACAAAAAAAATCTTTTATTTGGGATATTTAACTTATCAGAATTTTGGAAAGATATGTTGTTCTCCAAGAATCTTTTGTCAAACTCTTGATTTGTTTGAACAATTTATTTTATTATTTTGTGTAAACAATATAAATATTAAAAAAAAAACTTTTTCCCCTCGATTTTTAATAGAAATCGAGAGGTGTGTGGTTGATTTGTTTGAACAATTTATTTTATTATTCTATGTAAAAATGTAAATATTGAAAAAAAGCTTTTTCTCCTCGGTTTTTAACAGAAACCGAGAGGTATTTGGCGCTTGGGTTGAAATATATTTTATTGAGATAAAATATCAGTGTGTTTCTTCACCGTCCTTAAACAAATCTTTGTCGTCCATTTAATGAGTGTCAATGCTCAAGACAATATCATTAGTGATCCTCTTGAAACCGAAAAGCCTTATTATAAAAGCATTATGAATATTAGTGAATCCACAAGAAAGCCAAACGTTGTGAAACCCTCTATGTCTAATCAGAGTACGGTATCAATGTGATAGATTGCAAGATCATAAAAAATTTAGGTTTTTAATATGTGGTTGGTGAGAGTACTATATTTACTTTGCAAGTGATGGATTGAAAATGTAGAAAATTATTTAGAGTTCAATGTTTGTGTTCTTATATAATCATATAACTGAATATTTATTTTATTTATCTAACTTTTTGTTTTGTTTTATATCATAAACAAATGAATGTAAAAACCATAGAGAATATATTGCATTCAACATTTGATCTTCTTTAAGATCAATGAAACGATGATTCCTAACAGTTGCTATTCTCCAAGAGATCCACCATTTGTTCTTCACCGACAACAATGACGATGAAGAACAACATTTTTACTTTAATATTCTGTGTAAACAATATAGTTTGTAAACAAATTAATTTATTAATATTCTGTCTAAATAATGTAATAAGTATTTTAAAAAATATATATATCTTATCCCTCATTTTTGTTATAAAACTGAGAGATATATGGTGATAGTTTGGAAAATATAAAAAAATTATTGATGAGGTTCGAACCCATGACCATTTAAACTAAACCCTCGGTTATTTTTAAACCGATGGGTAAAGCTCCCACTTTTCATGTCACCCTTTGTTACCTCGACATTGCAACCGAGGTGAAATCCATTTCGCGTCAGACATGAATGTGTTATTTGTAGTAGTGGTGACTTTCTTCATGGTTTATCCCTTTTGACTTTATTTAAAATTTTTGTGTGTCCCTCATATAGTGTAAGAGTGGGACAAGTTATACTTTGTTATGCATTTTTGAAAGTTTTTGAATTATTTTCTTCATGTTTTGAAATGAGGTCATTTAGAATTATGAGACAATTAAGTTGAATTGACGTTTTTTGAGTTCCACTGTTTTATTATGAAATTTGAGTAAGATGTTTTATATTGAGAAAATGCAACACCATTTTTGAGAAAATTATTTCACATTTTTATTAAATAAGTGTTTGGGATTTAGGGTGTTACATCAAACCTTTAACATACGAGGCAAATATATCATGTGGTTAAGTGACAAGAAACTTTTGAAACTGCTCAGCAAGATCAGATACCTATGAAGTAGTCTCAGATGGATATACATGACCAATATTGTAACCAGGAGGAGTAACTGTAAATGGAGCAGCATCAATAACATGAATGATGGAGTCTTAAAATTCTTTCTCCTCGACTTCAACAATTTTGGACATTGTCTTTTCCAATGTCCCTTTTCCTTGCAAAAAGAAAATTCATTAATACCAACTTTTCCTTGTGGGTTTCCTTTTGTTAAAAGTAGCAACAAAGGCAGATGGAGAATGAAAGAGATTTTCTCTTTCATAATGCGAATGAGAGTTAGACTTGAGTCATATTTCTTCTGCCAACAAATATTAACTATTGAATCAACAACGAAAATAGGAGTGCGATGAAAAATAGTCCCACGAGGCCCTTAAAAATAATCTCAAAGAGCCATCAAAAACTGAACCAAATGTTGCTCTTCTCTACGATCAATGTATGATTTGAAAGCTCGCAATGCATCAGATTCAGTGAGTTCCAATTGTTCCCACAAATTAGACATGTCCGAATAAAATTTCTAAATTGTCATATTATTTTACTTTAGGATCCGAATATAAATCTCTAGATGATATTGTTTTGCAAAATTAGATGTAACATACAAACATTTCAAATGATCCCAAACATCCTTAGCAGTATCATGTTTTGTAAGTTGCATGCCTATCAACATAGAAAATGAATTATTAATCAAAGAAAGAATCTCCGACTTATTAACATTCTATGTTTCTAAATCCTTCTCATATTTTCCATCCTTTTTATCAGTAGGCTTAACAGATGTTCCATCAACATAACTCAACATTCTATTTCCTTTAAAAAAAATCATTATATAACTCTAATGAGAATAATTTTGTTTATTCAATTAAACACTAATAGATTGAAGAAAGTCATCTTTATCACTAGTCATTTTAATTAATTATGGAAGAGCAATATTATATAATCAAATAATAATAATTAACGCACTCACAGTAAAAACACACTTATGACATAATTGAATCTGAATTAAATCCGCATTATCTTAACCTTGTTCTATGATACCATATAAACATTAGAAATAGTAAAAAAAAAAAGAAAGTGATTAGAATTTCTATTAGGATTTTAAAAGTGTCAAATAGACAATAATATCCTTAATCCAATTATAATAAAAAACAATTGCTTATTATCTAACAAAATACACATCAAAATGGTGATTTATGCTCGTCAAAGTGGTGGTAATTTGTGGTGGGTATTGATACCAGTGATGGTTTATTGGGATCAAAGTGGTGGTCAAATATGGTTAATGGTAGTCATAGTGATCAGAACCGTGATCAACGGTGGTTAAACGTGATTGTAGTGGTGGTCAATAATGAATGATGTAGTGGTCAGCAACCAGACCAATGACAACCGTATCTTAAGCTTTAGACCAAACCTATTTTTATTTTAAATTTTAATAAAAACATTATTTTGAAATCAAATGAAAACTTTACTTTTGTGAAACAATTTTAAATTTAAAACCGACTTTAAAATAAAAAATAAATAATTCAATTCCACCCAAAAGGAGCTTAAATTGTTAGACCACTGGTTTTATTCTTTAGAAAAGGTCTTAAACAAAATGGAACAATCTATGTTCCTCTGTGATATTAAACATTTTCAAATAAGACGAAGTACAAATAAATATCATAATGCCAATATAGTAGATACTACTATTACTAGAGAATTGTGAATTCAAACCCACAACTTATTATACCAAATGTCTAAATCCTCTAAATTCCATCTCTAACACCAATTGGAAGCTAATCAAGAATCATGACAATAATGCCATATATGATCATACAATTTCTTGCATGATGGATCTAACATCATTTGCTACATTTTCAGCATCTTGAGCAGCTCCATATAAGCCCCTCCTTGATAATCCAACACAATACAAACCATTCTTTCCCTTCCAATGAAAAGGGTAACTTTGCTTCGGAATACCATCATCACTCAAAAGATAATCATCTCCCTATACACCAAAACATAACATTAATCATCTAATTACAATTTAAAACAATGTTTTAAAAATAAATTACGCACCTTAAGCCACTTATGTGTGGATCTCTTGAAACCAGTGCAGAAAATAATAGAGTCAAAAGTATGCAATTCACCATTCTTGAACAACACATTATTGCCACTTAAGCATTCTATCTCCGTTGGCAACACCTACACAACACATTCACAATGCTGATGCGTCACGTCACAACAATAATTATATTCATATACTTTACAGATATCATAAAAGCATATACTATAAATATCATTATTCATTATTCATATTTAACGTACCTTTAACTCTTTAGATTTAATTTTCTGATAGGTTCCAACATTAACAACTGGATACTTGCCGTACTTAACTTTCATGTAAAAAGGTCCCTCATTAGGCCTACCAACTCCATAATTAGTCATATCACCATAAACCAGTTTACTAAGCATCACCATTAATGAATCCACTATCTTCATTGACAAATACTTCATCATAAATAACCCTAAATTCAGCATTCCTTTTGACAATATATGAACCTGCAAATTCCAATCAACCCATTACATATTATGGTCTTCAAGTTTTATTATAATTGTGTTACAGAATTGTGGGTTTGAATTCACAATTCTCTAAATTAGTAAAGACGTATTTAGTGTCTGAAACATATCAAAGTATAATCAACTAGATGAAAAATAGTTGGAAAACTATTGTAACTTATTTATATCATAAAAGTAAAAAGTTACCGGGCTTCGAACGAGGATTGAAGTTTTAGCACCATGGTTGATAAGATCCAATGCAATTTCCATACCAGAATTCCCAGACCCAACAACAAGAACATGCTCATCTTTAAACTCTTTCCCATTCTTAAACCTGGTTGAATGAATCACCTTCCCACCAAAACTCTTCAACCCTTCAATCTCAGGTACAAAAGGGTCACTGGTTTCACCACTAGCCACAACCAAAAACCTTCCATCGTATTCCTCAACTTCACCGGAATCCTTATTCACAGCCTTCACCTTCCATTTCTCACAGCCTTCATCAAACTCCGCATACTCCACTGTCCTATGATACACAGGATTGATCTTGAAGTGAGATACATAGTCTTCTAAATACTGCAAAAACTTTTCCTTAGGAATGTATGATGGAAAGGAAGGTGGAAATGGCTTATGTGGAAGCTCACAAAATTGCTTTTTGAGGTGAAGATGAAGACGGTCGTATGCATATTTTTTCCATAGAGACGCAAAACAGTTTTCTCTTTCGAGGATTATGTAAGGAATGGATTGGTTTGTTAAGGATGCTGCTACAGAGAGACCAGAAGGGCCTGCTCCAACAATGATCACTGTTTGATTCTCTTTCTTCATTTTCTGTTTTCTTGATCGGTTTTTGTTATGTGTATAAGGTTATAGAAAAAATTTGATTAGAAGGAAATAAAGCACAAGTGAACAAATAGTATATCTATACAACCTATTTATATTTACAATAATGCTATTCTTACACTCAATAGCATTATTCTTACACTCAATAATGCTATTCTTACGCCCAATAGCATTCATTGTATTTATATGATAAATAGTATTTTTTTTTGTTTTTTAATAAATAAAGAAATATTATTCATAAAAGAATATTTCCATTTTTAAAATTATTTTTATAAGACAAATATAAAAAAATTTATTAATCAATTTTATTATTAAATTAACTACAAAAATATAGATTATTAACCACATATTTTACTTATAATTCATTAATCAAATTTACTATTTCATTAACCAATAAAATACATAGTATTAACTAAATTCTGACATTAAAGTATAAAATATAGATTTTGGTTAAAAATCAATTATTATATTTTATTTTTTAATTTCAAAATTTGGTTAATAGTATATATTTTATTGATTATTAAGTAATAAACTTGATTAATAAAATATGTAGTTAATTATCTATATTTTTGTGGTTAATACAATAATAAAGTTGATTAATGAAAAAAATTATATTTATATTATGAAAATAATTATAAAAAAAAATATTTTTTGTATAAATACATATTTTTATTTATTAAAAAAATAAAAACACAGTTTAGTGTATAAATACAATGAATAATATTTGACCTAAATATTAGGTGTAATAATTTATGGGTAATGCTAACTTGTACTCCAAAGACACATGTTAAGAAACCCACAAATAAAAAATTTGTTTTGGAGAAATAAATAAAATTATAAATGATAAATTTCTAATAAATTCAATACACATTTTCCAAGACTTTGTTTCTATATTCATCTCTTAACTTGTACCCTTGGGGCACAAGTTAGCATTACCCATAATTTATGGTAGAAATAGCAATACTCTTAGACCACCTCCGGTGGTGGTTCCTTCAATGGGTTTGTCAGCATGACACCCATCTTTTCCCTTTTTCTAGTTTCAAGCATATGCCAACGTGGGGAATAGCGTAATGTGAAGTAAGGGTTCCTTGGATGAGTTTTAATTTTAATTATCATTTTAAATTATAAGTTTAATTAATTTTTTATTTATTTTATATCAAATTTAATTTAAAACACTAAAATTATTATTTTAATTAATATAAAATTTAATATGAATAAAATATTAATATATAAAATAAAGTTGTGAGATCCAATCCGAGTTCTTCAGAGTTGCGCCATTGGAGTGAAAAAATAGTTGGGTTACTTAATAGGTCCCACAAAGAACCCGAAAATGGATTCACGGTTGTTGGAGATGCTGTTATATTTAATTAATTGGCATTAACCACTCACTTGCTATAATAAATATTTGCATGCAATAATTTTGTAATGTACTAAATAAATTTTGTATTGGGGGATTGAAAGTAGTTAGAAATAAATTTTGTATCGGGAGGATGAATAAGGATAACAAGGTTTCTAGAAAAAACACCGGATCAATGTGGGAGATTATTCACTATCTTTAAGATAATTTTGGTGATTGTGTTTATATCTTAGGGGTGTTATTGGTTCCACAAATTCAAACCAAACCGGAATTCAAATTAAACTATGATGTTTGAGTTGTATATTATTTTAGTTCGAATAAAAATTAAATAAAATTAATAAAATTTGATATTAGTTTATCAGAGCAACAAATTATTTATAAAAGAGAATGGAAGGGGTACCTTTTAGAAGTGACATAAAAGACATATTATATTTATAAAAGAGAATGGAAGGAGTACCTTTTAGAAGTGACATAAAAGACATATTATAAATAAATTTCATCTTTCTATATTCATTAAATAATTAATGTATCTGATCTATTATATGGACCAAATACATTAATTATTTAATAAATCTAAAAAATGAAATTTGCTTATAATATGGGATGGAGGGAGTAAGAATTAATTTATTTGGTATATTATATATACCAAATAAATTGGCACATTATGGGTATGTTTTTTTTAACTTAATTTTTTTTGCACTTTTAAAAATAATTGTTATAAAAATGTTTTTTAAAATATTATAATTTTTTTAAATTCATTTTTTCTAAATTTAAAGACTAATTTTGACAATTTATAATATAAACATACATTATTGATGATCAAAACATAATCGAAACCGCAACTTTTAAAAAGTTGTATCTCAAAAATAATTTTTTAAAAAGTTATTTGAAATAATTAAGTAATTTTTTGAAATTTTGATATTCAAATTTTTTTCAATAATAAAATACCTAAAATGAAGTTTTAAAAATAACTTTTCAAATCAAATTTTTATTTGAATTTTTAATGAAAAGTTTATGTTAAGTGTGAATACGCGAGTAGAAAAATGGTCTAGAGGGGGACGGGGTGAATAGACCCAAATAAAAATCAACCGCCTTTTAAAAAAGTTATCAGATTATTTTCAAAAATTATGAGCGGAAGGTTTTATGCGAAAATATAAAACTTATACTATTCGAAATTTTGATCACGTTAACAATAAATTGTTTCATAAACACCAAAGAATGAATATGATGAAATACTATGTATTCAATTGATTCGATTGTATAATCCACGAGGTGAGTTTATACAATGATTCATTATAGGGAATTCAAACCTCAATTGTTTCTCAGAATTTTAATCACCAATTCAGGTCAACAAGGTATCCAATTTTAAGAAAGCCTAATGCTTACATAATAAATGGCTATCAATTGAATCAACAATAAGCTACTCTAGAATTGAAATACCTAAGCATACAAATACTACAAAATTAAATTGAAGAGTAATACACGTGTAATCATGAAGGAGACTCAATAATCGAAAATAAATCAAAGATGAAAGTGATAAGACAAGCAACAAAATAACCGTATTGGGGTGCTCCCCCTAAATGTATTAGGGACATGCAACTACATTCTCTCCCTTTTTTGATGTTTGGTAAGCTTTCTCTTAGAATTGAGTCGACTTTGAGTATAACACAAAAACGCATATGCCCCCCTGAAACATTGCACACAAACCACAACATAAAATGCATAAAACAATTCTAGATTCATTATAACTTCTTCCCCTTTGACAATATTAAAAAGAGATAGATTGAAATGCGTCTAAAACCAAATTAACAACCACCAACAAATAATTCCAATGAACATATGAGCTAAACATCTAAGAAGCATGCACAAAACAAAGATCAGATACATAACACGAAGATGAACATGCCATAACAATAAAATGCAAATAGACATGCAATACCAACATTCAACAGCTAACAAATACATAGAATGATTTAAACCAGATACAAGAGTTATAGAGACATATCATTGTAGTTCGAGAAAAGTTATGATTTGCTACAAGACAATGTTAGTGAAAACAAAATATATAGCAAATGAAACTAAAAAAATCTTCATTCTATTTAAGGCATGAACAGTCTAAGACTCCAAAATTCCTATAAATCTTGTGAAAGAGATCCGATGACAATTATTTTGTAAAAATGTCAGCAAACTGACTTTTAGTGTCAACGTATTCAAAAACAACATCCTCTTTTCCACGCGATCTATAAGAAAATGGTGTCGGATCTTAATGTGTTTGGTTTGTGAATGAAGTACCAGATTCTTAGCGAGGCTTATTGCACTAGTACTATCACACTTAATCGGAACACAACCAAATTTTAAATCATAGTCTAGTATGAAGGTGAGAAAAACACAGGAAGAATAGTTGAATTATGTTGGCATTTTCTTTCTTTTAGAACTCTTAAGTCAGATTCTAAACATAAGGTTATAGAATCTGATTTATTTAGAGATAGGCATCATATATAAAATGAAAGAAAGAAGAATAACACACAAAGTTATTTTGGTTCCTCTCGCAATTCGAGAGTAATCCAGACCCCTTGTACTTACAAGAGATTTTCATTATAATCACACAAGATTACAGTTTGCTCAAGCACACAAACAAGAGACTTTCTTTGCTCAAACACACAAGTAAGAGACTTCCTTGTTCAAGCACACAAGCTTGAGACTACCTTGCTCAAACACACAAGTAAGAGACTACTTTTCTCTAGCACACAAACTAGAGATCTCCTTGCTCAAACACACAAGTATGAGACTTTCTTGCTCAAGCACACGAGCTAGAGACTTCCTTGCTCACACACACACAAGTAGGAGACTTCCTTGCTCTAACACACAAGCTAAAGAATTCCTTGATCACATACACAAGTATGAGACTTCCTTGCTCTAGCACACAAGCTAAAGACTTTATTGTTCAAACACTTAGTAAGAGACTTCTAACAATCTACCCAGTAGATAAATAATTGTTGAATGAATACACTTGATGTATAATTAGAGGTGTATAAATAATACAACGCAATATGACTCTTTTAAGACTTAAGGATTTCTAAGATATCAAGGATAAGAAATCCTAAGTTTAGCTTGTGCTAAAACTTTGACAACGTAGCTTCTCTTTAGTTGTCAATCATTGTTTATTAGCATGTTTAGCGCATATACATGTATAAGATATGTCTTAATCTTCAAGTCTTTTAGTTCCTTAAATAGAGAAGAAAAGAGTCATTGAAGATGCAACAGAAGAGTCCTTTGAGAAGCTTCAAAAGAGACATTGGGATGTTTCACCAAACTATTACCAGAAGAGATGAACAGTAACTATTGTACCCCAAAATTTGCCCTCTCCTTTTACGTTTCATCTGACCTATAACTTAAGATCCATTTATACTCATTCATGCCTCATGCATGTGCATCATTCATTCATGATCAACATTTCCTAATAGGCATATTAGATTGTGGTTAATGAAAATTAGGGTTTTGGCCTGAAGATTATGGTATTGCTCATCATGTGAAGAGAAACCCTAATTTCTAGATTCTTTGGGGCCTCGACTCTTGAAGTCTATATCAGGACACTTATCTAGGCATCCTAACCCAAATCCTTGACTTTAATCCCATGGGATCTTGTGTTTGACCTTCTGTATAATTGACTTGACTTTGTAATCCTAATTGTGGGCCCTTGGTTTGAGAGGTCGGTTGCGGAGCTTTGTTGTGTTGGAAGCCCTAATCAGGGATGGTTGGTGCTCAAGAGCCATGTATGGTTGACTTTTGGGACTTGGAATTCCTTATAAACCTATACAATTGATCTGAGAGGTTGGTAATTATATGGTTGCTTTGAGAAGGGTTGGAAACCTTAACTATGGTTCATGACATTGGTGCATTGATTACTTTTGGGTTGGAGACCTTTGGCTGATTACCTGGATTTGAATTTTAGTCATTAAACCCTAGTACTTGACTTGTTTTGATTGGTTCTAAGCATGTTTGCATTCATATTCCACTACATACTACCATTGGTATCATTTAATCTAAGTCACTTCATTCATTGTTTCCATTGACCTTCATTGATCCAAATTTCATTGATTCATTTTGGTCAGGTCATGACATGATCACTAGGTTTCACTATCATTCATTAATTTAGAATATTGGTTCCAATTAGAAACATGAAATTTTAATCATTGAAGCCCATTTCATCATCTTTTTGGGTTAGTTGACTTTTGGTCAACTGTTGACTTTTTGGTCAACCAGTTGACCAAAGTCAACTTACCATACTTTCATCCCTCAATCACCTGGACCCTGTTCTTGTTGCCCATTCACCACCTAAGATCATTTCATATGAATCCATGATTTATTCTAAACCAGGTATCGTCATTCACAATTGTCTTTTAAACCATCCTTTGACCATGTTCATTTTCATTCCAATTACAGACGTTTCATTCTAAATAGGAACCAAAACCTATGCTACATAATTCAGTTTCCATTCAAAAAAATACAATGCTTCATGTGTTACAATTTCAAGCCAAATTCCATACATGATTCCATACATTTAAACTCCTATTTTCATTCAACCAAAATCATGTTCAACCATACAAGTTCCAAGCATATCATTCAAATCATTTCCATGTATATTAATCCTACACAATTCAAATCTAACCTTTCCATACAAACCATTCAAAGGAATCCCAATTCAAGTTTCCAAATCATTTCAATACAATAGTTCAAACCAATACAATTTCCTTTCGAAGTGACAATAAAATTACAACATTCCATACATTACATGTACATTTCAATTCCAGTTCCGTAAACCATTAACTCAAATTGAATACATCAAACCAACCATTAATTCAATTTCTTAATTCCATTCCATTCATTTTCCATTACAAGAACATTTCTAACATAATCAATTACATTCAAAATCCCATAGAAATTCCAATTACATCAAGCCATACAATGTTTTCAATTTCAAATTTACAACAATCCACCATTACACCAATTCAAGCGCTATGCTCACCACCATCCAGGGTACTGTTAACTGCCGCGAAACCAGGCCGAAGTCGCAAAAGCAGACTCACTTTAAACGTGCAAGACAAATCTACAATGACACTCAGAATGTTGAAACAAAGGCAGGTCAGTATGATAGTTGGTATTACTGCTACACCATGTTAAGAATGTGTGGTTGGCCTGAACATGAGTTTATAAATGAGGGCAATCCTCACTCTACAAACCGGTTTTGTAGGGTTAAGTTAGGCTCAACCACACATTCTTAACACACCAAATAATTGAATCAACATTTGACAGGAAAAGAATCATCATCAGAATATTTCAGAATAAACAATTGACTCCAAAACAAATTTCAGCTTCACTATCTTCTCACGTTGCCTTATCAGAGAATATTTCTTCTCTTGGAAGAGGTGTTGGCGTTGTTAATCTGAACCGTAATGCGGCCGCCGTGTATCTCATGTCAGGATTGGGACCTTATACTCCTTTGCCTCCAGAACAGTGCATACCTGTGATGCTGTTAGTGTGACGGGAAAATCGTGAAGGCACCAAAGGCATAATGTTGGTGGCAGTAATTCAGAATTGGAATCTTTGTCCAAACCATATTCAAGTGGTTGCTTATTCATGCATACATGTGCTCGTGGTCGTTCACGACAGTCATGCCCATACCCATTTGATGATGAATCAGTTGATGCTTACTGTCTCTATGACTGTGATAAACTACTTCCTGCAGTCAAACCACCAGAACTTGAAGTTGAAGGACATGTTTCAGAGTGGATTTTGTGCTACCAAAATAGACAATATACCTGCATAAAGAAGAAAAATAACCAATTCTTAATTGAGACAAGTTCTGAACCATAATCCCACAGCTGAAACAAAAGCCTCCGCAAACCACGGACCAAGTCGGCGTGCATCGTTATCACATGAGTAAGCAAGGAAGTAGCTTCTGCACAATCTAACCATAGCTGGTCTGCCACACCAAATAGCAATGCCCTGCAAAATCTGCAAGAAAGCAGTTTTCCAATTAACTGAAAAATGAGGTAATTGGCAGCAGGAATTAATTCATTCACTAGATGTGTCATACCCTAATTTTCAACCCTAATATGACACCATCATTTGTATCATTTTCATGACATCTAGCATCTTTGCATTACTAACCTATTGAAAATACAAAAAGATTTTCTACTTTGTTTGTCTTAAGCTAGGGTTTTGCACCAAGAGCTTTCAAAGATTGATCAATCAAGACTTGACATGTGTTTAAATATTTCAAACTTCTCATCTTTCCCAAGTGATAAAGTGACTTCCATCAACAAGAATAAATTTCAAGATCATTCCATCTCAAATTCATCAAGGCCAGAGTCCATCTGATACTCTCAACTAGGGTTTTGACCCAAAGTCAAATGTTTGACTTTCTAGCCAAGGCATGATCCCACAGCTTGAAGTATGGTTCAAATATTTCAAATACATCATAAGTGAACAATTCACATCATCCAATGTACCAAAGAGATCCCATTCATTAAAGATTGCAAGAATTGGATTCATTTGATACAAAGTCAACTGAGGCAAAGTCAAAGTTTGACTTTTGACATTTTTGGTCAACCATGGACTTCTCAACTCAAGGATAGTGAAAACAGGGTTGATGGATACATTTTATCAAGAGAAAACAAGAAATTTGAGGTTACTTGCAAAAAGGGCAAGATTTGGTTTTATAAATATTTCTAAGTTATGAAAAAATACATGTTCAAGTACCCATCTTTCCAAGGCCATAACTTGTGATCCAGGCCACCATTTTCTTTGATCCAATGATTAGATTAAAGGTCTTACTTCATACTTCAACTTTTTCATTGATGATTGATTCCCAAAAAATTCAAGGATTTCAAATTATGAAGCCATGAAGTTGGTACTATAAAATTGAAACACTTCGAAAAAATTTCAACCAAATCTGCCTTCAAAAAGTGGCATACTTGATCATCACTTTTCACCATGATCCACATTGATTCAAGGAAAAATACCAACATAAAATTTATATAGCATCATATTAGCTTTCGAAAAAGTCCAAGAGCATGAAATTATCATATTTGAGCTAGGAGTTTCGAAGAGATGAAATCGGCTATCCAAATCTGAAATTTGGGTCATTTTCATGATAAGTTCATCATGCAACCTTGAGCCAAAGCTACATAATCTTACTTTGCAGGCTATCTTGCTTCTAAATATCACCTTAATCAGAAGATTACACAAACCCTTGGTGCATTACACAAGGGATTGAACCATTGGCCAAGTCTTGATGCCATATTTGGAAGGTTTTGCAAAAAAGCTTCATATCCATTTTGATAAAGGCCAACTTTTCCAGCCACTCTTGCATTGAGATTTCAACTTGTTTCTTCTGATCACACTTAACCTCTAAACCAGAAATCAACATCCAAACCTCAAGAAAAGTACCTCTAAACTCCTCCTTTCACTCCATCTTTTCATTGTGATCCATTATACATTTTTGTGCAAAATGAAACCAAGTCACCAAACTAGCATTCTAATTGAACCGAGATTGATTTCTGCAAGTTACATGAACCATATGGAGCCTATATAAATAGAGAGACAAGCCTCATAACTCAATACACCAAAATTGGCAAAAAAAACTCCATTATAGCAAATTCTCCAAACCTCAAACTTCCAAATTCCATTGTGCATGTGTTTTCTCCAAAACAACACTTCAAACAACTTCTAAACATCCATTACAAGTTGTCCAAACACTTGAACAACTTCTGTAACATCCCTACCATCATCTTTCAAATCACATTTTCATAGCTTGCAACTTTATTTGGAAAGGAATATCCAAGCACTCTCAGTTTAAGCCAGGCATTCAAACACCTTCCTTGAGGTGTAAGGAAGCTGTTCAGATCATAAAATCACATCTGGAACACCCCTATTTCAAAACACGATTTTCATTTTTGAGGTATGTGTTCATTTCTGCAATTTATAAGTAAGGCACCATTTTGCATCATTCTTGTTACCATTTTACTTGCCAAGATGTGAGGAACAAAACCCCTATGATCATTGGTCTTAATCGGTGATGTTTGAAATTTAATTTTAAATTCAATTTTTAGGGTTCTTATGCATTTTGTTTGATTTCTGGATATTTATGAAAAATAAATGAAATTGGTGAATAACATTAGATTAATTGCAAAATTCTAAGTAATTTTGGTCTTTACAATTTTTGATTTCATTAAGAATTGAGAGAGTTAGATTTTTGACATTAAGTGAAAATGGTGGAAATGATGGACTACGCGATGAAGTTTGAAGCCATTTTTAAATTTTAAAAGTGACTTTAATATATATTTTAATTGATGTAACTTAATACATGAATTGGCATTGCGCCCCAGTTGTAAAACATTTGTTTGTTAATTCTCTTGACGTGGGTTCAAACCTGGCCAATTTTTTGCTCACTTGTTAAATGTTCATTTTTCTTCATAACTTCAAATATCCATAACTTCATGATCCCTTAACATTTTTGATCCATTCTTTTTGCCATGTGTTAATGAGAATGTCTATTTTATGATGACACAAAAAAAACCCAAAAATATTATTTATTTCACCACTTTTGATTGGATGGAAAACATGTGCTTTTAAGTCTCCTAATTGATTCTTTTGGCTTATGTCTTATTTGTTCTTGATGTTGAAAGTTTGTATGATTAAATCACACTCTTTTAAATGTTGATTGTTATCCTTAACATGTTTGAACTTGATTATCTTCATACAATGTATCAATTGATTCACCTTGAAAACATGTTTGAATGAATGGTTAAGAGGTGATTAGGTTTCCACTTAAGCTTGATCTTATCATGAACTTTAATTCAAGTTTAATATTTATTTTGTGAAGACTTATAATGTGATGCATGTTTGACCTAAATTGATTCATGTTGTGTTTACCATGTACCAATGAATGCTTTTACCATGTTAAATATGATTTTTGTCTTCACCATCAATGTGTTGTGTCTTGTGATGTTATGTGAAACTTTGTCGTGTCTTGTTTATGTTTATCTCAATGCCTAAAAACCATGATTAATAGTGTAATCCATACCTTACTCACCTTGTGATTGATATTGTATTTAGCCATATTTTGTACCTTAATGTTAATGCATGTTCAACCTTGTTATTGTTTATATCCAAGGGAAAGGAATAATACCATTCTTGCCATTTTGCATGTGTGTGTTCATCTATATTCTATACAACTTTTGTTCCTCTTAATCCAAAACTTCTAGATACAATCTTAGGTTCCCCTAAATTTAAACCTTAGGATTCTATCGCTCTCTCTCTCCTTCTTATAACCACTTTCATAATAAACTTTGACTTATGTCATTGTTTTTCCTTTTATTTCTTAATCAAATACTTCAAAACACTTAAGCATATTCAAAGATCTTTTCATAAGACCTAAAAAACACAAACTTAATTAAAACCCTTTTGCCACTTTGGCTTTTCCATGTTTAAAACCTTTTCATAAAAGGATTAGACATGAGTCATCCCTAGTTGAGATTTAAATCTCCAACCCCATAATATTGTTGAGATTGATATTGATTCTTTTCCATTTGGAAGAGGTATGTGGCATACTTGTTTATTCTATATCCAAGTGAGAGCCCTTCTTTCAATTTGATGCAAAGATCTATCTTCCACATGTTTGTGGTGGTTTAAAAGTGAGTTTTCTCCTTAAGATGACAATTTTTCTCTTTCTCATAAAATCAACCCCAACAAATCCCTTCTTACTTTTGAACCCAAACTATGAGGTTTTGATCCTTCACGGGTACGTAAGCATAAGATTCAATGTCTTTCCAAATAATCAAACAATAAAAAGACATTCTTTTTCTCATCTCTCCAATTAAATAGCAAACAATTTTAAACCAAACACATATATTTAAAAGGTTCCTGTAGAGAACTACAGATGATTAGGATGCTAATACCTTTCCTTTTCATAACACACCCTTGTACCTTAGAATCTCCCACCTTTTGCTTAGCTTATGTTTAATCTTCTAGATTTGCATATACGTATTGGGTTATTTTTGAATATTTTCCCCTTCCCTTGGATAAATTAAAGTTCGGTGGTGATATTTTGATTCATGAGTCAAGTCTAATCAATTTCTCGGTCTCCGATTCTTCACCGCGACAGAAATGACGACTTCATTGGGGACGAAATATTAAGTGGATGATACCTAAATTGTTTATATGTGTTTATTATTATTATTATTATTATTATTTGTTGCTATGTTTTCTTGGGTTTCATTATGGAGATCTATAAGTGGTGAGGAAATCCTAACCCAGATTAGAGAATACAAATAAGATAGGATGGTGGTATAATCAAAGTTACATGTCTGGAGTAATCCTAAGCATGATTAACATATGATATAACCTCGCTTAGTGGAGACCCTTTTGATGGTAATATTTGTTGTTACGAGTAAATCGTAGTGGCATTATTATCTTCGACCTGGGAGTCTAAGAAACTGAGGACCTTTAGAACCCTTTAAACCCCTCTAAGCCTTTTTAGGATGTAGTGCAGAGATTATCCAGGTGTAAGATCTGGGGTAATTGTTACGTGATGATACACTCAGATGAGTTTCTCTTGAGAATATTATTGGTGTACAAGCAAGTCGTTAAATCGATAATATCTGAAAGATGGATCTATGACTCTGGGGACCACTTTAGAACCTTATTCTATAGGTACAAAATAAACCCATTAGTTCATACATTGTGGGATGGGTAGACCCTTGGCTCCACGCCTAATGTCAAAACCCTAAACCCGTACTTGTGAAACATGCATTCATGTATCCATAAAAACCTCTTTGCATAAAAACCAAGAAACTCAATAGTTTTCTTTTGTGAATATCGATAGGTAAAATGGAACTCGGAAGGAGGAATACCAAGAAATACACTTTCAAAAGTTCTGACTTAACAGAGTTGAAGAAGCTTGGTTCTATGATAGTTAGTCCAGAGGATTTCAGAGCTCGGTATGGAAGACTTATGGGTATCTTGAAGACCAAGGTTGAAGATGGAGTTCTCAACACCCTGGTACAGTTTTATGATCCACTCTACCATTGCTTCACATTTTCAAACTACTAGCTTATGCCTACTCTAGAAGAATACTCTTATTGGTTTGGTTTGCCAGTCTATGACACATTACCATTCAGTGGTTCAGAGAAGACCCCTACACCAACAACTATTGCAGAAGCACTTCACCTAGAAACGTCTGTTGTGAAGGCCAACTTCATTAAAAAGGAGGGATTCTAGGTCTAACCTCTAGATTCCTGATGGAGAAAGCCTTTATCTTTGCAAAAGAAGATAGTAGAGATGCCTTTCAATCCATTTTTTCTCTACTTATTTATGGAATTATGCTCTTCCCAAACATTGATGACTCTGTAGATGTTAATGATGTATGAATCTTCTTAATTGGTAACCCAGTACCCACATTACCTGGAGATACCTACCATTCTATCCATCACAAGACTAAGAAAGGTGGTGGAACCATTCTTTGTTGTGTACCTCTCCTATATAAGTGGTTTATTTCTCACTTACCCAGATCCAGGCTCTTCATGGAGAATCCGCAGAAGCTTAGATGGTATGAGAGGTTCATGTCCATTGATCAAGGGAATATACATTGGTATGACCCCTCATATGATGTTGGAGTAATTATTGATAGTTGTGGTGAATTTCCTAATGTACCTCTCCTTGGTGTACATAGGGGAATTAACTACAACCCCATCCTTGCCAGACGCCAATTAGGATATCCTATGGTAGATAAACCTGATAACCTTTTGTTGTCAGGTTTCTTTTACCTCAACGAAGAAGAGAGTTTCGGTTTGAAGGATAGAATCATAAATGCTTGGTGTAACATTCACAAGAAAGGAAAAGACCGATTAGGAAGAAAGAATTATGTTGCTTTTGAGCCCTACACCCAATGGGTTTGTGCTAGAGCCAGTGAACTTACGATGCCCTATGCTCCTGAGAAGCCCTAATTCCCTTATGCTATAACATCATCATCCACCATTCCTATTGAGAAGAGGGAAGAGTTTCAAGAATTGTTGGCTAGGTTGAAGTTGGAAAGAGACACTTGGGAAGGCAAGATCCATATCTTGAATGATAAGAAGATGAAGATGGAGCAACAACTAAAGGAGAAGGATGATTTGATTAAGATTCTGGAATAACAAGCTGTGAAGAAACAGGAGGAACAAGAAGGTTTACTTCTCTCTATAGTCCAACCATTTGATGAGTACTCCAGCATACCTCCCACCTCAGGTGCTTGGAAGGGAATCGTCGACAAGCTTATGATCGAGAACGCTCAGCTAAAGAGGCGGAAGAGGAAGCATCAGCCAACAACAGGACCTTCTACATATGAGATGCCTTAGGACTCATAGACTTAGCTGTTTTCCTCTTGTATTGTTTAGGATCGTTGAAATTGTATTTCATCCCTCGTAATCCATCAATTGTTTAATAAAAAGAGGTTTTTGTTCAGCTTATACCAAATTTTGTCTCTATAATATTTGCAATAAATTATTGAGTTCCTTAAAAATTAAAACTCATTTTTTGCATCTGCATATCATGCATCATTCAAGCATAAGTTCCTGCATTTCAAGAAACTTACACTTGTCTTCTCCCTCCAATAGTCAAACTGAATCATCCGTATAATACTCAAGCCAGTCACAGGAGAAGGATGAGTCAGCTTGAACAAGAAAATCAAGAGCTCAGAGAGGATGTAATCACCTTGAAAGACAGTTTGGAAAGGCTTACTACTATGATGGAGACTTTGGTGGCTGCTCAGAATCAGTCATCGAAGAATTCTCAACATCCATTATAACGAACAACAATCTCTGAGAACGTCTCGACGCCCATTCCAGTGGCGCCCGTCAATGATCAATAATATCACATGCCATATGGTTTCCCTTGGGTCATGCCTCACGGTTATATGTCAATTGGATATCACCCTCAAAACGCTGAAGCTCCAGTAGTGACTGATGTGATGTCTGTACCTCCTCCTGTGGTGCATACGACTCCTTATAATGAAGAAAACATTTATCACGCTGCTCCAAGCAAAGTTATGGGATTAGAAGAAAGGTTAGAGGGATTTCAAGATTAGTTCTTAGAAATGCAAAGGGAAATCAACGCTCTTCGAGGAAATGATCTTTTTGGCAAGACCACTTCCGAACTCTACTTGGTTCCTAATGTTCAAATTCCACCCAAATTCAAAGTACCAGACTTCGAGAAATACAAAGGATATTCATGTCCTCAAAGTCATTTGGTGATGTATGCTAGGAAGATGTCCACTCAGACTAACAACCATCAGCTTCTGATCCACTACTTTCAAGACAGTTTAACTGGTGCCGCTCTTAAGTGGTACATGGGCTTGGACAGCGCGGAGATCCGTACTTTCAATGACCTTGGTGAAGCTTTTGTTCATCAATACAAATATAATGTATATATGGCTCCGGACAGAGATCAACTTCAGGCCATGTCTCAGGAAGACAAAGAGAGTTTCAAGGAGTATGCTCAAAGGTGGCGTGAAATTGCTGCACAAATTTTCCCTCCACTTGAAGAGAAAGAGATGACTAAAATCTTTTTGAAAACTCTGAGTTCATTCTACTATGACCACATGATCTCCAACGTACCTAGTGATTTCACCGAGATGGTAAACATGGCATGCGACTTGAGGAAGCAGTCCGAGAGGGACGTTTGACTAAAGAAGTTGGTTCTTCTAGTCATGTTAAGAAATTTTCCAATAATTTCTCCAAGAAGAAATAATCAGATGTTAGTGTCGTTTCATATGTCAGACAAAGAAGAAAGTATCAACATGTTGCAGCTGTTTCACCAATCATTAGTCCACCAATGGTTGCGTCAACTTATCAGCCACAATTCTCGCATCAACATCAACAACAATATCCTCAACAACATCAGCAACAACAACATGTTCAACAATAACCATCAAATCAACAACCTCCACAACAAGCTCGCTCTTAATTCAACAATCAAAATCATATTTAAAAAGGCCACAATTTGATCCTATCCCAATGTCCTATGCAGAATTTTTTCCTGCACTGCTAGCTAAAAATCATGTCCATACAAGGTCTCCACCACCCGTGCCAAAGGACCTTCCCTATTGGTACAAGGAAGATCAATTTTGTGCTTACCATCAAGGGGAACCAGAACACAGCATTGAAAACTATTTTGGTCTAAAGTCAGATATTCAGAGGCTCATCAAGAGTGGTATCCTTTCATTTAAGGACATAAACCCCAATGTTCAAGTTAATCCTCTACCGCAACATGGTTTAGCCTCAGTTAACATGGTATATGGTTACCCGGGAAGTTTCCGGATCTATGATGTATGGTTGTTAGGCGAGAACTTATTAAGAAACACGCCAGATATAGCAAGAATGGTTATGTGCCTCCATATAACTACGTCTCTTGCATGGTTTGTTCCAGGAACTCTCAAGGATGCTTAACTGTTGTAACGGATCTCCAGGATCAAATGGACCAAGGTTACATTGTAGCCTATCGATCCAGAGATTATAATCAGGTCAATATGGTCAATAGTGACAATGAAGTGAATGTCATAGTTCCTCAGTTCAACGACTCTGAGCCTATACAGATTACTTATGACAGTCAGAAGACTTCTGTGACTCCTCTAGTCATTAACCTACCGGGCCCAATTCCCTACCAATATGATAAAGTCGTGCCTTACAAGTACAATTCTACAATGACCGAGAATGGAAAGGATGTTCCTCTACCCTCCTTTGTTAACGTCGCTTATGTAAGCAGGGTCACAAAGAGTGGGGGCATATTTGCAAAAAGGACTGAGGATGTCGCAGCAGGAAAGCAGGATCATGTTGAGATCCCTTTTGAACCGGTTGGCCAATCTGATAACATGAATCCAAAAAGTGATGACGATGAGGTGTTGAAGCTCATCAAGAAAAGTGAATACAATATGGTGGAACAATTATTGCATACACCTTCCAAGATATATGTGATATCTTTCTTGATGAACTCTGAGGCACACTGTGAAGCTTTGCAGAAAGTCTTAGAATAAGCCTAGGTAGACCATGATGTGATGGTCGAACAGTTTGATGGTATCGTCGCTAACATCACGGCATGCAACAACTTGAGAGTTTCAGTAATGAAGAGCTCCCTGAAGAAGGAAGAAATCATAACATGGCACTAAATATCTCAATCAATTGTATGAATGACTCTTTGTCAAGTGTGTTAGTGGATACAGGCTTGTCTCTCCATTTCATGCCAAAGTCGACACTTTCCAGACTTTCTTTTCAAGGTGCTCCTATGAAGAGTAACGCGATTATTGTTAAAGCTTTTGATGGTTCCAGAAAAATAGTCATTGGAGAAGTCGACCTTCCTATGTCCATCGAACCTCATACTTTCTAGATAACATTCCAGGTGATGGACATAAAAGATGTGTATAGTTGTTTATTGGGTCATCCTTGGATCCATGAAGTTGGGGCAGTCACTTCCACTCTACATCAGAAGCTTAAATTTGTGAAGAACGGGAAGCTAGTGACAGTCTGTGGGGAGCAAACACTGGTTGTGAGTCACTTATTATCTTTCTCTTATCTTGAACCTGAAGAAGTTGTTTGAACTTAATTCCAAGCCCTCTCTTTGATTGACAAAGATGTCAAGATAGGAGTATCCATCTCTTCATTCAAGGATGAACAACGACTAGTAAATGATGGTATAACCGATGGTTGGGGAACAATTTTGGATCTCGCAGAAAACAAACACCGGGAGGGTTTATGTTTTTCTCATACTTCCAAGAAGATTGAAAAAGGAAGTAGATATGTTCGTTCAATACAAGAAACTTTCCATAGTGGAGGGTTCATCAATCCCACTTTGCCAGAAGTTAGTGCCATCACTGAGGATGATGATTCAGCATGGGAACCCTACTGCGACGATCCTGAATACGATCTTGAGGTAGAAGATGCATATGTGCCTTTCTACTTTCCTCATCATAGAGAACTTGAATATATCCCGGGGGTAAGAAGACGAAGCAGCTGAAGCCAATGGAATTGTGGAAGACAATCCTAAAGATGTTTCGACCAACTTCATAGCTCGTGGAGTGATTCACCAAAACTAGATCTCTGTTGATGTTGCTGTTGTTGTTCACATTTCAAAGTAATATTTTGTTGTTTGTTTTCTTTTCAAAAAAATCCTTTCGTTACGCCTAAGGCGAAAGTGACAATGTTTGGGCTTGTGTTTCAAGAATTAAATCAATGAAAATGTTATTTTGTTTCCATATTGTTGTTTTTATTGTTTTGCTATTTTTTTTATGGAAAATGGTAATCTAAAATAAACAAATAAACACTTCCAGATAGCTGCACACAACTTCACACTTTTATCTGTTTCTAAAACAAGCATAAAATCACATGTGCAGATTAATTCATGACACATCCATTAAAACCAATGACCATATGCCCTCTTGCAACTTTGAATTCCCTGTGTACAAAGTGGAAGAAGAAGAAGAGGAAGACATTCCAGATGAAATCTATAGACTGATCGAAAATGAAGAAAATACCATTCAGCCATTCAAAGAGCCCGTGGAAGTAATCAACTTTGGGTCTAAAGAGGATAGAAAAGAAGTCAAAGTTGGAGCACTGCTCGCACCAGAGGCCAAAGAAAGGATGATAGAGCTTCTCTGAGAATATACCGATGTGTTTGCTTGGTCATACTAAGACATGCCAAGGTTGGACGCCGATATTGTGGAGCATTGTTTACCGTTAAGGCCAGAGTGTCCACCGATCAAGCAAAAGTTAAGAAGAACTCTTCCGGACATGGCAATCAAAATCAAAGAGGAAGTGCAAAAGCAGATTGATGCAGGTTCCCTTGTCACATCAGAGTATCCGCAGTGGTTAGCCAAAATTGTGCCAGTTCCCAAGAAGGACGGGAAGGTTTGCATGTGCGTTGACTATAGAGATATAAATAAAGCCAATCATAAGGATGACTTTCCTCTACCATACATTGACATGTTGGTCAATAACACCCCCAAGTTGAAGATCTTCTCTTTCATGGATGGATTTTACCGTTACAATCAAATCAAAATGGCGCCTGAAGATAGGGAGAAACCAACTTTATTACACCTTGGGGCACATTTTTCTACAAAGTAATTCCTTTCGGCTTGAAGAATGCTAGTGCCACCTATCAACGAGCTATGACTACTCTTTTTCATGACATGATGCATAAAGAGATCGAAGTCTATGTAGATGATATGATAGCAAAATCAAAGACTGAAGAAAATCATGTTGAGTATCTTTCAAAACTGTTTCAGCGTTTGAGAAAATACAAACTCTGCTTGAACCCAAACAAATGCACCTTTGGGGTTCGATCAGGAAAGCTTTTAGGCTTCATCGTCACTCAAAAGGGCATCGAATTTGATCCCGACAAGGTTAAAGCCATTCAGGAAATGCCAACACCTCAAACAGAAAAGCAGGTGAGGGGATTCCTTGGACGTTTGAACTACATTTCAAGGTTCATATCTCATATGACTGCTACTTGTGCTCCCATTTTTAAGCTCCTCTGAAAGGATCAGGGTTGTGTTTGGATAGATGATTGTCAAAAAACCTTCGACAGTATTAAAGAGTATTGGCTAGAACCTCATATCTTGTCCCCGCCTGTTGAGGGAAGACCATTGATTATGTATCTGACAATGCTAGAAGAATCTATGGGATGTGTCTTGGGTCAACAGGATGAAACAGGAAGAAAAGAGTATGTCATCTATTATTTGAGCAAGAAATTCACTAACTGTGAGTCTTGATATTCCATGCTAGAGAAAACTTATTGTGCTCTGACTTGGGCTGCCAAACATCTCCGTCAATATATGATGAATCACACAACTTGGTTGATATCCAAGATGGATCCAATTAAGTATATCTTTGAAAATCCTGCATTGATGGGAAGAATTGCTCGTTAGTAGATGCTCTTATCCGAATATGACATTGAGTATCACACCCTGAAAGCTATCAAAGGAAGTGTCTTGGCCGATCATTTAGCTCAACATCCAATCGACGATTATGAGTCTATAAATTTTGAATTCCCAGATGAAAATGTGATGTACTTAAAAACCAAAGATTTCAATGAACCACTGCCAAATGAAGGGCCAGAGCCAGGTTCTCAATGGGGTTTAATATTTGATGGAGCAGTTAATGCTTATGGTAATGGTATTGGGGTAGTAATCATCACTCCTCATGGCTCACATATCCCTTTTACTATAAGATTAACATTCAAGTGCACAAACAACATGGTGGAATATGAAGCCTACATCATGGGTTTAGAAGAAGCCATTGATCTTAGAATGAAAAATCTTGATGTTTATGGAGACTCAACTCTAGTTGTTAATCAAATTAAAGGAGAATGGGTAACTCGCCAACCCGACCTAATCCCATACAAAGACTATGCAAGGAGGCTATCTACTTTCTTCAACAAGATTGAATTTCATCACATCCCTTGTGAGGAAAATCAAATGGAAGATGCCTTGGCAACTTTGGCTTCCATGATCATTGTGAATCGATGGAATGATATGCCTAAGATCGATGTTAAACGTCTTGATAGACCTGCTCATGTATTTGCAATGGAAGAAGTCTCTGATGACAAGCCATGGTACCACGACATCAAGTGTTATCTCCAGAGTCAAGAATACCCACTTGGGGCATCAAACAAAGATAAGAAGACCTTGAGAAGATTGACTGGTAACTTCTTTCTGAATGAAGACGTGCTATACAAGAGAAACTTTGACATGGTTCTGCTCAGATGTGTGGATAGACACGAAATAAACCTATTGATGCAAGAAGTTCATGAAGGTTCCTTTGGTACTCATTCCAACGGATATGCAATGGCTAAAAAAATGTTAAGAGCGGGTTACTATTGGCTGACAATGGAAGATGACTGTTGCAAGTATGTGAAGAAGTGTTACAAATGCCAGATTTATGCTGACAAGATGCATGTACTTTTGACTCTTCTCAACATTCTCTCTTCTCCATGGCCTTTCTCTATGTGGGGCATCAACATGATTGGTATGATTGAGCCCAAAGCTTCCAACGGACATCGTTTCATTTTGGTGGCTATTGGTTATTTCATAAAGTGGGTCGAAGCGGCCTCATACGCCAATATGACCAAGCAGGTGGTAGTCAGATTTATCAAGAATCAACTTATTTGTCGTTATGGTGTGCCAAGCAGAATCATCACTGATAATGGTTCAAACCTGAACAATAAAATGATGAAGGAAATGTGTGAAGAGTTCAAGATTGAACATCATAATTCCTCTCCCCACAGACCCAAGATGAACGGTGCTGTTGAACCTGCCAACAAGAACATCAAGAAGATCATTCAGAAGATGGTAGTGACTGATAACACGAAATTATATCATATTTTAGGACTTAATTCCATTAAATTCTATGACTATTTATTTCGGTTTACTGCATTTTATGAGATATTACGTGGTATTTTCTTCCTATTTGTCTCAGGTAGTCCATTTTGAAGAACAAGTGAAAACGGAAGAAAAGAAGGTGCAAAAAGGAGAGAAAAGGAACCAAATGCAAAAGCCCAGCCCAAAGCGCACAAGTCACCAATGCTGTGCCTGTGACGGACGTCACAGGGTGCGTGACGAGCGTCACGCAAAACAGCCTTGTGACGGACGTCACACATGGTGTGACGAGCGTCACACCGTTCCACTACCTTTTTGGCGCAAGTAACGCCCTCAGAAGACTTGAAGAAGAGACGTTGAGGAGTTGGTCTCCTATATCCACGCCGTGCATTTAGCCACGTTGAAGAACTGGAGAAACGGAAAGCAGTTACCAGCACCAATATAAATAGCTATCCCTAAAACCTAAAAGGGTTCCTCGGTTTTTCCACGCTCATATTGCCGAAGCTCTGCCAATTTTTCTTTTCACGCTTTTGCTTAATTTTCTTTTCCAGCAACTTAACATTGTTTATTTTATTTATTTCTTTTGCAAGTTCTACATTCTTTTTCCCTTGCAATTTACCTTTCCCTTTTTAGCATTTAGATATTTTTCGCATAATAGTTTCTACACCGGAAACTATTGTGCAACTTTTTATCGGATCTAACCTTACGTTAGATTCTAGTTTTATTTCCTTGGTTTAATTTACTGTTTAATTGAAGAATCCAAGAACAAATCCTACCGGCTTGTGGTGGAGTGTTCAAGACTATTGTATTACGCATTCAGGTTCTTTAATCATTATTTAATATTTTGTTTTATTATTTATCTATATTATATGCCTGGAATGAGTCTGTTTATGCATGATATGTATTCTTGTTTATTTAGCATGTCTGGCTAATTCGCCTAGGTATCGGTATGTAAAGTAAGCAGAATAAGGGATCAAGACTGAGTCGGTCTATCTAAACTTAAAATTAAAATCAATCTTTTTACGGTCTCAACTTACAAGTTTAATAACAAGATTTTTTACAAAAGTAAAGGACATAAAGAAGTTAAAATCAATAGAGCGAGAGTTTGAGGTTTTAACTGGACAGTGTAAGTTAGGCATTAATTCTAGATCAGGGCGAGAGCAAGTTTTAGAGTTAATTAAATTCTGACCTTTTCCAAAAAGTATTTTTAAAGATTGAATGTGAGGACGAGAGTTAAGCATTTGGATTTGATTATATAACCTAAGTCAACAGAGCGAGAGTTTGAGATAAGGGTGTTTAAAACGGTCAGTGTTTTCTTAAAAAGAGTTTCTGCAACTTTATTGTTTTCAAAATATGGTTTTTGACTTAATTATAAGTGACAACTACATTAATATAAAATCATGGTTTATTCAACAGAGCGAGAGTTTGAGATAAAACCTTTAACCAATAATGTTAACTGAAACGATTTATTTTAAAAAACCAAGAAACCGACAAAGACTTGATTCCCTAGTTTTGACGAACTACATACCGATATCCGTTTTATTAATATTTAATCTAGATCTTAGTTTAGCTCTTAGTTTTTCCCCAAACAATCAAACATTTTCACCTTAGATTTACGTAGTAACCTTAGATAACGGTATATCGATTCATAAGTCCCTGTGGGATCGATATCTTTTAAAACTACGCGATAGAACTGTGCACTTGCAGTTTGTATCCCATTCTCGACTCACACAGTCGAGCGATCAAGTTTTTGGCGCCGTTGCCGGGGACTTTTATTTAATCGGTATCGTAACTCTTCCGTTACGCTGTAGAGACTAAGGTTTCTTTTTCTTCTATTCTTTCTTTCGTTGATTTGTATGCCACGCACTCGCTCACAAGGCGAACCGCTCTATTTACGAATCAACGATATCGAACTATATCTCCGAGTCTTACGACGAATTCGGGAATATCGTGCTGCAAACAATCTCCCTCCTATAGACTTTCCTGATCTCAAAGATCTTCCTTCTTTAACCGAGATGGCAGAACCAGCTCGTGCTCTTAGAGATTACGCCGCTCCATCGCAAGATGAACCGCATTCAAGTATTGCTCCGCCTGCAATCGAAGCAAACAACTTCGAACTCAAACCTTCGCTGTTGCAGGCTGTGCAACAGAACCAATTCTCTGGAAATCTTACCGAAGATCCAAACCTTCATTTATCCGTATTTGTTCAATACGCTGATACTGTTAAAGCTAATGGTGTCACTTCAGAGGCAATTCGACTTCGTCTTTTTCCTTTCTCATTAAGAGATAGCGCTAGAAGATGGCTTCAATCTCTTCCTTCCAACTCAGTCACCACATGGAACGAGTTGAAGAAAGTTTTTCTTGCCCGATATTTTCCGCCAAGCAAAACAGCTATGTTAAGAGCCCAGATAAACGGATTTAAACAGAAAGACAACGAGTCTCTTTTCGAAGCATGGGAAAGATACAAAGACATGATGAGACTTTGCCCACACCATGGTTTGGAAGACTGGTTAGTAATTCACACATTTTATAATGGTCTCTTATACAACACAAGGTTAACAATAGACGCCGCTGCAGGTGGTGCACTAATGAACAAACCTTATGCTGATGCTTACCAGCTTATCGAGAGCATGGCCCAAAACCACTATCAGTGGGGAACCGAACGAACAACGGTGGAAAAACCTCAACCAAAAACTGGCATGTACGAGATAAGTAACCTTGATCACGTTAATGCAAAAGTGGATGCTTTGGTCCAGAAAATTGAAAGTTTAAACGTATCACCTCCAGCCGCCGTGGTTGCTATAACTCAGAATTGCGAGGTCTGTGGAATCCAAGGCCACACTCCTGCGGAATGTCAACTCTTGACTGGAATCCAAGCAGAGCAAGTAAACTATGCTCAAGGAAGCCCCTACTCGAATACCTATAACCCAAATTGGAAGAACCATCCAAACTTTTCATATAAGAGTAATAATGCTTTATACGCACCTGGACAGTCTCCAAATCAAGCCCCATCTATACCTCCGGGATATCAGAAACCGAATCCTAACAATAATACCCCTAGAAAATCCAACTTGGAAATCATGATGGAAAACTTTATAGCTTCCCAACAACAAACCAATAAAGATTTCTTAAACCAGAACATACATACTGGCGAACAACTTAAACAACTAGCAAGCAAAGTAGATGCCTTGGCTACCCATAACAAAATGCTAGAAACACAAATATCACAAGTAGCTCAACAACAAGCACCTACTGCTGCCCCAACTGGTACATTCCCTGGACAGCCCCAACCTAATCCGAGAAGCCAAGCTCATGCAATTATATTAAGAAGTGGAACGGAGGTGGAAGGACCGTCTGACCCAAGGATAGAAAACCAAAACCCTAAGAAATCAACTGAGGAAAGCGAACCTAAGGAAAAGGAAGAGAGTAATAAGGAAACCCTAGAAAAGAAGGAACCTTATGTACCTCCACCACCTTACAAACCACCTATACCTTACCCTCAAAGGCTTGTTAAAACCAAAGATGCGGGCCAATTTAGAAAATTTGTTGATCTCCTTAAACAATTAAACGTTACAATTCCGTTTACCGAAGCTATTACGCAGATGCCCTCATATGCTAAATTCTTAAAAGAAATTCTTTCTAATAAGAGGAAACTTGAGGATAGCGAAACCGTTACACTCCCTGCCGAATGTAGCGCTATAATCCAAAACATGCCTCCTAAACTCAAGGATTCGGGTAGTTTCTCTATACCCTGTCACATAGGAAAATTTGTCATCGACAAAGCCTTATGCGATTTAGGAGCCGGAATTAGCGTTATGCCTTTATCCATATGTAAGAAACTGGAAATGGGAGAATTAAGACCGACCAAAATGTCCGTACAACTAGTAGATCGTTCCATCAAATATCCTGTAGGAATCCTTGAAAACGTTCCCGTACGCATAGGTCAGTTTTACATTCCCACTGACTTCACAATTATGGACATTAGAGAAGATGATACTACACCTATTATACTAAGAAGACCATTCTTAGCAACTGCCGGTGCAATCATAGACGTAAAACGAGGACGACTCACCTTCGAAGTAGGTGAAGAGAAAATTGAATTCATTCTTTCCCAATTCTTGAAAGCACCTGCAATAGAAGATACATGTTACTTCATGGATATCATCGATGAATGCATAAAAGAAGCAGAGTTAGGAGAAGACAAATCATCAGACTATCTTTTAGAGGACAAATCTAAACAATGCTTAGCAATAACACCGGACCCTACGCAATGTCTTAACAAACCAACCCCTGATTTGAAAACACTTCCCAAAAATCTGAGATATGAATTCCTAGACTTAGAACTTGAACGACCCGTGATAGTTAATGCAGATCTAGGAAGACTCGAAACAGAAAAACTCTTACATATCTTAAGGAAATATCCAACCGCACTAGGATACCACATCACCGATCTTAAAGGGATAAGCCCTTCTATTTGTATGCACCACATCATGTTAGAAGAAGACTGTAAAACCTCTAGGGAACACCAGAGAAGACTAAATCCGATCCTAAGTGAGGTAGTAAAGAAAGAAATAACCAAGTTATTGGAAGCAGGTATTATATATCCTATATCTGATAGCAAATGGGTCAGTCCTGTACACGTTGTACCAAAGAAAGGAGGCATAACCGTTATTGAAAACGAAAAAGGAGAAACTATAACTAAACGAATCGAATCGGGATGGAGAATGTGCATTGATTATAGGAAACTAAACAAAGCAACCCGAAAAGATCATTTCCCTTTACCATTCATTGACCAAATGTTAGAACGATTAGCTAAACATTCACATTTCTATTATCTAGACGGTTATTCAGGCTTCTTTCAAATACCAATTCACCCTGATGACCAAGAAAAGACAACGTTCACATGCCCTTTTGGTACCTTCGCTTATAGACGAATGCCGTTTGGTCTGTGTAATGCCCCTGCAACTTTTCAAAGATGCATGATGGCGATTTTCGCCGACTTTCTCGAAAACATCATGGAAGTATTTATGGATGACTTTTCTGTATATGGACAAAGTTTCGAAGAATGCCTTGAAAACCTGGAAAGAGTTCTTGAGCGATGTGTAAAAGTAAACTTAGTACTTAATTGGGAAAAGTGCCACTTTATGGTACAATAAGGAATTGTTTTAGGACACATCATCTCGAACAGAGGAATTGAAGTAGACAAAGCCAAAATAGAGGTAATCGAAAATCTTCAACCCCCAAGAACCGTGAGAGAAGTACGAAGCTTTTTAGGACACGCCGGTTTTTACCGACGATTCATCAAAGACTTCTCTAAGATAACTAAACCTCTAACCGGACTATTGATGAAAGATGCTGAATTCATATTCGACGACAACTGTTTAAAAGCATTTCAAACTCTTAAACAAGCATTGATCTCCGCACCCATTATGCAGACACCAGACTGGAATGAACCATTCGAAATAATGTGCGATGCCAGTGATTATGCTGTAGGTGCTGTTTTAGGACAACGGAAGGATAAAAAGCTTCACGTTATATATTACGCAAGCAGAACCCTGGATGAAGCGCAAATGAATTACGCCACTACCGAGAAAGAACTCCTAGCGGTGGTATTTGCGCTAGATAAATTTCGTTCTTACTTGGTAGGAGCCAAAATAATAGTTTACACCGATCACGCTGCTATCAGGTACCTTTTAACAAAAAAAGATGCTAAACCTAGACTCCTAAGATGGATCTTGTTGCTACAAGAATTCGACTTAGAAATCAAGGACAAGAAAGGAACTGAAAACGTAGTAGCAGACCACCTCTCTAGACTTGAGAACCTTGAACCGGAAAGAACATCAATTAATGATGATTTCTCGTACGACAAACTTATAGCTACTTTGGAAGAGAACAACTCCGACATACAAGTAGAAACCACCTTAGCTATATCTGTCACACCATGGTACGCTGATCTAGTCAATTATTTAGCTGCCGGAATAGTTTCACCTACTTTATCTTACCAGCAGAAGAAACGATTCTTCCACGACATAAAACACTATTACTGGGATGATCCCTTACTTTTCAAAAGAGGCCCCGATGGTATTTTCCGTCGATGTATACCCGAAGAAGAGGTAGAAAATATAATCCAACACTGTCACTCCGCTCCTTATGGTGGACACACAAGTACATCCAAGACCTGCTCTAAAATCCTACAAGCTGGCTTTTATTGGCCAACTATATGGAAGGACGTACATGCGGCTATTAAGGAGTGTGACAGATGTCAGCGCACGGGAAACATATCTAGACGCGACGAGATGCCACAAAAAGGTATTTTGGAAGTAGAGATTTTTGACGTGTGGGGGATAGACTTCATGGGACCTTTCCCATCCTCTTTCGGTAACAAATACATACTCGTGGCAGTTGACTACGTATCAAAGTGGATCGAAGCTATAGCTTCTCCAACAAATGACACCCGAGTAGTAACTAGACTCTTTAAAAATATAATATTTCCGAGATTTGGCATCCCAAGAATAGTAGTCAGTGATGGTGGATCACACTTTATATCCAAGGTACTCGAAAAACTACTACTTAAGTATGGAGTGAGACATAAGATAGCGACACCTTACCACCCTCAAACCAGTGGACAAGTGGAAGTATCTAACAGAGAAATCAAGCAAATACTAGAAAAAACGGTCGCCACTTCAAGGAAAGATTGGTCATTAAAATTACCAGAAGCTTTGTGGGCATACCGAACTGCTTATAAAACCCCCATAGGGACGACCCCATTTAAGCTCATTTATGGAAAATCCTGTCACCTCCCGGTAGAATTAGAACATAAAGCCTATTGGGCTATTAGAAATCTAAATTTGAATTATAAAGCCGCTGGTGAAAAGAGAATCCTTGACATAAACGAATTAGAGGAACTCAGAAGAGACGCCTATGAAAATGCCAGAATCTATAAAGAAAGAACAAAACAATGGCATGACAAGCGTATATCAAGGAAAATCTTCAAGCAAGGCGACGCAGTACTTTTATTTAACTCTAGACTAAAGTTATTCCCGGGAAAACTACGATCCAGATGGTCAGGGCCTTTTCATATCACTAAAATCTTTCCCAGTGGAGCGGTAGAAATAAAAGGACAATCTACAGAACCGTTCACCGTAAACGGGCAACGTCTGAAACACTATCACTATGCGGAAACCAACGAGGATTCGCAAATCCTACACTTAGACGAAACGCCCCCAGGACCTATAGATTATATTTAACAGTTTCTTTGTCGAGCTTGCGACATTTAAACAAAGCGCTTAGTGGGAGACAACCCACAAACTAATTTGTTATTTTATTATTCTATTATTATCATTTCCCTATTTCTTTCTTAATTATTCTTTTAATTTCTGTTTAGTATTCATTCTTGATTTATTCAAAAATAAATAAATAGATAAATAGATAAATAAATAATAATAATATTTTTTTCCTTCTTTCGGCATTTGGCCAAATCCTGACTTAAACTCATGTTTTCTTTTCTCTAGCTAACACTAACCAGATGGGACATTTTGATCGTATGGGTATCAAGTTCAGAGGAATGGCTCAGAAACAAAAGTTTGAAGAACTAGCCGCTAGAGAGATGCTACCTAGTTTATATGCTGATGATTGGGCTATGACTGCCCTTGGACTGAGACAGAGTGTCCTGTATTTGCTGAATCAGATAGGATGGGAGACATCCCCTATCCTGAGACATTTCACCACCTACCGGAGACTCACACTAGAATTCCTTAGCTCACTAATCTATCTACCCAGCCATGGAAAAGGAATTAGCAGAGGTTTTATCCAGTTCAGAATGTTCAATATGGAGTACCAATTTAATATTAGAGACTTCACCAACCTTTTGGGTTTCCCTACCTCCTTTGATACATTCACTGTAAGCCAGGAAGAACTTTTTGAATATAGAGAGCTTGAACACTTTTGGGGTAAGCTGACTGGAAATGATGAGCCCGAAGAACATGAGTTTCTCTCTGGAAACATACATAACCCGGCTTTTCGCTATTTCCATAAAATCCTGACCCACACTTTATTTGGGAAGAAACCAAACAGTACTTCAGTTTCACGTGATGAACTTTTCATCATATTTTGTGCTTCCCAGAACCGTCCAGTAAACGGTGCCACTTTTATGTTAGCTAATTTGGACCACCTTATCCAGGATGAGCGAGCACCCATTAGAATAAGCGGTTTGATAACTATGATAGGTAATGCTATTGGATTACGTCAGCCTATGCTTGACCTTAGCCCTTTTTGTGGCATTACTACTATGAGTATACCTTTCCTCTTCAACACTATGTTTATAGCAAACCTAGGGTCTGATGAGTTTGAGCTTATTATTGATAACCAGGTTCTCTGCCTATTCACCATGCCCGATCCTAGGACTAGTGTTCATAACCAAAGGAACTGGCTCTATAACCTGAATGAAACCCCAACTCTTGCTGGATCCACTGAATCCATCCAGGATTATGAGATTTGTGATGACTATGAGAATTATGTTGACCAGATCTCTCATGCTGAATCTGACCCTCAGACACCATCCGGCTATTATGATATTGACCCTCCTCCTCAGCCTGTTCCGACCGAAGAATCAGCCATACCTGACCTCCGACATCATATGCCCGGAACTGATTATAACACCGCCATTGAAGCTTTGATGTCAGAACAAGACGCCCTCAGAGGAGAATTTACTAACATGAGAGACGAAGTTCTAGGATACATGAGCAGTATGACGAATCAGTTTCACGAGTTGCTACATCATGTTAACTCTTTTGCTCCACCGGCCAGAGATCGTACAAAGGGATAGAGTTTAGTTATTTTCCTAAGCTATTTAGTTTTAAGTTAGATTATTTATTAATGTTATTTGAATTCATGTTTATTTCTCTTTCATTTCATTGTTTTCCTTTCCTATATTACATTATGATCATTTTTATTGAAGCTGTTTAGTTAATTTTATTATGCAATAGCTATTATGCTCTACTGTTGTTACCTATGAATTATTATTATGCAAAGCAATTAAGCGTGCACAATAAATTAAATTGCAGACTAAACTGATCATAAGCAAAACAAAACATTAAAATACACTACCAAAATAATCCTGTGAAGCGCCACTAAGCCTTTCCAAAAGGGAATGCGTGACGAGCGTCACACTACCCATAACGGACGGCATGCTTAGTGCCTGTTACGAGCGTCACATCCCTGTGACGAGCGTAACACTCCTCAGACTAGTGAACGTTAAGGAGCCGTTGGAAACGAACGTTACACCTTTAACTTTTTACCTTCCCCATTCATTTTTCATTTAACCACACTTAATTACTTTTCAACCACTTTTTCTTTCCACCTTCCAAATTCTTCTCCTATAAATACCCACCAAACCTTCCTTCATTCACCACAAAACAATTCTCTCCTATCAAATACACTTCTTTTTCTTTCCAAATCATCCCTTCAAAAATTCATCACGATGGCGGGAAATCAGAATTTCGGAAATATCATCTTCCGATCCGTAGATGACAATTATCAGAGGGAGCAATTCGAGCGTTTCCAACAGCGAGGCGTCGTTTCCACCAGGTACCCCGATTTACCTTGTTTACAACAATTAGGCTTACTCCAAGGTATCGAATGGATGCTCCGTCAAGCCAACTTAACCTTCCTTTGCACTCATAATCAACCCACCTACCCATCCCTAACCTTAGAATTCTTAAGTTCATACGACTACACCACCCCCGCCGGTGAAGACAAATTTCTAACCGGTACGGCAACCTTCCGTATGTTTAACACCGAGTACTCTCTAACCCAAAACCAACTGAGTACCATGCTACAATTTCCCACAGAAGGTCTGCTGCATGCCAGAATCCCTCCAACCTCAAACTGGAACACAGTTGGCGTTTTTGGCCTTTTTAAGAAAATTTCCGGTATAGATACATACAACTGGGAAGAACTCCTTCTCTCCCATATACATAACCCCACTATCCGGTACTTTATCCGCATCTTGCAAAACACAGTTTTTGGAAGGCCAAACAACAGCAAGGTCAACTCAAAGGAACTATTTTTCCTCCAGTGCGTCTTCGAACCAGATACTCAGGTAAACGCCGCCTCCTTTCTATTTCATCATATCCGCACCTTATGTGCTAGAGGCCGGCAACCTTTTATAATTGGTGGATTAATCACCACCATCGCACTTGGCCTAAACCTAGGGGATAAACTCCAAACTTTAGAATCCCTACCTCCCCTATCTATGGATACCAGCTACTGTCGATCCAGCCGCTTGATTAAGAACAGAGTAGGCGGAGGATATTATCTTATGGTGAACAACCAGGCAGTCCCAAGCGTTGTTCTACCAAATACTGCCCTCACTGATGTCACAAACCCCGACCGCCACCTCTATGATCTAAACGCTCCTGAAACCACCGAGCCTTTACAAACAAACCCACAAACAGATGAGTTTGAAGAAATGGAACAAGGTGATCATCCGCCTACACAACAGTCAGTCCCGCTCAACCCTTCCGGCAATACAACTGGCCCATCCTCCCAACGTCGTCGACGAAGAAGGCCTGCAACCAACGACGACATTATGGATGCTATCGATGGAATGCAGGCACAGAATGTCGAGATGCTGCAGATGATGCGTCAAATGCAACAGCAACAGGACGCTAGGAATGCCATAACCGACCAGCGGTTTACTGAGTTGTTCAGCAGGTTCGACAACTTAGACTTACGTCAGAGATCACCAGGTCCAAGAACCAGAGGCGGAAGACAACCTTAGTTGCAGTTTCTTTTTCCTTTCCATATTGTATTTCATTTCCTTAAAACATTGGGGACAATGTTTAATTTAAGTATGGGGGGAAGAAAAAAAACTTGTTCTTCCTATTTCCATTTTTCAAGTATGTTATTTTCCCTTTCATTGTTATTTCCCTTTCTTGTTTAAAAAAAAAAAATAAAAAAAATTTTAAGTTAAGTCCCGAGTGTGAAAATTTCTATTATCTATTCCCTCAATTTTCTTGAGCCATAACAAAAAAAAAAAAAATTTTTTTTAACACACCCAATAAGTATAAAGGTTGCTTACTGTATAAATCTTGAGTGAAATCAAGACAAAAAAATTATTACCATAACAACGCTCTAAGAACCTCAACATGTTAGATCAGGATAAGTACCTATTATACCAATCCCTTGAACTTTTAGTTTTATAGTAACCCCGAGTAGTTTATACGAGAAGTCAGCACCATCTTAATAGCAAACTACGTGGAGAGCCGATGAATATAAGTGAATGATCCCCAAAGTAACATAAAATATATGAATATATCAGGAAATGCACTGATTAAATTAGGTGATCCTTACCAGATCATTTAATCTAAAGGTTGCAGATCATGCAAAAACACAATATGAAAAATCCATTATGAGTTGGTTCAGTAGGTATCTGGTACTGAACTCGGTAGGGCGGACTACGGTTCGATCCCCCACAATTTGCAATGGACTGAATAACGAAGTTATCCGACTTATGTACCAGAACTTCTAGCTAAAAGCGGATCATAATCACTAACCGGTTACTCCACTATGTGCGCGAAAAGATAAAGGGCTTAATGTGATTTCGCTAGAATGAAAGCGGGTGAAATAAAAGTAAAGCAACTAGGATAGCTATAATGGCAGTACTTGAACTGATTTGCATAAGGTAGGGTTATCTGAGTTGTAACGGTAGTTGTTGATGTCAAGATTTAACTCAAATTGCTTCTAAACAAAATCCATTTGCAACCTATTACGAATTGATGTGTGTTTTGAAACTTCGCCTGGCTAAATTTTTTGAAAACGATTTCTATACTGAATTTTGCTTGAGGACAAGCAAAGATCTAAGTATGGGGGAGTTTGATAACACGAAATTATATCATATTTTAGGACTTAATTCCATTAAATTCTATGACTATTTATTTTGGTTTACTGCATTTTATGAGATATTACGTGGTATTTTCTTCCTATTTGTCTCAGGTAGTCCATTTTGAAGAACAAGTGAAAACGGAAGAAAAGAAGGTGCAAAAAGGAGAGAAAAGGAACCAAATGCAAAAGCCCGGCCCAAAGCGCACAAGTCACCAATGCTGTGCCTGTGACGGACGTCACAGGGTGCGTGACGAGCGTCACGCAAAACAGCCTTGTGACGGACGTCACACATGGTGTGACGAGCGTCACACCGTTCCACTACCTTTTTGGCGCAAGTAACGCCCTCAGAAGACTTGAAGAAGAGACGTTGAGGAGTTGGTCTCCTATATCCACGCCGTGCATTTAGCCACGTTGAAGAACTGGAGAAACGGAAAGCAGTTACCAGCACCAATATAAATAGCTATCCCTAAAACCTAAAAGGGTTCCTCGGTTTTTCCACGCTCATATTGCCGAAGCTCTGCCAATTTTTCTTTTCACGCTTTTGCTTAATTTTCTTTTCCAGCAACTTAACATTGTTTATTTTATTTATTTCTTTTGCAAGTTCTACATTCTTTTTCCCTTGCAATTTACCTTTCCCTTTTTAGCATTTAGATATTTTTCGCATAATAGTTTCTACACCGGAAACTATTGTGCAACTTTTTATCGGATCTAACCTTACGTTAGATTCTAGTTTTATTTCCTTGGTTTAATTTACTGTTTAATTGAAGAATCCAAGAACAAATCCTACCGGCTTGTGGTGGAGTGTTCAAGACTATTGTATTACGCATTCAGGTTCTTTAATCATTATTTAATATTTTGTTTTATTATTTATCTATATTATATGCCTGGAATGAGTCTGTTTATGCATGATATGTATTCTTGTTTATTTAGCATGTCTGGCTAATTCGCCTAGGTATCGGTATGTAAAGTAAGCAGAATAAGGGATCAAGACTGAGTCGGTCTATCTAAACTTAAAATTAAAATCAATCTTTTTACGGTCTCAACTTACAAGTTTAATAACAAGATTTTTTACAAAAGTAAAGGACATAAAGAAGTTAAAATCAATAGAGCGAGAGTTTGAGGTTTTAACTGGACAGTGTAAGTTAGGCATTAATTCTAGATCAGGGCGAGAGCAAGTTTTAGAGTTAATTAAATTCTGACCTTTTCCAAAAAGTATTTTTAAAGATTGAATGTGAGGACGAGAGTTAAGCATTTGGATTTGATTATATAACCTAAGTCAACAGAGCGAGAGTTTGAGATAAGGGTGTTTAAAACGGTCAGTGTTTTCTTAAAAAGAGTTTCTGCAACTTTATTGTTTTCAAAATATGGTTTTTGACTTAATTATAAGTGACAACTACATTAATATAAAATCATGGTTTATTCAACAGAGCGAGAGTTTGAGATAAAACCTTTAACCAATAATGTTAACTGAAACGATTTATTTTAAAAAACCAAGAAACCGACAAAGACTTGATTCCCTAGTTTTGACGAACTACATACCGATATCCGTTTTATTAATATTTAATCTAGATCTTAGTTTAGCTCTTAGTTTTTCCCCAAACAATCAAACATTTTCACCTTAGATTTACGTAGTAACCTTAGATAACGGTATATCGATTCATAAGTCCCTGTGGGATCGATATCTTTTAAAACTACGCGATAGAACTGTGCACTTGCAGTTTGTATCCCATTCTCGACTCACACAGTCGAGCGATCAGTGACTTATAAGGACTGACTTGAGATGCTCCCTTTTGCTCTGCATGGATATCATCCTCCCGTCCGCACTTCAACAGGGGCAACCCCTTTTTCTCTTGTCTATGGCATGGAAGCAATTCTCCCAATAGAAGTATAGATCCCGTGAATGCGTTTCTTGATGGAAGCTAAGTTATCCGAAGTTGAATGGTGTCAAAGCAGGTATGACCAACTGAATTTGATTGAAGAGAAGAGGATGATGGCTTTATGCCATGGTCAGTTATATCAGTAGAGAATGAAGAAAGCATTCTACAAGAAGGTTGGACCTTGTGCTTAAAAAGATTCAATCTTTCTTATTTGATTCCAGGGGCAAGTGGGCTCCTAATTATGATGACCCATATGTTGTCAAGAAAGCCTTTTCCGGGGGGGGGGGGGGGGCTTGATTCTTACAAATATGGATAGTGAGAAGCTCCCACGTCTTGTGAATACTGACGCAATTAAGAAATACTTTGCCTAGAAAAATAAAAGAAAAGCTCGCTAAGTCGAAAACCCGAAAATGCGACTTAGGCAAAAATGAGCGTCTCGGTGGACTGAAAACCCGAAAGGGCGGTCCAGGAAAAAATTAGAGACATAAACAAAAAATGATTATCCTGGTAGATTGAAAACCTGAAAAGGAAATCTAGGAAAAAAGGATTATGGCAAGTAACTGCATCAGATCAGATTGGATCACTTGAAGCAACGCCTGTCTGTCAAAGCTCCCAACTGGCTCTTATCAGAAGCCCAAAAACATCTGGAATTCAAATTTGTTAGGGATAATAATTTCATTGTATTTTAATGTAGCCTTTTCCCATATTACCATTTTTCTAACTTTGTAAATATCCATGGGATCACGCCATTTGTGGATCACCATTCTATCAATAAAATTCGAGACTTATCCATTTATTGGCAATCCTTATTTTATTTCTGCTCCGCAAAAATATCATTTTTTACTTTGATAACAATTCTTGAAACGAATATTTGAAATTTTGGGTTTTTCAAAATAAAATTTTGTTTTCTTTTTATTTGTGAATGCAAAAAAGAACGTCCACAGTTAAATCCCCAAGAAGCGAGTAAGTTGTGAAGTGTTGGATGTTGGAACTCAATGTTCCCTAACAAAGTCCTAAGCCTGGATTTTCTATCAAGCCTTAAAATAAACAGTCAAGCTTTTTCAGCGATCTTCATTATCCCTGGTGGAAGCTGCAAATTTTGATGATATCCCCGGAAGAATCATTTTGAAGGTTTTCCTAACCAATCTACACCTGTCCTTGGTAGAGTGTACATGTTTTTTTATTTCCTAAGTGAAGTCTTTTTCTCCAGAGAAATTGGAACCCTGCATCAAGATCTTTACTCCGTCAAAGGTTCACATTTCATCCCCAGACGAAGCATCTTCCTCTCCCTAGAGAGAATTGGACCTCATGATGATACTTTTCTCCTTTGATGGCCTTTAACTCATCTCTAGTGATGTTTTCCACCTTAATGATACTAGTCAAGCTCACGTTGAGCTATGAAACATATTATGTCCTCAGCGTGTCTGTTTTGTATGTTTTTGTCAGCATAAACATAACGTGCATACATGCATATACATACATATATATATATATATATATATATATATATATATATATATATATATATATATATATATATATATATATATATATATATATATATATATATATATATATATATATATATATCATGAATAACCAAATTCACATCCATTTTGCATTCCTTGATGACATTTACCTCAATTTCTTTGACTATGTTCATCCTTGGGTGTTATGTTTCCTTTCCCATAGGAGTCATCAACCTTAAGCAGAGAGTTTATATCCTTTCTAATTCCCCACTGAGTTCATTCCTCGTGGAAGATGGTTAGTTTAGTTGTCCTTTTCCATCTTTGGATAGGATAAAATCCCAATTGAGCTTCATTCCCCATTGGTAGATCTTAATTGATTGTTTTCTCTCTAGTTACTCCTGGCGTGAGCCAAATATTTGGATATTAATGGTGAATCTCTCTAGGTTGTTAAACCTAGATCGAGAGTGCATTTATTTTCCACTGTCTCCCCAGGAGAAGCATCTTCAATATTTCCAGTGAAGACATATCCTTTTCCCCAGTATGGACACGAGTGGTTATCTCTTTTGAGAAGTTTGTCTATCTCGAAGGAATTATCAACATATAAGTTTTCTTCCATTAGATGGTTTTCTCTCCAGAGAAGTTTGATGAAGACTTCCAACACGTAGCTGTCTCTTTATTTGAGAAGCCTGTTTCATGATCTCTGATCCCCAATAAGTAATTGTCTTTTCTCGATAAGCTTATTCTATTTCTGGACGCCCATTTTGGATAACAGATGACAGTCTCTTTTTGAGAAGTTTGTTTATCCTCAATGAATTTATCAACATATCAAACGTTCTTTCCAACAAATGGCCATCTCCCAAGAAAATTTTGTCAGAGAAGTTTGTTGAAGACTATTACAAGCACCTATATTTTATCACAGGACTTTATATCCCCGGTGAGGTGTTTTGTTACAAGGACTTATATCACAAGTGAGGTGTTAATCACAGACAATGGTACTTTCCCCAGTAAATCACAGTGGAAGTTTGTTGAAGATCCTTACTGTGATTTTCTCTTTATTTGAGAATTACAGTTTTTTATAAGATTAATTGACCCGTATCCTTCGAAGATCCCTGGTGAAGTTAATTCTCTTTCCCCAACAAGTGGTCACCTTTTTAGGAGATTGTTCATTGATCCTTTCCGAGAGAAAGACTTGTTTAAAGAAGAAACCAAGGCCCGTTCACTGGCTTATGACCCGAATCGTGGATAGGTTTATTTTGCCTTTTCTAAATGGAATACTTAAGTAAAGAAAAAGCTGAATCATGTTTTGATCATCTAAGCTTCTTTGGACTCGTTATTTGAACAAGCAGTCATCTATACCTTTGAGAAACCTATTGCAAAATCCAGAACTCGTTATTTGAACAGGCGGTCATCTCTACCTTTGAGAAACCTGTTGCAGAGATATTTCCTTAGTGAAACGTACTTTTATTTGGACTCGTTATTTGAACAAGATGTCATCTCTACCTTTAAGAAACCTATTATGATCCAAGATATTTCTAACAAGACGATTACCTTTGCTTAGGCTACCACATGTTTGGTAGTAAGTAATATATCTCCCTCTTTGAGCTACCCTATTGTTTAAACTTCCCCGTGATTGGTAATCGGTAGTCTTATTCCTCAGTAGGGTTGATAATCTCATCCCCTTGGAGCCATCACCCCTTCCTCAGTTGAAGTCACGATCCTTTGGAATGATATATTCCCTAGGAAGCCCCGATCCATTGGAATTTGCAAATCTTCTTCCTCAGCTGAAGTTATAATCTTTTCCTCAGTGGAATTTCCTTTTGTCTGTCCCCACAGTGGTGTTCCTTTATCCCCGTGTGTTTTCTCAACTAATATTACTCCCCTGTGACATTATTCCTCATAGAATTCTCGAGTCCTGCATGCACATCATATCATAAGCACTTGGTGGCCTCTCAGGGCCAAAAATTGTGTATGTTTGTATTTAAGTCTCTCCAATCACGTTGAGATGAAAATTCCAATATTCATATCTTCGGATTGAAGAAACTTAAATAGGGGCATCTGTCATACCCTAATTTTCAATCCTAATATGCCACCATCATTTGTATCATTTGCATGACATCTAGCATCTTTGCATTACTAACCTATTGAAAATACAAAAAGATTTTCTACTTTGTTTGTCTTAAGCTAGGGGTTTGCACCAAGAGCTTCCAAAAATTGATCAATCAAGACTTCACATGAGTTTCAATATTTCAAAATCCTCATCCTTCCCAAGTGATCAAGTGACTTCCATCAACAAGAATCAATTTCAAGATCATTCCATCTCAAATTCATCAAGGCCAGAGTCCATCTGATACCCTTAACTAGGGTTTTGACCCAAAGTCAAATGTTTGACTTTTTAGTCAAGGCATGATCCCAAATCTTGAAGTATGGTTCAAATACTTCAAATACATCATAAGTGATCCATTGACATCATCCAATGTGCTGAAGAGATACCATTCATTAAAGATTGCAAGAATTGGATTCATCTGATACAAAGTCAACTAAGGCAAAGTCAAAGTTTGACTTTTGATATTTTTTGTCAACCATGGACTTATCAACTCAAGGATCATGAAAATATGGTTGATGGATGCATTTAATCAAGAAAAAACAAGAAATTGGAGGTTACTTGCAAAAAGGGCAAGATTTGGTTTCATAAATATTTCTAAGTTATGAAAAAATACATGTTCAAGTACCCATCTTTCCAAGGCCATAACTTGTGATCCAGGCCACCATTTTCTTTATTCCAATGATAAGATTAAAGGTCTTACTTAATACTTCAACTTTGTCCTTGATGATTTATTCCCAAAATATGCAAGGATTTCAAGTTATGAAGCCATGAAGTTGGTACCATGGAATTGAAACACTTCGAATTTTTTTCAACCAAATCTGCCTTCAAAAAGTGGCTTACTTGATCATCACGTTTCACCATGATCCATATTGATTCAAGGAAAACTCCCAACACGAAAGTTGTAGAGGATGGTCTTAGCTTTCCAAAAAGTCTAAGAGCATGAAATTATCATACTTGACCTTGGAGTTTCAAAGAGATGAAGTTGGCTCTCCAAATCTGAAATTTGGGTCATTTTCATGACAAGTTCATCATGCAACCTTGAGCCAAAGCTATATAATCTTACTTTGCAGGCTATCTTGCTTCTAAATCTCACCTTAATCATAATATTACACAAACCCTTGGTGCATTACACAAGGGATTGAGCCATTGACCAAGTCTTGATGCCATATTTGAAAGGTTTTGCAAAAAAGCTTCATATCCATTTTGATAAAGGCTAACTTTTCCAACCACTCTTGCATTGAGCTTCCAACTTGTTTATTATGATCACACTTAACCTCTAAACCAGAAAGCAACATCCTAAACCTCAAGAAAAGTACCTCTAAACTCCTTCTTTCACTCCACCTTTTCATCATGATCCATTATGCACTTTTGTGCAAAATGAAACCAAGTCACCAGACTAGCATTCCAATTGAACCAAGATTGATTTATGCAAGTTACATGAACCATATGGAACCTCTATAAATAGAGAGACAAGCCTCATAACTCAATACACCAAAATTGGCATAAAAACTCCATTGTAGCAAATTCTCCATACCTCAAACTTCCAAATTCCATTGTGCTTGTGTTTTCTCCAAACCAACACTTCAAACAACTTCTAAACATCCATTAGAAGTTGTCCAAACACTTGAACAACTTCTGTAACAGCCCTACCATCATTTTCCAAATCACATTTTTATATCTTGCAACTTGATTTGGAAAGGAAGAACCAATCACTCTCAGCTCAAGCCAGGCATTCAAACACCTTCCTTGAGGTGTAAGGAAGCTGTTCAGATCATAAAATCACATCTGGAACACCCCTATTTCAAAACACAGTTTTCATTTTTGAGGTATGTATTCATTTCTGCAATTTATGATTTAAGACACAATTTTGCATCATTCTTGTTACCATTTCACTTGCCAAGATGTGAGGAGCAAAACCCCTATGATCATTGGTCTTAATCGGTGATGTTTGGAATTTAATTTTAAATTCAATTTTTAGGATTCATATGCATTTTGTTTGATTTATGGATATTTATGAAAAATAAATGAAATTGGTGAATACCATTAGATTTCTTGCGAAATTCTAAGCAATTTTGGTCTTTACAACTTTTGATTTCATTAAGAATTGAGAGAGTTAGAGTTTTGACATGAAGTGAAAATAGTGGAAATGATGGACTACGGGATGAATGTGGAAGATGAAGTTTGAAACCATTTTTAAATTTTAAAAGTGGCTTTAATATATATTTTAATTGATGTAATTTCATAACTTCAAATATCCATAACTTCATGATCCTGTAACATTTTTGACCCATTATTTTTGCCATGTGTTCATGACAATGTCTATTTTATGATGACACCAAAAACATCCCAAAAATGTTATTTATTTCAGCACTTTTTATTGGATGGAAAACATGTGCTTTTAAGTGTTTTTTAAGGCTCCTAATTGATTCTTTTGGCTTCTGTCTTATTTTTTCTTGATGTTGAAAGTTTGTATGATTAAAGCACACTCTTTTAAATGTTGATTTTTATCCTTAACATGTTTGTGAAGGAGAGAAAAACAAGAAAGGGGGGTTTGAATTGTTTGGAAAATAAAACTTTTTCAATAACTTAGACACACGCAGAATAAAATGTTTGACACATAATTTTATACTGGTCCGCTTGAAATTCAAAGCTACTCCAGTCCACCCGACCAAGGTAATTTCGCCTTCAAAAAGGTCTTAATCCACTAATCTTGAAAGATTCCACAAACAACCGTCGAAGAGAATTAATCCCTTAGCCCTCTCAAGTATTCAGACTTCACAGAGTCACTTGAGGAAATCTTAGTAATAAAATGATTGGTAATACACAGTTCTTCTAACAATAAGCAAATATTACAAAGATAATAACCAAATTTTTTCATGTAAGAGCAGCAGCTCGTGAGAGAGTGAAAAGAAGATGATGGAGAGTTTTGTATTCTTGTGTGTCTCAGGTGTATTTTTCTTGAGCGACATTCCATCCTTTATATAGGAGTTTGAGAGGACCGTTGGGTGATGACAGAATCTTGGACATTAAAGAATGATTAATGTCATTACTCTCTTTATTTCTTTCCAAAACAATTTTGGGTGCGTCATAACTTCCTTCTAGAAGTAGTTTCTTTCCAAATGCAGATTTTATCACGGTTACGCTTTCTGAGTCAGCGAATCCTGTATCCAGAGTCTTGTTTAGCAATGTTCGCCTTTAGAGGGTACTTCTATCTGATTGAATCAAAGTTTCTCTTTAATTTTGACTTCTTCAGATCATGCATCTTTAGAGTCTGGATTCATTCTTCTTTATCAGAGTTTCTGACTTCTTTTGTTTTGCTGGTGCCTGCGTTTGATCAGAGTCAGAACTTTCTGGTCATGTATCCTCTGTGTAGCATCTAATTGCTGGATTTTGTATCTGATGATTTATCTATCTGGTTGTTTGATTAGAGTCCTGCACACTTAGAAAAAATTTCGTTAGGGTACCATTTTTGTTTCAGCCTTTGTTATCATCAAAATCTTAGAGATACATTGTAGAACTAACTTTGTTCTTACAATCTCCCCCTTTTTGATGATGACAAAACAAGACAGAGCAGAGGTGAAACAATACAAAAAATAATCCCAGAGAAGATAAGGAAGAGGACTCCCCCTGAGTTAGATCATTAAGTTTAACAGAAGTTCTTACCGGACCTTCCTTGGTTTAGTTCTTTAGCTATTTTCCTGCATATCTTTAGTCATTAGTATAATAATATTTATTAATGTTTGCAGTGCCTTGATAGGTTTTAGTTATGTTTCCATCAGAGCTGTTTTAGTTCTCCCCCTTTTTGTCAGAATCAAAAAGACATAGCAAAAATGTATATTTATACCGTAGAGAAAAACAGGTACAAATAGGCAGCACAGAAGGCATAGATCAGAAAGCAGTAAAAAACATTAGAAGGAAAAGCGACAAACAAATAGCCTAGGTGCCTAAGGGTTTGGGGGAAGAGGCATTCGTTGGAGCAACTGAGTCAACATGTTTTGAATGTTGATGTTGACAGAATCCTGTTGATCTAGCCTAGCTCGAACCACTTATTGTTCCTTTTGCAATTACTCTAGAGTCTTTAAGACCAGAGGGGCAAACCCAGAGTTGGATTGCTCCCCCTGAGTCAAAGCATCAGCCCTGGCCTTGGCAGCTTCCTCTGCAGCAATACGTGTTGCTTCTTCAGCTTCGGCTTTAGCTTTTGCCTCAGCCTCAGCAGCAGCCGCAACTTCAACAACAGCCTTTTATTCAGCTTCTCTGATTCTCTGTTCTTCTTCCAGGTGAGCTTTCTCTTCTGCTTCCTTCCTATCCTGTTCCTCAGCCTCTCTGGCCAAGCGAGCTTGGAGCCTTATACCAGCATCTCTGATGAAGTCGTTGTGGACTTGTTCAGAGAGGCCTTTCAGTTTGAAGGCTTCAGAGGTCATCCAGTCGATCACTCTGTTCTAGTGGATCCTCACTTCAGAGGGATCATCACCGATGCCGGAGTTGATAGTCAGAGACTTGATCTTCTCTACTGAAGACTCTGCAAAAACTTTTATTTCTTCTTCAAGGGTAGGGAAGGCAATTTTTGGTTCAGTGGCAGAGGTTGGGGAGGATGGAGAAGGTGGATTGGTGTCACCAAGATTTAGAGTGGGAGTGATGAAGGCAACGGAAGTTGGTGGTGTGGGAATGGCAGAGGGGGACAATGTTATTTGTTCTGGTTGTGGATTTGGTTCAGATGGTGAGTGGATTGGTTGAGGTTCAGAAGGTGGATTTGGTTGTTGTGCATGTGGTGGTGTTTGAGGTTGTTTAGATGTAGTTGGATTTTGTTCATGGGGTGGGGAAGTGATTTATGGTTCAAGTTTAGTGTGTGATGGCTGTTGAGAGGCCATAACACGAGCTTGTAGCTGAGCCGATGTGGGAGATTGGGGGTCAGGTGGTTCATTGTTAGAGGAGAGTACATAGTATGGTGGGGATTGAGGTGAGGATGATGATGATGGTGAGGTAGTTTCATTCAGCATTTCTGCTTCAGAAACGGGTAGTGTGGTGGTAGCAAGGTTGAATTTTAGAGAGGGTGGGTTAGAGGTTATGGTGGTTGAGGGGGGTGTTTTAGATGAGGTGTATATTGGAGAGGTTTGGGGAAGAGAAGAAGCAACAGGTTTAAGTTCAATAGAGCGGGAGAGAGGTATAAACTTACTTGGAGAGCCAGCCAGAGGGACTGGAGGTCTTGACCCAGAAGATTCTCCCAGCTTTGCTTTCTTTGCCTTCTTGGACTTCTCGAGGGCTCTCGCATCCTCTTCATGAAGTATGGTGGATGCTCAGGTGGCCAGTCCACTGAGAACTCAGAGATGTCCACCCCTTGATTAGCAAGATCTTGTAGATAGTAGGCTACCACTTCTAGAGGGTCAATCTTGGAGAACATATAGAGTCTGTTGGGAATCTTCCTCTGATCCTTGAGTGCTTCCCAGGAGGTGTCTAGTGTTGGTTTAACTCTGACTTGATCAATTATCCCCATGCTCTTCAAATTTCGAGCATTCAGAGGTCTTCCAATGTCAATAGTGACATCTTCCATTAGTCTGAGATGGATCAGGTGATCCACTAAGCCACTCTCGATTAGAACATCTGAGATAAGTCTTCCCAGAGGGATGTAGTTCCTGGTCTTCATGTTGTTTCTGGTATCTTTGATAGAGTCTCTAAGATACTTGAAGAGCAGTGCTGGCAGACACAGTTTCAGCCCCTTGTGGATGCAGTACAGAATACACTTCTGATATGTGTTGATATAGTCAGAGGAGTTCGATGTAGGGCGATGATGAATGGTTCCTAGGATGATCTTCTTCCAAACACGAAGGTTCTGATGGAGTTCCTTGTTCTTGGAGTGTTTGCCATCAGCATTCTGTTGAAAGATAGTAGGGTTGATTTCCTGGGACAAGTATTTTGCCATAGGGTTGATGTTGTAGATGCGTCTTCCTCCTGTCTTTTCCATATTCAGAAGAGAGGCAATAGATTTCTCAATGATGACTATCTTGACTCCCAGAACGTGAGAGATGATATAGTGATCATCTGAGTCTGCAAAACGCCATAACTCCTTCACCAGGTATGTGTACACAGGGCCATAGAGTCTTTGAAAGTAGGTTTCCCACCCTTGCATCCTTAACTCTTCAGTTAGGTCTACGCCATTCTTCTTCATGTTTTCAAATTCCACTAGCGACTCACACAATACTTCAAGCTTGTCAAACGATGTTGCTAGGTGGATGTGGGGTTCACGATCAAGGATATGGGGTTCCCTGTAGATGGGGGTTAAGACGACGCCGATGGTTGCTATTGTTTGTTGAGTAGAAATGGGTGTCTGCTCCGTTGAGTTCATTTGTTGAGAGAAGTTGTAGACAGATTGTTGTTGAGCATCCATGAAGAACAATGTTGATGATGAAGGTTGAATGAAGAACTTGATGAAGAAACTGCAGAAATCTTGAAGATGATGAAGGACCGAGAGAGAGAGAGAGAGAGAGGGTTTAGTGTAGACGTGAGTGTAAAGTGTGAGATTGTAAAGTGTGAAAAGATTTATACCCATATAGATGCATGCAAAACGACATCATTAGAAGTAGTTTAGATGTTAAATAATTAAATGCATCACGTTAACCAAGCTTGAACGTTTGGAGGAGAATGATTACAACCTATGATGGAGGTCTAATCCCCAAGTCAGCACATTGCTCGAAGAGATTTCAAGAGTCTGTCTCTTGATTTCTGCTAGACAACTGTCTAGAAGTTTCAAGGCCAGACGCATGAGGCTCCACATGTTACTTTATATGATATTCAGGAATACCAAAGGGTTGGGTCCTGAGGATTTCTGATTCAGATGACTCCTAACTGGTAGAAGCACCAGAGTCAGATCCAGATACCAGATGTTTTTAGTTCAGAGTCTTATTTTGCTATTTCAGAGAAGCACATTTATTCTGGACAAATTTGAATGTTTAAAATTTTCAAAATAAAAGAGAATCTATCTTCAGCGAGGGGTTTAGTAAATATGTCAGCCCATTGATGGTCTGTATCAATAAATTTTAATAAAATTACCCTTTTCTGAACATAGTCTCTAAGGAAGTGATGTTTTATATCTATGTGCTTGGCTCTGGAATGCAAAATAGGATTCTTACTTAAACAAATTGTAGCAATATTATCACAGAAAATAGGAACGTTACTCTCAAAGATCAGAAGGTCTTCAAGTTGATTTTTCATCTAGAGCATTTGAGTAGTGCAGAGTGACGTTGATATATATTCTGCTTGTACAGTGGACAGAGCTATGGTTGATTGCCTTTTGCTGGCCCAAGATATAAGATTATTTCCCAAGAACTGACAGTTCTCAGATGTACTTTTACGTTCCATTTTGCCCCCTGCATAATCTGCATCACAATAACCAGAGAGCCTATACTCTGATGTTTTCTCATACATCAGGCCAAGGTTAGGGGTTCCTCTCAGATACTTGAGGATTCTTTTAACAGCTGTTAAATAAGATTCCCTGGGATCTGATTGGAATCTAGCACATAAACATACACTAAACAAAATATCAGGGCGTGTAGCCGTCAGATAGAGAAGGGAACCTATCATACCACGATAGAGCTTCTGACAAACCTTCTGGCTAATTTCTTCTTTCTCCAGAATGCAGGTTGGATGGATTGGTGTCTTAGCAGGTTTACATTCAGCCATTTCGAATTTCTTCAGAATGTCTTTTATGTACTTACTTTGATAAACGTAGGTAGCTTCTGAAGCTTGATTGATTTGAATTCCTAGAAAGAACTTTAGTTCTTGCATCAAGCTCATTTCAAATTCTGCCTGCATTAGCTCAGAGAATTCTTGACATACAAAGGGGTTAGCTGAACCAAAAATAATGTCATCAACATATATATGGCATATCATGAGATCACTTTTAATGTTTTTACAGAAGAGTGTTGAAATTCTAGTTAACAGACTTTCAATGTCACACGGGTTGTTATGACATCCAATTCTGCGCAGACAAGAATTATGCAGAACTTAAAAAGTAAGTGCAGTAAATAACACAAGGAATTGTTTACCCAGTTCGGTCCAACATGACCTACGTCTGGGGGCTATAAAGCCAGGGAGGAAATCCACTATTAGTAGTATTAATTCAGACCTTAAACCAACTGTTTAACCCTATCACTTAATACCTACCCAATGTAATTTCAATCTTACACTAAGATCAGAGTTCCTACTCACTCCCCCTCAATCACCTCAGTGATTACAACCTTTAATTAAGATTAAAGACAATTTTGAAGTCACACTTCAAACAACTCTTGATTGTGCTTAACAACTTTAATCCAGATACACAGCACTCACGCTTAAAAGCTTAGAGTGACACAACACTTACAACTCAATGAACACCCTATACCAATGCAATCATCTCTGTGATAATAGCTTGGCTTACAAGATACGCCTAATACAAGACACACAAAAATACAGCAGTGAAGTATGATGGACAAATAAAATCTTCACGCCTAAAATCCCCGAGTTCTGAAAGAAGGATTGCCATCCTTTTATATTGCAGCACTTGGGCCTTGTACTTGTATTTCCTGAATTTAAGGTCAAGCGAGTTAACCTAAATTCCACAACTAGGTTACTAACAAATAGGCTATTTGTTAGGTTCATTAATTGTAGCTTAGTTGTTGGTTTCCTGGATTTTAGCTCAGCTGTTGACTTCCTGAAGAATAGCATGAGAAAAATGCTGAAACAGAAAAACTAAACAACCTACAATTTAGCATATGTTGCCAGGAGTGAATGTCACAACATTTAGTTTGACATCCAAAGCATAGACCATATGCTAAGTCTGTTATCTTCCTGAAAATAGACTGTACAAATTTGCTGTACTGTACAGGACCAATCTGTCCATACTTCAGTAACAACGTACATTAATAAATGTCAAAGCATCCAATTTGACATTTACACAATGAGCCTTACGTCAGGTATGTTATCCTCTTGATAAGCAGACTGAGAAACATACTGAACTGTAGCAGACAACCAACCTGCCTATTATTCAGTATATGCTGTCAATGATGAATGTCATAACATCTAGTTTGACATTCAGACAGTAGGCTTTGTGCCAGGTCTATTATCCCCTTGATAAACATACTGGAAATAAATACTGAGTTATTAAAGAACACCAGCTATTCTATTCCTCAGTATCTGCTGACAGGGATGAATGTCATAACATCTAGTTTGACATTCAGTAGATCCTGTATTAGCTAAACCTACAACATACAACTCAAGTATGTCATGACATCAGTCAAGACATCAGAGTACAGTTAGATATTCTAACATACAATGCAGTCAAACAGTCATCTCCACAGCATGTCATGACATCAGTCAAGACATTAGAATCCAGCTAGTGTTTTACCATACAATGCAGCCAATCAAACATCTACAAACTCCCCCTTTGGCAAATTTTTGGCTAAAACACTTTGGCCTCACAACAGAGTCCACAGCAGCGGAAAATACACATATAGCAAGAAATTACCCTATAGCTAATACACTCAGAGTAGCAGCACACTCACACAGATGGAAGTTAAATAAAAACTTCACATATCAGCACACATACAGAAGTTAAATAAAAACTTCTAATTGCAGCACACATAAGCACACTCACACTCATTGAAGTGGAACATCAGCTGCAGCACAACCTCTGGATTAGAGGATCTTCAATATCTGTTTAGCAAAACAATCTGTTGTCCTGGGGCATCACAGGTGTTACTCCCCCTTTTTGTCAAAAATGTTGCCAAAACAACACTTTAAATTATAGACCAACATAACATAAACAGAATTACACAAATGACAGAATTACAGTCTTGATTTTACTTCACAGTATCAATAAAGAATACCCCCTCTTGATCTTGCTTTACAGCTTTGATCAAGACATCACCCACTTGATCTTGCTTCACAGCTTTGATCAAGTAGTCACACACTCTTGCTTTACAACAGGTACACCCATATCAGATGCCATGACTTTGAGTCTGACATCTTGAGCCACTCCTGCATGAACACTTTCTTGAAGTCCAGCAGGCACATAGGCCGACCTATGTTAGGATATCCCCTTAACATCTTGTTACTACACTTGCAGCAAGTAACATAGCTGTGAACTGTTGTCCAGTCATATCACACTTTCAATTGTTTAATAGGTTGAGATATTAAACAATACATCCCAAACATCATTGGTTGCTATAAGTCCTTAGAAAGGCATATTCCCAGTTTGCCTCTTAAATTTTCAAACAGAGTAGCATCCAGAGCCTTTGTAAATATGTCAGCCAGTTGTAGTTCAGTGGCTACATGTTCTAAGGTAATCACTTTGTCTTCCACCAGATCTCTGATAAAGTGATGTCTAATGTCAATATGTTTGGTCCTGCTGTGTTGGATGGGATTCTTGGAAATATTGATGGCACTGAGATTATCACAGAACAATGTCATGACATTTTGAGAGACATTGTACTCAGTAAGCATCTGTTTCATCCACACCAGTTGGGAACAACTTCTTCCAGCCGCTATGTATTCAGCCTCTGCAGTGGACAGAGATACACAGTTCTGCTTATTGCTGAACCATGATATGAGATTGTTTCCCAAGAAGAAACATCCTCCTGATGTGCTTTTTCTATCATCAGCACTCCCAGCCCAATCAGCATCACAATACCCAGATAGGACAGGCTAAGAGCCATGAGAGTATAGCATACCATAGTCACAAGTCCCATTGACATACTTGAGAATCCTCTTGACTTGACTCAAGTGGCTCACTTTGGGCTCTGCTTGGTATCTAGCACACACTCCAACTGCATAGGAAATATCAGGTCTACTTGCAGTTAGATATAGTAGACTACCTATCATGCTTCTATACAAGCATTGATCAACACTGGGACCTCCATCATCTTTGGTTAACTTTAAATGCGTAGGTGCAGGAGTTCTTTTGTGCCTAGCATTATCCATACCAAACTTCTTAACTATGTTTTTGGCATATTTGCTTTGGGAGAGAAACATAGAATTCTCCATTTGGTTAACTTGCATTCCAAGAAAATAAGTCAGTTCCCCAACCAGACTCATTTCAAACTCAGATTGCATCTGGTGAACAAAATGTTTCACCATTTGCTCTGACATTCCACCAAAGACAATGTCATCCACATAAATTTGGGCAATCATGATTTTGCCATCTGTATCCTTCACAAACAAGGTCTTATCTATTCCACCCTTTCTGTACCCATTAGAGGTCAGAAATTCAGTCAACCTTTCATACCAAGCTCTAGGGGCTTGCTTTAACCCATACAAGGCTTTCCTCAACTTGTACACATGTTTAGGTTGGTTAGGATCACAGAACCCTTTAGGTTGTTCCACATAGACTTCTTCATTTAAGTAGCCATTCAAAAATGCACTATTCACATCCATTTGGAACAATTTGAACTTCAGAATGCAGGCCACACCTAACAGCAATCTGATTGACTCAAGTCTAGCAACAGGTGCAAACGTCTCATCAAAATCAACCCCTTCAACTTGAGTATATCCTTGAGCCACTAGTCTTGCTTTATTCCTAGTGATTACTCCTTTCTCATCAGACTTGTTCTTGTAAATCCACTTGGTACCAATGATGTTAGTCCCTCCAGGTCGTGGAACTAGCTCCCATACTTCATTCCTTTTAAACTGCTCCAGTTCATCTTGCATGGCATTGATCCAATATTCATCAGTCAGGGCTTCTTTCACATTTTTTGGTTCAACCTTGGATACAAAACAGGAATTTGAGCTAATTTCCATTGACCTGGTAGTCACACCACTATTGGGATCCCCTATGATAAGATCCTTAGGGTGGTCTTTCTGAATTCTGATAGATGGCATTTTGGTGGGTGCATCTACCTCACATTCAGGAGGAGTCTCCTGTACTTCTTCAGACTTGACTGCTATGTCTGTTGAAGTATTAAGGAATGTTCCAACATCCTCTATGACATCGATTCCTTCCTCTTTATCATCCACAATGACATTTATGGATTCCATCAGGACATTGGTTCTATAGTTGAACACTCTGTAAGCTCTGCTGTTAGTTGAGTATCCTAGGAATATACCCTCATCACTTTTGGGATCCATTTTCCTTCTCTGTTCACGATCTGTGAGAATGTAACATTTACTTCCAAAGATATGAAAGTACTTCACAGTGGGCTTTCTGCCTTTCCATATTTCATACAGAGTGGAGGAGGTTCCTTTTCTCAAGGTAACTCTATTGTGAACATAGCAAGCTGTATTCATCGCTTCTGCCCAAAAGTGCATAGGAAGCTTCTTTGCATGAATCATTGCCCTAGCAGATTCTTGAATAGTTCTGTTTTTTCTTTCAACTATCCCATTTTGCTGAGGAGTTATAGGAGAGGAAAACTCATGACTTATCCCTTCAGACGAGCAAAACTCATCAAACTTGGAATTCTTAAACTCCGTCCCATGGTCACTCCTAATTCGGACAACACAACTGTCCTTTTCCCTTTGAAGTCTGATGCACAGTTCTTTGAAGACATCAAATGCACCTGACTTTTCTCTGATGAAGCTTATCCAAGTGTATCTGGAATGGTCATCAACAACCACATAGGCATACCTCTTTCCGCCCAGACTCTCAACCTGCATAGGTCCCATTAAGTCCATGTGCAGAAGTTTCAGAGTTTTGGAGGTTGTAGGATGTCGCAGCTTAGGGTGTGACATCTTGGTTTGCTTGCCGACCTGGCATTTTCCACAGACTTTTCCTTCATCAATAAGCAGCTTTGGGATTCCTCTGACTGCTTCCTTGGATATGATCTTCTTCATTCCCCTTAAGTGGAGATGACCAAGGCGTCTATGCCACAACTTCACCTCCTATTCTTCCTTAGCTGAGGAGCAAATTTTAGAAAAGTTTGAGACTTTAGGTTCCCACAGATAATAGTTATCTTTGGATCTGGATCCTCTCATAACTTCCTGATTGTCTCCATTTGTCACAACACATAGCTCCTTAGTAAACTGAACATAGAACCCTTGATCACACAACTGGCTTATGCTGATGAGATTAGCAGTTAGTCCTGTTACTAACAGCACATTATTTAGTTCTGGAACTCCAGAGCATTCCAGCTTACCCACACCTTTTATTTTTCCTTTAGCACCATCACCAAAGGTCACATAACTGGTAGTGTGAGGTTGTATATCCACCAATAAATTCTCCATACCAGTCATATGTCTTGAGTAGCCACTGTCAAAGTACCAGTCTTCTCTGGTAGATGCCCTTAGAGCTGTGTGAGCTAACCTAGCATACCATTGTCGTTTCTTGATGGGGGCATTATGCCTATATGCCTTATGCTTAGGTCTGACATGAGGGGCTTGGTTAGGATAACCATGCAGCCTGTAGCAGAAGGCTTTTATATGGCCAAACCTACCACAGTGGTGACATCTCCATCGCTGAAATTTCTTCTTCTGATGGTTACTCATCCTGGTTCCCTGATGTTGAGACATTGGGTGTGACCTCTGCTTGAATTTCTGAACTTTAGCCTTTGAGCGTTTGAGTTCAGCTGAGGATTTTTTCACAAAGCCTAAACCAGACATGGTTCCAGACTTCTGTCCCACCTTTAGGATCTCTTCCAAGGAGTCTGTTCCTTTATTTAGCATTCTGATGGCTTTCGTCATTTGATCCAGCTTGGAGGTCAGTAAGGTTATCTCACCATTTAGACCATCTATGACTGTCAGATGCTTCTGTTTCTCATCCTCCAGCTCCTTGATGAGATTCTTCTGCTTTTCTCCTTGTACACGCATTTCTGCACTAGTGACACATAGCTCCTTATATGATGCAGCAAGTTCATCAAAGGTCAGTTCATCTGCACTTGAGTCATCATCAGTGGCACAAACACTAGTTAGCGCAGTGACATGTTTAACAGATTCTCCTTCAGATTCACTCTCAGATTCTCCTTCAGACCATGTGACAGATAGCCCCTTCTTTTGCATCTTGAGGTAAGTAGGACATTCAGCTCTAATGTGTCCATAACCTTCACATCCATGACACTGGATTCCCTTGCCTTGGTTGAACTTTTCTTCAGAAGTTGATCTTTTCCTGATGTCAGACGAGATGTTCTTGACATTTGGTCTACCTTTTTGATCAATCTTCTTCACGAACTTGTTGAGCTGTCTCCCAAGCATGGCTATGGCTTCTGATATGCTTTCATCACCTCCAGTATATCCTGCTTCTGACTCCTCTTCAGTATTTGATACAAAAGCTACGCTTTTGTTCTTCTTTTCAACATTCTCACATAAGCCCACTTCAAAGGTTTGGAGAGAACCAATTGTTGGTGTAAGCCCTAGAGGCCAATACTTTTGGTACTTGTATCGAATTATTTATTAATAATAAGAGGCATTTTCTTTATTATGGTTGATTAATAAAGTCCCTAGAATAGATAGTCCGTTTAATGTATTAATTGTGACTTAATCATGAGAACACATTAAACATAAGGACACTATTCTTAAAGTATCCGTAGTCGAGCTTTAATGTGAAGTGGGATAACATTAAAGCATTAAGACTATTATGTTTGTAGACTGATGATCACATCTCATGGATCATGGATAAAGAGTTATCAAGTCTTAAACATAGGTATGAATATTAGGAGTAATATTTATACCGGATTGACCCGCTATGAGAATACTATATAGAAAGTTATGCAAAGTGTCATAAGTTATTCTCATGGTGATAATAGTGTATACCACTCTTCGACCTGAAACCACTATGGATCCTAGATGTAGAGTTGAGTGCTTTATTACTGATCCAACGTTATCCGTAACTGGATGACCATAAAGACAGTTGATGGGTACTCCACGAAGCATGCTGAGGGACATGAGTGTCCTAGATGGAATTTGCCAATCCTGCGTAACAGGATAAATGTCTATGGGCCCAATATTGAACTGGACAAGGGTGACACGGTCTATACCTTGTGTTCAATATAGACATAAGGGCAAAGGGGTAATTATACACATAATTATTATCACAGGAGGTTTTGTCAGATCACATGACATTTTCGTGACTTGGGTAGCAGTGATGTGTTGCTAGATACCGCTCACTGTTTATTATGTTAAATGCGTGATTTAATATAATTGCCAACGCCGCGAAAACCTATAGGGTCACACACAAAGGACGGATTGATGAGAGATAGAATAATTAAGGAACACCGTAAGGTACGGTGCACTTAAGTGGGAGACGAAATATGGTAAGGTACCAAATACTTAAGTGATTTTGGCTTATTATGAGATATGGTCCAAAATGCACTTAAGTGGGCTTTTTTGGCTTGAAGCCCACACAAGTGGTTCTATAAATAGAACCCCTTGGGTAGAAGCATTGTCACTCTAATTCACTCAGACAGAAATTCAAGTAGAGACTTGGAATTTTGTTTCCCTCTTTCTCTCACTCAAAGCCTTCATTCATAACAGCTAGCACTGCGATTGAAGGAATCCGTTCGTGTGGACTGAGTAGAGACGTTGTCATCGTTCAACGTTCGTGATCGCCCCGTGGATCTGTATCAAAGGTTTTGATCATTATCAGAGATCTGCACCAAAGGTTTGAATCGCCACAAGAGGTAACGATTCTATCACTGATCATGCCCATTCGTAAGGATCACTAAATGGAGAAAATTTTAAATTCCGCTGCGCCTTGGATGGCAATTCTCCTTCACCAATGAGCTCATCCACCTTCATATTGCAGATCTCCTTAGCCTCTTCTATAGCAGTGACCTTCATGGCAAATCTCTTAGGTAATGACCTGAGAATTTTTCTTACAAGTTTCTCTTCAGCCATTTTCTCACCTAGGCCACCAGAGGTGTTGGCAATTTCAAGAATATTCATGTGGAAGTCATGAATAGTCTCATCCTCTTTCATCCTCATATTTTCAAACTTGGTGGTCAGCATCTGAAGTTTAGACATCTTCACCTTGGAGGTACCTTCATGAGTTATCTTGAGGGTATCCCAAACTTCCTTGGCCAGCTCACAGTGGTGCACCAGTCTGAAGATGTTCTTACTTATTCCATTGAACAATGCATTCAAGGCCTTAGAATTTCCAAGGGTTAATGCCTCTTGCTCCTTGTCCCACTCTTCTTCAGGAATCTGCATACTGATTCCATCGTTACCTGTCTTCGTTGGATGTTCCCATCCTTTGTTGACAGCTCTCCAGACTTTGCTATCTAGAGACCTTAAGAAGGATATCATACGAGGCTTCTAGTCATCATAGTTAGAACCATCCAGCATGGGTGGTCTATTTGAGTGTCCTACATCCTTATCCATGGTACTAGAAAGTAACTTCCCTAGATCTCACCCAGAAATTAACAGGAAGGGTGCCTGCTCTGATGCCAATTGAAATTCTAGTTAACAGACTTTCAATGTCACACGGGTTGTTATGACATCCAATTCTGCGCAGACAAGAATTATGCAGAACTTAAAAAGTAAGTGCAGTAAATAACACAAGGAATTGTTTACCCAGTTCGGTCCAACATGACCTACGTCTGGGGGCTACCAAGCCAGGGAGGAAATCCACTATTAGTAGTATTAATTCAGACCTTAAACCAACTGTTTAACCCTATCACTTAATACCTACCCAATGTAATTTCAATCTTACACTAAGATCAGAGTTCCTACTCACTCCCCCTCAATCACCTCAGTGATTACAACCTTTAATTAAGATTAAAGACAATTTTGAAGTCACACTTCAAACAACTCTTGATTGTGCTTAACAACTTTAATCAAGATACACAACACTCACGCTTAAAAGCTTAGAGTGACACAACACTTACAACTCAATGAACACCCTATACCAATGCAATCATCTCTGTGATAATAGCTTGGCTTACAAGATACACCTAATACAAGACACACAAAAATACAGTAGTGAAGTATGATGGACAAATAAAATCTTCACGCCTAAAATCCCCGAGTTCTGAAAGAAGGATTGCCATCCTTTTATATTGCAGCACTTGGGCCTTGTACTTGTATTTCCTGAATTTAAGGTCAAGCGAGTTAACCTAAATTCCACAACTAGGTTACTAACAAATAGGCTATTTGTTAGGTTCATTAATTGTAGCTTAGTTGTTGGTTTCCTGGATTTTAGCTCAGCTGTTGACTTCCTGAAGAATAGCCTGAGAAAAATGCTGAAACAGAGAAACTAAACAACCTACAATTTAGCATATGTTGCCAGGAGTGAATGTCACAACATTTAGTTTGACATCCAAAGCATAGACCATATGCTAAGTCTGTTATCTTCCTGAAAACGGACTGTACAAATTTGCTGTAATGTACAGGACCAATCTGTCCATACTTCAGTAACAACGTACATTAATAAATGTCAAAGCATCCAATTTGACATTTACACAATGAGCCTTACGTCAGGTCTGTTATCCTCTTGATAAGAAGACTGAGAAACATACTGAACTGTAGCAGACAACCAACCTGCCTATTATTCAGTATATGCTGTCAATGATGAATATCATAACATCCAGTTTGACATTCAGACAGTAGGCTTTGTGCCAGGTCTGTTATCCCCTTGATAAACAGACTGGAAATAAATACTGAGTTATTAAAGAACACCAGTTGTTCTATTCCTCAGTATCTGCTGACAGGGATGAATGTCATAACATCTAGTTTGACATTCAGTAGATCCTGTATTAGCTAAACCTGCAGCATACAACTCAAGTATGTCATGACATCAGTCAAGACATCAGAGTACAGTTAGATATTCTAACATACAATGCAGTCAAACAGTCATCTCCACAGCATGTCATGACATCAGTCAAGACATTAGAATCCAGCTAGTGTTTTATGTAACACCCTTCTAAATACCCCAAATTATTATAATTAAAATACACATATATTCATCAGAGTAATTATGCCCCGAAGGGTGTCACACAATCATTTCACTACATTCATCAAATATCCTGTCATGCTCATTTATTTAAATCAAAATAAGGTCTTTTGCATAATTCGCAGCGGAATCAAATTCAACATCAATGTAAAACATGTAACACTATACATGTAAATCATCCAACAACCAATATCAAATTGATTAAAACATTCCCTCCCGATGTTACATCTATCAGAGCATGACCCATAAGAACTACTCTAGACTCCAAGCATGAGCTTCTACTCAACTCATTTCTCGTTACCTGAAAAATAGGCGTAAGGGTGAGTTCCTCAATCAATATAATAAGCATTATAGAACAACATGTAATGCCAAGTAATTAACACATTAATTCACCCTAATTAGACTACGCATTCAGCAACAGTAATATCCATTCAAACATCATACTCAACAGTACAAATCTCCATCATATTCAATCATTAACAACACAACACACAACACACATATGATACTGGAATACATCCATTCATATCATATACCATACATTCATTATGCAATGAGACTCTATGCATGCGGTACCGACTATTTGTGAACATATAGTTCAACCTCACCGTCCAAATCCAGGCACGGCTACCAAGCTCACTAGTCCCACTCATTTGAGACATAGTGACTCACTCACTAATTCCTCACCATGGGAATTAGCTACCACCCCAAATGGGCCATGAAATGCACGCTAATCACCTAGCATGCAAACATCAACAACAACAATCAAATGATATACTCACTAATTCCTCACCATGGGAATTAGCTACCACCCCAAATGGGCCACAACATGCATGCTAATCACCTAGCAATGCAACATCAACAACAATCAAGAATAGACACATGCTCACACTCTAAGCCATAATACAGTCTATTCACAAACGTATACATTCACATCATCATGTATACCATCACACATTATCAACATAATTAATCACAAAAGCATATCATATCATGCCACATAATCAAACACAGTACTAGCCCGCTCTACTAATACCTATACCACTCAAAACAACGGGAAACGATCCCTACAACATCATATCTCAGCTAAGTACATCACTCGGCCTAAACAACCAAAAACTGCACAACAACAGTTCAGGAAAATCCCAACTCTGCCCATACGCGTACTGCCCATGCCATACGCGTATTGCCCAAACCTGGCCAACTCCATACGCGTAATGCCTACCCTCTTACGCGTATTGCACATTTCCTCGCCCAACTCATACGCGTACCACCTATCCCATACGCGTACGCTACGCGTAACAACTTCCCATTACGCGTACCAACAGAGACCAATTCACGTTCAGAATGCCATCTTTTCCACCCATACGCGTAAGGCTTCCCCCCATACGCGTACCAACATCTCATACGCGTATTGCCTATTGCCATACGCGTATGACCAGAGACCAGAATTCTCAGATCTGCAATGGCCTTCTCTGCTACGAGACCTATCCAATTCAACCTTCTACAGTCCAAATTTCACACACAATTCATTCATATCATCTAACACGAATCATACACTTTCGATTTCACAAATTGCTAACCTTTCTACCTCTAATTCCTACGAATTTCTGCAATTATATTCCAATTTTCGTTCATCCCAAAGGTTCACAAATTCAACATATATCATTCAATCAGAGATAAACAATGGTCTATTACTACCCAGTACATATCATCCCATAATACCCGTTAATCGATGATAAACCCCCCTTACCTGAGTTAATCCGGCAGCCTCTGAGCTCCAAGCTTCTCCTTCCTTCAACCTTCGTTCTCTGGTTCTCTTTTTGCCCTTTCTGCCTCTTTTCCCCTTTCACGTGAAAACCTTTTTCCAAAAATTGGGACTTTTTATTATTCCAACTTATATACTCCAATAATATTATTCCACTAAATAATTATCCCAATAATTATTATTCCAAAATAATAATAATAATAATTCAAATATTCTAATTAAATTAATAAACATATTATTAATTTAATTTAAATAAATACATATTATTATCGGGGTGTTACATTTTACCATACAATGCAGCCAATCAAACATCTACAAGTGTAGAGTCAACCTTTCCTCTAATAAAATTATGTTCCAGAAGAAAGTTACTTAGTCTTTCATACCAAGCTCTAGGAGCTTGTTTTAAACCATACAATGATTTCTTAAGTTTAAAAACGTGTTCTGGACATTTAGAGTTTTCAAAACCTGTAGGTTGATTGACATAAACTTCTTCTGATATATAACCATTAAGAAATGCACTCTTGACATCCATTTGATATAGTTTGATTGAATGATTCATAGCAAATGATACAAGTAAGTGAATAGATTCTAACCTAGAGACTGGGGAAAAGGTTTCGTTGTAGTCAATGCCTTCTTGTTGACTGTACCCCTGTGCCACCAGTCGTGCTTTGTTTCTGACTACTTCTCCCTTTTCGTTCAGTTTGTTTCTGAACACCCATCTGATTCCAATAGTGTGAGTTCCTTTAGGCATTGGAACAAGACCGTAGACGTCATTCTTTGAGAATTGATCTATCTCTTCTTTCATAGCTAGAACCCAGTCGTTGTCTTGAAGTGCCTCATCATAGAAAGTAGGCTCAATCAGAGATACTAGTCCTAGAGGAGTTTCTTCAGATACTTTGAATGTTGACCTAGTTCGGAAAGGTTCAATCTTGTTTCCCAGAATCAAATCTTCAGATATGTTGGGGCGAATTCTTGATCATTTATGGATAGTTGAGGCTTCAATTGCATCTGGACTTTATTTATTAGATACTTCTGGTGCTATAGTATTTTCGTCAGAACCAATAGTTTCAGAGCCTCTGATTCTTCTTTTCAGATTTCCTCTAAAACCTACGAAGCCAACATCTTTAAGTTCCAGGCTTTGGAACATATACTTTCTTCCTGTCATATGTCGCGAGCATCCAGAGTCCAGGTACCATGATTGGTGTCTTAACTCTGCTGCATAAGATATCTGCAACATAAACAATCTTATCCTTTGGTACCCAGAATCTTTTGTGTCCTTTGTGATTAGTTTTCCCAGAGTTTCTTAGAACTTTGGGTTTTCTAGCATTATCAAAACTGATGTGCTTGTGTATGTGTGTAGTGATAAGAAAAAGGAGATTTAAGTTTGTCATCTGTAGAAGACTTATCTTCACTGGGGGCATACCCTATTCCTCTTTTATTATTCTGACTTACTCCATAAACCATGGATGCCATTCTGCTCCTTTCTATCCCATTTTTCAAAAACTTTTGAAAAGATTTTTCATACTCATATATTATTGTGTTAGAAGTTTGTGGGGGCTTGAGATAGTGCTTCTTCAAGTTTTAAACATTGTTTATTTGTGGAGTCTCTCTCTTTTATCAAAGTTTGATTTTGATTTTTTAGTTCTGAAGCAGTTATCTCAAGCTTATCACATTCTTCAATGGTTCTTTCAAGAACTCCTTTTAAAGCCTTAAATTTTTGTTTAAGTTTCTGATATGAGTTTAGAGTTTCAGAAAGGCATGATTCAAGGTCAGAGCGAGAAAGATAAGAAAATACCTCTTTAGAATCAGATTCTCCATCTGATGTATTTCTGGAGGTGGTAGCCATGAGTGCAACGTTTGCCTGTTCTTCAGAGTCTGATTCGGAGGAATCAGATCCACTGTCATCCCAGGTGGCCATCAGTCCCTTTTTGGTTCTGAATGAGTTTTTCTTGAAACCTTCTCTTCTGGAGCTCTCTTTCTTCAGCTTTGGACATTCGTTTCTGTAATGACCTGTTTCCTTGCATTCATAGCATGTTATTTCTTTGTTCGACTTACCTTTGGAGGTTGATTCTGAGCGATCTCCCTTGGGTATTGGTCTTCTGAAGTTGTTATTCCTTTTTCTCTAGAGTTGTTTTACTCTTTTGGTCAAAAGGGATAACTCTTCTTCATCGTCAGAGTCTTCTTTTTCAGAGTCGTCATTGTCTTCCTCTTCAGCTTGGAAGGCTTTGTTCCTTTCTGGCTTGCGTCTTTCAGATCTGGACTTCAATGCTACCGACTTGATCTTCTTCTGAGGCTCATCTTCCTTAAGTTCTATCTCATGACTTCTGAGAGAACTGACGAGTTCCTCGAGGATGATATTGTTCAGATCTTTTGATAGCTTTAATGCTGTGACCATTGGTCTCCACTTCTTTGGCAAGCTTCTGACTACCTTTTTGACATGATCTATAGTTGTGTAGCCCTTGTCCAGAACTTTGAGTCCTATAATTAAAGTTTGAAATCTAGAAAACATTACCTCTACAGCTTCATCATCCTCCATCTTGAATGCTTCATACTTCTGAATTAGAGCCAGAGCCTTTGTCTCTTTGACTTGAGAATTTCCTTCACGAGTCATCCTCAGGGAGTCAAGTATTTCTTTAGTTGTTTCCCTGTTGGTGATATTTTCATATTCATTGTAGGAAATGGCATTCAGCAGTATCGTTCTAGCTTTGTGATGGTTTTTAAAGTCGCGCTTCTGATCATCTGTCATTTTGCTTCTAGCAATGGCAACGCCAGCGTCAGACACAGGAGGTGTGTAGCCGATTATGACTATGTCCCATAGATTAACATCATAGCCCAGAAGGAAACTTTCAATTCTATCTTTCCAATAATCAAATTTTTCTCCATCAAAAATTGGAGGTTTAGCATTGTACCTATCTCTTTCATTGGTGTTGGCCATTGTGTTTTTCTCACGCTGGATCTCTCTACACTATTAAGTGTTTGATTAGAAAATCAATAACAGAGCCATACCTCTGATACCAATTGAAGGAGAGAAAAACAAGAAAGGGGGGTTTGAATTGTTTGGAAAATAAAACTTTTTCAATAACTTAGAAACACGCAGAATAAAACGTTTGACATAGAATTTTATACTGGTTCACTTGAAATTCAAAGCTACTCCAGTCCACCCGGCCAAGGTGATTTCGCCTTTAAAAAGGTCTTAATCCACTAATCTTGAAAGATTATACAAACAACCGTCTAAAAGAATTAATCCCTTAGCCCTCTCAAGTATTCAAACTTCACAAAGTCACTTGAGGAAATCTTAGTAATAAAATGATTGGTAATACACAGTGCTTCTAACAATAAGCAAATATTACAAAGATAATAACCAAAGTTTTTCACGTAAGAGCAGCAACTCGTGAGAGAGTGAAAAGAAGATGATGGAGAGTTTTGTATTCTTGTATGTCTCAGGTGTATTTTTCTTGAGCGGCATTCCATCCTGTATATAGGAGTTTGAGAGGACTGTTGGGTGATGACAGAATCTTCGACATTGAAGAATGATTAATGTTATTACTCTCCTTGTTTCTTTCCAAAACAACTTTGGGTGCGTCATAACTTCCTTCTAAAAGTAGTTTCTTTCAAAATGCAGATTTCTTCACGGTTACGCTTTCTGAGTCAGCGAATCCTGTATCCAGAGTCTTGTTTAGCAATGTTCGTCTTCAGAGGGTTCTTCAGATCGTGTGTCTTCAGAGTCTGGATTTATTCTTCTTTATCAGAGTTTCTGACTTCTTTTGTTTTACTGGTGCCTGGGTTTGATCAGAGTCAAAATTTTCTGGTCATGTATCCTCTGAGTAGCATCTAATCGCTGGATTCTGTATCTGATGATTTATCTATCTGGTTGTTTGATCAGAGTCCGACACACTTAAGAATTTTTTTGTTAGGGTATCATTTTTGTTTCATCCTTAGTTATCATCAAAATCTTAGAGATACATTGTAGAACCAACTTTGTTCTTACAGTTTGAACTTGATTATCTTCATACAATGTATCAATTGATTCACCTTGAAAACATGTTTGAGTGAATGGTTAGGAGGTGATTAGGTTTCCACTTAAGCTTGATCTTATCATGAACTTTAATTCAAGTTTAATGTTTATTTTGTGAAGACTTATAATGTGATGCATGTTTGACCTAAATTGATTCATTTTATGTTTACCATGTACCTATGAATTCTTTTACCATGTCAAGTATGATTTTGTCTTCACCATCAATGTGTTGTGTCTTGTGATGTAATGTGAAACTTCGTCATGTCTTGTTTATGTTTATCTCAATGCCTAAAAACCATGATTAATATTGTAATCCATACCTCACTCACCTTGTGGTTGCCATTGTATTTAGCCATATTTTGTGTCTTAATGTTAATTCATGTTTAACCTTGTTATTTTTTATATCCAAGGGAAAGGAATAATAACATTCTTGTCATTTTGCATGTGTGTGTTCATCTACATTCTATACAACTTTGCTTCCCCTTAATCCAAAACTTCTAGATACAATCTTAGGTTCCCCTCAATGTAAACCTTAGGATTCTCTCTCTCTCTCTCTCTCTCTCTCTCTCTCTCTCTCTCTCTCTCTCTCTCCTTCTTATAACCACTTTCATAATAAACTTTGACTTAGGTCATTGTTTTCCCTTTTATTTCTTAATCAAATGCTTCAAAACACTTAAGCATATTCAAAGATCTTTTCATAAGACCTAAAAAACACAAACTTAATTCAAACCCTTTTGCCACTTTGGCTTTTCCATGTTTAAAACCTTTTCATAAAAGGATTAGACATGAGTCATCCCTAGTTGAGATTTAAATCTCATACCCCATAACATTGTTGAGATTGATATTGATTCTTTTCCATTCGGAAGAGGTATGTGGCATACTTGTTGATTCTATATCCAAGTGAGAGACCTTCTTTAATTTGATGCAAAGATCTATCTTCCACATGTTTGTGGTGGTTTAAAAGTATTTTTTATCCTTAAGATGACAATTTGTCTCTTTCTCATAAAATCAACCCCAACAAATCCCTTCTTACTTTTTAACCTGAACTATGAGGTTTTGATACTTCACGGGTACGTAGGCATAAGACTCAATGTCTTTCCAAATCATCAAACAATAAAAAGATGTTCTTTTTCATATCTCCCCAATCAAATAGCAGACAATTTTAAACCAAACACATACATTTAAAAAGTTCATGTAGAGTACTACATATGATTAGGGTGCTAATACCTTCCCTTTTCATAACACATCCTCGTACCTTAGAATCTCCCCCCTCATTTTGCTTAGATTAAGTTTAATCTTCTAGATTTGCATATAAATATTGGGTTATTTTTGAATATTTTCATGTTTCTAAGTGTGCATGTTTAGCCATTCATATTAGACATGTCACGACAAATGTATAACGTTCATTTCCAGCATATTATGTGTCATAAACATTTGGTTAATGTTGTGACAGTTGATGATAATGCTGAAGTAGAGAATATTCTAGAGAGTTGAGGAATTGATGAGTTGTCATGTTAAAGGATAGTGATGGATAAAATCTTCAAAGGATCATGTTGTCTCATTTGTGAACTGTACTCTCCTAGTACATGTACTATCAAAAGAGAATATGATTTTTTTCTTGGGCCAAGTTTATGTATAATTTGCAAGGGCTCAATGACCAAAAAGAGAGTTTTTTACGGTTGAGAAATCCTACTATAAATGGAACATTCATTCGAAAAAGAGGATGTTCAAAAGTTGGAAATCCTGCAAAGAAGAAGAAAAGAAAAACCAAAGTTCCAATATTCATCTCCTATCTTACGCCAGTTCTGAAGGAATATAATAATGAGAGGTGTGACGATCAAGATCACATCTTTCAAGTGTTATTTTAGGTTTATCATTTCAATTCTCATTGTTTAGGAATGCATAACTTAAGATTTAAGTTTGTTGTATTTACTTTACTAACAATGAGTTAATCTCATTTGTTGGATAATATGACATTTCATGGAATAATAGTCTTTTGAATGTTAATGAATGCGAATGTTGTGATATATTTAATTCATGTGATTTTCTGTAATATATTTGATTTTGAGTTTGATCATCTTAAATTTAGATATGAGTTTTTTATATTGCAGTAGCTTTAAATAAATTTATTTCAAGAACTAATACGGTAAAATATCGAGTAAACATACATTGCTTAGTTAATCACTTTATTTATAATGTATTAGGGCCATAGAAGTAAACAAAATATGTTTTACTAGAAGTGTAGTGGTTTTATTGTGAGACTTAGATATAAGCTCTAGAGTTAGTTATTAAATATTCTCACATTATTGATAAACACCACAAGGTTTAGTTTTTCCCTCGCTTGTCACGAAACCACATAATTATCCATAAATTTGGCCTAAAAATGGATTTTTTTATAGTTGAATTTATGAAATGGATCATTGTCCAACATAATCTCTCACTCGATTTTAATCATTTGTTATTTTTCACTGATGAAGTAGTATCAGATGGATACAAAATAGTTGCACTTAATTTTTACTGACTTAAAGAAGGCATATGATAGAGTATCTTGGAAGATTTTTTTGGAAAGCCTTAGAGAAGAAATGTGATAGGATCAACTATATTCAAGTTAGCCAATATATGTATAAGGAGGGGCTAGTGTGCAAACACAAGGTGGAGAGGTAGACGATTTATCCATAACAATATGATCACATTAAGGTTCTATAAGCCCTTACCTTTTAACTTTAACTTTGGATGTACTCACATATCACATCTAAGAGCCATCATCGAGATGTATGTCTTTTTTGCAGATAATATAACCCTACTTGGAGAACCAAAGGAGAATTTAAATGCGAGGTTCGAGATTTGGAGTTGAGCCTTAAAAACTTATGGGTTTGGCCTAAGGAGAAGTAAAACAAAGTATGTGTAATGTAAATTTAACAAAAGGAGAAGTGTTCCTAGCATAGAGGTGAAAGTTAAAGATTAGAGGTGCTCATATCAACCGATTATTTAAATTAATCCATATCCAAATACGATTTTAAAAACTGGTTAATTATTAGTATGATTTTAATCAAATCCATATTTTAGATATGTTATTAATATGGTTTTAACCAAATCCATATTTTGGATATGTTAGTAATATGGTTTTAACCAAATCCATATTTTGACATCCATATCCAAAATAAAATAAAATATTTTTTTTCCTTATGAAAAAATAATATTTTTTAATTTAAAAAAAAATATTTTTTGGAAAAGTTTTTTTCAGGAAATATAAAAAACTTAAAAGCTTAATTTTCTTTTTCAAAAAAATAAAAAAACTGATTTAAAAAAAAACCTTTTTTCTGAAAATATTTTTTTCCAAAAAAAAGTATGATTGTTTTAATTTTTGAAATTTTTTTCTTAAAGTAAATTTTTTTTTCTTTTAAAATATAAAAATAGATTTTTACAAAAATAATTTAAAAATAAATTAAATCAAAAATAATTATAAATTTTTTTATGTATATAACCTGTTAATAATTAATTTAAAACTATTTTATAAAAATAATTAATTAATTTTAATAACTGATTATAATATATGAATTATTTATAATTATAGATTAGTTATAGAAGTTCACGAGCAGACATCACATCATCTAATTTGTATGGTGAAGGTGAAATTGCAACAAGTACCTTTAACCCTATTATTTATACAAAGAATTCAAAACGCACGTAAACATACAACTTTTAATAACCATTTCAAAATCTTTTTAACTGTTCTTCTGTAGGACATGTGAATCTATTACCATAAGATACTCATTAGCTAAACAATAAAAATATAATCCCCATAAAATAAAAATCAATTTCAAATAAATGGTAAAAGAAAAAAAAGGTGTCGTTGAAGACTTGTTGATAGTAAAAGAAAAACATTTCACATAATAATAAGGCAAAGAATCAATAGTATTGTAAATAAAATATATTATATTATTTATTATTATAAAGGAAAGAAACTATTAAATAAGCCTAAAAATATAACTACATGAACATTTATTTACAGAGTTTTTTTAACAAGCCTTCTTTTTTTTAATTATTTAAAAATCAAATCATAAATGATCTTTATAAACAATGATATAAAAAACATTATTTTATCAATTTTATAAGGATGTTTTAATATTATCCATACAATTATTTCAGATGCTTTAATACTATTTATGCAATTTTTTGAAATGCATAAATATTTTCATTAAAATCTCTTTATTCATAGAAACTAAATATGTAGAATTGTTATATATTATGAAACAAATAATAACATCAAGTAAGAAACAATATCACACTCACAATTAAAGTTTTGTGCTCACAAGGAGATATAAATTATAGAGAAAAAGTAAAAGATTAGAGAGAGAAAATATTTTTTTTGTATTATTCATTTTTTTGTATTATTCATTTCACAAGTTTGTCTTTACATAAAAATATGAGTTTTCTTTGTAGAATACAAATAGACAAACAAACTATCAATATACAATAAATTAATTAAAATTTCATTTATCAATGAAAGTGATAAGAAAACTAAATGTGAACATCATAACCAATTTAAATTAAAAAAGTTCTATGAATATTTGAAAATATCTTGGTTTAAAAGTTATATTTTGAACACATTATATATGTGGTGAATATGTCGGCTCACTGTACACCTAAAAGGTTAGCAAGTTTCTCCTACTACAAAGCAACTCGATATCTTTTTGGCTAACTCCTTAATAAGCAACTCAAAAGCTAAAAAGTGAAATAATGCAACTTGCATGTTAAGGTTTCTTTGCTGCTGATAATTAATAATTAGCATATCCCCTTTGATGAATATAAGTATTTCTTTTTCAATTAGAATTTGAATCTTAATTCATGTCGGAGGATCCTTTCTAGTTGATCCAATCCAATAGTAATGTTTTCGTGTGGTATAGAAAATTGATGACGTGTATATATAAATTTAAGTTTTTCTCATTAGGTGGTATAGGTGTTTGGTACGACGGAGTAAGAGTGCATCTACAATATTAGTATTATAACATATAAGTTAGTGAGATTAGATATGTGTAACTTGCAAGAATTAATAAAAATTGTACCTATTATGACGTGTGGATGAACTTATATATGATAGGCGGTTAAAATCGCTCTCGGTTGGTACGATGAGAATGCGAGAGAGTTTCGGATTGGATTCATCGGACAATGATGTGCAAGTAGCTTGAATCTGATGCACGGTCCTCTGGCAAAGGTCTACTTGTCCATCATTCTCTTGCAAGGGTATTAGAGATTGAGTCTTTGGTGTTGGCCAGTCTTATTAGGTTGCTTGCCCGGTTCAGAATAGTAAGTCCTTGCCACCATGTATGAAGCTAGGATTGTTATGGAAGCTTTGAGACCAACCTTCTTCTCCATCTCGAGGGTGCACGAGCAGATCCTCATCTTAGAGACGAGGTCAGAGACATGTTGAGAGAGAGTAGATAACCTCAGGAACACACATATTAAATGATTGTCTTGTATCTGAAATATTTTGCAATTTAACTTCGTCACATGACCCTAGACTTTGGGAGATACAATTGATGTATTTAGAGTAATCAAATGATGTACGAAGTGTGGATCTATGTGCTTGCAGATATAGTAAAAGTGATATAAGATTGTGAAGCTTATGGATAGCAAAGCTGCAAGTCAACTAGTAGTTGCTTAGTTTTAATGATGACAACACTTGAAGTCAAGTAACTCTTGAAGATAGCTCAAGCAATCAAAGATGCACAATATGGTTAACCAAACTATCTTCCCAAATCAATCTACGCTCTTGAAGACATTCTTAAAGATTAAAGATAATGATGTCAATACTTGAAGTTATAGAGTTGTGAAAGAGAGAAAGTGTGATAACTCGTCTAGTCGTGTCTGTCTGGGTGACCAGTGTCTTGTAAAGACACAAGAGTATTTTTAAAAATATTATATCTAAATCACACACACACTAAAAACTTTTAAGAAGGCTCTTATATTTTAATTAAATCACCAAAAAAATATTTTTCCTACCCAACTAGTCGATTATGTATGTGTCTGATTGATTGAAAGATATTTTCTAACTAAATAATTGAATAGATCTTTTGCCTAATCAATTAGATAATTCTTAGTTGAGTCTAAAATCGATTGAGATATTATTTTAATAATTGGTTATATATATATATATATATATATATATATATATATATATATATATATATATATATATATATATATATATTCCATTTGAGACCTTAAAATAAATTATGTAGATTGTCTAATCGGTTAGCCTAATCGATTAGAGCATTGATTTGGCAAATGAATTATTTCCAAATTTATATCATGTCTTGACCTATAAATGGTGAGCTTCCCTATCACTTTTTCATATCAAGAAAATGAGAATAAACCTTACTTTTTATTCCATTCATTATCTCTCTAAATCTCTCATTTTTCTCACATATATTAACCATAGTGCTTCGAGAGTGTTCTTGAGTCTCAGTGAGGATAACTGTTCTGGGTGATAGCTAAATTATAAATTTACCAAGAGTGTATTTTCTCTTGAGTAAATAATTCTTCCATAGAAAATTGTTATTTTGATTGTGAGTCGAACCAATTACAAGCTTTTGTATCTTTGGGGGATTGTCTTAGGAAGTCTCACTGTCTTCTGGTTCATAATGATCAGATAGTGAAAATTTCCACAATAATTCTTCAACTCAGACCAGTTAAAATCTCTATCGGTTCGAGAATAGCTCAGTTAAATCTCTTTTTGTTCCTGAGCTTAGCCTGGTGTAAAATCTCAGTGGTTCGAGATAAGTCAGTAAACATCTTAATTCTGTTTGTGGTTAGCCTATGTAAAACCCCTATTCGGTTTAGAGGATAGTAAACTCAAAACGTTATCTTAGTTCGAGAACATCCCGTTAAAGTCTCTATTTGGTTTGGAGACTAACTCCTTTAAGCCTTGTTTGGTGTTTGGTTAAAAGTTATCCTGAAAACTTCATTTCATTGTATAAGGAGGTTCGTGGGCACATCTTTCTATATGCTCTCAAGTTGAGTGAATACTTCTTGGGGAAAAGAGTAGGGCACCTTAAGGCCGAACCTGTATAATTCTCTAGTGTTCTTCTTTTCCCTTATCTCTTTTACTTTCCAATACTTTTCTTTCCTTTGGTTTTCCACTGCCTATTTATTCATTTGTTTTACAAAAAAATTTCAAACTCTAATTTTCAAATGAATTTGTTTTAAACCAAATTTTTTTAAACCTCCACAATTCACCCCTCTCTTGTGCATGAAGTCACATGTTTAACACTAATATCGAGGCCATATCTAGATTGTTGGTTGCATTTTTTTGTTGCTTAACTCGGTATTTGGACACTGATCATGGGGTCGGTTGTAACCTATGTATAAACGTCAAAGAGCAAAGTTAATCTTCCCCCATCTTCCTCATTTGCTAAACACTTATTTTTTGCTTATTCCAACAGTTATGCTCAATCCATTGTGCATACGTTCTCCTTCTTCTCAATCACCTTTTTCCCAATCTTTCTTTCACTATTTTGACTACATTCATGAAGTTAAGGTGATTCGATCTCATTGCGTATTAGAAGGTGTGGGTTCTTGAAGGTAATAATCTTGATTTCTCCTTTTACAACCTTGTTTTTCATTCGCTGGCATACTTGGCGTGGTTGTCATAAAAATCCCAAATGCTAATGGCGTTGTTCAAGGGGAGGGTACCTATGATGGAATTGATCTTAAATAAGTCACGAAGGGGTTTTCTTTCCTAGATTTTCCTTTAACCAACCCAAAACATGTGGGAGACTTCAAGCAAGACCGGAAGTCCTAAACTAATAATAGGGCACACCAACACGCTTTTGGTTGTGACCCAATTGATAATGAAGTTATGTAATGGATAGAATATCAACCATGTGCTTATAATTATTGTTTTTCTCTTTTTATATGTTGACAGTGAAGTGATAAAGGATTTAGGTAACCGGCAGAACAAAGGGGAATTTGGAGGATAAGATTAGCCATCATGGGTGGACCAAGAAACATTGGACATGATTTGGGTCTTCAGTGGTAAAGGAGATTTGGACAATGATTTCACTAAGTTAGGTCCCTCCTCTGACTAGGGAGGTTGTTCCCCTAAAGGGTTTTAAGAGGTCATGTCGTAAATATGAGAGGTGTTTTCTTCCTCGCCATAAATGTATATTCTCTTAGATATGGTTATGGATTTCCTTTAACAATTTTAAGGAGGGGATTCTCAACCAAATGGAAGTTTCCTCTTTGCAAATGGACCATGCGAGTTGGGCTTACGTCAAAGTCTTTCAATACCAATGTTAATATAGGATGGGGTTGTCAACTTTAACACTTTTCTTTTGTCTTTTCAACATCCAACGTACCTCAGTCGATTCAAAATGGGACCAAGGTTCTCTCTCCCTCTGACAAGGTAAGAATATTTTTAAGGTATACGTTGATAGCATGAAAAAATTCAAGGGTCTATATTATTGGTCACACCTCTCACTAAGATTGTTCATGAGAGTATTTATGAGACCTAACTCGGTGTTCCTCAAGGTGTATGACCAATTCCCTAAGTTGTAGTGTCAAAACCATTTCTTGGCAGAGCCATAGACATAAATTTATCTTCCCAATATTTGTCTTAGGAGGATACATATTTGAAGAAAAAACTTACAACTTTCTGGGAAGGTCTTGGCTTCGTCGAGGGTGTGGAACTTCTATTGTTGTGTCTTAGAAGCAGAAGAGGCAATATATTGAGACACACCTACTAGTGAAGGCGACCACCTAGGAGGAGATATGTAACATCTTTTGTAGTATCAAGAAGTTTATCTCTTTTTTTGTAAGCATTAAGTATTGAACGCTCTAATTAATTTCATTTGATTCTTCTTGCATATAAGATTGACTTCCTCAAATAAATTTTCAAGATGAGAAAGGTGTGTATGCATATACCATCACCATTAAATGTTACGATCATGCCGACCAAAGAGGAGGTCCCTTTTGAAAGCATTCTTATAAATTTAATCCCTTAGTTCTTACCTAGCCCGAGTATCTTAAGGTATAAGTTTTCCCCCTCCCCAAAAGTTATCAAGTTCAAATATAAATTTCTTCGAGTCGGCCAGTAAGCAATACCATCCTTAGGTCATCTTTTAGAGGAGTTGGCAAAAGTTCACAAAGAAGGGATGCCGATGGGACTTTTCTCCTGGTGAACTCATATTTAAGAGACCCCGAGATGAAAGGTATGTTCCAAGAAGGTCTGGTCATAAGGAGATTCCATTGGCGACCTTACTAACTATGTCTTTTTAGTTTTTTGCATGTCCTAATCCTAGAACGGTTAAAGAGCTTTGTACATATGTCTATGGATAAGAGCACATGTGCTTTGCAAGTAAATCAAAAGTAATTTGTCAAGAAGAGATGGCAAAAATGGCATACCAAATACACAACGTTACCGCTCTATTGGATTTTGGGGCCACAAGGAAGGGAAAGGTTATGGTTGGGTGCATTATAAATGAAAAAGAAAGGCTTAAATAGCATCTTAGTGCACTTGTTATTGAGAGAGACATGCTCTTTCACAAACTTATTGGGTCGACTAATCTTCTGATGGATATAGGTGACGAAGTTCGATAATTCGAGTACCCCTATTTGCTAGTTGAGAAAGTAAAGATGTTGACTCTAGGGATAAAAGGGAGGGGTGTGACCTTGACATTTATTTGGAAGGTGTTGCTTGACACGAAGACTTGGTTCGAGGCCGACGTGATAGGAATTTACCTCTTGCGCTCTGGAGTGGTCAGCTACTAAGAAAGGGAGCATGTATTTACTTTGGAGTCTTTCATCGAGTGACTTCTCGTAAATGGGGTTCGAACTCTTAGGTCGTACACTCATGGTGTTTATGACATCACCCATTTGTCATCTATGATTTAGACTTTGCACAAGTTAATAGAGGACCTTCCTTTTTTATGATGATAAAGAAAAGAAGTTTGGTGAAGAACTAATTTATTTTCTTGAAAGTGAAAAGATTACATTGTAAGTTTTTACATAAATGCTAGAAATATGTTTAAAAAAACAACTTAGCTACCACTTTATTCATTAGTGTGGCATCTTTTTCACGTCGATTTTCTTTGCATTAGGATCTCATGGGCATGTGTAGGCTATCAAGGGGGATACTCATGTTCTTTCATATCTCTTCTCATCTCCATCCCTTCATCTTTCCCGAAGTTTAGGGCATAACCTTCTTTCTCCATGCCACTCATTTCTCCTTGTTGTGAGGATCAGTCTAGTACTATTCTCTCATAATTGGTGTATGTATTTACTAAATCAAGAAGTAATGCATTGTACCTGCTTTCAGAGCCTAGCCTTGTGATCAAGATATTAATTGTGATTATCTCCAGGTGTTTGATGAGGTTCACGATATCAACTTCTAGTGGGTATTTCTTTTTTTGCTTGACTGATCTCATTTCCTAGCTATGTTGTAAAGCTTTATGTATGTGTAAGACTCTGTATAATGTGGTTCTATGTGGTTCTCTTGAAAAATGCTTTTGACCTTTACATAACCGACTAAAGTTGCATTCCGACCAATCGGGAAATCGAAGCTCGTTGTCTAATCGATTCGAGATTTCATCTAATCAAGTAAGGAGTGAGCTCATATTATAATCAATTAAAAACCTATTAATCATTTATAACGGGCTCCTGGCTTAAGTATTTTTTTTCTTGGTATACTTGATTAATGTCTCAAGCTAATCCATTAGAAAATAGCCAGAACCTATTGATTGTTTCCTTTTATGCCACTTTTTTTTCTATATAATGAAGTCTCGTGCTCACTTCTAAAGCACGATTTTTTTTGTTTTACTAATCTCCTTTATCACTTATTCTCTTCTTATAAATTTTTTATTCACTATGCATTTCTTTAGTATTGAGAGAGTGAAATACTTATATTGAGAGCTTCATAATTCTATTGTTGTTTTGAAATTTTAGTCAAGAGTGTAGTTCTCTCGTATCCTTATATTTGAATTTGAGGTTTAAACCTAAATTTGGCAAAAAAATTGGTGCAAGGAAGGTTGTTGGGTTGATCCTGATGCAAAAGCTCAAAGTGTTTTAGCAGAAATCTCAAGAAGAAAATCTTTAGGGATGGATTAGGCTGCGTGATTTAAGAAAGAACTAGTATAAATTCCTTATGTGATAATTCTATCTCTATATTTTATTTTGAATTATTTTATTTTCCATTGATTAATCTCTTATTCTTCTCATATCTTGAAATTAATCATTTTGTGAAAAAATTTCAAAAACTAAATAACACAATTCATATCCCTCTTGTGTTTGAAGTCACTTGGTCAACAAGTGGAATCAAATCCTAACTCTTGTTATAAGACTAATCATCTATGGAGGTAGAATGATGACTTCAAACACTTCTCTTAATAAAAGTCTTCCTTTGAACAAACCTTCGTTGTTTCATGGTGAAATTTATATCATATGGAAAACAAGAATGAAAATATTTTTAGAAACTATTGATATTGATGTTTGGGATTCTATTGTATATGGTCCTTTTACTCCCACTCATTTCATAAATAATGAACTAGTGAATAAACCAAGAGATTTATGGACCATAGAGGGAAAAGAAAAAGTTAAACATTATTTTAAAGTCAAGTTCCCGATGATTATCATGTTAAGTATTAGAGATTGCAAATATTTTTTAACTATAACACTGCTGAGGAAATGTGAGACTCCTTTGAAATGATCTATGAAGATTATACAGAGATCACAAGGGAAAAGATGACATATTAGATCAAGAATCGTAGATACCAAAGAATTATAAAGAAAATCTTTAAAAACTTTCTAATATTAAATCTGTTAGAATAAGATCTAGTTCTGCATCTATACCTTGAATTTTGATGATAACAATATTGTATTTGTGTGAGAACAATTTGGTACCATAATGGTCTGTTATTGTTAGCTTTAACAGCCAGTTATGATTCTGAATATATGACGCGCAACGTCATCAGTTTCTGAATAATATGTTCCAAATATGCGTCTGCGCCAACTATTAGAAGTTTTGATAGATGTTCAATATTGTTGTTGCAATGATCTTTCTACTTCTGTGTTGATTCACTTCTGAGGAGACACTATGTTGCTGCTGCAATGATCTCTCAGTTCATGCTTCTGGATCTGACTCTGATCACAAAACTTCTGAAGAAAGGCAAGCTTCTGAAGTTGTGTTATGTAGCTGGAGATTCTAAAGATCTCAAGCTAGACGATTGAAGTTATCAAGGTTCTTACTGAAGATTCTGAAGACTCTAAAGATTCTGAATCCAACTTTTTGTTTCTTCATTTCATGCTTCATCGACTTTCATCAAAATCCAATGGACTTGAAGATAAGATCAAATGGGAACATGATCAAACAGTACATAGTACAAATCAAACATCCTTTCCACTACCTGATTTTATGGGCAAGGATAGTACTATACATCACAGCTGTCACTACTTTTGTGGGCGAAGGATAATATGCAATATCACTCATCTCCCATCCAACAGTGGACAGTTGCTCTATGAGCTTTTCCCTTTCTACCCTCCAACGGTGTTCTTCTTATGCTATATAAGTGAGACTTGGAGACTTGAAGAAAACTCCGGTGACACAATATTTTGGCAAGTGTATTTCTTTGTGAAAAGCTATCATTTTATTTTATACACAACTTTTCTTTAAGTGTTTGTTTATTCATTTGTGTAAAATCTGCTTGTATAGAAGCATCTTGTAACACACAACATATTATTCAAATTTTTCGTTTGATTCCTTGAGAAGACAAAAAAGGTTGTTCTTTGCGAGTCCTTAAGGAGACTAGGGTATAGTTAGATCCTTGAGAAGATAAAGAAGGTTATTCTTTGTGATTATTGTAATCTGTTGATTATAGTGGATTAAGTCCTTGTGTATAAGGTAAAATCACCTTGGCGGGTGGACTGGAGTAGCTTTGAGTTTCAAGCAGACTAGGATAAAAATACTTGTATTTCTATCTCGTTGTTATTAACTTGTTAATGGTGTGTTCTTGTTTTGGAAAAAGCTTTTGCTTGTAAGACCCAATTCAAACCCCCATTTCTTGTGTTTTTCACACCTTTAATTGGTATCAGAGCTCCAATTTTGATTATGATAAAAGGTTTATCAACACCTCATCGTGTTCAGTACAAATCCAGTTTGTGTGAGAAACAATGGCCGCTGGTTACGTTATTAACAATAATGAAAGAGATCACTACAGTGCAAAACCACCAATCTTTGATGGTGATAAATTTGACTATTGGAAAGATATAATATAAAGTTTCTTTCTTGGTTACGATGTTGATCTCCGGGATCTTGTAGTCGATGGCTACATTCACCCGGTGAACGTTGAAGGAAATATTATAGCAAGAAGTGCTATGACTGATCAACAGAAGAAAGACTTCAAAAATCATCATAAGGCCAAAACCATATTGCTTAATGTTATCTCTTATACGAAGTATAAGAAGATAACAAACAAAGATTCTGCCAAATCCATTTTTGACTCTCTGAGGATGACTCATGAGGGAAATGCTCAAGTAAAGGAGACAAAGGCCTTTGCCTTAATCCAGAAGTACGAGGCATTCAAAACGGAAGATGATGAAACTGTTGAGACTATGTTCTCAAGGTTTTAGATGCTTGTTGCAGAACTGAAAGTTCTGGACAAAGGATACTTTACAACTGACCATGTCAATAAGATTATTAGAAGTCTTCCCAAAAAATGGAGACCTATGGTAACTGCCTTGAAGTTGGAAAATGATCTCAACAATATCAGTCTTGAAGAACTTGTTATTTCTGTAAGAAGCCACGAGATTGAGCTCGAAGAAGATGAACCTCATAAGAGAGGTAAATCCATTGCCCTAAAGTCGAAGCCTAAGAAGACAAGAGCCTATCAAACTGAGGAAGAATCAGAAGGATCTAATGAAGACTCAGAAGATGATGATGAGTTGTCTCTAATTTCAAAGAGAGTCAACAGACTCTAGAAGCACATGAAAATGGTCAAGGAAAGTTTATAGGAGCCAGAAGGACTGCTGGTCATTTTGATTCTTCTTCTGGACAGAAGAAGCAAGGTTCTGGAAAAGAAGTTATCTGCTCCAAGTGCAAGGAGCCAGCCACTACAAAAATGATTGTTCTAAGCTGAAAAGGGACAGAAGGCCTAAAAATAATTTTTCCAAAGGCAAAAAGGGGTTGATGGCCACATGGAATGACTCAGAATCTGAAGACGAAGATTCTGACAAAGAAAAAGCCAACGTTGCACTGATGGCAACTACAAATGATCCCACAGGTTCTAAAGAATCAGAATACAAGGTATTATCAGAATTAGATTACGACTCCCATTTTAAAGAGGTATTTTCTAACCTATCTCGTTCTGATATTGAATCATGTCTCTCTAAAATGCTAGAAAAGTACCAGAGTCTTCAGAGTAAATACAAGAACCTTAAACAAGTCCAAGTAGTTGCCTCTGAAACTCGGAGTGAGCTTGAGAAACATATTTCCTCTCTAAATGAAAAAATATTTTCTTTAGAAAGTAACAACTCTGCTTTGAAAATCAAATTTTCAAAGTTAGAGGAGGAAATAATCTTAAAAGCTTCTGGTACTGATTGCATCACTAGATATGACAGAGCATTCCAATACTTTCTAGCTAAAAGCATAAATAGAAGCAAAATGGTTTCCTTGATCTATGGAGTTAGCAGAAATGGCAAGAAATGTTTAGGTTGTACATAAACTATAAAACTTGACGAAAGTCAGAAGGTAAACCCAAAACCTCTCTATGTGTATTTTGTGTCTGCTGGCACTGAGCTTGATATTTCTGCACGGACACGGAAACATACAAAGGATAAGAACTCAGTTCTGAAACCTAAGTATCATGCATAAATTCCCCATAATTATCCTTCTGCTAAAAAATCCAAAGTTGTAAGAAAGTCTGGGAAAACTAACAAGAGAGGACCCAAAAATTGGGTACGTAAGGATAATATGATTTATGTTACAAACATCCTTAGCAGCTTAGCTGAAACATCAGTCATGGTACCCAGTGATAACGGGAAATCGTATCATGTTTTTAGGCTTATGTCGCATGTTATTCCTCTTTATATCAATATGTTTTATCACCTTTTAGTTCATTTTTATTTGTTTTGCAGTTGTCAGCTAGATTCAGTGCGGATTTGAAAGCAAATCGAAAAAGGAGCAAAAGAGCAGCAAAAGAGCAAGTTTTTGCCCATTCTGTTGATATGGCATTCGCCGTGTCCTTATGGCGTTCACCATTATCCTAGCTTGCCACGTCATTTAATGATCTAGGAAATGGCATTCAGCATTTCCCTAATGGCGTTCGCCATTCTCATGCAGATAACATTTTTGGCTGAAGGACCACAAAACTGTCCTCTTAAGTATTTCGAATTAAAACCTTTGTTGTTGTCAGCCGTACAACAGAACCAGTTATGTGTTAGTCCTACAGACAATCTGAACCTTCACTTATCAGTGTTTGTGCAGTACGCAGACACAATAAAAGCGAATGGTGTCAGCCCCGAAGCAATAAGACTATGTTTTTCCCCTTTTTCCTTAAGAGATAGAGCTAGAGCTTGGCTCCAGTCTCTACCTTCGAACTATATAACCATATTGGACGAGTTGAAGAAAATTTTCTTAGCCCGATATTTTCCACCAAGCAATACGGCTATGCTAAGAGATCAAATCAATGGATTTAAGCAAAAAGATAATGAATCTCTTTTTGATGCTTGGTAAAGATACAAGAACATGATGAGACTTTTCCATACCATGGACTTGAGCAATGGCTGATTATCCATACTTTCTACAATGGTCTGTTGTACAACACTAAGATAAATTTAAGTGCAGCAGCTGGCGGTGCTTTAATGGATAAACCATATGATGAAGCCTATGAACTCCTCGAGAACATGACTCAAAATCATTTCCAATGGGGAGGTGAACGCGCTGCTATCGAAAAACCAACTCCGAAAGGCGAAATGTACGAAGTTAATGGCATAGACCGCGTCAATGCTAAAGTGGATGCACTTACTCAAAAGATCGAAAGCTTAACCATAACACCAGCAACTACCGTAGATGTAGTAACACCAAACTATGAATTATGTGGAACCCCTGGGCACACTAATGATGATTGTCAATTATTGGCTGGTATTCCTACCGACCAAGTAAACTATGCTCAAGGAAACCCATATGCTAACACTTACAATCCTGGCTGGAGAAATCATCCGAACTTTTCTTATAAAAATAACAATGCTTTGTTTCCTCCAAACCCAACACCTACTATTCTACTTGGTTATAAAAAAGGAGCCCCTGTTGCTCCACAAGCACCTAGAAAGTCAAATCTAGAAATCATGATGGAGAACTTTATGAATTCTCAAGCTCAACAAAACAAAGATTTCATAAATCAAAATGCTCATACTAGTGAACTGATGAAGCAAATGTCAAGTAAGCTTGATGCTATGGCTACCCATAACAAAATGTTAGAAACCCAAAATTCCTAAGTAGCCCAACAACAAGCAACAATAGTAGCCCCATCTGGAGTATTTCCTGGTCAACCACAACCAAACCCAAAAGGTTATGCTAATGTTATCACATTGTGAAGTGGGACATAATTAGATGGACCAGTCGACCCAAGACTCCAAAATCCAGCCATGTATCAAAACTTTGGTAAAGGAACTGAAAAGGTAAACGAACCAACCGAAAATGGAAAGGAAGACAAAAGAGAAGAGGCCGCAGAGAAAGATACACATTATGTACCTCCTCCGCCATACAAACCACTTGTACCTTATCCTCGAAGACTTGCTAAGTCTAAAAATGAAGGACAATTTAAGAAACTCATAGAACTTCTGAAGCAGCTTAATATCACTATACCATTCACAGAATCCATCACGTAAATGCCTTCATATGCTAAATTCCTTAAAGAGATCTTATCTAATAAGAAAAAGCTTGAGAATAATGAAACATTTTTGCTTACTGCTGAGTGTAGCACTATTATTCAAAACAATATGCCTCTTAAGTTGAAAGACCCAAGAAGTTTTTCCATACCTTGTGTAATCAGAAAGTTTATCATAGACAAGGCTCTATGCGACTTAGGAGCCAGTGTTAGTTTAATGCCTTTATCCATATGCAAGAAACTAAATTTAGGAGAACTATGACCAACAAACATTTCTCTATAACTAGCAGACCGTTCTATTAAGTTTCCCGTAGGTATGCTAGAGAACGTTCCCGTTTGTATAGGTCAATTCTATATTCCCATCGAATTTGTAATAATGGATATAAATGAGGATTCTCACATCCCTATTATTTCAGGAATACCCTTTTTAGCCACAGCTGGAGCCATCATAGATGTGAAGAAAGGAAGGCTAACATTTGAAGTTGGTGAAGAAAAATTCGAATTTATTTTAGCTCAATTCTTACAGGCGCCAGCTTTAGAAGATTCACATTGTCTCTTAGACGTCATCGACGAATGTGTGAAAGAAATGGAGAGGGAACCATCTAAGTATACTGAAGTACTAAAGGTTCTAGCGCCTCCTATATTCGAAGACGATAATTGGCGTGAGCCATATGTAGATGACAGTCTGAGGGAATGTCTAGCACTAACACCCAATCCAATGACATGCCCAAAGAAACCTTATGTAGAACTTAAAACACTACCCAAAGACCTAAGGTATGTGTAAGACCCTAATTTTAACCCTAAGATCCCTCACGGCCTCATATCATTGCATTTTGCATTTGCCTCAAGGATCATAGCATCTTGGCTCCTTACCTTTGGGTGGGAACTTGTTGAGTTGGTTTGAGACCACCAAGCATGCTTGAATTGTATATTATTGCTTTTCTTAATTTGTTTACTAACCAAAAGCACAAAAATATGTCACTAACTTGTTTTGTTTTGCAGCTTGAGCAATCATGTGATCTAAGGCTCCTAGGAGGCCCTTATGCTCAAAGAATGACCAGGTGAAGGTGAAAGCAAGCATGACAATGGTTAACAAAGCTGTAAATCATCATATATGCCTCCCAAGTATCTCAATTTGTCAATTTGATCAAATCAAACCAAAGGGCTTAAGGATTCTTTCCCAAGGAAACCCTAATTCATCTGTGCATCAACTGTGCCTTGCTCATGAAGCAACCTCAACCCATGATCAAATACAATCAAGGGAAGTTATTTAATTCATAATTTCATGCATATTTGAGCTCATTTTAATGTCATCAATCATCATTTCATCAAGATTTGATGTGTGGACTTGAGAAGTTGATCAGTCAATTCATCTGACTATTTTGAAGTACACTGAGACCTAACTTATAATGTGTTTGTCAAATGGAGATGACCCAAAGACAAAAAATGTTCTTAAGAACCATATGAACAACTTTCATGTTCATCAAAAATTTATTTGAAGCTTGAAATGTCATCATCCATTTCAAAACATTATAGGTCATTTTGACTAAAACCCTAATATTGGGCCAACTTCCCAAGGACATAACTCATTCATTATTTATGATTTCTAGGTTGGATAAAATTAATTGGAAAGTTTAAGTTGTATACTTCATTTGTTATGTTGAAAAAAATTTCATAATCCTAAAAGAACTACATGTGATAATGCAAAACATTATAGGTCACTTTGGACCAAAGGCATTGAAATGTGAAAAAGTCCAACTTCAAATGCCCATAACTTTCTCATCAAAAATCCAAATGATACAAAATTGGAGTCCAAATTTATTGTCTTGAAACGATATACAACTTTTATGTTTAAGGATCGGATTTTGCATCATTGAAATAGAAGGGCTTGAAGTTGGCCCATTTTGGAAATTTTCACATACACATGTTTTGCACATTGAACTTTATGACCAATTTTCACTAATTTCCCATTCCCAAATGAATTTTTATCCAACATAACAATTGATCCTCATGTCAAGAGCTTTCCAACCATTACCCATAAGGCCATGTTTTATTTTTGGAAGAGGCATTTTCGAAGAGGAGAAGAATTTGGTACAATTATGGAAACTTGATTCAAACTCATTGCATAATCCAATTACATCTCATCTGCATGTCCAAAACTTCTTTGCTGATGTTAAGCTTGCCAAACCAATAGGATTTGGACCCTCCATGCGCCTGTACATGCCCATGCATGGAGGCCCTCTTCATTCATGCACATGAAAATTTCATGCATTTCCTTGCCATTTGCTATAAATAAGAGTGCTAGGCTTTATAATTCGACAACCTGAAGGCGCCTGTTATGCTGCACAACTCACTCCATAGCCATACCTAAAGGAATTCACTCTTTCATTTCAAAATTTCAGATCTGATTTTCAACTACATTGGTTGATTATCAGACTCAAAATTCCTTGGCCTTGCTTCATCTTCATCTCTAGATCACACTGCAATCAATAGCTAAGAGGAATTGTTCTCCATAGATCCATATTTCCAAGGTTGATACACAAACTTTTCTTCTTCAAAACACACTGATTGTAGCTTGTTTCTTTTATTTATTGGTTTGGCTGAAGTCCTCTCATCAGAGGCAATTACACTATGCTTTTAATTTTGAGAATCCATTGAGTTCAAGTTGAACACCATCATTTTCCACCTCTGATTTCTCTTCCCATGGAGATCTAGAGTGAGAATAAATGATACAAGGGTGATGTACATCACCCCAACTTTCCATTGATGTATAAATCGCTTCATTTGGTTGAGATTGCCATGTCTGCAACTCTCACCAGCGCTGATGAGCTCGCCGGAGAAGAGAGTGGTGTACACCGCCGTCTGTTTGCCATATCAAATCTGAGTCGTGCGATGCATTCTCCATATCTAATCTCCACTCTTCATTGTTATGACTTTTTTAATGGCCTTGTGTTTCTCATTGACCAAGGTGTTTGGTGCGCGTGTATGCCTTGGCCTTTGGATGTGCCAGCTTAATTAATGAGCCTGGATCCAACGCACCACATATTTTCTTATTTTTCTTTTTCTGATTTTAATTTCTTTTATTTCTTTTATTTCATTTTATTTCAAAAAATCATAACTCTTTCATTTTAATTCCAAAAAATATGAGACCAATTGCATTATTTCTCTTTTAATTTCTAGTTTCTAAAAATGATTTTTAATATTTTTTATTTTATCATTTGATATTTTTTTATGAATTTTCTCTTTTTTGGTTATTTTTAATTCATTTTAAATAGTTTTCAATATTCAAAAAATATAAAAATATTTTCTTAACCTCTTTGAATGATGATGGATTTATGAAAAATATTCTCATCAATTTATTAATTGAATTGAGATTTATTGGAGATTTTAATTCAATTAGGTTATTTTTTATGCATTTTAATTGATTAAAAATAGTTTCTGGTTTCTAAAAATGCTGAAACTTTTTTGTCAAACTTTATTTGACCTTGTTGAACTTAGGATGATCCATTTGGACTTTTCAAAGTTGATTTGAGATGGATTTGAAGTTTGACCTTTAATTGTTTATTTTAATTCAAGTATTATTCTAATTTTGAAAAATACCAAAAATATTTTATTTGTTTCTTGACTTCTAAGTTTCATTTTGCTTCTGTTTACTAGTGTTTGCCCTTGATTCCATTTGTCTTTGGTCAATGCAATTTGCTTACTTCATTTGAATTCCATTAATGTACATTCTTATCCATCTTCTTCTTCATCTTTTTTTTTCTTTTTGATCAATGAGTTAAAGATTGGTGGTTAGCCTTGATGTATGGGAGGTTTAACCTTCCTTGATTCAAATCTAATTCATCTTGATCCAAAGATCAAGTGAATGGCTTTGAATTAAGGATATGTTGCTTCCTAATCAAGCATGAAAACCTAAATCAATACAAGATCATTTCTCGTCTTTCTTTTGGCATGGCAAGTTGTAGGAGCTTGATTTACTGATCAAGATCTCTAACTTGTTTGTTGCCTATATTTTTATTGACCGGCCTCAGATAGGTGTGACTACTATATTAGTCCACTTACGATTGCTTAACATAGCGCTAAATTGCCTTATGGCACACTAACTCTAACTATTGACCACTAACTTTTAATTCTTGCACTTTACATTAATGCAATTTAATATTCTTGTACATATTATTCATTTGCTTTTTCCCTTTGCTCATTTGAGCACATGTTTATGTTAATGCAATTTGCCTTTTGCTCACTTGAGCACATAATTGTGTATATACTATTGTGCTTGTGTTTTGTTTTGATTGTTGTGAACCAAATGCAAATGGACAAAAGGACTTAGACTTTAGGACATTCCCTATGCAAAAAATGGAGTAAAAAGGACTTAATATGGAAGATGAATTGGAAGGACCTAATCTCTAAACTCACTCTTGTCCATTCTTTGTTTGCATTATAGAACTTTTTGATGTGTGTGTTCTTGTGCTAGGGATTCCTATTTGAGCCAAATTGAAGAGCCATTGTCATGTGCATCTAAAGTGAGAGATACAAGAGCCATTGGAAGATTCCTAAGAGCTTCCTTGATTGATTGATTGCTTGAGTATTTGCTTATTTGCTTGCTTATTCCAAAGGATGGGAGCTACTTGGATCATCACTATGATCTCAAGAAAGGAACTCCAATTGTGGTCTTATTTCTTTTCCTTCATCTTTGTGTGTTTAGGACTTAGCCATTATTCTTCTTCCCTCCACTCTAACCCAAGCCAAAACTTTTGTGCAAACATTAACATTTGTTTTCAAAAATTAGAAACCTAAACATTATGCTTTTGATTTTCAAACTTTCTTTTCATAACACTTATTTTGAATTGAATCTTAAGTCAACTTTGACCATATTTTGTAAATACTTTTCATTGGTAAATATAACTCATTCAAATGTTTTTGTGGTTTCAATGGCCACTTCTTGCCAAAGCTTTTTGTATAAACCATAGCTATTAGGTTTGAGTTATCCTTGAGGTTGATATAATGCTCACCTATATCCTTAGTGATGGAAAATGAGTCTTCCATGCTTATTATAGAGTTAACCCCTCACTAGCATGTTGAAGCTATCCTCACATGGTGGATTTATGGTTTTAGGTTGAGTTTTCTCCCTTGGATAACAAAAGACCTGAAGGCTTTTGGACCAATCAATTCACCATCTTGTTTTGAGATTTTTATCCCGAACTACGAGGTCTTGATCCTAATCTTTTTTAAGATGGTACGTAGGCAGTGGGTTTATCCATTCAAACACAAAATTGTAAATAATTTGTACATTCTTCTCTCACCCCCCAATCATGTTTGCACAAATAATTTTCACAAATACCAACCTACCTTACAATGAGTTGTGAAAAGGGCTCCCTAGGAGTACCTAGGATGTTTTGGGTGCTTAAAACCTTCCCATTGCATAACCAACCCCCTTACCCCGATCTCTGACATTTTTATTAGTTTTTGATTTGATAAAACTTCTCGGTTTTCATTCGCTTTCTAACCTTTCCTTTGGTTAAATAGAAGTGCGGTGGGGACTCGATTTGTATGATTTACTTTTGATTTAGTCAATAAATCTAAAGGTAACGAATACTCCGCTACAGAAAAGTGGCGACTCTGCTGGGGAATATTTGCCTAGTGGATTTTGCCTACTTTTCACATTTGTTGTATTGTATTGTATATTATTTTGATGACATATTTTTTGTGCAATTTGGGATTATTGTATTGTATGTAATGTATGAATTGCTTGATATATTAATTGCTTGTATGCTTGGTGATCTTTGTGAGATGAGTTTTATACCCGAACTCGAGTGCACTTAGGATAGGAGAATGGCATAGTCTTGTCAACTTGTGTGCAGTTATTCCTTAGCAAGTTGACTTGCAAGCCCATTCACTTGGTGGAGGTCATGTTGGGATCAATAATGTCACACGAGTAGTCGTGGTTAGGCATTACTCTTTCCAATATATACCTTAGAAGCCAAGGACCTTAGTTTACCAATCCCATCTTGGCCTATTTCTTAGGATGTAGTGCAAAGGTCGTTCAAGTGTAAGATTTGATACGATTGTTACGTGATACTACACTCATAAGAGTCTCTCTTGAGAATATTTTTGGAATACGAGTAGTCGTTTATCCGATAATATCCGAAAGATGGGATGATGACTATGGGAACCTCTTGTAGAACATGATTGGCAGGTTTAAACCCTAGTACACTCCCTTTGGGTGGTTCTTAACCAAGACTCCATGCTCGTGACTTGCAACAAACCTTTGATTCATGGTCGATTCGTTCTTGTATATCCTTAATATCAATGGAACTTGGGTGTTGATAAGGTGCAAACCATAATCCACCAAAATGGATGATTGATATTAAGGATGACTTGGTCCATCCCATGACCTTTGTGTGGTGTGCTTTGCTTGATCCTTGAGTGTGATTGTTGCATCCATGCATTCATGCATCCATTTGCATCCATATCATCAACAATGAGAAAATTTTCAAGGAACTTAAGAGGTCTATTTGCAAATTTTCAGACATGGATAGACAAAGAAGGAATACAAACAAGTACAGTTTCAGACAACCCGACTTGAAAGAGTTAAGGAGTTTGACATCCTATGTATTAGATCCCTTGGAGTTCAAGGCTCGTCATGGGAAGCTTCTGTCTATTCTTGCTACTCAGGTGGATGAAGGTCTGATGAGTGTATTGGTGCAGTTCTATGATCCTTTGTACCGTTGCTTCACATTTCTGGATTTCCAACTTTTGCCCACGCTTGAGGAGTATGCCTATCTTGTGGGTATACCTATTCTAGACCAATTGTCGCTCAGTGGCTTGGAGAGGATCCATACCTCTCAAGAGATTGCTGATCTGTTGCATATAGATGAATCTCTGGTTGGCCCTCATATGACTACCAAAGATGGAATTCAAGGTCTCCCTTCTGAGTTCCTCATTTCTCAAGCTACTTTATATAGGAAGGCCATGGGTGAGGACGCCTTTGAGGCCATATTTGTACTTCTCATCTATGGGCTAGTGTTATTCCCCAACATCGACAAGATTGTGGATGTGAACGCTATTAGGATTTTCTCTACTCTTAATCCCGTTCCGACTCTGTTAGGTGACACTTATTTTTCTTTGCATATGAGGAATGCAAAGGGTGGTGGTACCATTGTGTGCTGTTTGCCTCTGTTGTACAAGTGGTTTATTTCACACTTGCCACAGACGGTCACCTTCAAGGAGAACAAAGGATGTCTACGGTGGTCCACGAGGCTTATGTCTCTCACTAATGATGATATCTTTTGGTACAACCGTGTATATGATGGTGTGCAGATTATTGACTCTTATGGTGAATTCTCCAATGTGCCTCTTCTTGGTACATGTGGTGGGATTAACTACAACCCTATTTTAGCACGTCGTCAGCTTGGGTTCCCCTTAAAGGATAAACCTAATAACATTCTGTTAGAAGGTGTGTTCTTTCAAGAGGGTAAAGATCCCCAAGGCTTGAAGGGCAGGATGGTCCGCGCTTGGCGCAAGATTCATAAGAAGGGAAGGAAAGAGCTTGGTCCGAAGAACTGTATTGCTTTGGAACCCTATACCTCGTGGGTTAGGAGGAGAGATTCTGAGTACCTTATGCCTTATGAGTATCCGAGACCTACACCTTTGGTTATGGTTGGGCCTTCAACTCTCCCTAACCAAGGAGTAGAGGAGTCGAGAGATGAAGACTGTTCACATGCTTGGATCCGTGAACGAGAGGAGCTACTTCAGCAGCTTAGAGAGAAGGATGCATTGATAGAGTTTCTTGAGCATCAGGTTATCGATGAGCCTGATGATGTGGTGACTTCTCTTCTTCCTCAGTCTTCCAAGTTTTGGAAGAGGAAGTACGATCAACTCGCCAAAGAGAAGGCAAATATGGAGGCAGCCTATGAGAGAGAGGTGAAGAGGCTTCGTGCAACTTATCTTCCGGTCTCCAAAGCTTTAGACGATTGTTTATAGGGTTCCATAGGATGTTCATTTTCCTTCTCTCTCGTATTTGGTTACCAAGATTGTACTTCTTTGGTGTAAAATTTTGCCATATATTATTGATATGATATTTCCATATATGTCTAAATGATTAATATTTTCAATATTTGCGAATAGGACTCTAAAGTTCCTCTGACTAAAAAATAAATCATATGCACAAGCATTGCATGCATGATGTGCATAAGCAGGTTTTGCTCCAGGCTTCTTGTTCAATGGTCTAACTTTGTGTTCTTCATTTACTTTGAAGACAAGCTGACTCACCGGTACTACACCAGAGCCAACTCTTCAAGACTGATGGATCACTTAGAGCAAGAAAACAGAGAATTGAAGGAGGAAGTGGCAAGATTGACTGCCCTCATGGAGTCCTTCTTGGCCGCCCAATGCCAGTCTACTCCAACGCCTTCAACTCCTCCCCAGAGGACAGTCATCTCTGAGATTGCCTCTTCAACAGTGTCTGCTGCCAGTGCCCATTTTACGCCAACTGCTATGCCAGTCGGGTTTCCCTGGGGGATGCCCGCAAGCTTTGTTCCTGAGGGTCTTGCCCCAATGTTTGCTTCTCTGCCGATATCTAGCCCGATCCTTTTTGTTCCACCTCCGGTCGTGCATACTATGCCAAGAGTAGACGACACCATCTATCACTCTGAGCCATCTGAGGGCCCAGATGTGTATGAAAAGATGGATGCTATGAACGATCAGTTCCTTGAGCTTCGCAAGGAACTCAAAACTCTCATAGGGAAGGACCTCTTTGGCAAGTCTGCTGTTGAACTTTGCCTCGTTCCCAATGTCAAGATCCTTGTAAAGTTCAAAGTACCTGACTTTGAAAAATACAAGGGAAATACTTGCCCTCTCAGCCACTTGGTTATGTATGCGAGGAAGATGTCGACTCAGACCGACAATGATCAGCTCCTCATTCATTATTTCCAGGACAGCCTGTCCGGTGTCTCCCTGAGATGGTACATGGGTTTGGACAGCGTGAACATCCGATCCTTCAATGACCTTGGCGAAGCTTTCATCAAGTAGTACAAATATAACGTGGATATGGCTCCCGATAGGGATCAATTAAGAGCCATGTCCCAGAAGGACAAGGAAACTTTTGAAGAGTACGCCAGAGGCGGCGAGAACTACCCGCACAGATTGTGCCTCCGCTGGAAGAAAAAGAGATGACCAAGATCTTCCTGAAGACCTTGAGCTCATTTTATTATGAGCGGATGATTGCCAGCGCTCCTTCTGACTTCACCGAGAAGGTGAATATGGGGATGCGTTTGGAGGAAGGAGTTAGGGAAGGACGTGTGACTAAAGAAGAAGGCTCTTCTGCCAAACGATACGGGGCGTTTGGAAAGAAGAAAGATGGAGAGGCACATGCTGTGACCTCCCATGTGAAATCCAAAAGACCCTCTGTGAAGAGGAAGACCGTGCGTTCCGCCGGTAACCAGCATCAGGTGGCTTATATAGCACCTGTTTTCAGAGAAAACCAGCACTATCAACATAATAATAACCAACAACAGCAACATTAACAATATCAACAACAACAGCACCATCCTCAACAGCAGGCCTACCAACCTCGAAACAATAATCAGACCAGTACAAGCTATGATAGGAAGAGGGTCAGTTTTGATACTATTCCCATGACCAATGCAGAGCTCTATCCCTCTTTGATAGAGAGAAAACTGATCACTCCACGTGACCCACCGACTATACCTACCAACCCTCAATGGTGGTATAAGCCAGAGCTTCATTGTGTTTATCATTCCGGTGCCCCCGAACATGATGTGGAGAACTGCTACCCGCTGAAGACCAAGGTTTAAGACCTTGTTAGAAGCGGTATATTGTTTTTCGAGGACGTATGTCCTAACGTCAAGAAGAACCCATTGCCCGAGCATGGGAAGTCTACTGTCAACATGGTCCAGGGCTGCCCTGGTAAATATAAGGTCCGATATGTCAGCCATATCCGACAATACTTGGTCGAGATGCACATACTGTTGTGTGAATACAGTCATTACGAGCATGACCATGACAGATGCCGTGTCTGCACTGTCAATCAGAGGGGGTGTCGCCAAGTCCGAAAAGACATCCAAGAAATGCTGGATGAAGGTGTAATTGAAATACTTTCAGAATCGCGATGGGGATGATGAAGTTAATGTGATATCACCAGTATTAAGGATCCCAGAGCCTGTTGTCATCTGATATGATGGCAGCAAGCAGAAGGCTTCTCCCTCTCTCATAATCAAACCAACTGGCCCTGTGCCATATTCTTCTAATAAAGTTGTCCCCTATCGTTACAATGTTGTGGCATTGGAAGATGGGAAGGAGGTGCCCCTGCCCTCTACCTCTGTTGTTAACATCGCTGATGTCAGCGGCCTGACCCGTAGTGGTCGCGTTTTCTCGGCTCCGCCGAAACCCCAGACTGACACTAGAAGGGTTGATGTTGCTGATTGTGTTGTTCGTCCAGTTGGAAATTCCGCTGTTTCTTCTAATCCAGCACTTGTTGCTAATAGACCTGCCGCCGCTATTAAACTTCCTGTCCCTACTGGCCAGAATGGCATGATAAAAGAGAACTGTGATGAGGTGCTGAGGCTCATCAAAAGGAGTGAATACAACGTTGTAGATCAACTTCTACAAACGCCATCAAAGATCTCTGTGCTATCTTTGTTGATGAACTCAAAACCACACCGAGAAGCTCTGCAGAAGGTGTTGGATGTGGCGTATGTAGATCATTATGTCACAATAGAACAATTCGACAGTATTGTTGCAAACATTACCGCTTGTAACAATTTGAGTTTCTGTGATGCTGATCTCCCTGAGGAAGGAAGAAACCATAATTTGGCTCTTCACATTTCAATGAACTGTAAAGATGATGCCATGTCTAATGTGCTGGTAGACACTGGATCATCACAGAATATGTTGCCAAAGTCCACTCTGGCTAGATTGTCATACCAGAGGCCTCCCATGAGGAAGAGTGGAGTGGTCGTAAAAGCTTTTGATGGATCCCACAAGACTGTGATTGGTGAGGTTGAACTCCCAGTCAAGATTGGACTAAGTGATTTCCATATCACTTTTCAGGTCATGGATATCCACCCATCATATAGTTGTCTGTTGGGCAGACCATGGATTCACGAGGCAGGCGCCGTGGCATCCACCCTACACCAGAAATTGAAATTTGTCAAGAACAAAAAGCTGGTGGTGGTAGGGGGAGAGAAGGCTCTCTTGGTTAGCCATCTGTCTTCTTTTTCTTATATCGATGCTGAGGATGAGGTTGGGACGTCGTTCCAAGCCTTATCTATTGCTGAGCCTTCTACGAAAGGAACTTCTTCATTTTCATCCTACAATGATGCGAAGTTGGCCATTGAGCATGGCACAACTACTGGTTTAGGACAAATGATCAAGATGGAAGACAATAAGTCCCGGCCTGGCATAGGGTATTCTTCGGGCACTTTCAACAAGCATGGGCTGTTTCAGGGTGGTGTGTTCATCCACACCGTCCAAGATGAGGAAGCTGCTGCTGTTGTGGAAGAGGATGCAGAGGAAGATTCTGGCAACTTTGTCATCCCTGGAGGGGTCTGCAATAACTTGGTCACTGTTGATGTTCCAACAGTTGTCCATAAGTCAACGTAATGTTCATTCTTGTTTAAAAACCCTTCTCCCATGCCAAAAGGAGAAGTGATGATATTGTTGGCACATAAATACAATGATATTTCATTCAATAAATTCATGTTAAATGTTTGTTTTTCCAATTATTTTCACTTTTTACTTTTTTGCATGAAATTGGTGATCACATAAAACCCTAAAAATAGAATAAGATCCATCTTTTCATCTGCATAATGATTTGCCTTGTTTGAATTCTAAAATCTCTTTTACATCCAAAATCATTATGCAGGTTGATCAAACCCATTGAACATAATGATCCAACACCATCTCCCAACTTTGAGTTCCCTGTATTTGAGGCAGAGGAAGATGATGTTGAAGAGATTCCTGACGAGATTACCCGTCTACTTGAGCATGAAGAGAAGATCATTCAGCCACATCTTGAGAATTTGGAAACAATCAACTTGGGGTCTGAAGATTGTGTTCGTGAGGTAAAGATTGGGGCACTCTTTGAGTTGCTACGAGAATACGTCGACGTCTTTGCCTGGTCATATGAAGACATGCCTGGTCTAGATACAGATATCGTGCAACATTTCCTGCCTTTAAAGCCTGAGTGCGTGCCTGTGAAGTAGAAGCTCAGAAGAACTCATCCTGATATGGCAGTGAAGATCAAAGAAGAAGTTCAGAAGCAAATTGATGCGGGGTTTCTGGTGACTTCTACATATCCTCAATGGGTGGCCAATATTGTGCCCGTGCCTAAGAGAGATGGAAAAGTCCAATGTGTGTGGACTATAGAGACTTGAATAAATCTAGTCCAAAAGATGATTTCCCTCTACCACATATTGATATGTTGATAGATAGTACAGCTAAATTCAATGTCTTCTCGTTTATGGACGGATTTTCCGGATATAATCAGATTAAGATGGCACCCGAGGATATGGAGAAGACAACATTCATCACACCTTGGCGAACATTCTGTTATCGAGTGATGCCCTTCGGTTTGAAGAATGTCAGAGCCACGTATCAACGCGCTATGACTACCTTGTTTCATGATATGATGCACAAGGAGATCGAGGTGTATGTTGACGATATGATTGCAAAGTCAAGAACGGAAGTTGAACATGTTGAGCACTTGTTGAAGCTTTTTCAGCGTTTGAGGAAGTATAAGCTTCATCTGAATCCTAACAAATGTACATTTGGAGTCCGTTCTGGCAAGTTATTGGGCTTTATTGTCAGCGAGAGAGGTATTGAAGTTGATCCCGCTAAGGTCAAAGCAATACAAGAGATGCCTACGCCCAAAACTGAGAAGTAAGTCCGAGGTTTTCTTGGCCGCTTGAATTATATTTCCATATTTATATCCCACATGACCGCCACATGTACGCCAATATTCAAGCTCCTCTGTAAAGATCAGAGTCATGATTGGACCGAGGATTACCAAAAAGCTTTTGACATTATTAAAGAGTATCTGTCTGAGCCTCCGATTCTGTCTCCGCCTGTGGAAGGGAGACCCTTGATTATGTATCTAACAGTTCTTGAAGACTCAATGGGTTGTGTCCTTGGTCAGCAAGATGAAACAGGGAAGAAAGAATATGCTATCTACTATCTAAGTAAGAAGTTCACTGATTCTGAGTCTCGATACTCGATGCTTGTGAAAACATGATGTGCTTTGGCTTGGGCTGTTAAGCGCTTGCACTAGTATATGTTGAATCATACGACTTGGTTGATATCCAAAATGGATCCAATCAAGTATATCCTTGAGAAGCCTGCTTTAACTGGGAGGATTGCCCATTGGCAGATGTTATTGTCTGAGTATGATATTGAGTATCGAGCTCAGAAAGCTATTAAAGGTAGTATCTTGGCTGACCACTTGGCACATCAACCAATTGAGGATTATCAATCAGTTCAGTACGACTTCCCTGATGAGGAGATTCTGTATTTGAAAATGAAAGATTGCGATAAGCCTACGCTCGATGAAGGGCCAGAGCCTGGTTCCCGATGGAGCATGGTATTTGATGGCGCTATAAATCAATATGGGAATGGTATTGGGGCATTGATTATTACTTCTCATAGCACACATTTTCCTTTTACAGCAAGGCTAACTTTCAAATACACAAATAATATGTCGGAGTATGAGGCCTGTATTATGGGATTGGAAGAATGTATTGATCTTAGGATCAAACATCTTGATGTTTATGGCGATTCGGCCCTTGTTGTTAATCAGATTAAGGGTGAATGGGAGACGAATCAGACTGGCCTCATCCCATATAGAGATTATGCGAGGAGGTTTTCAACTTTCTTTACTGAGGTTGACTTCCATCATATTCCTCGAGATGAGAATCGGATGGCAGATGCACTTGCTACGCTTGCTTCGATGATTATGGTGAGACTCTGGAATGAGGTTCCCAATATCACTGTGATGCGCTTGGATAGACCAGCTCATGTATTTGCAGTAGAAGAAGTGAAAGACAATAAGCCATGGTATTATGACATCAAATGTTTTCTTTAGAGTCAGATTTACCCGCCTGGGGCATCTGTTAAAGATAGAAAGACGTTGAGGAGATTGTCTGGCAGTTTCTACCTCAATGGCAATGTGCTTTATAAGAGAAATTTTGACATGGTTTTGCTTAGATGCATGGATAGACACGAAGCAGACCTGTTGATGACTGAAGTCCATGAGGGTTCATTTGGTACTCATTCCAATGGACATGCCATGGCAAAGAAGATGTTGAGAGCAGGCTACTATTGGCTGACAATGGAGTATGACTGCTGCAAATATGTGAAGAAATGCCACAAGTGTCAGATTTATGCGGATAAGATTCATATTCCCTCGACACTTCTGAATGTGATTTCATCACCATGGCCTTTCTCCATGTGGGGAATTGACATGATTGGCATGATAGAGCCGAAAGCGTCCAACGGTCACAAATTTATTCTCGTAGCAATTGATTACTTCACCAAGTGGGTTGAAGCGGCGCCATATGCAAACGTAACCAAGCAGGTGGTTGTGAAGTTTATCAAGAATCAACTCATATGCCGTTATGGTGTGCCAGACAAGATCATTACTGATAATGGATCTAACTTGAGAAACAAGATGATGAAAGAGCTTTGTAGTGAGTTCAAGATTGTACATCATAATTCTTCTCCTTACAGACCCAAGATGAATGGGGCTGTTGAAGCTGCTAACAAGGATATCAAGAAGATTATCTAGAAGATGGTTGTTACATACAAAGATTGGCATGAGATGTTGCCATTTTCTTTGCTTGGATATCGTACATCCGTCCTCACTTCAGCAGGGGCAACCCCTTTCTCTCTTGTTTATGGCATGAAGGTTGTGCTCCCAGTAGAGGTGGAAATCCCATCAATGAGAGTCTTGATGGAAGCCAAGTTGACCGAGGCTGAATGGGTTCAGAGTCGTTATGACCAGTTGAACTTAATTGAAGAGAAGAGATTGACTGCCATGTGCCATGGTGTCACTCCCCGGATTTCCCGAATCCAAGTACAAACGCGAAGAGAGTGGCGGAAAAAAGAATAGAGTGGCCAGCTATGTACTTTTATCCCAAGAGGAGGGAAAGGTAGTACTGCATAACCAAGAGGGAACGGATAAAACAAAGTCTCGAACCAAAGAAAACTGAGTAAGGGGGCCGGTTACGTGAAGGGAAGGTTATCGCACCCCTTCACGTCTGTGGTACTCCACAGGATCCACGATTGCTATTTATGTCTAAAGTGTGTGTATAAAAAGTCCTATATGCGATGCGAAAGATAGAAAATCAAAGTAGGGAAAAGAAAGAGTTATTGCTCGCACATGCCCTACCCTGCTGCATACGTATCTCAAGAAGGATTGAGAATCAGAGCACCGTAGCTCGGCTAACCTATGTGTTTGTTTTTTGTGATGAATGACGTTACTACACAATCTACCGGATGCTCGACCTTTGGAGACTTACTCACCTGTAGTAGAAGGAGTTAACGTGTTCTTAGGAGAAGAAAAATCAATGAGTTTGTTTATTTTGGGAATGCTCATTCAAAAAGGAAGTCCTAGACGAAGGAACCGTGCTACCTTAATTGACATGTAAACGAGAGACTATACGAAGCCTAACAATCCTATGGGGAGACGATCACACCATACAAAACAAACATGCATAAAATAAACACGCCAACAAGGGGGTTCAAACATACGTGGGTAGGGCTTTAGTCAAGAGGGGTCATATCAACCTCGACAAACAAGCCATGGAAAGGTAATCAAATGGGCTCTTAACCACTGACATTGAACGTTAGGTGAGCAGATCGAGCGGGTAATGAGGATAAGACCTCATAGCTCTTAACCTTGGACAGGGTGAGCTCACGACAAAAAGTGGGGATTCAGAAAGGTGGAACCCTCTCCACTGACTGACCGAACAAAAGATCTTGGGCTTTTGTTCTGAAGCATCGACACGTAGTGTGATCTTAAAGAACGACACACTGAATAACGGGGGATTGACTACTAATCCCTTTTATCCGTCAATTGCCTCTTCATGGAGGTCTTTAGCACTGGTGCCTCTTCTTGGAGGTCTTTAGGCACAAAAGTAAACACACAAAAACATTGCCTCCTATTGAGGTCTTCCAGCTAAGAAAGAGGTAAAATACGGGAAAAGATGTAAAAGGGATCGAGAGATCTACCACACGGATAAAGATCCGAAGTAATAACAACTCAAGAAATAAGAAACCCAGATATCTCTCAGGCTAGCACCATCAAAGAAAGCAAGTCAGCAAAGCAATCAGAATAAATCTCCAAACGGTATCCCACAAATAAAGTGGAATACCAAGCAAGCTATCTCTTCAAGAGTCATGTGAGCTCTCACAAAAAACTCAACAAACAGGTTAGAGAAACAAGATGGAGTGCAATCAAGAGTTGCACCAAACAGAGAATCACATGAATCATGCCATTAAAGTTCACAAAAAGCTCACAAAAAGCAACCAAGGGTAGGAGGCCTAAACCTCTTGTCAAACAAATGCATTAAAAGGGTATCAAAACTCAAAGTCAGGGGGCAAGGATCCACACATCAAGACATGACATACATACTAAAACATGTGCCCACATGCAAAACCTAACGATACCCACTCTTCCAAATTCACCCATAATACGTCATACATTCAGAAATTTTAGGTTGAAAGTATAAAGTAGTGGAGATAGGGCATACCTGATTGGGGAGGATCGATTGAAATTGAATTGTACCGTTGGCTTTGCAGAACAATCTTAGGGTTTATATGAGAGGGAATTGGTTCTTTGCAGATGAGTTCCCTTCAGTCTCTGGGGGTTGCTCTGAATTAGTTAGAATCTCTCTAGGGTTTTGTTCCAAGGAAACTTCAGAGTGTTTTCAACTTTCACCAATTCTCCTTTTTCTTTTTTTACTGAAATTTCAGGATTTATAACTTGATTTTCGTGGCTTTGTGGGCTCAAATGAGAGAGGTCCAAGTCCAAGATTTTTCTGTTATATTTTTTTTTATTTACTTATTTATTTATTTATTTTATTTATTTTATTTATTTATTTTCTTTTTTCATTTTTTTTCATTTTTTTATTATTTATTTATTTATTTATTATTATTATTATTTTATTTTTTTGTTTATTTTGTTTTTTTTTTAATTTTCAAAACGCGTGTGCTTCGCCTAGCGAGCATGACAGTTCAGGAAATTCCTCTGAGCGTAGGTGATTCTGGTGGCTTTTCTTGGGACTCGCTAGGCGATCCATTCTGCTCGCCTAGCGACCATGACAGCTCATGAACAAACTTTTGCTCCTTCAAGATTAACGTTTTGAATGATGAATAGACCCTATTTGAACATGTTGGAAGTAACTCAAGTCATTCCCTGGCCATTTCACCTTCAGTTGACCAACAGTTGTCTTTTGGCTTCAAAACAAATTTGATATTTACCGATATCAATGAAAGCGAGGCCGTTTACCGATGGCGGCTTCAAAATAAAATTTGATATTTACCGATATCAAAGAAAGCGAGGCCATTTACCGATGGCGACTTCACTGGGGAGGAGCAAGTGAAACAAGACCATACATTTACCGATGTCAAAGAAAGTGCTACACGACCAGACATTTACCGATGACTGGGAAGGAACTCGATGTTTACCGACATCGAACAAGGATGTTTATAAGTGAGACAAGGCCAGACATTTACCGATGTCAAAGAAAGCGCTACACGACCAGACATTTACCGATGACTGGGAAGGAACTCGATGTTTACCGACATCGAACAATGATGTTTATAAGTGAGACAAGGCCAGACATTTACCGATGACTGGGAAGGAACTCGATGTTTACCGACATCAAAGAAAGAAATACATTTATGAAACGAAACCATTTACCGATGGCGAAAATGAAATACTCGATATTTACGGATAGCGAATCTGCTAGGGAATCTTAACGACAAAACCATTTACCGATGGTTAACAAGCAGCTGATGTTTACCGACATCGAATCAATGATGTTTACCGGCACCAAAAAGGGAAAGGACACACACGGGTGTTGACAGAACGACTTTTGTAGACACCATGAGAGACATGCCATTTACTGATGGCCAACGATTGGAACTCGACGTTTTACCGACATCGAAAGATGATGTTTACCGACATCAAAGAAAAGCACAAACATTTACGGGGATCAACACGACACTTACCGGTATCGCAAGGATGATATTTACATATGTCAAAGTAAGGCAGACACTTACTGGTGACTAGATCGGAAGAGAATCAAACTTTCCTTTCACGGGATGGTGAGAAAATGAATCTCACTGGGATTATCGATTCTGAATGTTGCCCAGAGCAAATGCTGCAAATGTGCTACACTGATGTTGAAAAATAATTTGTCTCTTCCGGAGATATGATCCAATCTGGTTTAATACATGTATGCATATGTTTGAGTTTTCTATGGCGTAATGTTCCATACTGAATGGAAATGCTACGCGATTTGAGAATGCGTATGCAAATGATGATTACTATATGCAAGATGCAAAGGGAGGAAAACTCCTGCTGGGAAAGCAAATGATCACTTTACTGAGCACACAATTTCTGATTTGATCTTCCAACTCCGTGGGGACATACAACAATTCTGCTGAGGATACTTACTGATCTGACATTCTCGGATCGGCAGAGAAACCGACTCAACTGGGGAGGCATTTGTTGGGAAAACACCAACCTCTCGACCATGCTAGGGAAACAAATTCTGAACTCGACTTAGACGACCCAACTTCTTACACGACTGGACAGTGTTGAAACAACAGGGTCTTCCTTCAAACAAACTTTGGCTCATCTGTTTTAGCCATCAATCAAAGATAGTAACCTGCAAAACGGCAGGACATACATGCCTTAGGGGATCGTATGGACAAAATATACTCAAGTGTACTCAACATTCAAAACGATTTTTGGATGTTTTATCTTTCTGCACGTCATTGTCTAGCCTTCATGTTTTTAGATGCAATGTTTATCAAAAATTCGGACTTTTTTGCAAACAAAACAGTAAAATAAAAAAACAAGAGAGCAATTTGACTGAATAACGACTTTTATTGATTGAAAATGGCCTATAAAGGCAAATACATCAGGAAGCAATTCCTAGGAAGAGGTAATTGTGCCAAAAGAGAAAATAAACTATCCTATTGGCAATGTGAACACGACATTCCAGTATTTCCCAATTCTGTTATGACTCATAGATATTCACTTTCCCCCAAATTCTTTACTTTCTGAGAAGAGTGATTGGACCGATCATATCCTTCAAGATGGTAGACACTGAAACACGACGAAGTACAGATAACTCAGACTGTAGTCTTCGCTTTAGTCCCTCTTTTGCCTGGACCGCCTTTTTAGGTTTTCAATTCACCGGGATACCCATTTTTTCCTAAGCCGCCTTTGCAGGTTTTCGACTTACCGGGTGTACATATTATTTTTATTCTTTATCCCTAACTTTTGCTCGAACCTTTTTCTTTTCTTTTTCTCTTGGTTCGCCGGGATGCCCTTTTTTGCCTGGACTTTTTTTTTTGTCCAGCGGGTCAGTTTATGTGAAGTATTTTTTGACTACATCTGAATTCACAGGAGACGGAAAATCTTCACCATCCATAGTTGTAAGCATCAAGGCTCCACCAGAAAAGACCTTTTTAACAACATATGAACCTTCATAATTCGGAGTCCACTTGCCCCTATTATCTGTATCGGGAGGAAGGATCCTCTTCAAAACTAAGTCGTCTATCTGATAGCTTCGAGGATGCACTTTCTGATCAAAGGTCTTCTTCATCCTTCTCTGATATAATTGTCCATGGCACACAGCTGCTAATCTCTTTTCCTCAATTAAATTTAACTCATCAAACCTGGCTTGAACCCACTCAGCCTCGTCAAGTTTTTACATCCATCATCACCCTCAAAGAAGGGATTCCGACTTCTACTGGCAAGACTGCCTCCATGCCATACACAAGTGAAAACGGAGTTGCCCCAGTTGACGTACGCACTGAGGTACAATACCCATGCAAAGCGAAAGGCAACATCTCATGCCAATCCTTGTACGTCACAACCATCTTTTGCACAATCTTCTTAATTTTCTTATTTGCCGCCTCTACAGCACCATTCATCTTTGGTCTGTACGGAGAAGAATTATGGTGCTCGATCTTAAAGTCTTTGCAAAGCTCTTTCATCATCGTGTTATTGAGATTCGAACCATTATCAGTGATGATTCTCTCAGGAACCCCATAACGACAGATAATTTCTTTCTTAATGAATCGAGCAACCACTTGTCTGGTAACATTGGCATAGGAAGCTGCTTCCACCCACTTGGTAAAGTAATCAATCGCGACTAGGATGAAGCGATGTCCATTAGAAGCAGTAGGTTCAATCTTTACAATCATATTGATGCCCCACATCGCGAATGGCCAAGGAGAATTCATAATATTCAGAAGGTTCGGCGGTACATGCACTTTATCTGCATAGATCTGACATTTGTGGCACTTCCGAGCGTATTTGAAACAATCAGATTCCATGGTTATCCAGTAATAACCGGCTCTTAACAACTTCTTGGCCATTGCATGACCACCAACATGGGTACCGAAAGATCCCTCGTGTACTTCCTGCATTAACATGTCTGCTTCGTGTCTAACCACGCATCTGAGCAGAACCATGTCAAAGTTTCTCTTGTACAACACATCATCCTTGTTCAAATAAAAGCTTCCAGCTAGCCTTCTCAGTGTCTTCTTGTCATTCTTTGACGCTCCTTCAGGATACTCTTGGCTTTTGAGGAAATTCTTAATATCATAAAACCACAGCTTCTCATCAATAACAGAATCGGCTGCAAACACATATGCAGGCCTCTCGAGTCGATTCACAGCAACGTGTGGCACATGATTCTGCAAATGGACTTTAATCATGGAAGACAATGTGGCTAAGGCATCAGCCATTTGATTTTCATCTCGGGGTACATGATACAACTTTGCTGTCTTGAAGAAAGTCAGGATCCTTCTGGTGTAATCTCTATAAGGAACCAAATGCGTCTGATGAGTATTCCAGTCTCCATTGACTTGGTTAATCACTAGAGCAGAATCTCCATAAATGTCCATAGTTTTGATCCTTAGGTCGATGGCTTCCTCAACCCCCATGATACAGGCCTCGTACTCAGCTTCGTTGTTGGTTACTTCAAAGGTCAATCTGGCGGAAAAAGTTATGTGTGCACCTTTAGGATTAATGAGTACTGCCCCAACACCATTTCCATTCACATTTACCGCCCCATCAAACATCAATGTCCACTTGTCATCGGGATTCGGTTCTTCCTCGACAAGAGGCTCTTCACAATCTTTCATCTTTAAGTACATGATATCTTCATTGGGGAATTCAAACATCATCGGCTGATAGTCATCAATTGGTTGCTCGGCAAGGTAATCAGACAGAATACTACCCTTGATGGCCTTTTGCGACGTGTACTGGATATCATACTCTGTCAAAATCATCTGCCAACGAGCCACTCATCCGGTAAGAGCCGGCTTTTCAAAGATATACTTTACTGGGTCCATCTTAGAAATCAACAAGGTAGAATGGTTCAACATATACTGTCTTAGTCGGCGAGCAGCCCATGCCAAAGCGTAGCAAGTTTTCTCAAGCAGCGAATATCTTGTTTCACAGTCGGAAAACTTTTTGCTAAGGTAGTATATTGCATGCTCTTTTCGACCAGACTCGTCATGATGTCCCAATACACACCCCATCGAATTCTCTGTTACTGAAAGGTACATTATCAGGGGCCTCCCAGGAACTGGAGGTATAAGAATTGGAGGTTTCTACAAATATTCTTTTATCTTATCAAAAGCTTTTTGACAATCATTGTTCCACCTGATTGCTTGATATTTTCTTAGCAATTTAAATATCGGTTCGCACGTAGCTGTTAGGTGAGATATGAACCGTGCAATGTAGTTCAGCCTCCCTAAAAACCCACGAACCTGCTTTTCCGTTCTTGGTTCAGGCATTTCTTGAATAACTTTTACTTTCGCTGGATCAACCTCAATCCCTTTCTTACTGACAATGAAACCTAACAGCTTTCCAGATCTCACTCCAAACGTACACTTATTTGGATTCAGCCTCAATTTGAACTTTCTCAATCTTTCAAACAACTTTTGCAAGTTTACCAAGTGCTCCTCTTCTGTTTGAGACCTCGCAATCATATCATCCACGTACACTTCAATTTCTTTGTGCATCATGTCATGAAAGAGAGTCGTCATAGCTCTTTGGTAGGTAGCACCGACGTTCTTCAACCCAAATGGCATTACCTTATAACAGAACGTGCCCTAAGGTGTAATGAATGTCATCTTCTCCATGTCTTCTGGCGCCATCTTGATCTGATTATAGCCAGAAAATCCATCCATGAAAGAGAAAACCGAGGACTGAGCAGTGTTATCGACCAATACATCAATGTGAGGTAATGGGAAGTCATCTTTCGGACTGCCTCTGTTTAAATCTCGGTAATCGACACACATCCTGACTTTACCATCCTTCTTCGGCACGGGTACGATGTTGGCCACCCAAGGGGGATAATTGGTAACTGCTAGAAAATCTGCATCCAACTGTTTCTGAACCTCCTCTTTGATCTTGACAACCATATCAGGGCTAGTTCTACGAAGCTTCTGCTTTACCGCACGACAATCTTCTATGAGAGGTAGCCTGTGCACCACAATATCTGTATCCAAACCAGGCATATCTTGATACGACCATGCGAATACATCCACATATTCCTGCAGCATTTCAATCAGCCCTCTCTTAACCTTTTCCTCTAAAGCAGCCCCTATCTTGGTCTCTTTCTTTGCGTCCTCAGTACCAAGGTTAATGACTTCCAACTCTTCCTGGTGAGGTTGAATGACCCTTTCCTCTTGTTTCAATAGTCTGGCCAATTCTTTGGGGAGTTCACAATCTTCTTCACTCTCCTCTTCGGCTTGGTAAATGGGATTATCGAAGTCATACTGAGCCATAACATAACTGTTTTTAATGGAATCCGCAAGATCAATTCTGCACGAACGATGTTTCATGCTTTATTTTAGAAAAGAGTTCAAGGAAGTCACATAAAACAAAAAAAACATTGCCATTTTTATTGTTTTGAAAATGAAAGTAATAAAACAGAAAGACAGTGAGCACAAATTTGATTGCAAAACGTCCTTTATTGATGATAACCATTGAAAATTCAAAACATGATGTGGCCCTACAATGAGTCATTACGCCCTGGGCGGAACGTAAGACTTTCATGCAAACTGAAAAACAAAAGAAAATTACTCTGTCTGAAGAGTAACTTGGACTATTTCTTCAGCAGTCCAGTTGTTGATCTTCTCCCCTGGAGCACACGGGCGCACCCAATTATCCATATCACAATCACTGTCACCATCTTCATTGTCTGTTGCAGATACATCCCCGTGATTCATCAATCCAGCACTAGTGAAAGTACACGGCCCTTCCACACCATTTACTCTGGGTCCTCCATGCTGAGGCATAGGATTATTCACCACATTCGGAGTAGGAGCGAAGTTAATCGTCTTGGCATCGATCAAGTCTTGAACTTTATGGTGAAAAGCCCGACAATTCTCGATGTGGTGCCCTGGCGCACCAGAATGAAAATCACAACAGACATTAGCATCATAACCAGCGGGAATCCTTGTTAATGGAGCCATAGTGCGAAGTTCAACAAACTTTAACCTGAGCAGTTCAAGGAGTAATTCAACGTAAGTCATTGGCAACGGATCAAAATGACGATCTGGCATTCTTTGTCTTGGTTGGAATTGGCGTTGTTGTTGTGGTGGGGTTGCTGGAATAGTCACAACAGCAACTTAACGGTATTGTTGTCCTCTGTTTCCATTTCTCTGATCATGTATAACATTTGTCTCACCCTCTCTCCTTCTGGGTGCCCCTGAAAATGGTCTCTTAGCACTTGAAGAACCAGGGTCTTGGATTTTTCCTGCTTTGATAAGACTTTCAGTTCTTTCTCCGCAAATCACAACATCCAAAAAACTACCAAATGGGCAACTTCCCATACGATCCATGAATACACCTTACAGGGTTCCAATGAACATATCAGTCAATTCTCTCTCCAACATCGGAGGTTGTACTCTCGCAGCTAGCTCGCGCCACCTCTGGGCATATTCCTTGAAACTCTCACCAGTCTTTTGAAACAAACTCTGCAACTGGGTTCTGCTCGGAGCCATGTCCATGTTATGCTTGTACTGCCTCAGAAAAGCTTCACCTAACTCTCTCCAGCTTCTGACAGATTCTTTTCTCAAGTCCATGTACCAATCCAAAGATGCTCCAGACAAGCTATCTTGGAAAAAGTACATCCACATTTTTTCATCATCAGTATAAGCGGATATCTTCCGGTAGTAAGCTTGCACATGAGTTCGGGGACAAGAAGTGCCATTGTACTTGTCGAAAGATGGCGCTTTGAACTTGTACGGGATCCTCAACCCATCAACTAAACCCATATTAGTAACATCAAAACCCAAAGAATTCTGGCACTCCATGGCGCGAATCTTTTCAGCAAGGGCGTCAACCTTTCTATCTCTTTCTTCTGCCTTTCCAAATTCATCATCATCACTGGGAATAGTGAACATATCTTCTTGCTTGTCAACCAAATGAGAAGGATGGTGAACTGGAGCACGTGCCGCTCGAACATTAGCAGCCTCTGTAATGATGGGTTGTCCATCGATCTAATACCACGCAACTCGTCACCATTAGCATAGTTGTTGACAGGGTTGGTAACAACAGCGTCATCGACAGGGGTCCCTTCTGGCGGATTCTGACCAACAGGGGGAATCACAGTTTCTTGTCTCTGGACCAAGGCTCGGACTTCCTCTTGCCCTTGCACTACCCCTTGCATCATACTCATAAATTGGGCCATGTTGGTCCTCATCTCTGCTAGTTCTGCTTGAACTTGATCCATGATCTTCTGTTGATTCTGCCTTGTCGCGTAACGGTGCGGACGATGCTTAGCAATCCTGCCTGAAACGGGAACCAGAATGAGAAATCCTCTTCCAGAACACCTGTAATGATGCAAGAATGATATGTGTATGATGCGTATGCTATGTTTTATCATTTCTTAGGTATTCAAGAGTCTCGTCCACCTTTGAAAAATGGCAAACTGTACTCGTAAGCGGAACATAAACAACAAAGAAGCAACATACACTAGACGGCAAGCAAAAGTGAGACATCAATAATCTCATCCATAGGCATAAGAAATAAGATTCATACTGTAATACCCCAAAATTTACCCTTCATTTTTTCTGGAAGCATACGCTTTACACCTCATGCATGCATTCATTTTTAGGTCATTTAACATTAGATACATTGCATTTCATCATGTCAATCAGAATTAGATCAAAAAAAAAAAGTTAAAAATAAATAAATAAATAAAATTAATTAAATAAATAAATAAAATATAACAATTTTTTTTGAACATGGGTCTCCCTCATTTGAGCCCACTACCCACGAAAATCAGTCTATAAATACTGAAGTTTCAGTAGAGGAAAACACACTAGGAGTTACACTTGGAGTTACACTGGTGTAAGACCCCAATTTTGGGCCCTAAGATCCCTCATGGCCCATATCATTCATATCATGGCCTCAAGGATCACTGCATGCCCTAGTCCCCTCCTAGTGGGTAGGTTGCCTTGTGGGTTGTTTCTTGATCACCAAGCATGCTTTGCATTTGTATATTCTTGCTCTTCATATGTTTATCATTCCAAAGTGCAAAAATATTGTCAGTCTAACCTTGTTGCTTGCAGTTGAAGCAATCATCAGCAATTAGGTCAAAGACAGTCAACAGTCAGTCAAAGCAATGGATGGTGGCCATTCTTGCAGAATTTGGGCACCATGATCCATAATCAAAAGTTCATACATCTTGGGACATCATTTGAAGTCAAGTTCCCAAGGAATCAGGGTTTGGAATTCATCAGAAGTGCTCCAGTCATCCAAAACCCTAGAAAAGTCAAACTTGGTCAACTGTGGATTTAATCAGTGATTTGATGGATAGAATTGATTTGAAGGAGCTCATTCATGCTTGTATAAACCTCATATATCATGTCAAACCTCATCATGGAAGAATTTGAAGAAAAATCAGAAATTTCCCAAAATAGAAAGTGGACCTGTAATTTCAACTGCCAAAAATGGAAACTTCTTGATCTTAAACTTACATCATGATACAAGCTTCAAATGATTTTTTGCCCAACATGAAAGTTGAAGATCTTGTTCTCCCATTTTCAAAAAGTCCAAGAACTCCCAAATCCCATGTGTGGTTGTCAAGATATGATCAATTCGATTTCAAAAATTTGTGAACTTCAACAAGCCATATCTCATGAACCATAAGGCCAAATTTGGTGGGGTTTTTTCCTACAAACCACATTTTTCCTCCTCTTTCCAAAAATATAAATTTCATCCTCCAAAACCTTGCCAATCAAAATGGCATTTTTGGCCTTGACTTTATTCATTTCAAGTTTGACCAACCATTGACTTTTTGAATTAAGGCTTTTCACACCATTTGGCCAATTGGGAAATGTTTGGTGTGTTATTTGAGACATGTTTTAAGGCCCAAATCATGCAGAACTTATACCTCCATGTGCACCTTTGGCAAAATTTGCAAATAATGCATTTTGGTTCATTTAAGTATAACAAGGTTAACACTTCATGAGCAAACAACAAACAGCAAGCATATAGGTCATTTGCAGCCTGTCCAAAAGCCCATTTCGACCAGTCCTCACACCTCCACTTCCATATGAGCAAATTAGCAAATTTTGCATTTAGCTTCATTTAAACTAACCAAGATTAGCATGTCATAAACCAATGCTAAACAGTCACATATAAGCAACTTTTCTGTCATTTTGAACCCTAGAATCACAGCCTCCAAGCACAGAAACACCCATTCTCTCCTTCTTGCATTTTTGCTCGACTTGCATTTTCTGCCAAAACTCTCAAAACACCACGAGTTCCCTTCATTGTTCCATCATCTGGACAATATTTGAGAGCCATTTCAAGCATGAAATCCCAGCTGGAAGTTCATTTGGCGTTCTGTTTTTCCAAAGCTCCAACCATGGTGAATCTTGATTTGAACCTTTCCAAGCAAGTTTGAGCTAACATACCTCAAGAATCCATCATTACAAAGCATAAGGACGATCTGTTTGAGCTTGAAACACACCAAGAACCACTGATTCACACTTTTCTTCAAAATCAAGTAAATGCTCGACCCTCTCCTTTCATCAAATCATGCTATGTTTTAGGTAGCTTTTGTTATGCTGATTCTAATGAACTATGCCTTGCTTGAAATGATTATGATATGGCTGAGAAATCTAGGTTTACATTTTTATGTTCAAACTTGTTTTTATGGATTTCTCTGTTATGAGCTCGAATTGATGATGATGATTGTTACATTATGCTTGTGCTTGGTTTGCTGAAGCTATTGATATACTTGATTCAGTTTTCTGGGCACTTTTTCTCATTTTCGATTTTTACTGATGATGAACATAATGTTGTTGCTACTGTTGTGAAAAACCCTAATATCTTTTTCCAGAAAAATCTCACTGCACGTATGCATTTGTGGTGGATGCTGTTGTTGCTTGTGGTTGCATGAACATACTATATTACTGCCATGTTGGTTTGCCATGATTCTTGGAGAAGATGATGAATACTGCTGTTTTTGAAACCTTATGGATTTGCCATAAATTCGCATGATTGTGTTTGGTTGTTGCTGAATGATGTTGCCTGAACACAAATGCCATGCTGTTGTGTGATGGTGTTTGATTTTGTTTTGATGATTGGTGATAACATGAGTTTGCCTTTGCCATGCTGTTTCTTAAACCCTAAGGGTTTTGAACTTAAAACAAGATTGTTTGGTTTGTTTGAATTGCCCTGCGTGTGTACTGTTCTATTGAAAGCCAACCAATCAAATTATTTGGTTCATCTGCATGAAGCTGTGCGTTTTGTTAAATGAGGCACTTAATTACCAATTGTGCCACCCGGTCAACTTGGTTGACCATTGATTCATGCTATGTGTTTCATTTTTGTTCCAATTTGTTCCTCATCTTCAACAATTCATTTTTCACTCATTTTAACTCCAAAAATCATGGAATTTTTTGCATAATGTTCACAAGAATGTCTAGTATTTTATTATGATTTTTAATTATTTTTTGTGTGGCTGGATTTTTAATGGAATTAAGTTTCTTAACATGTATGCCTATGTGATACCTTTTGCCAAAACCCTTGTGAAATAATGATGATGCATCCAATGGTTCTGAAATTTTTTGTGGTAAAACTAGACTCATTCACCTTTGCTTCCATGTAAAGTTTGTGCATTTATCATATGTGGTGTGTGAGATGTGATTTTCTGAAGTAGGGTGTGACAATTTGTGTCACACCAATGATATGCAAGTTCATGATTTTTATTGACATACTTCCTGACCTTCAAATAACTTGAAATTTTGCATGAATGTTCTCTTATATGTCTAGTTGATGTATGAATTTTCCTGGAATTAATTGTGCAATTTCCTATTTGTTTGTGAATTTTCTCCCCTGCCTAGTCAAATGTTGACTTTGTGTGATACATGTTGCCATTTCATTTGGGAAATCCTCATGCCTTATTGTATGATCATGAAATTTCATATATGCATACTAGACATCTTGAGCTTTGCATTGGTGTTAATCCCATCCATTTCTCATCTGTTTTCATTTTGTTATGATTTTTTGAAGTTGACCCATGAATGTTTGACTTCTTTGTACATGCTTGAATGTGTGTTGACTTCCTGAATTTCATTGACTATCTTCCCATGATCCAATTGAGCTGAAATTTAATATGCATGCTATGTTATGGATTGTGATTGAGCATGAATTATCTCATGATTTTTGGAATTGATTATGCTTGCTTTTGAGCTTGGTCTTGCTGTTGACCTTTTGTGTGCTCCCTCTTGCCATGTTTTGACTTCTTTGGTCTATGAAATGACAATGATGCATGATTTGATTGTGAATCCAATTGAGATAGCTTCTTAAATGTTTGAACATGAATTGGGTTGACTTTTCTTTGCTGTTTTGACCTTTTCTTTCATCTTTGACCCTAGGCTAGTCCTAGTGGTCTTTTGAGCTTACAATTGAGTTAATGTTTCAGGTTAAGCACCAATGCCTCAAAGATCATTCAAATTTGATTGAGTTGGATTATATATATCATGTGCTAACCCTTGATTTGTAGGTGTGACTCATATAGTTGAGTCTTGTGCTTTGCACATTGGTCCCTCTGTGGTTGACTGTTGTTTATCCATTCCTTTTGTTTTAAACTGTTGAACTGTTTACTAATTGGTTTGACTTTTTCAGGTACTTTAGTTGCTTAAGTTGTTTGAACTTACTTTGCTTTGCTATTTAGCAATTGCTTTTGAGGTATAATTACTTCTTCTTCATGTAGTCTGGAGACCCGGTCTGTTATTTGACCGGGCAAACTGTCTGAAGTCCTCCTTAAGAGGCAATGCTTGTGTGTGTTTAAAATTGTCCCCAAGCAGGAAAAGTCCTTCAAGTAAGGCAATTGGTAGATCAAAGGGATAAGCAACCTATCCCCTACTATTCAGTGAGTCCTCTCCTTGCTCCCATTACATGGTTGAAGCATTGAGATAAATACCCAAGATCTATAGAGTCAATAATGTGGAAAGAGCTCCATCTTTCTGAGCTCCCACACTTTCTTTGATGCTCTCCCTGATTAGGGATAGAAGCAATGAGGCACACTCCTCATCTCCTATTCATCTGCTTCACCTTAGCCTCTCAATGGCAAGGTTAAGAGCGACATTTACCTATTACAGTGGACTTTCATAGTCAAACCCTCTTGTGTGAGCCCCTTGTTTGGCTATAGAGCGTGCTGTTTGATATTCATTGATTGATTGATTGCTTCATATGCACTTGTTTGCTTGTATGTTATGCATTTATCATCATCAATTGCCATTAACGCATGATCATCTCATTTGTCTTTGTGATGCTATCATTATTGCTTGCCCATTGAGGACAATTGTAAGTCCATTTCTTTGGCATTGGTTCCTATGATATGGAAGGATAGAGTGTAAGACCTCATTGGTCACTCATATCTTCTGTTGCCTTGTTTGTTTGCTTGTGAGGATACAGTTATAAGTCCCTGTAAGTTGGCATCTGTCTTCCTGTGATCATAGTTTGTTTCATCTGTTTGTATGTGAGGTTACAGTTATAAGTCCCTGTAAGTTGGCATCTGTTTTCCTGTGATCATAGTTTGTTTCATCTGTTTGTATGTGAGGATCCATTGTAAGTCCCTGTAACGTGGCATTGGTTTTCCTATGATCATCTGTGGAGTTAACCTAAGTCCAGATAGATTGGCAGTTGACTTCCATATTTCATCTTTGTTTTCTTTTGAGGAGATTAGTGTAAGTCCATTGAGTGGCACCTGATATCCATTTCTGTTTTAGGAGACTGGTGTAAATCCATTTATTGGTATCCGGTATCCGCCTTTTATTTCTTTGTTTGAGGAGATTAGTGTAAGACCATTGAGTGGCATCTGATATCCAGTTTTATTTTAGGAGATTGGTATAAGCCCAGTGATTGGCATCCGATATCCGCTTTCTTTCTTGTTTGTTTGTTATTATTGCTTATTGCTCATTCCAAAGGACACACTTGAATCATCCCCTATATGATTTCAAGAAGTGAACCCTCTAAGAAGTTTTACTTTCCATCTTTATCCATTCATCATTCATTATGTCCTAGACTTTTCACACTCTTGACTTCCAAATTTGACATAAGTGTTGTGCAAACATCTTCATGTTTTTTCCAAACTAAAAAAAACCTGGACTCAAGTCCTTGACTTTTTTCAAACTCCATTTCATAATACTTCTTTGAATTAATCTTAATCATACTTTGACTCCATTTTCATAATCATAATCAGTAACTTCACCCACTCAATTGTTTTGGCTTTGTCCATTAATCTTTTCATACATGAGCTATAGGTTTGATTTATCTTAGTGGTTGATGTTAATCTCACCTTCTGTCTTTAGTGATTGAATTGTAAGTCTTCCTTGCCTATTATAGGGTTAACCCCTCCCTGGCAAGTTGAAGCCGTTCTCACATGGTGGACTTCGTTGTTTGTATAAGGCTGAGTTTTCTCCCGTGGATAACGTAAGACCTAGGGTTTGTGTTTAAAATAGAATCAACCCACTTTTGGAAATCCTTTAGCCGAACTACGGCGTTTTGATCCTTACCTTTGATGGAAGGTACGTAGGCAGCGGGTTCATCCGTTCGAACACAAAAATAACTAACTTGTATATTCTTTTCTCATCATCCCAATCATGTTTGCACAATACATATGTCATAACAAATAATAATTTTGCATAACAAGTGTGAAAAGGGCTCCCTAGGAGTACCTAGGACGTAGTGGGTGCCTAACACCTTCCCATTGCGTAATTTACCCCTTACCCAGAATCTCTGATCTTTTTATTAGTTTTCTACGTGTAAAACTTCTTAGGCTTTTGTTCGCTTTTTAGCCAGTCCTTTGGATAAATAAAAGTGCGGTGGCGACTCGAAATTTCAATGTATCCCTTGCTTATGATTTAATCGATAGATCATATAGAGACGAATACACCGCTACAACTGGGAGATTCACTGGAGAAAGATTTTGAGAGAAGGAAACCTAGGAACTACTCTGCAGCGACCTTCAGGCAACCCTGAGAAGTTCACTCCGCCTCACACAAACCCTAGTATTACTTTGCAGATCCGGCCGTACCATTCAACCTTAATCAATCTCTCCAATCAGGTTTGCCATATATCCATCATCTTTATGCCTTTAATTTGAATGCTCTAAATGTATGTGGTATTATGGGTGAATTTGATACCCTTTTGATGCATGTGTTTGACAAGAGGTTTAGGCCTCCTACCCTTGGTTGCTTTTTGTGAGCTTTTTGTGAATTTTGATGGAATTATTCATGTGGTTACATTTTGATTTAGGGGCAACTCTTGGTTACCCTATTTTGTTTCTCTAACCTGTCTTTGTGTTGCCATGGCATTGTTTTCCCTGGATTTCACCTTGTTTGTCTAACCTTTCTGTTGAGTTTTCGTGAGGGCTCACATACTCTTGCAGGGATACCATCCGGAGGTTTATCCTGATTAATCGTATTGACTGATTTTCTTTGATGGTCTAGCTGGAGGGATCTCAGGGTTGCTAATCCTTTAATTGCTGTAACTTCGGATCTTTATCCGTGTGGTAATTTTTTCCTTTTCTCGTACTTTATCGCTTTCTTAGCTGGAAGACCTCGATAGGAGGTAATGTTTGAGCCCCTTGGTGGCATTTTACTTTGAGATACATGTTTTGTGTTTTGTATTCATATCCCCACATGTAGCGCGGTTCCTTCGTCAAGGACTGCCTGTTTGCCCTCGAGCATCCCAAACCCTAAAACCCAAAGCAACACGTTTACTCCTTCTACTACAAGCGAGTAAGTCTCCAAAGGTCGAGCATCCGGTAGATTGCGTAGTGACGTCGTTCGTCCAAAACCCAATCCACAACCCCGTAGTTAGCCGAACTACGACTTGCTCTGATTCTCATTCCAGATGAGATACGTAGGCATAAGACGCGATGTCTTAGCGAGCACACATCCCCTAACCCATAGGTCATCCGAGCTACGAAGACTCTGATTCTCATATTCAGATGAGATACGTATGCAGTGGATGCGACATCCGCGCGAGTCATTTCTCTTAACCTTTTTAGTAAATAAACACATTAGGTAAACCCACACCCTTTAGACAAAAACCCCAAAAGTGGATCCCGTAGAGTACTACGGATGCGTAGGGGTGCTAATACCTTCCCTTCGCATAACCGACTCCCGAACCCAAGATTTGGCTGCGAGACCCCGTCTTGTCCTTTCCTTTGTAAGTCTTCCTTGCCTATTATAGGGTTAACCCCTCCCTGGCAAGTTGAAGCCGTTCTCACATGGTGGACTTCGTTGTTTGTATAAGGTTGAGTTTTCTCCCGTGGATAACGTAAGACCTAGGGTTTGTGTTTAAAATAGAATCAACCCACTTTTGGAAATCCTTTAGCCGAACTACGGCGTTTTGATCCTTACCTTTGATGGAAGGTACGTAGGCAGCGGGTTCATCCGTTCGAACACAAAAATAACTAACTTGTATATTCTTTTCTCATCATCCCAATCATGTTTGCACAATACATATGTCATAACAAATAATAATTTTGCATAACAAGTGTGAAAAGGGCTCCCTAGGAGTACCTAGGACGTAGTGGGTGCCTAACACCTTCCCATTGCGTAATTTACCCCTTACCCAGAATCTCTGATCTTTTTATTAGTTTTCTACGTGTAAAACTTCTTAGGCTTTTGTTCGCTTTTTAGCCAGTCCTTTGGATAAATAAAAGTGCGGTGGCGACTCGAAATTTCAATGTATCCCTTGCTTATGATTTAATCGATAGATCATATAGTGACGAATACACCGCTACAGAAAAGTGGCGACTCCACTGGGGACTGTCTCACCAGAATCCTTGGTGGTATTGCCTACTTTTCACCCTTGTTGTGCTATATTGTTATCATTGTTATGTGACATATTTTTGTACAATTTGGGATAACTGTATTGATTGTAATGTTTGAATTGCTTGATATACAATTACTATGTGCTTTGGTGATCTGTGAGATGAGTTCTATACCCGAACTCGAGTGCACTCTAGGATAGGAGAATGGCATAGTCTCGTTGACTGGTGTGGAGTATTCCTTAGCCAGTTGACTTGCGAGCCCATTCACTTGGTGGAGGTCATGTTGAACTAATAATGTCACACAAGTTATTTGTGGTTAGGCATTATTCTTTCAATCATGTTCCGCAGAAGCCAAGGACCTTAGTTTACCAAACCCATCCTGGCCTATTTTTAGGACCGTAGTGCGGAGGTCGTTCAGATGTCAGTTCTGATACGATTGTTACGCGATGCTACACTCATAAGAGTTTCTCTTGAGAATATTCTTGGAATACGAGTATTCGTTCCTCCGATAATATTCGAAAGATGGAACGATGATTATGGGAACCTCTGGTAGAACATGTCTGGCAGGTTTAAACCCTAGTACACTCCCTTTGGGTGGTTCTTAACCGAGACTCCATGCTCGTGACTCTCAACAAACCCGTGATTCGTGGTTGAGTCGTTCAAACATTGTTAATATCAATGGATCCCGGATCAGGTGTAAAACCTAAAATCCACCAAAGCGGCTGGTTGATATTAGGAATGTTTGAACCGGTTCACGTACCGTTAATATCAATGGAACTTGGGTGTCGATAAGGTGAAAACCTAAATCCACCAAAATGGATGATTGATATTAGGGATACAATGAGCTTTCCCACGACCTTTGTTTGGCGTGCTTTGCTTGATCCTTGAGTGTGTTTGTTGCATTCATGCATTCACGCATTCATCCGCATTCATGTCATCAAAAAAAAAAGAAAAAGAGAGAATTTTCAAGGAACTTAAAGGGTTATTTGCAAAATTTTCAGACATGGAAAGACCAAAAAGGCATACAAAGAAATACAGCTTTAAGCAGCCCGATGTAAAAGAGTTAAGGAATCTGACATCATATGTATTAGATCCCTTGGGTTTCAAGGCTCGATATGGGAAGCTTCTACCGCTGCTCACCACTCAGGTTGACGAAGGATTGATGAGTACCTTGGCTCAGTTCTACGATCCATTGTATCATTGCTTCTTATTTCCGGACTTCCAGTTATTGCCAACCTTGGAGGAGTATTCTCATCTTATTGGGATTCCCATTCTGGATCAAGTGCCGTTCAGTGGCTTAGAGGATATTCCATCTGCTCGAGTGATTTCCAGCTTGTTGCACATAGATGAAGATCTGATTAGAGCTAATCTAACTACCAAAGGCGGAATTCAGGGTTTTCCTTCCGAGTTCCTCATTGCCCAAGCTACGTTCTATGGGAAGGCCATGAGTGAGGATGCCTTTGAGGCTCTATTTGTGTTGCTCATCTATGGATTGGTGCTATTCCCCAACTTCGACAAGTTCATGGACATGAACGCCATTAGGATCTTTTCAGTCCTTAATCCAGTTCCGACCTTGTTGGGTGATACATATGTCTCCATGCATTTGAGGAATATGAAGAATGGAGGAGTCATTGTCTGCTGTTTACCCCTGCTGTACAAGTGGTTTATTTCGCACTTGCCTCAGACAGTTGCTTTCAAGGAGAACAAGGGATGTCTACGGTGGTCTCAGAGACTCATGTCTCTCACCAATGATGATATCACCTGGTATGATCGCGTGTACGACACCGTCCAGATCATCAACTCTTGTGGTGAATTCTCCAATGTGCCTCTTCTTGGTACATGTGGTGGGATCAGCTACAACCCTACGCTCGCACGTCGTCAGCTTGGGTTCCCCCTAAAGGATAAACCCCATAACATTCTGTTAGAAGGTGTATTCTTTCAGGAGGGTAAAGATCCCCAAGGCCTGAAAGCCAGATTTGTCCGCGCTTGGCGCAATATCCGTAAGAAAGGTAGGAATGAATTGGGTCCAAAGAACTGCATTGCTTTGGAGCCCTACACCTCTTGGGTCAGACAGAGGGCTGCCACCTACCTGATGCCGTATGATCATCCGAGACCTACACCGTTGGATGTGGCTGGGCCTTCAACCCTCCCTACCCAACGTGTAGAGGAGTTGAGAGAAGAGGACCTTTCGCGTGCCTGGATCCGTGAGAGGGAGGAATTGCTGCAGCAGCTCAAGGAGAAGGATGCTATGATTGAATTTCTCGAGCACCGAGTGATCGACGATCCGAACGACACTTGGACTTCTCTGCTTCCTCAGTCTTCCAAATTCTGGAAAAGGAAGTATGATCAACTTGCAAAAGAGAAAGCTGATATGGAGGCTGCCTATGAGAGAGAGATCAAGAAGTTGTACACTTCTCGTCTTCCAGCATCCCGAGCTAATAGGGATCCATAGGATGTCATTTACCTTTTCTCTTTGTAATAAGTCAAAAATGCTGTATTTCTTTGTCTTAATATTTTGAATGAAATATTTTCCATGAGCAATTAAAATGTTTAAATATTCAAAATATTGCAAACAACACCCTAAGGGTTCCTTGAAAATAAAGCATTTGCACAAGCATTTCATGCATCATTCTTGCATAAGCAGGTACTCCTTTGTTTCTGGTCTTCTGGTTCTAACCTTTGCTCTTCATTTATTTTGAAGACAAGCTGACTCACCGGTATTATACAAGAGTCAACTCTTCCAGAATCATGGAGCAGTTGGAGCAAGAGAACCAAAGTCTAAGAGACGAGGTCGCCAGACTTGGCGCTTTAATGGAGCAACTTCTTGCTGCCCAGAATCAGCCTGCCCAACAGCCAGCAACTCCGGTTCAGCGGACGGTTATATCTGAAGTAGCTACCTCAACGGTGCCTGTCAGTGCCCATCAGCCAAATGTCATGCCTCCCGGTTTTCCTTGGGGGATGCCTCCAGGCTTTATGCCTGATCTGCCAGCTCCTACCTTTGTTCAAATGCCGGCATCTAGCCCGGTCCCTGTACCCGCTCCTCCTGTCGTGCATACCATGCCCAGGGTAGACGACACCATCTATCACTCTGAGGCTTCTGAGGGCTCAGATGTTCATGAGAAGATGGACGCAATGAACGATCAATTCCTTGAGCTGAGAAAGGAATTGAGGACTCTCCGTGGCAAAGATCTCTTCGGCAAGTCAGCAGCCGAACTTTGCTTGGTTCCCGGCGTTAAAATACCGATCAAATTCAAGGTCCCAGACTTTGAAAAATATAAGGGGAACACCTGTCCACTTGCTCACCTGGTCATGTACGCCAGGAAGATGTCAACACAGACTGATAATGATCAACTCTTGATCCATTATTTTCAAGATAGTTTGTCTGGTGCCGCGCTCAGATGGTACATGAGCTTGGACAGCGTCAACATCCGGTCTTTCAACGACCTTGGCGAAGCTTTCGTCAAGCAATACAAGTATAATGTTGATATGGCGCCTGACAGAGATCAACTCAGGTCCATGTCACAGAAAGATAAGGAATCGTTCAAGGAGTACACCCAGAGATGGCGTGAGCTGGCAGCTCAGATCACTCCACCGCTAGAAGAGAAGGAGATGACCAAGATTTTTCTGAAAACTCTTGGTTCATTCTATTATGAGCGGATGGTAGCTAGCGCTCCCTCTGATTTCACCGAGATGGTGAACATGGGGATGCGTCTTGAAGAAGGTGTCCGTGAAGGACGGTTGGCCAAAGATGATGGTTCTTCCTCTAAGCGATATGGAGCGTTTAAGAGGAAAGAAGGCGAAGCGCATGCTGTGCAGTCTCAGCCAAAGCATCGAAGACCCTCTGTTCAGAGGAAGCCTGCACATCGTGCCGGACATCAGCACCAGGTGGCTCATGTAGCGCCTGTATTCAAAGATAACGCGCCACAGTATCAACCTCAACAGTATCAGCATCAGCAGCAATATCAACAACCGCAATACCAACAGCAACAGCAACGTCCACAGCAACAGGCCTACCAGCCTCGTGGAAGTACAACCAATCAAGCAAACATGAACTATGATAGGAAGAAGATCAGCTTCGATCCAATTCCTATGACATATGCCGAGCTTTATCCCTCCTTGTTGGAGAGGAAGTTGGTTTCTCCCAGGGATCCTCCTGCTATTCCTGCAAACCCGCAATGGTGGTACAAACCAGACCAACATTGTGTCTACCATTCCGGTGCTCCGGGCCACAACGTTGAGAACTGTTTTCCATTGAAGACTAAGGTGCAAGACCTTATGAGAAGTGGAATCCTGAGTTTTGAAGACTCAAATCCAAATGTCACCAGGAACCCATTGCCTTCGCATGGGAAATCTGTGAACATGATCCAGGAGGACCTTGGGAAGTACAAGGTTAAGTATGTCAGCCATATCAGGCAGCCGTTGGTTGGATTACACCGTATGCTGTGTCAGTACAGCTATTTGGAGCATAACCACGGCCAGTGCCGCGTCTGTTCGGTTAACCATTGGGGTTGTGACCAGGTTCGCCGAGAGCTTCAGCAGATGTTGAATGAAGGTACCATTGAGATTCTCCAGAATCGCAATGTTGATACAGTTGAACCTGAGGTGAATGTCATATCACCAGTGTTCAAACTACCTGAGCCAGTTGTTATTCGCTACAATAGCAACAAGCCGAAGGCTTCCCCTTCTTTGGTGATCAAACCAGCTGGCCCTGTGCCTTATTCATCTGATCGAGCTGTGCCATTCCGGTACAATCCTGTTGCTGTTCAGGATGGGGTCAAAACGCCTTTGCCTTCCACCGCTGTGACTAATATTGCTGATGTTAGTGGATTGACCCGCAGTGGTCGTGTATTTTCTGCGCCTGCTAAGGCTGCTGTTTCTGATACTGTTGAGCGCCCTGTGGGAATCGCTGTGAATGTTCAGAATCCGGCACTTGATGTTGCCAAACCCTCTTCGTCTGTACAAAAGACTCCTGTTTCTTCAGTTGGCCCAAGTGGCATTGTTGATGAAGAATCTGATGAGATGCTGAGGCTCATCAGAAAGAGTGAGTACAATATTGTAGACCAGCTTCTACACACGCCCTCCAAGATTTCTATTCTTTCGCTATTGCTGAATTCAGAGCCTCATAGGGAGTCTCTGCAGAAAGTCTTGGACTTGGCGTATGTCGATCACGACGTCACCCTGGAACAATTTGATAGCATTGTTGCAAACATTACCGCTTGCAACACTCTGAGCTTTTGTGACGCTGATCTCCCTGAGGAGGGAAGAGACCACAACATGGCTTTACATATCTCCATGAATTGCCAATCTGATGCAATGTCCAATGTGTTGGTGGACACTGGATCTTCTCTTAATGTATTGCCAAAATCCACACTCTCTCGTCTGTCATATCAAGGTCCTCCTATGAGGCAGAGTGGGGTTGTTGTGAAAGCTTTTGATGGGTCGCGCAAGACCGTGATTGGGGAAGTTGATCTCCCAATCAAAATAGGACCAAGTGATTTCCAGGTTACTTTCCAAGTAATGGATATCCACCCATCATACAGCTGTCTCTTAGGCAGACCATGGATTCACGAGGCTGGCGCCGTGACATCCACCCTACACCAAAAGCTGAAGTTTGTCAAGAATAAGAAATTGGTTGTAGTAGGGGGAGAAAAGGCTCTCCTGGTCAGTCATCTGTCTTCTTTCTCGTACATTGATGCTGAGGATGAAGTTGGAACTCAGTTCCAAGCTTTATCTATTGATAAACCAATCGAGAAGAAGTTTCCTTCATTCACTTCCTACCGAGATGCGAAGCTGGCCATTGAATGTGGTGCAGTTGCTGGATTAGGGAAAGTGCTTGAACTTGAAGATAATCGATCCCGGGCTGGCATTGGCTATGGTTCTGGGGCATGCAATGAGCAAGGTCTGTTCACGAGTGGAGGATTCATCCATGCTGATCAACCTGCTGAAGAAGAAGCTGCTGCTATCATCGAAGAAGAAGATGCAGAAGACTTGAACAATTTTGTTATTCCTGGTGGTGTCTGCCACAATTGGGTCGCTGTAGATGTTCCTACAGTCATCCATAGATCAGAGTAAATTGTTCACTTTGTTTAAAACCCTTCTCCCATGCCAAAAGGAGAAGTGATGACATTGTTGGCAAAGCATATATACAATGATATTTTCATTCAATTTTCGCATTGTCAAACATTTGTTTTTCCTTTGTTTTCACTTTTTGCTTTTCTTTATGAAATCAGTGATCACAGAAAACCATAAAAACAAAAACAAAAAGCAATAAAAGCAACATTTTTCATCTGCATAATGATTTGCTTGTTTAAATTCTGAAGTTTTCTTAACCAAAATCATTATGCAGGTTGATCCTAAAACCCATTGAACATAATGATCCAACGCCATCTCCCAATTTTGAATTCCTTGTATTTGAGGCAGAAGAAGATGACGTTGAAGAGATTCCTGATGAGATCACCCGTCTCCTTGAGCACGAAGAGAAGATCATTCAGCCGCATCTCGAAGACTTGGAAACAGTCAACTTGGGGTCTGAGGATTGTGTTCGCCTGGTGAAGATTGGGGCACTTCTTGAAGGGTCTGTTAAGGAAGATTTGATCGGTTTGCTACGAGAATATTCAGATATCTTTGCTTGGTCCTATGAAGATATGCCGGGTTTAGATACAGATATTGTGCAACATTTCCTGCCTTTGAAGCCTGAGTGCGTGCCTGTGAAGCAGAAGCTCAGAAGAACTCATCCAGATATGGCAGTGAAGATCAAAGAGGAAGTTCAGAAGCAAATTGATGCGGGGTTTCTGGTGACTTCGACATATCCTCAATGGGTGGCCAATATTGTGCCTGTTCCTAAGAAGGACGGAAAAGTCCGTATGTGCGTTGACTACAGAGATTTGAACAAAGCCAGCCCAAAAGATGATTTTCCTCTACCACACATTGACATGTTGGTAGACAATACAGCTAAATTCAAAGTCTTTTCCTTTATGGACGGATTTTCCGGATATAATCAAATCAAGATGGCACCAGAGGATATGGAGAAGACAACATTCATCACACCTTGGGGAACATTCTGTTATCGAGTGATGCCCTTCGGTTTGAAGAACGCCGGAGCCACGTATGAACGAGCTATGACTACCTTGTTTCATGACATGATGCACAAGGAGATAGAAGTCTATGTTGATGATATGATTGCTAAGTCCCGAACGGAAGTTGAGCATATTGAGCATTTGTTGAAGCTTTTTCAGCGTCTGAGGAAGTTCAAACTTCGTCTGAATCCGAACAAATGTACATTTGGAGTCCGTTCCGGTAAGTTGTTGGGTTTTGTGGTAAGTGAAAGAGGTATTGAGGTTGATCCTGCAAAGGTCAAAGCAATACAAGAGATGCCCGCACCCAAAACTGAGAAGCAAGTCCGAGGTTTTCTTGGCCGCTTGAACTACATTTCCAGATTTATATCCCACATGACTGCCACATGTGCGCCGATATTCAAGCTCCTCCGGAAAGATCAGTCTCATGATTGGACCGAAGATTGCCAGAAAGCTTTCGACAGTATCAAAGATTATCTGTCTGAACCTCCGATTTTGTCTCCGCCTGTGGAAGGAAGACCTCTGATTATGTATTTAACAGTTCTTGAAGACTCGATGGGTTGTGTACTCGGTCAACAAGATGAATCAGGGAAGAAGGAGTTTGCTATATACTACCTCAGTAAGAAGTTTACTGATTGTGAGTCTCGGTACTCTATGCTTGAGAAGACGTGCTGTGCTTTGGCTTGGGCTGCTAAGCGTTTGCGCCAGTACATGATAAATCATACAACTTGGTTGATATCCAGAATGGATCCGATTAAGTATATCTTCGAGAAGCCTGCTTTAACTGGGAGGATTGCCCGTTGGCAGATGTTATTGTCTGAGTATGATATTGAGTATCGAGCTCAGAAAGCTATCAAAGGTAGTATCTTGGCTGACCATCTAGCGCACCAGCCAATTGAAGATCATCAGTCTGTTCAGTATGACTTCCCAGACGAGGAAATTCTGTATTTGAAGATGAAAGATTGTGATGAGCCTACACTTGATGAAGGTCCGGAACCTGGTTCCAGATGGACGATGGTGTTTGATGGCGCTGTTAATCAATATGGAAATGGAATTGGGGCAGTAATTGTTAATCCCCAGGGATCGCACATTCCGTTTACAGCAAGGCTAACCTTCAAATGCACGAATAATATGGCGGAGTACGAAGCCTGTATAATGGGACTTGAAGAATGCATTGATTTGAGAATCAAGTATCTTGATGTTTATGGTGATTCAGCTTTGGTTGTCAATCAAATCAAGGGTGAATGGGAGACGAATCAACCTGGTCTCATCCCATACAGAGATTATGCAAGGAGAATTTCAACTTTCTTTACAGAAGTTGAATTTTATCATATTCCTCGAGAGGATAATCGGATGGCAGATGCCCTTGCAACGCTTGCTTCTATGATTGTTGTCAGATGGTGGAATGATGTTCCCAATATTACTGTGATGCGCTTGGATAGACCAGCTCACATATTTGCAATCGAAGAAGTGAAAGATGACAAGCCTTGGTATTTTGATATCAAGAATTTCCTCCAGAACCAGGTCTACCCGCCTGGGGCATCTGTGAAAGATAGGAAAACTTTGAGAAGGTTGTCAGGCAGTTTCTACCTCAGTGGGGAAGTGCTGTACAAGAGAAATTTTGATATGGTTTTGCTCAGATGCGTGGATAGACTCGAAGCAAACCTATTGATGACTGAGGTCCATGAGGGTTCATTTGGTACTCATTCCAATGGACATGCCATGGCTAAGAAAGTGTTGAGGGCAGGCTACTATTGGCTGACAATGGAGTCTGACTGTTGCAAGTATGTGAAGAAATGTCACAAGTGTCAAATTTATGCGGATAAGATTCATATTCCTCCGACACTCCTGAATGTGATTTCATCACCATGGCCTTTCTCCATGTGGGGGATCGACATGATCGGCATGATTGAGCCGAAAGCGTCCAACGGACATCGATTTATTCTCGTAGCAATTGATTACTTCACCAAATGGGTTGAAGCCGCTTCGTACGCGAATGTAACCAGACAGGTGGTTGTGAAGTTTATCAAGAACCAACTGATTTGCCGTTATGGTGTGCCAGAGAGGATCATTACTGATAATGGATCCAATCTGAACAATAAGATGATGGATGAGTTGTGCGCTGAATTCAAGATTGCACACCATAATTCCTCTCCTTACAGACCTAAGATGAATGGGGCTGTTGAAGCTGCTAACAAGAATATCAAGAGGATTATCCAGAAGATGACTGTCACCTACAAAGATTGGCATGAGATGCTGCCATTTGCTTTGCATGGATATCGTACGTCTGTACGCACTTCAACAGGGGCAACCCCTTTCTCTCTTGTTTATGGCATGGAGGCCGTTCTCCCAGTAGAGGTGGAGATCCCATCAATGCGAGTCTTGATGGAAGCCAAGTTGACAGATGTTGAATGGATTCAGAGTCGTTATGACCAGTTGAATTTGATCGAAGAGAAGAGATTGACTGCCATGTGTCATGGTCAGTTATATCAACAGAGAATGAAGAAAGCATTCGACAAGAAGGTCAAGCCTCGTGTGTTCCGAGAAGGTGACCTTGTTCTCAAGAAAGTTTTGTCTTTCGCGCCCGATTCCAGGGGCAAGTGGACTCCAAACTACGAGGGTCCATATGTTGTTAAGAGAGCCTTTTCAGGCGGTGCTTTGATGCTTACAACAATGGATGGGGAGGATTTCACTCGTCCTGTGAATTCAGATGCAGTTAAGAGATACTTTGCCTAAAAAAAAAAAAAGGTATATGCAAATAAAAAAAAAAAAACAGAATAGCTCGCTAAGTTGAAAACCCGAAAGGGCGGCTTAGGCAAAAATGAGCGTCTCGGTGGAGAACCCGCAAGGGTAATCCAGGCAAAAATTAGAGACTTGAAAAAAAAGAATATTTGCATCCCGCTAGATTGAGTACCTCACTCTGGGGCAATCTAGGCAAAAATTAGGGATTTTGGCAAGTAACTGCGTCCTGACAAGACTTTCTGTTCATCAATCGTCATTTCGTCAGAAGATGCTCGATTCGTCGTCAACTGAAGTTTCGGATACATCGAGATTCAAATTGGTAGAGAAAGGATCATTATGTTCAATGTAGCCCTCTTCCAATATATATCACTGATTTCAAATTTGTACAGATCTATGGAGTCTTGCCATTTGCAGACTACCATTCCATCAAATCAATTTGAGCTTTTTATCCAATTATTTGCACTCTTATTTGTTTCAATTCAACAAATGTTTTGCATGTTTTAAATTGATAAAATGTCATTGTTTTAAACAAATCAAATTTTTCAAAAAAAAATTTTTGTTTTAAACAAAGTGAACATTCACAAGATTGAAAGGATACTCAAGAATATCTTAGTGCTCTCCCGAGGGTGGCATGATTTCCAACAGGTAAGACATTTGTTCATATTCCTGGTTTGGTTGTATCTTCTCTCTTCAGATCTGTTGATTCGGGTTGTTCCCCAGTACAGTCGCAAGCAGAGTGTTGTTGAAGGCTTCGTTTTCTCCAGCAGCAGTTTTCCCCCAGCATGGGTGTTTTCTTTAGAAGTTTCGGTGGTTGATGGTTTGTCATCTTGGTGCCCCGTCACTTTCTCCGGTGGGTCGTATGCCCCAGACTTTATTTGTCTCCTCAGCGCAGTCATGAGTATAGCTGTTGATTGATACTCCCCTCTGAGTCGCGAGTAGAATTGTCATTAATATCCCCATCGGATTCGCGAGTAGAGTTGTTACCTCTTTTCCCCATGCAGTGTGCCAGCAGGAGTTGTCTGTTTCCTCAGCACGGTTCGTTTTCTTTTTGAAGACTCGGTAAGTCAGTGGTTTGATACCCGGTACTTTACCCCTTCCCCGGCAAAGTCGTCTGTGGAATTGTTGCTATCTCTCCATCAGAGTGCTTACTTTTCTTCAGCAGAGCCGGATTTATTTTCCTATTCAGTGTTTGTTTGGGTTGACATCCCAGTATTACAACCATCTTTTCCTCAGCTTAGTCTGCAGAGTGTTTGTTGTGGCAGTTTCGCCCGTTGAATACTCCTTCAATCCCTAGTATGGTCGGATGATGGCTTTGGCCTCCAGTGAACGGATTAATTTCCTGACTGTTTGTGATCCCTAGTAGAGTGGCTTATATTGCAGAATCTACTTGTTGTGATCAGTTTGCTATTTATATTCTCCCCAAGTGGAGTGGTTCGTTGCAGAATCTACTTGTTTGATCTGTCCTCCCTCAGTGGTTTGTTCCAAAGAGAGTAGCCGACAGTTTTCCCCAGTAGAGTTGCTTATGCAGTTAGATTCTATCTGGATGATATTCATTCTCCCTCAGTGGGTTGTTCCCCAGCGGAGTTATGTGGAGATGCTTCTACAGCAGTTGGTGCTTATGCATTTTTTGATTCTCAGTTGACACTGGGATCCCCTGCAGATACTTTGGGACTTCTCTTGTTCCCCTACAGATTCGTCTTGGTGGCTGTTTTGCCCGTTGTGACTTTCTGTACCCTGATTGGGTTATCTCCTAATATCTCTGATTCTCTGCTTCTTCAGCAGTACCTGCAGATCTTTGCTTTTCAGCATGTAGATCTCCGCAGATTGGCTCTCCAGTTGGTTTTCCCCTGGAAGTATAATACCGGACGTTTGGTTCCTGAACCTGTTTGTGTTAGAATTGTCTGTTTTGTCAGCATTCATCAAACATAAATTACGCATATTCATGCATATTCATAAACATTCAGATATTCATGTTGCATTTCTCGCCATGTATCCTTTGTTTGTCGTGTCTCCTGCTATGGTGATATAGATCTCTTCACAGATCTCCCCAAGCGGATGTCGGGTGTTTTAAATCTCTCCATATAGAGTCAGCCCATAAGCAGAAAATGTTGTCTTTCCTTCTGCAGTTCCCCACTGAGATATATCCTCGTGGATGACGGTTTCTTCCGTTTCCTCCTAACACATATATTGGGATGGATTTTCCTATTTGAGTTACATCCTCATTAGGACGTGTCTTTATTCAGTCTGTCTTTTCGGATCATTCCCGAATCGGCTATTTGTCAAATATCTTGTGCTTCCCAGTGGGTTGTTCCCCAGCGGAATGTTTTTGGGCCTCTACCCTCATAATCGGTAGTTATAAGTCCTACTTTTCCTGGCTTTCTTAACAGAATTTGTGGTTATACACCTTTTATTCTCCAGCCAGAGTTTTTGGTTTTCTACCTCATACCCGGTATTTGTAAACCCTATTTTCCTGCTCTTCAGCAGTTTGTGGTTTGTTATAAACCCTATTTTGGTTTCCCGTGCGGATTTGTGATTTGTTCTATCCCCACGCGGAGTTTTTGGTCTTCTACCCCGTATTCGGTAGATGTAAACCCTAATTTTGTGGTTATCTTCATTCAATTCTTAATGTTGATTTTCCTTTGCTTGGATAAGTTGCTCAGATCAGCACTTATATCCCTAGCAAGTCTTTTGTGGATAATTGCCGTATGCTAGCAATTTTATCCCCAGTGGGTCCTTTCACCGTATGCTAGTGATTTGTTCCCCAGATCATTGGTTGTATACCAATGCATCCCCAGCTAATCCCTGTCGATAATTGCCGGATGCTTGCAATTTATCCTCAGCAGATCGCCTTTCATTTACCCTTTTGTTGGTAATGTCTGTCGCTCCTTTCGATTGGTTATCATTATATACCTAGTTTGGTATCCCGATGCCTTTCTTTTCGGTTGATTTATCCTTTATTAACCCAGTAACCGGTTGTGGATAATCTTCCATGCGAGTATATTATTCACGGTCTGCCGGTAATGAATAATATGTCTCATGCACTCTTCAGTCGAAGCCTTTTACGTTTCCCCGGTCGAGTAGGATTCGTTATTCCTCTTTTTGTGGAGTCGAATATTTCTTGTTGTTGGATAATTGCCGGATGCTTGCAATTTATCCCTTTGAGTTGTCTTTCGTTTACCCGGATGCTTGGTATCGATTGTCTCTCTCTTTTGGTTAGTCACCTATTATATACCCAGTAACCGGTATCTCTGGTGTCTTTTCCTTTCGAGTATATTATTCACGGTCTGCCGGTAATGAATAATATATCTCATGCGCTCCTTAGTTGGAATCCTTGGTTGATTTTCCCCAGCTGAGCAAGATTCGTATTCTTTGTAGAATCGAATATCCATCCTTTAACCAATTCGTGTTTTGGATGATGAGTGTTTTGGAAGTGAAAACCAATTCACGTTTTCGGTAGATCACCTATTATATACCCAGTAACCGGTATCTCTGGTGTTTCTTACCATGCGAGTTTATTATCTACGTTCTGACGGTAATAGATAATATATCTCATGCGAGTATCTTATCCACGGTCTGCCGGTAATGGATATTATATCTCATGCACTCTTTGGGTTTGTGTCCCCAGTTGAGTAAGATTCGTTTTCCCGTTGTGGATTCGAATGCCCATCCTGTAAGTCGATTTGCTTTTTTCAAGCCCTCCTTTCGGATGATGAGTGTCTTGGCATATACACCAATTCACGTCTTTGGTTAGTCACCTATTATATACCCAGTAACCGGTATCTCTGGTGTCTTTTCCTTTTCGAGTATATTATTCACGGTCTGCCGGTAATGAATAATATGTCTCATCTGATTATTCTATCCACGTTCTGACGGTAATGGATATTATATCTCGTGCGCTCTTGAGTCAATCTTTTTGATTGTTTTCCCCTCAGAGTAAGATTCATATTCCTTGTGGAATTGAATGTCCATCCTATAAACAAGTTTGCTGTTCTAGCTCTCTTCTGGATAATGAGTGTCTTGGTGTATATACCAATTCACGTTTCGGTCGGTCACCTATTATATACCCAGTAACCGGTATCCTTGGTGTTCCTTCCTGAGTTTGTTACCCTTATACCGGTAACACCTCATTTTGCTTGTTACTTCCCCAGTGGAGTTTTTCTGTTGCTTCTCCCCAGGAGTCAGCTTGTGTCTCTCCAATGGATTTATTTTCCTTTGGAAATCTGTTCCCCAGTGTGAGTCCTTCACTCCCCAGTGAGTTCTCCAGTCTGTTTTCTGTTATTTCCTAATCAGAGTCGTGTCTTGTTCACGCTGTGTCAGTTTTGTTTATCCCCAACTAGAGTCTTGTTAGAGTCTCTGTTCCTGGTAAGTGTACTACTCCGATGGATCGTCTTTTCTTCTGTGTGAATCATATTCCCCACAGAATTTGTGTCTTTTGCATGCATACATATGCATCATGAGGTCTCTTAGGGACCAAAATTTGTCTCATTACTGTTATTTAAGCCCATTCTACCGCGTCGAGATGAAGATTTCTAAACTTCACTTCTCCGGCTAGAATGACCTTAAATAGGGGCATCTGTAAGAACCCAATTTTGGGCCCTAAGATCCCTCATGGCCCATATCATTCATATCATGGCCTCAAGGATCACTGCATGCCCTAGTCCCCTCCTAGTGGGTAGGTTGCCTTGTGGGTTGTTTCTTGATCACCAAGCATGCTTTGCATTTGTATATTCTTGCTCTTCATATGTTTATCATTCCAAAGTGCAAAAATATTGTCAGTCTAACCTTGTTGCTTGCAGTTGAAGCAATCATCAGCAATTAGGTCAAAGACAGTCAACAGTCAGTCAAAGCAATGGATGGTGGCCATTCTTGCAGAATTTGGGCACCATGATCCATAATCAAAAGTTCATACATCTTGGGACATCATTTGAAGTCAAGTTCCCAAGGAATCAGGGTTTGGAATTCATCAGAAGTGCTCCAGTCATCCAAAACCCTAGAAAAGTCAAACTTGGTCAACTGTGGATTTAATCAGTGATTTGATGGATAGAATTGATTTGAAGGAGCTCATTCATGCTTGTATAAACCTCATATATCATGTCAAACCTCATCATGGAAGAATTTGAAGAAAAATCAGAAATTTCCCAAAATAGAAAGTGGACCTGTAATTTCAACTGCCAAAAATGGAAACTTCTTGATCTTAAACTTACATCATGATACAAGCTTCAAATGATTTTTTGCCCAACATGAAAGTTGAAGATCTTGTTCTCCCATTTTCAAAAAGTCCAAGAACTCCCAAATCCCATGTGTGGTTGTCAAGATATGATCAATTCGATTTCAAAAATTTGTGAACTTCAACAAGCCATATCTCATGAACCATAAGGCCAAATTTGGTGGGGTTTTTTCCTACAAACCACATTTTTCCTCCTCTTTCCAAAAATATAAATTTCATCCTCCAAAACCTTGCCAATCAAAATGGCATTTTTGGCCTTGACTTTATTCATTTCAAGTTTGACCAACCATTGACTTTTTGAATTAAGGCTTTTCACACCATTTGGCCAATTGGGAAATGTTTGGTGTGTTATTTGAGACATGTTTTAAGGCCCAAATCATGCAGAACTTATACCTCCATGTGCACCTTTGGCAAAATTTGCAAATAATGCATTTTGGTTCATTTAAGTATAACAAGGTTAACACTTCATGAGCAAACAACAAACAGCAAGCATATAGGTCATTTGCAGCCTGTCCAAAAGCCCATTTCGACCAGTCCTCACACCTCCACTTCCATATGAGCAAATTAGCAAATTTTGCATTTAGCTTCATTTAAACTAACCAAGATTAGCATGTCATAAACCAATGCTAAACAGTCACATATAAGCAACTTTTCTGTCATTTTGAACCCTAGAATCACAGCCTCCAAGCACAGAAACACCCATTCTCTCCTTCTTGCATTTTTGCTCGACTTGCATTTTCTGCCAAAACTCTCAAAACACCACGAGTTCCCTTCATTGTTCCATCATCTGGACAATATTTGAGAGCCATTTCAAGCATGAAATCCCAGCTGGAAGTTCATTTGGCGTTCTGTTTTTCCAAAGCTCCAACCATGGTGAATCTTGATTTGAACCTTTCCAAGCAAGTTTGAGCTAACATACCTCAAGAATCCATCATTACAAAGCATAAGGACGATCTGTTTGAGCTTGAAACACACCAAGAACCACTGATTCACACTTTTCTTCAAAATCAAGTAAATGCTCGACCCTCTCCTTTCATCAAATCATGCTATGTTTTAGGTAGCTTTTGTTATGCTGATTCTAATGAACTATGCCTTGCTTGAAATGATTATGATATGGCTGAGAAATCTAGGTTTACATTTTTATGTTCAAACTTGTTTTTATGGATTTCTCTGTTATGAGCTCGAATTGATGATGATGATTGTTACATTATGCTTGTGCTTGGTTTGCTGAAGCTATTGATATACTTGATTCAGTTTTCTGGGCACTTTTTCTCATTTTCGATTTTTACTGATGATGAACATAATGTTGTTGCTACTGTTGTGAAAAACCCTAATATCTTTTTCCAGAAAAATCTCACTGCACGTATGCATTTGTGGTGGATGCTGTTGTTGCTTGTGGTTGCATGAACATACTATATTACTGCCATGTTGGTTTGCCATGATTCTTGGAGAAGATGATGAATACTGCTGTTTTTGAAACCTTATGGATTTGCCATAAATTCGCATGATTGTGTTTGGTTGTTGCTGAATGATGTTGCCTGAACACAAATGCCATGCTGTTGTGTGATGGTGTTTGATTTTGTTTTGATGATTGGTGATAACATGAGTTTGCCTTTGCCATGCTGTTTCTTAAACCCTAAGGGTTTTGAACTTAAAACAAGATTGTTTGGTTTGTTTGAATTGCCCTGCGTGTGTACTGTTCTATTGAAAGCCAACCAATCAAATTATTTGGTTCATCTGCATGAAGCTGTGCGTTTTGTTAAATGAGGCACTTAATTACCAATTGTGCCACCCGGTCAACTTGGTTGACCATTGATTCATGCTATGTGTTTCATTTTTGTTCCAATTTGTTCCTCATCTTCAACAATTCATTTTTCACTCATTTTAACTCCAAAAATCATGGAATTTTTTGCATAATGTTCACAAGAATGTCTAGTATTTTATTATGATTTTTAATTATTTTTTGTGTGGCTGGATTTTTAATGGAATTAAGTTTCTTAACATGTATGCCTATGTGATACCTTTTGCCAAAACCCTTGTGAAATAATGATGATGCATCCAATGGTTCTGAAATTTTTTGTGGTAAAACTAGACTCATTCACCTTTGCTTCCATGTAAAGTTTGTGCATTTATCATATGTGGTGTGTGAGATGTGATTTTCTGAAGTAGGGTGTGACAATTTGTGTCACACCAATGATATGCAAGTTCATGATTTTTATTGACATACTTCCTGACCTTCAAATAACTTGAAATTTTGCATGAATGTTCTCTTATATGTCTAGTTGATGTATGAATTTTCCTGGAATTAATTGTGCAATTTCCTATTTGTTTGTGAATTTTCTCCCCTGCCTAGTCAAATGTTGACTTTGTGTGATACATGTTGCCATTTCATTTGGGAAATCCTCATGCCTTATTGTATGATCATGAAATTTCATATATGCATACTAGACATCTTGAGCTTTGCATTGGTGTTAATCCCATCCATTTCTCATCTGTTTTCATTTTGTTATGATTTTTTGAAGTTGACCCATGAATGTTTGACTTCTTTGTACATGCTTGAATGTGTGTTGACTTCCTGAATTTCATTGACTATCTTCCCATGATCCAATTGAGCTGAAATTTAATATGCATGCTATGTTATGGATTGTGATTGAGCATGAATTATCTCATGATTTTTGGAATTGATTATGCTTGCTTTTGAGCTTGGTCTTGCTGTTGACCTTTTGTGTGCTCCCTCTTGCCATGTTTTGACTTCTTTGGTCTATGAAATGACAATGATGCATGATTTGATTGTGAATCCAATTGAGATAGCTTCTTAAATGTTTGAACATGAATTGGGTTGACTTTTCTTTGCTGTTTTGACCTTTTCTTTCATCTTTGACCCTAGGCTAGTCCTAGTGGTCTTTTGAGCTTACAATTGAGTTAATGTTTCAGGTTAAGCACCAATGCCTCAAAGATCATTCAAATTTGATTGAGTTGGATTATATATATCATGTGCTAACCCTTGTTTTGTAGGTGTGACTCATATAGTTGAGTCTTGTGCTTTGCACATTGGTCCCTCTGTGGTTGACTGTTGTTTATCCATTCCTTTTGTTTTAAACTGTTGAACTGTTTACTAATTGGTTTGACTTTTTCAGGTACTTTAGTTGCTTAAGTTCTTTGAACTTACTTTGCTTTGCTATTTAGCAATTGCTTTTGAGGTATAATTACTTCTTCTTCATGTAGTCTGGAGACCCGGTCTGTTATTTGACCGGGCAAACTGTCTGAAGTCCTCCTTAAGAGGCAATGCTTGTGTGTGTTTAAAATTGTCCCCAAGCAGGAAAAGTCCTTCAAGTAAGGCAATTGGTAGATCAAAGGGATAAGCAACCTATCCCCTACTATTCAGTGAGTCCTCTCCTTGCTCCCATTACATGGTTGAAGCATTGAGATAAATACCCAAGATCTATAGAGTCAATAATGTGGAAAGAGCTCCATCTTTCTGAGCTCCCACACTTTCTTTGATGCTCTCCCTGATTAGGGATAGAAGCAATGAGGCACACTCCTCATCTCCTATTCATCTGCTTCACCTTAGCCTCTCAATGGCAAGGTTAAGAGCGACATTTACCTATTACAGTGGACTTTCATAGTCAAACCCTCTTGTGTGAGCCCCTTGTTTGGCTATAGAGCGTGTTGTTTGATATTCATTGATTGATTGATTGCTTCATATGCACTTGTTTGCTTGTATGTTATGCATTTATCATCATCAATTGCCATTAACGCATGATCATCTCATTTGTCTTTGTGATGCTATCATTATTGCTTGCCCATTGAGGACAATTGTAAGTCCATTTCTTTGGCATTGGTTCCTATGATATGGAAGGATAGAGTGTAAGACCTCATTGGTCACTCATATCTTCTGTTGCCTTGTTTGTTTGCTTGTGAGGATACAGTTATAAGTCCCTGTAAGTTGGCATCTGTCTTCCTGTGATCATAGTTTGTTTCATCTGTTTGTATGTGAGGTTACAGTTATAAGTCCCTGTAAGTTGGCATCTGTTTTCCTGTGATCATAGTTTGTTTCATCTGTTTGTATGTGAGGATCCATTGTAAGTCCCTGTAACGTGGCATTGGTTTTCCTATGATCATCTGTGGAGTTAACCTAAGTCCAGATAGATTGGCAGTTGACTTCCATATTTCATCTTTGTTTTCTTTTGAGGAGATTAGTGTAAGTCCATTGAGTGGCACCTGATATCCATTTCTGTTTTAGGAGACTGGTGTAAATCCATTTATTGGTATCCGGTATCCGCCTTTTATTTCTTTGTTTGAGGAGATTAGTGTAAGACCATTGAGTGGCATCTGATATCCAGTTTTATTTTAGGAGATTGGTATAAGCCCAGTGATTGGCATCCGATATCCGCTTTCTTTCTTGTTTGTTTGTTATTATTGCTTATTGCTCATTCCAAAGGACACACTTGAATCATCCCCTATATGATTTCAAGAAGTGAACCCTCTAAGAAGTTTTACTTTCCATCTTTATCCATTCATCATTCATTATGTCCTAGACTTTTCACACTCTTGACTTCCAAATTTGACATAAGTGTTGTGCAAACATCTTCATGTTTTTTCCAAACTAAAAAAAACCTGGACTCAAGTCCTTGACTTTTTTCAAACTCCATTTCATAATACTTCTTTGAATTAATCTTAATCATACTTTGACTCCATTTTCATAATCATAATCAGTAACTTCACCCACTCAATTGTTTTGGCTTTGTCCATTAATCTTTTCATACATGAGCTATAGGTTTGATTTATCTTAGTGGTTGATGTTAATCTCACCTTCTGTCTTTAGTGATTGAATTGTAAGTCTTCCTTGCCTATTATAGGGTTAACCCCTCCCTGGCAAGTTGAAGCCGTTCTCACATGGTGGACTTCGTTGTTTGTATAAGGCTGAGTTTTCTCCCGTGGATAACGTAAGACCTAGGGTTTGTGTTTAAAATAGAATCAACCCACTTTTGGAAATCCTTTAGCCGAACTACGGCGTTTTGATCCTTACCTTTGATGGAAGGTACGTAGGCAGCGGGTTCATCCGTTCGAACACAAAAATAACTAACTTGTATATTCTTTTCTCATCATCCCAATCATGTTTGCACAATACATATGTCATAACAAATAATAATTTTGCATAACAAGTGTGAAAAGGGCTCCCTAGGAGTACCTAGGACGTAGTGGGTGCCTAACACCTTCCCATTGCGTAATTTACCCCTTACCCAGAATCTCTGATCTTTTTATTAGTTTTCTACGTGTAAAACTTCTTAGGCTTTTGTTCGCTTTTTAGCCAGTCCTTTGGATAAATAAAAGTGCGGTGGCGACTCGAAATTTCAATGTATCCCTTGCTTATGATTTAATCGATAGATCATATAGAGACGAATACACCGCTACAACTGGGAGATTCACTGGAGAAAGATTTTGAGAGAAGGAAACCTAGGAACTACTCTGCAGCGACCTTCAGGCAACCCTGAGAAGTTCACTCCGCCTCACACAAACCCTAGTATTACTTTGCAGATCCGGCCGTACCATTCAACCTTAATCAATCTCTCCAATCAGGTTTGCCATATATCCATCATCTTTATGCCTTTAATTTGAATGCTCTAAATGTATGTGGTATTATGGGTGAATTTGATACCCTTTTGATGCATGTGTTTGACAAGAGGTTTAGGCCTCCTACCCTTGGTTGCTTTTTGTGAGCTTTTTGTGAATTTTGATGGAATTATTCATGTGGTTACATTTTGATTTAGGGGCAACTCTTGGTTACCCTATTTTGTTTCTCTAACCTGTCTTTGTGTTGCCATGGCATTGTTTTCCCTGGATTTCACCTTGTTTGTCTAACCTTTCTGTTGAGTTTTCGTGAGGGCTCACATACTCTTGCAGGGATACCATCCGGAGGTTTATCCTGATTAATCGTATTGACTGATTTTCTTTGATGGTCTAGCTGGAGGGATCTCAGGGTTGCTAATCCTTTAATTGCTGTAACTTCGGATCTTTATCCGTGTGGTAATTTTTTCCTTTTCTCGTACTTTATCGCTTTCTTAGCTGGAAGACCTCGATAGGAGGTAATGTTTGAGCCCCTTGGTGGCATTTTACTTTGAGATACATGTTTTGTGTTTTGTATTCATATCCCCACATGTAGCGCGGTTCCTTCGTCAAGGACTGCCTGTTTGCCCTCGAGCATCCCAAACCCTAAAACCCAAAGCAACACGTTTACTCCTTCTACTACAAGCGAGTAAGTCTCCAAAGGTCGAGCATCCGGTAGATTGCGTAGTGACGTCGTTCGTCCAAAACCCAATCCACAACCCCGTAGTTAGCCGAACTACGACTTGCTCTGATTCTCATTCCAGATGAGATACGTAGGCATAAGACGCGATGTCTTAGCGAGCACACATCCCCTAACCCATAGGTCATCCGAGCTACGAAGACTCTGATTCTCATATTCAGATGAGATACGTATGCAGTGGATGCGACATCCGCGCGAGTCATTTCTCTTAACCTTTTTAGTAAATAAACACATTAGGTAAACCCACACCCTTTAGACAAAAACCCCAAAAGTGGATCCCGTAGAGTACTACGGATGCGTAGGGGTGCTAATACCTTCCCTTCGCATAACCGACTCCCGAACCCAAGATTTGGCTGCGAGACCCCGTCTTGTCCTTTCCTTTTTCAGGTTTACTTCGAGCGTTTCCTTTCCCTCATTTGGGATGAATAACGCACGGTGGCGACTCTCCTGTCTTTTTCTTTCCCCGGTTGTTTCTTCGCGCACTGTATTTTTCAGGTTGCGACAGCTGGCGACTCTGCTGGGGACACTAAGAAGTTGACCTCTTGCTGGTCCATCTTCCCTAAGCGAGTCCCTCCTAGCTTGTGTGATTTCTTGTTTATTGGGTGTTCATGCTTTTGTACATTTATTTGCTTACCCGCTTGCATGCATCTGTTGTATCTGTTGGATCTATTTGTTTGTTTGTTGGGATGGGATGTTCTACGAGAGATAAGCCCATTACCCAGGCTTGAGTGTACACACAGGTTTTAGAGTGGATGATCATGAGGCTTGCATGGCATGTTGCTACGTTAAGTCGTTCGTGAAGAACCACACCCAGACGAGGTTTCTTTTGGATATATTATGTCCTACGGATGTTCCGTAACGACATGATGTTCCTTTAGAAATCGTCGACTTTGGTGACCATTTCCCGAGAACTCAGTCGAGGCCTCTCCTCCGAGACGTGATTATGTTAGCTCTGGTGGGCGCATTCTCGCTGATCAATCCGAGGACCCCGAGACTGGGAACTTGCTTTAGGATGTCCTGTTGAGGGGAGTCAGTGGAGGTCTTTTATCCCGTAATAATGCCAAACCTTCAGTGGTAAACGTATTATTCGCGACTGAAGGGCTGAAGTTGACGAACTTCTGTTCTTAGAACCTACCAGTGAGGGGCGGGCTAAATTCAGGAAACCTTAACCTCCAACCAACCCGGTTTTCTGGAGCAGAGCTTTGATCTTGTATTATATTTCTCAGTGGTTTTCTCTTCAGACAATGCAACCCGACAGATGTTCAAGCAGATACAACAATCCTGATTGACATGCCACTGCATTGCATTCACATCATCACATCATTTGCATTCATATCATTTAACACATGTTTATCCATTTCAAGGGGGTAGAATACCTTTTGGATTTGATAAACATGTCATTGCATTTGCATAGTCATCCGCATGTCTTGCATAATAGGTACCGCCACAATGTTCTCAGTTGTTTGGTGTTCCATCAGCAGGATAGCTGACTCAGGCATTCACCGATACGGTACCCGAAGGAATCAACAGAGAGCGATGGAGTGCCTACAAGCAGAGCTCGCCAAGATGAAGATTCGCATGAATCAATTCATGGATTTGGTTCAAGGGGTGGCTCAAGGACAGCAGGAGCTTAGATTGTTGGTATAGAGGGATCCCCCTATTACTCAACCAGAGACGTTGGCTGATCCTCCAGCTGGAGAGGCTAATGATCCCAATGGACCAGGGCCTATCCCGATCCCGCATGTCAACCTAGATCAACAACCCATTCAGGATGGTCAGGATGATCAGTTCCCCTTGCTTCAGGAAGACTTTGGCATGGACCCCATATTTAGAAGATTGGAAGAGAGGTTGAAAGCAGTGGAAGGACAGAATCTTCTGGGAGTAGATATTGCTGACTTGGGGCTGGTCCCAGTTGTGAGAGTGCCACCGAAATTCAAGGTCCCGATATTTGACAAATACCATGGCAGCTCTTGCCCCAAAACTCACGTGCAAGCCTATTTTCGTAAAATGGTTGCATACTCTGATGACGAGAAGCTACTTATGTACTTCTTCCAGGATAGCCTAGCTGGGGCATCCCTGGAATGGTATATGAGGCTGGACAGAGCCCATATCCGCTGCTGGAGGGATTTGGCAGAGGCTTTCGTGAAGCAGTATCAGTATAATGCAGACATGGCTTCGGACAGAACTCAACTTCAGAATCTGTCTCTTAAAAGCAATGAGTGCTTCAGGGAATACGCTCAACGCTGGAGGGATACAGCTTCCCGTGTTCAGCCTCCTATGTTGGAAAAGGAAATGGCCAACATGTTCATGAACACTCTGCCCGGACCTTACTTGGAGCGTCTGGTAGGTTGCAATGCTTCCAACTTTGCTGATGTGGTCTCTACTGGAGAAAGGGTGGAGAATTACCTAAAGACCTATAAGAACCAGAGTGGAGGTGGATCCTCATCAGGGGTGAAGAAGCCGTTCATTCAGGGACAGAAGAGGAGAGAAGGGGATGCAAGTGCCATATCTTCTTATCAGAATAGGGATAACCGGAGGAATAATTTTCAGAATTATCATCAGCAACCGTATGTTGCGGCTGTGACCATTCCAGCTGCAGCACCACTACAACAACAACAACCACAACTTCAACCAGCTCAGTACCAACATCAGCAACAACCGGGTAACAGACCCGCTTATCAACAGAGGCAAAGGATGATGGACCGGCGTTTTGACACCCTTCCAATGTCGTACGCTCAGTTGCTTTCTAGTCTTCAACAACTACAACTTGTGCAACTGCGCACTCTGGCTCCTCCTGTTGGTAGACTTCCGGTGGGTTACGACGCCAACGCTAGGTGTAGCTTCCACTATGGGGCACCTGGCCACAACATTGAGAACTGCAAAGCTTTTAAGCACGTAGTTCAGGACCTCATAGATTCAAAAGCCATCAACCTTGCACCGACTCCAAATGTTGTCAACAATCCCATGCCGCAGCATGGTGGTGCAAACATTAATATGATAGAGGGAAAAGCCAAGTCCATTAAAGATGTGCTGAAGTTGAAGACTCCATTGTTGGATATCAAAGGATGCTTACTGAAGGCCGATGTTTTCCCCGGTTGTGGGAAGGGTTGTTTGGATTGTGCCACTCAGAGTGGAGGTTGTTTAAAGCTACAGTAGGGTATCCAGGCCTTGCTCGACAAAGGTATCCTCCAGGTTGAAGATTTGTCTGTCCAAGAGTCTGTGGAAGGGGTTGAGGAAGAAGTGTTTGAAGATGCTACTGATGAATTCGCAGATGTTGTTCCTACTGATTCTGTGATCCATGATGATGTTGTCGCTGATATTCCAAACATGGCGTTTGATTCTGATGTACTTGCTGAACTTGATTCCGATGTTTCGGATGTGTGTACTTCAACGCCTCAGACTCGTCAGAGGCCGATTACTTTCTCCAGTGCGGGTGTCATCCAATATGGCCAGGTCTCTGCAGTCAACGAAGAAGACGGGGATAATGATTGCGACATCGACAACTGGGTGCGTCCGAGGATCCCGGGTGAAGTCATCAACAATTGGTCTTCTGAAGAGATTATCCAAGTCACTCTTCTTGAAGAGTAATTTTATTTGTTTATTCATGCATATCCAAGTCTTACGTTCCGCCCAGGGCGTAATGACTCATTGTAGGGCCCGTCTATGTGACACTTGCATTTTTATCATAAATAAAGGACGTATTTTTGCATTCAAATATTTCGTTCCCTGTCTTTCTATTTTTGCAGTTTTTCAAAATAAAAAATGGCAATGTTTTGTTTAGTTTCCACTGTTTTCTTTCACACTCATAAGCACATACCATCGCTCATGCAGATGCACGTCACCGGATCCTATTGATAACGGTTCTGCTATGGCTCGCTTCGACTTTGAAAATCCAATCTTTCAAGCTGAAAAAGAGGGTGATGAAGACTGTGAACTCCCTGAAGAACTTGCCAGGTTTTTAAAACAGGAAAAAAGGGTCATTCAACCGTATCAAGAGTCTACTGAAGTGATTAATCTCGGCCCCGAGGACGCCAAGAGAGAAATCAAGATAGGGGCTGCTTTAGAAGACAATGTGAAGAAAGGGCTGATTGAATTGCTGCAAGAATACGTTGACATCTTCGCCTGGTCTTATCAGGACATGCCTGGGCTGGACACAGACATCGTGGTACACCGCTTGCCTCTCAAAGAAGGTTGTCCTCCGGTCAAGCAGAAGCTCAGAAGAACAAGACCAGAGATGGCTGTCAAGATAAAGGAAGAAGTACAAAAGCAGTTGGATGCAGGGTTTCTAGCAGTCACCAATTATCCGCCATGGGTTGCAAACATCGTCCCAGTACCTAAGAAGGATGGAAAGGTACGGATGTGTGTCGACTACCAGGATCTGAACAGAGCTAGCCCTAAAGATGATTTCCCATTACCTCACATCGACGTTTTGGTGGATAATACAGCTCAGTTCTCGGTATTCTCCTTCATGGATGGCTTTTCTGGCTATAACTAAATCAAGATGGCACCAGAAGACATGGAAAAGACAACTTTCATAACCCCATGGGGCACCTTCTGCTACAAGGTGATGCCGTTTGGTCTGAAAAATGCCGGAGCAACATATCAACGAGCTATGGTAACTCTGTTCCATGATATGATTCATCATGAAATCGAGGTTTATGTGGATGATATGATTGCCAAATCTCAGACAGAAGAAGAACATTTGGTGAATTTGCAGAAACTGTTTGAGCGTTCGAGGAAATTCAAACTGAGACTTAACCCGAACAAGTGCACTTTCGGGGTGAGATCGGGAAAATTGCTGGGTTTTATCATTAGCGGAAAAGGGATTGAGGTGGATCTCGACAAAGTAAAAGCGATACAAGAAATGCCAGAGCCAAGAACAGAGAAGCAAGTCCGTAGTTTCTTAGGGAGGTTGAACTACATTGCAAGGTTCATCTCTCACCTAACAACCACGTGTGAGCCAATTTTCAAATTGCTGAAGAAAGATCAGGCTATCAGGTGGAATGAAGATTGTCAAAGGGCTTTCGAGAAGATAAAAGAGTATCTACAGAAACCTCCGATCCTTATACCTCCAGTTCCTGGGAGACCTCTGATAATGTACCTATCAGTGACTGAGAACTCGATGGGGTGTGTATTGGGACAGCATGACGAGTCTGGTCGAAAAGAGCATGCCATATACTATCTTAGCAAAAAGTTTACCGACTGTGAAGTCAAATATTCGCAGCTTGAGAAAACTTGTTGTGCTTTGGCCTGGGCTGCTCATCGATTGAGGCAGTATATGCTGAACCATACTACCTTGTTGATTTCTAAGATGGATCCAGTGAAATACATATTCGAGAAGCCAGCTCTCACCGGAAGGGCCGCTCGTTGGCAAATGATTTTAACAAAGTATGATATTCAGTACACGTCACAGAAGGCCATCAAAGGTAGTATTCTGTCAGACTACCTTGCCGAGCAGCCGATTGATGATTATGAGCCGATGAAGTTTGAATTCCCTGATGAAGACATCATGTTCCTCAAGATGAAAGACTGTGAAGAGCCAGTTGTTAAGGAGGGACCTGATCCAAACGAAAAGTGGACTTTGTTGTTTGATGGGGCTGTCAATGCTAGAGGAAGTGGAATTGGTGCTGTCATTACTACTCCAAAAGGTGCCCACATGCCTTTCACCGCTCGTTTGACTTTTGAGTGCACAAATAATGAAGCTGAGTACGAGGCTTGTATCTTAGGTATTGAGCAAGCCATTGATTTGAGAATCAAGACTTTGGACATCTTCGGAGATTCAGCTCTAGTGATCAATCAAGTGAATGGTGATTGGAATACTCTCCAACCCACTCTGGTCCCCTACAGAGACTACACGAGAAGACTGTTGACTTTCTTCACAACAGTAAAATTGTATCATATACCTCGTGATGAGAACCAGATGGCAGACACACTTGCTACTCTATCCTTCATGATCAAGGTAATTCGCTGGAACCATGCTCCCAGGATCGATGTGATGCGCCTTGATAGGGCCGTATATGTGTTTGCTGCTGAACTGGTAGTCGATGACAAGCCCTGATATCACGATATCAAGTGCTTTCTGAAGAATCAAGAGTACCCTGCAGGGGCATCCAACAATGACAGAAAGACTTTGAGAAGATTGGCAGGAAGTTTCTTCTTGAACAAAGACGATGTGCTGTATAAGAGGAACTTCGACATGGTTTTGCTCAGATGCGTGGACAAACACGAGGCGGACATGTTAATGCAGGAAGTTCATGAAGGTTCCTTCGGTACTCATGCCGGCGGACATGCAATGGCTAAGAAATTGTTGAGAGCGGGTTATTATTAGATGACCATGGAGTCAGATTGCTTCAAATATGCTCGGAAGTGTCATAAATGCCAGATTTATGCTGATAAGGTGCATGTACCGCCAAATCCTCTGAATGTGATGACTTCGCCGTGGCCGTTTTCTATGTGGGGCATTGACATGATTGGAAAGATTGAGCCGACTGCTTCCAATGGGCATCGCTTCATCCTTGTTGCCATCGACTATTTCACCAAGTGGGTCGAGGCAGCATCGTTCGCGAATGTCACCAGACATGTGGTTGCCCGTTTCATCAAGAAAGAAATCATTTATCGCTATGGGATTCCCGAAAGAATCATTACTGATAATGGTTCTAATCTCAACAACAAAATGATGAAGGAGTTGTGTCAGAACTTCAACATTCAGCATCACGATTCTTCCCCTTACCGCCCTAAGATGAACAGCGCTGTTGAGGCGGCAAATAAGAACATAAAGAAGATTGTGCAGAAGATGGTCGTCACGTACAGAGATTGGCATGAGATGCTACCTTTCGCCTTGCATGGGTACCGCACTTCAGTACGTACATCGACCGGGGCAACCCCTTACTCCCTGGTGTATGGTATGGAAGTAGTCCTACCTGTTGAAGTGGAGATTCCTTCTCTAAGAGTCTTGTTGGATGTCAAGTTAGACGAAGCCGAATGGATTCGGACAAGGTTCAATGAGTTGAGTCTTATCGAAGAGAAGCGAATGGAAGCCATTTGTCATGGGCAGTTGTATCAGAGTCGGATGAAGAGAGCCTTTGATCAGAAAATGCGTCCTCGTTGTTTCCAAGTCGGAGATTTAGTGTTGAAAAGGATCCTTCCTCCTCAAACAGATCACAGGGGCAAGTGGACTCCTAACTATGATGGACCGTATATTGTCACCAAGGTTTTTGATGGTGGGGCCTTAATGCTTGCAACTATGGATGGTGAAAACTTCACTTCCCCTGTGAACTCAGACGCAGTTAAAAAATACTTCGCATAAAATAGACCCGTTGGACAGTAAAAAGAATAGTCCAGGCAAAAATGGGCATCCCGACGAACCAAGAAAATGAAAAGGTTCGGGCAAAAATTAGGGATTAAAAATGAAAAGATCGTACACCCGGTAAGTTGAAAACCTGAAAAGGCAACTTAGGCAAAAATGGGTATCCCGGTGGATTGAAAACCCGAAAAGGGCGATCCAGGCAAAAGTTAGGGATTAAGCGAATGACTGCGTTCTGAGTTAGTTCTGAATCTCATCTCATGTCGATGACTGGAAATTTTCGAAAGGTAGGAAACAGTCCAATCACCTTTTCAGAAGGCTGATTATCTGGAGGATCTTAAAGACGGGCAAGTCATAGCAGAATTGGAACCCAATAGAAATCCATTTCACATTGCCATTAGATTAATTTCTGTTTTTATCTTTTGTGCGATTACCTCTTTCCAGGGATTGCTTCCTGATGTAAATGCCTATTCAGAGGCCATTCAATCAATAAAATCATGTTATTCAGTATATCTCTGTTTTCATTTTCATTTTACTGTTTTGTTTGCAAAAATGACGTCCGAATTTTTGATAAACATTGCATCATGACACATAAGGGCTTTACAGGTACATGCTCAATAAACATTTAAAATTGTTGTAAATTTTAAGTGCTTTGGATCGTCTATTCAGAACAGATACCCTCGGGGCATTTCCTTAAAATCCCCTTGCAGATGATCGTGAATATCTTCCCCAGTGAGGTCACCAATAGACGAATTCGGTGTCTTATCCCTGCAGAGCTAATCAGAGTGTTGGATTCTTCAATCCCCAGCAGGTTCTCACCACCGTACTTCCCCAAGCGGTTGTTTCAGAATATACACTCCCCAGTAGAGTTGACAGTGCCAGATTGTATACCCCCAGCGGAGTTGACAGTGCCAGACTGTATCTTCCCAGCAGAAGTGGCTGCTCCTTAGAGTTCGAGGCCAGATCAATAATCCCAATGCCAGATCCATGGTTTCTTTCCTTGAAGCAGAACCTCGGTACCGTATCGGTGTTTGCTTCCCTTGCTGAGTCATCTCTCGCAAATCGTGGTTGCCAGAACCACTATCGCTTTCCCCAACAGCAGGTTTTCAGTGTCGTTCTCTCCCCAGTCTGAATCTCGGCATTTCGTCATTGCTAGAACACCGTGTGGCGGGTCATTTTCCCACATAATTCTTTGCGCTGTGCATCTCCAGCAGCCTTGCCAGGGTCCAGAAGATGGTGATCATTTCCCCAGCAGATCCCCTTGCCTCAGCTTGACATTCTACCTAGCATTTCGCATCCCTGCATGTAGAATCATATTGCATTGCATCCTCCCAAATCGCGTAGCATTTCCATTTTCATGGAGCATTACGCCATTGAAAGATTCAAACATACGCATGTAAGCATAAAACATTCTCGGTATCCCAAGTGATAAGCTAGAAGTTGTTTCCAGTACTCAGACTGAAGATTGTTCATGACCCACCTTGGTTATCCCCAGCAAGTGTCATTGGCCCATGCGCCGCCTCTATTATCTTTCCATATTTCTGCCGATGCTGACAGGCATGAAGTTTTCCGGTATCCAGACCGAAGTGGCATTCAGGCCAAGTCTTTCCGATGTTCATATCGAAGAAGTTTCCGACGTTCAGGTCAATGCGACTTGTGGCATTCAGGCCAGTTTTCCGATATTCAGATCGAAGTGGCATTCAGGCCAGTGTTCCGATATTCATATCGAAGTGGCATTCAGGCCAGTTTTCCCGATATTCAGATCGAAGTGGCATTCAGGCCAAGTCTTTTCGATGTTCAGATCGAAGAAGTTTCCGACGTTCAGGTCGATGCGACTTGTGGCATTCAGGCCAGTGTTCCGATGTTCAGATCGAAGAAGTTTCCGACGTTCAGGTCGATGCGACTTGTGGCATTCAGGCCAGTGTTCCGATATTCAGATCGAAGTGGCATTCAGGCCAGTTTTCCGATATTCAGATCGAAGTGGCATTCAGGCCAGTGTTCCGATATTCAGATCGAAGTGGCATCCATGCCAGTTTTTCCGATATTCAGATCGAAGTGGCATTCAGGCCAAGTCTTTCCGATGTTCAGATCGAAGAAGTTTCCGACGTTCAGGTCGATGCGACTTGTGGCATTCAGGCCAGTGTTCCGATATTCAGATTGAAGTGGCATTCAGGCCAGTTTTCCCGATATTCAGATTGAAGTGGCATTCAGGCCAAGTCTTTCCGATGTTCAGATCGAAGAAGTTTCCGACGTTCAGGTCGATGCGACTTGTGGCATTCAGGCCAATTTTCCGATGTTCAGATCGAAGTCATTTCCTGTATTCAGACTGATGAGCGGCATTCAGGCCATGGTTATTTCTGTGTTACCATTTATTTTGGTATCCAAGTTAACATTCTTTTTCGGTATTCAGACTGACTCTCACCGTACCAGACGGATTCTTCTTTCAAGACCACCTCTTTGCCGATTCTGATAGGCATTGTCACTTCACTTCACTTTAGTGCAAATTTTTGGGCTTTTATTGTATTCAATCCCTTGATACCTCGAAAGTACGAAAGCAGCTGCCATCTTCTTTCCGGGTCTCCAGTTGATTGAATAGGGGCAGCTGTAATACCCCAAAATTTACCCTTCATTTTTCCTGGAAGCATACGCTTTACACCTCATGCATGCATTCATTTTTAGGTCATTTAACATTAGATACATTGCATTTCATCATGTCAATCAGAATTAGATCCAAAAAAAAAAAGTTAAAAATAAATACATAAATTAAATTAATTAAATAAATAAATAAAATATAACAAATTTTTTTGGACTTGGGTCTCCCTCATTTGAGCCCACTACCCACGAAAATCAGTCTATAAATACTGAAGTTTCAGTAGAGGAAAACACACTGGGAGTTACACTTGGAGTTACACTGGGAGATTCACTGGAGAAAGATTTTGAGAGAAGGAAACCTAGGAACTACTCTGCAGCGACCTTCAGGCAGCCCTGAGAAGTTCACTCCGCCTCACACAAACCCTAGTATTACTTTGCAGATCCGGCCATACCATTCAACCTTAATCAATCTCTCCAATCAGGTTTGCCATATATCCATCATCTTTATGCCTTTAATTTGAATGCTCTAAATGTATGTGGTATTATGGGTGAATTTGATACCCTTTTGATGCATGTGTTTGACAAGAGGTTTAGGCCTCCTACCCTTGGTTGCTTTTTGTGAGCTTTTTGTGAATTTTGATGGAATTATTCATGTGGTTACATTTTGATTTAGGGGCAACTCTTGGTTACCCTATTTTGTTTCTCTAACCTGTCTTTGTGTTGCCATGGCATTGTTTTCCCTGGATTTCACCTTGTTTGTCTAACCTTTCTGTTGAGTTTTCGTGAGGGCTCACATACTCTTGCAGGGATACCATCCGGAGGTTTATCCTGATTAATCGTATTGACTGATTCTCTTTGATGGTCTAGATGGAGGGATCTCAGGGTTGCTAATCCTTTAATTACTGTAACTTCGGATCTTTATCCGTGTAGTAATTTTTTCCTTTTCTCGTACTTTATCGCTTTCTTAGCTGGAAGACCTCGATAGGAGGCAATGTTTGAGCCCCTTGGTGGCATTTTACTTTGAGATACATGTTTTGTGTTTTGTATTCATATCCCCACATGTAGCGCGGTTCCTTCGTCAAGGACTGCCTGTTTGCCCTCGAGCATCCCAAACCCTAAAACCCAAAGCAACACGTTTACTCCTTCTACTACAGGCGAGTAAGTCTCCAAAGGTCGAGCATCCGGTAGATTGCGTAGTGACGTCGTTCATCCAAAACCCAATCCACAACCCCGTAGTTAGCCGAACTACGGCTTGCTCTGATTCTCATTCCAGATGAGATACGTAGGCATAAGACGCGATGTCTTAGCGAGCATACATCCCCTAACCCATAGGTCAGCCGAGCTACGAAGACTCTGATTCTCATATTCAGATGAGATACGTATGCAGTGGATGCGACATCCGCGCGAGTCATTTCTCTTAACCTTTTTAGTAAATAAACACATTAGGTAAACTCACACCCTTTAGACAAAAACCACAAAAGTGGATCCCGTAGAGTACTACGGATGCGTAGGGGTGCTAATACCTTTCCTTCGCACAACCGACTCCCGAACCCAAGATTTGGTTGCGAGATCCCGTCTTGTCCTTTCCTTTTTCAGGTTTACTTCGAGCGTTTCCTTTCCCTCCTTTGGGATGAATAACGCACGGTGGCGACTCTCCTGTCTTTTTCTTTCGTCGGTTGTTTTTTCGCGCACTGTATTTTTCAGGTTGCAACACATACAAATGTAGTTCAAGCAAAGATTCAGTTCATCAGTGTAGAACAGGGAATCCCATCCAACAATCCTGGAGGTGATTCTCAAAATAACAACAAGACAAACTAGGAAAGTCGTCCTTCAGGAATGAGAGTCTTCAAATACTGGCACTGATCCATCAATCGGTCACACTCTGAACACTCAGGTAGAGGGGTGAGCTTCTCTTTCAGTTGCATCATGAGTTCAACAACTTCCTCTAGGAAATGAGATGCCCGGATGTCACTTCCTCGGAGCTGGCTTTCTGCTGCATGCCTCAGATCTACCTCTTTCTTCAACTTTGTATCTTTGTCCTTAAGCTGTTTTTCCAAGTCTCGTATCTTCTTTTTGTAATTGGCTCCCACTTTTTGTAATCTCAAGCGTTCAAGGTGTTCTTCATCCAACATTGTTTCTATCTCATCATAGGACCTCTTTTTGCTTCCTGATCTACTAGCACTTTCACCTTGCACTCCTTTGAGTTTGTGAGCCAAATTCAGCCTATCAGTTTTTGCTTTGTAAAGCTCCATTTGGATCTCTTGTTCATTTTCTTTCAACTGGCGATTCTCCATTAAGGCTTGTTTGTAATACTCAGCAGGCACACTCTCAGAAAGGATCAAAGGCGGTTGCTCTTGTAATGGTTCCATTTGGTCATATGGTAGCAACAAAGTTCCAACTCTTTCCTTGACCCACTCAGTGTAAGCAGGCATAGCAATTGCAAACTTCCTCCCTAAAATAGATCCATCTTTTATACCAATATTCTCCCAAGCTCTTCCCACTTGCTCCAATCTTGCCGGATCGCTCCGTTTCTCAAAGTACACACTTTCGGCTATCTCGACATCTTGCGGCCTTTCGTTCATGACAAAACCCAACTGACGGAGAGAAAGAACCGGGTTGTAGTTGATGCAACCCCTAGTTCCTATGAGTGGAACATTGAGAAACTCTCCACAACTCATAATGACGTTGCGCACATTAATCCTATAAGCTTGCCACTTGATATCATAAGATGTAAGCGACATGATCCTCTGAGTCCATTTATGAGTATTCTGAGTATCCACAAACGGTCCATTGGTTGGTAGAAAAGACAAGAACCACTTGAGTAGCAATGGGAGACAACACCTGATAGCTCCACACTTACCATGCCTACTGTGTATCGCATAATAGGTGTCAGCTAACAAGGCAGGCACCGGGTTTCCTCCAATGAAAATAGTGTTTGCTGCCAGGTCCACGAAACTAGGCATGCTAGGGAACAGAATAACTCCATAAATCATGACAGCCAACTGAGTGTTGAAAGCTACCCAACTTCCTTTCTTCGCTTCTTCCTTAGCCATTCTTACCAAGAACTTCAAGGATAAGCCCACAACATCACCGCTTGGTTTCCAATTATCGCTCACTTCCTTGATGCTCAAGTAAAGAGCCTTAGAGACAACTTTGAAATCCACCTCCTTTGGCACATCCAGGAAAGGTACTCGATTTTGGATTCGGACATTCATAAGGATGGAATACTCTTCAAGAGTGGGCGCTAACTGGTAGTCCTGAAAAGTAAAGCAACGAAGCTCCGGATCATAGAACTGTAAGAGAGTCTGCAGAGGTACCGGATCAACTACCATCTTCAACAATGCCAAGATACCCCCATACTGATCATCCAAAACTTTCTGATTACGGTCGGTCACGAGATTACCCAATTCTTCCAAAGATGTCAACGGCTCACAGTAGAAGCTGTAGGTGCAAGTCTTCCTCTTCAACTCTGGAATGGCAGCCATCTCTCGGTGTGAACAGACTCCTGAATAAACCTAAAAAATGATATGCATATGCGGGTTAACTTTTTTCTTTTTTATGCATTTTTTTTGAAAATAAACATGCTATGATGGAAAATGATGAAACAATGGCTGGTTGGCTGTGTATCACGAAGCACAGGATCAGAACTTCAGCATGAATTTGGAACCGGGAACCATAGAACACAATCACCAACTTAGAACCCATACTTCAGAACCAACAGTCACCAACAAGAACCAAACAAAAGTCACCAACGGAACACGGTCACTAATAGAACAAGTCACCATCAGTACCTGTAAATGATTCATTCCCGCCCCACTCACGGGTGTAATCTAGGCTAGGGTAAGGTCAAGAGAAACGCAGGATAAACAATCCTTTCAAGAATATCATCATATGCACACCAGGTGTAGGCAACGATAATACCCCATCAGAATCTGAACTGCTCGTGATACCATGTTCTGCTAAGTGGCGCCATACCACCCGCTTCCCATGAATCACTCTATTCCTAGGTGTCCTAAAGTTCACTCATAGCCCGTGTATTGGGCCTTTTACCTCTTGTGACTCCCACCCAACAGCGAAACAGATACACAGCCAGCACAGTATGCATGAAACAGTAAAGCGCATATAGGATGCAATGCAAGTAGATAAGTATGCAAAGCAATAAATAAATAACACACAATAGACAATAACAAACAAACGCTAGGAAAGGCCCACTAGGGAAAATAGGTCCCCAGTAGAGTCGCCAGCTGTCGCTCCCCGGATTTCCCGAATCCAAGTACAAACGCGAAGAGAGTGGCGGAAAAAAGAATAGAGTCGCCAGCTATGTACTTTTATCCCAAGAGGAGGGAAAGGTAGTACTGCATAACCAAGAGGGAACGGATAAAACAAAGTCTCGAACCAAAGAAAACTGAGTAAGGGGGCCGACTACGTGAAGGGAAGGTTATCGCACCCCTTCACGTCTGTGGTACTCCACAAGATCCACGATTGCTATTTATGTCTAAAGTGTGTGTATAAAAAGTCCTATATGCGATGCAAAAGAGAGAAAATCAAAGTAGGGAAAAGAAAGAGTTATTGCTCGCACAGGCCCTACCCTGCTGCATACGTATCTCAAGAAGGATTGAGAATCAGAGCACCGTAGCTCGGCTAACCTATGTGTTTGTTTTTTGTGATGAATGATGTTACTACACAATCTACCGGATGCTCGACCTTTGGAGACTTACTCACCTGTAGTAGAAGGAGTTAACGTGTTCTTAGGAAAAGAAAAATCAATGAGTTTGTTTGTTTTGGGAATGCTCATGCAAAAAGGAAGTCCTAGACGAAGGAACCGTGCTATCTTAATTGACATGCAAACGAGAGACTATACGAAGCCTAGCAATCCTATGGGGAGATGATCACACCATACAAAACAAACATGCATAAAATAAACACGCCAACAAGGGGGCTCAAACATACGTGGGTAGGGCTTTAGCCAAGAGGGGTCATATCAACCTCGACAAACAAGCCATGGAAAGGTAATCAAATGGGCTCTTAACCACTGACATTGAACGTCAGGGTGAGCAGATCGAGCGGGTAATGAGGATAAGACCTCATAGCTCTTAACCTTGGACAGGGTGAGCTCATGATAAAAAGTGGAGATTCAGAAAGGTGGAACCCTCTCCACTGACTGACCGGACAAAAGATCTTGGGCTTTTGTTCTGAAGCATCGACACGTAGTGTGATCTTAAAGAACGACACACTAAATAACGGGGGATTGACTACTAATCCCTTGTATCCGTCAATTGCCTCTTCATGGAGGTCTTTAGCATTGGTGCCTCTTATTGGAGGTCTTTAGGCACAAAAGTAAACACACAAAAACATTGCCTCCTATTGAGGTCTTCCAGCTAAGAAAGCGGTAAAATACGGGAAAAGATGTAAAAGGGATTGAGAGATCTACCACACGGATAAAGATCTAAAGTAACAACAACTCAAGAAATAAGAAACCCAGAGATCTCTCAGGCTAGCACCATCAAAGAAAGCAAGTCAACAAAGCAATCAGAATAAATCTCCAAACGGTATCCCATAAATAAAGTGGAATACCAAGCAAGCTATCTCTTCAAGAGTCATGTGAGCCCTCACAAAAAACTCAACAAATAGGTTAGAGAAATAAGATGGAGTGCAATCAAGAGTTGCACCAAACAGAGAATCACATGAATCATGCCATTAAAGTTCACAAAAAGCAACCAAGGGTAGGAGGCCTAAACCTCTTGTCAAACAAATGCATTAAAAGGGTATCAAAACTCAAAGTCAGGGGGCAAGGATCCACACATCAAGACATGACATACATACTAAAACATGTGCCCACATGCAAAACCTAACGATACCCACTATTCCAAATTCACCCATAATACCTCATACATTCAGAAATTTCAGGTTGAAAGTATAAAGTAGTGGAGATAGGGCATACCTGATTAGGGAGGATCGATTCAAATTGAATTGCACCGTTGGCTTTGCAGAACAATCTTAGGGTTTATATGAGAGGGAATTGGTTCTTTGCAGATGAGTTCCCTTCAGTCTCCGGGGGTTGCTCTGAATTAGTTAGAATCTCTCTAGGGTTTTGTTCCAAGGAAACTTCAGAGTGTTTTCAGCTTTCACCAATTCTCCTTTTTTTTTACTGAAATTTTAGGATTTATAACTTGATTTTCGTGGCTTTGTGGGCTCAAATGAGAGAGGTCCAAGTCCAAGATTTTTCTGTTATATTTTTTTTATTTACTTATTTATTTATTTTATTTTATTTTATTTTATTATTATTATTTTTTTTTATATTTCGTTATTTATTTATTTATTTATTTATTTTCAAAACCCGTGGGCTTCGCCTAGCGAGCATGACAGTTCAGGAAATTCCTCTAAGCGTAGGTGATTCTGGTGGCTTTTCTTGGGACTCGCTAGGCGACCCATTCTGCTCGTCTAGCGAGCATGACAACTCATGAACAAACTTTTGCTCCTTCAAGATTAATGTTTTGAATGATGAATAGACCCTATTTGAACATGTTGGAAGTAACTCAAGTCATTCCCTGGCTATTTCACCTTCAGTTGACCTACAGTTGACTTTTGGCTTCATAGTTGAATTTTGAACTGTACTGAGCCCATTAAACTTGAACCTTCAGATAGAACCCACAAAGTGACTTGGGTGACATCCTCTTGGATCTAATTCTGATTGACATGATGAGATGCAATATGAAATGTTAAATGGCCTAAAAATGAATGCATGAATGAGGAGGGCAAATTTGAGGTGCTACACATGGTCAGTTGTACCAATAAAGGATGAAGAAAGCCTTTGATAAGAAGGTCAAGCCTCGTGTATTCCGAGAAGGTGAGCTTGTGCTCAAGAAAGTCTTGTCTTTCGCGCCCAATTCCAGGGGCAAGTGGACTCCAAACTATGAAGGTCCATATGTTATTAAGAGAGCCTTTTCAGGCGGTGCTTTGATACTTATAACTATGGATGGGGAGGATTTCACTCGCCCTGTGAATTCAGATGCAGTCAAGAAATACTTCGCCTAAAATAAAAACAGAATAACTCGCTAAGTTGAAGACCCGAAAGGGCGGCTTAGGAAAAAATGAGCGTCTCGGTGGATTAAAAACCCGAAAGGGCAATCCAGGAAAAAGTTAGAGACATAAAAAATTAAATATATATCCCGCTAGATTGAGTACCTCACCCTGGGACAATCTAGGGAAAAATTAGAGATTTGGCAAGTAACTGCATCCTGACAAGACTTTGTCCTACAACTGTCATCTATCAAAGAATTTCACTCAGTCATCGTCAACTGAAGCTTCAAATACATGAGATTCAGAGTTGGTGGAGAAATGGCCATTATGTTCAATGTAGCCTTTTTTCCAATATATATCACTAATTTCAAATTTGTAAAGATCCGTGGAGTCTTGCCATTTGCAGACTACCATTCCATCAAATAAATTTGAGACTTTATCCAATTCTTTGCACTCTTATTTGTTTCTGTTCAACAAATATTTTGCATGTTTTAATTGATAAATATCATTGTTTTGAATAAATAATTTTTTTTATAATTTTTTTTTAAACAAAAGTGAACATTCACAATGACAAAAAGGATAATTAGGACATCTTCAGTGCTCTCACAAGGATAGTATGATCTCCAAAAGGGTAAGACATTTTGTTCATATTCCCAACATACTTGTGTCCTCTTCATTATCTTTCAGGTTGTCTTCTCCGCGAGCGCATAAGAAAGTTAAGCATCCCACCAAATCCCTAGAGAGTTTAGGAGTTTGGCCTTAATTTTCTAACTCCTTAGTAAGGCTGGATCTAGCAGTTATGTTATCAATTATATGGTTGTCATCCTTTATGTGGATCGACCTAAAATCCCTTATAAATTGATAAATTGATATTCCATCTTTTCAAGGAAGTTGGTATTCCCTCATTCAAATTGGAATTCTCCCGCAGAGTGAGCAGGGAATCCCCAGCATGAGTGGAATTCTCAACAATTTGGTTTGTAGCTTCCCCCCGCGGATTCACCTACATTAATATCCAGCAGAGCGGGTGTTGAAAATGTTTATCTTCCCATCCTCAGTGGAGTAGTGTTTCTCCTCTCCTCGGTAGAGATGATTTATCCAGTTGTGCGAGGAAGTGTGTTGGTTTTGAAACTTTTTTGATCGGTGGTTGTTCCCCACAGAGTTTCATCCTTCCTCTGGATAATTTCCCCAATAGATTTTCTTCTATGACAGATCGTATCCAGGTTTCGTTCCCCAGCCAAGACTTTGCCTGATTTCATATTGGCGTTGGAATTTCTGAGGAAGATGTGTTGATTCCTTCCCAGCGGAGTGACTGGTTCTCCTCCCCCTGTAGAGTTTATTGTTTCCTAGTGTCTTCCCCCATCAGATTGGGAGTCTCCCCAGTGGGCCTGGTTTTCTATTTTAAGACGTAGTACCGGATGTTGTCCATTGATTCCTGGACCTGCTTGTGTTAGATATGTCTGTTTGCCAGCATTCATCATACATAAACCACGCATATACATGCATATTTTTAACATTCAGATACGCATGCTGCATTTTTTGCCATATATCTTTGTTTGTTGTCTCCTGCTATTTGGTGATATATATTTCCTAAGCAGATGTTGGTGTTTGATCTCTCCATATAGAGTCAGCCCCATAGGCAGAAAGTGTCTACCCCTTTCTTCCATATTCCCCACCGAGTTATGTCCTCGTGGATGATTGTTATTTCAGTTTCCTCCCAAAACAGGTATTGGGATGGAATATTTCTCCCTTGAGTTATATTCTCAGAGGGTTGAGTCTTGTTTCATTGTGTATCTCTAGATCATCCCTAGATTGACTCCTCTTGTCATTTCCCCTGCATTTCCCCGTGGTTTAGATGAATGATTGCTCAGTAACTAGTAATTATCCATCTTTTCCCCAGCGGAATTTGCTGTGGCCTTCTACCCAGTAACCGGTAGTTATAAGTCCTATCTTTGTGGTTTTCTACCCTCATATCGGTAGTTGCAAACCCCATTGTATCCCCTTGCAGAGTTAACCCCTGATTTTGTTCATCCTAACCGATGACGGTTACTCTCTTCTATGGTTTTCTACCCAGTAACCGGTAGATATAATCCCCTCTTTATTGGTTATCTTTATCCAATATTCGGTATTGATAGTTCTCCACCTTTTGAGTATATCTCCGAGTAACCGGTGATATATCTCTTGGATAATTGCTCTGATAAAGCAATTTATCCCCGGCGAGTCATCTTTCATTGTACCCTTGTTTGGTAATGAACGTTTCTCCCCTTTGATTGGTCATCATTTTATACCCAGTAGTCGGTATCCCGATGCCCTTTCTTTTCGGTCGATTTATCCTTTATTAACCCAGTAACCGGTTGTGGATAATCTTCCATGCGAGTATGTTATCTATGTTCTGACGGTAATAGATAATATATCTCATGCGCTCTTCAGTCGAAGTCTTTTTCTTCCCTAATCGAGTAAGATTCGTATTTCCTTATGGAATCGAATGTCCATCTTGTAATCGAGTTTGCTGTTTCAGCCCTCCTTTTGGATGATGAGTGTTTTGGGAATATTCCCCAATTCACGCCTGGTTGGTCACATATTATGTGCCCAGTAACCGGTATCCCTGGTGTTCCTTCTTTCTGCTCCCTATTATGACTTTTTGTCCCTTGTGGAGTCAGATTTCCCTGAGTTGAAATATATCTTTTTAGGTCTTCCTCAAATGTGTTGGATGATTGATATCTCTCACCCTTATACCGGTCTTAGATATTCATTCTCCCCGAGCGTGTTGTTCTATCACCCTTATACCGGTGTTTTGATCACATGTCCCCTTGAGCTTATTACCCAGTAACCGGTAATACCTCATTTTTGTTTCCTCAGCTGAGCCCTTCGTGGACGTTCCCAGCCTGAGCCCCTTTAGTGGGTTTTTCCCCATCTGTGTCCGGATTTTTATCCGAAGTATCCTTTATGGATAGTTTTGCTGTATTGGCATATTCCCCAATACATGCATCTTTGCGTCAGCTCGAGTCTCTTCATTGATTTATTTTCATGGAATCTATTCGTGTCCCGCAACAAGTTTTAAGTCGTGACCTGCTCACGCATTTTATTCCCCAGAGTTTCTGTCCCATCTATGAGTGTATTACTCATATGGATTTTCAGTTTCTCCTGATTTCTTTTTCCTTTGTGGACACATATCCCCATAGAGCATTAACTTTTGCATACATACATTTGCATCATGAGGTATCTTAGGGACCAAAATTCATCTCTTTGTTATTATTTAAGCCCATTCTACCTCGTCGAGACGAAGATTTTAACCTTCATATCTCCAGATAGAATGACCTTAAATAGGGGCATCTGTAAGACCCTAATTTTGACCCTAAGATCCCTCATGGCCTCATATCATTGCATTTTGCATTTGCCTCAAGGATCATAGCATCTTAGCTTCTTACCTTTGGGTGGGAACTTGTTGAGTTGGTTTGAGACCACCAAGCATGATTGAATTGTATATTATTGCTTTTCTTACTTTGTTTACTAACCAAAAGCACAAAAATATGTCACTAACTTGTTTTTTTTGTAGCTTGAGCAATCATGTGATCTAAGGCTCCTAGGAGGCCCCTATGCTCAAAGAATGACCAGGTGAAGGTGAAAGCAAGCATGACAATGGTTCACAAAGCTCTTAATCATCATATATTCCTCCCAAGTATCTCAATTTGTCAATTTGATCAAAGCAAACCAAAGGGCTTAAGGATTGTTTCCCAAGGAAACCCTAATTCATCTATGCATCAACTGTGCCTTGCTCATGAAGGGAAGTTCTTTAATTCATCATTTAATGAATATTTGAGCTCATTTTAATGTCCTCAATCATCATTTCATCAAGATTTGAGGTATGGACTTGAGAAGTTGATCAGTCAATTCATCTGACTATTTTGAAGTACACTGAGACCTAACTTCTAATGTGTTTGTCAAATGGAGATGACCCCGAGATACAAAATGTTCTTAAGAAACATATGAACAACTTTCATGTTCATCAAAAATTTATTTGAAGCTTGGAAGGTTATCATCCATTTCAAAACATTATAGGTCATTTTGACTAAAACCCTAATTTTAAGTAAACTTCCCAAGGACATAACGTATTCATTCTTTATGATTATTAGGTGGGATCAAATGCATTGGAAAGTTAAAGATGTCTACTTCATTTGTTATGTTGAACAAATTTTTATAATCCTAAAATAAATACATGTGATAATGCAAAACATTATAGGTCACTTTGGAGCAAAGGCATTGAAATGTGAAAAAGTCCAACTTCAAATGCCCATAACTTTCTCATAAAAAATCCAAATGATGCAATATTTGAGTCCAAATTAATTTTCTTGAAAATATATACAACTTTGATGTTGAAGGTTTTGTCATTTGGATCTTGCACCATTGAAACAGAAGGGATTGAAGTTGGCCCATTTTGGAAATTTTCACATACACATGTTTTGCACATTGAACTTTATGACCAATTTTCACTAATTTCCCATTCCCAAATGAAGTTTTGTCCAACATAACAATTGATCCTCATGTCAAGAGCTTTCCAACCATTACCCATAAGGCCATGTTTTATATTTGGAAGAGGCATTTTCAAAGAGGAGAAGGATTTGGTACAATTATGGAAACTTGATTCAAACTCATTGCATAATCCAATTACATTTCATCTGCACGTCCAAAACTTTGCTGATGTTAAGCTTGCCAAACCAATAGGATTTGGGCCCTCTATGCGCCTGTACAAGCCCATGCATGGAGGCCCTCTTCATTCATGCACATGAAAATTTCATGCATTGCCTTGCCATTTGCTATAAATAAGAGTGCTAGGCTTCATAATTCAACAACCTGAAGGCGCCTGTTATGCTGCAAAACTCACTCCATAGCCATACCTAAAGGAATTCACTCTTTCATTTCAAAATTTCAGATCTGATTTTCAACTACATTGGTTGATTATCAGACTCAAAATTCCTTGGCCTTGCTTCATCTTCATCTCTAGATCACACTGCAATCAATAGCTAAGAGGAATTATGCTCTATAGATCCACATTTCCAAGGTTGATACACAAACTTTTCTTCTTCGAAACACACTGATTGTAGCTTGTTTCTTGCATTTATTGGTTTAGCTAAAATCCTCTCATCAGAGCCAATTGAACTATGCTTTTAATTTTGAGAATCCATTGAGTTCAAGTTGAACACCATCATTTTCCACCTCTGATTTCTCTTCCCATGGAGATCTAGAGTGAGAATAAATGGTACAGGGGTGATGTACATCACCCCAGCTTTCCATTGATGTATAAATCGCTTCATTTGGTTGAGATTGCCATGTCTGCAACTCTCATCAGCGCTGATGAGCTCGCCGGAGAAGACGGTGGAGTACACCACCGTCTGTTTTCCAGATCAAATCTGAGCCGTGTGATGCATTCTCCAGATCTAATCTCCACTCTTCATTGTTATGACTTTTTTAATGGCCTTGTGATTCTCATTGAACAAGGTGTTTGGTGCGCGCGCATGCCTTGGCCTTTGAATATGCCAGCTCAATTAATGAGCCTGGATCCAACGCACCACGTATTTTCTCATTTTTCTTTTTCTGATTTTAATTTCTTTTATTTCTTTTATTTCATTTTATTTAAAAAAATCATAACTCTTTCATTTTAATTCCAAAAAATATGAGACCAATTGCATTATTTCTCTTTTAATTTCTAGTTTCTAAAAATGATTTTTAATATTTTTTATTTTATCATTTGATATTTTTTATGAATTTTATCTTTTCTGGTTATTTTAATTCATTTTAAATAGTTTTCAATATCCAAAAAATACAAAAATATTTTCTTAACCTCTTTGAATGATGATGGATCTATGAAAAATATTCTCATCAATTTATTAATTGATTTGAGATTTATTGGAGATTTTAATTCAATTAGGTTATTTTTTATGCATTTTAATTGATTAAAAATAGTTCCTGGTTTCTAAAAATGCTGAAATTTTTTGGTCAAACTTTGTTTGACCTTGTTGAACTTAGGATGATCCATTTGAACTTTTCAAAGTTGATTTGAGATGGATTTGAAGTTTGACCTTTAATTGTTTATTTTAATTCAAGTATTATTCTAATTTTGAAAAATACCAAAAATATTTTATTTGTTTCTTGACTTCTAAGTTTCATTTTGCTTCTGTTTACTAGTGTTTGACCTTGATTCCATTTGTCTTTGGTCAATGCAATTTGCTTACTTCATTTGAATTCCATTAATGTACATTCTTATCCATCTTCTTCTTCATCTTTTTTTTTCTTTTTGATCAATGAGTTAAAGATTGGTGGTTAGCCTTGATGTATGGGAGGTTTAACCTTCCTTGATTCAAATCTAATTCATCTTGATCCAAAGATCAAGTGAATGGATTTGAATTAAGGATAGGTTGCTTCCTAATCAAGCATGAAAACCTAAATCAATACAAGATCATTTCTCGTCTTTCTTTTGGCATGTCAAGTTGTAGGAGCTTGATTTACTAATCAAGATCTCTAACTTGTTTGCTGCCTATATTTTTATTGACCGGCCTCAGATAGGTGTGACTACTACATTAGTCCACTTACGATTGCTTAACATAGCGCTAAATTGCCTTATGGCACACTAACTCTAACTATTGGCCACTAACTTTTAATTCTTGCACTTTACATTAATGCAATTTAATATTCTTGTACATATTATTCATTTGCTTTTGCCCTTTGCTCATTTGAGAACATGTTTATGTTAATGCAATTTGCCTTTTGCTCACTTGAGCACATAATTGTGTATATACTATTGTGCTTGTGTTTTGTTTTGATTGTTGTGAACCAAATGCAAATGGACAAAAGGACTTAGACTTTAGGACATTCCTTATGAAAAAAATGGAGTAAAAAGGACTTAATATGGAAGATGAATTGGAAGGACCTAATCTCTAAACTCACTCTTGTCCATTCTTTGTTTGCATTATAGAACTTTTTGATGTGTGTGTTCTTGTGCTAGCGATTCCTATTTGAGACAAATTGAAGAACCATTTTCATGTGCATCTAAAGTGAGAGATACAAGAGCCATTGGAAGATTCCTAAGAGCTTCCTTGATTGATTGATTGCTTGAGTATTTGCTTATTTGCTTGCTTATTCCAAAGGATGGGAGCTACTTGGATCATCACTATGATCTCAAGAAAGGAACTCCAATTGTGGTCTTATTTCTTTTCCTTCATCTTTGTGTGTTTAGGACTTAGCCATTTCTTTTCCAAACATTAACATTTGTTTTCAAAAATTAGAAACCTAAGCATTATGCTTTTGATTTTCAAACTTTCTTTTCATAACACTTATTTTGAATTGAATCTTAAGTCAACTTTGACCATATTTTGTAAATACTTTTCATTGGTAAATATAACTCATTCAAATGTTTTTGTGGTTTCAATGGCCACTTCTTGCCAAAGCTTTTTGTATAAACCATAGCTATTAGGTTTGAGTTATCCTTGAGGTTGATATAATGATCACCTATATCCTTAGTGATGGACAATGAGTCTTACATGCTTATTATAGGGTTAACCCCTCACTAGCATGTTGAAGCTATCCCCACATGGTGGATTTGTGGTTTTAGGTTGAGTTTTCTCCCTTGGATAGCAAAAGATCTTAAGGCTTTTGGACCAATCAATTACCAACTTGTTTTGAGATTTTTTTCCCGAACTACGAGGTTTTGATCCTAATCTTTTTTAAGATGGTACGTAGGCAATGGGTTTATCCATTCATACAAAAAATTGTAAATAATTTGTACATTCTTCTCTCATCCCCCCAATCATGTTTGCACAAATAATTTTCACAAATACCAACCTACCTTACAACAAATTGTTAAAAGGGCTCCCTAGGAGTACCTAGGATGTTTTGGGTGCTTAAAACCTTCCCATTGCATAACCAACCCCCTTACCCGGATCTCTGACCTTTTTATTAGTTTTTGATTTGATAAAACTTCTCGATTTTTGTTCGCTTTCTAACCTTTCCTTTGGATAAATAGAAGTGCGGTGGCGACTCGATTTGTATGATTTAATTTTGATTTTGTCAATAAATCTAAAGGTAACGAATACTCCGCTACAGTATGAATTCCTAGACACCGAGCTTGAAGGACCAGTAATAGTCAATGCTGACTTAGAACAGATGATAACCAAAAAATTACTTCTTGTCTTAAGAAAATATCCAACAGCTTTAGGCTATAACATCTCAGACCTAAAAGGAATAAGTCCCTCCATATGTATGCATCACATTATGCTAGAGGAGGATTGTAAAACATCTAGAGAACATCAAAGAAGAATAAATCCTATATGTAGTGGTAAATTCATGACCATCAAGCCATGGATAAACTTGACGTCAATAAAACCAGAGTCGCCACCGCGCTTTTATTGTTTCCAAAGAAAAAGAGCAAAAGTACGAACAAAACCCAAAGATAAGAAGTTTTCAAATCAAAACTAATAAAATGCCAGAGATTACAGGTAAGGGGGTTGGTTACACAGAGGGAAGGTATTAGCACCCAAAGTGTCCTAGGTACTCCTAGGGAGCCCTTTTTTGTGTGCAAGTGTTTTGGTCAAAAAAATATTTGATGAAATATAGATTGAGGGGATGAGAAAAGAATTCATTAATTATATTTTGTGTTTGACAAGACCTTCGGTCTTATGCCTACATACCAACATAAAAATGAGGGATCAAAACCCCGTAGTTCATGGTAAAAATTTCAAAGAAGTTGGTGAATTGGTTTTAACAAAAGTTTAACAGAAAAAGGCACAAAAAGGCTAAAGACTTGAATGAGGTGGTTAGTTTTTCTTGTCTTTTTGAAATTAAAATCGATATGGTTAAGTTTATTCACAAGTTTGATTTAAGAAAAAGTTTGAAAATTCATTGGCATAAGGCCAAAGTTTATACTTATTAAAACATGTATAAGTTTGAAATCACAAGCAAAGAAGGTTTTGAAAAGGATGAGAGGGATTTTGAAATTAAAGAATTGGGAGGATATGAAGAGACTATCCTAGACAAAGATTAAAATTTAAGAGTTGAAAAGATCTGACCAAAGGGAAGCAATCCACGAGACAAGAATGTCATATAGAAACCCATTTCCTTTGGACTTTTGAGCAGACAACAAGCATAAGCAATATCCAAGAAATTATATGAAGGCCAAGGCATCACATAAAGATAGCCATAATATTCAAGCAAGCATTCCAATAGTTAGCAGCCTTCAACGTCTTCACATGTATCAGATGAAATATTCCTTAGCAAACTCTCAGAAACAATCATCATATATAAACAATAATAACCAATATAACAGTCAAGCACAGGGATAAAGTAACAAATATGTGAAGACATGAATTCTCAAATGTTTTGATGACAACAAACTTCTCTACAAGTCTAAGTTTGATTAACAAAAAGGATTGATCAAGATTCAAGCTCATGAAGGAAGTTTTCAACTAAATGATCAAGTCTCGATGAAACTCATGAAGATTCGTATTTCAAATGAATAGGTATAACACTTGACCTCTAGATGATTATACAAGTGTTCAAAACATGTCTCATTCATGCCATAATCATTGGAAGTAATTTTATGCATCAAATAAATCATAACACTTCATTTTTTAAGCTATTTTTTAAATCTGGGATGAAGTAATCGATTACTCTGTAAAAAATTCAAATATTTTTGCACGTTGGAGGCAAGTAACCGATTACCCATATTAAGGTAATCGATTACCACTGAACCAGAGGCAAAAATCAGTGCATCTCTTCATGGAAACTTTTCTATTTTCTTTACCATGAACCATGGAATCCTTTGGGTAATTGCATCCATTTGAGGAGGTGTTTAGACAACATATATACATCATTTTTTCAGATTTCAAATTAACCTCCTTGCAAAAATTTCAAATCAATTACTCATATTCTTTCAAACATTTTTTAAGTGTTCTTCCAAATTTTCTTAAGAGTGAAACCTTGCATAAACCTTCTTTTTAAGCATCATAGTTTCATTCCATACAAAGAACACTTGTATAATTATTGTGAGAATTAAGTGTTACAAAGGAGAAGATCAATTGATAAATTGATATACTTCAAATTTTCAACTATTTCATCTTCTACAAAAATTCAGAATTGTATCTCTTGATTACAACTTATTTTTAGAATTGTTAAGAATAAGTTTGTAAGGTTTTATCCTTGCTATCTGGTGTGTGGATGCAATAGGTCCTTTTGTGAGAATTTGAGTCTCGATTGGACTTTAAACATTGTAAATCCAAGAGGATTATTCTTGGTGTGTTAGAATTAGATAGAAAGGCCTTAAGGTGTCTTGTCTAGGAATCTAACATTATAGTGAATTCTCTTTCGTGTTGAAAGGGGAGTGGAGTACTCTCGATCTGTGAGGGGAACCACTATACATCGTGGTGTTCTTTATTTTCCGCACTTTAACGCTTTTCATCACATAAGCATCTCAAGAAAGTAAAAATCAATAAACCGTAAAAAATCCGGAAAATCGTCCAAGTGCCTCATTCACCCCCCTCTAAGGCACTCCTTAAACTTACAATTGGCATCAGAGCAGGTTATAGGTAACCTGTTCCTAAAAGATCCGCATGGATTCCGCAAGCACGAATCCGGTTTTCAAAGACGGTGGAAGTAGTAACAAACCACCACTTTTCTCTGGAGAATATTTTGATTTTTGGAAGATCCGCATGAAGGCACATCTAGAAGCCCAAGGAGAAGGCATATGGGAAGCCGTTGAAGATGGTCCGCATAATCCTATGAGTGTGGTCGATGGCATTGGTACTCCAAAGATAAAGAGTTCATATGATGAAGATGATAAGAAAAAAATCTTAAATGAAAAGAAAGCAATAAACATTCTTCAAAGTGCTTTAAGCATGGACGAGTTCTTCTGAATATCTCAATGCAAATCGGTGAAACAAATATGGGACACCTTAGTGAAGACACATGAAGGCACCGCCGAAGTAAAGAGATTAAGGTTGAATACATTAAGTCAAGAATATGAGATGTTTAGAATGCTTCCCGGAGAATCCATCGTGGCGCTACAAAAGAGATTTGTTCACTTGACTAACCACTTGATTGCTCTCGGAAAAACATTTACAAATGACGATCTCAATCTTAAAGTACTAAGATCATTGACTCGAGAATGGCAACCAAAGGTGACGGCTATCTCCGAAAAATAAAGTCTTTCAACAATGACGTCCGCATCACTCTTTGGCAAACTTCAAAAATATGAGTTAGAACTTGGTAGGCTTGAGAAACATGAAAGTCAAGAAAAGAAATCTAAAGGAATTGCCTTGAAGGTAGACTCAAGAGAAGATAAAGCTGATGCCGCATTGGAGGAAGATGAGAATTTCATACTCCTTGTTAAAAGGCTTGGTAAGTTCTTTACCAAAAATGATAAATCCTTTAATGCTAAAAAGAATAGACATTTCAGGAAAAAGGAGACCACCACATCTACGCAAGATATAACATGTTACGAATGTGGAAAGCAAGGCCACATAAATCCGGAATATCCTAAACTTTCAAAGAAAGGCGGATTCAAGAGCAAGAAGGATTTCAAGAAAAAAAAGGCATATGTTGCATGCGAGGATAATGAAATCAGTTTTTCATCCGGATCGGATAGCGAGGAATGTGCAAACTTGGTGCTAATGGCTTCTCATCATTTCGGTGATGAAGAAGAGGTTAGTAATGATTTTTCTCTTTTTGATGATGATGCACAAGGTGCAATTAATGAATTGTTAAATGAATGCAAAATTATTTATAAAACTATATCATCTCAAAAGAAACAAATTTCTTCCTTGGAAGAAAAAATTACAATTTTTGAAAAAGATTTTGAACATGAAAAACAAAAGATGATTAGTGAAAATAAGAATTTTGTATGTCTAAAGTGTGAGTCTCTCTCTTTCCAAATTGTCCAACTTAAAAGAGTCCTTGAAAGGTATGAAAAAGGACAAATTGGTTTGGAAGGGGTTCTTAGCCAACAAAGGTACTCAAATGACAAAAGTGGACTTGGTTACTCCAAATTTTCTAAACCAAGTTCAAATAAAACTATCTTTGTTATGCCTAAGGATCAATCTCCAAAATAAAGAGTGAACACACCAAACGTTGTGCATCAACGTCCTAAAAAGAAAAGGTTTACAAAGAAAAAGTCTTATGTTCCTAGATATAAAAGCAATTTTGAACCAACTTGTTTTTATTGTGGTATTATTGGCCATACACCTAATGCTTGCTATGTTAGAAACTTTAGTGTAGCAAAGGGGCATTATGCATGGGTTGAGAAAGGTACTAATTATGAAGGACCCAAAGCAATTTGGGTACCTAATAAAACTTAATTTTGTTTTGTAGGTATGCTTGAAGGCCACATCAAATCTTTGGTATTTGGATAGTGGGTGCTCCAAGCATATGACTGGTGATGTGCATAAATTTTCAGATCTAATGCTTAAGGCCAAGGGTTATGTTACTTATGGAGATGTGCTATATGTCGAAGGACTAAAGCACAACCTCTTAAGCATAAGCCAACTTTGTGACAAAGGATTCAAAATAAGGTTCACAAAAGATGAATGTTTATTTGAAGACGAAGTTACACAAGAGGTAATGCTTATAGGTAAGCGAATTAATAATATTTTCATGATTTCCCTTGATGATGTTTCTTTGAAGGTTAAGTGTCTTGTGGCAAATAACAACGACTCATGGTTATGGCATAAGAGATTTGCTCACATTCACATGGAGCACTTGAATAAGTTAGTAAAACATGACCTTGTCATTGGATTTCCAAAGATAAAATTCACCAAATATAGACTTTGCGATGCTTGTCAAAAGGGGAAGCAAACCAAATCAACTTTCACATCCAAGAATGTGGTGTCGACTTCTAGGCCACTACAATTGTTACATATGGACTTATTTGGTCCATCAAGAACAAGAAGCTTCGGAGGTAACTTATATGCTTTAGTTATTGTTGATGATTATTCTAGATATACTTGGACATTCTTTTTAGTGCAGAAAAGTGATGCATTCAAAGCGTTCAAGAAGTATGCAAAGCAAATTCAAAATGAGAAATCATTAACAATTGCCTCCATAAGAAGCGATCATGGTGGAGAATTCCAGAATACTTCTTTTGAAGACTTTTGTGAAGATCAAGGAATATTTCGCAACTTCTCGGCTCCAAGGACTCCTCAACAAAATGGAGTAGTTGAAAGAAAGAATAGGTCATTGGTGGAACTTGCAAGAATAATGCTTAGCGACTCAAATCTTCCTAAGTATTTTTGGGCGGATGCGGTTAGCACGACATGTTTTGTAAGTAATAGAGTTAACATAAGACCTATCCTAAAGAAGACTCCATATGAACTCTTCAAAGGAAGGAAACCCAACATTGCTTTCTTTCATATCTTTGGATGCAAGTGCTTTGTCCTTAACAATGACAAAGACAACCTTGGTAAGTTCGATGAAAAATCGGATGAAGGTATTTTTCTTGGTTATTCTCTTACAAGTAAAGCATATAGAATTTATAGTAAAGAACTTTAAATATAGAAGAATCTATGCATGTTAAGTTTGACGAATCTAACCCCTCGAAAGAGGAAATTGTTGTTTGTAATGATGATGATGATTTTGTAGAAATTCCTAAAGAAGATACTTCAAACAAGAATCAAGAAGAACTGATTCAACAAGAGTCAAATGAAAATGATCTACCTAAGGAATGGAGGACTCATAAAGATCATCCTATTGACAAAGTAATTGGTGACATTAGTCAAGGTGTTGCTACAAGATTGAATCTCAAGGATGCATGCTTAAACATGGCATTCGTTTCGCAAATAGAACCCTCTAAAATTGATGAAGCTCTAGGATATGATCAATGGATTGTTGCTATGCAAGAAGAATTAAACCAATTCGAGAGAAATCAAGTTTGGGAACTTGTTTCTAGACCAAGTGGTAAGCACATCATTGGAACAAGATGGGTGTTTAGGAACAAACTTGATGAGAATGGAATAATTGTTCGAAACAAAGCAAGATTGGTCGCTCAAGGGTATAATCAAGAAGAAGGAATCGACTTTGAAGAAACTTTCGCTCCGATTGCAAGGTTAGAAGCTATTCGTTTATTATTTGCTTACGCATGTTCAATGAATTTTCAGTTATTTCAAATGGACGTCAAAAGCACCTTCTTAAACGACTACATCAAAGAAGAAGTCTATGTCAAACAACCCCCGGGCTTTGAAGACTTCAAGAATCCTTCACATGTATACAAATTGAAGAAAGCGCTTTATGGATTAAAACAAGCACCAAAGGCATGGTATGATCGTCTAAGTAATTTTCTATGTGAAAAAGGTTTTGAAAAAGGCAAAGTAGACAAGACTTTATTTATCAAGAAGATAAAAGGGAACACCTTACTTGTTCAAGTCTACGTAGACGACATAATCTTAGGTTCAACCAACAAAGAACTATGTGAAGAATTTGCGTTGATAATGCAAGGTGAATTTGAAATGTCTATGATGGGAAAGATGAACTACTTCCTTGGATTGCAAATCAAGCAACTAAAAGACGGAATCATTATCAACCAATCAAAGTATTGCAAAGAGTTGTTAAAGAGATTTGAAATGGATGGTTGTAAAGCAATGTCAACACCAATGGACTCCGGAACCTATGTTGATCAAGACGAATCAGGTGTGTCAATTGATATTACGAAGTATCGAGGTGTGATTGGTTCTTTATTATATTTGATGGCAAGCCGTCTTGACATAATGTTTAGCGTGTGTTTATGTGCTCGCTTCCAAGCAAATCCAAAGGAGTCACATCTCACGGCGGTCAAAAGAATCATGAAGTATCTTAAAGGAACAACCAACATTGGCTTATGGTACCCTAAAGGTAGTGTATGTAAGTTAATTGGTTATTCTGACGCGGATTATGCAGGTTGTAAAACAGATAGAAAAAGTACTAAGTGGAACATGTCACATCCTTGGTAATGCATTAGTCTCATGGTCATGTAAGAAACAAGTGAGTGTTGCTCTTAGTACGGCTGAAGCAGAATACATAGCAGCGGGTATTTGTTGTGCACAAAATCTTTGGCTAAAGCAACAATTAAGTGACTATGGAATCGATCTTGGATGCATACCACTCCGATGCGACAACACAAGTGCGATTAATATTACAAAGAATCCTGTCATGCACTAAAGGACCAAACACATAGACATTCGACACCATTTCCTTCGTGATCATGTGCTTAAAGGCGATGTCGAAGTTACCTTTGTCGATACTCATAATCAACTAGCGGACATTTTCACAAAACCACTCGTAAAAGAACCATTTTATAAGATTTGAAGAGAACTTGGTATTTTGGATGAAGGTGATATATAAATCTTCAATAATTATTCACTATACATTATAATGAGGCCAAGGTACACAAGTTTTTAATTTTTTTTATTTGTAAAATTTCTCTTTAAAATGTGTATATGAAATTTTTGCCTTTTGTTGATTTTATATTAGGTAAATTTAATTTTTTGATAATTTATTTTTTACTCAAAATTGCATTAGTATGTATATTACCTTGTCAAACTTAAATTTTTTGAAAATCCTTCATATTTTGGGTTTTGCAAAGCTACTGTTTTTTCACTTTTTTCTTAGAGTAATCGGTTACTCCAAATTGGGTAATCGATTACCCTGCCTGTTTTTGCCTTCCTCATGCGTTTTTCATCTATGTAACCGATTACCCTTTTTAGAGTAATCGATTACCACTGTTTCTTCCAGAATTTTTTTTAAATTTTTAACACACGTGAGTTTTTGTCATAAAGAGTACTTTTGGTCTTAAGTGTTTTTTTCTTGTTTTTTTTGCTTAAGTCAATCACTTCAGCATTGGTCGGAAAGTGATTGAGTTGGCCATTTCTTTTTTGCTATTCACTAGTTTATGGTTTTAAGTTAGTAGATTTCTAGTTTCTTTTAAGACTATGCTAAGTCCGTTGGCTTTTTATGTTTTATCCGTCTTTCCATTCCGTACTAAGTTTGGTTTATATTATGTTTGTATTATCTTTTGTTTCATTCTTGTGTTATGTAGTGCTTGGTGTATGTTGTTTGCATATTGTTACTTATTTTACCCTTTTTGTTAATGACAAAGGGGGAGAAGAGATTGTTATTGTGTTATTTCTTTGTTTTCTGTTTCTCTCTAACAAAATGCAGATTTCAAAAGACTCCTTAAATCATAAATTAAGGGGGAGCATTTTCTAGAAAAACATGCTTGGATCGAACTTTCATTTTTTTTGGGTTGCCATCATCAAAAAGGGGGAGATTGTGAAGACACGACTTCTCAAATTGTTTTGATGACGACAAACTTCTCTACAAGTCTAAAATTGATTAACAAAAAGGATTGATCAAGATTCAAGCTCATGAAGGAAGTTTTCAACTGAATGTTCAAGTCTTGATGAAACTCATGAAGATTCGTATTTCAAATGAATAGGTATAACACTTGACCTCTAGATGATTATACAAGTGTTCAAAACATGTATATTCATGCCATAATCATTGGAAGTAATTTTATGCATCAAAGAAATCATAACACTTCATTTTTTAAGCTATTTTTTAAATATGGGATGAAGTAATCGATTATCCATTTTAAGGTAATCGATTACCCTGTGAAAAATTCAAATATTTTTGCACGTTGGAGGCAAGTAACCAATTACCCATATTAAGGTAATCGATTACCACTGAACCAGAGGCAAAAATCAGTGCATCTCTTCATGGAAACTTTTCTATTTTCTTTACCATGAACCATCACATCCTTTGGGTAATTGCATCCATTTGAGGAGGTGTTTAGACAACATATATACATCATTTTTTCAGATTTCAAATTAACCTCCTTGCAAAAATTTCAAATCAATTACTCATATTCTTTCAAACATTTTTTAAGTGTTTTCTTAAGAGTGAAACCTTGCATAAACCTTCTTTTTAAGCATCATAGTTTCATTCCATACAAAGAACACTTGTATAATTATTGTGAGAATTAAGTGTTACAAAGGAGAAGATCAATTGATAAATTGATATACTTCAAATTTTCAACTATTTCATCTTCTACAAAAATTCAGAATTGTATCTCTTGATTACAACTTATTTTTAGGATTGTTAAGAATAAGTTTGTAAGGTTTTATCCTTGCTATCCGGTGTGTGGATGCAAGAGGTCCTTTTGTGAGAATTTGAGTCTCGATTGGACTTTAAACATTGTAAATCCAAGAGGATTGTTCTTGGTGTGTTAGAACTAGATAGAAAGGCCTTAAGGTGTCTTGTCTAGGAATCTAACATTATAGTGAATTCTCTTTCGTGTTGAAAGGGGAGTGGAGTACTCTCGATCTGTGAGGGGAACCACTATACATCATGGTGTTCTTTACTTTCCGCATTTTACCGCTTTTCATCACATAAGCATCTAAAGAAAGTAAAAATCATAAACCGTAAAAAATTCGGAAAATCGTCTAAGTGCCTCTCTCACCCCCCCTCTAAGGCACTCCTTAAACTTAAAAAATAAACCAAGCGCACTCAAGGTTTGATCAAATGAATGCTACATGCAAGGATAGCTCAATCTCAAATAATGGCATTGGCCAAGTCCTTTAAAGCATAAAGAATGTTGTCTAATTCTAAGTCCAAAAGTTCAGATCAAGTCCAACAGTCCACCAAAGATGTTTTTTAAGGTTTTTGTTGTTATTAAGTATTTTAAGGTCATAAGACCATAAACAGAACAAAATCACAAGCACAAAATATATACAATCACAAGATATGGCTCAAGTGAGCAAAGTGAAAATGACTGAAACATAAACATCTTGCATGAAATATAAATGGCATGAACGATTAAGGTACTGAAGTTTAAATTGCATTAAGTAAATGATTTGAAAGTAAAACAATGTTAATAAAAGGTTAGTCAAATGTTAGTGAAGAGTTCCATTTGTTTAAGTCATTCCTTGGAGAGCACTCAACCATCCATTCACAAGTATGAAGACATGAACCAAGACATCATCCATGAGAAGGGCTCCAACTTGGATAAATCAACAAGTATGCCACTAGCTCTCATGAGTGTGACGTAGGAACTAAAGTTCTTTATGGGGATTCAAATCAATCAAACACCAGATGCTACTTATATATATAAAAGCAAATACATAAAAGACATTCTGAAGAAATTTGAAATGTTAGAAAGCAAACCAACAAAGACTCCCATGCACCCTACTTATATTCTGGAGAAAGAAGAGGTAAGTCAAAAGGTTTGTCAAAAACTCTATCATGGTATGATATATACTCTTCTCTATCTGATTGCTATGCGTCCTGATATATTATTCAGCGTATGCATCTTTGTCAGATTTCAGTCAGATCCAAGGGAATCTCACTTAACTGTTATTAAGATAATCCTAAGGTATCTGAAAGGAATACCTAACATGGGCCTGATATACAAGAAAACATAAGAGTATAGGATTTATGGGTATTGTGATGCAGATTATGTTGGAGACAGATTGGAACACAAAAGCACATCTGGTAGCTGTCAGTTTCTGAGAGAAAACCTCATTTCGTGTGCTAGAAAAAGACAATCAACCATTGTACTCTCAACTGCAGAAGCAAAATACATTTCATCTTCACTATGCAACACTCAGGTGCTTTGGATGAAGAACCAGCTTGAGGACTTTCAGATATATGAGAGTAACATCCCTATCTTTTGTGATAATACTGCTACCATATGTTTAAGTAAAAATCCTATTTTGCATTCTATAGCGAAGCACATAGAAATTAAACATCATTTTATCAGAGATTATGTTTAGAAGGGGGTAATAAGTTTAAAATTCATAGATACAACCCACAAATGGGTTGATATATTCATAAAACCCTTAGTTTAAGATAAATTTCTTTTCATTCTGAAACATTTAAATATGGCAGATTGCCCAGAATGAATCTGAAGTCATGTTTCTCTTTTAAATTGTTAAAATAGGCTTTTACTTAATCATTTGTTGGTCATCTGGTTCTGATTCTAATACTTCTATAAGTTAGATGTTATCTGGATTAGAAACCTTCTGAATCATAAACCTTATGGTATTCTTGATGTCAGAAACATCAACACGTGGTTTCTCAAACGTCTCGCCTTAGATCTTTTAGACAACAGTCTAGCTCAGAACTCAAGAGTCAAACAATTGATATCTCCTCGAGAAATGTGCATATTCTTGATATTAGATAACCATTATTAGCTGCATTTAATACTCCCTAAGTGTGTCTATAGCGGTAAATTCATGACCATCAAACTATGGATAAGTTCAACGTCAATAAAACCAGAGTCACCACCGCGCTTTTATTGTTTCCAAAGGAAAAGGGAAAAGTCCGAATAAAACCCAAAGATAAAAAAATTTCAAATCAAAATTAATAAAATGCCAGAGATTACAGGTAAGGGGGTTGGTTACACCGAGGGAAGGCGTTAGCACCCAAAGTGTCCTAGGTACTCTAGGGAGCCCTTTTTTATGTGTGTATGTGTTTTTGGTATAAAAGGTATTTAAGAAAAATAGAGTGTGGGGGTGAGAAAAGAATTCATTGATTATATTTTTGTGTTTGACAAGACCTTCGAACTTGTGCCTATGTACCAACATGAAAATGAGGGATCAAAACCTCGTAGTTCGTGGTAACAATTTCAAAATGAGTGAATTGCTCTTAATCTGAAGTTTAATTGAGAAGGGCACAAAGGCCAAAAAAAAATTTTGACTGGAGTTGTTAGTTCTTTTTGTCTTTTGAAAATTTAAGTCAATATGATTAAGTTTATTTACAATTTTGATTTAAGAAAGAGTTTGAAAATTCAATGGCATAAGGCCATAGTTTCTAATCATTTAAACAAAGTCTAAGTTTGAAATCACAAGAAAATAAAGTGTTTGACCAATGGGATGCAATCCAACATACAAGAATGTCATATAGAAACTCATTTTCCCTTGGACTTTGAATCAAGCAATAATCAACAAGCAACTAGCAATATCAGACATCATGAAGATCAAGGAATCAAATAAATATAGCCACATCTAAGCAAGCAAATCCCATAGCTAGCAATCTTCTTTATCTTCTCATGTATCAGATGAAATACTCCTTGATCAACTCAGAATAAAGCATTAGACACAAGATCAAAACAACAGTTTGCATCAAGACAATGTAGTAGATGAATTCAAATTAATTCCAAGACTTGCATCAGATGAAGGCTCAATTCACAATAACTTGGTCTCAGAATGTTGGCATTGGCCAAGTCCTTTTTGCATAGGGAATGTTACCTAGTTCTAAGTCCAAAAGTTCAGATCAAGCTCAACAGTCCACCAAACGTTTTTTAGGATTTTTGTTGTTTATTAAGTATTTTAAGGTCCTAAGACCATAAAAAATATATACAATCACAAGATATGCCTCAAATGAGTAAAGTGAAAATGTCATAAACATAAACAAGTTTAATGAAATATAAATGGCAATGAATGATAAATGACTAGAATTTAAATTGCATAAAATAAATGACTTGGAAGTAAAGCAATATTAACAATAGTTATTCAAATGTTAGTCAAGTGTTAGTGGTGTTTTTCTTTTTAATTGATTAAATCATTCTTTGGAGAACACTCAACCATCCATTCATAAGCATGGATCCTTGAACCAAGACATCTTCCATAGGAAGGAAAAAATGGCAAAGTTTCCACACAATACCATGCAGGATGGGAGACTTACAATCTCACTTACTAGAATTCTATGCCTTTAGGGTCAAATTTAGCTATATGTTAAGCAATCGTAATTGGACTTATGTAGAAGTCATAACTATCTGAGGTCGGGCAATAAAAATTTAGGTATTAATGCATGTTAGAGATTTGGTATAATCAACCAAACTCCTAAAACATACCACACACTAAAAGAAAAGATCAAGAGGGATGGACCTATCTCATCCATACTTGTATTGGTTCATCTGACACAAGGTCATTGATGAACTAATTAGCCTTAGGATATTTGAGATTTCATTGGTCAATGAAAGGAATGAGAAAGAATAGGGATGAAGATGAAGGGGGAGGGGAAGAGAGAAACACAAATTGGTCATGGAGGGACTTTTATCAGATTAAAATCATTCATTCATTTTGGGAGATGAAATGTACATTTTATCAATCCCCTAAATCCAATGATTTTAATCCAACAAAAGTCAAATCAACCTTGACCAAGGCCAAAACAAACAATCAAACATCACAAGACCATAAAAATGGCTCAACATAATTTTTACACAATTAATCAATTAAAAATCAAATTAAAAAATGCATTAAAAATCAATTTAATTTGGTCAAAAACCTAAAATCTCTTCAAAACACAAAATTAATGGCCAAGAGATTTATCCTAGGTCAAACAAGGTCAAAGGACCTTAGACAAAAAATTTCATCATTTTAAAAAGATCAGAAGCATTTTTAAACAATTAAAAATATGCACAAAAACATTTAATTCATGGAAAATATCAAGGTTAATCCAAAAAATAATTTTAATTCAGAAAATGAAAGAGAAAAATATTTAAAGATTTTTGGTAAAGTTCCATATTTTTTGGATTAAAAATAAAGTTATTATGAATTAAACAAAATAAAGCAATTAAACATAAATTAAGAAATTAAAAAGAAAATAAATAAAAAACAAGGGCCATCAGATCTCCCTCATTAGTTGAGGTGGCATATCTGATGGCCACACGCGCGCGTTCCACCATGCTCCTTGGTCAATGCAATGTACGTGTGATAATCAGAATGAACGCTCAAGATTAAAACATTTGAACCAGATCAGATGGCTTAGGCTTTGCCAACGCACCACCAGAGCCCTAGCTCCGGTGACCTCCATCGGACTGGTCCAATCTCAACTTAATGAAAAATGACAAACAAGGACACTATTTCAAAGAGAAAATCCCCAGGAGCTCGAATCTGGCCTCAATTTTCTCCAATTCCAAGTATATAAAAAGATACAGGGATTTGAATTTTGAGGATCATGAACTGAGTTGCTTCGATTTGACCTCAAAGCAACTCAATCTTGTTGCCTACATTGGTAGGACTTCAGCCAACCAAAAATCAATCAAAGTAATTCAGAAATGAGGGAGAATCAAAGACGAGAAGTTTCTGAAATTTCACCTTCGAGTAGCTTCAATTCAACTTGATCTTGATCTGGATTTGCTTGATTCTTCTTCCTCTTGCTTGCAGTAATCAATTGAGATGGAAAAGGCAATGAATTCTCGGAGTTTGAACTTCAAAACAGAAAGTGAAATACATACTCGATTTCAAAGAAATCCTCAAGAAATTATATGGTGTGAGGGTCTGAGTTCTCTTGGAAAAGCTTGGGTAAGGTGTTGATGTAAATTCTGAGGCCATGAGCTTGTTTAAATAGGCAAGGAAATTGATCTTTGCACCACTTGAAATTTTGCCAAAATTGGAAACCAAGGTGCATGGATGCATGGGCAATGGTTTGGGCCTAAAGAATGATACAATCCATCTCTAATTCATGCATAAAGAGTAATGAGGTCATCACATGGAAGCATGCAAAGAGGAATGATCATTTGAATCCAAATCTTACCAAAACAAACCCCTCAAAGGAGCCATGCGCAAGTCCCTCAATTATAGTCCAAATGAGGTGATCTTAGACTTTTTGGAAAGGTGAGATCAAGGGAGCAACTTTCATGTTGAACACTTTTCCATTTGAATCTTGGATCATGATGGATTTTGAAGTGGAAGTTTGGAAAATCAAACATATTTGAAAATTTTCTAAGTACTAAGTCAAATGTTCACTTCTTTAACCTTGAATAACTTTTGCTATGGACTTCAAATGGAAACAATTCCTTGATAAACGTTGTATCTATTTCAAACCTATTTAATTTTGTCACAAATTTGACCTCATTTGGATTTCTCATGAAGGAGTTATGCATTTTATAAGTTGAGGAAAATCACTTGTTCAATGCTAATGGCCCAAAATGACCTATAATGTTTCCTCTTGGCACATGAATTTGCAAGTTGAATTTGAACTTCTTACAAATATAAAAATTGAATATGACATCTTTAATTTGATCATGAAACTTGAATGGATTTCATCTAATAAAAATTGAGCAAGTTATGGTCTTTGGAAGTTGACCTCCTAACTAGGGTTCAAACAAAATGACCTATAATCTTTCACCATAAAAAATGACTTTCCAAGCAAAACTATATCTTGACTTCAACATGAACGTTGTTTGTAATGTCATAAGGAGTGACTTTTCTTTTGGAATCATTTTCATATGACAAAAATAGTAGGAGATAGGGTCTAGGGAACCCCAGTTTTGACCAGTTGAGTTTCTCTGGTCAACCACCATGAACCATCTTGCAAACTTGACATTCTCTTGATATTTGGGACTCATGGAGGATAATATATGTGTAGGATGATGTATAATGAAGTATCCCTTGATATATTTGATCAAATGATGAAGAAACTTGCTGAGGAAGTCACATAAGATACCCAGATGAATTAGGGCTTTCGAGGCAAACAAGTTTCAAACTCTTGATGAATTCTTAATCAAAATGATATGTGAGGACCATGGGTGTAAGACCCCAATTTTGACCCTAAGATACCTCATGCAATTTCATCATAAGCATTAGCATTGTGATCATACCTTGGCATCCTCCTTACCCCTCTTTCATTGGGTTTGTTTTGGGAGAGATCACCAAGCACTTTGTGATTGTATCATACTTGTATTTTATCATTTTACTAACCAAAATACCAAAAATATGTCTTTGCATTTGCCTAACTCTTTTGTAGGTAGGGCATGATCTCCATTGATCTATCAAGTTCATATCTAGGGTTTGAGACCCTCATGACAAATAGCACAACCATGAATTGATACAAGAATGGTTATAAGAATCATATATGAGTCCTAATGATTACTACATCTTATATTGATCAAGTTTTCTTCAAGAGTTTGAGGGTGATTTGCCTTGGAAACCCTAGTTTGATTGGGTATCTTGAGTAACTTCTCCAACAAGCTATCTCACTAATTGATCAAATTTCTCAAGGGACACTTCAAAATTCATCATCTTATGCATATATGATCCACTATAAGCCTAGAAAGTCAAGAGAATTGAAGGTTAGCAAGTTGGTTGATGGTGGTAGGTCAGATGAATTCATCTGATCAAAACTGGGTCTCCCTAAACCCTATCTCATACAATTTTCACCATATGAAAATGATTACAAGAGAAAACTTACTCTAAATGACATTACAAGAAACTTTCATGTTGATACCTAGAGCTAGTTTTGATTGGAAAATCATTTTCTATGTTGAAACATTATAGGTCATTTTGTCTAAACCCTAATTTGAAAGTCAACTTCCCAAGGCCATAACTTGCTCAATTTTTATGATATGAAATATTTCCAAGTTTCAAAATCAAATTCAAGAAGTCTAATTCAACCTTTATGTTTGGAGTGAGAGATGATTCAACTTTTATGAGCATGTGATATGAGGCTACATTATAGGTCACTTTTGACCTATACCATTGAACAAGTGATTTTTCCAAACTTCAAAAATGCATAACTCTATCATTTCAAATCCAAATTACATGAAATTGGTTACCATTTTTAAGGTATTTGAAAGATCTACAACTTTGATGAAGACATGTTTCTCATTTGAAGCTCACATAAAAAGTTAAGCAAGGTGGAATATTGAGATATATGATTTGACACTTAGAAATTTTTTCAACATGTTGAAATTTCCAAACTTCCACCTCAAAATTCATCATGATACAAGCTTCAATTGGAAAAGTGTTGAACGTGAAAATTGTTCCTCTTGATCTAACCTTTCCAAAAAGTCTAAGTTCATCCATTTTGGACAAGAATTGCTAGGGATGCGCATGGCATGAACATCGTATCATCATTTGTCAAAAATCAAACTTCAAATCTTCACACATACTTTCCTTGCAATCCAAGTTGATTTCAAACTCTCTTACACTCATTTATGGACCTAAAGAAATGATCTCATAGGCCTGTACATGCCCATGCACCCATGCATCATCAATTGCCAATTTTGGAAAGTGATTTGGAAGGTGCACATAATTGAACACACATTCGCGCCAGCTTTGATCCTAAACCCCTAACCCTTCCATTTGAGAGGATAATCCTGAGAATTTCATCTTGAAATTTAGTTTGAATCTCACTGTTTTGAGATTCAAAACTCCAGGGATCCAAGACCTTTTGTGCATTTCATTCTACTCCTGCAAGCATTCTGAGTGAGATCAAGCACGAGCCAAGGCAAGAACAGTTGAATCCAGACCTACATTGAAGGTATTTTCCAGAAAATTTCATCTCTTCGATTCTCTCTCAATCTTGCTCAATTCTCTTGATTCTTTGGTTGTCTGAAGTCTTACCAATGTAGGCAAGAAGGTTGAGTTGCTTAGAGGTCAAATCGAAGCAACTCAGTTGACATACCTCAAAATTCAACTCCTCATATCTTTCTATATGTGAGGAGTTAGTTAAAATTGTGGTGATATTCGTGATCTACACCATTTTTCCTTTTAGATCATGTCCTCCTTTTTCATTTATGATATGGTGATGAATGGACCAGTCCGGCCAAGGTCGCCTGAGAAGACGACCGACGCTTTGCTTCGGCAATGATGTGGCGCGGTCCTGAGCCATCAGATTGGTTCAAATTGTTTTAATCAGGAACGTTGCTTGTGATGACCAAGTGTGTGGCGCGTTGACTAGCGTGTACCATGGAACGCGCGTTTCTCACCACTTGATCTGCCACCTTAATTAACGAGGCAGATCAAGTGGTCCACGTTTTTTTGATTTTTTTATTTTAATTTTTATTCCTTTGATTTTTATTAATTCATATTAAATTTTAATATCGATCCAAAAAATATGAGAGTTTCACCAAAAAAATTCAAATATTTTCCTCTTTCATATTTTGAATTAAAATCATTTTTTGGATCAGTATTAATATTTTTCATGATTTAATTGATTTTTCATTTGTTTTTAATTTTTTAAAAATACTTGTAAGTCCTTAAAAATTCTGAATTTTTTTCCAAGGTCCTTTGACCTTGTTTGACCTATGATAAATCTCATGGCCATTTATTTGGTGTTTTGATGAGGTTTTAGGAATTTAACAAACCATATTTAAGTTAAATGTATTATTTTAGTATTTTAAATTGGAATAAATGCCAAATAACTTTGTTGACCAATTGTGATGACTTGTTGGTGTTTGACTCTTGTTGTTGGGCTTTGGTCAAAGTTGATTTGACTTTGTCAAATTAATATCATTAGATTTAGGGGATTGATGGAATGTACATTCCATCTCCCAAAATGAATGGATGATATTAATTTGGTAAAAGTCCTCCTTTGACCAATTTGAGTTTTCATCTATTCCCCTCCCTCTTCATCTCATTCCCCTTCTTTATGCATTCATCTCATTTGGCCTATGATATCTTAAAGTCCTAAAGCTAGTTGATTGAAAAATTAACATGAGTATGGATGAGATTAGGCCACACCTTTTGCATATATCTTCTTGTGTGTGGTATGTTTCATGAGCATAGTTCATAATACTATGTCTTTAACATGCATTAACACCAAAATTCTATTGCCCGACCTCAAATAGTTGTGACTTCTACATAAGTCCAATTACGATTGCTTAACATAGAGCTAAATTTGTGACATAAAAGGCATATCATTCTAGTTAGTGAGATTGTAAGTCTCCCCTCTTTCATGGTATTGTGTGGAGACTTGGCCTTTTTTCCTTCCTTTGGAAGATGTCTTGGCTCAAGGATCTGTGCTTGTGATAAGTGGATTGAGTGTTCTCCAAAGAATGTCTAAGAATGAAAAGAAAAAAGCAAAACAATACTAACGTCTATCCTAGTAACTACTAACTTTTAATTTCAAGCCCTTTACTTTAATGTCATTTAATTCTAGCTTTTATACATTTGTCATTGTTCATATCATTCTAATTGTTTATGTTAATGCAATTTTCACTTTTTCCATTTGGACCATATTGTGTGATATATTTTGTTTGTGTATACTTTGTTGGTTTGTGTGGTCTTTGACCATTAATGTACATAATAACAACAAAAACCCTAAAAAACTTTTGTCTGGACTGTTGGCTTGATCTTGGACAAATGGACTTAGAATTTAGGCAACATTCCTATGCTAAAGGACTTGGCCAATGCCAACTTATTGAGAAACCAAGTGCTTGCAATTTGAAACTCCATCTGATACGTCATTCAAGATCTCTCTGAGTTCATCTGCAACATGATCATTGTGAAGCTGTTATTTTGAACCTGTGACTTGTGAAATTCATCTGTTACATGGGCTACCTTGAAGAAGATCATGGAATGGATAAGCTTGGGTGCAACCATCTTTATTTGATGTCTTGCTCTTCAAGATAATATAATTATGAATTTGTGTGTTGCTTGATTCTAAAAAGTCAAAGGGAATTCTGGGTTTCTATTGACATTATTGTCTATTGGATTGCTACCCATTTGGTCAGATCTTTTCAACTCTAAACTTTTAATTTTGTACATAGGATTAGTCTCTTCATCTTCTCCCCATTTCTTTAATTTCAAAATATCTCCATCCTTTTTCAAAACCTTCTTTGATTGAACTTATTTTGTTCTAAACTTTGACCACTTTTGCAAAGAGATAGAAACTTTGGCCTTATGCCATTGCATTTTTTAAACTTCTTTTCTTAAATCAAACTTGTAAAAAAGACTTAAGTATACTCGACTTAAACTTTCATAAAGCCAAAAAGAACTAACTCATTCGAACCATTTTTAGGCCTCTGTGCCTTTCAAACTTAATTTTTGTTAAAAACAATGCATCCACTTTGAAATTTGTATCACGAACTACGAGGTTTTGATCCCTCATTCTTATGTTGGTAGGTAGGCACAAGACCGAAGGTCTTGCCAAACACAAAAATATAATTAATGAATTCTTTTCTCATCCCCCCATTCTATTTGTTTGTAAACATCACTTTGTATAAAATACATATGCACACAAAAAGGGTTCCCTATGAGTACCTGACACTTTGGGTGCTAACACTTTCCCTCTGTGTAACCAACCCCCTTACCTGTAATCTCTGACTTTTTATTAGTTTTGATTTGAAAACTTCTTACTTTTGGGTTTTGTTTGTACTTTTTCCCTTTTCCCTTGGAAACAATAAAAGCGCGGTGGCGACTCTTGTTATTTGATTTCTAGCTTATCCATAGCTTGATGATCATGAATTTACTGCTACAGAAATTATGTGGCGACTTTGCTGGGGAGTAGTCTCCAGTGGGTTTAGCCTACTTTTTATGTGTATATATTTGTATATATGTGATGTTTGTATATATGTATGTGTGATATAATCTGCTTGTTGTGCTTGGTGATCTCTGAGTGGTGTAGCACCTCAAATTTGCACCTCCCATTTTGTATATACATTTTCATGATTAGGTCATTAACATTACATTGTCCACTGCATAGCATTGCATTGTCCATTGCCCTAGTGCAAGTCATCAGTTCATCAGTCAAGACTGGTCAGGAGGTCCAGTTGTGCAAGCAAGCCAGTGCATTTCCTATTGAAGCAAAGCCCTAGGGTTGGTTCATTGAGTTCATATGACCTAGGGATCCTTTTGAAGTGGTTTGGCCAAAGATTGGATGCTCAAAGCTCATCAGTCATTGCACAATTCATCTGAAACCCTAGAAAGTCAACTAAAGTCAACTGTGCATGAAATCATGGATTTGAAGGTGGGAGCTGGTTAGAGAGGCCTCGTTCATGTCCATACAAGTCTCATTTGACATTGCAAACATCAACATTGAAGAATTTGAGGTCAGATGAAAAGTTTCCAAAAATAGTAAGTGACCTGTAATTTGAAATTGCCAAAAATGGAAAGGTCTTCTCCTCAAGATTACATCATCAAGGAAGCTTCAAATGAACTTTTGTCCAACATGAAAGTTGAAGATCTTGCTCTCACCTTTCCAAAAAGTCACAGAACATGAATTTCTCATGTATGGTTGAAACGTTATGGACCAATCTTTGCCAAGAAAATTTGAACTTCACAAGTGCATAACTTTTGAACCACAAGGCCAAATGAAGTGGGGTTTTTTGCAACATTCTTGTTTTGATATGCTCTATCCAAATCATGCATTACATTTCATCAATTCTCATCACAAAAATATTGGATTTTTCACTTGAATTTCATTCGAAATTTGGAGGGAAAAATCTCATTTGAAAATTAAGCATTTTCCATACATTCCATCATGTTCATTTGGCTAAAATGATATTTCAAGGTGAATTAACACATGAACTCATGTACTGTAGCAATCATTCCATGCACATAAGGTGAATTGACAAAATTTGCATTACACTTGCATTTTCATTAATCACTTGCATTTGGCTAATTGGGATTAAGAGTTTGATTAACAACACATATATATTGAAAATCATAACAGAAAATGGGGTTAACACATCCAAATCTCAGATCTAGATCCACTTTTGCATTTTTCACAAACTTTTTCTCTCAACTTTTCATCCAAATTCTGCATAAACCTTGCATTGATTCTTCATTGATTCATCATCCACAAGCATTTCTGAAGAAGATTGAAGCAAGAATCCATCCATTTCGTGCACATTTTGGAACTGTATCAAGCTGCATCAACCATGGTAGTCGCGGATTTGAGCTACATCAAGGACAATTGAGCAACATTCCTTCATCCATTCATCTACCTAAGCCTTGAGGAGCTTCTGTTTGCGCCTTACCAAGCTTGAAAACACGGATTTCAGTTCTGCATCTCTTTGAAGGTTAGGAATCGATTCTCATAATTCTTGAAATCATGATATGCGTTTTGTAGATCTTGGATCCATGAGTATGCTGAGCTTTGAATCGTTAATTTTCATCAAGAAATGACTTAGTTATGTGGAATCTAAGTTTGACGTGTGAATCTTATTCTGTTCGATCCAGGCATGTTAGTCAGAATTAGGCTTAATGGATTATAGCATGTTAATGTACACTGAAAGATGAACATGATGATGTATTCACTTTGCATTTTGGTGACGAATGTTCTTGACCTGGAAATTTGATGAAGAACACGTATGAACCCTAGGTTTTCTTTCCCAGAATGCATGTTTGATCCTTATTCGCGCGCTGTGCATGTGGATTGGTGTTTTTAGCCATGCATTGGTCGTTTGGAATCCAGCGTGGCTGATTCATTGGTTGAGAACGATTGCCTGTGCCATGTGGATTAAGTGAAACGGCGCATTTCACTTATAAACGCGCTCGTTTGAATGTTAGCTCGGTTCGAACCCTGGCTGAAACATTTTCACATTAGCCTTATGCATTTATTCATTCATGTTCATGTATGCTTGTTTATGTGATTTTTATTTTTCTCTCCACTTCCAAAATTCATATCTCCATGATTAATGATCCAATTGAGATGAGGTTTTTTGCATGATGTTCCTCAAGATGTCTACTATTTTGTGATGATTTTTCCAGAAATTATGCACGCATGGATTTTAATTTTTCTTAGGGAATGTGTATACATGTGTTTTCTTGACATGCCTTGCCATTTTGATTGTGAAATGATGAGATTTGTTCCAACACTCTTGAAATTTTGCATGCTTAAAATAGACATCCTAATGGTCATTTTGGTATAGAGTTTGCATTTTTCCTATTCCTGGTTGATGAGATATGATCTGTTGAATGTAGGTGTGACAATGTGTGTCACACCATTGCTTGCTTGACTTGAGGAATTTATTTGCCATGCCAATTCGATGCCAATTAATCTGATTTTTTGCATGATGATACTTCTGGATGTTAAGAATGCTTGTAAATTTTTGTGGAATTTTTGAGTGCATTTCCAATTTGTTTGAGATTTTCTTTACTGATTGGTCATGTTGGGACTTTTTGGGAGTCATGAACTTAGATGATTTGTGAAATGCTGGTTGTGTATCCTATGAGCTTGAAATTTTGCAAATTGATTCTAGACACTTTGAAGTTAATTGTGGATTTGGTTTGATACATTTATCATGTGTGGATTCTGTTTTATGCTTGTGTGAAGTTGATGCATTAATTTGTACCTTGTTTGAGCTTGTTTGTGCATACCTTGCCTTATGGAATTTATTTGCCATGCTTCCACTTGTCCAAATGCCTTAAATTTTGATGTGATGATCATTTGATGTGTGCTGTTTAGCCATGATTGTTCTTGAGATTTATTGAATTGTTTTTGAGTTGATGAGGACTGATTCATTCTGTTTGCTTCTATGAGCTTTGAACTTGCATGCCTTGCCATGATTGTTTTGTGAAATTATTTTGGTAAATGTTTTGGATATGAGACCACTTGGATTTTGTTCTTAATTGGTTTAATTTGATTCATGCCAATTTTCATGTTCTGTTTTGAATTATTTCTCCCTCTTTGACCCTAGGCCATGTCCTAGTGGTTAGTGCTTATGTTTGAGTTGTGTTTTCAGGACAAGAAGCATATGGCCTTGAGGAGTGTGATTCATTTGCTCATTTGGATTGATATTTGATTGATGTTGATTAACATTAAGTTGTTTTGTAGGTGGATTAGCTCCTTTGAGTTGAGCTTGTGCTTTGCTTGGTGCATTGATGCTTGTCTGTCTGTTTATGTACAGTTGACTGTTGACTTGTAATTGTCTGTTTCTTTTTTTTGAGTTGTGTACTGATTGTGTTGGATTGTTTTCAGGTACATTAGTTGCTATAGTTCATTGTGAACTTGCTTTTGCTGTTGCTTGGTTGCTTAACCAATTTGAGGTATAATGTCTCTGACTCCATGTAGTTTGGAAGACCTGGCCTGTTATTTGGTCAGGCGTCTGTCTGAAGTCCTCCTTAAGAGGCAATGCTTGTGATTGTTTATTTTTGTCCCCAAGCAGGAAAAGACCTTTGATAAGGCAATTGGCAGATACAAGAGATGTGCAATCCATCTCCTGCTATTCAGTTGAGTCATCCCTTTGCTCACACAACTGGTGTTGATGCATTGTGGATATTAACCCAAGATCTATGTTGAGTCGGTCATAAGTGTAGAAGGGTTCCAACTTTATGAACCCACACTTTCATCTGTCTAAAGCTCTCCCAGGCCAGGGATAAGAGCTGTGAGGCACACCCCTCACTTCCTATTTCATCTGCTTCACCCTAACTCTCAATGTTAGGGTTAAGAGCTAACATCACCCGATTCCAGATGGCTTGTGTTTCACAGCCTAACCCTTGTGCGAGCCCACTTTGTTTGTATAGTGTGTGCTATTTGTGTGATTGTTTGCTTTGCCTATGCTGTGTAGGATAGCTTGCTCCCTGTGCAAGTTAGATAGCAACCTTAACTTAGGGATGATTTGCATGATAACATCTAGGCTCGAGTCGTAGTCTCCCTAGTTGTGTCTCCCTTTGTATCTGGTTAGGCTAGTCCTTTGTCCCTGCGTAGGGAACTACGTCGCCCTGATCCTCATACCAGATGAGGTACGTAGGCAGGAGATGAGCTGATCTCTCCGGGGCACCCTTTTTGTTTTGTCTTGTGCGTGTTGTGAGATGGATGTAAGACCAGCGATTGGCATTCCGTATCCTCTTGTTGTGTGCTTGGAGTCCGATGTAAGTCCAGCGATTGGCATTTGGTTTCCAGTGTGCGTGTGTTTTGTTCGGAGTCTGATGTAAGTCCAGCGATTGGCATTCGGTTTCCATGTTTTCCTGTTTGTGTGGAGTTTGACGTAAGCCCAGCGATTGGCAGTCGATTTCCTGTGTTATTTCGTTTGGCATGCGTGAGCCGAGCTACGAGTGCTCTGATTCTTCTTTAGTTCGAGAAGATACATATGCATAGGATACGACATCCTAGCGAGCACGTTTTCCCCTATCCGAACTACGTCGACTCTGATGTCTGTGCCTGATAGACTACGTAGGCCCAGGATGCGATATCCTGCCGAGTTAGTTTCTTTTGTTTTCTGTGTCTTTTTCAGCCAGTGTGTGTTTGTGAGCAGTTTTTTAGCAACCATTTTCCTTCCTTTTGTGCGTGGATCTCGTCGAGTACGACGGATGCGTAGGGGTGCTAATACCTTCCCTTCGCATAACCGACTCCCGATCCCATTCTCTTTGGTCGCGAGACCATGTCTTTTCCAGGTTTACTTCGAGCGTTTCCTTTCCCTCTTTTGGGATAAATAACGCACGGTGGCGGCTCTGTTGTTTTCGTTTCCCGCCGGTTTTTCGCGTAATGGGACAACTGGCGACTCTGCTGGGGACATAGAGAAGTTGACCTCTTACTGGTCCATCTTCCCTAAGCGAGTCTCTCCTAGCGCTCTCTAGGTTAGGGTTTTGGTTGCTGTTTGCTGTTATTTATTGCATTCATTTATTCATTGTTTTCATTTTGTGTGTGCATTAATGTTTGCATTCATTCATATTCATTTGTGCTGGTTGTGCTGTGTTTCTTTGTTTGGGGTGGGAGTTACTCGAGGTAAAAGGCCCAATACCCAGGCTATGAGTGAAATCTAGGAAACCTAGGATTAGAGTGATTCATGGGAAGCGGGTGGTATGCGCCACTTAGCGGAATATTGATATCACGAGCAGTTCAGACCCTGGTGGGATATTATCGTTACATACTTCGGGTGTGTATATGATGATATTCTGCGAAAGGTTATTTATGCTGCGTTTCTTTCGACCTTACCCTGGCCTAGATGACACCCGTGAGTGGGTAGGAATGATCATTATTACAGGTACCGTTGGTGACTTGTTGGTGACTTGTGGTTCTGTTGGTGACTTGGTTTCTCAGATTGGGTTCAGATGACAGTTTATCAGATGACTTTGGGTTTCAGATAAATTATGGTTCCGAGTTCGAGCCGAAGCTTCGATCCTGTGTTCTGAGATGCACAGCCTGCCAGTTTTGTCTGCATCATAGCATGTTTATTTTCAAAAGAAACGCAAAAAAAAAAATTGAAAAAAAAAAAGAAAAAAAGAAAAAACTAATATCTGCATGCATATCATTTCTCAGGTACATTCCAGAGTCTGTTCACTGATAGAGATGGCAACAGTCCCAGAGTCGAAGCGGAAGACTTGTTCATACAGCTTTCTACGTGAGCCTTTGATGTCTCTGATAGAGTTGAGCAACCTTGTGACCAGTGGTAACCAGAAGGGGTTTGTTGATCAGTATGGGGATATTCTGACACTGTTGAAGATGGTAGTTGATCCAGTGCCATTGCAGACTCTTCTTCAGTTTTACGACCTAGAGCTTCGCTGTTTCACCTTTCAAGATTATCAGTTGGCGCCTACTCTTGAGGAGTACTCCATTCTGTTGAATGTTCCGATCCGGTATCAGGTTCCTTTCTTAGACGCGCCTAAGGAGGTTGATTTCAGAATTGTTGCCAGAGCTCTCCATTTGGGTATCAAAGAAGTCAATGATAATTGGAGGTCCAGTGGGGATGTTGTGGGTTTGCCTTTGAAGTTTTTGTTGAGGATTGCTAGAGTAGAAGCAGAGAAGGGGAATTGGGAAGCTTTCCATCCCCAGCTAGCCATCATGATCTATGGGATTGTTTTGTTTCCGAGTATGCCCAACTTTGTGGATTATGCTGCAGTCATTATCTTCATCGGAGGAAACCCGGTTCCTACTCTGTTAGCTGACACTTATTATGCTATTCACAGTAGGCATGGTAAGGGTAGAGCTATCAAATGTTGTCTCCCATTATTGCTCAGATGGTTCTTGTCTCTCCTGCCAGTCAGTGGACCTTTCGTGGATGCTCAGAGCACTCATAGGTGGACTCAGAGGGTTATGTCTCTTACTTCATATGATATCAGATAGCAGTCATATCGGATGGATGTGCGTGATGTTATTATGAGTTGTGGAGAATTCCGGAATGTGCCACTTGTAGGGACCAAGGGTTGCATCAATTACAACCCGGTTCTTTCTCTTCGCCAGTTGGGGTTCGTGATGAATGGAAGACCACTTGGGGCTGAGATAGCTGAGAGTGTATATTTTGAGAAGCGAAGTGACCCTGTTAGCTTGGAGCGAGTGGGAAGAGCTTGGAAGTCTATTGGTGTCCAGAATGGAGCTGTCTTAGGGAAGAAGTTTGCCATTGCTATGCCTGATTACACTGATTGGGTGAAGAAGAGAGTGGAAACTTTGTTGTTGCCCTATGATAGGATGAATCTATTGCAAGTGCAACGACCTTTGATCCTCGCTGAGAGTGTACCTGCTGAGCAGTACAAGCAAGCACTGATGGAGAATCGCCGATTGAAGGAGAAAGAGCAAGATGCCCAGATGGAGTTGTATCAAGCCAAAGCTGATAGGTTGAACTTGTCTCATCAACTCAGAGACATCCAGAGCGTAGATGTTGGTGGAATGAGGAGCAAGAAGAGATCTTATGCAGAGATGGAGAACTTATTGAATGCAGAGCACCGAAAGTGTTTGAGGTTGCAGAAAGCTGAGGCCAGTTATCTGAAGAAGATCAGAGACTTGGAGAAGCAACTCAGAGACAAAGATGTCCAGTTGAAGAAGGAAGTCGACCAGAGACTTGCATCAGAGAACCAACTTGGAGGAGAAGTTATAGAGCTTAGAAGACAGTTGAAGGAGAAGATCACTCCCTTGCCAGAATGTTCAGAGTGTGACCTGTTGATAGACCAGTGTCACTACTTGAAGACGCTCATTCCTGGAAGTCGTTTGTCTTAGCTTGTATTCCTGATGTTTATGTTGAGAATCACCCCCAGGCTTGTTGGGTGGGATTCATTGTTGTACTTTGGTTTACTCTGGATCTTTGTTGACATTGTTGTATGATCCATGTTGCTCATATATAGATGAGGTTGTTGGGTTTCACTCTGTACTCATTGCTCTTGTGTATGATTGTTCCTGTGCTCCCTGTGTTGTTCTTGCTGCAGGTTGCCATCTTTTGAAGATGAATCAGGCTCTTTGAATGCCTGAGAAATGAACATATCATGTGCATCATATGCATTAGCATCATACATATCATTTTGCATAACAGGTGTTCTTGCTCGCGACTTCTCACTCTAGTTCCTGTGTCAGACAGGATAGCTGATCAGAGACCGCACCGGTATTCAACCAGACTCAATCAACAAAGAAGTATGGATCAAGTTCAGACAGAGTTGGCTGAGATGAGGGCAAACATGGCCCAGTTTATGACGAAGATGCAAGGGGTTGCGCAAGGTCAGGAGGAGCTTAGAGCCCTGGTTCAGAGACAAGAGACCGTGATTCCGCAGTCCAACCGCGCGTCGCCGGTGGGCATCCCAGTTCAGGAGAATGTTAATGCTGCTGCTCCCGCCCATGATTAGCCGTCGGGGATGAGTTAAGGGGTATAAGGATCAATGGACAGCCTCTTGTTGCAGAGACTGTTAATGCCAGAGCTACCCGAGCTCATGTTCGTCATCCAGCTCCTATTATTGATAGACAAGAGGACATGTTCACGCTGCTGAGTGAAGATGATGAAGTGGCCGGAAGAGTTGAGGATAGGGATCGCAAGGTATGCCCTTGCTGAAAAGATAAGAGCCATGGAATGTCAGAATTCTTTGGGTTTCGACGTGACCAACATGGGTCTGGTAGAGGGGTTGAGGATTCCCTACAAATTCAAGGCACCCTCTTTCGATAAGTATAACGGTACTTCTTGCCCTCGCACCCACGTGCAGGCTTATTATCGGAAGATCTCTGCTTACACCGATGACGAAAAGATGTGGATGTATTTTTTCCAAGATAGCTTATCTGGAGCTTCCTTGGACTAGTACATGGAGCTAAAGAGAGATTCTATTCGATGCTGGAGAGACCTGGGTGAGGCCTTCTTGAGGCAATACAAGCATAATATGGACATGGCGCCGAGCCGGACTCAGCTGCAGAGTCTATGTCAAAAATTAGGAGAGAGCTTCAAGGAGTACGCCCAGAGGTGGCGTGAATTGGCTGCTAGAGTTCAACCCCCTATGCTGGAGAGGGAGTTAACTGACATGTTCATCGGTACTCTTCAAGGTTATGGACCGGATGGGAAGCTGCCCATTCGGTAGTTTTTCGGATGTGGTTATCTGTGGAGAGAGGACTGAAAGCCTGATTAAAGCTGGTAAGATTCAGGATGTGGGTTCCTCGTCTTCCAAGAAACCTTTTGCTGGGGCACCCCGTCGGAGAGAGGGTGAAACTAATGCTGTTCAACACCGCCGAAATCCGAATAGGAATCAGTACCGTCAGGTTGCTACAGTGACAATTCCTGCACCTCAACAACGTCAACAACCGCAACAACAGAGAGTTCAACAACAGATGCCACAACAACAACAACAACAGCAACGTCCGTATCAGCCAAGGCAGAGGATGCCTGATAGACGTTTCGACCCACTGCCAATGACCTATGCTGAGTTACTACCTGAGTTGCTCAGACTAGGGTTTGTCGAATTGAGGACTATGGCGCCGTTGACAAAGATACCACCTGGGTATGATGCCAACGTGCGTTGTGACTTTCATTCTGGTGCGCCGGGACACCATATTGAAAACTGCAGGGCTTTTCATCATAAAGTCCAGGACCTGATTGATGCCAAAACTATCAATTTCGCTCATGTACCGAATGTTGTTAATAACCCTATGCATCCGCATGGTGCGCACAGAGTGAATAGCATTGAAGGGGAAGAAGCTGAGGATCTGATGGTTAGTGTTGATGAGATTCAGACTTCTTTGCTAGTTGTCAAGGGCCGTTTGCTGAGTGGGGGTGTCTACCCGGGCTGTGTTGAAGACTGTGCAGTTTGTGCTGAATCTGAGAATGGCTGTGATCAGTTAAGGGCCGGTATCCAGGGTTTGATGGATGAAGGCTGTCTGCAATTCAGTAGGGCTGTCAGAGATCGTGGGACAGTGTCAACTGTTACTATCTTTTTCAAACCATCTGAAGGACGTGGTCAGAGGGTTAGTGCGCCTACAACAAGTGGTACTCCTGTTACCATCTCTGCACCAGTAACTGCCAGTAATCCGACAATCATTGTCGCTCCGGTCAGAAGGGTTGTTGACAGTCGGGCTGTCCCGTGGAAATATGACAACGCCTACCGTAATAATAGAAGGGCTGCGAATCAGACAAGACCAGTTAGTCAAGCACCTGTAACAATTGCTGCACCCAGTAGAACTCCTGCGGTTGCAAGTCCCGTTGTGGACAATGTTGGTGGACCAGGAGGTTTTACTCGAAGTGGACGTCTGTTTGCTCCACAACCTTTAAGAGATAACAATGTCGAGGCTCTCGCCAAGGCTAAGGGCAAACAGGCAGTGGTTGACGAAGAACCGGCTCAGAAGGAGGTGCCTGAGGGTTCATTTGAAAAGGATGTGGAGGAGTTCATGAAGATAATTAAGAAAAGTGACTACAAGATTGTAGACCAACTTAACCAGACTCCGTCCAAGATTTCCATTCTATCTTTGCTGCTGTGCTCTGAGGTACATCGTAACGCCTTACTGAAGATGTTGAATATGGCGTATGTACCTCAAGAGATTTCCGTCAACCAACTGGAGGGTGTGATTGCCAACGTGAGCACCAGGCATGGTTTAGGGTTCACTGACCTAGACTTGACGCCTGAGGGTCGTAATCATAACAAGGCCTTGCATATCACCATGGAGTGCAAGGGGGCTAGGTTTTCTCATGTGTTGGTGGACACCGGCTCGTCGCTGAATGTGTTGCCTAAGCAAATTTTGAAGAAGATATCTGTTGAAGGGGTTGTGCTTACTCCTAGTGACCTGATTGTTCGTGCGTTTGACGGATCCAAACGTTCTGTGTTTGGTGAAGTTACCTTGCCGGTGAAGATAGGTCCGGAGGTTTTCGATATCATCTTCTATGTTATGGACATCCAGCCAGCGTACAGTTGTTTGTTGGGGCGTCCGTGGATCCATGCAGCAGGGGCAGTTTCGTCAACTCTCTACCAAAAGCTTAAGTATGTCTGGAACGGTCAGATTGTGACCGTGTGTGGCGAAGAAGATATTCTGGTGAGTCACCTATCCTCGTTCAAATATGTAGAGGTGGATGGCGAGATCCACGAAACCTTATGCCAGGCGTTTGAGACTGTTGCTCTCGAGAGGGTGGCGTTTGCTAATCAGAGGAAGCCGGGTGCTTCGATTGCTTCGTACAAGCAGGCTAAGGAGGTTGTTGACTCTGGCAAAGCTGAAGGCTGGGGCAAGATGGTAGACTTGCCTGTCAAAGAGGATAAGTTCGGTATTGGCTATCAACCTTTGCAAGCGGAGCAGGGTGTCCAAGCAGGTCCGAGTACCTTGACCAGCGCTGGGCTGATGAATCACGGTGACGTCTTTGCGGCCAGTAATGAAGATGGTGATAGTGATTATGATCTCGACAACTGGGTTCGCCCGTGTGCACCAGGGGAAGTGATCAACAACTGGACAGCCGAAGATGTAGTCCAAGTTACTCTTCAAACAGAGTAATTTTCTTTTGTTTTTTCATTCTGCACAAAACCCTACGTTCTGCCCAAGGCGTAGTGGTCCATTGTAGGGCCTCAGCATGTGTTTTCAATGATTATCATTAATAAAGGACGTTTTGCAAACAATTTTGTGATCCCTGTCTTTCTATTTTTGTTTTTTATTTTTCAAACAAATAAAAATGGCAATGTTTTTTTTTGTTTTTTTGTGACTTTATTGAACTCTTTTTCTAAAACAAAGCATTAAACATACAGAAGTGATCTCACGGCATCTACTATGAACAGTTTTGTTATGGCTCAGTATGATTTCAATAATCCCATCTACCAAGCTGAAGAGGAGAGTGAGGAAGACTGTGAACTCCCCAAAGAATTGGTCAGATTATTGAAGCAGGAGGAAAGGGTCATCCAACCTCATTAGGAGGAGTTGGAGATTGTGAATCTTGGTACTGAGGACGCCAGAAGAGATATCAAGATCGGGGATGCTTTGAAGACAAAGGTCAAGAGCAGGTTGATTGAGATGCTGAGAGAGTATGTAGAGATATTCGCCTGGTCTTATCAGGATATGCCTGGGTTGGATACTGATATTGTGGTGCATAGACTACCTCTCAGGGAAGATTGTCCTTCGGTCAAGCAGAAGCTTCGCAGAACGAGTCCTGATATGGCTGTTAAGATCAAGGAAGAGGTTCAGAAGCAGTTCAATGCGGGTTTCTTGTCAGTGACAACTTATCCCCCGTGGGTGGCCAACATCGTTCCCGTGCCGAAGAAAGATGGCAAAGTCAGAATGTGTGTCGATTACCGGGATCTGAACAGAGCGAGTCCGAAAGATGATTTCCCATTACCTCACATTGATGTATTGGTTGATAATACGGCTCAATCCTCGATATTCTCTTTCATGGATGGTTTTTCGGGCTATAATCAGATTAAGATGGCGCCAGAGGACATGGAAAAGACGACATTCATTACACCTTGGGGAACGTTCTGCTATAAGGTGATGCCATTTGGGCTGAAGAATGTCGGTGCTACCTATCAGAGGGCTATGACGACTCTCTTTCATGACATGATGCACAAAGAGATTGAAGTGTACGTGGATGATATGATTGCGAAGTCACAGACAGAAGAGGAGCACCTGGTTAATTTGCAAAAGTTGTTTGACCGGTTGAGAAAGTTCAAACTAAGGCTGAATCCGAACAAGTGTACGTTTGGTGTGAGATCTGGGAAGCTGTTAGGCTTCATTGTCAGTGAGAAAGGGATTGAGGTTGATCCAGTGAAAGTCAAAGCTATTCAAGATATGCCTGAACCGAAAACGGAAAAGCAAGTCCGTGGGTTTTTAGGGAGGTTGAACTACATTGCAAGGTTCATATCTCACCTAACTGCCACGTGTGAGCCAATTTTCAAATTGCTCAGAAAGAATCAAGCAATCAGGTGGAATGATGATTGTCAAAAAGCTTTTGACAAGATAAAAGAGTATTTACAGAAACCTCCAATCCTAATACCTCCAGTTCCTGGGAGGCCGCTGATAATGTACCTGTCAATAACCGAGAACTCAATGGGGTGTGTATTAGGACAGCATGACGAGTCTGGTCGAAAAGAGCATGCCATATACTACCTTAGCAAAAAGTTTACCGACTGTGAAATCAAATATTCACAGCTTGAGAAAACTTGTTGTGCTTTGGCCTGGGCTGCTCGCTGACTGAGGCAGTATATGTTGAACCATACTACCTTATTGATTTCTAAGATGGATCCAGTGAAATACATCTTTGAGAAGCCGGCTCTCACTGGACGTGTTGCCCGTTGGCAGATGATTTTAACAGAGTATGATATTCAGTACACGTCACAGAAGGCCATCAAAGGTAGTATTTTGTCAGACTATCTTGCAGAGCAACCGATCGAAGATTATCAGCCGATGATGTTTGAATTCCCTGATGAAGACATCATGTATCTTAAGATGAAAGATTGTGAAGAGCCTCTTGTCGAGGAAGGACCGGATCCTGATGACAAGTGGACATTGATGTTTGATGGGGCGGTGAATGTGAACGGTAATGGTGTTGGTGCAGTGCTTATCAATCCGAAAGGGGCTCATATACCTTTTTCTGCTAGATTGACTTTCGATGTCACCAAAAATGAGGCTGAGTATGAGGCTTGTATCATGGGGATAGAAGAAGCCATTCATTTGAGGATCCAAGCGCTTGACATATATGGAGATTCCGCTCTAGTGATCAATCAGGTCAATGAAGATTGGAATACGAATCATCCGCATTTGATTCCTTACAGAGATTACACCAGAAGAATACTGACGTTCTTCAAGAAGGTGAAGTTGTATCATGTCCCCCGGGATGAGAATCAGATGGCTGACACTTTGGCTACTTTGTCTTCTATGATCAAAGTTCATTGGTGGAATCATGTGCCACATGTTGCGGTGAATCGACTTGAGAGGCCTGCGTATGTGTTTGCAGCTGAGTCTGTTGTGATTGATGAGAAGCCGTGGTACTATGATATCAAGAACTTCCTCAAAAGCCAAGAGTATCCTGAAGGTGCGTCGAAGAATGATAAGAAAACCCTGAGAAGGCTAGCTGGAAGCTTTTACTTGAATCAGGATGATGTTCTGTATAAGAGGAACTTTAACATGGTCTTGCTCAGATGCGTGGATAGACACGAAGCAGACATGTTGATGCAAGAAGTGCATGAAGGTTCGTTTGGTACCCATGCTGGTGGTCATGCAATGTCTAAGAAATTGTTGAGAGCCGGTTATTACTGGATGACTATGGAATCCGATTGCTTCAAATACGCTCGGAAGTGCCATAAGTGTCAAATTTATGCTGATAAGGTGCATGTACCACCAAGCCCTCTGAATGTCATGAATTCACCTTGGTCGTTCGCCATGTGGGGCATTGATATGATTGTGAGGATTGAGCCTACTGCTTTGAATGGACATCGCTTCATCCTGGTTGCGATTGATTACTTCACCAAATGGGTGGAAGCAGCTTCCTATGCTAATGTTACCAAACAAGTGGTTGCCCGGTTCATCAAGAAGGAAACCATCTGTCGTTATGGGGTTCCTGAGAGAATCATCACTGATAATGGTTCGAATCTCAATAACAAGATGATGAAAGAGCTTTGCAAAGATTTCAAGATTGAACATCACAATTCTTCTCCTTACAGACCGAAGATGAATGGTGTTGTAGAGGCGGCAAACAAGAATATCAAGAAGATTGTGCAGAAGATGGTCGTGACGTACAAGGATTGGCATGAGATGCTGCCATTCGCTTTGCATGGGTACCGTACCTCAGTACGTACATTGACCGAGGAAACCCCGTACTCCCTTGTGTATGGTATGGAAGCAGTCCTACCTGTTGAAGTGGAGATTCCTTCTCTGAGGGTTTTGTTAGATGTCAAGCTGGAAGAAGCCGAGTGGATTCGAACAAGGTTTAACGAGTTGAGCCTTATCGAAGAGAGACGGCTAGCAGCTGTGTGCCATGGGCAATTGTATCAGAGAAGGATGAAGCGAGCCTTTGATCAGAAAGTGCGTCCTCGGAATTATCAAACTGGCGATCTAGTTTTGAAGAGGATCCTTCCTCCCGGTACAGATAACAGGGGCAAGTGGACTCCTAATTACGAAGGTCCATATGTTGTGAAAAAGGTCTTCTCCGGTGGATCCTTGATGCTTACAACTATGGATGGTGAAGATTTCCCGTCCCCTGTTAACTCAGATGTAGTCAAAAAATACTTCGCATAAATTGACCCGCTGGACAAAAAGAATAAAAGAGTCCAGGCAAAAAAGGGCATTCCGGCGAACCAAAAAACAAAAAGAAAAAGGTTCGGGCAAAAATTAGGGATAAAATGAAAAGAAATTGTACACCCGGTAAGTCGAAAACCCGCGAGGGCGGCTTAGGCAAAAATGGGTATCCCGGTGGATTGAAAACCCGAAAGGGCGATCCAGGCAAAAGAGGGATTAAAGCGAAGACTACAGTCTGAGTTATCTGTACTACATCGTGCTTCGTCGTCTGCCATCTCGAAAGATGTGATCGGTCCAGTCATTCTTCTCAGAAAGCAAGGAGTTGGGAGGAAAATTGATGATCTGTGAGTTATAACAGAATTGGGAAGTAGTGGATGCCGTGTTCACATTGCCATTAGGATAGATTTTCCCTTTCGTGCGTAATTACCTCTTTCTAGGAATTGCTTCCCGATGTATTCGCCTTTTCAGGCACATTTTCAATCAATAAAAGTCGTTATTCAGATAAACAGCTCTCTTGTTTTTATTTTACTGTTTTGTTTGCAAAAAATGTCCGAATTTTTGATAAACATTGCATATAAAAGCATGAAGGCTAAACAATAACGTGCTGAACGATAAAACATTTGAAAATCATTTTGAATGTTGAGGACGCTTGAGCATATCTTGTCCATGTATCCCCTGGGGCATTTTGATGTGCTATTTTGCAGGTTGTCATCTTTGCAGACGATTCCACAGCAGATGTTTCCCGAGCAAGTGTGGAAGCTTTCAGAGCTATTCTCCCCTATAGAGACGCCTTTGGATAGTGCCTTATATCCCCAGCAGATCTAAGAATTGCCTATTCCCAGCAGGCCTATTTGCCTGCTTCCCCCAGCTGAGTCCCCACTAAGTTGGAAGGATGTTGTATCCCCAGCGGAGGTGTCGGTTGGAATGGTGTTAATCCCCAGCAGTCGGGTTTGAAGTACTATTATCCCCAGCGTGGTCGTGAGCGCTTATCCCCAGCAGGGTTGCGGATGTCTTTCTCCGGCGTGGTCTGGTCTATTACTTTCCTCACCAGAGTTATGTTCCTCATCAGCGGATTGGTGTGTTATCCCCAACAGAGTTGCTTCCCCTAGCAGATCTCCTGAGCAGAGATTGGTGTTGATAATTTTCCCCAGCAAGTTCCCCGAGTGGAGCGGGTTCAAAGAAGTTTATTTCCAGCAGAATTTATCCTACCTGTGGATTGGATGAGTTTTCCGTAGCGGAATGATATCTGCATCCCCAAGCTGAGTTTATCCTACTCATGGATTGGTTGGGTCATCCCCAGTGAAGTCGCCTTATGGTTCCCCCAGTGGAGTCGTATTGAGGGTTCCTCAGCGCAGTCGCCTTGTTTATTCCCCAGCGGAGTAGCATTTATTTCCCGAAGCAGAGTTTATCCTACTCGTTGGCAATTCTCCCCAGCGAGTCGTATTGATTGTTTCCCCAAGCGGAGTCCCCGTGTGGATTGGGTCCTATGAAGGATGTCCCCAGCGGAGTCTATCCTTTTCCCCAGCAACGATGATATTTCTCCAGCACGAGTGAGAAGTCGGTGCTCTCCAAAGCAGAGTGTTCCTCAAGAAGAGTCTCCCCACTAAGTTGGAGTATCTGATCATTTTGGCTCCCCAGCCAGAGTTCATCATTTTGCATTTGGCATATAGTAACCATCGCATCCTCAAAAAATGCGTAGCATTTCCATTCAATATGGAGCATTACGCCATAGAAAAATTCAAACATATGCATTCATGTGTTAACCATCAGACCCTACCCCCGTTCAACATCTGTACAGCACGTTTGCTACAATTGTTCCTGACAGCATTCAGGATTGGTATCTCCCCAGAGAGATTTATTTCCTCACCCGTGTCTGAAAGAAAGCTTGATTCTCCGCAGTGAGATCCCCAGCAAGGGTTTAGCCTTGCCTTGACATATGTAGATGTCATCTTGTGATACTGGTCAGTGTCATGTCAGCACCCGTGTGTGTTATTTTTTTGGTGTCGGTAAACACCATCTTTTGGTGTCGGTAAACATCGAGTCTTATCCCAGTCATTCGTTAATGTCTGGTCGTCTTTCTTTGGTGTCGGTAAACACCATCTTTCGGTGTTGGTAAACATCGAGTCTCACCCAGTCATTCGTTAATGTCTGGTCTTCTTTTGATGTCGGTAAACATCATCTTTCGATGTTCCTAATACCCTCCCCAGAGGTCACCTTTCTCCGTTGGTGTCGATAAACGTTGAGTTTTTTCTAGTCGTTCGCGAACGTCTAGTTGAATTATCCCCAATAAGAGTCACCTCTCCGTTGGTTTCGATAAACGCTGAGTTTTTCCCTATGCGTCCGTTGACGTATAGTTGCTTGTTTCCCACAGATCATTTGTTAATGGCTGTTGATCCCCACAGGGTCACCTCTCCGTTGGTTTTGATAAACGATGAGTGTTTCCCTATGCGTCCGTTGACGTTTGGTTGAGTTATATTTCTCTCCCCAATAAGAGTGCTCCTCTCCGTTGGTGTCGATAAACGTCGAGTTTTTCCTATTCGTCCGTCGACGTATAGTTTTACCCTTCCCCTCAGAGTTACCTCTCCGTTGGTTTCGATAAACGTTGAGTTTTTCTCATGCGTTCGTTGACGTCTGATTGTATATCCTATTCCCCAGTCATTCATTAATGTCTGGTCGATCCGCAGTAGAGTCGTCGGTAAACGTCCTGTCTGGTCACCTTTCTCTGTTGGTGTCGATAAACGTCGAGCTTCTCCCGTTCGTCCGTTGACGTCTGGTCGAGTTTTCCCAGTTCATCCGTTGATGTCTGGTCACCCTTCTCCGTTGGTGTCGATAAACGTCGAGCTTCTCCCGTTCGTCCGTTGACGTCTGGTCGAGTTTTCCCAGTTCATCCGTTGATGTCTGGTCACCCTTCTCCGTTGGTGTCGATAAACGTCGAGCTTCTCCCGTTCGTCCGTTGACGTCTGGCCGAGTCTTCCCATTCATCCTTTGATGTCTGGTCACCTCTCCGTTGGTTTTGGTAAACGTCGAGTTTTTCCTGGTCGTCCCCAGTAGAGTTACCTCTCTGTTGGTTTTGGTAAACGTCGAGTTTTTCCTAGTTGTCCGTTGACATCTAGATGTATTTTCCCCGCGGTCATCCGTTGATGTCTGTTACCTCTCCGTTGGTTTCGATAAACGTCGAGTTTTTCCTAGTTGTCCGTTGGCATCTAGTTGTGATTGCTTTGCCCATTCATCTGTCGATGTCTGGATATGGCTGTACCCTTTGAGAGAAAACCAAAATCCCAGTAATATATATCAGATCCCAGTGGACGTTTCCTTTGGTGGATCCCAGGAGTGTGCAAATTTCTACGGTTCTTCGGTATTCAATCCCTGTTTACCCTGAAAGTCTGACAGCCGTTGCTCTCATCCGTTCGGGTTCCCAGTTGATTGAATAGGGGCAGCTGTAGCACCTCAAATTTGCACCTCCCATTTTGTATATACATTTTCATGATTAGGTCATTAACATTACATTGTCCACTGCATAGCATTGCATTGTCCATTTCCCTAGTGCAAGTCATCAGTTCATCAGTCAAGACTGGTCAGGAGGTCCAGTTGTGCAAGCAAGCAAGTGCATTTCCTATTGAAGCAAAGCCCTAGGGTTGGTTCATTGAGTTCATATGACCTAGGGATCATTTTGAAGTGGTTTGGCCAAAGATTGGATGCTCAAAGCTCATCAGTCATTGCACAATTCATCTGAAACCCTAGAAAGTCAACTAAAGTCAACTGTGCATGAAATCATGGATTTGAAGGTGGGAGCTGGTTAGAGAGGCCTCGTTCATGTCCATACAAGTCTCATTTGACATTGCAAACATCAACATTGAAGAATTTGAGGTCAGATGAAAAGTTTCCAAAAATAGTAAGTGACCTATAATTTGAAATTGCCAAAAATGGAAAGGTTTTCTCCTCAAGATTACATCATCAAGGAAGCTTCAAATGAAATTTTGTCCAACATGAAAGTTGAATATCTTGCTCTAACCTTTCCAAAAAGTCCAAGAACATAAATTTCTCATGTATGGTTGAAAAGTTATGTACCAATCTTTGCCAAGAAAATTTGAACTTCATAAGTGCATAACTTTTGAACCACAAGGCCAAATGAAGTGGGGTTGTTTGCAACATTCTTGTTTTGATATGCTATATCCAAATCATGCATTACATTTCATCAATTCTCATCACAAAAATATTGGATTTTTCACTTGAATTTCATTCGAAATTTGGAGGGAAAAATCTCATTTGAAAATTAAGCATTTTCCATACATTCCATCATGTGCATTTGGCTAAAATGATATTTCAAGGTGAATTAGCACATGAACTCGTGTAATGTAGCAATCATTCCATGCACATAAGGTGAATTGACAAAATTTGCATTACATTTTCATTTTCATTAATCACTTGCATTTGGCTAATTGGGATTAAGAGTTTGATTAACAACACATATATATTGAAAATCATAACAGAAAATGGGGTTAACACATCCAAATCTCAGATCTAGATCCACTTTTGCATTTTTCACAAACTTTTTCTCTAAACTTTTCATCCAAATTCTGCATAAACCTTGCATTGATTCTTCATTGATTCATCATCCACAAGCATTTCTGAAGAAGATTGAAGCAAGAATCCATCCATTTCGTGCACATTTTGGAACTGTATCAAGCTGCATCAACCATGGCAGTCGCGAATTTGAGCTACATCAAGGATAATTGAGCAACATTCCTTCATCCATTCATCTACCTAAGCCTTGAGGAGCTTCTGTTTGCGCCTTACCAAGCTTGAAAACACGGATTTCAGTTCTGCATCTCTTTGAAGGTTAGGAATCGATTCTCATAATTCTTGAAATCATGATATGCGTTTTGTAGATCTTGGATCCATGAGTATGCTAAGCTTTGAATCGTTAATTTTCATCAAGAAATGACTTAGTTATGTGGAATCTAAGTTTGATGTGTGAATCTTATTCTGTTCGATCCAGGCATGTTAGTCAGAATTAGGCTTAATGGATTATAGCATGTTAATGTACACTGAAAGATGAACATGATGATGTATTCACTTTGCATTTTGGTGACGAATGTTCTTGACCTGGAAATTTGATGAAGAACACGTATGAACCCTAGGTTTTCTTTCCCAGAATGCATGTTTGATCCTTATTCGCGCGCTGTGCATGTGGATTGGTGTTTTTAGCCATGCATTGGTCGTTTGGAATCCAGCGTGGCTGATTCATTGGTTGAGAACGATTGCCTGTGCCATGTGGATTAAGTGAAACGGTGCATTTCACTTATAAACGCGCTCGTTTGAATGTTAGCTCGGTTCAAGCCCTGGCTGAAACATTTTCACATTAGCCTTATGCATTTATTCATTCATGTTCATGTATGCTTGTTTATGTGATTTTTATTTTTCTCTCCACTTCCAAAATTCATATCTCCATGATTAATGATCCAATTGAGATGAGGCTTTTTGCATGATGTTCCTCAAGATGTCTACTATTTTTTGATGATTTTTCCAGAAATTGTGCACGCATGGATTTTAATTTTGCTTAGGGAATGTGTATACATGTGTTTTCTTGACATGCCTTGCCATTTTGATTGTGAAATGATGAGATTTGTTCCAACACTCTTGAAATTTTGCATGCTTAAAATAGATATCCTAGTGGTCATTTTGGTATAGAGTTTGCATTTTTCCTATTCCTGGTTGATGAGATATGATCTGTTGAATGTAGGTATGAAAATGTGTGTCACACCATTGCTTGCTTGACTTGAGGAATTTATTTGCCATGCCAATTCAATGCCAATTAATCTGATTTTTTGCATGATGATACTTTTGGATGTTAAGATTGGTTGTGAACTTTTGTGGAATTTTTGAGTGCATTTCCAATTTGTTTGAGATTTTCTTTGCTGATTGGTCATGTTGGGACTTTTTGGGAGTCATGAACTTAGATGATTTGTGAAATGCTGGTTGTGTATCCTATTAGCTTGAAAGTTTGCACATTGATTCTAGACACTTTGTAGTTAATTGTGGCTTTGGTTTGATACATTTATCATGTGTGGATTATGTTTTATGCTTGTGTGAAGTTGATGCATCAATTTGTACCTTGTTTGAGCTTGTTTGTGCATACCTTGCCTTATGGAATTTATTTGCCATGCTTCCACTTGTCCAAATGCCTTAAATTTTGATGTGGTGATCATTTGATGTGTTATGTTTAGCCATGATTTTTCTTGAGATTTATTGAATTGTTTTTGAGTTGATGAGGACTGATTCATTCTGTTTGCTTCTATGAGCTTTGAACTTGCATGCCTTGCCATGATTGCTTTGTGAAATGATTTTGGTAAATGTTATGGATATGAGACCACTTGGATTTTGTTCTTAATTGGTTTAATTTGATTCATGCCAATTTTCATGTTCTGTTTTGAATTATTTCTCCCTCTTTGACCCTAGGCCATGTCCTAGTGGTTAGTGCTTATGTTTGAGTTGTGTTTTAAGGACAAGAAGCATATGGCCTTGAGGAGTGTGATTCATTTGCTCATTTGGATTGATATTTGATTGATGTTTATTAACATTAAGTTGTTTTGTAGGTGGATTAGATCCTTTGAGTTGAGCTTGTGCTTTGCTTGGTGCATTGATGCTTGTCTGTCTGTTTATGTACAGTTGACTGTTGACTTGTAATTGTCTGTTTCTTTTTTTTGAGTTGTGTACTGATTGTGTTGGATTGTTTTCAGGTACATTAGTTGCTATAGTTCATTGTGAACTTGCTTTTGCTGTTGCTTGGTTGCTTAACCAATTTGAGGTATAATGTCTCTGACTCCATGTAGTATAGAAGACCTGGCCTGTTATTTGGTCAGGCGCCTGTCTGAAGTCCTCCTTAAGAGGCAATGCTTGTGATTGTTTATTTTTGTCCCCAAGCAGGAAAAGACCTTTGATAAGGCAATTGGCAGATACAAGAGATGTGCAATCCGTCTCCTGCTATTCAGTTGAGTCATCCCTTTGCTCACACAACTGGTGTTGATACATTGTGGATATTAACCCAAGATCTGTGTTGAGTCGGTCATAAGTGTAGAAGGGTTCCAACTTTCTGAACCCACACTTTCATCTGTCTAAAGCTCTCCCAGGCCAGGGATAAGAGCTGTGAGGCACACCCCTCACTTCCTATTTCATCTGCTTCACCCTAACTCTCAATGTTAGGGTTAAGAACTAACATCACCCGATTCCAGATGGCTTGTGTTTCACAGCCTAACCCTTGTGTGAGCCCACTTTGTTTGTATATAGTGTGTGCTATTTGTGTGATTGTTTGCTTTGCCTATGTTGTGTAGGATAGCTTGCTCCCTGTGCAAGTTAGATAGCAACCTTAACTTAGGGATGATTTGCATGATAACATCTAGGCTCGAGTCGTAGTCTCCCTAGTTGTGTCTCCCTTTGTATCTGGTTAGGCTAGTCCTTTGTCCCTGCGTAGGGGAACTACGTCGCCCTGATCCTCATACCAGATGAGGTACGTAGGCAGGAGATGAGCTGATCTCTCCGGGCGCCCTTTTTGTTTTGTCTTGTGCGTGTTGTGAGATGGATGTAAGACCAGCGATTGGCATTCCGTATCCTCTTGTTGTGTGCTTGGAGTCCGATGTAAGTCCAGCGATTGGCATTTGGTTTCCAGTGTGCGTGTGTTTGGTTCGGAGTCTGATGTAAGTCCAGCAATTGGCATTCGGTTTCCATGTTTGCCTGTTTGTGTGGAGTTTGACGTAAGCCCAGCGATTGGCAGTCGATTTCCTGTGTTGTTTCGTTTGGCGTGCGTGAGCCGAGCTACGAGTGCTCTGATTCTTCTTTAGTCCGAGAAGATACGTATGCATAGGATGCGACATCCTAGCGAGCATGTTTTCCCCTGTCCGAACTACGTCGACTCTGATGTTTGTGCCTGATAGACTACGTAGGCCCAGGATGCGATATCCTGCCGAGTTAGTTTCTTTTGTTTTCTGTGCCTTTTTCAGCCAGTGTGTGTTTGTGAGCAGTTTTTTAGCAACCATTTTCCTTCCTTTTGTGCGTGGATCCCGTCGAGTACGACGGATGCGTAGGGGTGCTAATACCTTCCCTTCGCATAACCGACTCCCGATCCCATTCTCTTTGGTCGCGAGACCATGTCTTTTATGTGTATATATTTGTATATATGTGATGTTTGTATATATGTATGTGTGATATAATCTGCTTGTTGTGCTTGGTGATCTCTGAGTGATGAGATAAGTTCTAACCCAAAATTGAGTGCAATTAAGATAGGAGGATGGTATAGTCATGCTCGACTTGTGTGGAGTAGTCCTTAATAAGTTGGCTTGAGATCCATCCGCTCAGTGGAGACTCTTTTGGATTTGGAAATGTCACACAAGTATTTGTGGTTAGGCATTACTATCTCTAATTTGGGTATGAGAAGCTGAGGACCGTAGAACATTTACCCCCTCTTGGCCTATTTAGGATGTAGTGCGGAAACTATTCAAGTGTAGACTTGATAACAGTTGTTACGCGATACTACACTCAGACGAGTTTCTCTTGAGAATATTATGGGTCGATGAGTCAGTCATCTTAACCTGTAATATCCGATAGATGGAATTAAGACTCTGGGAACTTTTTAGAACATGATCTACATGTTATTTATCCTTAGTTCACTCCTTTGGGATGTTTCTTACCCAGACTCCATGCTCGTGACTTGCAATAAACCCTTGATTCTTGGTTGATCTAATCAAGCCTTGTCAATAGAAATGGAACTTGGGTGTTGATAAGGTGTAAACCATAATCGACCAAAATGGATGATTGATCTTGACAATGACTTGATTCATTCCTTGACCTTTGTTTGCCTTGTGTGTCATCCCTTATTTGTGATTGTTGCATTCATGCATTCATGCACATCATAACATTCATCACACAAAAATTTCAAGGAACTGAGGTATCATTTGCAAATATTTTTAGACCATGGACTGTGGACGAAGGAACACTAAGAAGTACAGTTTCAGATGTCCAGAGTTGAAAGAGTTAAGGAAGCTAGCATCTTTTGTACTAGATCCTTTGGACTTCAAACAACGTCATGGGAATCTTTTGTCCATCTTGTCTGCTGATGTGGTTGAAGGACTCTTGAGTGTATTGGTGCAGTTCTATGATCCTCTCTACCGTTGTTTCACTTTCCCATATTTTCAGCTTGTGCCTATCCTGGAGGAGTATTCTCAGCTTTTGGGGATACCTGTTTCTAGTAGAGTTCCTTTTAGTGGATTGGAGGAGATTCCTCGATCTAATCTTATTGCTAAAGCTCTTCACTTGAAGAAGTCTGAGATAGAGGCTCATTGGGTGAAGAAAGGAGGGTTATTTGGGTTGTCGCCTGATTTCCTCATCAAGGAAGCTACTGCTTTTGCTCAAGCCGGTAGTGTGGATGCTTTTGAAGCTATCTTTGTGTTTCTCATTTATGGATTAGCTTTATTCCCTAACATTTACGGTTTTGTTGATGTTAACGCCATTAGACTTTTCTTGATTGGGAATCTTGGGCCTACTTTATTGGGTGATATGTATTTCTCTTTGCATCTAAGGAATTCTAAGGGTGGTGGAACGATTGTCTGTTGCATTCCTCTTCTGTACAAGTGGTTTATTTCGCACTTGCCTCAGACACCTGCTTTTATGGGGAACAAACAATGTCTAAGGTGGTCTCAGAGACTTATGTCTCTCACTAATGATGATATAGTTTGGTATGATCCGTCTTTGAGCAGTTTGGAGATTATTGATAGTTATGGTGAATTCTCTAATGTGCCTCTCATTGGTACACAAGGAGGAATTAACTACAACCCTGCTTTGGCTCGTCGTCAACTTGGGTTCCCCTTGAGAGACAAACCTAATAACACTTTGTTATAAGGTATTTTCTATCAAGAGGGTAAAGATCCCTAACATTTGAAGCAGAAGATTATGCATGCTTAGCATAATGTGCATAGGAAAGGAAGATCCGAGCTTGGTCCGTGCAATTGTGTAGCTTTGGAAGCTTACACTCTTTGGGTGAAGAAGAGAACTTTGGAGTTGAAGATGCCTTATCCTTGTGAAATACCTATGTCTATGGTTGTGGTTGAGCCATTAACTCTCCCTAACCAAGATGTAGAGGAGTTGGAAGACGCGCTCATCAAGATGAAGCAAGAGAAGGATACGTGGGAAGAGCGTTTCCGTGCTTTGAGCAAGAAGCATGAAGAGTTGCAATTGGAGTCTAAGGAAAAATATGCACTTATTAAGCTGCTTGAAGACCGAGTGACGAAGAGACAGAGAGAGCCAGAGGTTTCATCTTCTAGCATGCCTCAACCTTCTGCTGCTTGGAAGAAGATTGTTGATCAGCTTGTCCTCGAGAAGACTCGGATGAAGGCTTCTTTTGAGACCGAGATATGTCGCATTCGAAGGAAGTATGCGCCTACAGCCAGATCTTCTGACATTGTTGTTAGGGATCCTTAGGATGACTAGTCTCCTTTTCTCTTGTATTTTTCATTTGGTTTCTGAAATTGTACTCAGTATAATCCTTCCAATTTATATAAATAAAAAGAGATTTTTGGTCATATCAAATTGTTGCAATTGCTATTTAAATACATATATTTACAAATGGTATAGTAAGTTCCTTGAAAATAAAAACAATCAAGCATTGCATCTCATGCATCATTTGCATAAGCAGGTTTTCACCAGATGTCTGATTGGTGTTTCTTTTGTGCTTTAGCCAAGCTGACTCATCGATACAATACCCGAGCCAATCATATGAGAATCATGGAGCACCTAGAGCAAGAGAACAAAGAGCTGAAGGACGAAATCGCCCGCCTGAATGCCATGATGGAGTCAATTCTTGCCGCTCATAGTCAATCTTCTCCAACGCCTGCAACTTCTCCTGCGAGGACTGTTATTTCAGAGGTAGCTACCTCTACCGTGCCTGCTGCTGCCGCCCATTTTGCGCCAACTATGCCTGCCGGATTCCCGTGGGGAATGCTCTCCAACTTCATGCCCGAAGGCTTTGCGCCTACCTTTGCTTCCATGCTGACATCTAGCCCGGTCATGTCCGTGCCACCTCCCGTTGTGCACACTTTGCCTCGCGTAAAGGACACCATTTATCACTCCGAGTTGTCTGAGGGTCTGGATGTCTATGAGAAAATGGATGAAATGAAAGATCAGTTTCTTGAGTTGCACAAGGAAATGAAGACGCTGAGAGGTAAAGATCTATTTGGGAAGAGTGCTGCCGAGTTGTGTTTGGTGCCCAACGTCAAGATCCCGTTGAAGTTCAAAGTGCCTGACTTTGAAAAGTATAAGGGGAACTCTTGTCCACTCAGTCATCTTTTGATGTACACTCGCAAGATGTCTACTCAGACCAACAACGATCAATTGCTTATTCACTACTTCCAAGATAGTCTGATCGGCGCTGCGCTTCGTTGGTACATGGGATTGGACAGTGCCAACATTCGCACTTTCAATGACTTGGGGGAGGCTTTTGTCAAGCAGTATAAGTATAATGTGGACATCGCGCCAGATAGAGACTAGCTTAGGTCTATGTCTCAGAAGGACAAAGAGACATTCAAAGAGTATGCACAGCGATGGAGGGAGTTGGCTGCCCAGATCACTCCTCCTTTGGAGGAAAAAGAAATGACAAAGATCTTCTTGAAAACTATGAGTTCATTTTATTATGAAAAAATGATTGCTAGTGCCCCCTGTGACTTTATCGAAATGGTAAACATGGGGATGAGGCTTGAGGAAGGAGTCCGAGAGGGACGTTTGTCAAGAGATGAGGCATCAACAAGCAAGAGGTATGGTAGCAATTTTGGTAAGAAGAAATACATTGAGACAAATGCAATAAGCAGTGGGAGGCAGAGGAGGCCTTAGATCAGAAGGAATCCAACATCCCATCAACATCATCATCCTTAAGTATCTTCCGTTATCCCGGTATTTTCTAATCAACAAACAACACCATTTCAACAACAACCGCAACAATGAACGAACACCTACAACAACAAGAATACCAACAACAATCATCAATAACAAAACTTTTAAAGGAAGAAGGTCTCTTTTGACCCGATTCCTATGTCTTATGCAGAGCTTTATCCATCCTTGGTTCTCAAGAACCTGATCCAACCAAGAAACCCGCCACAGATTCGAGAACCACTTCCTTAGTGGTATAAACCTGAACTCCGTTGTGCTTTTCATCAAGGATCACCCGGACATGATATCGAGAACTATTATCCGCTCAAGTATGAGGTTCAAAAGCTGATAAAGAGTGGTATGGTGTCCTTCGAGGATCGTGCATCGAATGTGAAAGCAAACTCGTTGCCCTCTCATGGGAACTCTTCTGTGAATATGGTGGATGGTTGTCCTGGGGAGTTTAAAGTTTTTGATGTGCGTTTTATCAGGAGGTCCTTAGTGCAAATGCATAAGGATATTTGTTTGGTACGTGAATATGAGCACGACCATGATGGTTGTGATGTATGTAGTGTTAACCTGAGGGGTTGCGAAGTTGTGAAAAAGGACATCCAACGACTGATGGATGAAGGCATGATCCAAATTGTTCAATCCCGTCATACAGATGAAGATGTTAATGTCATAGTGCCTGTTTTCAAGCAGCCTGAGAAGTTGGTGATTCAGTATGACTCCAGTAACAGCAACAGTCAAAGATCAATATCGTCGTTGGTAATACGGTTAGCGGGCCTAGTCCCGTATTCATCTGATAAAGTTGTTCCGTATCAGTATAATGCTACAATGATGAAGGATGGTCAAGAGGTCCCGTTACCTACGACTAGTTCAGTGGTGAGCATTGCTGATGTTACTAAGGTGACCCGAAGTGGTCGAGTGTTTGGGCCGGTGTTCCCAAAGGATAAAGAAGAAGTAGTTGTAAGTAAGAAAGTGGAAGTGCCTGTTGAAAGCCCAGTTGGTTGTTCAACAGACAAGTCTGGTGAATCCAGTAACTTGAAACCCAATGATGATGATGAGGTACTTCGGTTAATTAAAAGAAGCGAGTTTAATGTGGTAGAGCAGCTGCTCCAAACCCCCTCAAAGATCTCAGCGTTGTCTCAGCTCATGAATTCTGAAGCGCACAGAGAAGCACTATAGAGAGTTCTATAACAAGATTTTGTAGAACATGATGTTACAGTGGATCAATTCGATTATATCGTGGCTAACATCACTTCTTGCAATAATCGTAGCTTCTGTGATGAAGAACTCCCTAAGGAGGGAAGGAATCATAATTTGGCTTTGCACATCTCGATGAATTGCAAAGAGGATGCTTTATCAATTGTGCTTGTTGACATTGGTTCATCACTAAATGTGCTTCCTAAGTCAACTTTGTCAAAGTTATCTTACCAAGGAGCACCCATTAAGTATAGCGGTGTAATTGTCAAAGCTTTTGATGGTTCGCGCAAAACGGTTATTGGTGAAGTGGACCTTCTAGTTAAGATAGGCCCGAGTGATTTTCAAATTACTTTTCAAGTAATGGATATCCATCCGGCCTACAGTTGTTTGTTGGGAAGGCCATGGATCCATGAGGCAGGAGCAGTTACCTCAACTTTGCACTAGAAGCTCAAATTTGTGAAGAATGGCAAGCTAGTGATTGTTGGTGGAGAGAAGGCGTTGTTGGTTAGCCATTTGTCATCTTTCTCTTATGTGGAAGCTGAGGATGAGGTTGGAACTCTGTTGCAAGACTTATCTATTGCTGCTGAAAAGAGGGTTGGGGCACCTATGTCCTCATTGAAAGATGCTCAAAAGATTGTGGAAGAAGGCAACGTTGATCAGTGGGGGCGTATGGTAGAGGTCTCCGACAACAAAGGCAGAACCGGTTTGGGATTCCTGAAAGGTTCATCAACTGTAAGGGCTGAAGATGTGCAACTTAGATTCCGTAGCGGAGGGTTCATTCATAGCAATGAACAACACTTAGCTGTTGTGCTGGAGGATGATGAAGAGGAAGGCTGCACCAATTTTGTGACGCATGGAAAGGCTTGCAACAATTGGACTGCTGTTGGTATTCCTGTTATTTTGCATCAATCTAAGTAATTACTTTTATATGTTTTAAAATCCTTCTCCTATGCCTAAGGAAGAAGTGAACATTGTTTGGGAATTTTCAAATTGATCATCAATAAAATTAATTCTATTCATCCACATCTATGATGTTTGTTTTTTACTTTTTGCTTTATTCTGAAAATGGTAATCACAAAAAAAAACATAAATAAACAATATAATTGTCCATCTGCATAATATTTGGTCACAAATTCACTTCTCTAAAATCAAAATATAAAATCATTATGCAGGTTGGTTCCTAACCCCATTGAATACAATGATCCTTCTCCTTCTCCAAATTTTGAATTCCCTATGTTTGAGGCCGAGGAGGAAAGTGATGTAGAAGTGAGTGATGAGTTACCTCGTCTTCTTGAGCAAGATGAAAAGACTATTCAGTCGTTCGAAGAGCAAGTCGAGTTAGTCAATTTGGGTTCCGAGGATGATGTGAAGGAAGTCAAGATTGGGTCTTGACTGTGTCCAGAAGTCAAGAAGGGGTTGATTGATCTTCTTCAAGAGTATTCAGCAAGATGAGACTGGAAAGAAAGAATTTGCAATCTACTAACTTAGTAAGAAGTTCACCGACTGTGAGACTCGGTATTCCATGCTTGAGAAAACTTGTTGCGCATTGGCTTGGGCTGCTAAGCGTCTGCGCCAATATATGTTAAATCATACCACTTGGTTGATATCCAAAATGGATCCAATCAAGTATAATTTTGAGAAGCCCGCTTTAACTGAAAGAATTTCCTGTTGGCAGATGTTGTTATCAGAGTATGATATCGAATACCAATCTCAGAAAGCAATCAAATGTAGTATCTTGGCTGACCATTTGGCTCACTAACCGATTGAAGATTATCAGTCAGTATAACATGACTTTCCTGATGAAGGGATTTTGTACTTGAAAATGAAAGATTGTGATGAACCATTGCTCGAAGAAGGGCCAGAACCTGGTTCCCGTTGGGGCATAGTATTTGATGGAGCTGTTAATCAATATGGAAATGGCATTGGGGTAGTGATTATTACTCCTCAAGGCACGCATTTACCATTTACAGCTAGATTGACTTTCAAGTGTACAAACAATATGGCAGAATATGAAGCTTGCATTATGGAGCTTGAAGAGGCCATGAATCTCATAATCAAGTATTTAGATGAATTCAGTGATTTGGCTTTGGTTGTGAATCAAATCAAAGGATAATGGGAGACAAATCAACTCGGTTTAATACCATATAGAGATTATGCAAGGAGGATTTCAACTTTCTTTACAAAAGTTGAGTTTCATCATATCCCTCGAGATGAAAACCGGATGGCAGATGCTCTTGAAACGTTGGCATCAATGATTATAGTGAATTATTGGAATGAAGTTCCCAATTTATCTGTGATGCGTCTTGATAGGCCAGCTCATGTGTTCGCTATTGAAGAGATTAAAGACGAGAAACCATGGTATTACGACATCAAATTTTTCCTCCAAAGTCAGATTTACCCGCCTGGGGCATCTTTGAAAGATAAGAAGTCTTTGAGAAGATTAGCCGGCAATTTATACTTGAATGATGATATACTGTACAAGAGAAACTTCGACATGGTTTTGCTCAGATGCGTGGATAGACATGAAGCAGACTTGTTGATGACTGAAGTGCACGAAGGTTCCTTTGGTACTCATTCCAATGGACATGCAATGGCGAAGAAAATGTTGCGAGCAAGTTACTATTGGCTGACAATGGAATCTGAATGTTGCAAATTTGTGAAGAAGTGCCACAAGTGTCAAATTTATGCTGATAAGATTCATGTTCCTCCGACACTATTGAATGTTATCTCTTCCCCATGGTCCTTCTCCATGTGGGGAATTGATATGATTGGGATGATTGAACCCAAAGCTTCGAATGGACATCGTTTCATTTTGGTGGCAATTGACTACTTCACAAGCAAGTTGTTGTGAGGTTTATCAAGAATCAGATTATATGCCGTTATGGTGTACAAAACAAGATCATTACTGATAATGGATCGAATTTGAATAATAATATGGTAGAAGCTCTTTGCAAAGACTTTAAGATTGCACATCATTGGTTTTCTTGTAACCTCCGAGTATCCGCAGTGGGTGGCCAATATTGTGTCTGTTCCGAAGAAAGATGGAAAAGTCCGCATGTGTGTTGATTATAGAGATTTGAACAAAGCTAGTCCGAAAGATGATTTTCCTCTGCCACACATTGACATGCTGGTAGATAATACAGCTAAATTCAAAGTCTTTTCATTTATGGATGGATTTTTGGGTTATAATCAAATCAAGATGGCACCTGAAGATATGGAGAAGACCATATTCATTACACCCTAGGGAACATTCTGTTATAAAGTGATGCCTTTCGGTTTAAAGAATGCTGGTGCAACGTACCAGAGGGCTATGACCACTCTTTTTCATGATATGATGCATAAAGAGGTTGAAGTTTATGTTGACGACATGATTGCCAAATAAAGTGATGAAGAAGAACATGTTGAGCATTTGTTGAAGTTTTTCCAGCGTTTGAGGAAGTACAAACTCCGTTTGAATCCCAATAAGTGTACTTTTGGTGTTCGTTCTGGTAAGTTGTTGGGATTTATTGTCAGCGAGAAGGGTATTGAAGTTGATCCTGCCAAGGTCAAAGCAATACAAGAAATGCATGCGCCCAAAACTGAGAAACAAGTCAGAGGTTCTCGGCTGCTTAAACTATATCTCAAGATTTATATTCCATATGACTTCCACATGTGTGCCTATATTCAAGCTTCTTCAGAAAGATCAGTCTTGTGATTGGACCGAAGATTGCCAGAAAGCATTTGATAGTATCAAAGAGTATCTGCTTGAGCCTCTGATTCTGTCTCCGCTTGTTGAAGGAAGACCTTTGATCATGTATTTGACTATGCTCGATGAGAGTATGGGTTGTGTTCTTGGTCAGCAAGATGAATCTGGTAAGAAAGAGTATGCAATTTACTACCTCAGTAAGAAGTTCACCGACTGTGAGACTCGGTATTCTATACTTGAAAAGACTTGTTGCGCATTGGCTTGGGCTGCTAAGCGTCTGCACCAGTACATGTTGAATTATACTACTTGGTTGTTATCCAAAATGGATCCAATCAAGTATATTTTTGAAAAGCCTGCTTTAACTGGGAGGATTGCCTGTTGGCAGATGTTGTTATCAGAGTATGATATTGAATACCGATCTCAAAAAGCTATTAAAGGTAGTGTCTGGGATGACCATTTGGCTCACCAACCAATTGAAAACTATCAGTCAGTGCAGTATAATTTTCCTGATGAAGAGATTTTGTACATGAAAATGAAAGATTATGATGAACCATTGCTTGAAGAAGGGCCAGAACCTGGTTCCCGTTGGGGCATGGTATTCGATGGAGCTGTTAATTTGTATGGTAATGGAATTGGGGCAGTGATTCTTACTCCTCAAGAAACTCATTTTCCGTTTACAACTATATTAACCTTCAAGTGTACAAACAATATGGATGAGTATGAAGCTTGCATTATGGGGCTTGAAGAGGCCATTGATCTTAGAATCAAGTATCTTGACGTCTATGGAGATTCAGCTTTGGTTGTGAATCAGATTAAAGGTGAATGGGAAACGAATCAACCCGGTTTGATACCATATAGAGACTATGCGAGGAGGATTTCAATTTTATTTACAAAGGTTGAGTTTCATCATATCCCTCGAGATAAAAGTTGGATGGCAGACGCTCTTGCAATGTTGGCTTCAATGATTATAGTGAAATTTTGGAGTGAGGTTCCCAATTTGACTGTGATGCGTCTTGATAGGCCAGCTCATGTGTTTGCTGTTGAAGAAGTAAAAGATGAAAAGTCGTGGTATTTTGATATCAAATGTTTCCTTCAAAGTCAGATTTACCCGCCTGGGGCATCTTTGAAAGATAAGAAGACTTTGAGGAGATTAGCTGACAACTTCTACCTAAATTATGATGTGCTTTACAAGAGAAACTTCGATATGGTTTTGCTCAGATGCGCGGATAGACACGAAGCAGACATGTTGATGACTGAAGTCCATGAAGGGTCCTTTGGTACTCATTTCAATGGACATGCTATGGGAAAGAAGATGTTGAGAGCAAGTTACTATTGGCTGACAATGGAATCTGACTGTTGCAAGTTTGTAAAGAAATGAACAAGTGTCAAATTTATGCAAATAAGATTCATGTTCCTCCGACACTATTGAACGTCATTTCCTCTCCATGGCCCTTCTCCATGTGGGGGATTGATATGATTGGCATGATTGAGCCCAAAGCTTCAAATGTACATCGTTTCATTCTAGTGGCTATTGATTACTTCACAAAGTGGGTTGAAGCGACATCGTATGTGAATGTAACAAAGAAAGTTGTTGTGAGGTTTATCAAGAATCAGATTATATGTTGTTATGGTGTGCCAAGTAAGATCATTACTGATAATGGATCTAACTTGAACAATAATATGGTGGAAGCTCTTTGTAAAGACTTCAAGATTGCACATCATAATTATTCTCCCTACAGATCAAATATGAATGGGGTTGTTGAAGCTGCAAATAAGAGCATCAAGAAGATCATTCAGAAGATGGTTGTGACATATAAAGATTGGCATGAGATACTCCCATTTGCTTTGCATGGGTACTGTACATTTGTACGCACTTCAGCAGGGGAAACCCCTTTTTCTCTTGTTTATGGTATGGAAGTTGTACTCCCAGTAGAGGTTGAGATCCCATCATTGCGTGTCTTGATGGAAGCCAAGTTGACTGAAGCTAAATGGTTCCAGACTAGATATGATCAGTTGAATTTAATTGAAGAGAAAAGATTGACTACCATGTGTCATGGTCAGTTATATCAGCAAAGAATGAAGAAGGCATTTGATAAGAAGGTCAGGCCTCGTGTGTTCAGAGAAGGTGACCTTGTGCTCAAGAAGATTCTATCTTTCAAACCAGATGCTAGGGGCAAATGGACTCCTAATTATGAAGTCCCATATGTTGTGAAGAGAGCCTTTTCAGGCGGTGCTTTGATTCTTATAACTATGGATGGTGAAGAGTTCACTCGTCCTGTGAATGTCGATGCAGTCGAGAAATACTTCGCCTAAAAAAAGAGAACAACTCGCTAAGTTGAAAACCCGAAAGGGCAGCTTAGGAAAAAATGAAAGTCTCGGGGGATTGAAAACCCGAAAGGGCAATCCAGGCAAAAGTTAGAGACATAAAACATAAAATTTATCCCGCTAGATTGAGTACCCCACCTTGGGGTAATCTAGGCAAAATTAGGGATTATGGAAAGTAACTGCATTCGGTTGGTCCTGATCATTGGAGCAATTTTGAGCAAGCCATTTGGTCTTAATTCATCATTCTCAACCGAACCCGAGAGCACAACGGATGCTGAAGTTGGTAGGGAGAGTAGTGATCATTGTATTCAATGTGGCCCTTTTCCATGTAAATTACCATTTTCAACTTTTGTAAAGATCCATGGAGTCTTGTCATTTACAGACTACCATCCTATTAAATAAAGTTGACCTTTTTATCCAATTGTTTCTACTCTTATTTATTTCAGATAAATAAAATTGAATTTTTTATGATGATAATTTTAAAAGGAATTAATAATTTAAAACCATTTTTTTCTTAAGAATATAAAAGCAATCACTTGAAAAGCAATCGATTTCAGTAAGGAATATCAACAGCAGTCCGAGAACAGGTATGTCTTGAAATGTGAAGTTTTGTTGGTCTTCCCCAAGAAGTTGGTTTGGTAATTTTTCCCAAAAAATTCATGACTCATCCCTAGTAAAGTTGAGTTGGTGATCGGTCCTTTTTGCAAACTTTTACCCCAGCTGAGTTGTAAGCTCATATCCTCAGCAGTTTGCCTAGATCCTCCATGCAAAGTTTTATCTCTTATACTCCCCGGCGGATTTCACCTTCAGATATGGGAGTATTAATTATGAGCAGTATTTGACTTAGTCCCCTACGAGGTTGTCTCCCATTTGATATGGTGTTGACCTAAAATTCCCCATAGAGTTGATAGCTTAGATCCTCAGCAGATCTTTTCTCTTTCCCCAGCCAGGATTGAGATATCCAGAGCCTGATTATTTGTGTTCATCCCCAACATTTTTTTTCTCTAGTTGGTTTTTCCATCTTGTTGAGATTAGCCGAGTGTTGCAATGGTGATTCAGATCTGTGATATTTGTATCCTTTGTGTTGTTTTGTCAACATAATCATAATCGTATACATACATATTCATTCATAAAGCACGACATCAGATATTTCATTATACATTTGTTATTGAATTTGATTTCCTTATTTTGATCCCCTGCTACAGTGATATTATTTCCCCATGCCGATTTGGTGCGTTTATCCTCTTTCAATTATAGAGTGTCACCCCCTTAAGCAGAAAGAACTTAACCTTTCTCATTCCCCACTGAGTTATTTCCTTGTGGATGATTATTATTTCAGTTTCCTCCCTAGTTAATTATCTGGATGGAACCACTCCCCTTGAATTATATCCTCATTTGGGTTGAGTCCTTGTTTGACTGTTTCTTTCTAGCTCTTACCTAGATAGATATTTTTTGGTCCCTTGAGAGTCTATTAACCAGTAACTGGTAATATTCTTCTCGATTTTTGAGTATTTTACTTTTGCCCAATACCCGGTAAGAGTAATTTGCTTCCTTTACTTTCTCCAGCGGATTCATTTTCACGTTTCCCCAGGCAATCTATCTTTGATATGTTCATCCTAACCGATGACGGATATTCTTCCTTTGTGGTTTTCTACCCAGTAAAAAGGTAGTTATAATTCCTATTTCATTCCCCAGAGAGTTAATCCTTGATGTGTTCATCTTAACCGATAACAATTTTCTCCTCTTTGCGGTCTTCTGCCCAATAATCGGTAGTTGTAAATCCTGCTTCCCCCTACTGAGTCTATCCTTGATATGGTCATCTTAACCGGTGACAGATATTCTCTTTTTGGTATTCTATCCAGTAACTGATATATATAATTCCTTTTTTCCGGTAGTCTAGCCTTGATATGTTCATCCTAACCGATGACGGATATTCTTCCTTTAAGTCTATCCTTGATATGTTTACTTTAACCGGTGACAGCTATTCTCTCTTTGGTTTTCTGCCCAATAACCGGTAGTTGTAAATCCTATTTGATATTTTCCCCAGCAGGTTGTTCTTTCTCAATAACCGGTAACAAATACACCTCCTTTTTTCTCATCGAGTCATCCTTGATATGTTTACCATAATCGGTAATGGATGTCCCTCTATCAGAGTACATTATCTTCCTACCCAATAACTTGTAATAGATAATATACTTCTGGTACTCTTGTGCTGAAGATAATTCTTCCCCACTTGAGTTTGAGTGCATATTGTAACACCCCTCAAACTACTACTACCAAATACATCATACAATTGCATAATCAGAGTAAATTAAAGCATGCATACATTAGGGTATCACATTTACTTCTGCCAGAAACAACACATGCCATGGTCACATATAAGTAACACGAATTATAAATCAAAACCAAATAACCAACATGCAAACTCACACAGCAGAATAACATTTCTCTTCATAAATGGTAAATAGTGATGATTCCCATAAATCATCTACCACAAAATATCGTTTTGGGCTCTAAGGCCACTCAACATCAAAACCAACATATTCAAATAACAAGATAAAAGAGAGCACAACAATATCTCTCAACATCAAAACAAATACAAATAATCCGATAAACCCAAGTGTTACATGACCAGAGCACTATAGACTACCTAGTTAAAACATAACAAGAACTAGCCTCCGAATCTAATCCTTGTGCGAAGCACCACTATCTCAGATACCTGAGCGATGTCGCAATAGAACATTATTCTAACCGAAGGGTGAGATTTCAAATCATTATAGAAAAACATAATAATATGAAATGTATAATAAACATACATATATTATTAGAATTCGCCGCGCTTCATACAAACATGCATCATATCATCTTATTAAAGAATCACATGTTTACCATCATACAACATGGCTCAACAATTCACAAGTATTCATTTATAAATACTAAACAATGTACAAAATTCATATTTCACAACATATCGATTTCATGTACATATTATCATCCATCATCATTTACAAATCATCATCAAATATGTATACAACTTTCACATGATTCCATAATGTATACAAGTCACCATTTCATCACATATATTACATCAACAACACATCAACAATTCATATCAAATGGATCACCTAAAATCCACGTATATGCATATCTATCAAAATCATATCCACACAATCATATCACATAATCACACAAACAACAACTCACACTGACACGTGCGACTCAATGTGTGACTCAATGCGATATGCATGTGGATCCTATTCGTTATCATTTCCAGCTTACCGAGCGTCTCTCAAATAGACTAGATAACCACCTCTAAAGCTCAATTCGTCCTTAAGCTTTCAAACCCCATTTGGCGTTAGGTTTGGGACAAGCAAATAATCTACGCGAGATTACCCAACATTTCCTCTTCCATAGACTCATGCTAGTGTAAGTGCGTAACAACAACAAGACTCATGCAATTAAGACGATTGCAACCCCTTAATCATACATAAGCATACCACATCCAACATTTATACAACATACACCTAACACGACTTCAATCCCAAACAATACATCAAATAGCCTTCATCATCTCATCACAACATATTAATATAAAGCAAACAAGCCAATTCATGTTATTCATCAAATTCACCAATTCACATCATCACATACATAATTTCAAGTATTATGTTTCTTCAAAAAATCCATCTAAAACCATCCAATACATGCCAAACAATAGAAAACATGTCATTCACATTCACCACACATACAACATACATCCACATTAGGATTCTTTTGATAAAATATTAATCTACTGTTATCAAAATAAATATCACGTTATGGATAATATTCTTAACTTCATAGCGTTCCAAGCGACACCTCAAACGAAGTTGCGGTTTTAAAGTTATTGAATTTACAAGTTTCTCAAAATGTTGTCAAAACCAGAAAATTTGTTGTTGCAAAAATCCTGTCAAAAACCAGAAACACTGCTGTTGTGAAAATGCTGCTGTCCAACACGAATTCTCATCATAAAACCACATTAATCCATCATTTTTCATGAAATAAATAGTTATACAGCCTATATATATCATATAACAACTATTAGGATCATAGAAACAAGATTCTAAGTTGCACTAATTTTCACCAAAATTCCAAATCAACCATTTTCAAGTGAAACTCAAACATGCAATTATACACCAAATCATGTTCTATACACATACTCATTCATGGAATTCAATATAGAAACATCATAGCATAACATAAACATCAATTTCATGGATTAAAACATAAACACGTGTTAGGGTTTCTCAAAAATCAAAATCACCAAATCCCAAGTTCATGATATCTAACTCACATACATTACATACATTACGTTTACCCATAACCACTTGAAATCCCACCCTTACCTTAGTATAGATGAAATCTCTAGGTCCTTCTTCTTCTAATTTCCTCTTCTCCTCTTTCTCTTCTATTCTCTCATCTTCTCTTGTTTTAAAAAAGTAACTCTAATCTCTAAAACCCTTACTATCTTTTTAACTCATGATGGGCTTAACCCACTTATCCATCCATTCTAATTAATTAGGCCAATTACTAGATAATTGATATTTCTACTCATAAAATTCAATTATTCAAATAACACATATATTCAAATAATTCAAATAATCACCAGAACACATATTTAATTAATTATCATACCAAATAATGATTAGTTAAAATAAACACCTAATAAATAAATACGGAAATTAAATCGGGGTATTACACGTATTTCCTCAGTGAAGTCGCTAATCCCCTGTTTGATACAAGCATTTCAGTTTTGTTCTGATTTACCTGTTTCCCCTGCAGATTTTCCTTATCCCCACCCAAGTCTTTCCATTGATATATTTTCATGGAATTTCCCCTCGTGTCTCCAGCAGTTTTTAAGTCGTAGCTTGGCCTACGCACCGCAATTTATCCCCAGAGTCTCTGTCTCCCCAGTGATTTTTTCCTTATGGAATGCATTATGCTCCTGTGGACTTTCAGTCTCTCCAGATTCTTTTCCTTTGTGGCAATATTTTCCCCACATAGATTATTTTAACATTCATACCATATGCATCATGAGGTCTCTTAGGAACCCAAGTTTGTTTCCATTGTTGTTATTTAAGTCCATTCTACTGAGTTGATACGAAGATTTTAACCTTCACATCCTCAGTTAGAATGTCCTTAAATAGGGGCAGCTGTAAGACCCCAATTTTGACCCTAAGATCCCTCATGCTATCTCATCATTTGCATTGGCTTTGGGATCACACCTTGGCATCCTCCTTACCCCTTATTCATTGGGTTTGCATTGGGAGAGACCACCAAGCACATTTGATTGTATCATACTTTGTTTTTTTTCATTATTTTACTAACCAAAATACCAAAACATGTCAATGTATAGTTTGTTGCTTTTGTAGGTAGTGTGTGTGTCCACCCATGCCTCATCAAGCTCATATATAGGGTTTGAGACCCTTAATGCGAGGATATCAATAAAGAGATGATTCACATTGACTCAAGACATCATATATGGATCCCCATTGTAGCGGTAAATTCATGATCATCAAGCTATGGATAAGCTAGAAATCAAATAACAAGAGTCGCCACCACGCTTTTATTGTTTCCAAGGGAAAAGGGAAAAAGTACGAACAAAACCCAAAAGTAAGAAGTTTTCAAATCAAAACTAATAAAAAGTCAGAGATTACAAGTAAGGGGGTTGGTTACACAGAGAGAAGGTGTTAGCACCCGAAGTGTCCTAGGTACTCCTAGGGAGCCCTTTTTATGTGCATATGTATTTTGTACAAAGTGATGTTTACAAACAAATAGAATGCGGGCATGAGAAAAGAATTCATTAATTATATTTGTGTTTGGCAAGACCCTCGGTCTTGTGCCTACGTACCAACATAAGAATGAGGGATCAAAACCTCGTAGTCCGTGATACAAATTTCAAAATGGATGCATTGCTTTTAACAAAAATTAAGGTTGAAAGGCACAGAGGCCTAAAAATGGTTTGAATGAGTTAGTTCTTTTTGGATTTTTGAAAGTTTAAGTCGAGTATAGTTAAGTCTTTTTTACAAGTTTGATTTAAGAAAAGAAGTTTAAAAATGCAATGGCATAAGGCCAAAGTTTCTATCTCTTTGCAAAAGTGGTCAAAGTTTAGAACAAAATAAGTTCAATCAAAGAAGGTTTTGAAAAAGGAGGGAGATATTTTAAAATTAAAGAAATGGGGAGAAGAAGAAGAGACTAATCCTATGTACAAAATGAAAAGTTTAGAGTTGTAAAGATCTGACCAAATGGGTAGCAATCCAATAGACAATAATGTCAATAGAAACCCAGAATTCCCTTGGACTTTTTAGAATCAAGAAACACAAAAATGCATAATTATATTATCTTGAAGAGCAAGGCATCAAATAAAGATGGTTGCATCCAAGCTTATCCATTCCATGATCTTCTTCAAGGTAGCCCATGTAACAGATGAATTTCACAAGTCATAGGTTCAAAATAACAGCTTCACAATGATCATGTTGCAGATGAACTCAGAGAGATCTTGAATGATGTATCAGATGGAGTTTAAAATTGCAAGCACTTGGTTTCTCAATAAGTTGGAATTGGCCAAGTCCTTTAGCATAGGAATGTTGCCTAAATTCTAAGTCCATTTGTCCAAGATCAAGCCAACAGTCCACACAAAAGTTTTTTAGGGTTTTTGTTGTTATTATGTACATTAATGGTCAAAGACCACAAAAACCAACAAAGTATACAAAAACAAAATATATCACACAATATGGTCCAAATGGACAAAGTGAAAATTGCATTAACATAAACAATTAGAATGATATGAACAATGGCAAATGTATAAAAGCTAGAATTAAATGACATTAAAGTAAAGGGCTTGAAATTAAAAGTTAGTATTTACTAGGTTAGAAGTTAGTATTGTTTTGCTTTTTGCTTTTAATTCTTAGACATTCTTTGGAGAACACTCAACCCACTTATCACAAGCATAGATCCTTGAGCCAAGACATCTTCCAAAGGAAGGAAAAAAGACCAAGTCTCCACACAATACCATTAAAGAGGGGAGACTTACAATCTCACTAACTAGAATGCTATGCCTTTTATGTCACAAATTTAGCGCTATGTTAAGCCATCGTAATTGGACTTATGTAGAAGTCATAACTATTTGAGGTCGGGCAATAGAATTTTGGTGTTAATGCATGTTAGAGACATAGTATTATGAACTATGCTCATGAAACATACCACACACAAAAAGAGATATGCAAAAGGTGTGGCCTAATCTCATTCATACTCATGTTAATTTTTCAATCAACTAGCTTTAGGACTTTGAGATATCATAGGCCAAATGAGATGAATGCATAAAGAATGGGTGATCAGTCACCATTTATGCTAGACAGTCCACTATTTAACCGTAAATAAGTCAGGTAAACTGTGTAAATTGAAGCATTTTTAGTTAGATATAAGCTCAATTCTATAATATTAAGTGTGTTGTTACTTATGAGTTTCTTGAGGATATTTTACACTTTTTGGTATGTTAGCAGGTAAAAAGCTAGTTTGGAAGCTCAGGAAATCAAATGTAAGATGTGAAATCGAGCCCGAGCAAGAAAACGGAAGAAAAAGCCAATTTTTGGAGAACCTGCTGTCCATACGCGTATGGCCTTACATGATACGCGTATGGACCTTCCCAGTACGCGTAGCATACGTAAATGACCAGAGGGAAGGAAAATTCAGCCAAAAGACAAGCTTCTGGTGATACGCGTACCAGCCTGGGCAATACGCGTACCAGTCTGGGCAATACGCGTACCAGCCTGGGCAATACGCATACCAGTCTGGGCAATACGCGTACCAGAGGCTGTGTTACGTCTAATACGCGTTTCATACTAGGCAGTACGCGTATGGGACAGCGCAGTACGCGTATGGAGCACAAATTCAGGAAAAAGCCAACTGAATAGCTATTAAGAGGCCAGACCACGATTTTCCGGGGGTTGGACATTTTTTTGGAGAAAGAAGACGCGTTTTGAGAGCTGGAGACTCAACGAATATCAAAGGATTCATATGTTCAAGAGTTTTCCGACTATTGAAGATTGATTCCTCACGAAATTTTGTAATGACAACAATATTAATCTTTGTTTTTACTTCTATTATAAGTAGCTAAACCGCCCATTGCTAGGGGGGTGACCCTGATTCTGAATGTGACAGATTTGATGTTTATGAATGTATTGCTTATTTCTTCTTTTCCATTGATTTGTTCTTATTGCCGTTCTTTATGCTTTATTCGTCGGACCAACGAATGATGATTAATATGAATAGTTTAAGCTGGACAGCGATTATTCATTGACCTGGATAAGAACTTTGGATAGTAAAAATAACCTAGGACTAGAGATTTTCTATCTGACCGGTAATTCTTGATATTTGAATGCTTGAGTATGAACCTAATTGTTTATGGACATAGTAATTAGGTTACATAATCAAAGGTCTGTTACTAAGGACTTAGGAATAGATGCCCTTGAGGACCGGAATTAATTTGACAGGAATATTGTCTAAGTCTTCATAAATTATATCTGTTACAGGAAGTTTCATTCACCGAACCCTAGCAATCTTCTCTCATTTGTATCTCGTTCAACTTCTTTACTTGTTTTCTTTATTTGAAATTGGTAGTATAATTACTCACCACACAAAAACCAAAGGCTTTTGTCTAATTGAAACAATCTATAAACTCTGTATCGTCAAGCAGTCCTTGAGATCGACAAACGGGGAAATTCCCTTTTATTACTACAGTGAGAAAAATAGTACACTTGCTATTTTCCCATCAAGTTTTTGGCGCCGTTGCCGGGGACTGCAAAAGATAGTAGAGTTTATTAAGTTATTTTCAATTAGAATTTTGTTGCTCTGCATCCAAAATTTTATTTATTGTTAATTTTATTTTTATTATTATTATAACTAACTTCTGTCTAATCTGTGTATGCGAGGTAAGGTCTCAGCTGATTTTCATTTTGACGCAGAACCAGAGAGAACATTGCGCAAAAAGCTCAGAGAAGCTAGAAAGAAGAAACTGGCCAACTCTGACACCGAAGAACCGGCCACACCTGTCACTCCAGTTTCTGTTCACTCCGAAAAATCTGAGTCAGACACAGCTTCACATCCAGACACTGAAAACATGGTTGCGGACCCACCTCCAGCGGAAAGACTTTTAGGTGATTATGGCAGACAGAATAACCCGGCAGTGCGGTTGACCATTGTTAACCAACCTGTTAATGTTGCTCACTTCCAATTACATCCCTCAACTATCCGCCAGTTAGAAAGCAAACCTTTTGCAGGAAAGATCAATGAGGATGCAAACAAGCATCTGCAGAGGTTTCTGACTATGACTACATCATTGAAAATTGATGGGCATTCTGAAGAGGCAAAGAGATTGGTCATGTTCCCTTTCATATTATCTGAGGACGCTGAGGAATGGTTCTATTCCCTACCCGCAGGAAGCATTACTACTTGGCAACAAATGGAAACAACATTCTTGAATGAGTATTTTCCTGCCTCTGTGTATATCCGTAAGAGGTATGGCATTGTGAATTTCAAACAGAAAGACGGAGAGACACTTGGAGATGCATACAAAAGATTCAAGAGATGTTTAGTTGCATGTCCTACACATAATCTGGATGAAACTGAGCAAATGCAGAATTTTGTAAACGGGCTGAAAATGAAAACTAAGCAACTCATTGATACAGCTGCTGGTGGCTCATCTAATTTTTCAACAGCAACCGGTATCAAAAAGATCATCGAAGCTATTGCAGCAAATGAGCATTTGGAATTATATGACCGTACTGTGAATCAGCCAGAGGGAAAAATTGACTTGAAATTAGCAAATCAGGTAGTGAAAATGGAGGACCAGGTTGCTGCTGAGGTTGAAAGAAGATTGAAAGCTATGAATTTAGGTACCCAAACTATTGCTCAAGTGCAACCGGTTCCGACCATGATTTGTGAGATTTGTAGTGGACCACACTTTACCATGCATTGTGTTGCAACCGCAGAACAAGTGCAAGCTATAAATTACTTGAGGCAGAATAATCCCTACTCAAATACTTATAATCCGGGGTGGAAAAATCATCCTAATTTCTCTTGGAAAGATCAGCAAGGTAATATTCAGAACCAAGGACCTCCACAACAACAACAACAACAACCACCGTACCAACAGCAACCTTATCAGCAACAAGTTCCAAAGAAAGCTGATTGGGAGATTGCTATAGGGAAGATGGCTACCCAGAGTATGCAATTTCAGGAAGAAACCAGAAATAATCAGAAGAGCATCAATGCATCCATTAAAAATCTGGAGATTCAATTGGGTCAGATAGCACAACAGATAACAAATTCCCAAACACCAGGCGCATTACCTAGTGCAACAGTGACAAATCCGAGGGAGCACAATAATGTGAGTGCGGTAACAACAAGAAGCGGGAAATCTGTTGAAGATCTTAAGAAGAAGGATGAAGAAGAAGATCAATTGCTTGAAGTGGACCTGGAAATCTTAGAAAACAAGACACCAACTGCGGAAGAAAGTGTGACACTGCCGGTGGTGCAAGAAAAGCTACCTGAACCAAAACCCATCATTAAGCTTCCATTCCCACAAAGAAACAAAAAGAAGAAGCAAGATGAGAAAAATTTTCAGAAATTCATGGAGTTGTTCAGGAAACTAGAAATCAATATTCCATTCTCTGAGGCACTCGAGCAGATGCCTATCTATGCGAAGTTCATGAAAGACATCATCTCCAAGAAGCGCACCACTGACACTGACCCTGTTATATTAACTGAAACTTGTAGTGCTATTTTGCAGGGTATGAAGATTCCAGTAAAGAAGCCAGATAGAGGTTCTGTGACCATCCCGTGTACCATTGGAGATAGGTCTTTTAAAAGGGCGCTGATTGATTTGGGGGCTAGTGTTAGCCTTATGCCGTTGTCTATTTACAGGAAGCTGGGAATTGGAAATGTTCAGGATACCAGAATGACACTTCAATTTGCTGACCACTCAGTGAAGAGACCTTTTGGGGTAGTTGAGGATGTTCTAGTCAAAGTTGATAAATTTGTTTTTCCTGTTGATTTTGTAATTTTGGAAATGCCAGAAGATGAAGAGATACCTCTGATTCTGGGAAGACCTTTCTTAGAAACAGGTAGATGCATGATAGACATTGAGGGAGGTACCTTGACCCTAAAGGTGTATGATGAAGAGCTCAGAATTGATGTCCGGGAAACTATGAAACATAAAGAGGAGATGTGTACAAACCACTCTGTTGAAGTAATTGATCAAATGGTAACTAGCACAATGCAAAGAAAGTTTCCTGAATTACCATTGGAAAGAGTTCTTAGTCTGTCGGTCAGAGAGATTGAAGAATATGATGATGAAAAAGAAAAAGAAGTGCTTGCCATGCTGGATACACAACCTCTTTGGATGAAATCCAAACCACGTCGGTGGGAGGATCTGAGATCTTCACCAGAATTAGAAAATGAAAAGGTAAGTAAACCAGGTATAAATTTTGAATTAAAACAATTGCCTGTAAATCTTAAATATGTCTTTCTAGGATCTGGAACAAATTATCCTGCTATTATCAGTTCTGAGCTAAATGCCATAGATGAGGAAAAGTTGATACAGGTACTAAAGAAGCATAAAAGTGCTATTGGGTGGACTATTGAGGATTTAAAAGGTATTAGCCCCACAGTATGCATGCATAAGATACTGATGGAGGATAATCAGAAACCAGTAGTGCAACCACAGAGGAGGTTAAACCCAGCAATGAAATAAGTGGTAAGGAAATAGGTTGTAAAGTTGTTAGATTCGGGAATGATTTACCCCATTTCTGACAGCTCGTGGGTGAGTCCAGTGCATGTGGTACCCAAGAAAGGAGGAACCACAGTAATTTTAAATGAAAAGAATGAACTGATCCCAACTCGCACAGTGACAGGGTGGCGAGTATGCATCGATTACAGAAGACTGAACACTGCAACAAGAAAGGACCATTTTCCTCTCCCGTTTATTGATCAAATGTTAGAAAGACTTGCAGGTCATGAGTATTATTGCTTTCTGGATGGATATTCGGGATACAACCAAATTGCTGTAGCCCCGGAAGATCAGGAAAAGACTGCATTTACATGTCCTTATGGTATTTTCGCTTACAGACGGATGCCATTTGGGCTGTGCAATGCCCCAACTACTTTTCAGAGGTGTATGACATCTATATTCTCCGACATGCTTGAGAAGTATATGGATGATTTCTCTGTGTTTGGTTCCTCTTTTGATAATTGTTTAGCTAACTTGTCTCTTATTTTGCAAAGATGTCAGGAAACTAACCTTATTCTCAATTGGGAGAAATGTCATTTCATGGTGCATGAAGGAATTGTGCTAGGACACAAAATTTCCCACAAAGGAATTGAAGTGGATAAAGCCAAAGTGGAGGTGATAGCTAACCTCCCACCTCCTGTGAATGAAAAAGGGATAAGGAGTTTTTTGGGTCATGCAGGTTTTTATCGCAGGTTTATCAGGGACTTCTCAAAAGTCGCCAAACCGTTGACTGATTTGCTAGTCAAGGACAAGCAATTTAATTTTGATAAAAACTGCATGGTAGCTTTCGAAACTTTAAAGAGTAAGTTGATCAGTGCACCTGTTGTAATCGCCCCCGATTGGTCCCTGCCTTTCGAAATAATGTGTGATGCAAGTGACCTTGCTGTGGGGGCTGTCCTAGGACAGAGAAAGGACAAATTATTGCATGTGATTTATTATGCTAGTCATGTCCTTAACCCGACCCAAATGAATTATGCAACTACCGAAAAGGAGTTGTTGGCCGTGGTTTATGCTTTTGACAAATTTAGATCATATTTGCTTGGTTCAAAAGTCATTGTGTATACTGATCATGCTGCTTTAAAGTATTTGTTTGCTAAGCAGGAATCAAAGCCGAGACTTTTGAGATGGATCCTCCTCCTTCAGGAGTTTGATTTGGAAATCAAAGACAAAAAGGGGTGCGAGAACACGGTCGCGGATCACTTATCTCGCATGTCCCCAATCAAAGAAACTGAGGAGGAACATCCTATTCGGGACACATTCGTTGATGAGAAAATACTTGCTGTTCAGGAGATACCATGGTTTGCTGACTATGCGAACTATGTGGTAGGTGGGGTTATACCTGATGACTTTAATTCTGACCAAAAGAAAAAGTTTCTTTATGATTGCAGGTTATACCTATGGGATGATCCATTTCTATACAAAAAGGGAGTGGATGGTTTGATCAGAAGATGTGTTCCAGAAAGAGAGCAAGCCGACATTCTGAAAGCTTGTCATAATTCGGAGTATGGTGGACATTTCAGTGGAGATAGAACTGCAGCAAAAGTCCTCCAATCGGGTTTGTATTGGCCGTCGCTATTCAAGGATGCAAATTCTATAGTCAAAGAATGTGATAGGTGCCAACGAATAGGTAACATTACAAAACGGAATCAGATTCCGCAAAACTCCATGCTAGAAGTGGAGCTGTTTGATGTTTGGGGAATTGATTTTATGGGACCCTTTCCGCCATCATCTGGTAAGAATTACATATTGGTTGCGGTCGATTATGTGTCAAAGTGGGTAGAAGCTGTGGCATTACCAACAAATGATGCTAAAGTGGTGGTGAAGTTCTTGAGGCATAACATCTTCTCTAGGTTTGGGGTACCACGGGCTTTAATTAGTGACCAAGGTACGCATTTTATAAATAAACTCTTGGAGAATCTGTTGAAGAAGTATAATGTCAAACATAAGATAGCCACACCATATCACCCCCAGACGAGTGGGCAAGTGGAAGTATCCAACCGTCAAATAAAGCAAATCTTAGAAAAGACGGTAAGTGCTTCTCGGAAAGATTGGTCAGTAAAGCTGGATGATGCATTGTGGGCATACAGGACTGCATTTAAAACACCAATAGGTATGTCTCCCTATCAATTAGTTTACGGTAAGGCTTGTCATTTACCACTCGAACTCGAGCACAGAGCCTTCTGGGACTCCAAATTCCTTAACTATGATCTTTTCAAAGCTGGTGAATCCCGAATTCTTCAACTTCATGAGTTGGAAGAATTCCGGAATCAAGCTTATGAAAATGCCAAAATTTACAAAGAACAAACAAAAAAGTGGCATGATCAAAAGATCCAGAAAAAGGAATTTCGGGAGGGACAACTTGTACTTTTGTTTAATTCCAGGTTGAAGTTGTTCCAAGGGAAATTGAGGTCAAGATGGTCTGGACCGTTCGTCATTAACAAAGTACTTCCGTATGGAGCAATAGAGCTTAAAAATGAGAAGAATGGCGACACTTTCAAAGTTAATGGTCAGAGGTTGAAACCATACAATCCCGGTGAAGGGGGACCAATTGAAACTGTTACACTCATCTGAGTATGAGGTGTCCCGTCGAGCCATGCGACGTTAAACGAAGCGCTGCTTGGGAGGCAACCCAAGGGATGTTTGATTGTTTTTGTCATTTTATTTTTGCCGAGTCAGTTATTGTTAAGAAAAGAAATTTTTTTAATAGAAAACAAAAAGAAAAAACTTTTTTTTTGTAAAAATGAACCTGCCAATACGCGTATGGGTCTTATGATACGCGTATTGGACACCAAAAATGCACGCCTCTGGTGAAACGCGTATGATACGCGTATAGACGTAGCATACGCGTATGATACGCGTAAGGGACCAGGCCATACGCGTATTACCTTATGATACGTGATCTGTTACGCAGATCACTTTTTACACTTGTTTCAGCAGCGTATGATACGCGTATGGCATAGTGATACGCGTAAGGTACGCGTAAGGGAGCCTGATACGCGTAGTGGCAGCGTATCATACGCGTATCAGTTTTATGGGGCTGCATATATAGTTTTTGTCCGTACGGACTTCATTTTCTCACTTTTTCATTACGTATTTTCTGCGTATTACTGTGATTTTTCTCTGTTTTCTTCTTTTTCATTCAGTCCACAGATCAATATCATGTCTCAATCACCAAGCGAGGTCAACACATTCCGTACCACCTACCATGAAGATAGATATGAGCAAATCAAGAGTCGCAACATGGTCGAAGAAAAACATTGGATGTATCAGAATGACACGTATCCAGAGGTCACTAATATTCTGAAAAAGCAGAAGCTAATATACTTCAATGACAAAATCCAACCGGTTTCACTGGATCTGATCTGGGAGTTCTATGCCAATGCACTACGGGTAACATCTGATGAGGAAGACCCCACAGGGAATGCATCGTTCGTTTCATGGGTAAGGGGCAAAGTGATCAAATATGATGGGAAGACGATTAACAGTGTGCTGAAATGCAAATTCTATGATTCCGTTTGCCCGTTTGCCGAAATGAAACGATCTGACAAGAACTACTGGCCTTACACTGATATGAAGAACTCACTGATTAGGCCAGGTCACGATTGGGCACCCACTTCAAAAATTTCTCCGGCGAAGATTATGGTGGTTGATCTCGCTCCGATTCCGAAGGCATTGGCCTATTTCATTCATCATAATTTGAGTACTAATCGAAGCGGGTCAGAATTGATATCCGAACGTGCCCTACTGCTCCATCAGATCCTGCATCAGAAACAAGTGAATATTGGACAGATCATAGCTGCTGATATGGATGACATCGCTCAGTCGCCTAAGAAATCCTTAGGCCATGCGACGGTGATTTACCTGCTGTGCAAGAAAGCGGGTGTTCCGGACTTCTCTGATTCGCTGATGTTACGACCGGCTGCACCGCTGAACGCCCACTGGATGAAGGAGAGGACGGTCACAGATGATCCGCCCCGACCTCTGAGGCAACCATGAGACAGGGAGGGAAGCACCAGTTCTCCGCACCAGGAGGCTCAGCCGAATGCAGCAGAGACACAACCACCTCAGCCTCCTCCAATTGATGAGAAATCCAGAGAGTACCGGATACAGATGTCACAGTTTTGTGTTATGTAGGACTTCTGCTTTCAGTATGGGCTATCAGGGAGAGTTCTGACTCATCAGACGGATCTGTGGGAGGAGGCACAGCGCTTCAGAGATAGATTCTCGGGACCGCCTCCAGCACCTCATTTTGGCCAGTTCACCTTTCCTTGGTGGAACCAGCCAGTTCAGATAGGGGGAGAGATTCCGCAGCAGCCACCGCACCAGACACCCCCTCAGCAGCAGCAGTCTCCGTCGGGCCACACAGAGACGTTGACGCCTATCTCTGCCTTCGCAAGAGGGCAGACTATCTTGGATCCGACAGATATGATTAACTTTGATACCCATATGCAGGACGGTGGACAGAGTGATTGATTTTGCTTGTGCTTTTGTACTTTTGGTTTTCTTTGTGTAATTTTGTTTTTTTTAGTTATTCAGTTTTTAATTTCTGTTGCTTTGATGTAACCACCTATTATGGGTTGGCTTATTCTAATGAATTTGATTTGATTTACCTCCAGTTTCCTGTTTATTTCATTAGATACGTGACTATGTCTGGCTATTGGTTTTCTTGATCACGTACACCAACTACTTGGGCGTTCTCTCTTTCAGTCCCCTGACTGTAGATACTGTTGTTTATGATTGGACGCATTGGTTAAGATTAACATCAGAACCACGAACATGAGCTTTGAACTCAGAGGTATGATAGAACAAGTCAGCTTAACCCGTCCTGGTGAGTTCATAAAAAGCCAAACACTTATTATCATATGAGCGATATCAGGTATGTCTTTATCAATCTTGGTTTGCGTACGTTCTTTTGTTATTATTAGCTGTACGAATACACACACTGAGGCATGTTTTTTGTTATCACCTAGAGCCTTTCTAGCCATCCCATTATTATTATTATCCATTGTTTTACCCTGTTGAGCCTTTAATCATTTATTGTTGATATACCCGTTTTTTTTCTAAAGCCATGACCTTGGCCCTATCTTACCCTGTTCAGAGTATGTGAGAATTGATTTCATATCTACGTTTCTATCTAAGTTTGGGGTTGCTGTTGGTATAGCAACCTTTAAGTTTGGGGTAGCCTTGCAGTACATGATTAGTAAGTGAATGTCGTATAAAAGAAAAAAAAAGAGAAAAGAAAAGAAAAAAAAAACAAAAACAACATGAAAAGAAAGAAAGAGAAAAGACGAAGAACAGCTCTTGAAAGATGCTACATTCACTAGAAATAAAAAGAAAAGAGGATTGCATAACCCTACAGGAATAATAAAAAAGAAACGTAGTAAGAGAATGATTTCATGTATTCTGAACCAAAAAAAAAAAAAAAAAAAAAAAAAAAAAAAAACAACCTAGGTTCAACTTTCATAGCCTACCTAAACCCAAGCCCCGTTACAACCCTAAAAGACCTCAAAAAGTGTGTGTGATTGTACATGTTGATAGGATGAGAGAATTTATTCAAACTGCTGATTTGATATTGCATATTGTGATTTGAGAGTGATAACACTTTAACCCAGAGAGACTTGGTGAGAGTGTGATATAAGCTGACAGGTAAAGTCATATCTCTGAGGGAAAGAGTTTCTAGCTCGTTGGCTATGTGGAAGAATCAGAAAACCTGAAGAACATCAAGAGGTCCAATGCGAAAAATTTCAGCAGTATTGTGGTAAGAACTGTTTTACAGTAAGTTTGGGGTGACATGATCTTTGATGGTAATAAAATGTTACTTGAGGACAAGCAACAAGCTAAGTTTGGGGTTGTGATCAGTCACCATTTATGCTAGACAATCCACTATTTAACCGTAAATAAGTCAGGTAAACTGTGTAAATTGAAGCATTTTTAGTTAGATATAAGCTCAATTCTATAATATTAAGTGTGTTGTTACTTATGAGTTTCTTGAGGATATTTTACACTTTTTGGTATGTTAGCAGGTAAAAAGCTAGTTTGGAAGCTCAGGAAATCAAATGTAAGATGTGAAATCGAGCCCGAGCAAGAAAACGGAAGAAAAAGCCAATTTTTGGAGAACCTGCTGTCCATACGCGTATGGCCTTACATGATACGCGTATGGACCTTCCCAGTACGCGTAGCATACGTAAATGACCAGAGGGAAGGAAAATTCAGCCAAAAGACAAGCTTCTGGTGATACGCGTACTAGCCTGGGCAATACGTGTACCAGCCTGGGCAATACGCGTACCAGAGGCTGTGTTACGTCTAATATGCGTTTCATACTAGGCAGTACGCGTATGGGACAGCGCAGTACGCGTATGGAGCACAAATTCAGGAAAAAGCCAACTGAATAGCTATTAAGAGGCCAGACCACGACTTTCCGGGGGTTGGACATTTTTTTGGAGAAAGAAGACGCGTTTTAAGAGCTGGAGACTCAACGAATATCAAAGGATTCATATGTTCAAGAGTTTTCCGACTATTGAAGATTGATTCCTCACGAAATTCTGTAATGACAACAATATTAATCTTTGTTTTTACTTCTATTATGAGTAGCTAAACCCCCCATTGCTAGGGGGGTGACCCTGATTCTGAATGTGACAGATTTGATGTTTATGAATGTATTGCTTATTTCTTCTTTTCCATTGATTTGTTCTTATTGCCGTTCTTTATGCTTTATTCGTCGGACCAACGAATGATGATTAATATGAATAGTTTAAGCTGGACAGCGATTATTCATTGACCTGGATAAGAACTTTGGATAGTAAAAATAACCTAGGACTAGAGATTTTCTATCTGACCGGTAATTCTTGATATTTGAATGCTTGAGTATGAACCTAATTGTTTATGGACATAGTAATTAGGTTACATAATCAAAGGTCTGTTACTAAGGACTTAGGAATAGATGCCCTTGAGGACCGGAATTAATTTGACAGGAATATTGTCTAAGTCTTCATAAATTATATCTGTTACAGGAAGTTTCATTCACCGAACCCTAGCAATCTTCTCTCATTTGTATCTCGTTCAACTTCTTTACTTGTTTTCTTTATTTGAAATTGGTAGTATAATTACTCACCACACAAAAACCAAAGGCTTTTGTCTAATTGAAACAATCTATAAACTCTGTATCGTCAAGCAGTCCTTGAGATCGACAAACGGGGAAATTCCCTTTTATTACTACAGTGAGAAAAATAGTACACTTGCTATTTTCCCATCAATAGGAATGAGATGAAAAGGGAGGGGAATAGATGAAAACTCAAATTGGTCAAAGGAGGACTTTTACCAAATTAATATCATCCATTCAATTTGGGAGATGGAATGTACATTCCATCAATCCCCTAAATCCAATGATATTAATTTGACAAAGTCAAATCAACTTTGACCAAGGCCCAACAACAAGAGTCAAACACCAACAAGTCATCACAATTGGTCAACAAAATTATTTGGAATTTATTCCAATTTAAAATCCTAAAATAATACATTTAAATTAAATATGGTTTGTCAAATTCCTAAAACCTCATCAAAACACCAAATAAATGGCCATGAGATTTATCATAGGTCAAACAAGGTCAAAGGACCTTGGAGAAAAATTTTCAGAATTTTTAAGGACTTAAAAGTATTTTTAAACAATTAAAAACAAATGAAAAATCAATTAAATCATGAAAAATATTAATAATGATCCAAAAAATAATTTTAATTCAGAATATGAAAAAGGAAAATATTTGAAATTTTTTGCTGAAACTCTCATATTTTTTGGATCAATATTAAAATTAATATGAATTAATGAAAATCAAAGGAATAAAAATTAAAATAAAAAAATCAAAAAAACGTGGAGCACTTGATCTGCCTCATTAATTTAAGTGGCAGATCAAGTGGTGAGAAACGCGCGTTCCATGGTACATGCTAGTCAGCGCGCCACACACTTGGTCATCACAAGGAACGTTCCTGATTAAAACAATTTGAACCAATCTGATGGCTCAGGACCGTGCCACATCATTGTCGGAGAAAAGCGTCGGTCGTCTTCTCAGGCAACCTTGGCCGGACTGGTCCATTCATCACCACGTCATAAATGAAAAAGGAGGACATGATCTGAAAGGAAAAATGGTGTAGATCACGAATATCACCTCAATTTTAACTAACTCCTCACATATAGAAAGATATGAGGAGTTGAATTTTGAGGTATGTCAACTGAGTTGCTTCAATTTGACCTCTAAGCAACTCAATCTTCTTGCCTATATTGGTAGGACTTCAGACAACCAAAGAATCAAGAGAATTGAGCAAGATTGAGAGATAATCGAAGAGGTGAAATTTTCTGGAAAATACCTTTAATGTAGGTCTGGATTCAACTGTTCTTGCCTTGGCTCGTGCTTGATCTCACTTAGAATGCTTGCAGGAGTAGAATGAAATACACAAAAGGTCTTGGATCCCTGGAGTTTTGAATCTCAAAACAGTGAGATTCAAACTCAATTTTAAGATGAAATTCTCAGGATTATCCTCTCAAATGGAAGGGTTAAGGGTTTAGGATCAAAGCTGGCGCGAATGTGTGTTCAATACTGATGCTAGAGGTCTCTATTTATAGTTGTAGCTCATGATATTTGCACCTTCCAAATCACTTTCCAAAATTGGCAATTGATGATGCATGGGTGCATGGGTGTGTACAGGCCCATAAGATCATTGCTTTAGGTCCACAAATGAGTGTAAGAGAGTCTGAAATCAACTTGGATTGCAAGGCAAGTGTGTGTGAATATTTGAAGTTTGATCTTTTCCAAATGATGTTACCATGTTCATTCCATGCGCAGCCCTAGCAATTCTTGTCGAAAATGGATGAACTTGGACTTTTTGGAAAGGTTAGATCAAGAGGAACAACTTTCATGTTCAACACTTTTCCAATTGAAGCTTGTATCATGATGAATTTTGAGGTGGAAGTTTGGAAATTTCAACATGTTGGAATTTTTTCTAAGTGTCAAGTCATATATCTCAATATTCCACCTTGCTTAACTTTTTATGTGAGCTTCAAATGAGAAAAATGTCTTCATCAAAGTTGTATCTCTTTCAAGGACCTTCAAAATGGTGACAAATTTCATGTCATTTGGATTTTAAATGATAGAGTTATGCATTTGTTTGAAGTTTGGAAAAATCACTTGTTCAATGGTATAGGTCAAAAGTGATCTATAATGTAGCCTCATATCACATGCTCATAAAAGTTGAATTAGCTCTCACTCAAAACATCAAAGTTCAAGTAGACATCTTGAATTTGATTGTGAAACTTGGAAATATTTCATCTCATAAAAATTGAGCAAGTTATGTCCTTGGGAAGTTGACTTTCAAATTAGGGTTTAGACAAAATGACCTATAATGTTTCAACATAGAAAATGATTTTCCATGCAAAACTAGCTCTAGGTATCAACATGAAAGTTTCTTGGAATGTCATTTAGAGTAAGTTTGCTCTTAGGATAATTTTCATATGGGGAAATTGTAGGAGATAGGATCTAGGGAGACCCTGTTTTGATCAGTTGAATTCATCTGGCCAACCACCATCAACCAACTTGTTAACCTTCAATTCTATTGACTTTCTAGGCTCACGGTGGATCATATATGCATAAGATTATGAATTTTGAAGTGTCCCTTGAGAAATTTGATCAATTAGTGAGATAGCTTGTTGGAGAAGTTACTCAAGATACCCAATCAAACTAGGGTTTCCAAGGCAAATCACCCTCAAACTCTTGAAGAAAACTTGATCAATATAACATGTAGTAATCATTGGGACTCATATATGATGCTTATAACCATTCTTGTATCAATTCATGGTTGTGCTCTTTGTCATGAGGGTCTCAAACCCTAGATATGAACTTGATAGATCAATGGAGATCATGCCCTACCTACAAAAGTGTTAGGCAAATGCAAAGATATATTTTTGGTATTTTAGTTAGTAAAATGATAAAATAAAAGTATGATACAATCACAAAGTGCTTGGTGATCTCTCTCAAAACAAACCCAATGAAAGAGGGGTAAGGAGGATGCCAAGGTATGATCCCAATGCTAATGATTATGATGAAATTGCATGAGGGATATTAGGGTCAAAATTGGGGTCTTACAACTGCCCCTATTTAAGGACATTCTAACTGAGGAGGCGAAGGTTAAAATCTTCATGTCGACTCAGTAGAATGGGCTTAAATAACAGCATATAGAAACAAATTTTGGTCCCTAAGAGACCTCATGATGCATATGATATGAATGCAAAAGAAAATTCTTTGTGGGGACATATTTCCACAAAGGAAAAGAAATCAGAGAAACCGAAGGTCCGCCGGAGTATAATGTATTCCGTAAGGAACACTCACTGGGGAGACAGAGACTCTGGGGGGGAAAAGGGTTATGCGCAGGCCAGGCTACGATTTAAAACTACTGGGGGTCTCGAAGGATTCCATACGAAATGGAAAGACTCATCCGGGGAAACAACAATATCTGCAGGGGAAACGAGTAGATCAGAATAACGCTGAAGTACTTGAATCATGCAGGAAAAGCGATCTCACTAAGGAAATACACACTCAACTCAACTGGGGAGAAATAAACTTCAATGCAAGAGGAACATAAATCTACCATCTACTACCTGTTACTGGGTAAGGAGATAATAAAAATCTGAGAGAGAGGACATCTGTCACCGATTAGGATGAACATATCATGGATGACTCGCTGGGAAACAACAGAAGGAAATTCATTAACGGTTACTGGGTAAGAATAGCCTTGCTGGGGAAAACTGCAGAAAATAGGATTTATAACTACCAGTTACTGGGTAGAAGACCAAGGGTGAGAGTATCCGTCATCGGTTAAGATGAACATATCAAGGATAAACTCAACAGGGAAGAAAATCTATCATCGGTTAGGATGAACATATCAAGGATAGACTTGCCTGGGGTTGTCAAGGAGGATACCCGTCATCGGTTAAGATGAACATATCAAGGATAAACCAACTGAACAAAAAGTAGGAATTACATCTATTGAATGCTAGATAGAATACCGTCAAAGAGAAAATTTGTCACCGGTTAAGATGAACATATCAAGGATAGACTCTGCGAGGAGATAAAATAGGAATTACATCTACCAATCACTGGATAGAATACCAAGAGAGAGAATCTGTACTGGTTAAAGTGAACATATTAAGGATCAACTCTGCGGGGGGAACAAAGGCAGGGTTTACAACTACCGGTTATTGGGTAGAAGACCGCAAAGAGAAGGAAACCCGTCATCGGTTAGGATGAACATATCAATGATTAACTCTCTAGGAAATAAGAATAGGGATTACAACTACCTTTTTACTGAATAGAATACCAAAAAGAGAATATATGTCATCTGTTAGGATGAACATATCAAGGATAGACTCAAGAAGGGGAGGGAAAGATATTTGTCACCGGTTAGGATGATCATATCAAGGATATACTTCCTGGGGAATCAGATCCACTGGGGACCTAACTGCTGGGACACTTTTGTTGGGTATTGGGAAAGAAGTAACCAATTGCAAACTAAGAAGAATATTACCAGTTACTAGGCAATAGACTCTTAAGAAATTCAAAGTATCTTTCTAGGTATGAGCTAGAAATAAACAGTCAATCAAGACTCAACCCAATGAGGACATAACTCAAGGGGAGTGGTTCCATCCAGATAAACAACTAGGGAGGAAACTGAAGTAATAATCATCCACGAGGAAACAACTCAGTGGGGAAGAGGAGAAAGGTTAAAGTCTTTCTGCCTAAGGGGCTGACGCTCTACAATTGAGGGAGGACAGACCCCGAAATTTGTATGGGGATAAAGTACCTCCATATAGGGAATGAGAATCTCAAACCAACAATTTAATCAGATATACGAATATGCAAATAAGAAATTATATGAATGTATATGTATATGATAATTATGCTGACAAAGACGATCACAAAGGATACAAAGGTGTCGCAAAGAAATTGAATCATCGGTACAATCCCTGGTCAATCCACAAAATATGGAGACAACCGCTGGAGAATAGAGAGATTAACAATCCAAAAAGGCTCAACCCTAATTGGGGAAGGAGGAGATCTGCTGAGGAAAGAGAAATATCACCAAACCTGTGGGGAATTTTAGGTCAACACCATAAAAATGGAAGACAACCCTACAGGGAAAACAAGCTGCTCAGGAACTAGGAGGAAACTCTGACTGGGGAGCAAGTCGACTGGAGATTGGCGGGGAAACCAATGCGATCAGTTGGGGAGATCAACTACTTTTGCTGAAGGAATCTAAACTCCATTGGGGAAGGCAGAAACTCTGTCGAGGGAGACAAGTCGCAGGGTACCTGAATCAACCAACTCAGCTAAGAAGAAGGAACGAAGCTCTACTGGGGAATCAAAAGTTCCCTCGAGGAACTGAATCAACACAACCGTCTAGGGATACCCTAAGGGTTAACTGCTTGGGGAACCTATGATGTTTCGCACTCAAGGATTTGTTAGCCATCGGAATGATGTTGATATTTCTTTTAATTGCCTTAGAAAGTCCTTGCTTTTATATGTTTTAAGAAAAAAACTTTAAAATTTTTAAATTTTCAAAAAATGATCATAATAAAATTTAAACTATTGGCTGAAATGAATAAGAGTAGAAATAATTGGATAAAAGCTCAACTTTATTTGATAGAATGGTAGTCTGTAAATGACAAGTCCCCATAGATTTTTACAAAGCTGAAAATGGTAATTTATATGGAAAAGGGTTACATTGAATACAAATGATCCTTAATCTTTCTTCTAACTCTTGATATCCACTGTGCTCTCGACTGCCGCGGGGGTGATGAATTGATGTCAACCCTTATGCTCAATCAAGTTTTCAAAACACTGAAGATTAGAAGAATGCAGTTACTTGCCATAATCCCTAATTTTTGCATAAGTGGGCCCAGGGTGGGGTACTCAACTTATCGAGAAATTCTTTCTGTTTTTATGTCTCTAATTTTTGCCTGGATCGCCCTTTCGGGTTTTCAATCCACTGAGACGCTCATTTTTGCCTAAGCCTCCCTTTCGGGTTTTCAACTTAGCGAGCTATTCTTTTCTTTTTAGGCGAAGTATTTCTTGACTGCATCTGCGTTCACAGGACGAGTGAACTCTTCACCATCCATAGTCGTAAGTATCAATGCGCCGCCTGAAAAAGCCTCTTTTAACAACATATGGGCCTTCATAATTAGGAGTCCATTTTCCTCTAGAATCTGGTTTGAACGATAAAATCTTCTTGAGCACAAGGTCACCTTCTCTGAACATACGAGGTCTGACCTTCTTATCAAAAGCTTTCTTCATCCTTTGCTGATACAACTAACCATGACACATGGCAGTTAACCTTTTCTCTTCAATCAAATTCAACTGATCAAACCTGATCTGACACCATTCAGCTTCAGTCAACTTGGCTTCCATAAGCACACGCAATGAAGGATTCTCAACCTTTACGGGGAGCACTGCTTCCATACCATATACAAGAGAAAAAGGGGTTGCCCCTGTTGAAGTGTGGATAGATGTACGATACCCATGCAAAGCAAATGGGAGCATCTCATACCAATCCTTGTATGTGACAACCATCTTCTGAATAATCTTCTTGATGTTCTTGTTTGCAGCTTCAACAACCTCATTCATCTTGGGTCTGCAAGGAGAAGAATTATGATGTGCAATCTTAAAGTCTTTGCAAAGAGCTTCTACCATATTATTATTCAAATTCGATCCATTATCAGTAATGATCTTGTTTGGTCACATTTGCATATAATCTGATTCTTGATAAACCTCACAACAACTTGCTTGGTCACATTTGCATATGATGCCGCTTCGACCCATTTTGTGAAGTAGTCAATTGCCACCAAAATGAAACGATGTCCATTTGAAGCTTTGGGTTCAATCATCCCAATCATATCAATTCGCCACATGGAGAAGGGCCATGGGGAAGAGATAACATTCAATAGTGTCGGAGGAACATGAATCTTATCAGCATAAATTTGACACTTGTGGCACTTCTTCACAAATTTGCAACATTTAGATTTCATTGTCAGCCAATAGTAACCTGCTCGCAACATTTTCTTCGCCATTGCATGTCCATTGGAATGAGTACCAAAGGAACCTTCGTGCACTTCATTCATCAACAAGTCTGCTTCATGTCTATCCACGCATCTGAGCAAAACCATGTTGAAGTTTCTCTTGTACAGTATATCATCATTCAAGTATAAATTGCCGGCTAATCTTCTCAAAGACTTCTTCTCTTTCAAAGATGCCCCAGGCGGGTAAATCTGACTTAAGAGGAAACATTTGATGTCGTAATACCATGGCTTCTCGTCTTTAATCTCTTCAATAGCGAATACATGAGCTGGCCTTTAAAGACGCATCACAAATAAATTGGGAACTTCATTCCAATACTTCACTATAATCATTGATGCCAACGTTTCAAGAGCATCTGTCATCCGGTTTTCATCTCGAGGGATATGATGAACTCAACTTTTGTAAAGAAAGTTGAAATCCTCCTTGCATAATCTCTATATGGTATTAAACCGGGTTGATTTGTCTCCCATTATCCTTTGATTTGATTCACAACCAAAGCCGAATCACCGAAGACATCTAAATACTTGATTCTGAGATTCATGGCCTCTTCAAGCCCCATAATGCAAGCTTCATATTTTGCCATATTGTTTGTACACTTGAAAGTCAATCTAGCTGTAAATGGTAAATGCGTGCCTTGAGGAGTAATAATCACTGCCCCAATGCCATTTCCATATTGATTAACAGCTCCATCATATACTATGCCCCAGCGGGAACCAGGTTCCGACCCTTCTTCGAGCAATGGTTCATCACAATCTTTCATTTTCAAGTACAAAATCTCTTCATCAGGAAAGTCATACTGTACTGACTAATAATCTTCAATCGGTTAGTGAGCCAAATGGTCAGCCAAGATACTACCTTTGATTGCTATCTAAGATCGGTATTCGATATCATACTCTGATAACAACATCTGCCAACGGGCAATTCTTTCAGTTAAAGCAGGCTTCTCAAAAATATACTTGATTGGATCCATTTTGGATATCAACCAAGTGGTATGATTCAACATATATTGGCGCAAACGCTTAGCAGCTCAAGCCAATGCGCAACAAGTTTTCTCAAGCATGGAATACTGAGTCTCACAGTCGGTGAACTTCTTACTGAGTTAGTAGATTGAAAATTATTTCTTTCCAGTCTCATCTTGCTGACCAAGAACATAACCCATACTCTCATCAAGCACGGTCAGATACATGATCAACGGTCTTCCTTCAACAGGTGGAGACAAAATCGGAGGTTCAGGCAAATATTCCTTGATACTGTCAAAAGCTTTCTGGAAATCTTCAGTCCAATCACAAGACTGATCTTTTCAAAGAAGCTTGAATATAGGCGCACATGTGGCAGTCATGTGGGAAATGAGTCTGGAAATATAATTCAAGCGGCCGAGAAAACCTCTGACTTGCTTCTCAGTTTTGGGCGCAGGCATCTCTTGTATTGCTTTGACCTTGGCAGGATCAACTTTAATACCCTTCTCGTTGACAATAAAGCCCAACAACTTACCAGAACGAACACCAAAAGTACACTTATTGGGATTCAAACGGAGTTTGTACTTCCTCAAACGCTGGAAAAACTTCAACAAATGCTCAACATGTTCTTCTTCATCACTTGATTTGGCAATCATGTCGTCAACATAAACTTCAACCTCTTTATGCATCATATCATGAAAAAGATTGGTCATAGCCCTCTGGTACGTTGCACCATCATTCTTTAAACCGAAAGGCATCACTCTATAACAGAATGTTCCCCAGGGTGTAATGAATATGGTCTTCTCCATATCTTTAGGTGCCATCTTGATTTGATTATAACCCGAAAATCCGTCCATAAATGAAAAGACTTTGAATTTAGTTGTATTATCTACCAGCATGTCAATGTGTGGTAGAGGAAAATCATCTTTCGGACTAGCTTTGTTCAAATCTCTATAATCAACACACATGCGGACTTTTCCATCTTTCTTCGGAACAGACACAATATTGGCCACCCACTGCGGATACTCGGAGGTTACAAGAAAACCAACATCAATCTGTTTCTGCACTTCCTCTTTGATCTTAACTACCATATCAGGATTAGTTCTTCTCAATTTCTACTTGACCGATGGGCATTCTGGCTTCAACGGCAATCTATGCTCCACGATCTCAGAATTCAAACCAGGCATGTCTTGATAGGACCAAGCAAACACATCCGAATATTCTCGAAGAAGATCAATCAACCTCTTCTTAGCCTCTGGACACAATTGAGACCCAATCTTGACCTCCTTCACATCATCTTCAGAACCCAAGTTGACTAGTTCAATCTGCTCTTCAAATGGCTGAATAAATTTTTCCTCATGCTCAAGTAGACGAGATAATTCATCAGATACTTCTTCATCATCAGTTTCTTCCTCATCTTCAAACACATGGAAATCAAAGTTTGGAGAGGAAGTAGGATCATTGTATTCAATGGGTTTGAGAACCAACCTGCATAATGATTTGATATTTCGATTTTAGAGAAGTGAATTGTGACCAAATATTATGCAGATGGAATACTATTATTTATTTATGTTTTTTTGTGATTACCATTTTCAGAAAAGCAAAAAGTAAAAATAAAACATCATAGATGTGGATGAATAAAATTGCATTTTATTGATGATAATAGAAATGCCCAAAAATATTCACTTCTCCCTTAGGCATAGGAGAAGGATTTTTCTTTAAAATGAAAAAAATAAATTACTTAGAGTGATGAATAACAGTAGGAACATCAACAACAACCTAATTGTTGTAAGTCTGGTCATTCGTCACAAAATTGGCGCAAGCTTCGTCTTCATCGTCATCATCCTCAATCACAACAACTGAGTGTTGATCATTCCATGAATGAATCCTCCACTACGGAAACTCGGTTGCACATCTTTAGTTCTGACGTTGAGCAACCCTGGTTGAAATCCTAATCCATCCATATTCCTGTTCTCATCAATATATATCATTCGGCCCCACTAATCAATGTTGCCAGCCTTGATAGCCTTTTATGCATCCTTTAAAGAAGACATGGGTGCCCCAGTTTTCTTCACCTCAGCAATAGATAAGGCTTGGAACGGAGTTCCAACCTCCTCCTCAGCTTCAACATATGTAAAAGATGACAGATGGCTCACCAAGAGTGCTTTCTCTCCACCAACAACGACAAGTTTGTCGTTCTTCACAAATTTCAATTTCTGATGTGGAGTAGACGTTACAACTCCTGCTTCATGAATCCATGGCCTTCCCAATATACAATTGTAGGCCGGGTGGATATCCATTACTTGGAAAGTAATTTGGAAATCACTTGGACCTATCTTAATTGGAAGGTCCACTTCACCAATGACGGTTTTACGAGAACCATCAAACGCCTTAACAATCACGCCATTGTACCTCATTGGCACGCCTTGGTAGGAAAGTCTTGACAAAGTTGACTTTGGGAGCATGTTCAGTGATCACCCAGTGTCAACCAACACATTGGACATAGCGTCCTCCTTACAATTCATCGAAATATGTAGCGCCAAATTGTGATTTCTGCCTTCCTTAGGAAGCTCTTCATCACAAAAACTCAAATTATTGCAAGAAATAATATTGGCAACAATGTGGTCAAACTGATCCACAATCACATCATGTTCGACATAAGCCTGCTCCAACACTTTCTGGAATACCTCCCTATGTGCCTCAGAGTTCATCAATAATGACAGCATGAAGATCTTTGAAGGGGTTTCGAGCAGCTGCTCCACCATATTAAACTCACTTCTCTTTATCAATTTTAATACCCCATCATCATCACTAGGCTTCAGTTTGATGGATTCATCAAACTGACACACTGAAGCACTAACCGGATTCACCACTGGAATCTCTGCCTTCTTACTTGTGGGAATATCTTCTACTTCTTTTGGAAAAGCTGGACCAAATACATGACCACTATGGGTCACCTTCACAATATCAACAATATTTCCCAAGAATCTGCAAATGGTAAAGGAACCTCTTGACCATTCTCAACCATTGGGGCATTTTATTGATAAGGCACACTTTATCAGATGCATACGGAACAAGGCTCGCTAACCGTATAACTAACGGTGATACCGATCTATTGACATTGTTGTTGTTGCTACTATTAAACTGGATAATTACCCGCCTAGGGGTCTTGAACACAGACACGATTACATTCACATCATTTATATCTCTTGACTGTTGAATTTGGATTACTTTCTCATCCATCAACTTCTGGATATCTCTCTTGACAATCATACACCCACGAGGGTTCACACTACAGATTGCACAACCATCATGGTTGTGCTCACAATCACTGATCAAACATAAGGTTCTATGCATTTCCACCAACGACCTACGGATACGTCATACATCGAATACTCGGAAATTCCCTAGACAACCGTCCACCATGTTGATAGTAGCATTACCATGAGCAGGAAACGGATTAGCTTTCACATTGTGCGTTATATCCTCAAAGGACACCATCCCACTCTTCACAAGCTTTTGTACTTCATATTTCAACGGATAACAGTTCTCTATGTCGTGGCCAGGGGCTCCCTGGTGAAAAGCACAACAAAGTTCAGGTTTGAACCACCATGGAAGTGGCTCAGGAATTTGTGGAGACCTTCTTGAGAACCAAGGATGGATATAATTTTTCATATGTCATAAGAATAGGGTCAAAGGAGACCTTCTTCATCTCAAAGCTTTGTTGTTGATTATTGTTGTTGTAGTAGTTGTTCCTTGTTGCGGTTGTTGTTAACGTTGTTGTTGCTGAACTGGAACAAATTGATTGTTGGAATTGTGTGAAAAAATTGGAATCACTGAAGAAACTTGATGTTGATGTTGACGAGGTTGAGAACTCTTCCTGACATGAGGCCTCCTCTACCTCCCCACAGTTACTGAATTAGTTTCTCCCTCCTTCCTCTTGGAGAAACTACCCCCATACTTTTTGCTAGACGATGTTTCTTCTTTGGACAGACGTCCTTCACGGACTCCATCTTCTAACCTCGTCCCCATATTTACCATTTCGGTAAAGTCATTAGGGGAACTGGAAATCATACGTTCGTAGTAAAACGAACTCAGTGTCTTCAAGAAGATCTTCCTCATCTCTTTCTCTTCCAATAGTGGGCTTATCTGGGCAGCAAGCTCTCTCCACCTCTGAGCATACTCTTTGAATGTCTCCTTATCTTTCTGAGACATAGACCTAAGTTAGTCTCTATCATGTGCCATATCAACGTTGTACTTGTACTGCTTAACAAAGGCTTCACCCAAGTCATTGAAAGTAAGGACACTTGCATTGTCCAACCCCATATACCATCTCAAAGCAGCACCAGTTAAACTGTCTTGGAAGTAGTGAATCAATAACTGATCATTATCAGTTTGAGTAGACATCTTTTTGGCGTACATCACAAGGTGACTCAGCGGACAAGTGTTTCCCTTATACTTTTCAAAGTTAGGGACCTTAAACTTCATCGGGATTTTCACATTAGGCACTAGGAAGAGCTCAACAACACTCTTCCCAAACAAGTCTTTTCCTCTCAGAGTCTTCAACTCTTTATCCAGCTCGAGGAACTGATCCTTCATTTCGTCCATCTTCTCATACACGTCTGGGCCCTCAGATGGTTCAGAATGGTAAATAGTGTCCTCAACACGAGGCAGAGTATGAACAACTGGAGGTGGCACTGACATGACCGGGATAGATGCCGGCAGAGAAACAAAAGTGGGTGCATACCCTTCAGGCATAAAATTGGACGACATTCCCCAAGGTAATCCAGCAGGCATACTAGGACCGGATTGGTTGGAAGCAACAGGAACGGTTGAGGTAGCAACCTCAGAAATAACAGTCCTCTGTGGAGGAGTTGCATGATTTGGTGAAGATTGGTTATGTGCAACAATGACAGATTCCATCAACGTTGTTAACTTGGAAATCTCATCCTTCAGTTCTCAACTCTCTTGCTCTAAATGCTTCATTATCTTTGCTTGATTAGCACGAGTGTTGTATCGGTGAGTCATCTTGGCTGAAGCACAAAAGAATAACCGATAAGACATCTGGCGGAAGAAAACCTTATATGCAAATGATGCATGAAATTCAATGTTTTTGTTTGTTTAATTTCAAGGAACATATGGAATTCTATTTGCAAATATTAAATAGTAACAATTTGATTGACCATAAAATCTCTTTTTATTCATAAAATTTGGAAGGATTACACTGAGTATAATTTCAGAAACCAAAGTAAAAAATACAAGAGAAAAGGAAACTAATCATCCTAAGGATTCCCTAGCGACGATATCAGATGATCTGGCTGCGGGTGCATACTTCCTTCGGATGTGTCGTATCTCGGACTCAAAAGATGTCTTCATTTGAGCTTTCTCAAGGACTAACTGATCAACAATCTTCTTCTAAGCACCGGAAGGCTGAGGCATATTAGAGGATGGTGGACCCTCTAACTCTCTTTGTCTCTTCACTGCTCGGTCTTCAAGAATTTCAATAAGCGAATCCTTGTCTTTCGACCCAAGTTGCAACTCTTCATGCTTTCGGCTTAAAGCATGGAACCACTCTTCCCACATATCTCTCTCTTGCTTCATCTTGGCGAGTGTGTCTTCCAACTCTTCTACATCTTGGTTATGGCGATTTGATGGCTCATCCACAACCAAACACATAGGTCTTTCACAAGCATACGACATCTTCAGCTCCAAAGCTCTCTTCTTCACCCAAATGTTGTAAGCTTCCAAAGTTACACAGTTGCACCGACCAAGCTCAGATCTTCATTTCCTACGCACATTATGCCAAGCATGTATCATCTTCTGCTTCAAATGTTAGGGATCTTTACCCTCTTGATAGAAAAGACCTTCTAACCGAGTGTTATTAGGTTTGTCTCTCAAGGGGAACCCAAGTTGATGACGAGCTAAAGCAGGATTGTAGTTGATTCCTCCTTGTGTACCAATGAGAGGCACATTAGAGAATTCACCACAACTACCAATAATATCCAAGCTACTCAATTCAGAATCATACCAAACAATATCATCATTAGTGAGAGACATTAGTCTCTGAGACCACCTTAGACATTGCTTGTTTTCCAAAAAAGCAGGCGTCTGAGGCAAGTGTGAAATAAACCACTTGCACAGAAGAGGAACACATCATACAATAGTCCCACCATCTTTATAATTTCTTAAATTCAAAGAGAAATACATGTCACCAAACAGAGTAGGAACATGATTCCCAGTTAAAAAGATTCTAATGGCGTTAACATCCACAAAACCGTCAATGTTAGGGAATAAAGCTAGACCATAGATGAGCAATACAAATATGGCTTCAAAAATATCCATACTACCGGCTTGAGCAAAGACAATAGCTTTACCAATGAGGAACTCAGAAGTCAACCCCATAATACCTCATTTCTTCAACAAATGAGCTTCAATTTTAGATTTCTTTAAATGAAGAGCTTCAGCTATGAGATGAGATATGGGAATCTCCTCCAATCCATTAAAGGGTACCTTATCAGATATGGATATTCCCAAGAGATGGGCATACTCTTCTAGCGTAGGCACAAGCTGATAATCAGGAAAAGTGAAGCATCGGTAGAGAGGATCATAAAACTGAACCAACACACTCAGAAGTCCTTCAACCATATCAGTAGATAACACAGACAAAAGCTTGACGTTGCTTGAAGTCCAATGAATCTAATACAAAGGATGACAACTTCCTTAACTCTTTCAAATCAGGACATCTGAAATTGTACTTCTCATTGTTCCTTCGTCCAAAATCCATGGTATGAAAATATTTGCAAATAAGACCTCAGTTCCTTGAAATTTATTTTTTCTGTGACGAATGTTATGATGCGCATGTATGCATGAATGCAAAAATCACAAACAAGGGATCACACAAAAGGCAAACACAAACAAAGGTCAATGGATGGATCAAGTCATTGTCAAGATCAATCATCCATTTTGGTGGATTATGGTTTTCACCTTATCAACACCCAAGTTCCATTTATATTGATGAGACTTGATCAGATCAACCGAGAATCAAAGGGTTTGTTGTGAGTCACGAGCATGGAGTCAAGTTAAGAACCATCCTGAAGGAGTGTACTAGGGATAAAAACCTGTAGATCATGTTCTAAAAAGTTCCCAGAGTCTTGATCCCATCTATCAGATATTACAGGTTAGGATGATTGACTCATCAACCCATAATATTCTTAAGAGAAACTCGTCTGAGTGTAGTATCACGTAACAAATGTTATCAGGTCTACACTTGAACAGTCTCCACACTACGTCCTAAATAGGCCAAGTTGGGTTAAATGTTCTACGGTCCTCAGCTTCTCGAACCCTAAATCAGAGAAAATAATGCCTAACCCCAAATAACTTGTGTGACATTAGTAACTCCAAAAGGGTCTCCACTGAGTAGATGGGTCTCAAGATAACTTGTTAAAGACTACTCCACACAAGTTTAAGATGACTATACCATCCTCCTGTCTTAATTGCACTCAAGTTCAGGTTAGAACTTATCTCACCACTCAGAGATCACCAAGCACAACAGATAAATTATATCACACAAACAAATATACAAACATCAAATATACAAATATATACACATAAAAAGTAGGCTAAACCCATTGAGGACTACTCCCCAATAGAGTCGCCATTTAATTTTTGTAGCGGTAAATTCATGACCATCAAACTATGGATAAGTTCAACATTGATAAAACCAGATTCGCCACCGCGCTTTTATTGTTTCCAAAGGAAAAGGGAAAAGTACGAAAAAAACCCAAAGATAAGAAGTTTTCAAATCAAAACTAATAAAATGTCAGAGTTTATAGGTAAGGGGGTTGGTTACACAGTTGGGAGGGGTTAGCACCCAAAGTGTCTCAGGTACTCCTAGGGAGCCTTTTTTTATGTGTGTATGTGTTTTTGGTATAAAAGATGTTTGAGAAAAATAGAGTCTGGGGGTGAGAAAATAATTCATTGATTATATTTTTGTGTTTAACAAGACCTTCGGACTTGTGCCTACGTACCAACATGAAAATAAGGGATCAAAACCTCGTAGTTCATGGTAACAATATCAAAATGAGTGAGTTGCTTTTAATCAGAAGTTTAATTGAGAAGGGCACAAAGGCCAAAAAAAATTTGAATGAAGTTGTTAGTTCTTTTTGTCTTTTGAAATTTTAAGTCAATGTGATTAAGTTTATTTACAATTTTGATTTAAGAAATAGTTTGGAAATATAATGGCATAAGGCTAAAGTTTCTAATCATTTAAACAAAGTCTAAGTTTAAAATCACAAGCAAAGAAAGCTTTTGAAAAGGGGGGAGATTTTGAAATTTAAGAAGTGGGAGGAGATCAAGAGGATATCATAAGCATAAAATTTAAAAGTTAAGAGTTGAAAAGATCTGACCAATGGGATGCAATCCAACAGACAATAATGTCATATAGAAACCCATTTTCCCTTGGACTTTGAATCAAGCAATAATCAACAAGCAATTAGCAATATCAGACATCATGAAGATCAAGGCATCAAATAAAGATAGCCACATCCAAGCAAGCAAATCTCATAGCTAGCAGTCTTCTTTGTCTTCTCATGTATCAGATGAAATACTCCTTGATCAACTCAGAATAAAGCATTAGACACAAGATTAAAATAACAGTTTACATCAAGACAATGTAGCAGATGAATTCAAATAAATTCCAAGACTTGCATCAGATGAAGGCTCAGTTCAAATAACTTGGTCTTAGAATGCTGGCATTGGCCAAGTCCTTTTTGCATAGGGAATGTTACCTAGTTCTAAGTCCAAAAGTTCAGATCAAGCTCAACACTCCACCAAAAGAAAAGATCAATATGGATGGACCTATCTCATCCATACTTGTATTGGTTCATCTGACATAAGGTCATTGATGAACCAATTAGTCTTAGGATATTTGAGATTTCATTGGTCAATGAAAGGAATGGGAAAGAATAGGGATGAAGATGAAAGGGGAGGGGAAGAGAGAAAAACAAATTGGTCATGGGGGAATTTTATCAAATTAAAATCATTCATTCATTTTGGGAGATGAAATGTACATTTCATCAATCCCCTAAATCCAATGATTTTAATCCAACAAAAGTCAAATCAACCTTGACCAAGGCCCAAACAAACAGTCAAACATCACAAGACCATAAAAATGGCTCAACATAGTTTTTACACAATTAATCAATTAAAAAACAAATTAAAAAATGCATTAAAATTCAATTTAATTTGGTCAAAAATCTAAAATCTCTTCAAAATACCAAATAAATGGACAAGAGATTTATCCTAGGTCAAACAAGGTCAAAGGACCTTAGACAAAAAATTTCATCATTTTTAAAAAATCAGAAGTATTTTTAAACAATTAAAAATATGCACAAAAACATTTAATTCATGAAAAATGCCAAGATTAATCCGAAAAATAATTTTAATTCAGAAAATGAAAGAGAAAAATATTTAAAGATTTTTGGTAAAGTCCCATAATTTTTGGATTAAAAATGAAATTATTATGAATTAAACAAAATAAAGTAATTAAACATAAATTCAGAAATTAAAAAGAAAATAAAATAAAAACAAGGGCCATCAGATCTCCCTCATTAATTGAGGTGGCATATCTGATCAAATGGCTTGGTCAATGCAATGTACGCGTGGTAATTAGATCTCCCTCATTAGATCTCCTTCATTAATGCAATGTACGTGTGGTAATTAGAATGAAAGTTCAAGATTAAAACATTTGAACCAGATCGAATGGCTTGGGCTTTGCCAACGCACCACCGGAGCCTTAGCTCCAGTCATCTTCTCCGGTGACCTCCACCGGGCTGGTCCAATCTCAACTTAATGAAAAATGACAAACAAGGACACTATTTTAAAGAGAAAATGCCTGGGAGCTCGAATATGGTCTCAATTTTCTCCAATTCCAAGTATATAAAAAGGATACAGATATTTGAATTTTGAGGATCATGAACTGAGTTGCTTCGATTTGACCTCAAAGCAACTCAATCTTGTTGCCTATATTGGTAGGACTTCAGCCAACCAAAAATAAATCAAAATAATTGAGAAATGAGGGAGAATTGAAGAAGATAAGTTTCTGAAATTTCACCTTCGAGTAGCTTCAATTCAACTTGATCTTGACCTGGATTTTCTTGATTCTTCTTCCTCTTGCTTGCAGTAATTAACTGAGATAGAAAAGACAATGAATTCTTGGAGTTTGAACTTCAAAAACAGAAAGTGAAATTCAAACTCGATTTCAAAGAAATTTTATGGTGTGAGGGTCTGCGTTCTCTTGGCAAAGCTTGGGCAAGGTGTTGATGTGAATTATGAGGCCATGAGCTTGTTTAAATAGGCAAGGGAATTGATTTTTGCACCACTTGAAATTTTGCCAAAATTGGAAACCAAGGTGCATGGATGCATGGGAAATGGTTTGGGCTTAAAGAATGATGCAATCCATCTTCAATTAATTCACAAAGAGTACTGAGGTCATCACATGGAAGCATGCAAAGAAGAATGATCATTTGAATCCAAATCTTGCCAAAACAAACCCCTCAAATGAGCCATGTGCAAGTCCCCAAATTTTAGTACAAATGAGGTGATCTAGGACATTTTGGAAAGGTGAGGTCAAGGGGAACAACTTTAATGTTGAACACTTTTCCATTTAAAGCTTAGATAATGATGAATTTTGAAGTGGAAGTTTGGAAAATCAAACATATTTGAAAATTTTCTAAGTACCAAGTCAAATGTTCACTTCTTTCACCTTGAATAACTTTTTCTATGGACTTCAAATGGAAAACTTTCCTTCATAAACATTGTAGATCTTTCAAACCTCTTAAATTTGGTAATAAAGTTGACCTCATTTGGATTTGGCATGAAGGAGTTATGAATTTTAGAAGTTGAGGAAAATCACTTGTTCAATGCTAATGGCCTAAAATGACCTATAATGTTTCCTCTTGGCACATACTTTTTCAAGTTTAATTTGAACTTATTCCAAACATAAAAGTTGAAAAGGACATATTGAATTTGATCATTAAACTTTAATGGCTTTCATATCATAAAAATTGAGCAAGTTATGGTCTTTGGATGTTGACATCCTAACTAGGGTTCATACAAAATAACCTATAATCTTTCACCATAAAAATTGACTTTCCTAGCAAAACTAGATCTTGACTTCAACATGAAAGTTGTTTGTAATGTCATAAGTAGTGGCCTTTCTCATGTAATAATTTTCATATGACAAAAATTGTAGGAGATAGGGTCTATGGAACCCCAGTTTTGACCAGTTGACTTTCTCTGGTCAACCACCATGAACCATCTTGCAAACTTGACATTCTCTTGATATTTGGGACTCATGGAGGATCATATATGTGTAGGATAATGTATAATGAAGTATCCCTTGATATATTTGATCAAATGATGAAGAAACTTGCTGAGGAAGTCACATAAGCTACCTAGATGAATTAGGGCTTCCAAGGCAAACAAGCTTCAAACTCTTGATTAATTCTTGATCAAAATGATATGTGAGGACCATGGGGATCCATATATTATGTCTAGAGTCAATATGAACCATCTCTTGATTGATATCCTTGCATTGAGGGTCTCAAACCCTATATATGAGCTTGATGAGGCATGTGTCGACACACACACTACCTACAAAAGCAACAAACTATACATTGACATGTTTTGCTATTTTGGTTAGTAAAATAATGAAAAAAACAAAGTATGATACAATAAAATGTGCTTGGTTATATCTCCCAATGCAAACCCAATGAATTAGGGTAAGGAGGATGCCAAGGTGTGATCCCAAAGCCAATGCAAATGATGAGATAGCATGAGGAATCTTAGGGTCAAAATTGGGGTCTTACAGTGTCAAATCAGATTTCTGGAATAATTATTATTTGTGTTCCCCACTCTTTTAATACACTGTTATTTTGCATGCAAATTGGTTATGTATATATAATTTCCACACTTCTCACTTTCACACTTTTCACTCACAACCTACACAAACATTTTTCCCTCAAAAATTCTCTGCAACTTCAACAACCTTTATCAACAACAACAATCTTCATCTTCTCCAAACTCCAAGTGGGTTCTCAACAATAACAGGTTTATGAGTATTTACAGCAAATGGATGCTACTGGACATCATGTTGAAACTCCCCAACAAGCTGCTACTCAAACAGCTACAACTTCAATAACGGCCTACAAAGAACCCCACGTTCTTGACCGTCCCCCTCACATAAATCTTGCCATGCCATTTGAGAAGCTGGAAGTTTTATGTGAATCGCTAGTGGATTTTGACAACTTGAAGCGTAACAACATTGAACTCACTGAAGAACTAGAGAAACAAGGTTGGGGAAATTACTTCAAGAGACTTTATGATCCCGTATACACCTTCCTGGTAAAAGAATTCTGGAGAATTGCAGACTGCGACGACCACTGCATTGTCTCCTACGTCCTAGGAGTAAAAATGGTCATCACAGAGAAGTCCATACCCAAGCTTTTGGACATGGAAAAGACATGGGGCAGAAGGATTTACAACATTAACCCTAGGGAAAAATACATGTCCTAGGAGATCATCCCCACAATATTCAATCAGAACCCAGAAGGGAAAACCTCCAAGAACAAGGAACTTCACCAGAATCTGAGGGTCTGGTTGAAGATTATTCTGGGAACCATCCACCATCGTCCAACTTCAAACTCATCAGACTACATAAACACATATCAGAAGTGCATCTTGTATTGTCTTCAGAAAGGATTAAAGTTGAATCTTCCCTCATTACTCTTCAAATATCTGAGGGATTCAGTCAGAGATACGAGAAACCACATGAAGCCCAGAAACTACATCCCTCTAGGGAGGCTCATCTCTGACGTCCTGATAGAAAGTGGGATGGTGGATCACCTGATCTTCATCAAAATGATGGAAGATGTAATTGTAGGTGTTGGCAAGCCTCTGAATGCTAGAAATCTGAAGAGCATAGGGGTCATTGACAGTGTCTTAGTCAAATTTCATGAAGAGTAAGAGAGATCCCTCTAAGAAGTCAAAGAAGAAGAAGAATACTCTGAAGCTAGGAGAACCTTCAGCAACTCAATCTCCTGTCCCTTTGAGCTCCCCCGCTCCAAGTAAGTCTTTTCCTTTTGAAGCTCTTTTATCTTCTGGGTCTAAGCAAATATCTTCTTCCTTACCTTAACCACCCCTACATATTCTCCCTCTGAACCCATTATCTCCATTCAAACTCCCTCAAAACCCCATAACTCTGAAATTAACACATCCTCACCCCCTCTACAAAAATTTGACCTCACAACCACAACACTTCCCGTATCTGAGGCCCTACTTCTAAACAAACCCATTTCACCCCCCTCATCCACTCCCTCATCTCCTCTATATTATGACCTTTCTTCTGAGTTTGATCATCCAGAAGTTCTTGACCATTCCTCTCCCACTTTAGCCCAACTTCAATCCAAAACAAACTCTAAACAGACTTCGTCTGTCCCAGAAACCTCTGAACCCTCACCTTCTCTCTCCGTACCTCCTTCATCACCCTCAATAACTCTACCATCCTCTGAACCTCACACTGAACCCTCTAAAACCATTCAAAATCCATATGAACCCATAAATCCAACCTCTGAACCTCAACCAACCTTTCCAACCCTGGAAACGGTATTTACTTTATTCTCAGAAAGCTCAGTTGTGAGGCTCAGAGAGCTATCTGAACAATCCAGTCTAAGTGATAATCCTTCTGAAGTAAGGACTCACTGGAATGGATATCTCAAATGGATGAAATATGAAGTCTTTAAGTTGAAAGGACTCTCTGAACAAGTCAGAAATGACTACATCAGAGGAGCTGAGGAAAGACTAGAGTCGCGTTTAGTGCGGGAAGCTGAGGAGAAAGTGAGGAAGGAATTTGAAGAAAAGGCTAGGATGGAAGCTGAAGAGAAGGCCAGGATGGAAGTTGAGGCAAAAGTTATCGTTGAAGCTGCTGCTGCAGAAGCTGAAGCTAAAGCTAAAGCTGACACTGAAGAAGCAACATGCATAGCTGCAGAGGAAGCTTGAAAGTCTGCTGAAGCTGCTCTGACTCGAGGTGAGTCATCGACATCTGATATTGCTCTGTTAGTGCTCCAGACTCTAGAAGAACTTCAAACGAAACAACAGCTTGTGAAAGCCAGACTCGACAAGCAAGATTCAGTCAAATCCAGCATCCATAACCTTCTTACCCGGCTACTTCAGAGGATGCCTCCTCCTCCAAACCCTTAGGAACCCTATGCTTTCTGTTTTGTTTATATTCTCTAAGTGATTTTTCCTCTAAGTCTTTCTTATCTATATTTTTCTCATATTATCTAATGAAGCTTTGTTTTGATCTAGATGTTTTCTCTTACTGTGTTCTTCTCGAGTCTGACAAAAGGGGGAGAAATAAATAAACAGACTTCTGATGAAATAAGTATCTAAATCTCATAATGCACTGCTTACATTCTAAACATGTTAAAATAATTACGAAGTCTAAGTGCTCTTTAGGATGCATCTGAACAAGGAAAACAAAATCAATATCTGATAAACAAGCTAAACAACATAAGAAGCTATGGTAAGAAACTCTAAACTCTCCTAGTATCAGTCTTATGGGGAGATTGCCAATCTCAGGGGGAGCCATTTGTATCTGACTCTAATTTATTTTCCTTTCCATCTTGTGAAGTATCATTGTTTCATCAATTGTTTGAAGTTTTATCATCATAAAAAAGGAGGAGATTGTTAGAACAAGATTTTGGTTATGCAATATATCTCTATGTTTTGATGATAAGAAAGAATGAAACAATTTGGTACCCTATAAAATTCTCTAAGTGTGCAGGGTTCTAAGGAAAAATAAGTCTGATGAAAACAATATTTACAACTAACGAAGTCTAGAGCAGCTGATCCAAAAATAAACAAATCATATCTAACTCCAAACACAAACGGTTCTGATAAAAGAACATAAAGAATCTGTCATTAAAGTTCATCTACAGGCTCTGGAGACTTTGCATCTGAAGACATCTGAAGATTCTACATCTGAAGATTCTCTATCTAAAGATCAGTCAAGCTGACTCAGAAAACTACTCAATAAATAACTATATGAGGAGTACAAGCGCTTCTTAAAGACTCTAAACTACGCTCACTCCAATTCACGCCCAACAGATCATCTAACTAAACAAATTCATAAACTTAACAAAGAAGTATTCCAAGTATGGTATGGATCTATATATAGATAGTATTGACTACACTCCAAGACTACTATGGAAAGGACAAGAATATTAATGTCATTAAGTCCCATAATTGGTAAGATATCAACATCAATACTCTCTTCAACAGTAACATCTTTAAGCTTTATATAAAGGCCTCGCTATCATCATACCAAGATACTAAGCTATCACACAAGAATTCTACTATACACCTTGAATCATATACTTAATTCTTGTCATTGTAAAATTCAGTTATCACACACGAGTTGTTGCTCTTTGTGTGATCTTTGATCATCTGTTTTAATTGTGTTCATCTTGCTTATCTAAAAGCACCAAACACATTCTTGTAATTTTCAATGGTTGTTATAATTCCTCAAGTGACTTGTGAAGTCTGTAGACTTGAGAGGGCTAAGAGATTGTTGAACTCTTAGACGATTGTTGTAATCTTTCTAGATTATTGGATTAAGTCCTTATTGAAGGCGAAATCACCTTGGTCAGGTGGGCTGGAGTAGATTTGATTTTCAAGCAAACCAGGATAAACTTTTGTGTTGTTTGTTATTACCTTGGTGTGTGTAGCGTTGCTAAAAGTTTTTATTTTTCAATGAAAATAATTCAAACCCCCCTTTCCTGTTTTTCTCTACCTTCAGCAGCAATATGTTCAGAGTCAGGAACCTCTATAGACATGTGAAAAGGAACTTGAAGCTTGATGGGAATTCCCAAAATGCATGAATACTCTTCCAAGGTTGGTGCCAACTGATAGTCCGGGAAAGTGAAGCATCACAAGGGAGGATCATAGAACTGCAGCAAAGTATGAAGTGCACTATGTTGATACTTACTGATAAGAGTTTTGAGGTACTCCACAATCTTCCCATAGTCTCTTTTGAAAACTTCCAAATTGCCAGAAGGTGATTTCTATGCCATCTTGAGAAGGGAGTCCAGATCAACCTCAGGAAACTTATAAGAAACATGCCCACCTCTACCAGTATCCATCCTTAGAGAAGGCTTAAATAATAAGAATCAAGAATTAAAAATATCTGGAAATACAAAAACATGTGTGTTAAGAGAATGAATATAACAATGCTTATGAATGCATGTATGGTTTCCATATCCATGAATAGTTGTTGTGCTTGATAATAACTGAACGCCACAAGTTCAAAGGTTCAACATAATTCTGAGAAAACCGGGTATGATGAAGGTTTGTTTTGTAACACCCACCCAACTCACATGTAGGTTCTAGTCAGAACATAATAGGCTTCTAAATGGCAACCAGAGTCGATGGTCCCCATGACAATACTATGTCTAGTGCATAAGGCATGCAAGACAAGGGCATTCCCACTAGAACCTCATTTGGGCATGGTATATCATGTAAAATCTTACGTTCCAGGTTCCACGAGAGTTAACATGACTATCCATTCTAACTTATGCGTCACTGGCCTAGGTAGTGGGACTTTTGCCTCATAGTAACATCTCACCCAACCTGCAAACAGAAGATCCAGCAACCAGCACAACAATAATATCCAGAATATGGAAAGAAATAAAATGAAATGAATGAAATAAGAAATTAAAACATAAATAAATAAACACCCAATGAAGAGAAAACAAATAAGAGCTAGGACTGACTTGCTTGAAGGTACCCCCCAGAGTCGCCAGCTGTCGCACCTCGAAAAAACACGCACACAAAACAGAGTCGCCACTAATGTTATTTATCCTAAGAGAGGGAAAGGAAACACTGAGTAAAACTACAAAAGGGTGAATCTAATGGTCTTGCAACCAAGAGATGGGTAAGGGAGTCGATTACGCGAGGGGAAGGTGTTAGCACCCCTCATGTCTGTAGTACTCTACAGGATCCACTCTTGTTATTCTAATCAAAAAGGTGTGTTTACTTTTAAACTTACAAACTAAAAGGTAATGCATGCAGAAAGATTGAATTATTTATAAATAAAAAGAAAAAATTTATTATTGCGCTCGCTTAGGTTTTGCAACCCAATGCCTACATATCAAAAAGAATCAGAGCACCGTAGTTCTTCTCAAAAACTTTGGTTTGTTCGTGCTTTTTATGGGTAACCACCCTTATTGAAAGTTTTCATAATAAAATCCAAGTAGAAAAATAAGTTTGATTGGTTGAGTATTTTTGTTGAAAGAATACATCAAATGATCCACCCAAGGCAGGAGGTATCTGAGTACTTCTTTCTTATTATTGAAAGAGTTCAAGTTGTATTAGAACATTTTTTGGATTTTGATTGAGAAAAGGTTTTTGTTATAGAATTAATGCAAAAGAGAAAGGAAAATCTAAGGGAATCCTAAAGAGAAACCTAATGTTGGCATGCAATAGTGGTTCTAAAGTTAAGATAAAAGGGAAACATCTACCTAAGTTAGCATGCAAAGGTTGACCTATGATTAAGGATCAAGGGGGTCTACCTAATGTTGTCATGCTTGGTTAACAAACCTAAAGTCTACTTTGGTTAAATCTTAACCAAGAACGAACCAAAAGAATCCTCTGGGAGCATGTTATTCACACAAGGAAAAGAGATAGAAGAAGATGACAATCCATATCAAGTCATGGAACAATAAACAACATAATATCATATCAAGTCATGGAAGAAAATAAAAGCAATACCATATCAAGTCATTTAATAATTAATGAAGTAATAGAAATCCATATCAAGTCCTGGAAGAAAAAGGTGAAAGAATCAAAAGCCAAAGTAATCCATATCAAGTCATGGAAGGAAAATCGAAACAATCCATATCAAGTTATGGAAGAAGAAGATGAAAGAAAAACAAGCAGGAAAGAGATAAAAAGTGAACTCTCAAGTCTAAACATGCTTTAAGACATCACAAATTATCACCAAAAGGTCACATGTTAACAAATAGCAACTATTCATTCAAACTAGTCATGAAAGAGGGAGGCAAAGCTCAAACAAGTTGTGAATACAACTAAAGCAAACGACAAGTTACCAAACCAAAATGGGAATCAACATCACATCAAAATAAGTATAATGACATATTGTCTAGCTCCTAAAGGTCATGCATAAATGGTTTAAGCATCAAAGGGTTCAAAGAAAGCACACAAATAGGCGTACTAGCAAGCAATGATCCTAATGTGTCAAGTGTCCAAGCAAACATGGTATAAGAAGAGTGAAGTGAGGGAAAAGATATGATAAGTCATACAAGGCAGTAGAAAACACATCAAAGACCTATAATTATCACCTAAGAAATCTTGAGAAAGATTCTCAAACAAATCATACAAGGAAAAGCAACCATATAACCATAAATGGACATAAGTCCTCATGTAATGCTAACAAGCAAAACAAGTAAATATAATGGATTTGTGGAAGGAAGGAGAGACAAACATAGACATGTTATTCACTTAAAAAAAGTCCCAATATCAAGAAGAGGTTCAAATAGGCATTGAATCCATGGTACAAGCATCAAAGTACACAAGTATCATTCAAAATTATAAAGGGAAATAAATACAAGGGTGTGAACAATTAGACATCAAAAAGTACAATGAATGAGATTAAAAGCAAAGACATGGTGTCAATACACATATGAAAACTCAAGACATCACAAAGGCATCATATCAAAGCACACTCAAAGATTGAGGCAAGTAATGATCAAAATCAAAGTCTAGTCATGCTCCTAAAGGCTAATGAACTTCAAGCAAGCATAGATGAAGTAAGAATTAAGGGAATATGGTATAAAACCACATAATTCATAAGTATATGACATATTAAACTCCACATACAATTCACTCAAGAATTATGATTGAATCTCACAAACTATATTCAAAGATAGGCCAAAAGATAGGTAAACAATCACACAAGTTTAAAGAAGCTTAAGCAAGAAGTAATCAAACAATGAAGGTACACACATGACATCAGGGGATGTGTGACTTGTGCAATAATTTATCTCAAGATGAGGTTCAATATTAACAAGAGAAGTCATCAAAACTTCACACAAAAATCAAAGCCAAGTAACTTGATAAACAAGTAAAGATATCATCCTAGAAAAGGAACCCTTTATCAAAATGCAACAAGATAAACAAATACCAAAAGAGGGGTGCTTATAGGTCATGGTACAATAGATAAGTACTCTTAAAATCATCAAATACAACCTCCAAACTTCAAGAGGTATCAACAAGCAAACAATCTCAAAGTCCATGTACAACTAGCAAGTCAAAAGATCGACATCATCCAAGTAAGGAGTTCTTTGTCTAGTCAAAGAAAATGAGCAATGCAAAATGAAGTTGATACATGAAGAAATGAAATGAGAACAACATCATTCTACACAAAGATGGATCCTAATCTCCTAAGAGCTTCACCATTCACTAAACTCAAAACTAGGTCAAGAAAAGAAGAATGTAGCTCTTAATGTGTCATCATGATGAAGTGGCAATGTGATACCATTCAAAGAATAATAAGAGCAAGGTAAAAGGATACCAAGACCAAGGAATTCGTAAGCAAAAACAAAAACAACCACATCTATCTGAACCCAATAGCACTCAAGCTGGAATGCACAAGATAAAATCCAAACTATGATCTCAAAAGCAAACAAGTAGTACTCAAGATAATCAATCAAAGAAGAATCAATTGGAGGTACCTAAAATTATTCACATGAGTGAATTTAGGACTCCTAAATGATGATGAAAAGGTCAAGAAAGAATAGGAAAGAGATCCCACATGGTTGCACAAGTGCATACCAAAGCAAACATCTATGGACAAGAGTGCCACAAGAAACAAACATACTTTGAATAATTCAAGAAAAAATAGTTAGAAGCATGGAAAAATTATGAAAAATTAAACATGGAAAGGTGAAGTCAGAAGCTCAATGTGTCCTAAAGATGTGTTTAAAATTATGTGCTAAAGATGTTCAAATAATTCAATCAATTCAGCAATGCACAAATGATTAATCACACCAAGCAATCATCAAAAATAGATTCAAATATAATTCGAAAGTGATAACCCAAACAAAAAATGAATGCTCAAAGGACCTATATACATGTGCCTACATGTGTACACAAATTTAGATCAAAATCAAAAAGGGAAAATCAAGAATTAAACCCTAACATTTAAAATTAGGTCAATTAAACACATTTAGTTATAAAATCAAAATAAATATTAAAATAAATAAAAAATGAAATTAAAAAATATGTAAAAATAAATAACATGCAAAATATCATCCATGTATTTTTTTAGGTATTTTTGGATAAAAGGAAATATTTAAATAAAAGTTAAAAAGGAAAAGAAACAAATATTAAATAAAAAGAAACAGAGGGTGCATGCTAGAAAATTGGATAAAAGGAGATTAGTTGAAATGGAAATGGGCCGAAATAAAGGGGGGTGGGGAAAACAAGTTGTGCACGACCCAGTCCACAAAGCAAATCAGAAAAATAAAAGTGAAATAAAATGTATTGTCACGTTTTATCATGTGGAAATTCATCAATCGATCACTTTTCATTTAAACGCAAAAGGACAAAAACAAACCATGACCAATCACACACTGCCACCTACTCGTATTCAACCTCGGCCATACACAAAAACCCTAAACAGAACCCTAAATCGATCCCCACCATGCAACTTCTCCCTCAAATATCTCTCTCATCTCTTCACCAAATCCAACAAAACTTGAATCAAAATTGTAGTACGCAATTAGTAGAACAACATGACACCTTCAGTTTCCATAAAAAAATAAAGGATCATGGAGAAAAGTAAGCAAGAACATACGGGTTCAACATGTTTAAACATCATTCAATCAAAACTTTAGACAAAAATCTGAGCCTAGCTCCATGATCTACTCAATAGTAGATCTTCCAGATGCATATGCATGAGCTTAAACATGGATAATATCTAAGCATGAAGAGAAATTACCTAGTGGAGAGTGTCCACTGCACCTTTTATTCTTGGAGAAGGAAGAAGAGCAGGATCAAGAGGAAGATGATGAACGAAGGTGAGTAAAATAAATGCTCAAGAGGGAGCTTCAAAATGGAGAAAAATGAATGAGATTGGGTGATGCATCAGTTCTATTTTTTGTCTCCTTCCAATGTCTCCTCTTAGGTTTAGAGAGTGAGAGTGGATTTTATATGAGCTCTAGGTGAGGGCAGAAAGGTCAGTGCATACCACAAAGTTGGTTATTTTAATTTGCAAAAAAAAGAAGGTGAGAGAAAATCTGGTTATGTGATGCGTTTAGAATGATAATGTGGTGAGTTTTGGAAGCTGAAAGAAGGTAGAAAAGGGGAAGAACTCGTGGGACTTGGGAGAGAGTGGAGAGAGAAGGAAGGGGAAAATGGAACATTTCCTCATTTGGAAAATTTGAGGCATGATGTGCATGCATGAAAAATGCAAGTCGTTTGATCACAAGAGGCAACGAAGAGGTGTAGTATGCGTGTGAAGTGGCCATGTTGTAAGAAAATCGTGACAAAATGAACAAAACCAATAACACTCATGATAATGAAAGTTAATGATCAGCCATGTTCGAGCTATCACATTTTCATAGTTTCTTGACCAAATGAAACAAACTTGGGATTTTTGGAAAGAGGGAAGGGAGATGAACAAGTTTCATGTTGGAAGGAAATTGAGATAAGGCCTAGAAGTCCATTAAAAACAGCCACAAAAGTAGCAACATGAAACTGCATGCATGCATGCAAATTATATGTCCTTTGACAATTTTGAAGAACTGACTTTGTAATTATATAACTTGCTCATTAAGCCATCAAATGAGAAACTTTCTGAAGCTAAAATGAAGATGGGGATGTGATCTACAACTTTCATGTTGAAGTCCTTCATAAATGAAACTTGCATCTAGGTGAAAAATGGACATGAAGGTAGTTACTTGAAACTGGATAAACACTTAGCAAAAATTTACTAAGTACAAAACCCAACTACAAATTTAAGGTCATGACTTTAGAAGAGGTTATCTTGAGTTGTATCCAACCAAATGAGGAGTTCTTGGAATCATTGGAAAGAAGAAACTTTGTACCACAATTCTCATGTTGAAGTTGTCTTGAAATGGAGCTTGCATCTGGGTGAAACATGGCCATGAAGTTGACTAAAATTATTTGCAAACTTGCCAAAAATAGCAACCTTTCTTCCAAACCCTAATTTCTAATTTTGGCAACTTTTCATAATCTTTGATTTTCGATGAATCTCTTGACTTTTCTTGCTCAAATTTCAACCATAGACCATACTTGACTTGTGGAACACAATTTTGACCAAAAAATCAAGAGTTGATTTTTTTATCTACTCAGTTGACTTTTCCCCCAATTGAATCAAATTATTGATTATTTGAGCAATTGAACCTCTTCTGATTAAAATTTATGGCCAATTTTACACACATAGACACTTAGGAACACATAGAATACTATGAGATCAAGTCTTGCTCAAAAAATCAGAAATAAACTGATTTTATCACAAACCCTAATTTCAGTCCAAAAAGATAGGAGATGAGTGCACAACTTCAAAACCCTGATTCTTCTAGGGAAAAGGGAGAAACTTTTGAACAAAGATGTCTTGTATAATGATATGAGGAGATGATTCAATTTTTTTTCCATGGGTACACCACACACTGAGACAATCAACACTCCTAGCTCAGGGACCAAAAGATAGGAGAGTGTGATCAACTTCCAATCTCTTGCAATTTTCAATCAACTGATGAAATAATGGACCATTTGAGATGTCTTAGGGCATAAGAAACCCCTTATGGATTGAGTGATCATGAAGTTGAAGATGTCTCACCCTCCTTGCACTGATTGTCTCATTTCCCTCTTCTAAAGCTTGAAGAAGGACAAAAGAGAGATACCTTGATCCCATAACCAATAGAACCAATGATATGCATGAATGTATATGATGATAAAACATAAGCCAAATAGGGTTGAAAAGAAGAGGGTAAATTTTGGGGTACAACACCGTTAAGTCGAAAACCTGAAAGGATAACTTAGGCAAAAATGGGCATCCTAGTGGACTGAAAACCTGAAAGGGCGGTCCAGGAAAAAATTAGGGATAAATAATATATGTCAGCTCGCTAAGTAGAAAACCCAAAAGGGTAGTTTATGCTAAAAAGAGCATCCCGATGGATTGAAAACTTGAAAGAGAAATTCAGGCAAAAGTTAGGGATTTTAAAGGTAAATGTATTACATCAGGCAAGACCAATGCAAAAGAACCAGAAGCCGGAAGGATCAATAAGTTTCTCCCTTCAGAGGTAAGGTTCTGCAGACTCATGGGAATATGGAAAGTAGTGGTTATTGTGATTCAATGTAAACCCCATTCCCATCGCCATTTCCAATTTCATCATTTGTAATATTCTACATGGAGCTACACCTTTGTGTGCTACCATTCCATGAATAAAATCCATATTTTCATATCAAAAGATTTTCATTCATGTTTTCTTTGCTTTCCTTCTTTTGAAAAATGTCATTTATTTTTTATGATACAATTTAGAAGCTAAGGAATAATGAACATATTGAAAAACATAAAAACTTTGATATTTGAAATGATTAAAGAAAAGTCAATGGTTTTCAAAAAGTCACAGAGTCATAAAACACTCTTAGATCACCACAGAAGGAATCTCCATGGGGTACAACCCGTAAGCTTTTCAAAGGGATCATCAGCCTAGTATATGACCAGTAGGCTTGACAAAAGCGCCCAAAGGCATCTATCTACAACAAAATTTGGCAGAGTTCCATGTGTTGGGAAGTCAAAACTCCAATACCACACAAGAGCTCAATCGTGCTTGGCACAAAAACCCGGTCTTCAGAAGCATTAAAAATTGAATGCTTTGGTCATTCATATAATCATGCTTAAAAGCATAATTCAATATCATGTGTAGCTTGAAGTTTATTTCATGCTCATATGCATTTCCCAAGATCTTGTTGGTATTAATATATCACCCTTTGGTCAAAGTACAACTTCATTGACACCGACAAAGAACATATGTGTTAATCATTAAGGTTCAACTTCTCATTTATATATCTGATATATTTTCGGATGTTTCTCAGTCTCTCTGATGTATTCTTGAATGAGTATTGTTTTCTGATGTCTTTCCATAACTTATCTGATACATTTTTGGATGTTCCCTTGTTCTGATGTATTTTCAGAACCTATTTCCTTTTATCCAATGTATTCTCGGATGCGTCCTTTTGTCCCGATGTATTTCCGGATGTTCCTTTACCTTTCTAATGCATTTCCAGAATTTATTTCTTTTGTTCTCTGATGCATTTCTGGACATTTCTTGCCTTTCTGATTTATTTAAAGACGTTTCCTTTTCTCTCTAATTTATTTTTGGATGAGTATTGTGTTCTGACGTATTTCTAGAATCTTTCTCATTTTATCCGATGTATTTACAGATTTGTGTTTCTGTTTTGATTTATTTCTAGAACCTTTCCCCTTTATCCGATGTATTTCCTGATGTGTCTTATCGTTTTGATTTATTTCCAGAACCTTTCCCTTTTCCCACTCTACATATCAGACACACATATTATCTCCCTCTCTCTCTCTCACTTCCCACACTTTTGTTTCTCTAACCTCCTCTGAAAATCCCCATTTTAAAAAACAAAATCTGAAAAATACTTTCATCCTGTTAAATACTTCCGTATTTTTCCCTCATTTGTCATAAAAAAAAGTGAAAATATATGTGTCATCATAGAGAGAGAAACGATATTAGAGAAAAGAAATGTGTGGGAAAATTTAAATTCTAATAAAAATAAATAAAAACAGTGTTTGCACTTTCACAAAAATGAAACACGGTTTTCAAAGGAAAGAGAAATGACTTAGTTTAGTTGATAAATTCTATAAAAACGTCTGTTGTATTAGTTATTCAGAATTTGAAGGATGCCACTTCAGAATTTGTCACGTCTTCTAGCAAAAGACAAGAGCTTTTGTAAGCAAAACTGGTCTCTGTTGCTGCTACTCAATAAGACATGGCTATCAAGAAAGCTGAAATGGATGAATGGATGAAGTCTAGGAATATTAGACAAAACATTATGGGTGCTGACCTTAAAGTTGTTCGGGATCTTTTGAAGAAACCATAACGTTAGGACTTAGAATTGTTCTATGTTTTCTTTATTTTTATTTAATGTTAATATTTACTTAAAATCATATATGTTTTTGCTTTCTGTCTCATTTACTTAATTAAAAATAAATGATGAAATTAAAAACTGTTTTTTTTATAATTTGTGCTCAATTAGTTGAATATTGTTTTCTTCTTCTCTAGCGATTGGATCATTGATAAGGAATATTTAAGAGGATGAAAGTATTTTTGAAATTCATTTATTCATCATAATCTTTTTAATACTTAAATCTGAACATATATGTTTTATGCTATCAAGATAAGTTTAAATAACTTGGATATGACTTAGGGGAAACTTACAAAACTCAACCTTAGAACTATTAGACTCAGGGGGAGCTAACAAACCTCAGACTCTGATGTTGTCAATTTAGTTAAACTAACCGAGCATTATTCTTAAATACATTTGCTTGTCATCATCAAAAAGGGGGAGGGGGGTTGTTAGAACAAGATTTGTTCATATCGATTGAGTTTTGATGATAACAAAGTACTTAAAGAACAATTAGGTATATTGACATATGTTCAAGTGTTTAGGATCATAAAGCTTAAATTCTACTCTGAATTGACCCTGCTGGAAGCATTTATTGACAACCTAAATGTCTCAGATTCTGATGGATTAGAATCTGATGACTCTGAAGGATCATACTCTGGTCATGATAATTCTGCCTTTGGTGATAACTCAGACTCTAGAGACCTCATCTTGAAAAGCTCGGCCTCTGGTCCATACTCTACACCCCTAGCAAACCTATCTTGTCAACATCATACTTAGGATAACAGTCAACTAAAGTTTCTTAGTGCAAGGCTCAAGAAAAGATGATGTGACTTGTCTAGTTCGCCCTCCTGATCTGGTTTATACCTAGTATGCAGTGGACTGTGTTTTTATACATTGGTTGAAGATCTTAACAGGATTTGTCTTCCAACGACTCTCTCTTTAAGCTGCTACATTTCAAAAGGTTCTCTTGTGCAAACAACTTTCCAATGACACTTTTATCTGCCTCTATAAAAGGGAGTCGAAGATTTGAAGGAAGGTTAACAACTACTACACAATATAACAGAACATGTTGAGTACAAACTTTGAGCTAAACTAAAATTCTAGTTATCAGACTTTCGATGTCACACGGGTTGTTATGACATCCAAATCTGCACAGACAAGAATTATGCAGACCTTAAAAGTAAGTGCAGTAAATAACACAAGTAATTGTTTACCCAGTTCAGTCCAACATGACCTACGTCTGGGGGCTACCAAGCCAGGGAAGAAATCCACTATTAGTAGTATTAATTCAAAGCTAAACTCACCCGTTTACAACTCTTCACTTAATCCCTACCCAATGCAATTTCAATCTTACACTAAGATCAGAGTTCCTACTCACTCCCCCTCAATCACCTCAGTGATTACTACCTTTAATCAATATTAAAGACAATTTTGAAGTCACACTTCAAACAATTCTTGATTGTGCTTAACAGCTTTAATCAAGATACACAGCACTCACGTTTAAAAGCTTAGAGTGGCACAACACTTACAACTCAATGAACACCCTATACCAAAGCAATCATCTACGTGATAATAGCTTGGTTTACAAGATATGTCTAATACAAGACTCACAAAAATACAGCAGTGAAGTATGATGGACACACTAAATCTTCACGCCTTAAAATCCCCAGTTCTGAATGAAGGAACGACTTCCTTTTATATTGCAGTACATAGGCCTTTGCACTTGTATTCTCCTGAATTTAAGGTCACACGAGTTCCCCTAAATTCCACATCTAGGTTACTAACAAATAGGCTATTTGTTAGGTTCATTAAATGTAGCTTGGTTGTTGATTTCCTGGATTTTCTCTCAGCTGTTGAATTCCTGAAGAATAGCCTGAGAAAAAGCGAAACAGAAAAACTAAACAACCTACAATCTAGCATATGCTGTCAGGAATGAATGTCACAACATTCAGCTTGACATCAAGGACCATATGCTAAGTCTGTTTTTCCTGAAAACATACTGCATAAGTTTGCTGAACTGTACAGGACCAAACTGTCCATTCTACAGTAGCAGCTTACATTAATACATGTCAAAGTATCCAATTTGACATTTACACATTTAGCCTTAAATCAATTCTGTTATCCTTTTGAAGAACAGACTGAGAAACATACTGAAGTGTAGCAGAACACCACTCTGTCTATTGTTCAGTATATGTTGTCCATGATGAATGTCATAACATCCAGTTTGACATTCAGATAGTAGGCCTTATGCCAGGTCTGGTATTTCCTTGATAACCAGACTGGAAAAGAATACTGAGCTCTAACAGAACACCAACTGTTCTATTCCTCAGTATCTGCTGATAGGGATGAATGTCACCACATCCAATTTGACATTCAATAAATCCTGTATTAGTTAATCCTGCAGTAAACTACTCAAGTGTGTCATGACATCAGTCAAGACATCAGAGTACAATTAGATATTCTAACCTACAACGCAGTCACACAAACACCTTCACAACATGTCATGACATCAGTCAAGACATTAGAATCCAGCTAGTGTTTTACCATACAATGCAGCCAATTAAACACCTACATAAACTTTCATCTATTTATTTGCATAAGCTCTTAAGATTTCTTATCTTTGTATATCTTAGAAAACCTAAGTGTTAAGAAACATTGTAGTTGTTGCAATTCTTCTATTCTTCTGATTGTGTATCTAAGTATAGTTGTAATTATTTTTACTAAACTGTTTGTTTAAAGTAGATGAAGTATCTTGCAAGGTTGCTTGAGTAGTGAAGTCTCTTGCCTTTGTGCTTGAGTAGTGAAGTCTCTTTCAGGTGTGATTGAGTATAAATCTCTTACAAGATTTCTTGAGCATAAGTCTTTTTATGGATTGATTGAACAGTGGAGTCTCTTTCTGGTTTGATTGCGCAAAGTTGTAATCATGATTGATTCAACACAATGCCACAAATGAGAGACGGAAAGGCTATAGGTCCCTTCACACTTAAACTTCCAGCATGTTTCATGGTCTGATCAAAGATGTAGGTACCATAGTCCACCTTTGCCTTGGTACCAACAGCATAGATGAACTTTCCTAACATCACAGACACTGTTGACTTGTGATTAGTAGGGACCCAGTTTGCAGCTCCAACTTTGTGTAACATGGCATATTTCACACTGAGTTGGCTGGCCACCAGCTTCCCTTTAAGAGGCCACTTCCGGACTTGATTTGCAGTGATGACTTGACAGATTCTGTTGTCAGTCACTTCAAGCTCTGGTTGCACTTCATCTCCTCTTCCCAAATACAGATTGATTACTGAGGGGGAAAAGGTCACACACTTGCCATCTGCACACTCCTCTCACAGATTGACAATGAACTCCTTCATCAAGGTCTCACAGCACTTTGGGAGTTGAGTCACAGTTCTCATTAGCCCTGCCTCTTTAATCAGGTCCACAATCTCCTTACACTCCAAGGCATTCTGAGCCAGTTCCCTCTCCAAGGCCAGTCTTTTGTGGTAGACATACTTCCACCTGTTCACACTAGAGGCAAAGTGGAAGGACACATTGTCAATGGGTACCTCTGGAACACTAGCAGCCAACTTGCTAGAGGTTGGCTTCTTCTTGGACAAGGATGTTGTGACATCACATGGAACATCCGAATCAGACTCCACCACAACCGCCTTGGTCTTCATTTTCTTGGGCACCTCTTTGCTCCAAGATTTAGCAGGTCCATGTCCTTTTCTTTTGCGTGCACTCTCTGTCACTGTTTGCTTGGGAGAGGTTGTCTCATCGACCTCCACAATCTTTTTCTCTCTCCTAGTCCTAACCCTCTTGGCTATGCTAGGGATAACTGAGGCCAACAGTTCATTATCAGAGAACTCTTCCAGGTTAACTGTGTCAGCTCTAGGGTTGTCATCAACTTCTTGAGTGACACTGACCTTCTCACCTCTCACCTTGTTTACAGGTTTATCATTCTTAGGACCCTCTTCAGGTAGTCCAGACACATTCTCTCTTAACACAACTGCGGTTTCTCGACATGCAACATCATCGGGTATGATAGTGTTCAAGGGAACGGAAACCCCAGGAACATTCTGATCACCGGACAGAATCTTAGTGACAATGGAAGCAATGGCATTATGCACATACCTCGATCCTTCCTTTGAAGGGTTATCCAGAGCGATAGCTGGGGAGATTCTGGAGACCGTTTCTTTTGGTCTTCTTGCATGGGAAGACGTTGCAGCGTTGACACCAACCTCTTCCCGGTTAGGGTTGCAAGACTCCGTGTTGTGGGAATCGGACACGGTAGTGTAGGAGGTGGTATCGGATTGGTGTGCCATGCTGAATATCTCAGAGGAGAGTTGAACCGTTTCTTTGGAAGAAGGTTTGCACGAATGAGAGTTGAAGCGACGGAATGTGAAACGCTTGATGCAAGAGTAAGGTCTATTAGTTTTTGACCACTCAGAGCACACTATTTGTTGTTTAATAATTTGACTTACTAAACAGTAGCTAACTAACTTCATTAGTTGCTATAAATTATCAGACGTACACATTCCCTCTTTGCCCTTACTATTGTCAAACTGAGTAACGTACAATGTCATGACATTCCGGGTGACATTGTACTCAGTCTGCATCAGGTTCCTCCATACTAGGGCTGACCACCTGCTACCAGACGCTAGGTAGTTAGTTTCTGCATACGACAATACACACATCTGTTTATCCCTTGCTGTCATATCATTTGTATGATGACCAATAGGTGCCAATGACTCATAACTTTCAATCAGACATTTTCCACAGTCTGTCCTTTTATCTAAAGACAGATATGGGACTCCTCTCATAGTTCCCTTGGAAATGCTCTTCTTCATTCCTTTTACACGAAGTTGATCAAGTCTTCCATGTCCCAGTTTCCCTTCCTGATCTCCCTTGGCTAAGGGGCACTTGGGGAAGTAGAGTGAGTCTTTAGATTTCCATAGATAGCCGTTATCTTTGGATCTGTCTCCTCTCATCACTTCCTGATTGCAACCATTCAACACCACACATCCTCCCTTAGTAAATTCCACCTTGCATCCTTGGTCACATAGCTGGCTTATGCTTATGAGGTTTACAGTTAGTCCTTTTACTAACAATACATCACTCAGTTTTGGAGCTTCAGGACAGTCCAGCCTACCAACACCCTTGACTTCTCCTTTAGTTCCATCACCAAATGTCACAAACTTGATGGTAGGAGGTTGTAGATTCACCACTAGGTTGCTCATCCCAGTCATATGCCTTGAGCAGCCACTATCAAGGTACCAGTCTTGTCTGATAGGTGCCCTTGGAGATGTGTGAGCAAGGTTAGCAACACATTGTTGATTCTCAGGAGAGGGATGAAGCTTAGATGCCTGCTGCTTAGGATTGACCTGAGGTGTCTGCTTAGCCGCCCATGTTTGTTTCTTAATGGGGACATTATGCTTAGACACCTTCTTCTTAGGCCTACCTTGCGAGGTCTGGTTTGGGTAACCATGCAGTCTATAGCAGAAGGGTTTTATGTGACCGAATCTACCAGATTAATGACATCTCCATCTCTGAAATTTTTTCTTCTGATGTTTGCTCATTCTGGTTCTCTGATGTTGAGACATTGAATGTGACTTCTGCTTGAATTTCTGAACTCCAGCCTTAGACTTTTTGAGTTCAGGTGAAGAGTTCTTAGTGAATCCTTAACCAGATATGGTTCCTGACTTTTGTCCCACTTTTAGAATCTCTTCCAAGGTGTCAGATCCTTTACTCAACATTCTGATGGATTTGGTCATTTGGTCTAGCTTCGAAGTTAGCAAAGAAATCTCACCATTCAGACCCTCTATGACTTTCAGCTGCTCCTGTTTCTCAGATTCTAGCTCTTTGATGAGTTTCTTCTGCTTTTCTCCTTGGATACATACTTCTGCACTTTTAACACATAGTTCTTTATATGAGGCAGCAAGTTCATCCAAGTTGAGCTCATCTCCGCTTGAGTCATCCTCTGAATCACAGACACTGGTCAGAGCTGTGACATGTTTAGCAGATTCTCCTTCAGATTCACTCTCAGTGTCTTCCTCTGACCAGGTGGCAGATAGCCCTTTCCTTTGCATCTTGAGAAAGGTAGGGCATTCAGCCTTAATATGACCATATCCTTCACATCCATGGCACTGGATTCCCTTGCCTTGGTTGAACTTTTCTTCAGAAGTTGATCTTTTCCTTATGTCAGACGGGATGTTCTTGACATTAGGTATACCCTGTTGATCCACCTTCTTTATGAACTTATTGAACTGTCTTCCAAGCATGGCAATGGCTTCAGAGATGCTTCCATATCCTCCATTGTTTCCTTCTTCTGACTTCTCTTCAGTGTTAGATACAAATTCTATGCTTTTGTTCTTCCTGTCAACATCCTCACATAAGCCCATTTCAAAGGTTTTGAGGGAACCAATGAGCTCATCTACCTTCATCTTGCAGATATCTTGAGCCTCTTCTATGGTTGTGACCTTCATAGCAAACCTCTTAGGCAAGGACCTGAGAATCTTTCTTACAAGTTTCTCTTCAGCCATTTTCTCACCTAATCCACCGGAGGTGTTTGCACTTTCAAGAATATTCATGTGAAAGTCATGAATAGTCTCATCCTCTTTCATCCTCATATTTTCAAACTTGGTGGTCAGCATCTGAAGTTTGGACATCTTTACCTTGGAAGTACCTTCATGAGTTACCTTGAGGGTATCCCAAACTTCCTTAGCTAGCTCACAGTGGTGTACCAGCCTGAAGATGTTCTTACTGATTCCATTGAACAGTGCATTCATGGCCTTAGAATTTCCAAGGGCTAATGCCTCTTGTTCCTTGTCCCACTCTTCTTCAGGAATTTGCACACTGACTCCATCTTCACCTGTCTTCGTTGGATGTTCCCATCCTTTGTTGACAGCTCTCCAGACTTTGCTATCTAGAGACCTTAAGAAGGCTATCATACGAGGCTTCCAGTCATCATAGTTTGAGCCATCCAACATGGGTGGTCTATTTGAGTGTCCTATATCCTTGTCCATGGTACTAGAAAGTAACTTCCCTAGATCTCACCCAGAAATTAACAGGCAGGGTGCCTGCTCTGATGCCAATTGAAATTCTAGTTATCAGACTTTCGATGTCACACGGGTTGTTATGACATCCAAATCTGCACAGACAAGAATTATGCAGACCTTAAAAGTAAGTGCAGTAAATAACACAAGTAATTGTTTACCCAGTTCAGTCCAACATGACCTACGTCTGGGGGCTACCAAGCCAGGGAGGAAATCCACTATTAGTAGTATTAATTCAAACCTAAACTCACCCGTTTACAACTCTTCACTTAATCCCTACCCAATGCAATTTCAATCTTACACTAAGATCAGAGTTCCTACTCACTCACCCTCAATCACCTCAGTGATTACTACCTTTAATCAATATTAAAGACAATTTTGAAGTCACACTTCAAACAATTCTTGATTGTGCTTAACAACTTTAATCAAGATACACAGCACTCACGCTTAAAAGCTTAGAGTGGCACAACACTTACAACTCAGTGAACACCCTATACCAAAGCAATCATCTACGTGATAATAGCTTGGTTTACAAGATATGTCTAATACAAGACTCACAAAAATACAGCAGTGAAGTATGATGGACACACTAAATCTTCACGCCTTAAAATCCCCAGTTCTGAATGAAGGAACGACTTCCTTTTATATTGCAGTACTTGGGCCTTTGCACTTGTATTCTCCTGAATTTAGGGTCACACGAGTTCCCCTAAATTCCACATCTAGGTTACTAACAAATAGGCTATTTGTTAGGTTCATTAAATGTAGCTTGGTTGTTGATTTCCTGGATTTTCTCTCAGCTGTTGAATCCCTGAAGAATAGCGTGAGAAAAAGCGAAACAGAAAAACTAAACAACCTACAATCTAGCATATGCTGTCAGGAATGAATGTCACAACATTCAGCTTGACATCAAGGACCATATGCTAAGTCTGTTTTTCCTTAAAACAGACTGTACAAGTTTACTAAACTGTACAGGACCAAACTGTCCATTCTACAGTAGCAGCTTACATTAATACATGTCAAAGTATCCAATTTGACATTTACACATTTAGCCTTAAATCAGTTCTGTTATCCTTTTGAAGAACAGACTGAGAAACATACTGAAGTGTAGCAGAACACCACTCTGTCTATTGTTCAGTATATGTTGTCCATGATGAATGTCATAACATCCAGTTTGACATTCAGATAGTAGGCCTTATGCCAGGTCTGGTATTTCCTTGATAACCAGACTGGAAAAGAATATTGAGCTCTAACAGAACACCAACTGTTCTATTCCTCAGTATTTGCTGACAGGGATGAATGTCACCACATCCAATTTGACATTCAATAAATCCTGTATTAGCTAATCCTGAAGTAAACTACTCAAGTGTGTCATGACATCAGTCAAGACATCAGAGTACAGTTAGATATTCTAACCTACAACGCAGTCACACAAACACCTTCACAGCATGTCATGACATCAGTCAAGACATTAGAATCCAGCTAGTGTTTTACCATACAATGCAGCCAATTAAACACCTACATAAACTTTCATCTATTTATTTGCATAACCTCTTAAGATTTCTTATCTTTGTATATCTTAGAAAACTTAAGTGTTAAGAAACATTGTAGTTGTTGCAATTCTTCTATTCTTCTGATTGTGTATCTAAGTATAGTTGTAATTATTTTTACTAAACTGTTTGTTTAAAGTAGATGAAGTATCTTGCAAGGTTGCTTGAGCAGTGAAGTCTCTTGCCTTTGTGCTTGAGTAGTGAAGTCTCTTTCAGGTGTGATTGAGTATAAATCTCTTACAAGATTTCTTGAGCATAAGTCTTTTTATGGATTGATTGAACAGTGGAGTCTCTTTCTGGTTTGATTGCGCAAAGTTGTAATCATGATTGATTATAGTGAAAAATATCTTGTTGGACGAGGGGACTAGACTACTCTCAATTTAAGAGAGGAATCAGGATAAACTATGTGTTGATTTATTTCTTACTTCTGATTGTTTATCATTCCATTAGAAACTAACTCTGTGTTCAGACTCTGAACTTGTTTTTCAGTAGTAGAAAAAGAATTAACATACACAATTCACCCCCTCCTTCTTGTGTATTTTTCTCACCTTCACCATCACTGTCGACTCTTGACTATCACTTGTTACACTTAGTATTTTACCAAATGTATCTTTAACTTGATTTTCCTACTAGACAGAAAATCTCAGGTCAACAGATGCCCCATCCAAAAGTGCCACTTTCCATCATGATCGAATGGAAGAATATGGGCGTTTTTGAACTCTTCGACATTGTTCACCCCATACACATCACATCAATGAAACTTTGAAACTTTGAACTATTATCTCACATTCTCTAACTGCTTGCTCGTTGAAGATAGTCATTGAGCGTATAAAACCCTTCATCTTTGGTTTCCTTAATCTTCTACGTATTCAGAGTCTGTTGGAGAGTCATCCCTCGACATGGTGTTCAGTAATCACTTAAGTCTACTCCTGAGACTCCTTCCACTAATTTCTCAAGATATCTCCTTGAGATTTTCTAAAACTAACATCTTAAGATGTCAGTTGAGAACATCTAATCGACGTGTCATCCCTGTCGACTCTTGTCTATCATGTGTTACACAATATTTTACCAAATATAGCTCTAACTTGATTTTCCTGCTGGACAAAAAATTATAGGTCAACAATATGGTGTTATATTTGACTACTTACTCAACAAATGGGGAACCAAATAATCATGAAATGTTCGTTGAAAAAGAGATCGTCATAATAATAATAAAAAAATCCATTAAGGGAATCTAGGATTCATAGACACCTTCAGGTGACAGTCGGAGTTTTAAGGTGGTGAATTACTAGTACCATTATGGTGGCACACATGTCTACTAAGAAATCTAATTTGCTTTGAATATGGGGACATTCCCATCTTAGTTTGACTATTTTCACCACGGTTCCTGTAATTATGGCGAGATCGGAGTGACAACGAGTGACACTTATGACCTAGGATGGTTGCACCGACAATGAACATATCCTTCTTAAACAAGATTCTCTTTTTTGATGTTCTACAGCTATATATGAGTTGCAAGGATTGTCAAAATATGATTTTGCTTTCCTTCTTCTCTAGCAATACAATAATCCTTCTAATAAAGCATAAACTGTTGTTGAACCAAACCGAAGAGATCCTCAAACTGTTTGATGTTGTTCTTAATGCAAACACACCAAAGGAAATGCGACTATTTTCTCATTTTATCCGATGTATTTACAGATTTGTGTTTCCGTTTTGATTTATTTCTAGAACCTTTCCCCTTTATCCGATGTATTTCCTGATGTGTCTTATCGTTTTGATTTATTTCCAGAACCTTTCCCTTTTCCCACTTGTAGCACCTCAAATTTGCACCTATCATTGTACATACATTCTCATATTAGGTCATAGCATAACATGGTCCACTGCATAGCATTGCATTGTCCCTTTTGCCCAAGTGCAAGATCATCAAGAGAATTAGGTCAAACTGATCAGGAGATCAGTCAACCAAGCAAGCAAGTGTGTTTATCAAGGAGCCAAGGCCCTAGGGTTGGTCCAACATGTTCACATGACTTGGGGATCCTTTTGAAGTGTTTAGATCAAAGATTGGATGTTCAGAGGTCATCAGTCAATGCACAATCAGTCAGAAACCCTAAAAAGTCAAACTTGGTCAACTGTGATTGATTTTATGGTTTTGATGGATGGATTTGGTTTGAGAGAGCTTATTCATGTCCAAATAGGCCTCATATATCATGGCAAACATCAACATTGAAGAATTTGAAGCCAAATCAGAAATTTCCAAAAATAGAAACTGGACCTGTAATTTTAACTGCCAAAAGTGGAAACTTCTTGAGCCTAAACTTACATCATGATACAAGCTTTAAATGAATTTTTTCCCAACATGAAAGTTGAAGATCTTGTTCTCCCATTTCCAAAAAGTCCAAGAACGCTCAATTCCCATGTATGGTTGGCAAGATATGATCATTTCATTTTCAAAAATTCTTGAACTTCAAAAGGCCATATCTCTCAAACCATTTGGCCAAATTTGGTGGGGTTTTTTCCAACAAGTCACATTTGACCTCCTCTTTCCAAAAATGTAACCCTCATGCACCAAAACTCTATGGATCAAAATGGCATTTTTTTCACTTACTTGAATTATTTTAAGTGAGGTATAAAAATGAACTTTTGATTTATGCATTTCCAATCATTTTGGCTATTCAAAATAGTTCTGAAATCATATTTTGGTCATGTTTGCAAGCCCAATTCGTGCACTAGCTATCACACCTCACCATAAGAACCAAAATGGCCAATTAGCAATTTGATTCATTAAACAAAATGGTACTTAGCTCTCACTAATCCAAACTTAAACAGCAAATATATATCATTTTTCTGACATTTTGAGAACCCTAGCTGCCTCCTAACATCACAGAAAAAACTCTTTGCTCTCAAAAAACCATTTTCTTCATCTTTCAAAATTCCTCAAAAATCACAAAAGAGCTTGCACACTTCTTGTTGGTATCATCACATACTTATCATTTGAAGTTGATTTCAAGCCTAAAGCACCAACTGGAAGGCCATTTCGTGGACTGTTTTTGCTAAGCTCCATCAATGGCAAAGTGTGACTGAAGCCATTTCAAGCTATCTCGAGCCAAGCCAACTTCATCATTCAACTTGGGGGAGCTGTTAGAGTATCTGTTTCGAGCCAAAACCACAAAATAACAACTGCATCATCACTGCACTTCAGATTTGGTGAGTTTTCGATTTCATCCATTTGTCAAACTATTACATGCTTTAGAAAGATCTTTGCACGCTGAGTTCCATGGTAGCTTTAGTTTTGAAAATGATTGGGTGATGCTTGAGTTATGCTGTTCTAAAGTTTGATGATGAAATATATTCTTGCTCGATTCATGTTGTTTGAGTGGATTTTGTTGAAATTGATGTTGGATTATGTATGTATGAAGCTTGCTGATCATTTTGGTGTACTTAATTTCGATTTCTGGAAATTTTTTTGTTTGAATCGATTGGGGAAGATGAAGGTCGTGTACTGTTCCCAGAAACCCTAAGTTCATGTTGCCTTGCCCAGAAAATTGAGGGTTCACGTGTGCATGGCCACTGTAGCTCCATACTGGCCAATGAAATTATTTCGTCCTCATGAGCAAAACGCATCGTTTAGTTTAATGACCCTGGGAATTACAAGTTTGCCATCCGTGGCACATGACATATTGGATTATGTTTTTTTTTTTCATTTTTATTTCACTTTTGATCACAAACTTTGAAAAATCATATCTCCATCATTTTAAGTCCAATTCTCATGGGAATTTTTGCATTCTTTTCATCATGATCTCTACTTAATTGTCATATTTTTTCCAGATTTTTGTGATGAATGGATTTTATTTGGCATATTGGTTTGTAACATGTATCCACATTTTGCACATTCCACCAAATCATTTGTGAAATAGTCATACTTTAACCTTTGACCTTGAAAATTATTGTGCATAAACTAGACCTCTCTATGGTGATTTTGGTGTAAAGATCATGAATTTATCTTATTTGAATTGTGAGTTATGAATTTTTGAAGTAGGGTGTGACAATTTGTGTCACACCATTGATGTGCAACTTGTTGATTTTTATAGCCATGCCTATTGACCTCCAAATAGATTTATTTTTTGTATGATTGAGATTGAATATGTCTAATTTGCATATGATTTTTTGTGTATTTGTTTATGGCATTTTCCATTTGTTTGAGATTTTCTCCCCTGTTTGACTAAAATGTTGACCTTATGTGATGCATGTGCCCATTTGTTTTGTGAAATGCTCATACTTTATTAGATGGACATGAAATTTTACATGAGATTACTAGTCACCATAAGCTTTGCCATGGTTTTAGTCCCATTCATTTATCTTATGCCATCTCTGATTTATGATTTTTCTAAGTTGATGCATGTTTGGTTGACTTCTTTGAGCATGTCCAAAATTGCTTTGCCTTTCTGATTTTCATTGACTGCCTTCCTCTTGTCCAAATGAGATGAAATTTGACATGCTTACCATGCTATGGGTTGTGATTGACCATGATTTATTTGGTGATTTTTGGAAATGTTTGAGATTGATTTTGATTCAAGTCTTGCTGTTGACTTCTATGAGCTTCTAAATGCCATGCCATGACTTAATTTGTTCATGAAATGATGATAATGATTGATATGCATGTGAAACCAATTGGTATTGTTTCTTAATTGTTTGAACATGATTTTGGATGCTTGCCACTTGCTGTTTGAACTTTTTTCATTCCCTTTTGACCCTAGGCTTGCCCTAGTGGTCCTATTACTCACAGTTGAGTTCATTTTTTCAGGTTGATCAACAAATGACCAATGAGACCATTTCTTTTTGATTGAACTTGCTTGAATACCATGACTAACATGTTTTGTTTTGTAGGTTGCTTGGCTCACATGCCTTGAGCCTTGTGCCTTGCACATCCATTTGCCTATGATTAACTGTTAATGTCTGTTTCCTTTTGCTTTGTTTTGAAGTTGCATACTAACATCTGCTTGACTATTTCAGGTGCTTTTAGTTGCTCAGTTCCTTGTGAACTTTTGCTTTGCTTTGCTTATATAAGCAATTTGCATTGAGGTATATTTCTAATCTTCATGTAGTCTGGAAGACCTGGCCTGTTACTTGGCCAGGCAACTGTCTGAAGTCCTCCTTAAGAGGCAATGTTTGTGTATGTTTAAATCTTGTCCCTGTATATATGCAAAGTCCTCCTAAGTGAAGAGGCAATTGGCAGAACCCAAGGGATAAGCAACCTATCCCCTGCTAGTCTGTGTGTCACTCACATTGCTCACACTACCTGTGTTGATGCATAGTGGGTAAAAGCCCAAAATCTATAGAGTCTAACTTGTGGAGAGAGTTCCCCCATTCTGAACTCCCACACCTTCTGATATTGAAATGCTCTCCCTGGCCAGGGATAAGAGCAATGAGGCACACCCCTCATCTCCTTTCATCTGCTTCACCTTGGCTCTCAATGTCAAGGTTAAGAGCACCCTTTACCCAGTTCCAGAGGTTTGTTTGTTGAGGTTGATATGACCCCTCGACTAAAACCTAACCCTTGTTTGAGCCACTTGCTTGTGTATAGTGTGTGCTATCTGTGCTTGTATGATTGTTTGACTTGCTTCTTGTGCAAGTTAGGGTTAGTTTAGACTTGCTTCCTGTACAAGATAGGTTGTGCTTGGCTTGCTTCCTGTGCAAGTTAAGTGTGTGTGTGGCTTGCTTCCTGTGCAAGTCATGTCTAGGATAGGTTGGCCCTTGTGCCAGTTAGCTAGAAACCTTAACTTAGGGATAATCTTGCATGATAACATCTAGGCTCGAGTCGTAGTCTCCCTAGTTGTGTCTCCCTCTGTTATCTGGTTAGGCTAGGTCCTTTTTCCCTGCGTAGGGGAACTACATCGCCCTGATCTTCATACCAGATGAAGTATGTAGGCAGGAGATTGAGCTGATCTCTCCGGGCGCCCTTTTTCTTTTTCAACCCTTTGTGTCTTAACCACCCTTGTGTGTGTTCTGGTTGGAGTCCGATGTAAGCCCAGCGATTGGCAGTTGGTTTCCCTTGTGTTTTGGTTCGGATGTCGATGTAAGTCCAATGACTGGCATTCGGGCTCCATGTTTGCCTATGTTTGTTTTGTTTGTGTGAGTGTCAGCCGAGCTACGAATGCTCTGATTCTCCTTCGTCCAAAGGAGATACGTATGCATAGGATGCGATATCCTAGCGAGCATGTGTCGTCTCCCCAGTCCGAACTACTTTGACTCTGATGTCTATGTCTGATAGACTAAGTAGGCCCAGGATGCGATATCCTGCCGAGTTCAGTGTCAGTCTTGTTTGTTTTCTTGTGTCTCTTTCAGCCAGTGTGTGTGTGTGTGAGCAGTGTTTTAGCAACCATTTTTCCTTCCTATTGTGCGTGGATCTCGTCGAGTACGACGGATGCGTAGGGGTGCTAATACCTTCCCTTCGCATAACCGACTCCCGAACCCATTCTCTTTGGTCGCGAGACCATGTCCTTTCCCAGGTTTACTCTGAGCGTTTCCTTTCCCTCTTTTGGGATAAATAACGCACGGTGGCGGCTCTGTTGTTCTTCGTTTCCCTCCGGTTTTTCGCGTAATGCGACAGCTGGCGACTCTGCTGGGGATGAGAGAAGTTGACTTGTGCTGGTCCATCTTCCCTAAGCGAGTCTCTCCTAGCGCTCTCTAGGATTAGGGTTTTGGTTGCTTTGTGCTGTGTGTATTTATTGCTTTCATTATTTGTTCATTTCATTTATTGATTGCATTGATTGTGTGCCTTAATGTTTGCATTCATATTCATTATTCATTCTGCCTGGCTGGTTGTCTGTTTTCCTTTGTGGGGTGGGAGTCAGTTGAGGTAAAAGGTCCAATACCCAGACCATGAGTGAAATCTAGGATGATTAGGAATAGAGTGATTCATGGGAAGCGGGTGGTATTGCGCCACTTAGCGGAACATTGATATCACGAGCAGTTCAGACCCTGGTGGGATGCTGTCGTTACATACTTCGGGTGTGTATATGATGGTATTCTGCGGAAGGTTATTTATGCTGCGTTTCTCTCAGCCTTACCCTGGCCTAGACTACACCCGTGAGTGGGGAAGGATTGATCATTACAGGTACTGTTGGTGACTTATGGTTCTGTTGGTGACTTTGGGTTCAGACAACCGTGTGTTCAGTTGACCTTGGATCTTTTAAGTTGGATTTGGGTTCTGATTTTGACTGAAGCTTCGACCTAGTGATCAGAGTTTGCACAACCAGCCAGTCCAGTCTGCATCATTTGCATCATAGCATATTTATTTTTCAAAAGATACGCAAAAAAAAAAAAAAAAAAATCAAAAAAAAAAAAGAAAAGAAGAAAAAAACTAATCTCTGCATGCATATCATTTCTCAGGTACATTCCAGAGCTTGTCTACTGATATAGATGGCAACAGTCCCAGAGCCGAAGCGGAAGACCTGTTCCTACAGCTTTCATCGTGAGCCGTTGACTTCACTGATTGAGTTGGGTAGTCTTGTGACTGATGATCGTTTGAAGAGTTTTGTTGGGCAATATGGAGATATCCTGACAGTGTTGAAGACGGTAGTGGATCTTGTGCCTCTGCAGACACTTCTTCAGTTCTATGACCCGGAGCTCAGATGCTTTACATTTCAAGACTATCAGTTGGCGCCTACTCTCGAGGAGTACTCTATTCTGATGAATATCCCGATTCAGCATCAGATTCCTTTTTTGGACGTCCCAAAGGAGGTTGACTTCAGTCTGATTGCCAGAGCTCTCCGGTTGAGTGTCAAGGAAGTTGGTGAGAATTGGAAGCCCTGCGGGGAAGTAGTCGGTCTGCCATTGAAGTTTCTTCTGAGAGTAGCCAGAGATGAAGTAGAGAAGGGGAATTGGGAAGTTTTTCACGCCCAACTTTCTGCCATGATATATGGGATCGTCCTATTCCCAAGCATGCCTAATTTTATTGACTATGCTGCCATCAGTATATTCATCAGTGGGAATCCAGTCCCCACTCTCTTAGCTGACACTTACTATGCCATCCACAGTAGGCATGGTAAGGGTGGAGCCATCAGGTGCTGTCTACCTCTCCTGTTCAGGTGGTTTATGTCACTCCTTCCTGTCAGTGGACCCTTTGTGGATACCCAGAGCACTCTTAAGTGGACTCAGAGGGTCATGTCACTCACTTCTTATGACATCAGATGGCAGTCGTACCGGATGGATGTGAAGAATGTTATCATGAGTTGTGGTGAATTCCGGAATGTGCCACTCGTGGGGACCAAGGGTTGCATCAATTACAACCCAGTTCTTTCTCTTCGCCAGTTAGGGTTTGTTATGAGTAGAAGACCACTTGAAGCTGAGATAGTTGAGAGTGTGTATTTCGAGAAGAAAGATGACCCGGCTAGATTGGAGCAGATAGGGAGAGCCTGGAAATCTGTTGGAGTGAAGGATGGATCTGTCTTAGGGAAGAAGTTTGCCATTGCAATGCCCGATTACACTGATTGGGTAAAGAAGAGAGTGGAAACCTTATTGTTACCCTATGATAGGATGGAGCCGTTGCAGGAGCAACCACCTTTGGTTCTTGCTGATAGTGTGCCTGCTGAGCACTATAAGCAAGCTTTGATGGAAAGTCGTCGTTTGAGGGAGAAGGAGCAGGACACCCAGATGGAGTTGTACAAAGCTAAAGCTGATAGGTTGCACCTGGCCCATCAACTCAGGGAAGTGCAAGGAGAGGATGCTGGCAGGGCAAGAAGCAGGAAGAGATCATATGAAGAGATGGAATCCATGTTGGATGCAGAGCATAGGGAGTGTATGAGACTGCAGAGAGCAGAAGCCAACTATCAAAAGAAGATCAGAGACTTGGAGAAGCAACTCAAAGACAAAGACGTCCAGTTGAAGAAAGAGATGGAGTTGAGACAGAAATCAGAGGACTATCTTGGGGGAGAAGTCTTAGAGCTTAGAAGACAACTGAAGGAGAAGATCACCCCTCTACCAGAATGTTCAGAATGCACACTGTTGATAGACCAGTGCCATTACCTGAAGACCCTCATTCCGGAAGACCGTCTGTCTTAGATTGTATCTTTGTTTCTTTTTGTTGAGAATCACCTCCAGGCTTGTTGGATGGGATTCATTTGCTTGTACTCCGTCTTTTGGATCTTTGTTGTTGAGAATCACCTCCAGGCTTGTTGGATGGGATTCTTTTCTTTGTACTCTGTTTATTCGAATATTCTGTTGACTTGGTTGTATTGATCTTATTTATGGATAAGGTTGTCAGTATTTCCCTATTGTTCTCATATTTCCCTGTATCTGTTGTTCTCTTGTTGCTGCAGGTTGCCATCTTTTCAGGATGGGTCAGGCTCTTTGAATGCCTGAGAAATGAGCATATCATGTGCATCATACACATCATTTAACATCATACTCATATCATTTGCATAACAGGTGTTCTTGTGCCGTCTTCTCACTTTGATTCCTGTGTCCAGACAGGATAGCTGATCAAAGACCGCACCGCTACTCAACGAGGCTCAACCATCAACGCAACATGGATCAAGTACAAGCTGAGCTGGCTGAGATGAGGGCAAACATGGCCCAGTTCATGCACATGATGCAAGGGGTTGCACAAGGACAAGAAGAACTCCGAGCTCTAGTTCAGAGGCAAGAAGCTGCAATTCCACCGCCCAACCAGGCTCTGCCAGAAGGAAATCCAGTTCCTGACACTCCTGCTGCTGCTATCCCCGTCAACAATTATGCTGTAGGCGAAGAGTTGAGGGGTATTCGAGTTGATGGTCAACCTATTGCTCCAAATACTGCTAATGCCAGAGTCATCCATGCTCCGGCCCGTAACAGAATTCCGATTGTTGATAGACAAGAGGATATGTTTACTTTGCTCAGCGAAGACGAAGATATCTTGGTTAGAAATGATGCGAGAGATCGCAAAGTTGAGGCCCTTGCTGAGAAGATCCGGGCAATGGAATGTCAAAACTCCCTCGGTTTTGATGTTACAAATATGGGATTTGTAGAAGGACTGAGAATCCCGCACAAATTCAAGGCACCGTCATTTGACAAATACAACGGTACCTCCTGCCCTCGCACCCATGTGCAGGCATACTACAGAAAAATCTCCGCATACACTGACGATGAGAAGATGTGGATGTATTTTTTCCAAGACAGCCTATCTGGGGCGTCTTTGGATTGGTATATGGAGTTGAAGCGGGATTCAATCAGATGCTGGAGGGATTTGGGTGAAGCGTTCCTCAGACAATACAAGCACAATATGGACATGGCTCCGACCCGGACTCAGCTGCAGAGTCTGTGTCAGAAAAACACTGAAAGCTTTAAAGAGTACGCCCAGAGATGGCGCGAGCTGGCTGCGAGAGTTCAACCCCCTATGCTGGAAAGGGAGTTGACAGACATGTTTATCAGCACTCTTCAAGGCGTGTATATGGACCGGATGGGAAGCTGCCCATTCGGAAGCTTTCCTGATGTCGTCATCTGTGGCGAAAGAACTGAAAGTTTAATCAAAGCTGGTAGGATTCATGATATGGGTTCTTCTTCGTCATCGAAGAAACCCTTCTCTGGGGCACCTCTCCGTAGAGAAGGAGAGACCAATGCTGTACAACACAGAGGGGGTATGTACAGAGCAAATGCAAACAGAGATCAATATCGTCCGGTGGCTGCAGTGACTATTCCTGCACCTCAACCTCGTCCGCAGCAACAACAGAGGGTTCAACAACCACAACAACAACAACAACAACAACAACAGCAACGTCCTTATCAGCCAAGGCAGAGATTGCAGGCTGATAGAAGATTTGATCCACTGCCTATGTCTTACGCAGAACTATTGCCCGAACTACTCCGGTTAGGGTTTGTAGAGCTGCGTACAATGGCTACTCCAACAGTGTTGCCTCCCGGTTATGATGCGAACGTCCGATGTGACTTTCATTCTGGGGCACCAGGCCACCACACCGAGAGATGCCGGGCTCTCCAACATAAAGTTCAAGACTTGATCGATGCTAAGGCGATCAACTTTGCTCCAGTGCCGAACGTAGTGAATAATCCTATGCCTCAGCATGGGGGGCATAGGGTTAACAATATTGAAGGAGGGGAAGCTGAAGACTTAGTTGTTAAGGTTGAAGACGTTCAGACTTCTCTGCTGGTAGTAAAGAGCCGTTTGTTGAAGGGGGGTATCTACCCGGGTTGTGAAGAGGGCTGTGTGGGTTGTTCTGAAATTGATGATGGTTGTGACCGGTTGAAGGCTGGTATTCAGAGTTTGATTGATGAAGGCTGTCTTCAATTCAGTAGGGCTGTTAAAGACAATGGGTCAGTGTCTACTGTCACCATTTACTTCAAGCCGTCTGAAGGACGAGGACGAGGGGTTGTCGGTACATCAGCAACAAGCAGTGCTCCGGTTACCATTCCTGCTCCGGTAACTATCAGTGCTCCAACTACTATCAGTGTGTCTGGCAGAAGACCAGTTGAAAATAGTAGGGCTGTTCCGTGGAGGTATGACAACGCCTATCGAAGCAATCGGAGGGCTGACAATCAGATAAGGCCAGCAGTGCAAGCGCCTGTGACTATCAGTGCTCCTGTAAGAACTCCTGTGGTTGCAAGTCCTATGGTGGACAATGTCGGAGGACCAGGAGGTTTTACCAGAAGTGGACGACTGTTTGCTCCTCAGCCATTGAGAGATGCTAATGCTGAGGCATCTGCTAGGGCTAAGGGTAAACAGGCTGTGGTTGACGAGGAACCGGCTCAGAAAGAGGCTGAGGGTTCTTTTGAAAAGGACGTCGAGGAGTTCATGAAAATTATCAAGAAGAGCGACTACAAGATAGTAGATCAGCTCAATCAGACTCCGTCTAAGATTTCAATACTCTCTTTGCTGTTGTGCTCAGAAGCACACCGGGACGCTTTGTTGAAGATGCTGAACATGGCTTACGTCCCGCAAGAGATCTCCGTCAACCAGTTGGAGGGTGTATTAGCCAACGTGAGCACCAGGCATGGTGTAGGTTTCACTGACCTAGACCTAACGCCTGAGGGTCGTAATCATAACAAAGCCTTGCACATCACTATGGAGTGCAAGGGCGCTGTTTTGTCTCACGTGTTGGTAGACACTGGGTCGTCCCTGAATGTCCTACCCAAGCAAATTCTGAAGAAGATTGATGTCGAGGGAGTTGTGCTCACTCCCAGTGACCTTATTGTGCGTGCTTTTGATGGATCCAAACGGTCTGTGTTTGGTGAAGTCACCTTGCCGGTTAAGATAGGTCCGGAAGTTTTTGACATCGTATTCTATGTGATGGACATTCAGCCTGCCTATAGCTGTCTGTTGGGGCGTCCGTGGATACACGCGGCTGGGGCAGTCTCGTCGACTCTCCACCAAAAGCTCAAATATGTCTGGAACGGTCAGATTGTGACCGTATGTGGTGAAGAAGAAATTCAGGTGAGTCATCTCTCCTCGTTCAAGTATGTTGAGGTAGATGGCGAGATCCATGAAACATTGTGCCAGGCATTTGAGACCGTGGCGCTTGAGGGGGTAGCTTGTGCTGAGCAGAGGAAGCCAGGTGCTTCGATTGCATCCTATAGACAAGCCAAGGAAGTGGTTGACTCCGGTAAAGCTGAAGGCTGGGGCAAGATGGTTGACTTGCCTGTGAAAGAAGACAAGTTCGGAATCGGGTATGAGCCTCTCCAAGCAGAGCAGAGTGTACAAGCAGGTCCGAGCACCTTTACCAGCGCTGGGCTGATGAACCATGGAGACGTCTTTGCTACTGATGGTGAAGACTGTGGTGGTGATGATGATTTGGACGTCTGGGTCCGCCTTTGTGCACCGGGGGAATCTATCAACAATTGGACAGCTGAAGAAGTGGTCCAAGTTACTCTACTGACAGAGTAATTTTCTTTTGTTTTTTTTTCATTTTGCATGAAAACCCTGCGTTCTGCCCAAGGCGTAGTGGTTCATTGTAGGGCCACATCATGTTTAAAATGATTATCATAAATAAAGGACGTTTTGCAATCAAATTTTGAGATCTTTGTCTTTCTATTTTCTGTTTTTTTTTTCACTTTTTCAAAATAATAAAAATGGCAATGTTTTTGTTTTTTGTGACTTTATTGAAATCTTTTTCTAAAAACAAAACATTAAACATGCAGAAGTGATATTTTGGCATCCACTGTGAACGACTCTGTTATGGCTCAGTATGATTTTGATAATCCCATCTACCAAGTTGAAGAGGAGAGTGAGGAAGACTGTGAACTCCCTGCAGAATTGGTCAGATTGCTGAAGCAAGAGGAAAGGGTCATCCAACCTCATCAGGAGGAGTTGGAAATTGTTAATCTGGGTACTGAGGACGCCAGAAGAGAGATCAAGATTGGGGCTGCTTTAGAAGACTCTGTCAAGAGGAGGCTAATTGAAATGCTGAGAGAATATGTGGAAATATTCTCCTGGACATATCAAGACATGCCCGGGCTGGATACAGACATTGTGGTGCATCGGTTACCTCTTAGAGAAGAGTGTCCGTCGGTCAAGCAGAAGCTTCGCAGAACAAGTCCTGATATGGCTGTCAAAATCAAGGAAGAGGTTCAGAAGCAATGGGATGCAGGTTTTCTGGCTGTTACCAGATACCCACCGTGGGTTGCCAACATTGTTCCTGTGCCGAAGAAGGATGGCAAAGTCAGAATGTGTGTCGACTACCGAGATTTGAACAGGGCGAGTCCGAAAGATGATTTCCCATTACCTCACATTGATGTATTGGTTGATAATACGGCTCAATCCTCGGTATTCTCTTTCATGGACGGTTTCTCAGGCTATAACCAGATCAAGATGGCGCCAAAGGACATGAAAAAGACGACATTCATTACACCTTGGGGCACGTTCTGCTATAAGGTGATGCCATTTGGGCTGAAGAATGCCGGTGCTACCTATCAGAGGGCAATGACGACTCTCTTTCATGACATGATGCACAAAGAAATCGAAGTGTACGTGGATGATATGATTGCGAAGTCGCAGACAGAAGAGGAGCATTTGGTTAATTTGCAGAAGTTATTTGATAGACTGGTCAAGTTCAAGCTGAGGCTGAATCCGAACAAGTGTACGTTTGGGGTGAGATCAAGGAAGCTTTTAGGCTTCATTGTCAGTGAGAAAGGGATTGAGGTTGATCCAGCAAAAGTCAAAGTTATTCAAGAGATGCCTGAACCGAAGACGGAAAAGCAAGTCCGTGGGTTTTTAGGGAGGTTGAACTACATTGCAAGGTTCATATCTCATCTAACTGCCACATGTGAACCAATTTTCAAGCTACTCAGAAAGAATCAGGCGATCAAATGGAATGATGACTGTCAGAAGGCATTTGACAAGATCAAAGAGTATTTACAGAACCCTCCAATCCTGATTCCTCCAGTTCCAGGGAGACCACTGATAATGTACCTATCAGTTACCGAGACTTCAATGGGGTGTGTATTGGGGCAGCATGACGAGTCTGGTCGAAAAGAGCATGCCATATACTACCTAAGCAAAAAGTTTACCGACTGTGAAACAAGATATTCACTGCTCGAGAAAACTTGCTGTGCTTTGGCCTGGGCTGCTCGCCGACTAAGGCAGTATATGTTGAACCATACTACTCTGTTGATTTCTAAGATGGACCCAGTAAAGTACATCTTTGAGAAGCCAGCTCTCACCGGACGTGTTGCCCGTTGGCAGATGATCCTAACAGAGTATGACATTCAGTACACGTCCCAGAAGGCCATCAAAGGTAGTATTCTGTCAGACTATCTCGCCGAGCAACCAATTGACGATTATCAGCCTATGATGTTTGAATTCCCTGATGAAGATATCATGTATCTGAAGACGAAAGATTGTGAAGAGCCACCTGTCGAGGAAGGACCGGATCCTGATGACAAGTGGACACTGATGTTTGACGGGGCTGTGAATATGAATGGTAACGGTGTTGGTGCAGTGTTGATCAATCCCAAAGGTGCTCATATACCTTTCTCTGCCAGATTAACTTTCGACGTTACCAACAATGAAGCTGAGTATGAGGCTTGTATCATGGGGATAGAAGAAGCCATTGATCTGAGGATCAAAACACTTGACATTTTTGGAGATTCGACTCTAGTGATCAATCAGGTCAATGGAGATTGGAATACAAACCAGCCGCATTTGATTCCGTATAGAGATTACACCAGAAGAATACTGACGTTCTTCAAGAAGGTGAGGTTGTACCATGTCCCCTGGGATGAGAATCAGATGGCTGATGCATTGGCTACTTTATCTTCCATGATAAAAGTGCATTGGTGGAATCATGTGCCACATGTTGCGGTAAATCGACTCGAGAGGCCTACGTATGTGTTTGCAGCCGAGTCTGTTGTTGCGATTGATGAGAAACCGTGGTATTACGACATCAAGAACTTCCTTAAGACTCAAGAATATCCTGAGGGTGCGTCGAAGAATGACAAGAAGACCCTAAGAAGGCTAGCTGGAAGCTTTTACTTGAATCAGGATGATGTGCTATACAAAAGGAACTTTGACATGGTCTTGCTCAGATGCGTGGATAGACACGAAGCGGACATGTTGATGCAAGAAGTGCACGAGGGTTCGTTTGGTACCCATGCTGGTGGTCATGCAATGTCAAAGAAATTGCTGAGAGCCGGATATTACTGGATGACTATGGAATCAGATTGCTTCAAATATGCTCGGAAGTGCCATAAATGCCAAATCTATGCTGATAAGGTGCATGTACCGCCAAGCCCGTTGAATGTCATGAACTCGCCCTGGCCGTTTGCCATGTGGGGTATTGATATGATTGGGAAGATCGAGCCTACTGCTTCAAATGGACATCGCTTCATCTTGGTTGCGATTGATTACTTCACCAAATGGGTAGAAGCAGCTTCTTTCGCCAGTGTCACCAAGCAAGTGGTTGCCCGGTTCATCAAGAAAGAAATCATCTGTCGTTATGGAGTCCCTGAGAGAATCATCACTGACAATGGTTCAAATCTCAACAACAAAATGATGAAAGAACTATGCAGAGATTTCAAGATTGAACATCACAATTCTTCTCCTTACAGACCGAAGATGAATGGTGTTGTAGAAGCAGCAAACAAGAATATCAAGAAGATTGTGCAAAAGATGGTCGTTACGTACAAGGATTGGCACGAGATGCTGCCTTTCGCTTTGCATGGGTACCGTACTTCAGTGCGTACATCGACCGGGGCAACCCCCTACTCCCTTGTGTATGGTATGGAAGCAGTCCTACCAGTTGAAGTGGAGATCCCTTCTCTGAGGGTATTATTGGATGTCAAGCTGGACGAAGCCGAGTGGATTCGTACAAGGTTTAATGAGTTAAGCCTTATCGAAGAAAGAAGGTTAGCAGCTGTGTGCCATGGGCAGTTATATCAGAGAAGGATGAAGCGAGCCTTTGATCAGAAAGTGCGTCCTCGGACATTTCAAATTGGTGATTTGGTTTTGAAGAGGATCCTCCCTCCCGGTACAGATAACAGGGGCAAGTGGACTCCTAATTACGAAGGTCTGTATGTTGTGAAGAAGGTCTTCTCCGGTGGAGCCTTGATGCTTACAACAATGGATGGTGAAGATTTCCCGTCCCCTGTTAACTCAAATGTAGTCAAAAAATACTTCGCATAAATTGACCCGCTGGACAAAAAGAATAAAAGAATCTAGGCAAAAATGGGCATCCCGGCGAACCAAAAAACAGAAAGAAAAGGTTTGGGCAAAAGTTAGGGATAAAAAAAAAAAATTGTACACCCGGTAAGTCGAAAACCCGCAAGGGCGGCTTAGGCAAAAATGGGTATCCCGGTGGATTGAAAACCCGAAAGGGCGATCCAGCCAAAAGAGGGATTAAAGCGAAGACTACAGTCTGAGTTATCTGTACTTCATCACGCTTCGTCAGCTGCCATCTCAAAAGATGTGATCGGTCCAGTCAGTCTTCTCAGAAAGCAAGGAGTTGGGAGGAAACTGATGATCTATGGGTCATAACAGAGTTGGGAAACAGTGGATACCGTGTTCACATTGCCATTAGGATAGTTTATTTTCCTTTTGTGCGCAATTACCTCTTTCTAGGAATTGCTTCCCAATGTATTTTCCTTTTCAGGCGCATTTTCAATCAATAAAAGTCGTTATTCAGATAAATTACTCTCTTGTTTTTACTTTTACTGTTTTGTTTGCAAAAACGTCCGAATTTTTGATAAACATTTGCATCTAAAAACATGAAGGCTAAACAATAACGTGCAGAAAGATTAAAACATTTGAAAATCATTTTGAATGTTGAGGACACTTGAGCGTATCTTGTCCATGTACCCCCTGGGGCATCTGTTATTCCATTTTGCAGGTCGTCACCTGTAAGCTTTTCTCCAGCAGTTCTTTCCCCAGACAGAGTCATTCTCCTAGGTATGGATTGTTTAAGTCTTCCCCAGTGAAGCAGTTATATCTCCAGCAGAGTTTATCCTACCAGTGGATTGGCCGAGTTTCCGTAACAGATCGGTATTCGCATTCCCAGCTGAGTTTGTTTCTACCTGTGGATTGCGAGGGTCGTCCCCAACGGAGCAGTTATTTCCTCAGCAGAGCAGTTATTTCCCCAAGCGGAGTTTTTGTGGATTGATTGGGATATCCCCAGCAGTTTACTTTTGTCTATAACAAGTTGCTTTATTACTCCCCAGCGAGTTGCCTTGTCTTCCCCTAGCGGATTTATATTGTTGGTTCCCCAGCAGTTGCCTTGTTTTCCCCCCAGCGGAATTGTTTTGAAGATTCCTCAGCACAGTCGTCCTGTGTATCCCCCAGCGGAGTTCTCATCATATTGCATTGCATGTAGTAATCATTGTATCCTCAAAACTGCGTAGCATTTCCATTCCATATGGAGCATTACGCCATAGAAAAATTCAAACATATGCATTCATGTGTTCGAGACCCCATCAGACCGTATCCCCGGCAGAGGCGGATCATTTTATTCAACATCAGCATAGCACGTCCGCTACAGTTGCTTCGACAGCATTCAGAATTGATACCCCCACAGAGGTTTATTTCCTCACCCGATGGTGACAGAAAGGTTGTTTCTCCTCAGTAAGATACCCAACAAGTGATTGGCTTTGCTTTGACATATCTCAGATGTCCGTTCTTGTAATACCAGTCAGTATCATGTCAGCACCCGCGTGTGTCTGGTCATTTTTTTGGTGTCGGTAAACACCATTCTTTCGGTGTCGGTAAACATCGAGTCTCACCCCAGTCATCGGTAAATGTCTGGTCATTTTTGGTGTCGGTAAACACCATTGTTTCGGTGTCGGTAAACATCGAGTCTCACCCAGTCATCGGTAAATGTCTGGTTAATTCTTTGGATGTCGGTAAACATCATCTTTCGATGTCGGTAAACATCGAGTCTCATCCCAGTCATCGGTAAATGTCTGGTCAATAAAATCAAGCCCCCCAGAAGTCGTCGGTAAACGTCCTGTCTGGTTCCACCACAAAGATTTTGTTCTTCCCCAAGCAGAGATGCCATCGGTAAATGGCCCAGTTTTCTTCGATATCGGTGAATATCGAATTCTCAGTTGCAGCAGCCATCGGTAAATGGCCTTGTTGAAGTTGATATCGGTAAATATCAAGTTTGCTTTGAAGCCACCATCGGTAAATGGTCTTGCTTCCTTTCTACATCAATTTGTTTTCCCAGCAGCCATCGGTAAATGGTCTTGCTGAAGTTGATATCGGTAAATATCAAGGTCCCAGTTTTAACCATCGGTAAATGGTTTTCACTCTTCAGAAGTTGTTTTTCCCAGCAACCATCGGTAAATGGTCTTGCTGAAGTTGATATCGGTAAATATCAAGTTTTAACCATCGGTAAATGGTTTTCACTCTTCAGAAGTTGTTTTTCCCAGCAGCCATTGGTAAATGGTCTCGCTGAAGTTGATATCGGTAAATATCAAGTTTTCAGTTTCCAACCATCGTACATACATTCTCATATTAGGTCATAGCATAACATGGTCCACTGCATAGCATTGCATTGTCCCTTTTGCCCAAGTGCAAGATCATCAAGAGAATTAGGTCAAACTGATCAGGAGATCAGTCAACCAAGCAAGCAAGTGTGTTTATCAAGGAGCCAAGGCCCTAGGGTTGGTCCAACATGTTCACATGACTTGGGGATCCTTTTGAAGTGTTTAGATCAAAGATTGGATGTTCAGAGGTCATCAGTCAATGCACAATCAGTCAGAAACCCTAAAAAGTCAAACTTGGTCAACTGTGATTGATTTTATGGTTTTGATGGATGGATTTGGTTTGAGAGAGCTTATTCATGTCCAAATAGGCCTCATATATCATGGCAAACATCAACATTGAAGAATTTGAAGCCAAATCAGAAATTTCCAAAAATAGAAACTGGACCTGTAATTTTAACTGCCAAAAGTGGAAACTTCTTGAGCCTAAACTTACATCATGATACAAGCTTCAAATGAATTTTTTCCCAACATGAAAGTTGAAGATCTTGTTCTCCCATTTCCAAAAAGTCCAAGAACGCTCAATTCCCATGTATGGTTGGCAAGATATGATCATTTCATTTTCAAAAATTCTTGAACTTCAAAAGGCCATATCTCTCAAACCATTTGGCCAAATTTGGTGGGGTTTTTTCCAACAAGTCACATTTGACCTCCTCTTTCCAAAAATGTAACCCTCATGCACCAAAACTCTATGGATCAAAATGGCATTTTTTTCACTTACTTGAATTATTTTAAGTGAGGTATAAAAATGAACTTTTGATTTATGCATTTCCAATCATTTTGGCTATTCAAAATAGTTCTGAAATCATATTTTGGTCATGTTTGCAAGCCCAATTCGTGCACTAGCTATCACACCTCACCATAAGAACCAAAATGGCCAATTAGCAATTTGATTCATTAAACAAAATGGTACTTAGCTCTCACTAATCCAAACTTAAACAGCAAATATATATCATTTTTCTGACATTTTGAGAACCCTAGCTGCCTCCTAACATCACAGAAAAAACTCTTTGCTCTCAAAAAACCATTTTCTTCATCTTTCAAAATTCCTCAAAAATCACAAAAGAGCTTGCACACTTCTTGTTGGTATCATCACATACTTATCATTTGAAGTTGATTTCAAGCCTAAAGCACCAACTGGAAGGCCATTTCGTGGACTGTTTTTGCTAAGCTCCATCAATGGCAAAGTGTGACTGAAGCCATTTCAAGCTATCTCGAGCCAAGCCAACTTCATCATTCAACTTGGGGGAGCTGTTAGAGTATCTGTTTCGAGCCAAAACCACAAAATAACAACTGCATCATCACTGCACTTCAGATTTGGTGAGTTTTCGATTTCATCCATTTGTCAAACTATTACATGCTTTAGAGAGATCTTTGCACGCTGAGTTCCATGGTAGCTTTAGTTTTGAAAATGATTGGGTGATGCTTGAGTTATGCTGTTCTAAAGTTTGATGATGAAATATATTCTTGCTCGATTCATGTTGTTTGAGTGGATTTTGTTGAAATTGATGTTGGATTATGTATGTATGAAGCTTGCTGATCATTTTGGTGTACTTAATTTCGATTTCTGGAAATTTTTTTGTTTGAATCGATTGGGGAAGATGAAGGTCGTGTACTGTTCCCAGAAACCCTAAGTTCATGTTGCCATGCCCAGAAAATTGAGGGTTCACGTGTGCATGGCCATTGTAGCTCCATACTGGCCAATGAAATTATTTCGTCCTCATGAGCAAAACGCATCGTTTAGTTTAATGACCCTGGGAATTACAAGTTTGCCATCCGTGGCACATGACATATTGGATTATGTTGTTTTTTTTTCATTTTTATTTCACTTTTGATCACAAACTTTGAAAAATCATATCTCCATCATTTTAAGTCCAATTCTCATGGGAATTTTTGCATTCTTTTCATCATGATCTCTACTTAATTGTCATATTTTTTCCAGATTTTTGTGATGAATGGATTTTATTTGGCATATTGGTTTGTAACATGTATCCACATTTTGCACATTCCACCAAATCATTTGTGAAATAGTCATACTTTAACCTTTGACCTTGAAAATTATTGTGCATAAACTAGACCTCTCTATGGTGATTTTGGTGTAAAGATCATGAATTTATCTTATTTGAATTGTGAGTTATGAATTTTTGAAGTAGGGTGTGACAATTTGTGTCACACCATTGATGTGCAACTTGTTGATTTTTATAGCCATGCCTATTGACCTCCAAATAGATTGATTTTTTGTATGATTGAGCTTGAATATGTCTAATTTGCATATGATTTTTTGTGTATTTGTTTATGGCATTTTCCATTTGTTTGAGATTTTCTCCCCTGTTTGACTAAAATGTTGACCTTATGTGATGCATGTGCCCATTTGTTTTGTGAAATGCTCATACTTTATTAGATGGACATGAAATTTTACATGAGATTACTAGACACCATAACCTTTGCCATGGTTTTAGTCCCATTCATTTATCTTATGCCATCTCTGATTTATGATTTTTCTAAGTTGATGCATGTTTGGTTGACTTCTTTGAGCATGTCCAAAATTGCTTTGCCTTTCTGATTTTCATTGACTGCCTTCCTCTTGTCCAAATGAGATGAAATTTGACATGCTTACCATGCTATGGGTTGTGATTGACCATGATTTATTTGGTGATTTTTGGAAATGTTTGAGATTGATTTTGATTCAAGTCTTGCTGTTGACTTCTATGAGCTTCTAAATGCCATGCCATGACTTAATTTGTTCATGAAATGATGATAATGATTGATATGCATGTGAAACCAATTGGTATTGTTTCTTAATTGTTTGAACATGATTTTGGATGCTTGCCACTTGCTGTTTGAACTTTTTTCATTCCCTTTTGACCCTAGGCTTGCCCTAGTGGTCCTATTACTCACAGTTGAGTTCATTTTTTCAGGTTGATCAACAAATGACCAATGAGACCATTTCTTTTTGATTGAACTTGCTTGAATACCATGACTAACATGTTTTGTTTTGTAGGTTGCTTGGCTCACATGCCTTGAGCCTTGTGCCTTACACATCCATTTGCCTATGATTAACTGTTAATGTCTGTTTCCTTTTGCTTTGTTTTGAAGTTGCATACTAACATCTGCTTGACTATTTCAGGTGCTTTTAGTTGCTCAGTTCCTTGTGAACTTTTGCTTTGCTTTGCTTATATAAGCAATTTGCATTGAGGTATATTTCTAATCTTCATGTAGTCTGGAAGACCTGGCCTGTTACTTGGCCAGGCAACTGTCTGAAGTCCTCCTTAAGAGGCAATGTTTGTGTATGTTTAAATCTTGTCCCTGTATATATGCAAAGTCCTCCTAAGTGAAGAGGCAATTGGCAGAACCCAAGGGATAAGCAACCTATCCCCTGCTAGTCTGTGTGTCACTCACATTGCTCACACTACCTGTGTTGATGCATAGTGGGTAAAAGCCCAAAATCTATAGAGTCTAACTTGTGGAGAGAGTTCCCCCATTCTGAACTCCCTCACCTTCTGATATTGAAATGCTCTCCCTGGCCAGGGATAAGAGCAATGAGGCACACCCCTCATCTCCTTTCATCTGCTTCACCTTGGCTCTCAATGTCAAGGTTAAGAGCACCCTTTACTCAGTTCCAGAGGTTTGTTTGTTGAGGTTGATATGACCCCTCGACTAAAACCTAACCCTTGTTTGAGCCACTTGCTTGTGTATAGTGTGTGCTATCTGTGCTTGTATGATTGTTTGACTTGCTTCTTGTGCAAGTTAGGGTTAGTTTAGACTTGCTTCCTGTGCAAGATAGGTTGTGCTTGGCTTGCTTCCTGTGCAAGTTAAGTGTGTGTGTGGCTTGCTTCCTGTGCAAGTCATGTCTAGGATAGGTTGGCCCTTGTGCCAGTTAGCTAGAAACCTTAACTTAGGGACAATCTTGCATGATAACATCTAGGCTCGAGTCGTAGTCTCCCTAGTTGTGTCTCCCTCTGTTATCTGGTTAGGCTAGGTCCTTTTTCCCTGCGTAGGGGAACTACATCGCCCTGATCTTCATACCAGATGAAGTATGTAGGCAGGAGATTGAGCTGATCTCTCCGGGCGCCCTTTTTCTTTTTCAACCCTTTGTGTCTTAACCACCCTTGTGTGTGTTCTGGTTGGAGTCCGATGTAAGCCCAGCGATTGGCAGTTGGTTTCCCTTGTGTTTTGGTTCGGATGTCGATGTAAGTCCAATGATTGGCATTCGGGCTCCATGTTTTCCTATGTTTGTTTTGTTTGTGTGAGTGTCAGCCGAGCTACGAATGCTCTGATTCTCCTTCGTCCAAAGGAGATACGTATGCATAGGATGCGATATCCTAGCGAGCATGTGTCGACTCCCCAGTCCGAACTACTTTGACTCTGATGTCTATGTCTGATAGACTAAGTAGGCCCAGGATGCGATATCCTGCCGAGTTCAGTTTCAGTCTTGTTTGTTTTCTTGTGTCTCTTTCAGCCAGTGTGTGTGTGTGAGCAGTGTTTTAGCAACCATTTTTCCTTCCTATTGTGCGTGGATCCCGTCGAGTACGACGGATGCGTAGGGGTGCTAATACCTTCCCTTCGCATAACCGACTCCCGAACCCATTCTCTTTGGTCGCGAGACCATGTCCTTTCCCAGGTTTACTCTGAGCGTTCCTTTCCCTCTTTTGGGATAAATAACGCACGGTGGCGGCTCTGTTGTTCTTCGTTTCCCGCCGGTTTTTCGCGTAATGCGACACCACTCTACATATCAGACACACATATTATCTCCCTCTCTCTCTCACTTCCCACACTTTTGTTTCTCTAACCTCCTCTGAAAATCCCCATTTTAAAAAACAAAATCTGAAAAATACTTTCATCCTGTTAAATACTTCCGTATTTTTCCCTCATTTGTCATAAAAAAAAAGTGAAAATATATGTGTCATCATAGAGAGAGAAACGATATTAGAGAAAAGAAATGTGTGGGAAAATTTAAATTCTAATAAAAATAAATAAAAACAGTGTTTGCACTTTCACAAAAATGAAACACGATTTTCAAAGGAAAGAGAAATGACTTAGTTTAGTTGATAAATTCTATCAAAACGTCTGTTGTATTAGTTATTCAGAATTTGAAGGATGCCACTTCAGAATTTGTCACGTCTTCTAGCAAAAGACAAGAGCTTTTGTAAGCAAAACTGGTCTCTGTTGCTGCTACTCAATAAGCCATGGCTATCAAGCAAGCTGAAATGGATGAATGGATGAAGTCTAGGAATATTAGACAAAACATTATGAGTGCTGACCTTAAAGTTGTTCGGGATATTTTGAAGAAACCATAACGTTAGGACTTAGAATTGTTCTACGTTTTCTTTATTTTTATTTAATGTTAATATTTACTTAAAATCATATATGTTTTTGCTTTCTGTCTCATTTACTTAATTAAAAATAAATGATGAAATTAAAAACTGTTTTTTTATAATTTGTGCTCAATTAGTTGAATATTGTTTTCTTCTTCTCTAGCGATTGGATCATTGATAAGGAATATTTAAGAGGATGAAAGTATTTTTGAAATTCATTTATTCATCATAATTTTTTTAATACTTAAATCTGAACATATATGTTTTATGCTATCAAGATAAGTTTAAATAACTTGGATATGACTTAGGGGAAACTTACAAAACTCAACCTTAGACCTATTAGACTCAGAGGGAGCTAACAAACCTCAGACTCTGATGTTGTCAATTTAGTTAAACTAACCGAGCATTATTCTTAAATACATTTGCTTGTCATCATCAAAAGGGGGGGGGGGGGTTGTTAGAACAAGATTTGTTCATATCGATTGAGTTTTGATGATAACAAAGTACTTAAAGAACAATTAGGTATATTGACATATGTTCAAGTGTTTAGGATCATAAAGCTTAAATTCTACTCTGAATTGACCCTGCTGGAAGCATTTATTGACAACCTAAATGTCTCAGATTCTGATGGATTAGAATCTGATGACTCTGAAGGATCATAATCTGGTCATGATAATTCTGCCTTTGGTGATAACTCAGACTCTAGAGACCTCATCTTGAAAAGCTCGGCCTCTGGTCCATACTCTACACCCCTAGCAAACCTATCTTGTCAACATCATACTTAGGATAACAGTCAACTAAAGTTTCTTAGTGCAAGGCTCAAGAAAAGATGATGTGACTTGTCTAGTTCACCCTCCTGATCTGGTTTATACCTAGTATGCAGTGGACTGTGTTTTTATACATTGGTTGAAGATATTAACAGGATTTGTCTTCCAAAGACTCTCTCTTTAAGCTGCTACATTTCAAAAGGTTCTCTTGTGCAAACAACTTTCCAATGACACTTTTATCTGCCTCTATAAAAGGGAGTCGAAGATTTGAAGGAAGGTTAACAACTACTACACGATATAACAGAACATGTTGAGTACAAACTTTGAGCTAAACTGAAATTCTAGTTATCAGACTTTCGATGTCACACGGGTTGTTATGACATCCAAATCTGCACAGACAAGAATTATGCAGACCTTAAAAGTAAGTGCAGTAAATAACACAAGTAATTGTTTACCCAGTTCAGTCCAACATGACCTACGTCTGGGGGCTACCAAGCCAGGGAGGAAATCCACTATTAGTAGTATTAATTCAAAGCTAAACTCACCCGTTTACAACTCTTCACTTAATCCCTACCCAATGCAATTTCAATCTTACACTAAGATCAGAGTTCCTACTCACTCCCCCTCAATCACCTCAGTGATTACTACCTTTAATCAATATTAAAGACAATTTTGAAGTCACACTTCAAACAATTCTTGATTGTGCTTAACAGCTTTAATCAAGATACACAGCACTCACGCTTAAAAGCTTAGAGTGGCACAACACTTACAACTCAATGAACACCCTATACCAAAGCAATCATATACGTGATAATAGCTTGGTTTATAAGATATGTCTAATACAAGACTCACAAAAATACAGCAGTGAAGTATGATGGACACACTAAATCTTCACGCCTTAAAATCCCCAGTTCTGAATGAAGGAACGACTTCCTTTTATATTGCAGTACTTGGGCCTTTGCACTTGTATTCTCCTGAATTTAAGGTCACACGAGTTCCCCTAAATTCCACATCTAGGTTACTAACAAATAGGCTATTTGTTAGGTTCATTAAATGTAGCTTGGTTGTTGATTTCCTGGATTTTCTCTCAGCTATTGAATTCCTGAAGAATAGCCTGAGAAAAAGCGAAACAGAAAAACTAAACAACCTACAATCTAGCATATGCTGTCAGGAATGAATGCCACAACATTCAGCTTGACATCAAGGACCATATGCTAAGTCTGTTTTTCCTGAAAACAGACTGTATAAGTTTGCTGAACTGTACAGGACCAAACTGTCCATTCTACAGTAGCAGCTTACATTAATACATGTCAAAGTATCCAATTTGACATTTACACATTTAGCCTTAAATAAATTTTGTTATCCTTTTGAAGAACAGACTGAGAAACATACTGAAGTGTAGCAGAACACCACTCTGTCTATTGTTCAGTATATGCTGTCCATGATGAATGTCATAACATCCAGTTTGACATTCAGATAGTGGGCCTTATGCCAGGTCTGGTATTTCCTTGATAACCAGACTGGAAAAGAATACTGAGCTCTAACAGAACACCAACTATTCTATTCCTCAGTATCTGCTGACAGGGATGAATGTCACCACATCCAATTTGACATTCAATAAATCCTGTATTAGCTAATCCTGCAGTAAACTACTCAAGTGTGTCATGACATCAGTCAAGACATCAAAGTACAGTTAGATATTCTAACCTACAACGCAGTCACACAAACACCTTCACAACATGTCATGACATCAGTCAAGACATTAGAATCCAGCTAGTGTTTTACCATACAATGCAGCCAATTAAACACCTACATAAACTTTCATCTATTTATTTGCATAAGCTCTTAAGATTTCTTATCTTTGTATATCTTAGAAAACCTAAGTGTTAAGAAACATTGTAGTTGTTGCAATTCTTCTATTCTTCTGATTGTGTATCTAAGTATAGTTGTAATTATTTTTACTAAACTGTTTGTTTAAAGTAGATGAAGTATCTTGCAAGGTTGCTTGAGCAGTGAAGTCTCTTGCCTTTGTGCTTGAGTAGTGAAGTCTCTTTCAGGTGTGATTGAGTATAAATCTCTTACAAGATTTCTTGAGCATAAGTCTTTTTATGGATTGATTGAACAGTGGAGTCTCTTTCTGGTTTGATTGCGCAAAGTTGTAATCATGATTGATTCAACACAATGCCACAAATGAGAGACGGAAAGGCTATAGGTGCCTTCACACTGAAACTTCCAGCATGTTTCATGGTCTGATCAAAGATGTAGGTACCATAGTCCACCTTTGCCTTGGTACCAACATCATAGATGAACTTTCCTAACATCACAGACACTGTTGACTTGTGATTAGTAGGGACCCAGTTTGCAGCTCCAACTTTGTGTAACATGGCATATTTCACACTGAGTTGGCTGGCCACCAGCTTCCCTTTAAGAGGCCACTTCCGGACTTGATTTGCAGTGATGACTTGACAGATTCTGTTGTCAGTCACTTCAAGCTCTGGTTGCACTTCATCTCGTCTTCCCAAATACAGATTGATTACTGAGGGGGAAAAGGTCACACACTTGCCACGCACATAGACCTTTCTAAATTCTCTGGACTTCCCATCTGCACACTCCTCTCACAGATTGACAATGAACTCCTTCACCAAGGTCTCATAGCACTTTGGGAGTTGAGTCATCGTTCTCATTAGCCCTGCCTCTTTAATCAGGTCCACAATCTCCTTACACTCCAAGGCATTCTGAGCCAGTTCCCTCTCCAAGGCCAGTCTTTTGTGGTAGACATACTTCCACCTGTTCACACTAGAGGCAAAGTGGAAGGACACATTGTCAATGGGTACCTCTGGAACACTAGCAGCCAACTTGCTAGAGGTTGGCTTCTTCTTGGACAGGGATGTTGTGACATCACATGGAACATCCGAATCAGACTCCACCACAACCGCCTTGGTCTTCATTTTCTTGGGCACCTCTTTGCTCCAAGATTTAGCAGGTCCATGTCCTTTTCTTTTGCGTGCACTCTCTGTCACTATTTGCTTGGGAGAGGTTGTCTCATCGACCTCCACAGTCTTTTTCTCTCTCCTAGTTCTAACCCTCTTGGCTATGCTAGGGATAACTGAGGCCAACAGTTCATTATCAGAGAACTCTTCCAGGTTAACTGTGTCAACTCTAGGGTTGTCATCAACTTCTTGAGTGACACTGACCTTCTCACCTCTCACCTTGTTTACAGGTTTATCATTCTTAGGACCCTCTTCAGGTAGTCCAGACACATTCTCTCTTAACACAACTGCGGTTTCTCGACATGCAACATCATCGGGTATGATAGTGTTCAAGGGAACGGAAACCCCAGGAACATTCTGATCACCGGACAGAATCTTAGTGACAATGGAAGCAATGGCATTATGCACATACCTCGATCCTTCCTTTGAAGGGTTGTCCAGAGCGATAGCTGGGGAGATTCTGGAGACCGTTTCTTTTGGTCTTCTTGCATGGGAAGACGTTGCAGCGTTGACACCAACCTCCTCCCGGTTAGGGTTGCAAGACTCCGTGTTGTGGGAATCAGACACGGTAGTGTAGGAGGTGGTATCGGATTGGTGTGCCATGCTGAATATCTCAGAGGAGAGTTGAACCGTTTCTTTGGAAGAAGGTTTGCACGAATGAGAGTTGAAGCGACGGAATGTGAAACGCTTGATGCAAGAGTAAGGTCTATTAGTTTTTGACCACTCAGAGCACACTATTTGTTGTTTAATAATTTGACTTACTAAACAGTAGCTAACTAACTTCATTAGTTGCTATAAATTATCAGACGTACACATTCCCTTTTTGCCCTTACTATTGTCAAACTGAGTAACGTACAATGTCATGACATTCCGGGTGACATTGTACTCAGTCTGCATCAGGTTCCTCCATACTAGGGCTGACCACCTGCTACCAGACGCTAGGTAGTTAGTTTCTGCAGACGATAATACACACATCTGTTTATCCCTTGCTGTCATATCATTTGTATGATGACCAACAGGTGCCAATGACTCATAACTTTCAATCAGACATTTTCCACAGTCTGTCCTTTTATCTAAAGACAGATATGGGACTCCTCTCATAGTTCCCTTGGAAATGCTCTTCTTCATTCCTTTTACACGAAGTTGATCAAGTCTTCCATGTCCCAGTTTCCCTTCCTGGTCTCCCTTGGCTAAGGGGCACTTGGGGAAGTAGAATGAGTCTTTAGATTTTCATAGATAGCAGTTATCTTTGGATCTGTCTCCTCTCATCACTTCCTGATTGCAACCATTCAACACCACACATCCTCCCTTAGTAAATTCCACCTTGCATCCTTGGTCACATAGCTGGCTTATGCTTATGAGGTTTACAGTTAGTCCTTTTACTAACAATACATCACTCAGTTTTGGAGCTTCAGGACAGTCCAGCCTACCAACGCCCTTGACTTCTCCTTTAGTTCCATCACCAAATGTCACAAACTTGATGGTAGGAGGTTGTAGATTCACCACTAGGTTGCTCATCCTAGTCATATGCCTTGAGCAGCCACTATCAAGGTACCAATCTTGTCTGATAGGTGCCCTTGGAGATGTGTGAGCAAGGTTAGCAACACATTGTTGATTCTCAGGAGAGGGATGAAGCTTAGATGTCTGCTGCTTAGGATTGACCTGAGGTGTCTGCTTAGCCGCCCATGTTTGTTTCTTAATGGGGACATTATGCTTAGACACCTTCTTCTTAGGCCTACCTTGCGAGGTCTGGTTTGGGTAACCATGCAGTCTATAGCAGAAGGGTTTTATGTGACCGAATCTACCACGGTAATGACATCTCCATCTCTGAAATTTTTTCTTCTGATGTTTGCTCATTCTGGTTCTCTAATGTTGAGACATTGAATGTGACTTCTGCTTGAATTTCTGAACTCCAGCCTTAGACTTTTTGAGTTCAGGTGAAGAGTTCTTAGTGAATCCTAAACCAGATATGGTTCCTGACTTTTGTCCCACTTTTAGAATCTCTTCCAAGGTGTCAGATCCTTTACTCAACATTCTGATGGATTTGGTCATTTGGTCTAGCTTCGAAGTTAGCAAAGAAATCTCACCATTCAGACCCTCTATGACTTTCAGCTGCTCCTGTTTCTCAGATTCTAGCTCTTTGATGAGTTTCTTCTGCTTTTCTCCTTGGATACATACTTCTGCACTTTTAACACATAGTTCTTTATATGAGGCAGCAAGTTCATCCAAGTTGAGCTCATCTCCGCTTGAGTCATCCTCTGAATCACAGACACTGGTCAGAGCTGTGACATGTTTAGCAGATTCTCCTTCAGATTCACTCTCAGTGTCTTCCTCTGACCAGGTGGCAGATAGCCCTTTCCTTTGCATCTTGAGAAAGGTAGGGCATTCAGCCTTAATATGACCATATCCTTCACATCCATGGCACTGGATTCCCTTGCCTTGGTTGAACTTTTCTTCAGAAGTTGATCTTTTCCTTATGTCAGACGGGATGTTCTTGACATTAGGTATACCCTGTTGATCCACCTTCTTTATGAACTTGTTGAACTGTCTTCCAAGCATGACAATGGCTTCAGAGATGCTTCCATATCCTCCACTGATTCCTTCTTCTGACTTCTCTTCAGTGTTAGATACAAATTCTATGCTTTTGTTCTTCCTGTCAGCATCCTCACATAAGCCCATTTCAAAGGTTTTGAGGGAACCAATGAGCTCATCTACCTTCATCTTGCAGATATCTTGAGCCTCTTCTATGGTTGTGACCTTCATAGCAAACCTCTTAGGCAAGGACCTGAGAATCTTTCTTACAAGTTTCTCTTCAGCCATTTTCTCACCTAATCCACCGGAGGTGTTTGCACTTTCAAGAATATTCATGTGAAAGTCATGAATAGTCTCATCCTCTTTCATCCTCAGATTTTCAAACTTGGTGGTCAGCATCTGAAGTTTGGACATCTTTACCTTGGAAGTACCTTCATGAGTTACCTTGAGGGTATCCCAAACTTCCTTAGCTAGCTCACAGTGGTGTACCAGCCTGAAGATGTTCTTACTGATTCCATTGAACAGTGCATTCAAGGCCTTAGAATTTCCAAGGGCTAATGCCTCTTGTTCCTTGTCCCACTCTTCTTCAGGAATTTGCACACTGACTCCATCTTCACCTGTCTTCGTTGGATGTTCCCATCCTTTGTTGACAGCTCTCCAGACTTTGCTATCTAGAGACCTTAAGAAGGCTATCATACGAGGCTTCCAGTCATCATAGTTTGAGCCATCCAACATGGGTGGTCTATTTGAGTGTCCTATATCCTTGTCCATGGTACTAGAAAGTAACTTCCCTAGATCTCACCCAGAAATTAACAGGCAGGGTACCTGCTCTGATGCCAATTGAAATTCTAGTTATCAGACTTTCGATGTCACACGGGTTGTTATGACATCCAAATCTGCACAGACAAGAATTATGCAAACCTTAAAAGTAAGTGCAGTAAATAACACAAGTAATTGTTTACCCAGTTCAGTCCAACATGACCTACGTCTGGGGGCTACCAAGCCAGGGAGGAAATCCACTATTAGTAGTATTAATTCAAAGCTAAACTCACCCGTTTACAACTCTTCACTTAATCCCTACCCAATGCAATTTCAATCTTACACTAAGATCAGAGTTCCTACTCACTCCCCCTCAATCACCTCAGTGATTACTACCTTTAATCAATATTAAAGACAATTTTGAAGTCACACTTCAAACAATTCTTGATTGTGCTTAACAGCTTTAATCAAGATACACAGCACTCACGCTTAAAAGCTTAGAGTGGCACAACACTTACAACTCAATGAACACCCTATACCAAAGCAATCATCTACGTGATAATAGTTTGGTTTACAAGATATGTCTAATACAAGACTCACAAAAATACAGCAGTGAAGTATGATGGACACACTAAATCTTCACGCCTTAAAATCCCCAGTTCTGAATGAAGGAACGACTTCCTTTTATATTGCAGTACTTGGGCCTTTGCACTTGTATTCTCCTGAATTTCGGGTCACACGAGTTTCCCTAAATTCCATATCTAGGTTACTAACAAATAGGCTATTTGTTAGGTTCATTAAATGTAGCTTGGTTGTTGATTTCCTGGATTTTCTCTCAGCTGTTGAATCCCTGAAGAATAGCGTGAGAAAAAGCGAAACAGAAAAACTAAACAACCTACAATCTAGCATATGCTGTCAGGAATGAATGTCACAACATTCAGCTTGACATCAAGGACCATATGCTAAGTCTGTTTTTCCTGAAAACAGACTGTACAAGTTTGTTGAACTGTACAGGACCAAACTGTCCATTCTACAGTAGCAGCTTACATTAATACATGTCAAAGTATCCAATTTGACATTTACACATTTAGCCTTAAATCAGTTCTGTTATCCTTTTGAAGAACAGATTGAGAAACATACTGAAGTGTAGCAGAACACCACTCTGTCTATTGTTCAGTATATGCTGTCCATGATGAATGTCATAACATCCAGTTTGACATTCAGATAGTAGGCCTTATGCCAGGTCTGGTATTTCCTTGATAACCAGACTGGAAAAGAATACTGAGCTCTAACAGAACACCAACTGTTCTATTCCTCAGTATTTGCTGACAGGGATGAATGTCACCACATCCAATTTGACATTCAATAAATCCTGTATTAGCTAATCCTGCAGTAAACTACTCAAGTGTGTCATGACATCAGTCAAGACATCAGAGTACAGTTAGATATTCTAACCTACAACGCAGTCACACAAACACCTTCACAACATGTCATGACATCAGTCAAGACATTAGAATCCAGCTAGTGTTTTACCATACAATGCAGCCAATTAAACACCTACATAAACTTTCATCTATTTATTTGCATAAGCTCTTAAGATTTCTTATCTTTGTATATCTTAGAAAACTTAAGTGTTAAGAAACATTGTAGTTGTTGCAATTCTTCTATTCTTCTGATTGTGTATCTAAGTATAGTTGTAATTATTTTTACTAAACTGTTTGTTTAAAGTAGATGAAGTATCTTGCAAGGTTGCTTGAGCAGTGAAGTCTCTTGCCTTTGTGCTTGAGTAGTGAAGTCTCTTTCAGGTGTGATTGAGTATAAATCTCTTACAAGATTTCTTGAGCATAAGTCTTTTTATGGATTGATTGAACAGTGGAGTCTCTTTCTGGTTTGATTGCGCAAAGTTGTAATCATGATTGATTATAGTGAAAAATATCTTGTTGGACGAGGGGACTAGACTACTCTCAATTTAAGAGAGGAATCAGGATAAACTATGTGTTGATTTATTTCTTACTTCTGATTGTTTATCATTCCATTAGAAACTAACTCTGTGTTCAGACTCTGAACTTGTTTTTCAGTAGTAGAAAAAGAATTAACATACACAATTCACCCCCTCCTTCTTGTGTATTTTTCTCACCTTCACCATCACTGTCGACTCTTGACTATCACTTGTTACACTTAGTATTTTACCAAATGTAGCTTTAACTTGATTTTCGTACTAGACAGAAAATCTCAGGTCAACAGATGCCCCCTCCAAAAATTCCACTTTCCATCATGATCGAATGGAAGAATAGGGGCGTTTTTGAACTCTTCGACATTGTTCACCCTATACACATCACATCAATGAAACTTTGAAACTTTGAAACTATTATCCCACGTTCTCTAACTGCTTAGAGGTTAGTAACTGCTTGCTCGTTGAAGAAAGTCATTGAGCGTATAAAATCCTTCATCTTTGGTTTCCTTAATCTTCTACGTATTCAGAGCCTGTCGGAGAGTCATCCCTCGACATGGTGTTTAGTAATCACTTAAGTCTACTCCTGAGACTCCTTCAACTAATTTCTCAAGATATCTCCTTGAGATTTTCTGAAACTAACATCTTAAGATGTCAGTTGAGAACATCTAATCGACGTGTCATCCCTGTCGACTCTTGTCTATCATTTGTTACACAATATTTTACTAAATGTAGCTCTAACTTGACTTTCCTACTTAACAAAAAATCACAGGTCAACAATATGGTGTTATATTTGACGACTTACTCAATAAATAGGGAACCAAATAATCATAAGTTTTCTCCTGAAATGTTCGTTGAAAAAAAGATCGTCGTAATAATAATATAAAAAAATCCATTAAGGGAATCTAGGATTCATAGACGCCTTCAGGTGGAGAATAACTCGTTACAGTCGGAGTTTTAAGGTGGTGAATTACTAGTACCATTATGATGGCACACATGTCTACTAAGAAATCTAATTTGCATTGAATATGGAGACATTCCCATCTTAGTTTGACTATTTTCACCACGGTTCCTGTAATTATGGCGAGATCGGAGTGACAACGAGTGACACTTATGACCTAGGATGGTTGCGCCAACAATGAACATATCTCATTCTTAAACAAGATGCTCTTTTGTGATGTTCTAAAGCTATATATGAGTTGCAAGGATTGTCAAAATATGATTTTGCTTTCCTTCTTCTCTAGCAATACAATAATCCTTCTCATAAAGGATAAACTGTTGTTGAACCAAACCGAAGAGATCCTCAAACTATTTGAGGTTGTCCTTAATGCAAACACACCAAAGGAAATGCGACTATTTTCTACTTGCATCAATGAGAAATGAAAAAGAAATTAAAAACTAAACATACATTTTTTCAATAATCATAAACAAGAACTAAAGTATCAATAATCGTGGTAACCAAATTATACATTATGATCATTTAGTTCTTAAACATCACTTGTATGGTCCATCTTAAATCACACGAAACCACATTCCTCGTTTCAAACATACAAAACACATCACATGACAGTCACAACTCATTTTCTTTCATCTTGAGGAACTAACAAGGCAATATCATTTGCTACATTTTGAGCATCAAGGTTAGCTCCATAAAACCCCCTCCTTGACAATCCAACGCAGTACAAACCATTCTTACCCTTCCAATTGTATGGTAAACCAGGCTTTGGAAAACCATCCTCATTCAAAAGATCATCACTTCCCTATTCAAATTAAATAAACCATTACATTAGTTTAGATTGCACTTGACATTGTATTCAATAAAAGATTATTAGAATAGAAGAACTTGAGTCTCGTCAACTCAGCTCTGCTAGTAGTTGTGTATTGGTAACCGTGCAAAGACATCTGTTTGTAAGGACAATGATTCGAATACACGACATCCTTCTTATTTATCTTTTAGGGTGAAATTCCGATCATTTCACTACTTAACAAAAAAAAAAGAAAAAGATACAATACCTTAAGCCATTTTTGAGTTGATCTGCTGAAGCCTGTACAGAATATAATGGAGTCAAATGGGTAGGACTTTCCATCACGGAACAACACTTGGTTACCTCTTATACTCTCTATTTCAGCTCCCAACACCTACAACAATATTATGTCACTCATCACTCTGTCTCTATAAAAGATTAAATGAACTATACATCTACACCTTTCTTTTTATATCTCTGCGACCACATTCGTCTCAAGTTTATGGAGGCTATGTGCAGCCAAGCTGTCTCAAGTTTTTGAAGGCCATGTATAGATTTGCAGCAATTTAATTCAATTCACATGAGCAAAAAATACACATATACCTGTATCTCTCCAGATTTGATTTTCTTAACTGTTCCCAAATCAATTATAGGAAATTTTCCATACTTATTCTTCATAGTAAAAGGACCCTCACTAGGAAAAGGTATGCCATATTTACTCAGATCTCCATACACAATTCTGCTAACTATCACCACTAGTTTCTCCACTGTGCTTAGTGATAGATAACTCATCAAAACACCAGCATAATACATCATATCCCTTGAAAGAAAATGAACCTACAGATATATAATAATTAAACCATTAAGATATCATAATTTTTTCCGTACGAATCAAAGCGATAAGAGCTGAATGTTTTAAATTATTAGAAAGATTTTTACCGGACTTCTAACAATGATAGAAGGTTTGGCACCAAAATTGGCCAAATCTAAAGAAATCTCCATACCAGAATTCCCAGAACCAACAACAAGAACATGTTCATCTTTAAACTCTCTCCCATTTTTATACCCAGTGGAATGCATCACTTTCCCATTAAAACTTTCCAACCCTAAAACTTCCGGTACACGAGGCTCAGCCGTTTCGCCACTAGCCACCACCAAGAACCTTCCAGAATATTCTTCAACTTCACCGGAACTTCTATTCTCAGCCTCAACCCTCCATTTCTCATCATCCTCAAAATACTCCGCTAACACAACCTTTCTGTTGTATAAAGGATTGATGTTGAAGTTTTTGACATAGCTGTCTAGATACTGTATGAACTGCTTTTTTGGTACGTAGTTAGGATAAGAAGATGGAAATGGAAAATATGGTAACTCGCAAATTTGCTTTCTTAGATGAAGATGAAGACGATCATAGGTGTAGTTTTGCCATAGAGAAGCAAAACAGTTTTCTCTTTCGAGAATGATGAATGGTATGGATTGTTTTGTTAAAGAAGCTGCCGTGGCTATGCCGGAAGTTCCGGCTCCGATTATTATCACCGGTGCTACCTGCATTATGCTGTTTCTGAGTTTTGGTTTGATCAATTTGGTTGACAAATGTTAAAGAGTGTCTTAAAGTATAACACATGGAGTTTTAAAACTGTACGCAACAGATTCCTAAAAGAAATGGCATCCTTTTTTAACCACAGAAAAGAACACAAATATTTGTCCACCGGAAATTAAGCCAAAATTCTAATCTTTAATATAAGTTTTAGTCCCATAATTTAATTTTATATTACATTTTAATTTCTTAACTAAAATAATCTTATAAATTAATCTTTTAATTTCAATGTTATTTTATTTGGACTCATACATCGTCACCAATCTAATATAACAGCAAAATAATTAATATAAATCTGAATCGATATATTGTTTAAATTCTAAAAATAAAACTCATGCTGTTTAAGTCGTGTATTATTTTTTTATACATGTGATTATTCAAATTTATATTAATAAGATTGTTGTCATGCTATGCTATGACAACAGAGTTTAATGTTTTTTTATTAAAAATTAATTGAAGAGATCAAATAAAAAATATATTTTTTAGTTAAAAGTTTATAATAAAATATTAAATTAAATTTAAAAGTTTAGTGAATAATTCTATCAATCGTGTTCTAAGACATTGGTCAAGTAAATAACTAAAATAAAAACTTATATTAAAATTTTTGAAGTTCAAAAAAGTCTATTAGCATACTTATTGGTTCAAATATTTTTGTATTAACTAATGTCTTAAAACATTTTTAATGAAGAGTAATTTTAATGATTGCTTTATTTACTTTTATGAATTTCAATTTTTTTAATATTTAAGTAATTTTTAGGTAACCAAACTAAAGTTTAGTTTGGTGATTAAAATAAACAATACATGTTTGATATTACAAATTTTTTTACTTAAAATTATGTTTTGAAAAGTTATTTTTTTAAGATTAATAACTCCATATTAGATCATTCAAGTAATAAAGGATAGTAGTGCTTTGACAAACACAAATTTTATACAGAACATCCTAAAATACACAAGAGAATGTTCTTGACACTATTTTAAATGTTCAACCGTATATGTATACGGTAAATAATGTATTTTTTCTATATTATTGAAATATGGTTTCTGTTTTATTTTTTTAAGCTTCAATAGGTATAAAGCCTAAAACAACTAGCTAACCAGACTACTCATATTCCAATGCCTCTAATATTATCTAGCATCAAACAATACAAGAAATTAGGACCCTCTCGACAAAAGATAAACTTTCATAATTTCATAATAGAGATTTAAACTGAGCTTTGTCAAAGTGTCTCCACAGTTGTTGGTTTCACGATTAATCTTCATTACTTTTATCTTTGATATTTCTGCCATAATATTTTTGATTTTACGAATTATGTTCAAGCCCTTTAATTGATTGCTATTCTTTATTGTATTTACAACTTCTGGATTGTTGTTTATCTGTGAATTTGGCAAATAACCGTTAATCCTCCCAAACAATGTCATTTACGGGATCAATTAGATTGATCCTAGAATATACATGCAAAAGTTGAGATTTTCGTGTGTGGTGTATGCATAAACACTAAATGGTTTTGTTTTGAAAATAACTCTTAGAACAAATGAAGAACAAAACGTAGACCGTTTGTTATGTTTCGACTAAGCATTGAAAAAAACAAGTAAAAACATATATAAGTAAAAGACTTTGATAATTAAAATGATGTATGAACGTAATTTGCATTCAAATTCACTATTTTCTCTCTTTGACACGGATACTTTGAGTAAGCGAGTTCTGCAGCAGTTTCAACACACATATTCTCCTAAGTTACAATCATTATTTATAGTAAAACTAAATAATTGCTTCTTAACAGGTCTCTCTTCCCCACTCGCCACGTTCTTCCTGTATGCAAAATTGTTTCCTGATGTGCTTCCACGTGTCTCTTGTCTTAGATAATGCTGAAAGACGGTTATTTAGCCTCATTTTATTCCTCAACTGCCTTTAGTCGAGCGAAATGGATTTTCATCTTGCATGAGTTCTCACTAAGTCCCTAGATCACACAACGTATACAGGGGTTTCAAATAGCCCCTTAAAGCTAATCTTGGGTGTCGACAGGATCTTGGGGACAAACTTTGTCGAAACAACCTCATCTGTCGAAGCCCTTCTCTATTCCCACAAAAAAAAATCTTCCTTTTTCACTCTTGCTTCTTTTCTTCTTTCGAAGTGCCTCTTTTGCAGCAACCAACTCGTCTTCGATTCATTGACTCCTCATCCACGTCATCACGTCGAAACCCCGTCTAACCAATGCTCTCCTGAAAACATTGTCTTTTGATTTAGACAAAGGCACGTTTTTGTTTGACTCATTTCGACGTGTAGGGTGTAGGATTGTCATTGTACTGACATCACTATCATTTCCCTTTATCAAACCGTCACATTGAGACGTGTGATACTGACATGTGATCATAGCTCCGCTTCTCTAGGAAATCATGGGGATTTGAAGAGAGAAAACTCTTCCTTACCCTGTAAATGGGTTTCATGTGTCCCACGTTGATGGACAATTGTTGCTCTTAGAAATTGAAGAGTTTCTTCTTCCACTATAAATCTTCTTCCTTTCTCTCATTTCTCCTTTTCACTCCTCAGAACTTCTTCATCTCCTCCATTTTTTATGCAAATTTCTTTTCAGACAACTTTCTTAAATCATTTCAAATCTTTCAACTTTTCTCAGATTTCCAGCTTCTTTGATCATGTCAACATCCAAGAAGAACACCAAAGATCATTCAAGCTCCAAGCTTACACTACCCCTATGTCACATAATTCTATAACCCAATGTTTCAGGGAATCAGGAATATGTTCATGAACCTCCTCTTGAAGAAGAGAAGCGACACATCTTCCAATCTCAGGTACTCATTCCTATTAGTATTTCTGGTAAAACCTGCGTGTTCATGGGTCCACTCCCTGACTTGAATCAAAACTCTGAAAAAGTTTAGGACTTCTTCCTTGCTTACTATCGTACACAACCTTTAATTAGTGGTAAAAAACGTCTGGCCAAATTAGCTAGTAAGGCCAAAGCCGACGTTTCGACTAAAGTCGCTTCTGCAATCGAAATGCATACCCCTTCTACTAACAAGATGGTGACTGTCACTATCGAAGCTGACAAGCCATTAACCTTATCTATATGAGAAACTCCCTCAGGGTGTTTCACTTTTGTCCCCTCTTCAAGCACCCCGAACCTTATATTTGATGGTTGGAGAAAGTTGAACTGAAGAAGTCTCAACTCTTGGAAAAGATTAGCATCTATGATCTGACCCAACTGTGGAAGGTAGGGTCTTCGTATTGCCTAAATATGTTGGTCGCATCCCTCTACTTCTGGGAGAGTACTACCAATACCTTTCATCTACCTTACGGGATGGTTACTCCTACTCTATTCGACTTAGCCGTCATTGCAGGCTTATGACCAATTGGTGAGGCTTTCTACCCTCAAGTTAGTAATGAAGATACCATTAACTTCGACCACAATCGGGCAAGCTTTGGTCATTACATCGAGGATTATCATGACAAGGTTGGCGAAGAAGTGTCTGATGCTGAACACATTGCTTTCTTGGCCTTGTGGTTGTCGTGTTATGTGTTATACTCTAGATCTCTGAAGGTGGCAAAGAAATTCATAACCATTGCTAATCAACTGCATAAGTGTCGAAAACTTTGTCTGAGCCAGATGGTCCTAGGCTCTTTGTACGAAAATCTAGGGATGGTCGTGGCTATCCTCAAGAACATTACTCCTGAAACTAACTTCTTACTGGAGGGACCTTTCTAGTTACTTCAATTGTGGCTAAATGCCACTTTTGAGTCTTCACTTGACGGACCTAAACCCAATGAGGATGATGAGATAAATAAGAATCGAAAGGTTGGAGAGACACTACTAGATTTGATGACTTCGATTGATATTGGGCGCTCCTTGCAAGAAAGCTTTACCAAGTACGTCCTGATGTTTTCCAATCGCTACAAGTTCTACTCTTCTATGGCTCCTTTTTCCAATCGAAAAGATGGTCCCTCTTAGTTTACTAAGGATTTCCCTATTTCTAACACTAATCAAGACACTGAATTTTTAGCCACCTGGGGAACATTTCTTACTCCCCGACTACTAGTGGATCATTTAGATGATCCTAAGGCGCGCATCAAGATTCTTGGGTATCAACCAAACTTAGTAGCCTGACAGTTTAGACTGAGGTGTTAAAAAATGAAAGCTTAAAACACGCTCAAGGGTGGTTTCGTCGAAGCATAACCTACACAGTTTCCAAGGCCACCTTTATGTCGACATAGAGCATGTCAAAGTTCTTACCCCAATACATGAAGGTGAGGGAAACCCGAGGACTCTTAGATCAACTTGTCCCTTTTTAATTTGCATTGAATCATGAATCATACTATCTGTCTCATTTTTTACAGTTGTCAAGCATATGAAATAGGCCAAAGTCGAGGCTGCTCGACAACAAGCCGAGAAGGAGGCGGCTTGCCACCAGGGAAAACCCTCACCATTAAAAAAGAAGAAAACAAAGTTTTCACGTCTCAACATATTTTTCTTTCTTTATATTCATAATTGTCTTCTTATAGTAACATTTTGTTTCAGGTCGACAATAAAACTTTCATTGCCCCCCAAAAACGGAAGAAGAGTGACGCTCCTAAAAAACCTGTCAAGAAGAGCATTATTGAGGACCCTTTACCTGAAACTCCCAAGTCGAAGAAAGCTAAGAAAGTGAAGTCTCTTGGCGCTACTTCTCAACAATTTTTAATCAAGACACCAAAACTGAAGGCTCCTCAGCTTGTTGAAAAAGAACCAGACATATCAAAACCAATCAATTTTGGTGACCCTGAAAGTTCCAATTCTAGTCCCGATGTAATCATAGAGAAGGTATTTTTACTTCATCAAGTAAATTCTTTACGTATTCGACATTTTGTTCTTAACTTGAGTCCTTATTTCAGGATAATCCTTCCAACACTCCCCTATCTACTATCAAGTATCCTGACCCTAATACTGGCACAAGTTCTCTGCGTACTGAGCCCAAGTATTTCAAAGACTCAATTGGGGAAGTGAAACAACCATTCATGCCATCTGTCAAACTTCCTAGTCCATGTGTCCGTGTTCAACCTTCTCAACAGTCTCGTTCTTCTAGCGAGAATGAAAGCTCGGGACCTGAAGAAGGGGATGTTGTCGAAGAAGGGGATGTTGTCGAAGAAGGGGTGCAAGTTCAGGAAGAGGAGGATCAGGAAGAAAATGACCAAGCAGGGAGTGACCAAGAAGGGAATGATCAAGAGTAAAATGATTCAGGAAATGACACCCAATGGGAAGATGCCCAGAAAGAACCTTAAGATATTTCTTCTTGATTGCTCTGACCATGACGAGGGGGTTCACATGGATGAGGATGAACCTAAGACCTTTGAGAAGGTAGCAAACGAAGATAGCCTAAGGTTAACGAAGCTAAACCCATTGTTGCGACCAAATCTGGTGAGAAGTCCGAGGGAAGCTTCAACACAATTACAAACTATAAACTCCCAACAATATTTATGGAAACTTCTCTATCACCAAAACACCTCGAGAAGCTCAAGAAAAGCAAACCATATGAGTATTTGAAAATGATGATAAGTTCTCTGGGAAGTTCTGGCGATAAGTTTTCTAGTGCTTCAACGATATCCGGTGGAGTATTTACTATATCAAGTGTTGAAGCAACTCTGTGTGCCATAAAAACTCAAGTATTTGGAACAGACTTGTTCAAGACTGTGGCACAACATACCTTTTCCACTTTTAACTTTAGAGACCTTATCAAGAAAGTTGACATCCTTAAGGCCTCTCCTTCTGTAGCCAGCTTTGTCATCGAGATTGGACTTCTTGTCGACCAAATCACTGATGACCTTATCCCTAAACAAGAGACCACCAATAAACTAGAAGCCAAAAAGGTCAGTTGATCATCAGAATTGGATTTGACTCTTGCATCTACTTCCAAATTCGAAGAACTGGAAAAAGCTGCTTTGGAGGAGAACAAAGAGTTTGATGCTTGTGCTACCAACGTTATTAAGTGAGAGCAACGTATCGAAGAGCTTCAACTTAATATACAAGAGGCTAAGGTTATACAAGATGAGATTCACAACAACACCCAGAAATCTTGTGATGAAGAGGTCAAAGTTGGGGTTCGACACATTGAAAATATGAAGAATTTGGATGACGAAATTCTAACTTTGACCTTTAACATCTCCTTGACGGATCATCGTCTCGACATAGCCAGAGAAAATTATGATAGGCTTAAAGTGTCCCTGCCTTTTTAATCTCTTTGTAACTTCATAACTTTATTTGTACTTTATTAAGCATGCCCCCAGGACATTGCCTTTGACATTATCTTTTTGGGTTGTAAGCATATTTAGCAATTTTGGAACTTTGATTACCATTTTGGCACTTTTGTTTTTATGTATGTTATTTTGTTACAATTTTTATCTCCTGCAGTGTGGGCCTATATCTATTTAAATATTTGTCGTTTACTCGCAGGATTCTAAGACCATAAGTCAATTATTTAATCTCATATGTGTTGTTCGAAAACACTTGAACAATTCGAAATGGACCATCCCAATTTGGAGACCACTTACCCATAATTCTATTCTTTTGATCCATGGATAGGATAATCTTCCATACCATGTGTTCAACTGAGAATGGTTTAGCTTTAACTTTATTGTGGTAAGCTTTAGCAACTCTTTTATTTTTTTGGAACAATGTATTTAATGCCTTCAATATTTCTTCGTCCAAATCCACTAACTCGTCTAACATCAAACTCCAATAATCTTCACATGGAATTTCATGTTTCCTTTAAATCCTTGTAGATTATAAATATATCTCGACGGGGAGGACTGCATCGTCTCCATAGTTAGACGAAAAGGAGTAGTATTTATCACCTCTTTAGGAGAGGTTCAACAAGCCCATAAAACTTGGTCCAACGTCTTGTGCCAATTTTTCGGCTTCTTCCCCACATATTTTTTAATAAAGCTAATGATCATTTTATTAGTCGCTTCGACTTGGACATTTTCTTGAGCATAATAAGGCATCAATGTTAGTAACTTAATCCCTACTTCATACGTAAACTCCTGCATCTTTTTCCAGTAAGTATAAACCATTAGTCAGTTGTAATGGTCTTAGGGGCCCCGAATCTATATATAACATGCTTTAGGATAAAATCTATGACAACCTCTTGGTCCACATTAACCATGTGTGTCTCTTTTATCCACTTAGTAAAATAACCAATTCCCATTAATATGTACCTATGTTGTTTCGATGAAGCTGGGTGAATTTCAGCTACTAAGTCCAAAGCCCATCCTCAGAATGGCCAAGGTTTCACGATATCATGTAACTCGCTTGCAGGAACATGTTAGATGCCCGCGTGTACTTGACATTCATGGCACCATTTGGAGAATTCGATATAGTCTTTCAGCATCGTAGGCCAATAAACTCCTTGTTGAACCAACAACAATTTCATCTTATGTCTAGCCTGGTGAGCACCACAAGCTCCACTATGGACGTTCGACACACCTAAATACGCCTTATTCTCACTCAAGCATTTGAGCAGAATTCCTTCTAGCACCTTCTTGAAAAATTTCTTCCCTATCAAGACATAGCTTAAAGAACGATACTTAATTTTACGGTCAGTCGACCCCATTGGGTTTTCCAAATAGTCAACTATCGAATTTTGTCAATTCGTATCAGTCATATGCTCCAGGGTGAAAGCTAAAAAGCTTTTGGAGTCTGGAAAACCCAACTTTATTGTTGACAGGTCCGAGAGAGATGACATCGTCGCTAATATTCTTCCTCTTACCTCGATCAAGTCTTCCAATTTCCCTTTAGGCACCTTGTAACCCGAAGCAATTTGTGCCAAATCATTGGCCTCTCGATTTTCACCTCGAGGCACATGACTAATATCTATGAAATTGAACTGCTTTAGTAATCGATTCATAATCACGAAGTACATTATCAAATTCTCTTTGATACATATGTACTCTTTGGTTATTTGTTTAACAACCAATTCAGAGTCACCTCTGATTTCGAATCTTCTTGCCCCCAAGTCCAACAAAATCTTGAGGCCAGCTATCAGAGCTTCATAATCAGCTTCATTATTAGAGAAGAAGCGATTGATATTATACTTGAACTTGGTAGGAATCCTTTTGGGCGAAATTATCAAGACTCTGATACCAGTTCCATTCTGATGACTAGAAACGTCAAAGTACAACTTCCAAGGTTCTAATTCTAGATAGTTTTGAGCTATGTCTCGATATACACCTGCATAAATGTTTCTATAAAATTATGAAAGATCGAGTTCATTACCCTCTAGTACATCACACCTGTACTTTTTAAGACAAAAGGCATTACGACCCACTCATAGGTGCCCAAGGCTCCGGGACATCGAAACTCCGTTTTCGTCATGTCCTCATTTTCAATACAAATTTTTCTATAACCAGAATATCCATCTAACATGCTAAGATACTTGAAACCCACTTCTGAATCAACTAGAATTTCTCCCACGAGCATTGGGTATTCGTCCTTTGGGGTGGAAACATTTAAATCTCTAAAATTAATGCACAACCTCAAAGTCCCATTCTTTTTTATTACAGGAACTATATTGGCAAGCCACTCGACATACCTTGCAGTTCGGATGAACTTGCTTCTTAGGAGTCTTTCGATCTCCGTCTTGATTTTTGACATAATATTTGGCGCAAACCTTCGAGGTGTCTGTTTAATTGGTTTTCTCCCAGATTTTATTGGCAGCTTCAATTCTACCAAGTCTCTGCTTAACCCAGGCATCTCATGGTAATCCCAAGCAAATTAATCTCTGTACTCTTTTAACAATTGGATTACTTTGACCTTAAGGTCGGGGTCAATATTGGAGCTTATGTAAGTTGGCCTTTTGACTTCCCCATCAGCCAAGTCGATTTCCTCTAAAGGATCATGTGCTAGCATCTTTGCAGTTGACGTCATTGGGTCCTCCTCGAATCCCAAAGGCTTGTCGTCATAAATACAGTCGAGCCTCTGGATTTCCAGACCCAGGTGTTATGGCTTATCCGGTGGTTATGGTTTGAACTTAACACCTAGTCTGACATCATGGATTTCCATGTTTGTGGCTTCGACAACCATATTACCAACTTCAGATTCCAAGGCCAATTTTTAATCTATTTTCGGCCATATAAGCTGAAATCATTTGTAATGCCTCTAACTCAAACATGATCCATGCCTGGGTCATCCCAACCTGTAGGTCAGACTCTTGGCATACCTTCCATCTCTTTTTCCTCCAAATCTCTATCCCATCTAAAACCATACAGTTAGTGTAAGTGAAAGGAATAAAAGGCTCTATCTAAGGGCCTATAAGCAAACCCCGTTGGTCTGCATGGCACAATTCGCGCCAGCTGCTTGTCGAAGTTATGTTTGTCGACATGGTTGACCTCTGCTAAAAATCAGTTTTGGTCTGCTTCAATATTCTCAACAATTCCATCTTCTCGCCAAATTGATATTCTCTGATGGAATGTCAATGGTACCGCTCCAATAATATGTATCCACTCCCTTCCTATGAGTAGATTATAATTTGACCCTGAGGCAATGACCATAAAAAGTGTTGGTCTTGTTATCGTCCCCACCGTCAAGTAGACTTGACTTACCCCCATGGTGGTGCCGATTTTCCCTTCATAGTTCAATAGAACCATGTTGTGTTGCCTTAAATCGGTGTCAAACTTACCAATTTTGTTCAATATTGAGCGAGGCATTAATTTCATTATCGCTCCTCTATCCACTAACACTTTATTGATGATAGTGTTTTCAATCTTCGCCCTTATGAATAAAGGCTTAAGGTGGCTTTTCATTCCATAATCAGGTCTTTCGAAGAACATATCATGTTCTTTAACACAACTGTTGTTCATGACGTAGTAGCAGATTGGCTTATGTTTAGCCATCTCGACCTTTTCGCTTGTCGGAGGCTCTTCAAACTCGGTTTTGCAGTTGTACTCCATTGGGAGCACATAAACCATATTGCAAACTATGTCCAAAGATGGCTCTGAACCAGAGTTAAAATCATCAATTGACATGTCGTCCTTGACAAGTGGCAATCTTTTACCATTTTCCCGTTTCCTTTCTCCATGCCTGGAGAGGATGATTGTTTTGCCACTAGTTTCACTTCCTTTCTAGTGGCTATATCAAGTTAGAGCCTATTGGTGTTAGACTCAGCATTTTCCCTTTCAACTTTCTTTTTTCTTTGGAACCTCCTTCATTGCATCCTAGTCATGGGTTTTTTCCCCAGATAGGTATCAGGGACGCGAGTTCTCCTATGGGAGGATTGGAACTCCTTTAGATAAGAGATTGAGGAACCTCTGTTCATCTCCCAATTTTTCCATTTTTGACGGCTCAAGATATCTTTCTCCCCAGGTTTCAACCGTTTTCCTTAAGGGAAATTTGGACTCGGTCAATAAGTGGTGGGTTTGTTCCCCCGAATCATGTGTGCACCCTGTTGTCGACGAGGGTCGACATCCAACTGTGGTTTGGAGGCATCCTTCCAATTTCCTTTTCGCTTTGCAAGCTACACAACTTCCACTTGTTTCATCTCCTTTTTATCGAAAATGGCACTATATCTTAGGCATAGCATTGCCTCTGATTTCTTGCTCTTGCACCTGCCCAGAAACTCAGCCAAACTTTCTTCATCCTTTGGGTAAGCCACCTCCTTATATTCAGGTTCTGGGACGCCTTTGTCAACTTCTACCATGTTCATTCCACACCTGAGATTCTCAGTAATCTCAATCACTTGAAACTTTTCCCTAAGGCCTTCAGTAGCTGATAACACTAAAACACACTGCGTATTCGACTCAGATTGCACATCTTTATTGTACTTTATTTGTCAATTTCTTATATTGTGCTTGTGTTTTGTTTCTTTTTTAGATAATTGTTCCCTTGCCACCAGCGAAGAAACAACGAGAGAGAAAATTAGGGATTTTTAGTGAAAAATACACACATGGCGTTGGCCAATGAGGGTGCCATGAGGTGTCATGGTTTGACCACGTGTCAACGGTCATAAGACCACGTCTCCCACTCTTTTCCCACATGTCGGGCGCCAAGTATAGATGACGGATGCCATCTTCATATGTGAGGACCGTCGTTTCGACGATACTCCATATGTTGTTTCTGTAGAAATACTTTAGGGGTTGATTTTGATTTTTAAAAATTTATATGAACTTAAATTGATCGGCCATTACGTAAATGGGATTGTGTTCCCATTTACGTAATAGCCGTGATTATGTTGGGTAAGATCGAAAGCCGTCAAAACACTTTAGATAAAAGTTGGTTAGTTTTTAATTGATAAAAACAGCGAAAGCGCTTTATTAATTAATTAGGAAATTTTGATATTATTAGAAGGCGATTGTAAAACTACTTTCGGACGCGTTTATAGATTTAGGATCCGGTTATCCGACCGAAAGTTTGAAACCCTTTTAAGTCAAACTTTCAAATCAAAAACACTTTTCAATTGAGCTAAGAGTTTATTTCCTTAAAAAATGAGTTTACTACTTTAACGCGGTAAGCGCCGGCCATATGTGACAAATGGAAGGTATAAATTAGAGAGTAAAACTAGGTTTTGATTATGCTAACACGACGATTCCTGTTTAATTAACTTTTATTTTGAGAAGAAAATATTGCCCCGTAAGTGTTACTACTAGACAATATGAGTACTATTAGATCGAAGTGAATCACATTCCAGTATTATATCTCTGAATTCAATCTCTGTTTTTATTTCCTATATGCATTACACTCTATTTCGATTAGCCTTAGATATACAACGTAACAATAGTAATCGATAGATTGACATTGGTCTCTGTGGGATCGATAATCTTTTATATTACTTGGACATACTCCGTATAATTGTAGATACAACCCATCAAGTTTTTGGCATTGTTACCAGGGACCAATTACGTCAAATTTCGTACGCTGTTGTTACACCGTCTAGACTAAGGTATCCCTTTTTTCCGGTCAATATGAAGAACTCACAGTACCGGAAACCTATTTGATCCAATAGAGGAACCCAAAAGATACGCCCGAGCTCGTCTTGTACTCCGAAGACTTAAAAGAGCAATGTCGGAAGACCAAAACGAAAGACCACTTAAGGATTTCATCCTACCATCCAACGAAGATCCCCACTCTAGTATAGTAAACCCCGTCATAGCAACTCATAACTTTGAACTAAAACCCTCTCTGTTACAATTAGCGCAACAGAACCAGTTCGTCGGTCTTCCTACGGAAAACCCGAACCAACACTTAAAAGTCTTTATTCAATTAGAGGATACCTTAAGAGCCAATGGTGCTTATCCTAAGGTGATACGTCTAAGACTATTTCCCTTTTCCCTCATAGATAGAGCCTGATCAGGGCTAGATTCCCTTCCAACACACTCTATAACCACTTGGAATGACCTAAAGAAAGTATTCCTTGCTAGATACTTTCCACCGAGTAAAACCGTTGTCCTACGAAACCAAATAACCAGATTCATGCAACAAGAGGATGAATCACTTTTCGACGCTTGGGAAAGATACAAAGAACTTCTAAGAGCCTGTCCACGCTATGGGTTAGAGCAACGACTTATAATTCATACCTTTTATATCAGACTCATCTACAATATCAAAATGACCATCGACGCTGCCGCAGGTGGTGCTTTTATGAACAAACCATACCTCGAAGCTTGTGCTCTCATTGAAGATATGGCACAAAACCATTACCGATGGGGAACGGAACGAGCATCGGTAGAGAGGAAAGAGACCAAATGAGGTATTTACAAAGTCGGTTGCCTTGACCATATGAGTTCCAAAATGGACGCTATAGCCCAAAAAGTACAAAGTTTAACGATTAACCCTACAACTAACGCAGCCGCAGTCCAACCCAGATGCGAGATTTGTGGAACCCAAGAACACACGATAGCTGAATGTAATCTTTTAGCTAACACAAACTCAGATCAGGTCAATTACGCCCAAGGTAACCCCTATTCTAACACATATAACCCTGGATGGAGGAACCACCCAAACTTTTCCTATAAGAATAATAACCTCACTCAGAATTCTACACCTTAAAGACCGTCTGGTTACCAAACCCAACGACCAAACCAACCAATACAAGCTACTTCCCCAAAGTCAAACTTTGAGAAAATGGTGGAGAGCTTCATTACAACCCAGAATCGGCAAAATAAGGAATTCATGAACCAAAGCATTCATATAAATGGACTAATTACACAAATGGGCACCAAACTCGATTCTGTAATTACCCACAACAAAATGCTTGAAACCTAGATATCTCAAGTGGCACATCAACAAGCTACTCAAACTACACCAGGAGGACAGTTTCCTGGACAACCTCAACCTAGCCCCAAAGGGCATGCTAACGCAATTGCCCTATAGAGTGGAACTACTTACGATGAACCTATAAACCCTAGGTTGAATAAACCAGAGCCCTTCAAGAAAAATGTTGTGATCACACCCGAGAAACAAGTAGAGGAACCAGTAGAACCTGAGAAACAAAAAGAGGAAGAAGTTAAAGATAAGGAAGGAGAGAAAGATACTAAAGTTTACATACCACCCCCTCCTTACAGACCACCAATCTCATTTCCACAAAGACTTAAGCAAACCAAATTAGACAACCAATATAAAAAGTTTGTAAAAGTGATTGAGAAACTCCTTGTCGAGATTCCATTCACCAAAGCGATCACCCAAATACCATCTTACGCCAAGTTCCTTAAGGACATCCTAACCAACAAACGAAGACTTGATGATCCTAAACCCTTAGAATGCAATTCGATTACTGAAAATAAACTTGCTAAAAATGAGAAAGACCTAGGAAGTTTTTCTATACCTTGTGCTTTAGGAAATCATGATATCGATAAAGCACTCCTGGACTTAGGAGCCAACGTAAGCTTAATGCCTTTAGCCATTGGTAATAGGTTAAACCTAGGAGAAATGCAACCGACTAGAATGTCCCTTCAATTAGCTGATAGATCCATTAAATATCCAATAGGCATTTTAGAAAACATACTAGTTAGGATTGGCCAACTCTATATTCCTACAGGTTTTGTTGTCATGGACATTAAAGAAGACGAAGAAATCCCTATCCTTCTAGGTAGACTCTTCTTATCAACAGCAGGGGCTATCATAGATGTCAAGAGAGGAAAAATGACTTTCGAGGTAGGTGATGAAAAATTAGAATTTATATTATCAAAATTCTTAAAAGCACCATCCATAGACGACTCATGTTATGTCATCGACATCATCGACAAATGCATAAGAGAGTTAGACCAAGAAGACCCCGTTGAAACAATTAAATTACCTTTAACCCCCATAATGGAGGATGAAGAATTTAAAGACTCTTATATATATGACAACCTTCACGAATGCTTAGCACTCACCCCAAAACATATGCCATGTCCTAAGAAACCATCAATAGAGCTTAAGGAGCTACCTAAGAATCTAAGATACGAGTTTTTGGATGAAGAACTAAATCGTCCCGTCAAAGTAAGCGCCACCTTAAATGGTGATGAAACAAATCAACTCTTATATGTTTTAAGAAAATATCCCACAGCTCTATAATATAACATTTCTGATCTCAAAGGGATAAGTTTGTCCGTGTGTATGCACCGGATTATGCTGGAGGAAGATTCTAAACCCTCTAGAGAATATCAAAAAAGGATAAATGCTATACTGAGTGATGTGGTAAAAAGAGAAGTGTTGAAGCTACTAGAGTCTGGAATAATATACCAAATCTCTAATAGTAAGTGGGTAAGCCCTGTACATGTGGTGCCTAAGAAGGGAGGTGCCACAGTAGTACAAAATGAAAAAGGAGAACAAGTAGCTAAACGCATAGAAAGCAGTTGGTATATGTATTGATTATAGAAAACTTAATAAAGTAACTAGGAAAGACCATTTCCCGCTCCCGTTCATAGACCAAATCCTTGAACGCCTAGCAAGACATTCTTACTTTTTCTATTTAGATGGATACTCAGGATTTTTCCAAATTCTCATTCACCCCGATGATCAAGAGAAAACAACCTTTACATGCCCATATGGAACATTTGCCTATCGACTAATGTCATTCGGACCATGCAATACCCCATCTACCTTTCAACGTTGTATGATGTCAATCTTTGCAAATTTCCTCGACGAGATCATGGAAGTTTTCATGGATGATTTCTCGATATGTGGATCCAATTTTAAAAACTGTTTAACTAACCTTGAGAAAATTCAGGAACGATGTGTGGAAGTCAATCTCGTTCTAAACTGGGAGAAATGTCATTTTATGGTCACCGAAGGAATAGTGTTAGGACACGTAGTATCTGAGAGAGATATTGAAGTTGATAAGGATAAAATAGATGTTATAGAAAACCTCCAACCACCTAAGACAAATAGACAGATCCTAAGTTTCCTTGGACATGCCAGTTTCTACTGACGCTTCATTAAGGACTTCTCCAAAATAACAAAACCTTTAAAAAATCTTCTAATGAAAGACGTTGAATTCATTTTCGACGATAAGTGCCTACAAGCTTTCAAACACCTTAAATAAGCACTAATCTCTGCACCTATTATGCAACCACCCGATTGGAGCCAACCTTTCAAAATTATGTACGATGTAAGCGATTATGTTGTGGGTGTTGTGTTAGGGAAAATGAAAGATGAAAAACTTCATGTAACTTAATATTCTAGTAGGACATTAGATGTTTCACAACTTAATTATGCCACAACCGAAAAAGAACTCCTCGTTGTTGTTTTCGCCATCGATAAATTCCGATCTTGTTTAGTCGGAGCTAAAATCATAGTTTACACTGATCACGCCGCCATCCGATATCTATTAAGCAAAAAGGACGCTAAGCCTAGACTCCTTCGCTGGATCCTTTTGCTACAAGAATTCGATCTAGAGATCCGTGATAAGAAAGGCATCAAGAACGTGGTTGCTGACCATCTCTTGAGGCTCGAATACCTAAAACTGGATCTTATCCCGATAAATGATGAATTTACCTATGAAAGACTTATAATGTAAATTAGAACCAATCATTATGATGACCCAGACCCTTATTTAAAACCAGACATTAAAAAATCTCTTGTATTAATAAACGTACCTTGGTACGCCAATTGTGTAAACTACCTAGTCGCAGATATCATACCCCCGACCTTAATTACCAATAGAAGAAGAGATTCTTTCACGACATAAAACACTTCTACTAGGATGAGCCCCTCCTATTCAAGAGAGTCACATACGGTATATTTCGTCGTTGTGTTCCTGAAGAGGAAGTAGAGAATATAATCAAACATTGTCACTCTGCACCATACAGTGCACATGCAGGCACATATAAGGCTTGCGCCAAAATACTCCAAGCAGGCCTTTTCTGGCCAACATTATGGCGCAACGTCCATGCCTATATTGTCAATGTGACCGATGTCAATGCACTGGAAACGTCTTAAGACGCGATGAAATGCCTTTGACAAATATCCAAGAAATAGAACTCTTCGATGTCTGGGGAATAGATTTTATGGGACCTTTTCCATTTTCGATGGGAAATAAGTATATTTTAGTAGTCGTTGACTACGTGTCTAAGTGGATCGAATTTATAGCTTCACCCACAAATGACACTTACGTAGTCATTAAATTATTTAAAAACTACATCTTTCCTAGATTTGGAGTGCCTCGCCTTGTTATAAGTGACGGAGGATCATATTTCATATCAAGAATATTTAATAACCTTTTAAATAAATATGGAGTAAAACATAGAGTAGCAACATAGTACCATCCGCGGACCAGTGGTCAAGTAGAAGTATCAAATAGGGAGATTAAACAAATCTTAGAGAAAATCGTTTCGATATCCCAGAAAGATTGGTCCCTAAGACTACAAGAAGCATTGTGGGCTTACAGGACCGCATTCAAAACCCCTATAGGAACAACCCCTTATCAATTGGTTTACGGAAAATCTTGCCACCTACCGTTTGAGCTAGAACATAAAGCTTATTGGGCCATAAAAGCCCTTAATACGGACTACTTAGCAGCCTGTGAAAAACACATTCTAGACATCCATAAGTTAGAAGAACTACGTAGAAATGCTTACGAAAATGCCATCATCTATAAAGAAAGAACGAAAGCATGGCATGACAAAAAGATAGTTAAAAAAGAATTTAATGCAGGTGACCCCGTACTTCTCTTTAACTCTAGATTACGATTATTTCCTGGTAAACTACGCTCAAGATGGACTGGCCCTTATGAGGTTACCAAAGTCCTAAAATATGGGGCAATAGACATCCGTGATCATTCATGTAGTCCTTTTGTAGTGAACGGACAAAGATTAAAATATTATCACGGAGGCGACATCCTTACCTACTACTCTAGTCCTACTCTGATCGAACCACCAATATCTATATCTACTATGTAAACCACTTAATCGTCGAGCTAACGACGTTAAACAAGCGCTACGTGGGAGGCAGCCCACAACCCTTTCTATTTTTTTGTTATTCATGCATCAATATTTATTAATGTCGAAAAGGTGAATTATTTATTATTTATTATGTGCTTAACAAGACTAACTTATGTGTTACTTACATTTCTGGTTTTAGATTCCATCGCCCTCGATAGCATTCTCCACTAACCTTGTTTTTCAGGATGTAGAGCTTCTATGACATGCACGTTGTGTTCAGAGACGATACTCAGAGGAAACAATATGTGGTTATTTCTGAGAGACCAATTCTTCCAACCAGATACCCTGACCCTAACTGCCTAGAAGCCTTAGATATTAAAGCCAACGTGAAATACCTCTGCAACCAACTCCAATGGGATAAATACTCTGATGCCATAATGTAACCTACAAACACCTAACACTAGAATTCCTTAGCTCGCTCATTTACAAACATTACATTGGCAGAGGATTCAAAACAGGCCGCATTAACTTCAGACTGTTTGGAAAAGAGTACACCTTTAGCCATAGAGACTTTGCTAACCTGTTAGGATGTCAGTATGGCCTCGTCACTATACATGAGTACCCTGAGTGTGATGTCATGCAAGATGAACTTGATAAGTTCTGTAGCGACATCACCGGTGGAGGAGGACCTGATCCTTCCACCCAGATATCCAACAAAATCCATAACCCATCCTTCAGGTACTTCCAAATGATCTTAGCCCAAACTTTCTTTGGAAAAGGTGAAACTAAAGACCATGTCAGTGCTGAAGAGTTCCTTATGCTCTTTTGCACCGCCCAGTCACGTCTTATAGCTAGCGGTAACTTCCTGATGGATAACCTCAACCTGATTGCTAGATCCTCTAGGGGACCCATTCATGTAGAAGGAACAGTGACCCACATAACTCATGCCCTAGGCCTCACGACCAAACTATCTCACATGATCGCCTATTGAAGCCATACCCTGATTGACCTTAATCATTGCCTAAAACGCGGCCCAATTAGGAGATTCTTCTTCAGTCCTAATAATTATAAACTAATGATTGATGATGAGACACCTAATCCTCCAAAAAACCCACCGGTTCCTGAATACCATCCTACACCCCTCCCGGAAAGGGCCATAGTATACTTCTCTAATGCTCGTTTACAGTGATGTAGCATTTATTCCGAGTTTGATACTATGCGCAAGGAGATGATTTCTCTTTGCAAAGACCTTACAGATTTAACCTTGCAGATGGAGACCTCTGACGCTACTCATGCTGCCGAGACCGATTTCCTGTATCAGGAAATCTATAGTCTCTGATGCCAGCTTGCAGAGGCACATGCATCCTGTCCACATATGAATCAGGGTGTCCATCGCTAATCAGTTTAGAAGAATTACAGGAGCACTGAGGATATTGCTCACACTACGTGTGTGGGAGATTTACCGCATTATTATTATTATTTCTATTCACCATTGTCTGACTTATATCATTTTTTATTCTTTTCACATCTCTATTTTTAAAATTTTATTACCACTCATTATTATTATGCCTATTATTATGACATTTATTACATTTTTAGTGGAATTTCTAAATTTTCATCATTGTTATTTTTTACATTAATCTTTATCCTTATCATCTATATCATGTAAAAATATCCTTTATGTCTCTTGCATGTCCCAATACTAAGGAAAATATCAGAAGACGCTATTTGCACCCCCAAAATAAAGCTACAACCCAAGACAAAGCCCAAAACCCATAGGGGATCTCCAATCCGAGAAACAAAGATGGAGGACGCCATCTACCCCTAGGCGGACGCCAAGGGGTCTGAAGCAGTAACACAGTTCAGGTTCTACCTATCTCATTTTCACATTTTATCGGAACATTAAGGATAATGTCCGGTTTAAGTGTGGGAGGGGATATTTACTGTTTTTTTAGTTTCCTTTACGTTTTCCATTTTTTATCGCTTTCTAGTTTAATTTTTTATATACTTTTAGTCTATTTATAGTTTGTTTTCAACAATTACATGTGCTTGACGAGTCATTTGTGTAGTTTGTCTATTTTTCCCATTTCTTGAGCCATAACAAAAATTTTAATAAAGAAAACAACTTTTATTTTAAAAATTTGGGTTGTTCGACAAGTTTAGGATCATTCATTGCATAGACTTGGGAAAACTTTTGAAAAATATATATCATCTTAACACCGTAAGTTTCTTGACTATAAGGACTTATTCATATACTTATTATATTTTGGCCTTAAAATCTCACCCTTAATTATTTACCCTTAAGTAGTTTATTTTAGCAGCCAACACCATCTTAGTCACCGCTGAGTGACAAACCAATGCAAATAGGTATGATCTCGTGAAAAAGAAGAAAAATAAAAAAAGATATAATTTGAGAGCAAAGAATTCAAAAAAGTATTGCACCTTCTAAGTTGGGTAACCCTCACCCAGTTAGTTAGCCTAACGATAGTGAAACTTCTTAGAGTATGCTTGTGTATCTGTGATTAAATTACAAAGAATAGTTAATATTGATACAATCATGGATCGGGATTACCAACAGGTTTATTCACCATGCGAGTGTAAGATAACAGGCTTAATGTGACTGCAACTGAATGAAAAAGGGGTAAGAAGGGGATGAGTAAAGTAGGCCTGAATATAATATCATGATATGGATTTGTTTGTATAGAGAAGAAACTTATGACCGCAATCCGCGGAAAGTGTTATTACGATGTCTTTGGTTCATGAGTTAGTACATATCAAAGCATCATTGATCGAACTAAAGTCTATAGCCCATATTTAATACTTGTGTGTTGTTGTTTGTCTTTTGTACTTATAAGAGTTTTTGCTTCAGGACAAGCAAAGGTGTAAGTGTGAGAGTATTTGATAACATAAAACACACTGCGTATTTGGCTTGGATTTCACATGTTTATTGTATTTTATTTGTCAATTTCTTGTATTATACTTGTGTTTTGTTTCATTTTCAGGTAACAGTGCCCTAATAAGCTTCCAGCGAAGAAACGACACGAAAAGAGCAAAAATCGGGGATTTTAAGTGAAAAATACACATATGGCGTCCCACGTGGCATTGGCCAAGGAGGGCACCATGAAGTGTCATGGGTTCACCACGTCTCAACGGTCACAAGACCACGTCTCCCACTCTTTTCCTACATGGCGGGTGCCAAGTATAGATGGTGGGCGACATCTTCATATGTTGACCACGTCCCAACGGTCAGAAGGCCACGATCTCCCTCTTTACACACATAGTGGGCGCCATGTAGGGGATGGTGGGCGCCGTCTGCCTTAAGGAAGCTTTCGGTCAAGGAAGTTGGAGCACTCTTCCATGACCAGAGAAATTCTCTCACACGAATCTTGAATGGGCTGCTTGGACCCCAAGGCATTGTTACACTATAAATAGGTCTTAAATTCTTAGTTTTTGATCATCGAGTCTTAGTTTCAGCATTAGGCATAAACTTAGCATTAAAAGCGATAATATGTCACATCGAGAGGTTATTTCACTATTGTTGTAATCGAGATTGGAGTATCGTAGCACAGAAGTTTATTTTCCTATCAAATTTATCTTCAAGTCAGATTTACTTTTTGGCATTGTACCAAATTCAAGTCTCCGATTTGGAGCAGGTTTTTATTTCAATTTGTAATTTACTCTATATTGCATTGTCTTTAATTTATTTAAATTCCCGCACCGCTTTACATTCTTTATTTTCCTGTCCGGCTTTAAATTTATTTATATTATTGCTCTGCTTTACTTTGTTTACTTTATCGCACGATTTACATGTTTTAAATTCTTTTACCACAAAAATATTTGTCTTCGAACCGAACTTAAGAGTGACACTTTCGTTCTTTTGGAAACCAATCACACACTTATTACGTTTTTAATCCCTAAATGACTTATTCTGGAAATTAATTATATGCAATGTTTACCATAGTCATGTTCAGCTAAATTTATTGTGCTGGGATGTGAGGATCGTCGTTTCGACGATACTCCATATGTTGTTTCTGTAGAAATGCTTTAGGGGCTGATTTTGATTTTAAATAATTTTTGTAAACTTAAATTGATCGGCCATTACGTAAATGGGACCGTGTTTCTATTTACGTAATAGTCGTGATTATGTCGGGTAAGATCGAAAGTTGTCCAACACTTTAGATAAAAGTTAGTTAGTTTTTAACTGATAAAAACAGCGAGAGTTCTTTATTAATTAATTAGGAAATTTTGATATTATTAGAAGGCGATTATAAAACTATTTTCAGACGCGTTTATAGATTTAGGATCCGGTTATCCCAGCGAAAGCCTGAAACCCTTTTAAGTCAAACTTTCAAATCAAAATCACTTTTCAATTGAGCTAAGAGTTTATTTCCTTAAAAATGAGTTTACTACTTTAATGCGGTAAGCACCTTCCATATGTGACAAATGGAAGGTATAAATTAGAGAGTAAAAATAGGTTTCGATTACGCTAACACGACGATTCCTGTTTAATTAACTTTTATTTCAAGAAGAAAATATTGCCCCGTAAGTGTTACTACTAGACAATATGAGTATTGTTAGATCGAAGTGAATCACATTCTAGTATTATTTCTCTGAATTCAATCTTTGTTTCTATTTCCTGTATGCATTACATTATGTTTCGATTAGCCTTATATATACAACGTAACAATAGTAATCGATAGACTGACATTGGTCTATGTGGGATCGATAATCTTTTATATTACTTGGACATACTCTATATACTTACAGATACAAGCCATCAGTAGCCTTAGTCATGTCTACATCATTGTCGAGGCTTTCAACATCCTTCAATCTCTCAAATTCAAGAGGTAAATCCCTGGCCATAACACCTTAGTTGTTGGAGCCTTCCGAAGTAGCTTTCAACATGTTAATTTACAAAGGCTCTGAGTAATGAGCCTCCACTTGTAATAGGTCAGCATTGATCTGCATCTGCGGCTTTCGCTTTTCAGCAAAGTTAAGTCGACCATCCTTGATTGTGTTCTGTACGAGATCCCTGGAAAAAAACATTGTGAGGTTTTATGTCCTAAGAAATTATGATATTTACAAAGCCCTTTTTTCCTTTTGATTCTCTAAACGCGACGTTTTAGCGCCTGGTGGCACTGTTATTTAGCCACCTGCAACGAGTAAGTAAAAAATCTCATCGCCTTTAGTCACGTCGAAAGTGTAATTTCTCTTAAGGAACTTATCATTTTTCTCTGTTTCGACTGGATTTTTCACATTCGACGGCTTAAGTAGTTTGCATACATATGGTGGCCCTTGTTTTAATTCCGCCACATTGATGTCATTCTCTTCGACACATTCAACGTCCGACCCTTGGTCATTTTCGGCTATGTCTATAAATGCTACCCTTTCTTTTTTATTTCTAGTCACCCTAGCTTTCTCTTCTTTCAGGCGTTCTACTTGTCGAACCCTATCAGCTAACTGGACCATATCCCTCAAATATTATGTATCTAGTTTTTGTCCCTAATAGAGTAGTCTAAACCTGCAGATGCCATTTCGTTAAGCTCATGCTCAGGAACTTGTGTTAAACACCTTACCTTCAGAAGTCAGAATCTATTTAGATAGTCATCTATCGACTTAACGAATTTTTTTCTTTACACTCGCTAGTTCTTTCAAACTAATTTTGGAGTTCCCCATGTAGAATTGCTCATGGAACAACCTCTCTAGCTGTGTCTAATCATTAATCAAACTAGGGGGAAGCATAGTAAACCATGTAAACACATTTTTTGTTATAGAACTAGGGAAGTATATCATTCTAAGGTTCTCGTTATTTGCTATGTCCATAGCCTCAGTCATATATTGAGCGATATGTTCGACTTTGGAATTTTTCACGTGACCCTCAAATTTGATGAACTTAGGGACTTTCCTTCCTATGGGGAGTTTTGTCTACAATATGTATTCTATTAAAGGGGAAGTATAGTTTGGTCGATGTGAACCCATATTTAGCCCGTTTTTGGCCATTAGTCATTCGACTACGGCTGCAATGTTATTTTGCCCCACCAAGTTATCTTGTCGAATTTGCTATATTACTTGATCCTCATCTTAGTCTCTTTGAACTATACAGACTTTTCGTTGGGTTTGCTCCACTTCGACAACCCTAGGTATATATTGTTGGCCCATATTCGCCATGTTTCCCTCATTGACTCCTCCTAAGTTTTGGGTTGGCGTCACTGGTCGAACTTGTGGCTGTGGAGCGCCAAAGTCTGTTATTCGAGACATATGGGCAGCCAATTATTGGTAGCTTTGATGGGTGTCTCGAATTAAGGGATTAAATACAATCCCAATTTGTCTAGTTAACGTGTTAACCATTTCATGGTTACTTTCATCCATCTGTTGCCTCATAACCAATATCGAGTTAGAACTTACGGGTGGCAACGCTTGAGAGCCAAACCTATTTCCTAACTGAGAATGGAAGTTTTGATTATGGTCACTTATAGCAGACCCTGATTCAAAATGTGTGCTAATGGGTGATAACATTGTGGCTGCATTAACAGAAAACGTCGAAGGATTGGTATAAAAACCTGTCCTCATTGACGTAGGCATCCCGTGTTGGAAATCACGGCCAACAAAGGGTGACATACTAAAACTAAGCATATAAGGCATGTACTCACTGGCCACAGTGGGTCTTGGAGTTACGAGAATACTAGAATTTATTGATGGAGGAATCATAACTTATTCTTACGCACTCGACGACATAGCCATCGAACTCGCCATGAAGGCGCTGGGATTGGTCGTAGTTGCAGGCATCGAGCCCGCGTTTGTAGGACCAACATTATCCTCATTTGAGTTAGCGCTTATATTGGCGCTCCTAGAACCAGGCATTCTAGTACGTCTTCTGGATATTCTCATGTGGTTTCTAGTTATTGCACCACTTCTAAGTCTCGTGCACTTTCAACGAAGTTTGAAAAGTTTTCAAAACTGAGGAAATATTTTTGTAAAACAAAAATTTCATACATATTTTTGCACGACGTCCCACCGGGCATGCCAATTATTTTACTTGTGAATTTGGAAAACAACCACTAGTCCTCCCAAATAATGTCATTCGCAGGATCAACTAGATTGATCCTAGAACATATGTGCAAAAATTATGATTTTCGTGTGTAGTGTTTGCATAAACACTCAAGAGTTTTGTTTTGAAAATAACTCTTAGAATAAATGAAGAACAAAACGTAGACCGTTTGTTATGTTTCAACTAAGTATTGGAAAAAACAAGTAAAAACATATATAAGTAAAAGACTTTGACAATTAAAATGGTGTATGAACGTACATTTGCACTCAAATTTACTATTTCCTCTCTTTGACACATATACTTTGAGTAAGTCAGTTCTGCAGTAGTTTCAACATACGGATTCTCCTAAGTTACAATCCTTATTTATAGTAAAACTAAATAACTGATTCTTAATGAGTCTCTCTTCCCCACTCGCCGTGTTTTGCCTATATGAAAACTCGTCTCCAGATGTGCTTTCGTGCGTCTCTTGTCTTGGATAAGGCTGAAAGACAATTGCTTAGCCTTATTTTATTCCTCAACTGCCTCTAGTCGAGCGAACTGCCTTTGGTTGAGCGAAATGGATTTTCATCTTGCATGAATTTTCACTAAGTCCCTAGATCACACAGCGTATACAGGGGTTTCGAATAGCTCCTTAAAGCCAATCTTGGGTGTCGACAGGATCTTGGGGGCAAACTTTGTCGAAACAACCTCACCTGTCAAAGCCATCCTCTATTCCCAAAGAAACATTTTCTTCCTTTTTCATTCTTTCTTATTTTCTTATGTCGAAGTGCCTCCTTTTTCAGCAAACAACTTGTCTTCGATTCATTGACTCCGCATCCACGCCATTACACCGAAACCCTAACTAACAATTGTCAATTTGCAACTCCACTTGATCATAGCCTTTGGATTGCGTAAGACGTAAACACTCCAACACACTACATGATTCTGTAGGAACACATTGCATATACACATACTCTTTGTGAATCCCCATAACCAATCTCCATTACTATTTCTTGCTAATCCACCACAACCAGATACGTTATTCTCTATAATTGCTCCATCTGAGTTGATACAAACCCAGTCTTTGTCTGGTTTCTTCCATTTAATGTAATTTTTTTGTGTAACTCTATGAAGCATATTTCTATGCATACTCATGCTTTGATTGTAACTTCTATCTTTATCTCGTATTTCTTTAATCATGTTGAGAAGGGTTACAAAGTCAGGTACAAACATTCTTTGGTTGCTCCAATGCCATAAGTGATGACAAGTTATTGCCCATATAGCTTGCCAATTCTCCTCTTTCCTTCCCTAATTTCTCTAAAAATTATCTACAACCAATCTGTTAATTTAAGAGTAAAAAAGGTATAACTATCAATCATGTTCAATAATTTAGCCCAAACTTGTTTTGCATTTCTGTAGTCTCTCATAATATGTAGTATTATCTCTTCTTGCCCTGCACAACCTTCATAATAGGGATCCCTCGGTTTAAGATTGTTGAGATATTAGTTTGTCTTGAGTCCATTGTGGTGTATCATCCATATTAAACTTCAAATGCTTTCAGGAACCATGAGCTTCCAAGTGTACTTCTGTTGATCCATGTCTTTTGCATAACATGTATCTGCAATGTGGTAAAAAAGTATTGGATATAGTAAAAGATCTTGAATTAGTTCTCCCTAGATGCACATATCAACTTTATTACTCCCCAATCCTGGAGGTTTTGTGGCTCTAATGCTTTCCACTATATCATGAAGTAACATACTCCTTAAAAGTGTCAAATTCCAACTTTCATCATTAATGGCAGACAAAGTAGCATTTTCTACACTATCAGTTGGACTAATCATGAAGTCTTTCAACCTAACTCATGGATCTACCCAACAGACTAACCAAGATTTTATTCTATTCCCATTTCCTACTTCCCACTTTGACATCTAGTCCAAGAGAGGCCACAAATTCACAATTTGCTTCCAGAGACTAGAATTCTACACTTTGGCATCTGTTAGTCTTCCTCTCATACTTTCCACGCATAAAATTGCACCAAGGAGACATTTCTCCACTTTTTATCATTCATCCCAACTTAAGAATATAAGATGTATTCATATATTTAAGGTTTCTCAATCCCAACCCTCCACACTTCTGTGGCTTTGTTATTTCCTTCCAACTAATAACATGCATGTGCTTCTCATATTCACTATGCCCCCATATAAAATTTCTTTGGATATTTTGAATACCCTATAAATGAGTTATATGCACTCTATTACTCATCATAACATATGTAGGTAAGGATTTCATCACTGATTTAGCTAGAGTGGTCCTACCAACTATAACAGTAAATTCATGACCATCGAGCTATTGATTATCTCAACGTCAATAAAACCAGAGTCGCCACCGCATTTTTATTGTTTCCAAAGGAAAATGGCAAAAGTACAAACAAAAACACCAAGATAAGAAGTTTTCAAATCAAAACTAATAAAATGTCCAAGATTACAGGTAAGGGGGTTGGTTACATAGAGGGAAGGTATTAGCGCCCAAAGTGTCTTAGGTACTCCTAAGGAGCCCTTTTTTGTGTGCAAGTGTTTTGTTTGAAATGATGTTTGATAAAAATATATATTGGGGGGTGAGAAAAGAATTCATTAATTATATTTTGTGTTTTATAAGACCTTCGATCTTATGCCTACGTACCAACATAAAAATGAGGGATCAAAACCCCGTAGTTTGTGGTAAAAATTTCAAAGAAGTTGGTGAATTGGTTTTAACAAAGTTTAATAGAAAAAGGAACAAAAAGGCCAAAGACTTGAATGGGATTGTTAGTTCTTTTTGTCTTTTGAAATTAAAGTCAATATGGTTAAGTTCATTCATAGATTTAATTAAGAAAAAGTTTGAAAATTCATTGGCATAAGGCCAAAGTTTCTACTCATTAAAACATGTATAAGTTTGAAATCATAAGCAAAGAAGGTTTTAAAAAGAGGGAGAGATTTTGAAATTAAATAAGTGAGAGTAGATGAAGGGACTACCCTAGACAAAAATTAAAAGTTAAGAGTTGAAAAGATCTGATCAATGGGATGCAATCCACAAGACAAGAATGTCAGATAGAAACCCATTTCCTCTGGACTTTTGAGCAAGCAATAAGCATAAGAAAACATCCAAGCAAATTATATGAAGACCAAGGCATCAAATAAAGATAGCCATAACATCCAAGCAAGCACTCCAATAACTAGCAATCTTCAATGTCTTCCAATGTATCAGATGAAAATATTCCTTGGCAAATTCTCAAAAAACAATCATCATACATCAATCACAAAGTCAAAATAACTTATTAAACATAGAGACCACATAACAGATGAACCAAGGGTACTTCAAGGTTTACATCAAATGAAAGGCACGGTCAAGGATAGCTCAGTCTCTAATAGTGGCATTTGCCAAGCCCTCAAAGCATATGGAAGTTGCCTATTCTAAGTCCAAAAGTTCAGATCAAGTCCAACAGTCCACCAAGATATTTTTTAGGTTTTTGTTGTTATTAAGTATTTTAAGGTCCTAAGACCACAAACAGAACAAAATCACAAGCACATAATATATACAATCACAGGATATGGCTCAAATGAGTAAAGTGAAAAGGACTTAAACATAAACAAGTTGCATGAAATGTAAATGGCAATGAATGATAAAGGTACTGAAATTTAAATTGCATTAAGTAAATGACTTGAGAGTAAAGCAATATTAATAAGAAGTTAGTCATTTGTTAGTGAAGATTCCAATTTGTTTAAGTCATTCTTTGGAGAAAACTCAACCATTCATTCAAAAGTATGAAGACATGAACCAAGACATCATCCATGAGAAGGGCTCCAACTTGGATAAATAACAAGTATGCCACTAGCTCTCATGAATGGAAAAAAGGTCAAGTTTTTAGACAATGCCATGAAGAATGGGAGACTTACAATCTCATTTACAAGAATGATATGCCTTTGGGGACAAATTTAACTCTATGTTAAGCAATCGTAATTGGACTTATGTAGAAGTCATAACTATCTGAGGTCGGGCAATAAATTATTGGTGTTAATGCATGTTAGAGACATGGTACAAAGAACCAAGATCCTAAAACATACCACACACAAAAATAAAGTGGGAGGGACCTGTCTCAGTCAGACTCATGTTGATTCATCTAACACAAGGTCATTGATGAATCAAATAGAATTTTGACTTGAAGAGAATTCATTGGTCAATGATGGATTGAGGAAAAATATGAATGAAGATGAAGATGGAAAGAGAAATAGAAACCCAAATTGATCATAAGAGGAATTTCATCTAATCAATACTATCCATTCATTTTGAGGGATGAAATGTACATTTCATCACCCCCTTAAATCCAATAGTATTGATCAAATGAAAGTTCAAATCAACCATGATCAAGGCCAAACAGAAAGTCAAACATCACACGCTCAACCAAATGGCTCAACAATATTTTTAAATAATTAAATAATTAAAAATGAATTAAAATGCATTTTTCAAAAGTAAAAACCTCAAGTCCCTTCAAATCACCAAATAAATGGCCAAGGGATTTATCCTAGGTCAAACAAGGTCAAAGGACCTTAGACAAAAAAATTGAGAATTTTGGGAAAGTCAAAAGTATTTTAAAATATTTAAAAGCAAGTCTAAAAACATTTAATTCACAAAAAATATCAAAATTAATCTCAAAAAAAGATTTTAATTCAGAATATGGAAGAAAAAAATATTTAAATATTTTTGGTGAAAGTCCCATTTTTTTTGGATTAAAAATGGATTTAATATGAATTAAATAAAATAGGAGAAATTAAAATAAAATCAAAATGATAAAAATAAATGGAAAAAACAAGGGCCATCAGATCTCCCTCATTAATTGAGATGGCAGATCTGATGGCCACGTGCTAGAGTGCACCAAACACCTGAGTCAAACGCGTAGCAACATGAGTCAAACAAAGCAAGGGCTCTGATTAAAATGTGAAACCATGATCAAAGGGATGGGAGAGTGTCAACACACCACTGGAGCTAGGGCTCCGGTCATCTTCTCCGGTGGACCTCACCGGACTGGTCCACCATCAAACTTCATGAAAATGAAAAGTGCATACACTAATTTGAAGAGAAAAATGTCAGGAATCCAAATTTGCCCTTAAAACTCTCTAATTCTCTATATATTGAAATATACATGGAATTGAAAATTTGAGGAGTATGAATTGAGTTGCTTCGATTTAACCTCAAAGCAACTCAATGTTGTTGCCTATAATGGTAGGTCTTCAGACAACCAAAGAACAAGCAAAATAGTGGAGAATTGAGGGAGAATCGGAGAAGAGAAAATTTAAAAAATTCACCTTCGGTTTGCTTCAATTGTGCTTGATCTTGCTTCCAATTTTCCTTGGCTCGCCTCTAACAACTTGCAGGAAGTGAAATGGGTGATCAAAGGGCTTGGATTCTTGGAGTTTCAATTTCAAAACAGAATGAGAATTGAAACTCAATTTCAAGTGAAATCTTTAAGTCTATCCTTTCAATGGGGGTTAGGGAAGAAGCTGGTCAAAGCTTGGGTAAAGAGGATCCCTATTCTGAGCTCAAGGGCAGTGTATTTATAGGCTATCAATTGCTTTCCACACCATTTCAAACTTTTTCCAAAAATAGCAATGTTATGGTGCATGCTTGCATGGGCGTGTACAAGGCCCAAAGAGTGATTGAAATGAGTCTAAAATCGTGTACATGTGATTCTGAAAGCAATTAATGAGGCCATGCAATGTGAAATGAAAATTGGTCATGAAAATCTTCCAAATGGGGCCATGCATTACACCCATGCGCAAGTCACTCAAAAATGCTCCAAATTCCATGATCTTGGACAATTTGGAAATGTAACATTAAGGGAGGCAACTTTTATGTTGAAACATTTTCCATTTGGAGCTTGGATCATGATGAATTTTGAGGTGGAAGTTGGAGAAATCAAACATAGTTGAAAATTTTCTAAGTTAAAATTCAAATGATCACTTTTTACACCTTTAATAACTTTTGTTATGAGCTTCAAATGAAAAGGTTCCTTATTAAAATTTGTCTCTCTTTCATTCCTATTCAATTTGGTCACAAATTTGACACCATTTGAATCTTGCATGATGGAGTTATGGATTTTAGAAGTTGAGGAAAATTGCTTGTTCAATGATGATGACCTAAAATGACCTATAATGTTTCCTCTTGGCACATACCCTTGCAAGTAGAATTTGACATTTCTCAAAGAAGAAAAGTTGTATAAGACATATTTAAATTGATCATGAAACTTAAATGGCCTTCATATCATAAATAATGAGCAAGTCATGATTCTTGGAAGTTGACCTTCCATCTAGGGCACAAACAAAATGACATATAATATTTCACCATAAAAAATGATTTTCCAAAAAAAATTAGCTCTTGATGTCAACATGAAAGTTTTTTTTAATTTCATAAAGTGTAACTTTACTCTTGGAATCATTTTCATATGACAAACATTGTAGGAGATAGGGTCTAAAGAACCCCCAGATATGACAGTTGAAGGTCATGTGGATCCATATATGATACTTAGAACCATTGTGAATACTTACTTGATTGATCTCTTGCATTGAGGGTCTCAAACCCTAGTTATGAGCTTGATGAGGCACAAGTGGATGCCCACACTACCTACAAAAGAAGTGAAACTACACTAGACATATTTTTGGTATTTTGGTTAGTAAACAAATAAAAATAAAGTATGATACAATCAAAATTGCTTGGTGATCTCTCCCAATGAAAACCCAAATAATGAGGGGTGAGGAGATAGCATGGGGGATCTTAGGGTCAAAATTGGGGTCTTACACCAGCAAAGGATAATTGCTTTTCCTTCCAACTAGCAAGTTTTTACCTTAATTTGTCAACTAGATATTGGTAGTTCTTTACTCTAGGGTGTTAGAGGCACCCCTAGATACATACTAAGATCCATAGTTTCCTTTAAACTTGAGACTTGAACTATTTGCCTTCTTGTGTGCATATGGGTATTCTTAGAGAACATAATACTATACTTCTCAACACTGATCATTTGCCTGAATATTTACAAAACTTGGCCAGAACATCAATAATGCAAGATATTTGTTGGACATTAGCCTTCCTAAAGAGAAGCAGATCTTCTACAAACATGAGATGAGATACTTTGGGGCCTTTTCTTCCTGCCTTCATCCCTTCCCAATCCTTATTTTCTACAGCATCCTGTTTTCCGTTGTTTTTGGTAAATTAAATTACAATCTTTAATTCACTTACAAGATTACACTTAAAAAAATCCTAAAAACGTATTGTGCAAAAATGTTTGAGAAAGTGTGTTTATGCTTGATAACTGCAAGTTTAAAAGTAGAACAATTGGACAAAATCTCAAGAAGTAAAGTGTAGAATTGCTTGAAAAGATAAAGTAAATTAAGAAAATCATAAAAGACAATTGAGTAAAAATGCTTAGATTAAAAGGTGGGATGCAAATTCATACATTTCTCACAAATTCCTTTATCTCTGTAACTTGGATGTTTGAATTCTATATAGAACAACAATGAAAAATGTAAACCCTTTACAAAGATTAAATATACTTATATACGCATACATTCATAATTGTCGACAACGGTCAATTCTCTAGAAATCGACATGTACACCATGATGTGGCTGATCGGAAAAATAACAAGTGTACTATTTTTCCTTTTGTGATAATAAAGGGGAATTTCCCCGAATGTAGATCTCAAGGACTACGTGTTAATGTCGAGTCAAATATTTGTTCAATTAAACAAAAACCAGTGTTGGGGTTTCAGATTTGAACTTATAAAAATAAGGGCAAATAAAATAAATAATATTGTAAAATAAGGTTTTGCAAGGAAAAAGGCACATGCCATGGAAGGTGTATAACTTGTCCATGTAACAACTCTGAGTCACTATTGCATCAATAAATATCAGTTAACTACTACCAGATCTCAAGGGTATTTTCTCCCAAGGCCTTGGTGAGAAAACCTTTAATAATTCAACCCTAATTTCTATGTCCATAGGAAATTACCGGTTAAATTAAGCCTTATTATATCAAGAATCCTCTAGTTCATACAGGGTATCCCTAGTCCTAGGTGATACCTACTGCAAAGTAGTCTTATGAAAACCTCATCTATAGAGGTCCAGCCTAATTGATGATCATACAACAATCTCAATTGTTCCGAAAGAGAAAGCATTAAACACATCAAAAGATTACCGTAATCATGAAAAATAATTTGTCAATACAATCGCGAACTCAAAGTCATTATAAATATAAATTAGGGGCACCTTCTAGCATTGGGGGGTTTAGCTACTCATATTGTTCAAAACAGATTCAAGATGAAAATTAGACATTAGAAGTAATTGGATGACTAGGATCTTCAATTGCTTCCTCTCATGAAAATCTTCCGCTATTCGAATTTCTTGATCTCTTTAATTCTCGATCGTCTGACAATTCTTCATGCTCTGTTTTCTCCTCGCTAAAAAGTCCCCTCCTTCCCTCGTAGAAACTCTTCTAAACTAGTGAAAATCCCTTAGCATTAGTTGGAAATCCCCATAATTCCCTTGTTGATCAAGTCTGGAAAAAAGCCCAAAAACTGATATAATTAGCGTCTGGGCTGACACGGCTCGTGTCAGCTGACACGGGTGGCCGTGTCATGCCATTGCCTTGCCCTTCATGTTATGCTTCATCACATTTGGGCTAACACGACCCGTGTCATCTGGCACGGGTGGCCGTGTCAGGCCCCTGTCTTCCTTCCCTTGCAGCTTGGTTAGGTCCTAATCCTGACACGGCCCGTGTCAGGTGACACGAGTGGCCGTGTCAGGCTTCCTGAAACTTCATAATTTCTTTCCTCAAACTCCGAATTCTCGACTTTCTTGCACTGAGTCAGTTGGGTCTTCTACTTGGACCTGGAGAGAATAAAAACAGACAACCAAAGCATAAAATCCAGCAAACATGAAATAAATAAATAAAAAATGATAAAATGTTCAATTAACTAAAAGAATTAAAAACTGCCTTGAAAAGTAACATAATACGAACAAATTATTCTAGAATCCTTGATTTCTTGTCGAATAAGTGATGAAAATATAGTAAAAATAGTGACTGATCATAACCCCAAACTTAACTCATTGCTTGTCCTCAAGTAATGTTCTAAACGACAAAGTGTGTCACTTCCCAAAACTAAAATTTTCTTACGACACTACTGCTGAGATCTTTCGTCACACGCCTTCACTCTTTCTTTCATAGTCTCTGCTTTCCCTAATTGATTTTCAGTCGCACTTCCACATAGACATACTACTTCACTTGTCAGCTTATATCACACTCTCACCAATTCTCTCCAGGTTAAAGTGTTTACACTCACATTTCATAATATGCAATATTGACTCATAAATTTGAATAACTTCTCCTTTCGTATCAACTACGCACAACACACTTTTTGAGGTCTTTTGGGTTATAACAGGGCTTGGGTTACGGTGGGGTAAATACAAACAAAAGGAAAAACAAATGGTTTTGGGTTCAGAGTCAATGTCGTTATTATTTTCACTGTGTTTGTTCTAACATATCATTTCCATTTCTTTTCTTTTTCAGTTTTGTTACTCAGATCTTTTTTTTTTCTTTGATTTTCTATACCCAACTGAGTGTTTCTCATTCAGTGAGTGCTTTTCTCGTTCCATCAAATTTCTCTTTTCTTTTGTTTCATTTTTTTATGGTCATTTTTCTTAATCTTTTTCCTCACTCACCTTACTGTCAGATACTTACGGGGTTACCCCAAACTTAGAATTGAACACAACTTAAAGAACATAACATTTTCTATGAATAGGGTAAGGAAGTGTTTGGGTTGCGGGTTACATTCATGTGGTGAAATATACAAACAAAGGATATAGGCTCAAACGGGGTTAACAAAGGATAATATTAAAGAGATGGCTAGAAAGGCTCAGGGTTATCATACTGCTAAAGAAAGGCTAAGGGCTATCCACAAGGAACCTATGTTAGTCGAGCTTGAGACAGTTACGTCTGATCTTTTTCTTCAGTAGTATCAACTTTTTGGGAAGATCATTCAACAACAAGCAGTCGTAAATGGAGTGATCCTTACATCCATTACCACTATGGTCATCACCTAACCAACAACAACACCAAGAACCTGAAATACCTGCAGCCAATTACACCCAATAATACAGACAAAAAAATATGAAACAGTACACAAAAAGGGAAATAACAACAAGAACATAAAAATCATAAGCATAACTAAACATCCCCCATATTTGAACTAAACATTGGCCTCAAAGATTTAGAACAAGATAGAGGAGGGTGACTCATAGTGCCCTACTGAGGAGGTTGGGGCGGAAAGTGCAACATCAACTGTCGCATCATCATGTTCATCTCATCCAAAACTGCCCCTTGCTGAGCCAGATCGATTCTTTGTCTTGATTGCTTGGCTCTAAGGTCACCGAGCTTGGTTTGTACCCATGCCCACTGGTCGTGATTCATGGATGATGACCCGACACCCTGTTAGGTTGGATCTTGAGGTGGGGTTATAAACAGCTCTTGATGCTGAGCGTCTTCATTCACTGGTTCACCTGCAACCATATTTTCAACATCGTAGCCTTCCTCTTCATCACGACCAACACTCACATACAACCAATTATCACAATCAACAATACTTACTCTATCAGGATTAGGTAGTGCAATGACAAACCTTTTATGGATCATCATAGAGTAGTAATCATGAGCAATATAAATCATACCTTGTTGTATGAGAGCTGACATATCAATTTTTGTCTTACCTGCCACAGGGGTCTCCTCAAGCAAAACCGTATGATAACCAAAATGTTCAGCAATCTGGGTAATCATGCCCTCAACAGAAATACCACCAAAGTTTCCCCAACCAACTCTCCCCAAATAGTCAGCTGCAAAGGAAGAATCATTGATGGAATGATTTAGAACAAGATAGAGGAGGGTGACTCACAGTGCCCTACTGAGGAGGATGGGGAGGAAAATGCAACATCAACTATCGCATCATCATGTATATCTCATCCAAAACTGCCCCTTACTGAGCCTGGTCGACTCTTTGTCTTGATTGCTCGGCTCTAAGGTCACCGAGCTCGGTTTGTACCCATTCCCACTGGTCGTGATTCATGGATGATGACCCGACACCCTATTAGGTTGGACCTTGAGGAGGGGTTATAAACGACTCTTGATGTTGAGCATCTTCATTCATCTGTTCACATGCAACCACATTTTCAACATCGTAGCCTTCCTCTTCCTCAGGGTCAGCACTCACACACAACTAATTAACACAATCAACAATACTTACTCTTTAAGGATTAGGTAGTGCAATGATAAACCTTTTATGGATCATCATAGAGTAGTAATCACGAGCAATAGAAATCATACCTTGTTGGATGAGAGCTGACATATCAATTTTTGTATTACCTGCTACAAAGATCTCCTCAAGCAAAACCGCATGATAACCAAAATGTTCAGTAATCTGGGTAATCATGCCCTCAACAGAAAATACCACTGAAGTTTGCCCGACCAACATTTCCCCAACAAGCCAGCTGCAAAGGAAGAACCATTGATGGAATGATTTAGAACAAGATAGATGAGAGTGACTCACAGTGACCTACTGAGGAGGATGGGGCGGAAAGTGCAACATCAATTGTCACATCATCATGTTTATCTCATCCAAAACCGCCCCTTGCTGAGCCTGATCGATTCTTTGTCTTGATTGCCTGGCACTAAGGTCACCGAGCTCGGTTTGTACCCATGCCCACTGGTCGTGATTCATGGATGATGACCCGATACCCTGTTAGGTTTAATCTTGAGGAGGGGTTATAAACGACTCTTAATGCTGAGCGTCTTCATTCATCGATTCACCTCGTATCCTTTCTCTTCATCAGGGTTAACACTCACATACAACCAATTAGCACAATCAATAATACTTACTTTGTCAAGATTAGGTAGTGCAATGATAAACCTTTTATGGATCATCATAGAGCAGTAATCATGAGGAATGGAAATCATACATTATTGGATGAGAGCTGACATATCAATTTTTGTCTTTCCTGCCACAAGGGTCTCCTCAAGCAAAACCGCATGATAACTAAAATGTTCAACAATCTGGGTAATCATGCCCTCAACAGAAATACCACCGAAGTTTGCCTGACCAACTCTCCCGAAATAGTCAGCTGCAAAGGAAGAACCATTGATGGATTGATTTAAAACAAGATAGGGGAGGGTGACTCACAGTGACCTACTGAGGAGGATGGGGCAGAAATTGCAACATCAACTGTAGCATCATCATGTTTATCTCATCCAAAACCGCCCCTTGTTGAGCCTGGTCGATTATTTGTCTTGATTGCTCGGCTTTAAGGTCACCGAGCTCGGTTTGTACCCATGCCCAGTGGTCGTGATTCATGGATGATGACCCGACACCCTGTTAGGGTTGATATTGAGGAGGGGTTATAAACGGCTCTTGATGCTGAGCGTCTTAATTCATCGGTTCACCTGCAACCATATTTTTCAACATCGTAGCCTTTCTCTTCATCAGGGTTAACACTCACATACAACCAATTAGCACAATCAACAATACTTACTCTGTCAGGATTAGGTAGTGCAATGATAAACCTTTTATGGATCATCATAGAGCAGTAATCATGAGCAATAGAAATCATACATTATTGGATGAGAGATGACATAACAATTTTTGTCTTACTTGCCACAAAGGTCTCCTCAAGCAAAACCGCATGATAACCATAATGTTCAGCAATCTGGGTAATCATACCCTCAACAGAAATACCACTGAAGTATGCCCGACCAACATCTACCCAAATAGTTAGCTGCAAAGGAAGAACCATTGATGGAATGATTTAGAAGAAGATAGATGAGGGTGACTAACAGTGACCTACTGAGGAGGATGGGGCGGAAAGTGCAACATCAACTGTCGCATCATCATGTTTATCTCATCCAAAACCGCCCCTTGCTGAGCCTGGTCGATTCTTTGTCTTGATTGCTCGGCTCTAAGGTCACTGAGCTCAGTTTGTACCCATGCCCATTGGTCGTGATTCATGGATGATGACCCAACACCCTGTTAGGTTTGATCTTGAGGAGGGGTTATAAACGGCTCTTGATGATGGGCGTCTTCATTTATCGGTTCACCTGCAACCACATTTTCAACATCGTAGTCTTTCTCTTCATCAGGGTTAACACTCACGTACAACCAATTAGCACAATCAACAATACTTACTTTGTCAAGATTAGGTAGTGCAATGATAAACCTTTTATGGATCATCATAAAGCAGTAATCATGACCAATAGAAATCATACATTATTGGATGAGAGTTGAAATATCAATTTTTGTCTTTCCTGCCACAAGGGTCTCCTCAAGCAAAACCGCATGATAACCAAAATGTTCAGCAATCTGGGTAATCATGCCCTCAACAGAAATACCACCGAAGTTTTCCCGACCAACTCTCCCGAAATAGTCAGCTGCAAAGGAAGAACCATTGATGGAATGATTTAAAACAAGATAGGGGAGGGTGACTCACAGTGACCTACAGAGGAGGATGGGGCGGAAAGTGCAACATCAACTGTAGCATCATCATGTTTATCTCATCCAAAACCGCCCCTAGCTGAGCCTGATCGATTCTTTGTCTTGATTGCTCGGCTTTAAGGTTACCGAGCTCAGTTTGTACCCATGCCCACTAGTCATGAATCATGGATGATGATCCGACACCCTGTTAGGTTTGATCTTGAGGAGGGGTTATAAACGGCTCTTGATGCTGAGCGTCTTCATTCATCGGTTCACCTGCAACCACATTTTCAACATCGTAGCCTTTCTCTTCATCAGGGTTAACACTCACATATAACCAATTAGCACAATCAACAATACTTACTCTGTCAGGATTAGGTAGTGCAATGATAAACCTTTTACGGATCATCATAGAGCAGTAATCATGAGCAATAGAAATCATACATTATTGGATGAGAGCTGACATATCAATTTTTGTCTTACCTGCCACAAAGGTCTCCTCAAGCAAAACCTCATGATAACCAAAATGTTTAGGAATCTGGGTAATCATGCCCTCAACAGAAATACCACCTAAGTTTGCTCGACCAACTCTCCCTAAATAGTCAGCTGCAAAGGAAGAACCATTGATGGAATGATTTAGAACAAGAAGGGGGAGGGTGACTCACAGTGACCTACTGAGGAGGATGGGGCGGAAAGTGCAACATCAACTGTCGCATCATCATGTTTATCTCATCCAAAACCGCCCCTTGCTGAGCCCGATCGATTCTTTGTCTTGATTGCTCGGCTCTAAGGTCACCGAGCTCGGTTTGTACCCATGCCCACTAGTCGTGATTCATGGATGATAACCCAACACCCTGTTAGGTTTGATCTTGAGGAGGGGTTATAAATGGCTCTTGATGCTGAGCGTCTTCATTCATCGGTTCACCTGCAACCACATTTTCAACATCGTAGCTTTTCTCTTCATCAGGGTTAACACTCACATACAACCAATTAGCACAATCAGCAATACTTACTCCGTCAGGATTAGGTAGTGCAATGATAAACCTTTTATGGATCATCATAGAGGAGTAATCATGAGCAATAGAAATCATACATTGTTGGATGAGAGCTGACATGTCAATTTTGGTCTTACCGGCCACAGGGGTCTCCTCAAGCAAAACCGCATGATAACCAAAATGTTCAGCAATTTGGGTAATCATGCCCTCAACAGAAATACCACCGAAGTTTTCCTGACCAACACTCCCCAAATAGTCAGCTACAAAGGAAGAACCATTGATGGACTGATTTTGTGCCATAAAGTATGGGAAGAATAACTCCCTCTAAGTTTCCATGCTCGTACTATCACCCCGTCCAAACAGAGTGTACGCCAGACCTTTTTAGGCATAGTGGAAGAGCAAGAGTTCTGGATGCCGGAGGCCTTTGCACCGTTAGATTGATTATATATGTTGTTTAGTTTATAATGTAGGTTTTGGTGGACTTCTTTTCATTAATTATGTCTTTTCTTTTAGAAATATACAATCACGATGTTTAATTTTTTAATATGACAGAAAGAAAGGGGACGTTTGTGATACATCAAAACAAGATATTGCATTTGTCGGGAGTCAAACCCGGGTCTATTGCTTGGAAGGCAATTATCCTAACCGTTGGACTACAAACGCTTGTTTGGTTAACTAAAAATATTGTCCGATGTATTCTTATTTTGAAAATGGAAAATAATCTTCTCAATATTACATATGAGTTAGACAATTTAAATTATATTTTTATCAAAATAAATAAAAATCATATCACGTTTGATTTCAAGAATTCATGTATCCCTCTCTTCAAAAATCAAACAATTAACCTCTATAATTCTTTTTTATGTCATTCTTTGTCTCTGTTCCTCCATTTATTTATTTATTTGTATTTTTTTTTTGTTGATGGGTTTCATGTCTTATTTATGTGTAAGGATACGAAGATGGATTGAGAAAGTTCTTTAAGTTTGTTGTTGATCATGCATAGAAAAGTGGGTTCGTTGAAACTATATACTCTTTTTTAGAGTGTTGTTATACAAATATTAGTGGATATACTACACGCAAGAAAAAACTAGATCCAACAATACAAAAAGATATACAAGAGATACATCTACTTATTTCTAAAAAAGATATACATGAATTTGATCGTTTCAATTAGCTTGTGCGTGTAGTTGAAAAAGAACTTTTGGTTGTCCTTAAAATTTTGAGAGGATGGAAATAGTGTTTATAAAATATTGTATGCTAGGTATATTAAGTTCACATGATTGTAATCGTTATTTATATTGTAAAATATTAACCTAAAAAATGGATCTTCTAAAGGGAACTTCAATAACTTGTTAACTTTGGTAAGAAATGTTTTAGCCGAGAATAGGATGTTCCCTCGTGAAACCTACGAAGCTAAAAAAATGTTGCAATTCATTCGCATGAATTATAAGAAGATACTTGTTTGTACTAAAGATTCCATTTTATTCTAAAATGTATATGCATCATTAAATAAATGTCATATATATATATATATATATATATATATATATATATATATATATATATATATATATATATATATATATATATATAATTAGTCCTCCCTGTAATACCAGTCCAAAAATCGTGTGGAGCAAACCCTTCAGGGACCGCACCTGGTTCGTATAGTAGGAGTCGGAGGATACCAGCCAACTCCTCCATAGATAACTGATGATAGTTATTAAAATGATGAAATTGGAGAGTACCATAGTAGTACCTCGTAGTGTCAATCTATCGTTTTTACAGTTGGAACTCAACTGTACTTAAAAATTCAAGCGTGATACGCTCATAAGTAGATGCCTCGAGACTCATGAATTCTAACATACCAAACACATGGAACATCCTGTAAATTTCAATCTTTAAGCCTAAGTCATGAAGGATTTGTTCACACATGTACCTGGTGGGGCTTAACTTCCGCTTTCTATGAATGGAGTACCATCGCTCCTGCTCCGGATTGTTGAAGACAATGTTGTGCGGGTTCGGATTATGGATGCTCCTCTTCCGTGGCCTTGAGGTCTCAGCCATTTGTTGCTTCCCTTGAAAAATCCTCATCGGGGGCATTTTCATACCCATAAAAATTAAAAGAAATTCGAAATTGAAATTAGAAAAAACGGACACCGTGGATGTGATGAGGGCGAAAATTGGTGAAGGATTTGTGAAGGGAGTTTTTGATTTGGGGTTGATATGGTGGTAAAGGTGGAAGCTTTTTTGGGGAGGGGGTTTAATGGAAATTTAGGTTTTTGAGAGAGAGATGGTAGAGAAGATGAGATTCGTGAGAGATAATGAGTGGAGAATGAGTGGAAATCAGATTTTGGAATGTGTTAAGTGGGTGTAATGAGTGGTTATTGGGCTTTAATGAGGGGTGGGGTCCACACGAGCATCCAAACAACTTTCATGATTTCAAATCCGCAGGCCTGACACGGGTCGTGTCAGGTAACACGTGTCAGGCTGATGTAAGTCCATTTTTTGACCAACATCCTTCAGTGGTCCTGACATGGGCCGTGTCAAGCACCACGGACAACCGTGTCAGGCTACTGTTACTCCCATTTGCAAGTCTATTTTATGGCCCTGACACGGGTCGTGTCAGCTGACACGGGTCGTGTTAGCTGACACGGGTGGCCGTGTCAGGTGGCTGGTTGGGTTTCAAAAAAAAAATCTTCTCTCCTTTATTCATATTTGGTCTTTCCTCCCGATACAACTTCTGCATTAACGTGAGTACCTCCTCCCTTTTATGTAAGGCATTGTGCATACCTGAACAACCTAAAACATCCAACAAAATAAAGATAATAGTTAGACATAAAATGCGTGGCTTGCCTCCCACGAAGCGCTTCGTTTAACATCACATGGCTCGACATTTTACCATATATCCGTGTAGATAAACATTCTTTACCAGGGTAATTCCTCGTCCCTGAGAATAAGGCTTCTCCTTTATTTTTGTTGTTGGACTGGAACCATGAATTTTTTCATTCGGAATTGCTAATGGAAGTGGTGGTAGTTGAGAAGGCTTTCTCGCATCTTTTTCTGAAGCTGCTATGTTACTTTGCCTTCTCACATCTGTCATGATCATGCCTACTTGGTAGTGATATTCTTTTTCTACCTCTAGCTTCATGTTTTCAATAGCATTCAATGTTATTTCATCATCAAAGACTTTTAAAGTTAACGTGCCCTGGTCCATGTCGAGATTGCATCGACTTGTCCGCATGAAAGGTCGACCAATAATGATGGGTGTCTCTTCATCTTCAGGTTTGTCTATGATCACAAAATCAATAGGAAAACTCAATTCCTCTATTGTCACCAGTACGTCTTCTTTTATCCCATAAGCATTCTTTATCGAGTGATTCGAAAACTTCATATTTATCCTTGTATCACTGATATTTTCAATACCCAACCTGTGATAGATTGATAATGGCATCGGACTCACACTAGCTCTAGAATCAATTAGTACCTTTTTGAAAGGTCTCTCTTTTATTACGCATGATACTATGACCATTCCAGGATCCTTCTGTTTGTTTGGAATTCTCTGACCTAGTCATATTGCACTAAACTTTTCCTTCCGGGCTACCGATTCTTCTGTTGTTGGTACCTTTTCAGCGGTTACCTCTTCCATGAATTTTGTGTACATGGGTATTCGCTCGAATGCTTCAAACAAAGGAATATGACTCTCTATCTTTTTGAACATTGTCATGAATTTCTCAAAGTCTGCCTCTCTTGGATCCTTCTTTGTCACTCTTTAAGGGTAGGGTAACTTAATCACCGGTTTAGTCTCCTTTTTATTTTTCTCTTCAGTTGGCGTTCCAGGTGGTATAACTTTATCATCTTTAGCGTCCTTCCCACTTCTCATCGTGACAATATTAACATTCTTATTATTTCTTGGATTCTGAACTGCTTTACTTGGTAAGAAACTTTTAGTTCGAGAACTTGCTATTTATTGTGCTATCTGACCAATCTGAACTTCAAGATTTTTTATAGAGGCGGTGGTGTTTTTCTGATTGTTTCTAGTTTCTTCTTGGAATTGCATATTGTGAGCGGCCATTTTTTCAATGGCAACCTCCCAGTCTGCTTTCTTTGGAGCTTGTTATTGTTGCTGTTGTTGATATTGAGTCTGATATTGACCTTGACCCTATTATGGAACATTCCCTCTCTGATCTTTCCAGGAGAAGTTTGGATGATTCTTCCAACCTGGATTGTAACTATTGGAGTAGTGATTATTCTGCTTCAAAAATTTTATCTCTTCAATTTGTTGAGGGGTTGCAAAGCAATACACTTTGTGGTGAGGGCCATTACAAATCTCACAAGTGATGGTCTGAGCAGGTTGCACTTGAGCTACCTGTTGAGTACCTATATTCATAGCTTTCAACTTCTTTTCAACTTCAGCAACTACTGTATCTTCCAACCTGACTTTATTAGTTTCCAACTTTAGATCAATAACTCCCTCAGGTTTGCTCGTACATATATCATACAATTCCAGATGCTCATTTGCAATTATCGCTTCAATGATCTTTTTAATACCGGTGGCTGTTGAGAAATTGGTTGAGCCACCAGTTGCTGTATCAATCAACTATTTTGTCTTGATTTTGAGACCATTAACAAACATCTGCATCTCTTTAGTTTGATCCATATTATCAGTTAGGAAAGCTACCAGGACCCTTTTGAATCTTTTGTAGGCATCTCCCAAAGACTCGCCCCTCCTTCTGTTTGAAGTTCAAGATTTCATACCTTTTTCTCAGAAATACTGATGCTGGAAAATACTCATTTAAGAAATCCTTTTCCATCTCTTCCCATGATGCAATACTGTCAGCTGGGAGAGAATAGAACCATTCTTCCACCTCTTCAGCTAAAGTGAACGGGAACATTCTTAACTTCTTTGCTTCATCAGTATGACCACCAATTTTCAAAGTAGTAATCATGGTCAGAAATCTCTGCAAGTGCTTGTTTGCATCTTCATTCACTTTTCCTGTGAAAGGTTTTCTTTCAAGTTGATTGATTGTGCTTGGATGTAGTTGAAAATTAGGCACACTCATCGGTTGGTTGACAATCATTAATCTACCACCCAGTGCATTTGCACCTCCACGGTCACCAAGGAGCATTTCTGGAGGTGGAGGGTCATCAGCCATTGTTTCTGTTTCTAAGTTGGAATCTGAGTGCACTGAGGGAACTTCCTCTTCAGTCTCACTTTCTAGCTCTTTTTCCAACTCTAAATCTGGCTCTGAATGAACAATTGGTTGTTCTTTGTCTGAATCCAGCTTTGCTAATCAAGCATGTCTGAGTCGTGCACGCAAAGTTCTTTCGATTTTTGTGTTAAAAGGAAATTCAGCTGAGGTCTTACCTCGCATAGAATATTAGAGGCAAATTAGTTGATAAAAGTCAAAATAAATTAAATGACAGAAATAAAATTTTAGTTGTAGAGCAACAAAATTTCAATTAAACTAAATTTAAACTCTATATTTTGGCAGTCCCCGACAACGGAGCCAAAAACTAGATCAGAAAAATAGCAAGTGTACTATTTTTCCTTTTGTAGTAATAAAGGGGAACTTCCCCGAATGTCGATCTCAAGGACTGCGTGTTAATATCGAGTTCAAATATTTGTTCAATTAAACAAAAACTAGTGTTGGGGTTTGAGATTCAACCTTATAAAAATAAGGGCAAATAAAATAAATAATATTGTAAAATAAGGTTTTGCAAGGAAAAAGGAACCTGTCAGGGAAGGTATATAATTTATCCCTGTAACAACTCTGAGTCACTATTGCATCAACAAATATCAATTAATTACTATCAGTTCTCAAGGGTATTTTCTCCCAAGGTCTTGGTGAGAAAACCTTTAATCATTCAACCCTAATTTCTATGTCCATAGGAAATTACTAGTGAAATTAAGCCTTACTATATCAAGAATCATCTGGTTCATATAGGGTATCCCTAGTCCTAGGTGATATCTACTGCAGAGTAATCTTATGAAAACCTCATCAATTGAGGTCCAACCTAATTCATAATCATACAACAATCTCAATTGTTCCTAAATAGAAAGCATTAAACACATCAAAAGATTACCGTAATCATGAAAAATAATATTGTCAATGCAATCGCGAACTCAAAGTCATTATAGATATAAATTAGGGACACCCCCATAGCATTGGGGGGTTTAGCTACTCATACTGTTCAAAACATATTAAATATAAAAATTAGACATTACAAGTAATTGGATGACTTGGATCTTCAATTGCTTCGGCCGCATCTCAAAAAATAAGATCCCTCGCGATGGTTGCAGAAAAAATTAATTCGAACAAAGTCGTCACCGAACTTTACTTATCCTAATCAAAGAATAGGAAAATATCGATAAAACCTTTAGAAAATAGAATAATGGTCGTCACAACCATATTCGGGTTCGGGAGTCGATTACGCAAGGGGAAGGTATTAGCACCATTCACGTTCGTTGTACTCAACGGGAACCTTTTAGTCTAATTTGCAATTTGAATGTTAGTTGAATGTTATTTGTTTTCTTCGAGTGATAAAAATATCAAAAAGAGAGATGGATGGAAACCTCAGAAGGGGGAAAGGGAGGTCTTTTATTAGTGTGCTCGTGAAGATCTCGCAATCTTGTGTCTATGTATCCTTATAGTGTAATAAGAAAATCAGAGCATTCGTAGTTCGAGGAACTACGGTTTGTTGGTGTCTTTTATAAACGATTGTTTAGATCGCGTTCTAAAGGCTAAATGTTGGCTTGTCTACTCTCGGCGGAGGCTTAAGCACTAGTTTGTTGTGCGCGTTAGAAAGGATTAAACAGTGTTCTTTTTTAAAAGAGTTTCGATCGTACGGGGGAGATGAAAGAGGTTTGATAAGTTGGATGTGTTTTAATGAACAAGTGCTTAGATCGCATTCTAAGGGTTAAACGTTGGCTTGCATGCTCGCGGTGGAGACTTAAGTGCTAGTTTGTGTACGCACTAGAAAGGATTAAGCAATGTTCTTTCTAAAAAGATTTAAGTTGTTGGTCGTGCGGGGGCAAGCAATTAGGTTTAACGTGTTTCATATTTTGAAGAAGAACGACAGAAAATTGAGCAATATGGTGTACACCAATCGTTCAATTATTCGAGGATTAATAAGGAGAACGCCTTCTACTCCCTTTTCATTCAAATTATTATTGAAATATATTTGTGGAAATCGAATACGCGCGGTAGTGAGGCGAGCGCCTCCCACTTGCTTATTCAAGGAATAGTGAGGCGAACGCCACCCATTCACGATTAATCGGATTTAGATGGAAATACTTGGTGTATCAATCATCTAACCAATTTAATTGTAATCGAGTAGGTCACATTGTAAGAAAGCCCAAGAGTAAGCTATGTGAGGTTGATGGCGATGCTTAAAAGCAATCGACTTACAAAGGTATTTGAAAATGGGCTCGACATTGAATCGAGAATTGTGTGATTTTAGTGGTTTAAAGTGGTTTGGGATTGATGATGAAATTGAATAGAATCGAGTTTGTATTATGAAATGACAGTGGAAGAAATCAATCAATACTTAATTATCAAAATTAATTGATTAAACCTCGATTAAATTGATTAATTGAGTTAATTAAGATTAATTATCAAAATTATTTAATTGAATTAAATAATTAAATTAATTAAAATTAATTAATCATAATTAACTAATTAAATAAAATTTAGTTAATTAATTAATTAATTATAATTAAAAGAAAAAGAAGTAAATGACGATGTCGATTTAATTGATTGAATTGATATGCTCAAAACCGATTTGTACAAAATGACAACATGATTAATGTCATTCGCAAGATCATATGCGGTGAATGTTCTATTAATTTATTGAAATTTTGGCGACGCGTCGGCATGAAATTGCCACATCCGCGGATTGCAATCCCGATTTAAAAAACAATAATAAACCAATATTATTTACATCATTATACTATTTATAATGATTAATGGACCCAATCCTAAGTGACAAAATCCCATCACTTAACCAAAATCCATATAATAATAATAATAATAATAATAATAATAATAATAATAATAATAATAATAAAATAAAGAAGCTAAGAAGGGTGGGGAAAGCGCTCATGCTGTTTATTCGGTAAAAAGTTGGACTATTGCAACTTATTCTTGTTTCAATTAGCAACCGACATGCGGCGTGTAGTAGAAAAATATAAGAAAATAATTTCTCTTCTCCTCTTCCAACGTGCTATCATGAAGAACAAAGAGCTATCTTTCTCTTTGTTAAAACAAGCAAAACTCATCTCATTTTTAAGGGTTTTCCTAAAAGCTATGCAATTTGTTTACCATCACAAATATAAATAATTTTTTACCATGAATTAGTATTAAAAAAAAAAAACAAGCACAAATCAATTGAATAACAACCTAACCGAAACTGGCTGAGCCCATAAACGACATGAGTCGACGAACGAATCAAATCGAAACCAGATCCAACCAAAAAACAACAATAAATTGACGAACACGACAAGATTCAAACACAAACACATCCTCCAATATTCAAAATGGTTGTATAATCCAACATAAATTAAAAAAAAAATCTGAAACAGCTAACAATAGTTTGAACAGAATGATACCGAAATTATCGGAAATAAAATGTAATGTATAACTAGAATCACAACGGAATGGAAACAGAAAGAATCAATTGGGTATTGAGTGTTACCGAATCTACTCGTTGTTATCGTGTTATTGTAGCTGAGTTGAATGCACGTGTATCTCGTGAGAAGCTCAAGGTCTTCAACTGATCAATAAGTTGGTACCTCTAGCTTGTATGGTATAAGTCCCTTCCTAAAAGCCATTCTAGATTCTTGACTCTTTCAGAATTTTGCTAAGGGTCACAAAGAAATCCAACAGAAACCTTGTTGGCTAACTGCACATCGTTATTTGTTTGCGCGCTTGGTGTATACCGGTTTTCCACGTCACTTAACAATAATGCCTAGATCAACTTCAAGTGAAACCTATAGCAAGAATATTTTTGCTTGAAGACATGCTAAGGACAAGCTTAAGGATAGAGAGAGGATCGGGTGATCCGCCGTCGACATTAGAAGGGGATGAAATGGTTTATTTGGTCTGGTGTAAGGTTTTCAGAGGTTGGGTTGGAAGTGGACAGATACGATTGATGGGGGGGTTGTTGTGTTTGTGAGTGGAGTTGAAGAAGACAGTGGAAACGGGAACGGAGGATTGTTGAGGTTATCGCGATTTGAGGGTGAAACTGAGGGGAAATCGCGGCGGTGGGGAGATGTGTGTTTGGAGCTTTGCGTTGTGTGTTTGGTGGAGGTGAGGATGGAAGATTAATGGTTTAATGGAGTGACCGATGTCATTCTATGGTGGCTTAGGGTGATGTTAGCGGTGAGTCAAGATTGAGGGAGTAGAGATGCGGTGGTGTTTGGTTGTGGTTCGGCGGAACGAAATACGGTGTCGCCGGTGGGGTGGTTGTGGATAAAGGCGAACAGAGATGTTTGTTTATGCTTCGTGGCGAAGAAGATGAAGAAACGATGATGAGGTAAGGTTTGGTGTATGGATTGGAGAAGGAAGGAAAATGGTGTTGGCCGTTTTTTCATCAAGGAAAGAAAAAAACCATTTTATTTTTTTTAAAGCCAAAAAAACGCCCCCAAAGAATGAACCAATCCTTTTCTTTTTGTGGGTGGAACCTTCTTTGCCAACTCCCCCAAAAGATTCGTTTGGGGATCCTTAGATATGATTCGCGTGGTCCCCCTCTAGTGGAGGGAGGAAATCCTCTTATCTTTATTAATCCTTTGCCAGCTGGTGTGGTCCATGTGAGAGTGGAGAATCATTTCTCAAAAGTGAGATTTTCTTTTATTCTCCCCCAAAGCCGCGTTTTTTGATTGGTCAATCCTCAACATACTCGTTTTGATCAAGATAGGGAGAGAGGGTGCGTGTGTCATGACAGTAAGTAATGAAGGAAAAGATATCTTGATTTTTTTAATACTTTATTTAACTAGTTCAATTAATTATTATTTTTTATTGGTAGATAAGAAAAAGTGGGGATAATGCATGTTAACTTTTGATTAAATTTGAATTCGTGGTCCAGATTAAATCAAAGAAGCACACTTAAATTTAAAATGCCTACAATGTCTTTTCTAAATGATTTAATTGATTTAAAACAATTTGAATCAATTAAATCAGATAAATTCACAACTTTATAAATAAATATGATAAACATAAAATAAGAACATGGAAAATTCTAATTAGTTATCCCTATTAATTTGAAAAAAGAATAAAAATGAAACGACTAAAAATGAATAAAAGTCAGGCGAAAATTTGCTCAAAAAATTAAGTTGAATGCATTAAAATGACTAGTGCGAAATAAACTTATTGGAAAAATACAACGTTTCTTTTAATTTTGAAATAAAATTTGACCGGTTAAAAGGCTCAAGTGAATCAAAATGCAATTGAAAAGGTCGTCAAAAAAAATACGAGCACACCAGGTTAAACTAAGCGAACCGTAGATTAATAATACTGACGTCTGCACGCTTGAAAACTTTTTACCTGCTGATTTTGCACTTGCTTGAGGAATGATTTAACCATTTTGTCTGTATTTCCGAGAATTTATTCCGACTGATATTTTAGGTATTATTCACGATGAAATGCATGTCATGCTATACATATGATGCAAATTGAAGATGAAATCAAATTTATGAAAATTTTAAAATGCCCGGACAAAATTGGGGTATGACAGCTTCCGCTCATGAAAATCTTTCGCTATATGAATTCCTTGATCTCTGTAATTCTCGATCGTCTGACAATTCTTTGTGCTCTATTTTCTCCTCGCCAAAAAGCCCCCTCCTTCTCTCGTAGAAAATCTTCTAAAGTAGTGAAAATCCCTTAGCATTGGTTGGAAATCCCCAGAACACCCTTGCTGATCAAGTCTGGATAAAAACCCAAAAACTGAGATAATTAGTGCCTGGGCTAACACGACCCATATCAGCTGACACGAGTGACCATGTCACGCCACTACCTTGGCCTTCATCTTTTGCTTCATCTCAGGTGGGCTGACACGGGTGGCCGTGTCAGGCTCCTGTCTTCCTTCCCTTGCAACTTGGTTAGGTCCTCATCCTGACACGACATGTGTCAGGTGACACGGGTGGCCGTGTCAGGGTTCCTGAAACTTCATAATTTATTTCCTCAAACGCCGGAATTCTCGACTTTCTTGCACTGAGTCAGTTGGGTCTTCTACTTGGACCTGGAGAGAATAAAAACAAACAACCAAAGCATAAAGTCTAGCAAACACGAAATAAAAAATGATAAAACGTTCAATTAACTTACATAATTAAAAAATGCCTTAAAAGATAACATAATACGAACAAAGTATTCCAGAATCCTTGGCTTCTTGTTGAATAAGTGATGAAAATATAGTAAAAATGGTGATCGATCAGTGGCCTTTTGTCCTCTGCATTACTTCCACGTGTCTTCAGTCTTTGAACAACTGCAAAACTGCAACTTCTGTCAAAAAAACATATTCATGTCTCCCAACTGCCTTATTGAGAATCCTCTATGTCGAAACTCATGATTTTTTGAGGTCGAACACCAGATTTATCCACTTGTACTTAGCTTGTGATTTTTTAGGTCAAAAACATGATTTATCCATTTGTACTTAGCTTGTGATTTTATCTTACATCTCCACTCCTATTGACCATACTAGGTCGAAGGTCTCAGGTTAACAGATGTCCCCCAAAAATGTCACTTTTGACCATGTTTATAATATGGAAGAAATGTGATATTTTTAGTATACTCTCGACATTGTTCAAATAACTTTGCATACGTCATCATCATGACCATTTTCTCCTAACCATCACGTCAATGAACGTTAGTGTTGCAACACCCCTAGTTTATTTTAATATTTTAATTAAATATTAGGATATTTGTTTGTTGCATGTGGTATGATTTATTTAATTAATTGTGTTATTTTTTATTATTTGGGTGTTATAAGGGTATTTTGATAATTTAATAATTACTGAAATAGTTGAGTTGAGAGCGTGGGATTTTAAAAATTAGAATTATTTGAGTATTAGTGACAATTAGTTAATTTTAAGATATTAAGTAACCATAGAAATAATTAGAGTCTTAGGAATTAATTATAAGGTTTTAATTAAATAATTATTTAATCAAAATATTTATTTAATTGAAATATTTTAAAATAATTATTTAATTGAGATTATTTTTTAAATAATAAAAAAAACTGATTATTTTTAACGTTATAAATGTTAACGATAACACTTTGGGGTGTGGGAGTAAGTAGATGGTGAAATATCCAAATGAGATTTGTGACTATAAACTCTAAAGTGAGTGTGATAGCTAGCTTAGAATAGAAAAATTCCAAAATTTGGTGAAGCGACGCATTTGAGAGACGAAAAGTGGAACTTTGGGAAGGGAGCAGTAAGAGCGACAAGATTTTGTGAAAAAACTTTGATTAAGGTAAGAGGAATTTTTTAATTGTAAGTTGACTTTTAGGCAGTAGGATGATGAGGATTCTCTTACCATCTCATCAGCACAAAGGGATTTTGGTTTGTTAACCCTATTTTCTTTACTGATAGTGTTTTTTTGTGTTTCTGTATCTATGTATTTTGTCCAAATGGGGTTTGCGTAACCCCTTTGATTATCGATCTATTGTGATGTCTCTGAAGTGTTAATAATATTAAATTTGTTACAATATATGTTATATATGCATGACTGAGTTGTTTTTTTGGCATTGATTATTGTTATAATCTGTCACAAATTTGGATTAGTCTCATCTGATTACTGTTTGTTGGTCGATAAGTTTATCGATGAAAAATTTTTGTGACCAAATGGGATTTGGAAAAAACTCCATTTGGTCACCATATGATGAAATCGGTGATTGTAATACTATAATTTGTTAATGATTATAGAAAAATCTTTTTTTGGGAGAATACCAAAAATTGGCCGTAAAGATCCATTTTCTGTAAATAATCACTTTTTCCGTAAGAAATCACTTTTTTTTTGTCAAAAAATTATTTTTCTCGTAGGGAATCGCATGGCGGAATCAAAAAAGTCAAAAAAATTATGGAAATCAAAAAGTCAAAAAATCGCAGAAAGAGAAATTGCGGAAGGTCGGAGAATTGCAAAATCGTGAAAATCGGAAAAAATCGGTGATATGGCGGCAGACGGAAGGCGATCAGCGGAGCCGAAGGTGATAAGACGGTGTTTGATCGTCGATCAGGCGGCGGCGGTTTGGGCGGTCTGGGAAATTTCTGGAGTTTTTCGATCATTTTCTCATTTTTCGAGTCCGAAGGTCTTTTTTTTTTTGTGTAATACTGAAGATAAATTGCATTACTTTGGAATTAACTTCTTTTTCTTAATAAAATAAAATAATTATAGTTTCCATTTGTAATTAAAATGGAAAGGGAAAAGTATGTGACATTTTGGGGTAATGGAATTGAAATATTATGGAAAATGGTGATTATTTTTGGAGTTTTGTTTTGGTGATGTGTGGTTTGTACTCAGAACCTCGTTTCGATGAGTAATTGGTTAAATAACCTTGGGTGAATTATATTTGTTTGAGTGAGATATATTGTTTGACTACTAGCATTTTCATGCATGCGTATACATTGGAGTTAGGTGGGAGTTCGGTCCATTTGGTGGCCTCAGATCTATTTGGTGGGATCGTTGGTCTAGTTGAGAGATCCAATACGGGTCTTAGATCTATTTGGTTGGGATCGTCGGTTCAGGTGAGATACCGGAGACCGTGTAAGAAATCGGTAACATACCTCTGATATCCATAAAAACTAGGTACCACATGCATATAGGTGAAGAAGTTGGTGCATTATAGCATTGCAAATGTTGAGAATGATATATGTGTTTGTATTGGTGTATGTGTCTGTGTATTAATTTTACTGTTACATTTGTTTGTCATCCTGTTGCTAAATTTCACTGTTATTGCTTGTAAGTGTATTCTCACCCCTTGTTTATTTTACTAATTTGATTTTGTGCAATCCGTTCAGGTAATCAACATGAGTGATAGATGTGACGTTCCTAAGATGGCTTCGACGCCCTCTTAGCATTTATTATTTTTCTTTTTAGTAGAATAAATGCTCTGATATATAAAATCGAGGTTTTGAGCGCTTGTTATTTTATGTTATGAGTTGTAACTCTCTTTTATGGAGTTTTTTTGAATTGTTTTTATTCAGATTTATGACATGTTTTTCGTTTATCTTATGATGTGAACTATTTAAATGCATGTTTATGTATAAGAGTATTTGGTGAAGTAACATCCTATGTATGATTTTATCTTAAAATTTAAGTTTGCGATTTAGAGTGTTACATATTGGTATTAGAGCATCTCGGTCAGTCCGGCCAGGTTTTTGTGATCTTAATTATTCCTAGTGTACGACATGTGTGTGAACATAGTCGATACAATGTCTGTTCTAACAGTTGTTTATTGATATACAGAGGAATTGTCATACCCCAAAATTTACCATACCTTATATAACTTTTATCTGATCCGTGGCCTTACTACACATGCATGCATTCATTGTTTCATCACCATGATTTCATTAACATTCATAATCTAAGGCATTTTACACGGACTCAAGGAATGGTGTTCACACCTGAGAAAAATTAGGGTTTTTCCAGATAAAGCTTCAAAGGGAAATGTGCAACAGAGTAGAAAATCCATTTTTTTAGTTTGTGTAACCGGTTACCCAATTTCAATGTAACCGGTTACATCCCCTTTAACACACATTCCATGGCAATTTTTGGTTTGTGTGACCGGTTACCCAAAATTCTGGTAACCGGTTACACCTACGTAAGGAAGGTTCCCCAAACCATTTTTGATCTATGTAACTGATTACCCTAGATCCTGGTAACCGATTACACTGCATAGACAGCAACAATAACTCTTTTTTTTACTCAAAATGATTCCCCCTTTTTACCCACCTACCCACTTGTTTTTCCTATAAATAAGACAATTTCCCCCTCATTTTCACATGCTTGTAGCCCCAAAAGTTCTGTCAAAAACATCAATCAAACCCTCTCCTTAATCCTAAACTAAAACAAACCATTCCCTCTCAAAATCACTTCCTACCAACATTTTTCCTCATTTCAATTTTTTTCTCAAAATCTTTCATTCTCTAACATTCACAACTAATCCCCTTCATTGAGTTTCAACCATAAACACCTCTACTCCAAACCTCTTGCTTCATATTCAAGTATTGTTTTCTTACTTGTATTGTTTTTTTAGAGAGTTTAGAATCAAGTTTGAGACAAATGATCAAGTTTGGTTTACACACTTTTTGGGGGGAGTTTTGCTCTTACTACTTTTTATTCACAATTTTCAATCAAACTATGTTATCATTATCATTTCCTATTTTTTGTTTATCCATTGTTATATTATTATTGGTTGATGAAATCTATTAGCTCATGACTATGGTTGTTTAGAGTTGATAAAACTTTCAATGTTTCAAACCTATTAATGAATGATTAATGGATCATTCATGATACTTTGAGGCATTTATAAGTTACCTCTATTTCAACCATATTGAGTCATTTGATGCATAGATGAAATCATGTCTGTGCATACTAACTTGCTAATCCATTTGATTGTTTTGATTCCATTAACTACTAACTTCTAACATTTATATTATTACACTTTATTTCTTTGCTATTTATTTGCTCATAATTTATTTTATTGTTCATTTTATTTCAACCACTTTATGTTTATGTCCATTGATATCTATTCATATATCATTTACATTGTGCTAATTTATTTGTTTTCTTACAACTTTGCATAATAAAAAGTATAAAAAAAACTTATAATCATTTGAGTGATATAATCTTCTATTTGTCAAACTATTGATAGATGGACTTGGGGTTGTATAAATTTCATTGTTACAAATCTATTGTTATATGGTTATTGATTATCTTCAATACTTTGCATCAATGATAAGTTATCCCTTGATGCGCCATATTTTGAATCTTTTAATCTATGGATAGATAATACTCAAATGTTTACCTTGTACTTACTATTAACCATTAATTACTTCACTAACTTTGTTTACTATTAACCTTTGTTATTATGATTTTATTTATTGACTTGTGGTTTATTTTATGTCATTCATACTCATTAACCATTATTATTATGATATTATTATTATTATTATATGATTTACTTTTATGTCATTACCTTGTAAATTAAATTTAAGTACTCATTATCAGCATCATCATTGTAAAAACTCATCATGCATGTTTACTTATTGTCCTTTACTTTTTCTGTCAACAGAAGTGATCCAATAGGCCCTTAATTCTCGTTCCTCATCCACTTTCCCGTGGATTCCTCACTCAACCAAGTCATCCTTGTTTCTCTCAACTACCAAGACCGAATGGGGGATATAAAAGGATGGAAGTTGGAAACCTAGGGGGACGCTTAGTTTTTTTCTCTCGGAAGCCAGCTTTGAAGACCTTTTTCTCTCTGCATTTTTTCACAACAATTCTATTTTGTCTTTTATTTTTCTTTAGCAACATTATTTTCTATTACCGTTCAGAGCTTTGATTTTCCCTTTTTCCTTTCCGCTTTTCATTTAGCCAAAGTAGTAGTTTCCTACACTGGGGAACTACTACAATTTATTTAATTTAGTTTAAGCTATTATTTAGAAGAGGCCGAATCCTACCGACCTGTGGAGGATTGCTCAAGTACGTCAAGATTTGGCGTATTCTATTAATCAAATTTCCAGGTTTTTACTCAATTGTTATTGCTTTATTATTATTTTAATCATGTTTGCTTTATTGTTGATTTGTTTATGTTCGTCTGTGTTTGCGTTGTTTAACATGTCCAGCTAAACTACCGGTATCGATATGTAACAATGTTATTAGACGGGATTTAATAATAATCGGTGTAAAACTTCTTTCCTCAAACAATCTTTTTGGCTGTGGTTTTTAATTTAAATTTAATTAACTTTGTCACAAGAGTGAGAAGCTATTTAATATGATTTTGCCACGAGAGTGGGAAATTAACTAAGGTGAGAACCGACAATCGCGAGAGCGTGAGGGTCGAACTGGATAGTAAAAACTAGGCATTGATTTTAAAAACAGCGAGAGCACTTTAAAAGCAATTAGAACTTATTTATTTTCAAAAAGTATTTTAAACTTCAAATGGGACAACGAGAGCGTACATTCTGACTTAAAGGTATAGTCTAAATCAACAATCACGAGAGTGTGAGATAAAGCCTTTTAAATAAGTACTTTCTACTGAAAGATATTTGGTACTTAAATTATACATCGGTGACTTATCGAATCCCTGACGATTAATGTGTTGCATACTGATATCCTTCTATTAATATTTTCTTAAGACTTAACTTCCCTTAGATTTAATTTTCTGCAACCAAACTTCTAAAATCACTCCCTTAGCTAAACATAGTAACGTTGGTAGCATTAGTTTGACCATCGGTCCTTATGGGTTCGATATCTTTTAAAACTAAAACGATTGGACTGTGCACTTGTAGTCAAGTACCCGATAGACTATATTCTATATACAGTCACGAGACGTATCAAGTTTTTGGCACCGTTTCCGGGGACCTGATTTAGTCAAATAGTGTGATTCTTTCGTTGCACAGTATAGACTAAGATAAAAACTAATTTCCTTTCCCTTATTTCCCCCGATTGTATGCCAACTACTCGCTCACAAGACGATGACTTAGCACCACCAATCGCTGAGTTAGAGTGTTTCTTATATTTAAGACGCCGAATACTAAAGTACCAACGAAGGTACAATATTCCTGATATCTTCTTTCCTACTATTGAACCAGTTGAAAAACCAACCATGGTTGTAGTAGATCCACAGAATCGTCCTCTTAAGTTCTACGCTACCCCGTCCCAACAAGAACCTCACAGCAGCATTGCCTCCCCTGCTATCAATCAAAACGATTTCGAGTTGAAACCCTCATTATTATCAGCCGTCCAACAACATCAATTTGCTGGAAATCCTACGGACGACCCTAATGAACATTTAACTAAGTTTGTGCAGTACATAGACATTGTGAAGGCGAATGGTGTATCTCAAGATGCGATAAGACTACTCCTCTTTCCTTTCTCTCTAAGAGACAAAGCTTGGGCTTGGTTACAATCCTTTCCATCAAACTCAGTTACAACATGGAAAGAACTGAAGAACGTTTTCTTATCCCGATATTTTCCGCCAAGCAAAACTGCTATGCTGAGAGCTCAAATCAACGGATTTCAACAAAAGGATGTAGAATCTCTCTACAACGCATGGGAGAGATACAAAGACATGATGAGAATATGTCCACATCACGGTCTCGAAGACTGGGTGATCATTCACACATTTTACAATGGGCTTATCTATAACACAAGACTGACAGTAGACGCTGCCACGGTGGTGCACTTATGGATAAGCCATACAACGGAGCCTATCAACTCATTGAAAACATGGCCCAAAACCATTGCCAATGGGGAGGTGAAAGAAGTCTAGTAGAAAAGTCCCAAACACAAAGTGGAATGTATGAAATCAGTAGCCTTGACCACGTCCATGCAAAGGTAGATGCCCTTGTTCAAAAGTTAAACAAATTTACCTTACCACCCGTAGCCACCGTGGCTGCCGTGACTCCAAACTGTGAGTTATGTGGAACTCCTGGACACACTGCACCATAATGTCAGATTATAGTAGGGGTCCCAACCGATCAAGTGAATTACGCACAAGGAAATCCTTATTCGAATACCTATAACCCAGGTTGGAAAAATCATCCTAAATTTTCGTATAAGAATAACAACGCCTTATATGGACCTGGCCAAGCACCCGCTGTTCCGCCTGGATATCAAAAGCCAACTAATAATGCTCCTAACATGCCTAGGAAGTCCAACCTTGAACTAATAATGGAAAGCTTCATCGCTACCCAAGCTCAGACAAACAAAGACTTCTTGAACCAAAACATACATACCAGCGAGCAACTTAAACAATTAGTGAGCAAAGTAGACGCCTTAGCCACCCACAACAAAATTCTTGAAACACAGATTTCACAAGTGGCTCAACAACAAGCATCTACTGCCGCTCCCGCTGGCACATTTCCTGTACATCCGCAACCTAATTCAAAAGGATATGTAAATGTCGTTATACTGAGGAGTGGAAAAGACCTAGACAGACCCGTAGATCCAAGACTCCAAAATCTTGCCATGTACCAAAAACCAGACAAAACCACAATTGAGGAGGTAAGTGAACCGAATGAGAAGGAAGATAATACCCGAGAGGCCGAAGAGAAAGAAAAACCTTATGTGCCTCCACCGTCTTATACACCACCCATTTCGTATCCTCAAAGACTCGTAAATTCTAAAACTGCAGGGCAACTTAGGAAATTTGTTGAACTTCTGAAGCAACTAAACATTACAATTCCCTTTACAGAAGTCATCACACAAATGCCCTCATATGCCAAATTTCTTAAGGAGATCCTATCCAATAATAAAAAGATTGAGGATAATGAAACGATTACACTTACTGCTGAGTGTAGCGCAATAATCCAAAATAGCATGCCTCCCAAACTAAAAGACCCAGGTAGTTTCTCTATACCCTGTGTCATTGGAAAATTCGTCATAGACAAAGCTCTATGCGACCTAGGAGCCAACATTAGTGTAATGCCCTTAACCATCTGTAAAAGGCTTAACATGGGAGAACTAAGACTAACCAAGAAGTCTGTTCAACTAGCTGACCGCTCAATCAAATATCTTGTTGGTATACTAGAGAATGTCCCAGTACGTGTAGGATAATTCTACATTCCTACAGACTTCATAATCATGGACATCAAAGAAGATACCAGTACACCTATTATATTAAGAAGGTCATTCTTAGCCATCGCCAGAGCCATAATAGACGTAAAAAGAGGTAAGCTAACATTCAAAGTTGGAGAAGAAAAGGTTGAATTCATCTTGACACAATTCTTACAAGCGCCAGCTATAGACGATACCTGTTATCTACTTGATGTCATAGACGAGTGCGTAAGAGAGATGGAGATGCAAGAAACCACATATTCTGATATAATGAAAATCCAAATCCCTCCAATCTTTGAAGATGATAATTGGTGTGAACCATACCAAAATGACAGTCTAAGCGAATGCTTAGAACTTACACCCAACCACATGCCATGCCCGAAGAAACCAGACTTGGAATTAAAAACACTACCAAAGAACCTAAGATACGAATTCCTAGACACTGAACTCAAAAGACCAGTAATAGTCAACGCTGACTTGGGACTGATGGAAACTGAAAAGTTACTAGATGTCTTAAGAAAATATCCAACTGCGTTAGGCTACAACATCGCCGACCTAAAAGGAATAAGTCCTTCTACCGGAAGTAGAATGTGCATCGATTATATAAAACTAAACAAAGCCACTCAGAAGGATCATTTTCCTCTGCCTTTCATTGACCAAATGCTTGAACGATTGGATAAGCATTCCCACTTCTACTATCTAGACGGTTATTCAGGATTCTTTCAAATTCCAATCCATCCTGACGACCAAGAGAAGACAACCTTCACATGCCCTTATGGTACATTCGCTTACCGATGAATGCCATTTGGATTATGCAACACTCCCGCAACATTCCAAAGATGCATGATGTCAATCTTCGCTGACTTTATAGACGATATTATGGAAGTCTTTATGGACGACTTTTCTGTTTGTGGGCAGAGCTTCGAAGGATGTTGTCATACGGTGAACTGACTTTATGTGTTTTTGCTTTGGAAAGCAAATGTCGCGGATAGCAAGAGTCGCCACCGACTTTTCTTTTATCCAATAAGGAAAGGCGGAAAAGAACAGGAAAGACCTTAATTAGATTTTGGGTTCGGGAGGTACATTATACAAAGGGAAGGTGTTAGCACCCTTTATATCCATGGTTATCCATGGGCTCTTAATTGCTTGATCACTTATGTTTGTCTGAAAAAAGTGTTCGTGAATTGTTTAGAAAATGTTTTGAAAAAGAGAATTTAACTTTGTAATGATTCTCGTATGAATGTATACAAAGTGGTTATCTCGTTTAGTTTTGAAAATGGTTTAGAAAAATATAACTCAGTAATGATTCTAGTATGAATGTATACCAAGTGGTGGGTTTCTAGAAGATGTTTTGCAAAATGTGATATATGAAAAATGTTTTAGGTTGTGAGCCAGCAATTAAGAGTTATACCGACCCAAGGTCTTTATGGGTATTTCCTATCCTTAGGAGGGTAAAACTGTCCTTGCTATTGAGAAGTAAGTAGTTTTATCCTTTGGATGTAAAAGGGTCATCGTAGGGTCATCGATTGGTCATTGAAGGCAACATTTGTAAGGATACCCTAGCATTCGGAGGGACGATCATCATTTAACCGTAAGCTACACCGAAGGGTCATCGAGGGACAAAATCATATATTCGAAGGCAACATCCGAGGGACTATGATTTATTTTATAGGGACATGATGATTTAATCGAAGGGTCTTGGCTAAGGGTATCCCCACATTCGCGGGACATGACCATAATACCGTAATACCGTAAAGCAACAAAGAGAGGTCCAATATCAAATATTCAAAGGCCGTATTTTACAATCAATTAGGTAATTAGGAGGAATCCCCACATTAAAATTAATACATTAAGATCAATTAAGCAATTTAGGGTGGATCTTTGCCATAAAATTAATACATTAAAATCAATTGAGTAATTCAGGGTGAATCTCCACAAGGGTATCCCACAAATAAAGTGGAATACCTAACAAGCAATCTTTTCCTGGGATATGTGAACCTTTACAAAACTCAACAAAACATGTAAGAACACCAAATCAGGGTGCAATCGAGGATTACACCACAAAAAAAAGATCACAACAGTAAATAGGGGTCGGGTAAATGATGCATGGCTATGATAAAACATGAGTGAAAAATCAGAACAGAAAAGTCAGCTACTGTCACGTTCGCTCCTGCCTCGCCTAGCGAAGGCTTAGCGAATACTCGCTGCATGTTCGCTTAGCGATGTGCTAGCGAGCAGCTGCGGATTCTGGTTTTGATATCAGTACAATTTCAACCAATTTTATGCCTTATGGCTTTCATTACAGTAATAATATGGTTAATCATTTAAGGTATTCAGGTACATACTAAAATTCACATGCCAACTTAAGATATTTTTATAAATTTAATCATAATGCCATATGCAAATTAAGAACATAAGGCAGTAATAGCAATGTAAACCTGTTTGCAATTGAATTGTGACTTTGAATCGGCAAATCGGATTGAATTGGGCAGAGGTAAACCTTGATGCCGCCGAGTTCCTTCAGGGTTGGCCTCCCGTGAGTGTTAGGGTTTGCTTGTTAGGGTTCTCCTTTCTCCGTTTTCGTTCTCCTCCCTTCTGACTGAAGTTGGGGTATTTACAATACTCTTTTTGTGACCTAATGGGCTCAGAATGAAGCCCAGAATTTTCTGTTATTCGCAGGTTTCGCTAGGCGAGCTGTATAGCGAAGGGTTCGCTAGGCGAAGGAATTGCTCGCCTAGCGAGCATGCCAGTTTTGGGTCATTTTCTGGATTTGGCCATCTGTGAGCTGGCCTTTGTTCTTTTGGGATCAATGCCTTGAAAAATAAGTTGGAGTGCCTAAGAAATGCCTTGTAATATTAATGGGCAAATTTTGGGGTATGACAGCTGCCCCTGTTCAAGATTCTTGAACCGAGAGAGTTAGAATGGTAAATGCGTCATTCGTGGTCTGGAGGTGGAAGATTATTGAACATTAGAGTGCCCAAAAATTTTCACCTGTTAATGGAGATGGGCTTAAAGATGCCATCCAGGTAGTTTGATGATGAGAGCTTCAGAGTGCGTCGTACATTAGACGATATCTGAAGACATGGGTGTCATATCGGGTCGTACGCTAGACCGTATGGCGAGTCATCCATTCGGCTGTCGACTTTGCTGTGGAGTCAGAATGTGTCATACACTGCTGGGGATAAGGGATCAGAATGGATCATACACTAGATCGTATCTGAATAGCAGAGTGAACCGTCCCTTAGGCTGCATCTGGAGAGGTAAAGGTTAGAATGGATCGTACGCTAGATCGTGTCTGAGTAGCAAAATAAGTTGTCCATCAGGCCGGTGACTCCGCTGGGGATGAAATACCAGACTGGATCGTACGCTAGACTGTATCCGAGTTGCAGAATGGGCCGTCCATTAGGCAGTATCTGAGAGGGGTAGTCGTATGCTAGGCCACACGTCAGAATGTACCGTACGCTAGGTAGTCTCTGAGAAATGAAAGGTCCAACTGGGTCGTAAATTAGACCGTATTGGAGTAGTTGAAGGTCAGAATGGATCGTCCATTAGATCGTATCTGAGTGGGAGGAGTCATATGTTGAGCTGAATCAGAATGAACCGTATGTTAGACTGTATCTGATCGTATTTGTAGATGTTGTATTTGCAATAAATGGCCGGGATGGGCTTAAAGATACCATCCTTAGGAGGATAATTAATCTGAAAAATAAAGTTAGCTTCATGCCATGTCATGATGCATGAGATGTTTTATGCTTTCGACAATAAATGCGAACAATGTATGCATGCGTATGCTGTGAAATGATGTAATGAATGAATTATGCATCTGAAAAGTTCTTCCCGAGGACTCTACTGGGGAAATAAATCTCAGTCTTCTGGTTGGAGATACTGGTATCGGTGATCCTCTCTTAGCTGGTGATACTTGATTCTTGTCTGATGGTAGAAATATTCGACAGAGCCTGGCTGGGGATGGAAGAGATGACCAGTCTGTCTAGTGATACCAATTTCTTCTAGGGAATAACTGGTTTTGTTCAGGAATAGAATTAGCACCCGGATTCATTGGAACGCATGGTTAGACCTTCTCCTCGATCCTGAAGTCTTGTAGTAATCACTATTTCTATCTTATGTATTTTTGGTACACAACGATCATATTCAAATGCATATATCAATTCAAATTAAATCAATGGACGTTTATGCAAACAAAACAGAAAAAGTAAAACAAAAGCATTTTTTTTTGGAAATAAAATTGTATTGATTTTGAAAGAGGGCCTATAAACAGGCAATTGGTGTACAAAGAGACAGAAATCCTAGTAAGAGGAAATTGTCGAGAACATAAAGAAAAAGCTATGAAGGAAAAGTCCTATTGATTTTAATTCTGCCACTGTCACTATGTCTTCAAGTATCTCATCTCCTACTGTCGGATAAAAGTGATTGGCTTGTTCAGTCCCTTGAACTTGGGTGAAGCTGTCTGAGAACGGGACATAGTCGCACGTTTTAATCCCTAATTTTTGCCTGGACCTCCTTTTCAGGTTTTCAGTCCACCAGGATACCCTTTTTTGCCCAAGCCGCCTTTTCAGGTTTTCGGCTTGCCGGGTGTACATTATTATACGTTTATCCCTAATCTTTGCCCGAACCCTTTTTGGTTCGCCGGGATGCCCTTACTTTTGCCTAGACACGTCGACCTAGCGGGTCTTTTATGCGTAGTATTTTTTAACTATGTCCGCGTTCACCAGATGCGGGAAATCTTCACCATCCATTGTAGCAAGTATCATGGCTCCACCAGAGAATACCTTCTTAACCACAAATGGCCCTTCGTATGTGGGAGTCCATTTGCCTCTGGGATCACCTTGTGGTAGAACGATACGCTTGATTACCAAGTCACCAATTTGATACACCCGTCTCTTGACTTTCTTATCAAATGCCTGGCTCATGCGCTTCTGATATATCTGCCCATGACAAACAGCCGCAAGCCTCTTCTCATCAATCAAATTTATCTGATCGAGTCGAGTTTGAATCCATTCATCTTCATCTAAGCCCGCCTCTTTCATGATTCTTAGAGAGGGAATCTGGATTTCCACTGGTAAAACGGCTTCCATTCCATAGACTAAAGAGAACAGAGTTGCCCCTATCGAAGTGCGCACTGAAGTGCGATAACCATGGAGAGCAAAGGGTAACGTCTCATGCCAGTCTTTGTACGTTACTGTCATCTTTTGTATAATCTTTTTGATATTCTTATTAGCAGCTTCCACGGCGCCGTTCATCTTTGGCCAGTACGGAGAAGAGTTATGGTGTTTTATGTTGAACTGCGTGCAGAGTTCAGTAATCATCTTGTTGTTCAAATTAGTACCATTGTCAGTGATAATTCTTTCCGGAATGCCGTATTGACAGATGAGATTATTCTTGATGAATCGTGCCACCACATTCTTGGTGACAGAAGCGAATGAGGCTGCCTCTACCCATTTCGTAAAGTAATCAATAACAACAAGGATGAAACGATGTCCATTAGAAGCCGTAGGTTTGATCTCTCTGATCATATCAATGTCCCACATTGCAAAGGGCCAAGGGGCTGTCAACACGTTCAATGGAGCAGGAGGCACATGTACTTTATCCGCATAGACCTGGCACTTGTGACAAGTTCTGGAGTGATGGTGGCAATCAGCTTCCATGGTGGACCAATAATACCCTGATCTCAGAATCTTCTTGGCCATTGTATGTCCACTAGAATGAGTCCCAAAAATACCGTCATGCATGTCTTCCATAATCTTTTCTGCTTCCTTTTTATCCACACAGCGAAGCAGAGTCGAATCATGATTACGTTTGTATAACACTCCATTACTCAAAAAGAATTTAGCGGAGAACTTCCTCAGGAACTTTCTGTCATTGATGGATGCCCCTTTAGGGTATTCCTGAGCTTCTAAATATCTTTTTACTTCATGGAACCAAGGTTTCTCTTCTACTTCAGCAGCGTTAAGTTCATAACAATATGCTGGTTCATCTAGTCGTTCAACGGTGATCCTGGGAGCTTCATTGTCCCATCTGACTCTGAACATAGATGACATGGTAGCCAATGCGTCTGCCAACTGATTCTCCTCTCGCGGAATATGTTCGAATGTAATCTCTTCAAAATATGGGATTAACGTCAACACCCGCTCTCGATAAGGGATGAGATTCGGATGTTTAGTGTCCCATGCTCCTTTGATCTGACTGATTACTAATGCTGAGTCTCCGTACACACTCAAAAACTTGATTCTCAGGTCTATAGCAGCTCTGAGTCCCAAAATACATGCTTCATACTCGGCCATATTGTTGGTACAATCGAAACATAGTCTAGCAGTGAAAGGCGTATGACGACCCTTGGGGGAAACGATTACAACACCAACACCATTGCCCAATGCATTAGAAGATCCATCAAAAACCATAGTCCATCTGGATCCCGGTTCGGGTTCTTCATCCGGTCCAGGTTCTTCATAATCAGTAACAAGCATGACATCCTCATCTGGGAACTCAAAATTCATAGATTGGTAATCATCCACTGCTTGATGAGCCAAATGATCGGCTAGCACGCTTCCTTTGATTGCTTTCTGGGTAGTATATTGGATATCATACTCTGTTAAAATCATCTGCCATCTCGCTATTCTTCCGGAGAGGGCAGGTTTCTCAAATATGTATTTGATGGGATCCATCTTAGAAATCAACAAAGTGGTATGGTTTAACATATACTGTCTTAGTCGGCGAGCAGCCCAAGCCAAAGCACAGCAAGTTTTCTCGAGCAGCGAGTATCTTGTTTCACAGTTGGTAAACTTTTTGCTAAGGTAGTATATGGCATGCTCTTTTCGACCAGACTCGTCATGTTGCCCCATCACACACCCCATTGAATTTTCTAACACGGTTAAATACATGATTAGAGGTCTCCCTTCAACTGGTGGTATCAGAATGGGAGGTTCCTGGAGATACTTCTTGATTTTATCAAAAGCTTCTTGACATTCATCATTCCATACCATCTCTTGATTTTTCTTCAGTAGTTTGAAGATGGGTTTGCAGGTAGCAGTCAAGTGGGAGATAAATCGGGCAATTTAATTCAAGCGTCCCAAGAAACCTCTGACTTCTTTATTTGTACGGGGAACTGGCATTTCTTGAATAGCTCTCACCTTAGCCGGGTCAACCTCAATTCCTTTACCACTGACAATAAATCCCAAGAGTTTACCGGATCTTACTCCAAAGGTGCATTTGTTCGGATTCAATCTCAGCTTGTATTTCTTCGACCTCTCAAACAATTTGTACAAGTGATCGAGATGTTCTTCTTCAGTATGAGATCTGGCTATCATGTCATCCACATATACTTCTATTTCATGATGAATCATATCATGGAACAAAACCACCATAGCACGCTGGTACGTTGCCCCGGCGTTCTTTAAACCGAATGGCATTACTTTGTAACAGAAAGTGCCCCATTGCGTCACAAACGTAGTTTTCTCCATGTCTTCAGGTGCCATCTTAATCTGGTTATAACCCGAGAATCCATCCATGAAGGAGAATACCTTGTGTTGAGCGGTGTTGTCTACCAGAACATCAATGTGCGGAAGTGGAAAGTCATCTTTGGGACTCGCCTTATTCAAATCTCTGTAATCTACACACATTCACACCTTACCATCCTTCTTCGACACCGGTACCACATTAGCAACCCATTGAGGATAAGAAGTAACGGCTAGGAAACCGACGTTAAATTGTTTCATAACTTCGGCTTTGATTTTCTCAGACATTTCCGGGCGCATGCGACGAACCTTCTGCTTAATAGGACGACAGTCTTCCTTCATTGGCAAACGATGCACTACTATACCAGTATCCAATCCTGGCATGTCTTCATAAGACCAAGCAAAAATCTCTACATAGTCATGTAACATCTGAATCAATCTTTCTTTGATACTGTTTTCCAAGCCTGCTCCTATTTTGACTTCTTTCTTGTCTACTTCAGTACCCAGATTTACAATTTCAATTGATTCCTCATGCGGTTGTATGGTCTTTTCCTCTTGCAGTAACAGTCTGGAAAGTTCACCAAGGATTGCACACTCTTCCTCACTTCCATCCTCGGCTTGGTAGATCGGATTTTCAAAGTCATAATAAACAGTAGTAGAACTATTATCAACAGGATCCAGAGTGGGTACGGATCTGCAATTTGTTATGTGAGTGTGTGTAAGAAACATAGCTTGTTTGGAAGATGACAGGAAAGATAAAGAGCGCAATATTTGAATGCAAAAAGTCCATTGATTTATTGAATGTGAATATGCTTATGAAATGACAAACCCTTAACAAATTAGCTATTGTGCCCCGGGCATAGACACAATGCTTTAAGAAGTTCAATTGTAAAAACTAAAAAAAAAATTGCAACACTAAAATAGACAATAACAATTACTCCTGACTAAAGGAAATCGGGATAGTGTCTTCAGCCTTCCAATTATTGAGTCCGTCACCAATTGTTGGAAAAATCCAGCTATCCAGGTCGCAATCGCTATCAGCATCTTCTACAGCATTAACCTGATCTTTGACCATCCTTTCAGAGTTAAATCCCAGACCAGACTTGTCAGATTTGTACGGTACGTTGATCAGTTGACCCCAACCAGTACGACCACCGTTTTCAACCACGGCTTGAGCGTCTTTCAAAGAAATCATGGCAGGAGGAGCACGAATAACCTTGGGCACAAGGGGAGTTGGCTTAAGGACAGGGCTGGTCGGAGGAACTACTTCGAATGACTGAGAAGGAGTCTCAAAGAATTCACCATCCATCTCGACGTATCTGAAGGCCTGCACACTACTGACAATATATTCTTCTTCTCCACACACAGTGACAATCTTGCCCTCTATTGGATACCTCAGCTTTTGATGGAGAGACGAGGCTACAGCACTTGCCCCATGAATCCAAGGGCGTCCCAGCAAGCAGGAATAGGCAGGACGAATGTTCATTACGTGAAAGATAGTGTTGAAGACTTGAGGTCCTATCTTGATAGGGAGCACTACTTCGCCACAAACAACACTCTTCGCACCATCGTAAGCACGCACCACAATGTCACTAGGCTTCAGTTCAATGCTCTTGCAGTCAAGTTTATCGATCACGGCTTTCGGTAGCACATTCAAAGAAGAGTCGTTATCGATCAACACATGAGACAAAGTGATCCCCTTACACTCAATGGAGATATGCAGAGCCTTATTGTGATTCTTTCCTGCTGATGTCAGGTCAGCATCAGAAAAGCCTAGGCCATTGTCAACAGCCAGGTGAGCAACATAGTTTTCGAACTGATCGACGGATGTCTCCTGAGGTACATGAGCAGTCTTCAGGAATTTTATCAATGCATTGGCATGAGATTCAGAAGATAATAACAAGGATAACATCGAGATCTTAGACGGAGTATGCCCCAGCTGTTCTACCACATCAAAATCACTCTTGCGGATGATTTTCAGCATTTCTTCCATTTCTTGTTTGGCAACCTCTTCGGTAGTAACTTCGACGGGTGTCCCTGATTGAGAAGAGTTAACTGGTTCCTTTCCTCGGGTTTCAGGGGCGGGAGGTGAGATTTCTGGAGAGAAGATCCTTCCACTTCGAGTAACTTTACTAGTCCCGGCAATGTCATTAGGATTAGCAGAATTACCAACTTGCTTTACGCCATGGATGTAAACATCACCTCCATAATTCCACGGAATGGCTTTGCTTGAGGAATATGGTACCGGGCCAGGTGCAGTAATGATTAGGGGAGCTACCTTGGGCTCAGCAGTAATCTTCACAGGTACTCTGGTAGCGGTAATCTTCACTGGAACTTTGGACCTAGCAATCACAGATACTTCTTCAATAGGGTTCTCCGCCTTGGGAATCTTTTCGAAGAGAATTGTACGATCATCCATCAGCCGTTGAATACCCTTCCTCAACTTCAAGCACTCATTGGGTCGGAGTATGCAGAGATCGCAATTTTCAGCACAGCCTGGAAATAAACCAGCTTGTACTAAATTCTTCTTGATGATCAGGAGAGGAGATGCTAAGTCAGCTACATTAGAAATGTGAGAATAGTCATCCACAGCATTAACAGTTTTGTCATGATTAGGCATAGGTGCAATGATGACATTAGGAGTCTCCGGAGGCTCAAATTCAATTTCTCCAGCTTCGATCATATCCTGAACCTTATTCTTCAATGACCAGCAATCGTTTGTATCATGCCCGGGGCTATCGGAGTGATATGCACACCTGGCATTGGGATTATAACGAGAAGAAGTAGTGTTGGGTTTCGTAGGAGGATCCCTGAGGGTGATCAGATTTGCCTTTAGCATTCCCTGCAGTGCCTGTGCTAAAGTCATATTGATCCTGGTAAACTGCCTTCTTGGCCTGTCTTGTCTGGGCTGGAAGTTTTGAGATGGCGGTGCTACAATCGTAACCGCTCCAATGGTATGGTCACGATTTTTCTTGTTACGACCCTTTTGACCGTACACAGCATTTGATTCATTCCTCCCCTGATAGGACCTTTTGGTGCTTGCAGAGGTAGCCGCCTGTATCTTTCCACTTCGGATGCCGCTTTCAACACGCTCACCTGTCAATATAAGTTCAGTGAAACCTGATGAAGAACTTCCCAGTAGATGGCTGTAGAATGGGCCAGTCAGTGTGCCCATGAACATGTCCACTAATTCTCGGTCAGTCATAGGGGGTTTGACTCTGCCAGCCAAATCTCTCCATTTCTGAGCATATTCCTTGAAGCTTTCTTTGGATCCCATAGTCATATTCTGCAACTGTAGCCGAGTAGGCGCTATTTCGGAGTTATACTGGTACTGTTTATAGAAAGCTGTTGCTAAATCAGTCCAGGTGCGGATGTCAGAGCTCTCGAGCTGATAATACCATTCCAACTGTGTGCCAGACAGACTCTCTTGGAAGAAATGGATCCATAGCTTCCTATTAGTGGTATGTGGCTGAATCTTTCTCACATAAGCTCTCAGGTGCATCTGAGGACAAGACGCACCATCGTACTTAGTGAAAGTGGGGATCTTGAATTTGCGAGGAATGGTCACATCGGAGACCAGACCCAAACTTTTGAAATCCAGACCGGGCGCCTTCTGACCCTCCATGGCTAGCATACGTTCTTCCAGCAACTTGTACTTATCATCTCTTGGAGAGTACTGTTCATTCTCGTAATCTTCATCGTCGTCCTCAGGGTTGAAGAGATCAACATCCTCCTCTCCTGAATCATTTTCCGTCTCCTCTTCTGGACCATTCGGAATTCCAAACTTGACTCCCGCGGTCTGTCTTTTAAGCCTTCTTCCCGTGTTAATGTAACTCACAGCTTTCTTGTCTTTCTTCTTTTCGAGCAAAAGAGCCTTCAGTTCTTCCTGCCCCTTGGATAAGCTCAAGATCAACTCCTGGAATTGAGCATTCTGAGTCTGGAGATCTTTGACAGTTTGTTCAAGGTCCATTTTTCTGTTCAGAGGGAAGACCGTAAGAACATTGATCTTTTAGAATACCTGTTATGCAATGTTATGTTATGCTATGCAATGTATGAAATGTTTTCAAGGACTTTTGGAATTTAACTTTGCGTAAACCACCAAAAAGAGAGGAACTTTTTATTAATAATTTCTTTAATCAATGTTCATTACAAAAAGGAAAAATAAAAATACAATGAAAGCTCAAGTCTCCTAGGGACGGCTTCTTTTTGGGCGAAGATATGTATTGAGTCTTCGTTCCTCATTAAGCTGGCTGGTGAGCTCTAACACTTTCTTCCTTTCTGCAACAAACTGAGTCTCAAAAGTATCCCTTTCCTCTCTCAACTGGATCCAGGATCTCTTTAATTCTTCAACATCGGTAGGCATATCAGGATGAGGAATGATCTGAGGAGTACCTCCTTCAACTTCTGGTTCAACAATCAGCGGTCCGACTGCAAGGTATGGCATGACAAGTTCACGAGCTCTGGCTCGTACCCATCTGAGATAAGGTTCCATAGGAATAGAATTTTTCTGTCCTAAAGTACTTCTTTTCACCATGCCCCAGGCTCGTACAAACCTTTGACGGAGACCTTGAGAGTCGTTGTCATAGTCAAACACAGTGCCTTGAATAATTACTTCATGTGGACCATCTCTTCGAGCATAACCAAACTGGCGTAGGGCTAAAGTTGGGTTATAAGTAATACCTCCTCTTATCCCCAGGAGTGGTACGTTAGAGAATTCTCCACAACGATCAATGACGATAACATTTTCTTTGAGATGAGGACACCAACGGATGTCTGAATGGGAGAGCGACATTATCTTTTGAGACCATTTCAAATTTTGATCATTCTTCAGGACTGATTGAGGAAGGTGCGAAATAAACCACCTAGACAATAAAGGTACGCAGCACATGAGAGTCCCTTGCCTTTTCATAGTACGAGTGTGAAGGGAATGCAAAATGTCTCAAAGCAAGGTGGGCACAGGGTTATGAGTGAGAAATATCTTAATAGCATTCATGTCTATAAATTGGTCGGGATTAGGAAATAGCACCAAACCATAGATTAGTAATGCTAGAACATCTTCGAAAGCATGGACGTTCATAACTTTTAGGAATTCTCGGGCCTTATTCATCAGAAACTTGGCAAGTAGACCCTTAACTCCACTTCTTGTTACCCAATTAGTTTCAATGTCGGATTTTGTCAAGTGTAAAGCCATGGCAACTTCTTCAGACTTCGGAATCTTTTCTAAACCACTGAAAGGTGTTTGATCAAGGATAGGTATCCCCAACAGCCTGGAGAATTCTTCTAACGTGGGCACCAACTGATAATCGGGGAAAGTGAAGCAATGATGTTTAGGATCGAAGAACTGGAATAGAACTCTCATCATATCTTCCTTGAAACCAGTAGTAACCAAATTGAGAAGAGAACCATGTTTCTGGATGAACTGAGCATGATCGGGAAGTTCTGACACTAAATTCTTGAGTTAAGGAGAGATTGCTACAAGATTAATCCGGATAGTCTTCCTGGAAGCCATAACCTTACAAAACAGAGCAAAGTTAAATCCCTAAGTCCTTGAAATGATTAATACAATGCCATATGTTATGATGTTATGATGTTATGATGTTATGTAAATAACAAGCACAAGCAAGTCACACAACAATCATTCCTAGGTTTTAGGGCTTGCATGAGTTCCATAGGCAAGTACCCTCCCCACTGAAGTTTGGTTGGTTCAACCTGTCCTAGAATAGTAACCGGGTTCTAGAAGGATCTCAAATCATCGACCTTCCTTTAAGTCCACTTCAGTGCAACACCAAGTGGTTGACCAAAGCTTCCCTAAAGTCCAATCTCAAAGAGTGTAGTATCGAGTATCAACCAACCCCAATCGGAACCGAAGTCAGTTATCTCACTACTTTCTAATGGCTAGGATGAGTCAATTAGGGTTCTAAAGGTCTGGTTAATGTTTGATGACACCACGCGGAAGCCAAATTTTTCCTCAAGTAAACATGAGGAACATCAAGACATCCAAAGTGTCACATTAACCGTAGCCATCATTTTGACCATTCCGGTATACGCCGGATAGTCGCGATGATCTTTTGCTACTTACCTAAGGTACACTAGATCCGGGTGTAGGATCTTTCACTCAAGCATAAAATACCCAAGCAATCCCTTAAAAGTAAATCAGACAATTTGAATAAGTGATCTTGTTTTTTAAGGTAACCTCTCCTTTTAAGAATCCCCAGCAGAGTCGCCAGTTCTGTCATACGGTGAACTGACTTTGGTGTGTTTTTGCTTTGGAAAGCAAATGTCGCGGATAGCAAGAGTCGCCATCGACTTTTCTTTTATCCAATAAGGAAAGGCGGAAAAGAACAGGAAAGACCTTAATTAGATTTTGGGTTCGGGAGGTACATTATACAAAGGGAAGGTGTTAGCACCCTTTATATCCATGGTTATCCATGGGCTCTTAATTGCTTGATCACTTATGTTTGTCTGAAAAAAGTGTTCGTGAATTGTTTAGAAAATGTTTTGAAAAAGAGAATTTAACTTTGTAATGATTCTCGTATGAATGTATACAAAGTGGTTATCTCGTTTAGTTTTGAAAATGGTTTAGAAAAATATAACTCAGTAATGATTCTAGTATGAATGTATACCAAGTGGTGGGTTTCTAGAAGATGTTTTGCAAAATGTGATATATGAAAAATGTTTTAGGTTGTGAGCCAACAATTAAGAGTTATACCGACCCAAGGTCTTTATGGGTATTTCCTATCCTTAGGAGGGTAAAATTGTCCTTGCTATTGAGAAGTAAGTAGTTTTATCCTTTGGATGTAAAAGGGTCATCGTAGGGTCATCGATTGGTCATTGAAGGCAACATTTGTAAGGATACCCTAGCATTCGGAGGGACGATCATCATTTAACCGTAAGCTACACCGAAGGGTCATCGAGGGACAAAATCATATATTCAAAGGCAACATCCGAGGGACTATGATTTATTTTATAGGGACATGATGATTTAATCGAAGGGTCTTGGCTAAGGGTATCCCCACATTCGCGGGACATGACCATAATACCGTAATACCGTAAAGCAACAAAGAGAGGTCCAAGATCAAATATTCAAAGGCCGTATTTTACAATCAATTAGGTAATTAGGAGGAATCCCCACATTAAAATTAATACATTAAGATCAATTAAGCAATTTAGGGTGGATCTTTGCCATAAAATTAATACATTAAAATCAATTGAGTAATTCAGGGTGAATCTCCACAAGGGTATCCCATAAATAAAGTGGAATACCTAACAAGCAATCTTTTCCTGGGATATGTGAACCTTTACAAAACTCAACAAAACATGTCAGAACACCAAATCAGGGTGCAATTGAGGATTACACCACAAAAAAAAGATCACAACAGTAAATAGGGGTCGGGTAAATGATGCATGGCTATGATAAAACATGAGTGAAAAATCAGAACAGAAAAGTCAGCTACTGTCACGTTCGCTCCTGCCTCGCCTAGCGAAGGCTTAGTGAATACTCGCTGCATGTTCGCTTAGCGATGTGCTAGCGAGCAGCTGCGGATTCTGGTTTTGATATCAGTACAATTTCAACCAATTTTATGCCTTATGGCTTTCATTACAGTAATAATATGGTTAATCATTTAAGGTATTCAGGTACATACGAAAATTCACATGCCAACTTAAGATATTTTTATAAATTTAATCATAATGCCATATGCAAATTAAGAACATAAGGCAGTAATAGCAATGTAAACCTATTTGCAATTGAATTGCGACTTTGAATCGGCAAATCAGATTGAATTGGGCAGAGGTAAACCTTGATGCCGCCGAGTTCCTTCAGGGTTGGCCTCCCGTGAGTGTTAGGGTTTGCTTGCTAGGGTTCTCCTTTCTCCGTTTTCGTTCTCCTCCCTTCTGACTGAAGTTGGGGTATTTATAATACTCTTTTTGTGACCTAATGGGCTCAGAATGAAGCCCAGAATTTTCTGTTATTCGCAGGTTTCGCTAGGCGAGCTGTATAGCGAAGGGTTCGCTAGGCGAAGGAATTGCTCGCCTAGCGAGCATTCCAGTTTTTGGTCATTTTCTGGATTTGGCCATCTGTGAGCTGGCCTTTGTTCTTTTGGGATCAATGCCTTGAAAAATAAGTTGGAGTGCCTAAGAAATGCCTTGTAATATTAATGGGCAAATTTTGGGGTATGACAGATGTCTATACAACCTTGAAATGGTACTTGAAAGATGCGTAAAGGTGAATCTCGTCTTGAATTGGGAGAAATGCCATTTCATGGTCCAACAAGGAATCCTGTTAGGACACGTAGTATCTGATAAAGTAATTGAAGTAGACAAAGCTAAGATCGAAATCATAGAGAATCTTCAACCTTCGAAAACCATATGAGAAACACAAAGCTTTTTAGGACACGCCGGTTTCTACCGACGCTTTATCAAAGATTTCTCAAAAATTACCAAACCACTTACGGGTTTATTAATGAAAGATGCTGACTTTATCTTTGATGAGAAATGTTTAACAGCATTTGAGCAATTAAAAACATCTTTAATCACCGCACCTATCATGCAACCACCTGCCTGGAGATTACCTTTCGAAATCATGTCTGATGCGAGTGATTATGCCGTAGGCGCAGTACTAGGACAAAGAAAGGATAAAAAACTTCATGCTATCTACTACGCAAGTAGAACATTAGATCCAACCCAAATGAACTACGCCACCACTGAAAAGGAACTTCTAGCCGTTGTGTTCGCTTTAGGCAAATTTCGTTCCTACTTAGTATGAGCAAAAATCATTATCTATATTGACCACACCGCTATTAGATATCTTCTAAGTAAGAAGGATGCCAAACCAAGACTCTTAAGATGGATCCTACTCTTACAATAATTTGACTTAGAGATAAAAGATAAGAAGGGTACTGAAAACGTAGTAGCATACCACTTATCACGAATTGAAGGGAATAAACCTGAACAAATTCCAATCAATGATGATTTGCCTTACGAACGACTTATAGCCCAAATGGAAAGCGACATGTCTGAACTAACCATAAATGACACCGAAATAGAAGAATCTGTGGAAGAAATTCATGTGAATGCAACTCTGCCATGGTATGCTGATTTTGTCAACTACCTAGCTGTTGGAGTACTTCCACCGGACCTATCTTACCAACAAAAGAAGAAATTCTTTCATGATCTAAAACAATACTACTGGGATGAACCTCTGCTTTTCAAAAGAGGTACCGACGGTATTTTCCATCGATGTGTTCCTGAGGATGAAATAGACGACATAATCTCTCATTGTCATTCCGCCCCCTATGGTGGACACGCAAGCACATCAAAAACTTGTGCTAAGATCTTACAATCGGGCCTCTTTTGGCCTACTATATGGAAATATGTCCATAATGCGGTTAAAAATTGTGACCGGTGCCAACGCACTGGTAACGTTTCAAGACGCGATGAAATGCCACAAACATGCATCTTAGAAGTGGAAGCCTTTGATGTGTGGATGATTGACTTCATGGGATCATTCCCATCTTCTTTTGGTAATAAGTATACACTTGTAGATGTCGATTACGTTTCAAAATGGATCGAGGTCGTAGCTTCTCCGACAAATGACACACGAGTAGTGATTAAGTTGTTCAAGAACATAATATTTCCTAGATTTGGTGTGCCAAAACTAGTCGTTAGTGACGGTGGCTCCCATTTCATATCAAATATCTTTGGAAAACTTCTTCTAAAGTATGGAGTCCGACACCGTGTAGCAACACCTTATCACCCACAAACCAGTGGGCAAGTCGAGGTTTTGAATAGAGAAATCAAACAAATTCTAGAAAAGACTGTCGGAATATCTAGAAAAGACTGGTCATCTAAACTAAACGAAGCTCTGTGGACCTATAGGACAGCTTACAAAACCTCAATAGGACCACACCCTTTAAATTAGTCTACGGTAAATCATGTCATCTCCATGTGGAATTAGAACACAAAGCTTACTGGGCAATTAAGACCCTAAATATAAATTATACTTCCGCAGGTGAGAAGCGAATTTTGGATATTCACGAATTAGAAGAACTTCGACTAGACGCCTATGAGAATGCCAGGATATACAAAGAACGAACCAAAAATGGAACAATAAATGTATATCTAGGAAAGAGTTTAATGTCGACGACATAGTACTACTATTTAATTCAAGACTTAAGCTTTTTCCGGGAAAACTTAAATCTAGGTTGTCAGGCCCTTTCGAAATCACAAAAGTCTTTAAAAGCGGTGCGATAGAAATCAAAGGTCGAAATAGTGAACCATTTATGGTAAACGGGCAGAGATTAAAACATTATCATAATATTGACAATAGAGACTATTCAAATAGTCTAAGACTTATAGAGCTGCCTGCTCAACCCCAAAACTAGTACATCACAATGTTACTGTCAAACTTACGACATTAAACAAAGTGCTTAGTGGGAGACACCCCGCCTTTTCTTTAATTTGTTATCTTTGTTTTTAAGTATTTCCCTTCTTTGACTTTCATCTGTATTTTTGCTCCCTTTCACTGATTCTATGCAGTAATATACTTGTTGCTTCTAGTTACTAACTTAGAAACATTGGATACTGATTAACAGCGAATTTATAACTAGTTAGTCACTAACTTTCATCATGCAACCAGTAGATACAATTTTTAGAGGCAGAGTTCAGAGAAGGCTCTATGATTATTTAGCTTAGAAGCATATGACTTTATCCATATATTATGATGGACCTACCATGGATAGGTTAGGTATCCGAGATAGCATCTTATTTATGTTTAACCAGCTAGGATGGGAGAATGTTCCTATTAAGAGAAGGTTTGTCACATACCGTGAACTCACCCTAGAATTCCTTAGCTCCCTAGTTTACAACCCCGAGCATGGTTACGGACTCAACAAAGGGTTGATTTCCTTTAGGCTATTTAGTATGGACTTCACTTATAACCGTAGAGACCTTGCTGACCTCCTAGGATTTCCTAGTGGCCCATTTGTTTTCACTACCCTCCAGGAGGAATTAATCGATGACATCGACCTAGATTACTTTTGGGGTAGTTTAACTGGAGACTATCACCCTAACCCAAACGAGATGCACTCCCAAATGATACACAACCCTACTATCTGCTACTTCCATAAAATACTAGCCTACACCCTGTTTGGAAAAGAAGCGAACAATACCATAATGTCACGAGATGAACTTTTCATATTACTCTGTGTCGACCAAGGTCGACATGTCAATGTTGTGACATTTATGATGGAAATATTCATTCACCCAGCAAAGAACAATCGCACCCCAATCATAATAGGCGGCCTAGTAACCATGATAGCTGATGCCATTGGACTTAGACGCCCACTTTACGAGCATATACCATTTGGACACATCCGACCCATGGACATTGAATTTTGCTTTAACCGTAGAATCATAGGAAACCTTGGGCCGAACACTTTTGATTACCTAATTAATAACAAAGTTTTCCAGCTGTTTACCTTACCAAACCATGAGAGAACTAGTGTTCATAACCGAAATAACTGGATTTATGATTTAGATGAACACCACATTGCTCCACCGTCACCTCCTAAGACACCGCCTATATATGAGTATTTAGATGACCCTATCCTTGTTGATGAATCTGACCCTGAAACCCCTCCACACTACTATAACATAGATGAACCGGAACTTCCATCTTATGCAAAAAATCATGCCATAATCCTTACCCGTCTGGATGGTTTCCACACTGACATTACCAATGTGAAAGAAGAAATAAAGAGCATGCGCCTTGATGTCTTAGGCTTAATGGATGTTGTCGTCGAACAGTTTGATCACTTAAACCAGGTTGTAGCTGCTTTGGGACAGAACCGTGGCTGATTACATCGACCGCTGACCTCTCCTACTCACGTTAAAGCAATGAGGAAACTGCTATGTTTTAGTGTGGGGAGGGAGCACTTTTATTGCTATTATTTAGGACTTTTATTGTTATTATTTCTTTTAATGTTACATTTAACTTTAATCTTTTAATTTAATTTAAATAACATTGTTATTTCTTTTTGCTTCTACAATAAATTCAATTTACCAGTCATTTTATTTTTACTACTGTTAATTCCATACTACTTTTATACTGTTGTCGTATTGTGTTAATGTTGTCATTACTACTGAGTTACTGCTCATATACTTTTTGGCCTATTTTCCAAAAAATTGTGAACGTTGCATGTGACGACCGTCACATGTAGTGTGACGCCCGTCATAGAGGTGTGACGCCCGTCACAGATACACCACACCCGTCACACATTAAGAAGATTATCGTTACACACAGATGACCATTGCAGACGACCATTATACAACTGTTATGTGTGACGACCGTAACCTCCCTGTGACGATCGTCACGGATCCAGAGGGTGCGCCTATAAAAACAGGCGCACTTCCTCTCTTTTTCCTCATCTAATCATCCTACTTTCCTTAACCATCCCACTCACACTACTCTTTTCTTCATTAAACCTTTCTTCACATCCTTTTAAGCAAGAAACGTGTGAGTACCTTATAACTCACGAAATCCATCTCTCCCACCAAAACCTATATTTTCATAAACGCACATTAAATGGCCCGTCAAGAGAGAGTTGCTCCCGACCTCTCAAATATTGTATTCAGAAATGGAGAAGCCGGCGAGTGACAGAAAGACAACTACCTCAGGTTCTATCAATGTTCAGTCCAAGCTATGAGGTATGTTGATAACAAATGTCTGACGGAGCTGGGACTTTCAGATGCCGTGGAATGGATGTTGAACAACTCCAGTTTGACGCAACTTTGCACCAACCCGCAACCAACTTATGAGGCGCTGACCTTGGAATTCCTGAGTTCATTCTCCTACATTACCCCTCCTGGTGCAACTCAGTTTCTCACCGGAGTCGCCACATTTAGAATGTTCAGTACCGAGTATTCCCTGAACCAAACTCAAATAGCGTGAATGCTTGGCTTCCGACATGGAGAGGGAGTTCACTGTTGTATCCCTGACGGATGGTCAAAAATAGCATTTGGAGTGTGGCATAGCCTTACCAACATGAATGTCACAAGCTGGGATGCGCTCAACGCAACTTACATCCACAACCCAACTATAAGATATTTCTACCGAGTCTTAGGGCACACGGTTTTCAGAAGAGTCAACAATCACAAGGTAAACTCTAAGGAGCTCTTCTTTCTTCACTGTGTGTTCACCCCGGTGGCGTTCAATGCCACCCGATTCCTATTGGCCAACATACAGGCTGCATGCATGAGAGGCAGCCAGGCATTCTGTTTTGAGGGAATCATCACCTTCATAGCATTAGGCCTGAATCTGGGGGATAGGCTCGCCGGCTTACCTTCTTTGTCAGCCGAGTTCCTCAACATCGACTATTGTCATTCCTCACACCTCATCAAGGCCAGAGACGACGGGAAGTACCATCTTGTGGTTAGGAACAAGATAGTTCGAAGCATCATCATGCCCAACAGGAACCGTACAAATCCGCAGAATATGGCGAATTGGATTTTTGATCTGAACGCCCCAGAGCCAAATGAAGGAGATCCTAATAATGGAGCAAATGAAGTTGAAGAGGTACTTGACCGAGAAATGCCATAGCCACCTCCTGAGTACGCTGCGGAGACATCTTCCCGAGGCCAGCAAAGAAATGAGTGACGACCCGCTACCATGGAAGACATCTATGCTGAGATGTTGCGACACAACCAGAGGATGGAGGAGCGCCAGATAAAAATGATGCAAACGATCCAACAGATACAGAGGGATCAGCACGACTATGCAAACTGGCACGACCAGGGGATGGCAGAGCTTTCCGAAGAGATGAGTGCCCTGACACATCGCTTGATGCCATCCAGGAGTACACTCAGCATGTGGGGTTAGATCCTACCCAGCGTGGAAGAAGCGAGCGTGCACGAGCAAGAGCCAGAGCGCGCAGAGGCCAACGTCATGACGACGAGCAGTGATCTTCGTGTTTCTTCCATTTTTCTTTGTATTGTCGCATTGAGGACAATTCTTTATTTAAATGTGGGAGGAAATCTTTATCTTTCCTTTACTTGTTTCTATTTTTAGCCATAACAAAAAAAATTGTCTTTATCTAATTGTTCATTCATTTATATCTAATTTGCCATAACAAAAATTTTGTTTTTAAGTTAAATGCATGCCCTATGAGTATATAGGTTGCCTTACAGAGGTTCTGTTAGGAAACTGAGAAAAATCTAACAAGATTGATATCGTCCTGAAACCTTAAATCTCTCACTTTTACGAGATCATTTTGAATACCCATTATACCAATACCTAAAGTCTCCATTTTGGATTAACCCCTAGTAGTTTATGCTAACAGTCAGCACCGTCTTAAGCACAAACCATGTGAAGAGTCGATGAATATAAGTGATTGATGCCTACGAATTAAGAAAATCTGTCATACTTCTTCCAGAGAAATTGAAAAATGCACCATACAAACGGTTGCAAGATATACAAAAGGAAGGAACAGAAAAACCCGGCTGGTTGGTTCAGAGGTACCTGGTACTGGACTCGGTAGGGAGAACTACGGTTTGATCCCCCACAACCTTCAAATGGGATATATAAAGGGGTACCACACTAGTGTATCAGACCCCGTGCTAAAAAGGATCAAATTCACTAACCGGCTACTTCACTAAGTGCGTGCAAAGGCAAAAGGCTTAATGTGATTGTGATAGAATGAAACCAGATGAAATAGAAACGAGAAGCACTAGGTTGAGCTATAATAGCATGATTCGAACTGGTTTGTACAAAGGAGAGATCTACATTAATGCTTATTGCTTGTGTCATCACTGTATCTTTAGTGTTTTACTTGAGTATCTGTCATCTTAACAAAGTACTTATCAACCACGTACGAATTGGAAATGTGTTATGTATTCGCGTTTAACTAGTGTTTTCAAATTTTATTTGCTTGATGACAAGCAAAGATTCAAGTTTAGGGGAGTTTGATAATGCAAAAATACATCGTATATTTGCCTTGATTTACACTCAAAAATCGTACCACTTTCATTTATATTCCGATTGTTCCGCAAGTGTTCGAGTTATTTTTGCAGGTATTTTACTCCCCATGCTTAAATGAGCAAAGTATAGAAAATGAAGGAAAAGAAGAAGAAACAGAAGAGAAAGAAATAGAAAAATAGAAAAATAGAGAATAGAAACTTTGTGCATGTGACGATCGTCACAAAGCCTGTCACGACCGTCACGCCCAGCCTGTCACGACCGTCACAGGCCCATCAAGAACATCACGCGGCCAAAATCAGCGCTTTGAAACTGTCAACAGAAGTGATCCAACAAGCCCTTAATTCTCATTCCTCACTCAACCAAGTCATCATTGTTTCTCTCAACTGCCAAGACCTAATGGGGGATATAAAAGGATGGAAGTTGGAAACCTAGGGGACGCTTATTTTTCTCTCTCGGAAGCCAGTTTTGAAGACCTTTTTCTCTCTGCATTTTTTCACAGCAATTCTATTTTGTCTTTTATTTTTCTTTAGCAACATTATTTTCTTTTACCGTTCAGAGCTTTGATTTTCCCCTTTTCCTTTCCGCATTTCATTTATCCAAAGTAGTAGTTTCCTACACTAGGGAACTACTACAATTTATTTAATTTAGTTTAAGCTATTATTTCGAAGAGGCTGAATCCTACCGACCTGTGGAGGACTGCTCAAGTACTTCAAGATTCAGCGTATTCTATTAATCCAACTTCCAGGTTCTTATTCAATTGTTATTGCTTTATTATTATTGTAATCATGTTTGCTTTATTGTTGATCTGTTTATATTCGCCTGTGTTTGCGTTGTTTAACATGTCTGACTAAACTACCGGTATCGGGATGTAACAATTTAATTAGACGGGATTTAATAATAATCGGTGTAAAACTTCTTTCCTCAAACAATCTTTTTGGCTGTGGTTTTTAATTTAAATTTAATTAACTTTGTCACAAGAGTAAGAAGCATTTAATACGATTTTTCCACGAGAGTGGGAAATTAACTAAGCTGAGAACCGACAATCACAAGAGCGTGAGGGTCGAACTGGATAGTAAAAACTAGGCATTGATTTTAAAACCAGCGAGAGCACTTTAAAAGAAATTAGAACTTATTTATTTTCAAAAAGTATTTTTAACTTCAAATGGGACAGCGAGAGCGTACATTCTGACTTAAAGGTATAGTCCAAATCAACAATCACGAGAGTGTGAGATAAAGCCTTTTAAATAAGTATTTTCTACTGAAAGATATTTGGTACTTAAATTATACACCGGTGACTTATCGAATCCCTGACGATTAATGTGTTGCATACTGATATCCTTCTATTAGTTTTTTTCTTAAGACTTAACTTCCCTTAGATTTAATTTTCTTCAACCGAACTTCTAAAAATCATTCTCTTGTGGGTTCGATATCTTTTAAAACTAAAATGAATGGGCTGTACACTTGCAGTCAAGTACCTGATAGACTATATTCTATATACAGTTACGAGACATATCAAAAGTTCATAATCCTTGACAAGTACAATAATAAAAAAACCCAAAATCCATTTCTTTTACGTTCTTTAGAAAATAAACAGAAATAAAGGATATAAATACCCACATACGTAGACAATCCAAATGGTTCCTATGGAATATCATGGATGTGATGGGTGTTAATACCTTCCCCTTGCGTAACCGACTTCCGAACAAAAATCTCAGTTGCGAGACTGATTCCTTATCCTTGCACTACTCATGTGCACATTTCCTTTTTGAGGGTTTTATCGACTATTTTCCCTCTCCTCTCTGATAGAGGAATCCAAAATAAAATTCGGTGGCGACTCTATGTCATTTTCTTTTTGGACATCTGTCGGTTAGCGCGCTCCATTTTTCCGGTAGCGATAGCTGTCGACTCTGCTGGGGAAGATATATTTTCCTAAGAAAGTCTAGCCTAGTTTGGGGTGTCTTTCTTCTTGCATATTTGGGGATTTATCCATTTATTATTCTTTTTTCTGTTTATATATTTGCTTTTTGTTACTAACCTGTATATATTTCTTTATTGATCTGAAACTTGGGCTCTATGAAGAAGGAAAAGGCCACAATAATGAATGAAAATGAAAACCATATGTGAAAGACTCTTCACCCGAGTCTGAGAGCTTACTTGAGATAAGAGAGGTTGAGTAGTATGGGTCCCCGAGGATCTTTCCCCGTGAAGGGTCGTACGAGAACCTCACTTAGTGGTAGACTCTTTTAGAGGTATTGATTACCGTCGAGGTTTCAGAGTATGAATCCTTATCTTCATTAGAGTCTGTGACCCTAAAAACCCCTCTAGAACATTTAACCTTGACCGACCTAGACAAATGGTCGTGTAGTATAGGTCCCCGAGGAGCTTTCCACGCGAGGGTCGATATGAATATCTTGCTTAGAGTAGATTTCCTTGATAGAGTTGTTGACTGGCAAGTAAATTGACATAAGCGGCTGACAGTCAAGGGAATCCATGACTATAAGGGTAGTGTCTTACACCCAATTTTTCAAAAGCCCTAGATCAAGCAAAGTGAAAACCTTGGTTTGAAAGACAGTCATTATTAAACCTCACTTCGTCACGATGGTCCCAGATTTTGAACCCCTTTCCTAAAAGTTCCATGGAAAAACTAATAAAAACCATTCATCCATTCGTGCGTTCATACATCATTAATCAATAAGTAAAGCTCTTAAGCATTTTGTTTGATTAAACTCAAAATTACAAGAATTTTTACCAACATAATCATGGATCCCTCATCAAGGAAAAGCACTTTCACATTCAGATATAAGAGTCCAGATCTTGGCACTTTGAAGGTCCTTTGCTCTAGAGTAACATCCCTCAAGGACAACAAATTCAGAGCCACATTCGGCAACATCATAAACCTCTTGACATAAAAGGTTGACTATGGTGCAATCACTACATTGGCTCAATATTATGACTTCCCTCTGAGATGCTTCACTTTCCATAACTTCCAAATTTCCCCAACTATAGAAGACATTGATGAAGGAGAATTGCGGTCCAAAACGCAGCGGAAATTAAAATTTTCTCCTTTAGAGATCCTTACGAATGGTCATGATTAGTGATAGAATATTTACCTCTTGTGACGACTGAAACCTTTGATGCAGATCTCTTGTGACAATCAAAACCTTTGATGCAGATCCACGGAGCGATCACGAACGTTGAACGATGACAACGTCTCTACTCAGTCCACACGAACGGATTCCTTCAATCTCAGTGCTAGCTGGTACGAGTGAAGGCTTTGAGTGAGAGAGAGAGAGAGTGAGAAAACGAAAATAATGCAACCGCAAACTTTTGCTTCTGCACAAGGGTTCTATTTATAGAACCACTTGTGTGGGCTTCAAGCTAAAAGCCCACTTAAGTGTATTTTGGCCCATATCTTATAATATGCCCAAAATCACTTAAGCTCATGGTACCTTACCATATTTCGTATTCTACTCAAGTACATCGTACCTTACGATGCTCTATAACTCACTTAAGGGCACCGTACCTTACGGTATTCCTTAGTTACTCTATCTCTCATCAATCCATCCTTTGTGTGTGACCCTGTAGGTTTTCGTGACGTTGGCAATTATATTAAATTACGCATTTAACATAATAAACAGTGAGCGGTATCTAGCAACACATCACTGCTACCCAAGACACGAAAATGTCATGTGATCTGACAATTCCTTCTGTGATAATACTTATGTGTATAATTACCCTTTTGCCCTTATGTCTATATTGAACACAAGGCATAGACCGTGTCATCCTTGTCCAGTTCAATATTGGGCCCATAGACATTTATCCTGTTATGCAGGATGGGCAAATTCCATCTAGGTCACTCATGTCCCTCAGCATGCTTTGTGGAGTACCCATCAACTGTCTTTATGGTTATCCAGTTACGGACAACGTTGGATCAGCAATAAAGCACTCGACTCTACATCTAGGATCCATAGTGGTTTCAGGTCGAAGAGTGGAATACACTATTATCACCATGAGAATAACTTATGACACCTTGCATAACTTTCTATATAGTATTCTCATAGCGGGTCAATCCGGTATAAATATTACTCCTAATATTCATACCTATGTTTAAGACTTGATAACTCTTTATCCATGATCCATGAGATGTGATCATCAGTCTACAAACATAATAGTCTTAATGCTTTAATGTTATCCCACTTCACACTAAAGCTCGACTACGGATACTTTAGGAATAGTGTCCTTATGTTTAATGTGTTCTCATGATTAAGTCACACTTAATACATTAAACGGACTATCTATTCCAGGGACTTTATTAATCAACCATAATAAAGAGAATGCCTTTTATTATTCGATACAAGTACCAAAATGTATTGGCCTCTAGGGATTACACCAACAATTGAGAGACTTCTCAACCGATCGATAAAGGAATATAACCCCTTCCCTAAGTTGGAAGAAGGATTTTGTTTGTCTGAGCTCTCTACCATCTTGGGTATCAACGCCAATGAACTAGTCGCTAATTGGGGATCTAAAGGTACCGTCAAGGGTTTACCTCATAAATTCCTTGAAGCTCATGCTTAGAAGATGATTGAGGAAGAAAGGCGGAATTTCAGTAGCGCAACATTAGCACTCTTGATACATGGAATTGTTCTATTCCCTAATATAGAAAAATTTGTGGATCATTTGGCGGTAGAATTCTTCCTAGCCAATAACCCAGTGTCATTCCTGCTCGTCGACTTCTGTCATACATTCCATATAAGGCAAGAGAAGATAGGAGGGACATTTCTTGTTGTGCTCATTTATTTCACTTATGGATGAGAGTTTGTATGCCTCAACGTGGATCTTTTGCTTATAGCAACTTGTCATGGACTCAAAAGTTCATATCTCTCTCTGCCAGCTCAATTCTTTAGTATAAGAGAGAATGGGAAACGAGGGATGTCATTGCAAGATGTGTGGGGTTCCCGAAAGTACCCTTAATAAGAACACATGGTTATATCAACTACAACCGCGTCCTACTTAAGAGACATTTGGGATACACCATGTTGAGTCCTCCCGAGGATCGAGACCTCATACCCTTCATTGTTAATATCGTGGATTCACTCGATTTAACCGTAAAGAGAGTTCTAAGAGCTTGGACAAGCATAATCCGGATTGACTAGGGGTGGGGTAAGAAGAATATCCTAGCCAAGGAACCCTACTTTGTGTGGGTAAAATAGAGGACTAGGGTTGTCAAGATGCCCTTTCTTTATGACTCTTCATCATTTGAGCCCGAACCCGAGCCCATATTGCAAGAACACATGGACAAGCTTACCAATAAAATACAAGAGCTTGAGTTAGAAAACACTTAATTATGAGTCCAACTCGGCTATGCCAATAAACATAACCACACCTTGGAAGACAAGGGTAAGAAAGTATGTAAGAAGTTTGCGGTCAACAAGAAGAGACTAAGGGAAGTCGAAGGCCAAAGAGTTTGGGTTGGTGGTGCTCTGCAAGGAGCCAATTTTGAGCTAGACACTCGCAATGACAAGTTGGATCAAGCGTACGAACCATTAGGGACCTTGAGAAGACCGTTGAGAGGTCTAGTGCTATGAAGAAAGAGGCTAGGGAGGATTATGAAGCCCAAATCCTCGAGCTTAGGACTACTCTAAAGGAGTGCAAGGAACTCTTGGCTAAGAAACAACTAGAGAGAGAGAAGGTCCATCGAAGCTTCTTGTGTGAGCAGTTCAACCTTGGACGAGCTTTCGAACAAATCAAGAAACTGAAGATGGGAATCCATGATCAAACATACATAGAATTGCAAAACGAGTGCAGATATTGGGAGGAGAGATGTCGTGGAGTCGAAGCTTCAATAGCACAAAGGGATGAAATCATCCATAACCTAAAAACCCTCTACAAAGAGTGGAAGGACAAGTATGCAAACATGGCAGTTTTGAAGAATTATGCCCTCCGAGACTTTCCCGATAAGTTGAAAGAGGCTGATTTGATTATGTTCCCTGACAATACCCCCGAGGAGGTCCACCATTTCATCAAGTTCTGCAAGAAGACAATGGCAGAACTCATCATCGACATTGAGGCTCTTCGCAAGTCTTAAGGGGTCACTTTTAGGGTTGATATTTAGTTTGCTTATTTGTCTCAACCAGTTGTATCTTGCAATTTCCATGTATTTTTATTTATATGATTCCCTTCAAAGGACGAATGAAGCTTTTCGTGATTCACTCTATGTGCTTTCCTTCATTCTTGATTGCAACCGTAAATCGTTAAGTATTTCTTGCAATAAACAAATACAAATAACTAAAGAGCTTTGCATTATTAATAAATAAATAAAAAAGCATATATGCATCATTTTCATTTTCAAACCAAAACAAAAAAACTCATCATTCACCCTTTTCTTTATCAGAAACCTATGCTACAAACTGACTTCCCGACACCGTTACAACACTCACCGCAATCAACAAGCAGTGATAGACCAGTTAGAACAGAATCAAGTCATTCTACGTGAGGAAGTATCTGAAGTAAGAGCACAAATGAGGAAATAGGTGGAAACGATTCAAGTCATCGCCTGTGGCCAAGAAATAATGGCCAAAATGCAAGAGGAGATGAATTAGCGTGCTCACACTGCCAATCCCACTTCTGCTGCCCATTCTTCTATCATAGAGAATCATGTGCCTTCTCAAAGTAACACTCTAGTTCATATTCCACTGGATGCATCCGGCAATGTTCCCCCACATGTTCTTAATACTCCTATAATATAGTTTAACGATCAACAAGATGCTTTTTTCAGTCCCAAACTTGCCTCCATGTATGAAGCCTTTGGTCCCCCGACCAATGAAGTAGAGAAGAAGGTTAAAGCCATCGAGGAGAAGATGAGAGCAATGGAAAGCACCATCGCTTTAGGTATTGATGCTGCAAAAATGTGATTAGTCCCTGATGTGGTTATCCTCGCTAAATTCAAAGTCCCTAACTTTGAAAAATACAAAGGAGCCAGTGATCCAAGGACCCATATTTGAGCTTACTATCGTAAAAAGGCCGTTTATTCTAATAATTACATACTCCTCATGCATTTATTTCAAGATTCATTGAGCGTAGCATCTCTAGAATGGTACATGCACTTGGAAGGTACCCACATCCGTACATGGAGGGAGATGGTTGTAGCATTCCTTAAGCATTATTAGTATAATGCAGATATGGTGCCCAATCGTGCACAGTTGCAAAACCTAATGCAAAAGTACGAGGAGACTTTTAAGGAATACGCTCAAAGGTGGAGAGAGCTCACAGCTAGAGTACAACCTCCCTTTCTAGAATGCGAGTTGGTGGATATGTTCATGGGAAATCTGCAAGGCCCATATTTAGATAGGATGGTAGGGAGTACATCCTTTGGTTTTTCTGACTTAGTATTAGCCGGCGAAAGAATTGAAAATATGATCAAAATGGGGAAGATCCAAAATCCTGCAAGCACCTCCGGTGTTGTAAAAAAACCCTTTATAGCTTATGGGAAGAGAAGGTAAGGTGAAACCAATATGACCACTATGGTCAGAACAAGAGTCCCAATATACCATGCGACATATCATCAAGTGGAAACCGTAGCGCCAATACAACAACAACAACAAAAACCATTCACAATTTTTATTCAACAACAACCCCAACAACATCAAAAACAACGCTACCATCAGCAACCTCAACAACAATAACAATAACAACAATAACAACAATAATAACAACAACAACCAAGACCCCCTGAGAGAAGATTTGATCTGGTTCCAATGCCGCACAGTCATATTTTATCAGGCTTATTATGAGGATCATTGGTACAGTTAAGGGAGTTAAGGTCACCCCAATGGTCCTTCCTTCCGGTTATGATGTCAACACCCGATGCGAGTTCCATTCAAGTGCTCCTGGCCATTCCATCGAGAACTGTAAAGCCCTTAAAGTATAAGGTGCAAGATCTGATCGATTCTAAGGAAATTACGTTTACGTATAATGGCCTGAATGTAAACAACAATCGGATGCTTCATCGTAACAAGTCAACCGTAAATATGGTAGAATTTGATAATAGAAGAAGATTCTTGTCTTGTGTGGACGAATTAAAAACACAACTCATTGAAATAAAGAACATCTTGATGAAGAACAATGCCTTTCCTATTTGTAGTACAACTTGTGAACATTGCTTGATTAATCTGCAACAATGTGAAGCTTTAAAATACGTCGTTAATGGACCAAGGGATCTTGGTGATAGATCATCCATCCATAACTGAAGAAGTTTCCACCTTGGAAATTCCGTACAATCAAGTCCCACATTTTCTCATCCTTATGATGTATCTCAAATGACTCTCTCTACAAGCCTCGTTGTTCCTATTGTGATAACATTACCAACACCGTTCCCCTTTAACGACACGAAAGCAGTTCCATGGGTATACAACTCAACAGTCTATATCGACGAACAAAGAATGCAAGAAGAACCAACAACGTCTGTAGAGCCAATAGAAAATATGATTGGTATCGACGGGGTAATGAGAAGTGGGAGGATCTTTGCACCCATGCGTCCAATGACTAACAATGGCGGCCTTTCAGCCCAGGGAAAAGTCAAACAGGTTGAAAACACCTAACAAAGGCAAGATTCTCTACCTACCAATGAGGTGGGTGAATTCTTGCGCATCATTAAGAGGAGTGACTATAGGGTGGTTGACCAACTCAACCAAACCCCATCCAAAATCTCAATGTTGTCTTTGCTCATGTGCTCCAAGGCACATCATGATGCCTTGGTCAAGTTCCTAAAAGCCACCCACGTACCGTAAGAGATTTCTATTTGCCAATTTGAGAGAGTTGTCAACAACATAGCTACCAGCATGAACCTGGGTTTCAGCGATGAAGAGCTTCCCGCTGAAGGAAAAAACCATAATAAGGCCTTATATATTTCCATTGAATGTGTAGACACTATTTTATCAAGGGTCTTAGTGGATACCGACTCGTCCCTCAATCTGATGCCTAAGAGTTCTCTTTCTAAATTAACTATTGAAGGACTTGCAATGAAACACAAAAACTTGTCGTGAGAGCATTCGATGGACCAAGACGAACAATCATTGGTGAAGTGGATCTCCCTATCAAGATAGGCGCCCATACTTTCTTCATCACTTTCTTCGTGATGGACATATATCCAACCTAGAGTTGTTTGCTTGGACGGTCGTGGATACATTCGGCCGGAGCTATTACTTCAACACTTCATCATAGGTTGAAGTTTTTGGTCAGCAACAAGCTAGTAGTTATGGAGGGCGAAGAAGACATTATGGTCAGTCATCTAGCATCATTGTCGTATATGGAAGGAGAAGGAGAGGTACAAGAAATCCCATTTCAATCCTTTGAATTCGTCAATGTTGAAATGGTTGGCCCTATAGGGGAAGTAAGAACTGCTGAATTTCTGATGGACTCTTTGAAAGATGCTCAGACTATTATCAAGACTGGAAACCCCTAAGGTTGGGGGAGGATGCTTGAGTTTCCGATCAACAAGGATCATGCCAGATTGGGATACAACTCCTAAAACATGAGGAAACAAGTGTCGATTGTTGTAGAGGGGCAGATGCTCCCCTTGTCATATTTCTTCTCAAGTGTATGATACCTCGTGAAGGTGAGAAAAACAAGAAAGGGGGGTTTGAATTGTTTGAAAAATAAGCGCTTTTGCAAAATGAAATCACACAATGATTTTATACTGGTTCGCTTATAACACAAAGCTACTCCAGTCCACCCGGCCAAGGTGATTTCGCCTTCAACAAGGACTTAATCCACTAATCTTGAAAGATTACAAACAACCCCTAAGAGAGAAGAAAATCTCTTAGTCCTCTCAAGTCTACAGACTACAAAGAGTCACTTGAGGAAATCAAATAAAAATTAGATACAAGATGTGTAATCTAGAGTGCTTCTAAGAAAGCAAATATTACAAACTTAAGAACAAATTTTTCACTTGATAAGCAAAAGCTTAGTGAAAATCTTTGAAGAACAAAGATGTTTTTCTTGAGCGTGATATGATTTCAGTATAGTTTTGGCTAGTGATTTCTTCTGTTTACTGAATGAGATTTCTTCTTTATTTATAGGAGTTGGAGTAGAGTTGAAGTAGCGTTGAATCTGTTGGATATTGAGATGTAGTTACGCCATTCCATTTATAGCTTCTGCAGTAGACTTTTTCTCTTAGAAGTGACTACTTACCACAATTAGTATCTTCTCTCTTGGAAGTGGAGATTAACGTCTCTTTCTAATTGAGGAAATCCATTTGCAGAACTTTAACTTGGCTTAAACGTTACTTCATCATGATTAACAATTCTGATTAGAGTCTTCGTGTATCTGGAGAAACTAGCTTCTGATGTTATCTTTTGAAAGTTCAGATGACGCTGATAACTTCAGACGGCATTTGTTCAGAGTTAGAGCTTCTAGACTTTACTTCATGTTCAGATGCTTCTGATACTTTGTAGTTTTGTCCAGATTCAGAGCTTCTTGAATGAGATTCCTCTTTAGATGCTTCTGATACTTGAGATTTTGCATCTGATCTTGTTTTGCATCTGATGACATCATCAGATTTATTTCTTCTTTCTTTAGAACCCTGCACACTTAGAAACTTTTCGTTAGGGTGCCATTTTTGGTTTCATCCTTTGTTATCATCAAAATCATGGAGTCTGTTGTAGAACACTTTTTGTTCTTACAATCTCCCCCTTTTTGATGATGACAAAACAAATAAAATTATCAGATGAAACATGAAAAATATTAGATCAGATAGACAAAAGCTCCCCCTGAGTTAGTACTAGGGAGTTCAGAAGTTCTTACCAGAGCTTTCCAAGCAATAAGATTTCTGAAAACTTTCTGCAATTTCTTAATTTTAATGTTAGAGTTATTTAATCAGAGCTATTATTTAATCAGAGCTATTTATATCAGAACTATTTCTATAATTGTTGCAGAATGCTTAAGGTTTTAGACATAATTTTCATCAGAGCTATTTAATAATTTCTCCCCCTTTTTGGCATAATCAAAAAGGCATAAAAAAATGAAAAGAATAATAAAGAGAAAAACACTTCATTGAAAAGCACAAAGGCAAACAGCAGTCAAAACATTAGATTCAACAGAGTATCAGAGCTAAAAAGAAAGACAGAAGCAAAAACACTTAGGCAAACAAAAAAAAAAAAAAAAAAAAAAAAATCCTAAGTGCCTAAGGGTTTGGAGGTTGAGGAAGTCTCTGAAGCAACATGGCAAACATGTTCTGGATGTTTTCGTTCAGAGCATCTTGCTTGTCCATCCTGGCACGAAGCTCATTCTGATCTTTCTTGATCTCTTGCTGATCTTGCTTGATCTCCTTCAGAGTGTTAAGAATCAGAGGGATCGCAGAGGAAGACTCCCCCTGAATCAGAGCCTGCTGAGCTTCAGCTTCAGCAGCAGCTTGGGCTTCTGCATCTGCCTTAGCCTTGGCTTCAGCTTCCTGAATCCTTAGAAGTTCTGCTTCCTTTGCCAGGCGTTCTTCTTCCAACCTCTTTGCTTCTTCTTCAGCTTCCCTAGCCAATCTTTCCTCCTCTAACCTTCTGGCCTCAGCTTCTCTAGCCAGTCTCTCTTGGAGTCTTTCCTCAGAGTCTCTGATGTAGCCATTTCTGACTTGTTCAGAGATACTCTTCAGCCTATAAGACTCAGAGGTCATCCAACTAATGACTCTGTTCCAGTGTGTCCTAACAGATTTAGGATCATCACTTACTTCAGAGTTTTTAGCCAGAGACTTGATCTTCTGGACTGAGGCTTCTGCAACCTGTATAATGGCCTCCTCAAGGGTAGGTATGGTAAGTTCAGGTTCAGGTTCAGTTGAATGAGGTGGAGAGTTTTGAGGGCTGAGATTTAGAGGTTGAGGTTCAGTTTGTTGAGGTTCAGATTGTTGAGGTTCAGTTTGTTGAGGTTCAGATTGTTGAGGTTCAGTTTGTTGAGGTTCAGATTCTGCTTGAAGTTCAGAATCTGCGTCTGGTTGAAGACTAGGGGATGAAGCATATAGTGGATTTAGGTCTAAAGGGTCAGAGTCTGGTCCAGGTACAGCGGGAATAATTGGTGGAGTGATATTAGAGGTGAAAGGATCAGATGGTTGAGTTTCAGAGGGTAAGGTTGTTGTTTGTTGTGGTGGAAGTGAAGTTTGGTTTTCAGAGGAGATGGTTGTTGTTTGTTGTGGAATAGAAGTTCGGAGGGGTGAGGTTACTTCAGTTTGTGTTTGAGTTTGTGGGGCGAAATTTTTAGCATAGATTTCAGCTATTGTTGGGGAGTTTGGGTCAGAGTGTTCTTGATCAGAGGACTCATGATCAGATAACTCTTGGTCAGAAGAAGGGGAAAGGTAAGGGGGTGATTCATATTCAGAGGATGATGAAGAGCTGTGGTGATATAGTTGATTAGGGTCAGAGGTTGTTGTGAAATTACGAGCAATTTTTAGAACAGGTGGAGGTTGAGAGGTTCTGGTGATTGAGGGTGGTATTTCAGAGGTGGTATATATTGGTTGAGAGGAGAGAGGGTTAGAGGAAGCCATTATAGATTCAGAAGAGACAGGAGGAATAGACTTACCAGAAGAGACATTCAGAGGTGCTGAAGCTTTGGTGCCAGAGGTTTCTCCAAGTCTGGCTTTCTTTGCCTTCCTTGCTTCCTCAGCTATCTTCTTCTCAGAAAGACCTCTTTTGTATCTGACCAAATCTTCTACGGAGTCCAGACAGTCTTCAAGGCGGAAATCAGAAATATCAATGCCTTCATCCAGACGATCCTGAAGGTAGATAGCAATGGCATCTCTGGGTTCATTCTTGAAGAACCTTTCAAGGCCATGAGGCATCTTCCTCTGATCCTTCAGAGCTTCCCAGGTCACTTCCATAGTGGGCTTGACTCTGATGTCTTTGATGATTCCCATACTCCTCAGATTTTTGGCATTCAGAGGCTTTCCAACGTCAATTGCCAGATCATCCATACATCTGGTCTTTTCCAGAGCATCTACCAGCCCATGCTCAATGAAGATGTCAGAGAGCAATCTACCCAGAGGAATGTAGGATCTGGGCTTCATGTTATTCCTCGTTTCTCTGACTGAATCCCTCAGATATCTGAAGAGGAGAACAGGGAGGTTGATTGGAATACCCTTCTGAATACAGTAGAGGATGCATTTCTGGTCAGCATTTATGTAATCTGAAGAGTTGGAGGCTGGACGATGATGGATTGTTCCCAGAATAATCTTCAGCCAAACTCGGAGGTTCTGATGAAGCTCCTTGTTCTTAGATGGGTTTCCTTCAACATTTGCTTTGAAGATTGTAGGGTTAATGACTTCTGTGATGCGCTTGGACCTTGGAGGAATGTTGTAAATCCTTTTACCTCCAGCTTTCTCCATGTTTAGCAAGGAAGCAATAGACGCTTCAGTGATGACAATCTTCACACCCAGAACAAACGAGACAATGAACTGGTCATCAGCATCTGCACATCTCCAGAACTCTTTCACCAGAAGAGGATAGATTGGACCATACAATCTGTTGAAGTAGGTTTCCCAACCTTGCTTGTGAAGATCTTCAGTAAGATCAACACCGTTTCTTCTTAAGTTCTCAAAATCCACCAGCGATTCACACAGTACATCTAAACCTTCAAAGGGAGTTGAAAGGTTTATGTGTTGTTCGCGTTCCAAAATGTGAGGTTCTTTGTAGACTGGGGTTGTGGTAACGTCTACAACCATGGGTGTTTGAGTGTTTGAGGTTTGGGGATTAGAAGCGGCTTCCATTTGTTGGGAGAAGTTAAAAACTGCTTGCTCTTGAGGATTCATGAAGAAAATTGATGAAGAAGATGAAGAACTGAAGGAGTTGCAGAGAAAACTTCGAGAGAGGGTTTAGGGTTTTAGAGTGAGTGAGAGTGATAAGTGTGAAAAGTGAGAGAAAGTGTTTATATACTAAGGGTAAAAACACATGCAAAACGACACACATACCAGCGTTAGCACAAAAACCAAAATAGCACGTTTGGGGGAAAAATGATTACAGCTTATTAATGAATGTCTAATCCCAACAGTAAGCACACTGCTCGAGGAGATTTCAAGCGTTCTGACCTTTGATTTCTTTTGACAGCTGCCTAGAAGTTCTAGGGTTAGACGCATGTTCCCCACGTGTTGATGTATCTGATCTTCAGGAATACCAAAGGATTTCTGAAGATTTCTAACTCAGATATCTTCTTAACTTGGTAGAAGTATCAGAGTCAGAGGCAGAAGTGTATTTGTTTTTATCAGAGTCTCACTTTACATGTTCAGAGCCAAATTTTACTCAGGGCAATTTTTAATGTTCAGATTTTCTAAGATAAAAAGAAATCTATCTTCAGCTAGAGGCTTAGTAAAGATATCTGCCCATTGATGTTCTGTATCAATGAACTTCAGCGTCACTATCCCTTTCTGAACATAGTCTCTAATAAAATGATGTCTTATTTCTATGTGTTTGGCTCTGGAATGTAGAATGGGATTCTTACTTAAACAAATAGCAGCAGTATTATCACAAAGGATAGGAATGTTACTCTCAAATATCTGAAGATCTTCTAGCTGATGCTTCATCCAGAGCATCTGAGTTGTGCACAGTGATGCTGAGATGTATTCTGCTTCTGCAGTTGATAGAGCAATTGTTGACTGTCTTTTGCTAGCCCAGGAGATTAAGTTGTTTCCCAGAAGCTGGCAATTTCCAGAAGTACTTTTTCGTTCTATTCTATCTCCTGCATAATCTGCATCACAATAACCAGAAAGCCTATACTCTGATGTTTTCTCATACATCAGGCCCAGGTTAGGAGTTCCTTTCAGATACTTAAGAATTCTCTTAACAGCTGTTAAATGAGATTCTCTAGGATCTGATTGGAATCTGGCACAAAGACAAACGCTAAAGAGAATATCAGGACGAGTAGCAGTCAGATAGAGAAGAGAGCCTATCATACCTCGATAGAGTTTCTGACAAACCTTGTTGCTTACCTCTTCCTTTTCCAGAATGCAAGTTGGATGCATGGGAGTCTTTGCAGAATTGCATTCAGTCATGTCAAACTTCTTCAGAACGTCTTTAATGTACTTGCTTTGATGAATGTACGTGACTTCTGGAGTTTGATTGATTTGAATTCCCAGAAAGAACTTTAGTTCTTGCATTAGACTCATTTCAAATTCTGCCTGCATTAACTTAGAAAATTCTTGGCAAACAGAGATATTAGCAGAACCAAAAATAATGTCATCAACATAAATTTGGCATATCATGAGATCATTTTCATGATTTTTACAGAAGAGTGTAGAATCAACTTTCCCTCTGATAAAATTTTGTTCCAGAAGAAAATTGCTCAGACGTTCATACCAAGCTCTGGGAGCTTGTTTAAGTCCATATAAGGATTTCTTAAGTTTGAAAACATGTTCTGGAAAGTTTGAGTTTTCAAAGCCTGGAGGTTGATTAACATACACTTCTTCTGAAATATAACCATTAAGAAATGCACTCTTGACATCCATTTGGTATAATTTGATAGAATGATTAATAGCAAAAGATACAAGAAGACGAATAGATTCTAACCTCGCGACTGGAGCAAAAGTTTCATTATAATCAATACCTTCTTGTTGACTATAACCTTGAGCTACCAGTCGTGCTTTGTTTCTGACAACTTCTCCTTTCTCGTTCAGTTTGTTTCTGAAAACCCATCTGGTTCCAATGACATGAGTGCCTCTGGGTTTTGGAACGAGATCCCAGACATCATTCTTGGAGAATTGATCTAACTCTTCTTGCATAGCTGCCACCCAATCGTTATCTTGAAGAGCTTCATCACAGGACGTAGGCTCAATCAGAGACACTAGTCCCAGAGGAATATCTTCAGAAGTTCTGAAGGTAGATCTGGTTCTAACAGGTTCATCTTTGTTTCCCAAGATCAAATCTTCAGATACGTTGCTACGACTCTTGACTTTTCTTGGAATTTCTGGAGATTTAATTTCTTCAGAGTCTGGAGTGACAGTTGCTTCTGGAGTTTTCTCAGATTCTACCAGAGTGATCTCTAAATCTGCAAACTTTTCAACTAGCTTTGACTTTTCAGGGTCAAGCTTATCATCAAATCTAACATGAATTGATTCCTCCACAATTTTGGTTTCTGTGTTGTATACTCTGTAGCCTTTAGAGCGTTCTGAGTATCCTAACATAATACCTTTCTGTGCTTTGGAATCAAACTTGTTCAGATGTTCTTTAGTATTTAATATAAAGCAAATGCATCCAAAAGGATGAAAATATGAAATGTTGGGTTTTCTTCCCTTACACAGTTCATAGGGAGTCTTATCCAGAATAGGTCTAATAGAGATTCTATTCTGAATGTAACACGCTGTATTTACAGCTTCTGCCCAAAAGTGCTTTGCTACATTTGTTTCATTGATCATGGTTCTGGCCATTTCTTGGAGTGTCCTATTCTTCCTCTCTACAACTCCATTTTGTTGTGGAGTTCTAGGGCAGGAGAAATCATGGGATATTCCATTAGAATCAAATAATTCTTCAAAATCTTTATTTTCAAATTCTCCACCATGATCACTTCTGACTCTAACAATTTTAGAGTCAAATTCTTTTTGCACTTTAGAACAGAAACTGGTGAATACAGAGTGAGACTCACTCTTGTGCCTTAGGAATTTTACCCATGTCCAGCGGCTGTAATCATCAACGATTACAAGTCCATACTTCTTTCCATTGACTGATGCTGTTTTCACAGGACCAAATAAGTCAATGTGAAGAAGCTCCAGAGGCTTGGAGGTAGAAACAACATTTTTCTTTTTAAAAGATGTTTTTGAAAACTTTCCTTTCTGACAAGCTTCACACAGAGTATCTGAAGAAAACTTCAGTTTAGGTAAGCCTCTGACTAACTCAAGTTTAGTTAGCTGAGAAAGTTTCCTCATGCTAATGTGGCCTAAGCGTCTATGCCATACCCATTGCTCTTCGTGAACTGACATTAAACATTTAACATTTTGATCTTTTAAATCAGAAAGATTTATTTTATAAATGTTGTTTTTCCTCTTGCCTGTGAAAAGGACAGAGCCATCGTTCTGACTAATGGCTTTACACGTTTTTTGATTAAAGATTACATCATAACCGTTATCACTTAATTGACTTATGGATAACAAGTTATGCATTAATCCTTCTACATAAAGAACATCAGATATAGAGGGAAGAGTACCATTACCAATAGTTCCGGAGCCTCTGATCCTTCCTTTCTGATCTCCTCCGAAGCCTACAAAGCCAGCGTCTTTAAGTTCCAGGCTTTGGAACATAGACTTTCTTCCCGTCATATGTCGCGAGCATCCAGAGTCCAGGTACCATGACTGGTGTCTGAACTTTGCTGCATAGGATATCTGCAACATAGATAATCTTATCTTTCGGTACCCAGAATCTCTTGGGTCCTTTCAGATTAGTTTTCCCAGAGTTTCTTACAACTTTGGGTCTTCTAGCATTTTTAAATTTGTGTTCTTGTGTGTGTGTATAGTGGTATGAAAAAGGTGATTTAATTTGGTTACTGGTAGAAGTTTTATCAGAATCAGACTCATACCCAATTCCCCTTTTATTATTCTGACTTACTCCATAAATCATGGATGCCATAATACTCCTGTCTATTCCACTCTTCAGAAACTTCTGAAAGGCTTCTTCATATTTATAAATAATTTCATTTGAAGTTTGTGGTGCTTGAGACAACGCTTCTTCTAATTTTAAGCTTTTTGTTTTAGCTCCATCTCTTTCTAACGTTAAAGATTTGATTGTATCTTCATGTGCTAGAATTGTTGTCTCAAGTTCACTACATTCTTCAGATTTTGCTTTAAGAAGGCCTTTAATGCTTTTAACTTTTTGTTTTAATTTCTGAAGAGAGGTAAGAGTTTCTGATAAACATGATTCTAAGTCAGATCTAGAAAGTTCAGAAAATACCTCTTCAGATTCTTCATCTGAGCTGCTGGATGTGGTAGCCATAAATGCTATGTTGGCTTGTTCATCAGAGTCAGATTCTGATGATCCTGATTCACTATCGTCCCAGGTGGCCATTAATCCCTTCTTTGTTCTGAAGGCATTTTTCTTGAAGCTTTCTTTCTTAGAGTTATCTTTCTTCAGCTTGGGGCATTCATTTCTATAATGACCTGTTTCTTTACATTCAAAACAGGTAATATCTTTATTAGGTTTACCTTTTGAAGTTGACTCTGATCTATCCCCTATGGGTCTTGATCTTCTGAAGTTGTTGTTGTTCCTTCTTTTCCAGAGTTGCTTAACTCTTCTGGTTAGTAAGGACAGTTCTTCTTCATCATCAGAGTCTTCAGGTTCAGAGTCGTCAGTATCTGCAGTTTCTGCCTGGAGAGCTTTGGTTCTGTCTGACTTCCGTCTTTCAGGTCTGGACTTCAGCGCCACTGACTTGTTCCTTTTCTGAGGCTCATCCTCCTCTAGTTCTATCTCATGGCTTCTGAGAGAACTAACAAGTTCTTCAAGGCTGATACTGTTCAGATCCTTTGATAACTTCAGAGCAGTAACCATAGGTCTCCATTTCTTTGGCAGACTTCTGACAATCTTCTTAACATGATCTGCAGTCGTGTATCCTTTGTCTAGCACTTTAAGACCTGCAATAAGAGTTTGGAATCTGGAAAACATAGCTTCTATAGCTTCGTCATCTTCCATCTTGAAGGCTTCATATTTCTGGATCAACGCCAGAGCCTTCGTCTCCTTGACTTGGGAGTTTCCTTCATGGGTCATCTTCAGAGAGTCAAGTATATCTTTAGCCGTCTCTCTGTTGGTGATCTTTTCGTATTCGTTGTATGATATAGCATTTAGAAGTATTGTTCTGGCCTTGTGATGATTTTTGAATTCACGTTTCTGATCTTCTGACATTTTGCTTCTGGGAACTTCAGCTCCATTTAAGGTTGGAGGTTTGTATCCATCTGTGACAATGTCCCAGAGGTCAGCATCATAACCCAGAAAGAAACTTTCGATTCTATCTTTCCAGTAATCAAACTTTTCTCCATCAAAAACAGGAGGCTTGGCATTGTAAGAATCTTTCTCATTTGAGTGGGCCATTTGTTTTTCTCGCACTGGATCTCTCTACACGGTTAAGTGTTTGATTTGAAGATCAATAACAGAGCCGGAGCTCTGATACCAATTGAAGGTGAGAAAAACAAGAAAGGGGGGTTTGAATTGTTTGAAAAATAAGCGCTTTTGCAAAATGAAATCACACAATGATTTTATACTGGTTCGCTTATAACACAAAGCTACTCCAGTCCACCCGGCCAAGGTGATTTCGCCTTCAACAAGGACTTAATCCACTAATCTTGAAAGATTACAAACAACCCCTAAGAGAGAAGAAAATCTCTTAGTCCTCTCAAGTCTACAGACTACAAAGAGTCACTTGAGGAAATCAAATAAAAATTAGATACAAGATGTGTAATCTAGAGTGCTTCTAAGAAAGCAAATATTACAAACTTAAGAACAAATTTTTCACTTGATAAGCAAAAGCTTAGTGAAAATCTTTGAAGAACAAAGATGTTTTTCTTGAGCGTGATATGATTTCAGTATAGTTTTGGCTAGTGATTTCTTCTGTTTACTGAATGAGATTTCTTCTTTATTTATAGGAGTTGGAGTAGAGTTGAAGTAGCGTTGAATCTGTTGGATATTGAGATGTAGTTACGCCATTCCATTTATAGCTTCTGCAGTAGACTTTTTCTCTTAGAAGTGACTACTTACCACAATTAGTATCTTCTCTCTTGGAAGTGGAGATTAACGTCTCTTTCTAATTGAGGAAATCCATTTGCAGAACTTTAACTTGGCTTAAACGTTACTTCATCATGATTAACAATTCTGATTAGAGTCTTCGTGTATCTGGAGAAACTAGCTTCTGATGTTATCTTTTGAAAGTTCAGATGACGCTGATAACTTCAGACGGCATTTGTTCAGAGTTAGAGCTTCTAGACTTTACTTCATGTTCAGATGCTTCTGATACTTTGTAGTTTTGTCCAGATTCAGAGCTTCTTGAATGAGATTCCTCTTTAGATGCTTCTGATACTTGAGATTTTGCATCTGATCTTGTTTTGCATCTGATGACATCATCAGATTTATTTCTTCTTTCTTTAGAACCCTGCACACTTAGAAACTTTTCGTTAGGGTGCCATTTTTGGTTTCATCCTTTGTTATCATCAAAATCATGGAGTCTGTTGTAGAACACTTTTTGTTCTTACACCTCGTGATGGCCACATTTGTGCTCTGAAATAGGATGTCGTAGTTGAAGAGGAAGGATTAATCTATAAGGAGACTGAAGGAAGAGGATCGACCAATTGGACTGTGTTTGAGTTACCCGAAGTAATGATGTTAGAGAAGTAATTTTCCTATTTAATGTTTTATCTTAAAGAACCCATGTCGTTCCTAAGGCATGGGGAATCATTTATAGGGCCTCCGTTAAAAATCATTTTTAATCAATTAATGAAAATCATCACGTTTCGCATTCAAATTTGTGATCCTTGTTATTTATTTTATCTTCTCATTTAATAAAAAATGGCAATGTTTTTCTTTTTCTTTAAGTTTTCAAAACATTTCTTCTTTTCATACAAATAAAGGCATGAACCCAAAATCGTGCAATTTACCCTCGATTACCACCAATAACGACTTTGATATGGTCCCATATGACTTTGACAATCCGATCAATCACGCTGACAAATACTGTGATGAAGATTGCGAGCTCCCTAAGGAGTTGGCTCGACTGTTAAAGCAAGAATCAAAGGTCATAAAACCACATGAGGAATTAGTAGAAGTGGTCAATCTCGGAACAGAAGAGGAAGCTAAAGAGGTCAGAGTAGGCTCAGCCCTGTAAGACAACATGAAGACAAAGATGGTCAAACTCATACGATAGTACATGGATGTGTTTGCATGGTCCTACCAAGACATGTTAGACCTCGATAATGAGATCGTGGTCCACTGTTTACCTCTCAAAGAGGACTTCCCTCCTGTAAAGCAAATGCTAAGAAGGGCTCATCTTGTTATGGCAATGAAGATAAAGGACGAAGTACAAAAAAATAGCTTGAAGCTGGATTTTTTGTTGTAGCCAATTACCCCCAATGGATTGCCAATATTGTACCTGTACCCAAAAAGGATGGAAGGGTAAGGATATGTGTAGACTATAAAGATTTAAATAGAGAAATTCCCAAAGATGACTTCCCACTATCCCACATTGATGTGCTAGTGGATAACACCACTTAATTCTCTATTTTCTTATTCATGGATGGCTTATTCGGTTACAACCAAATCAGAATGGCTCCGAAGGACATGGAAAAAACTACTTTCATTACCCCATGGGGCACTTTCTGCTACAAGGTTATTCCCTTTGGATTAAAGAATGTTGGTGCAACTTACTAACGATCCATGGTCACACTCTTTCACGATATGATTCATAGAGAGATCGAGGTCTACGTTTATGATATGATTTCCAAATCACAAACCAAGGAGGATCATATAGTCAACATTGATAAGCTCTTTGAAAGGCTAAGAAAGTTAAAGTTGAGGCTTAACCGTAATAAATGCATGTTTACGGTAAGATCTGGAAAACTGCTAGGTTTTATCGTCAGCCAATGTGGTATTACGGTGGATCCTGAAAAGGTAAAGGCCATACAAGTTATGCCTGCGCCCAAAACTAAAAAAGGAGGTCTGAGGATTTCTAGGTAGATTGAGCTAAATATCTAGATTCATATCTCACCTTACAGCCACTTGTGAGCCAATCTTCAAACTGCTTTGAAAGGATCAAGCCATCATTTGGAATGACAACTGACAAAATGATTTCGAAAATATTAAGGATTATCTACAAGAACCTCCTATTTTGATGCCTCTTGTGCCTGGAAAACCTTTAATTATGTACCTTACCGTCCTTGAAGGATCTATGGGATGTGTCCTCGGCCAACAAGACGAGACTGGTAGGAAAGAACACACCATATACTACTTTAGCAATAAGTTTATCGATTACGAGAGTAGGTACTCAATACTTGAGAAAACCTGTTGTGCACTTGCTTGGGTTGTCAAACGCCTAAGACAATATATGTTCACCCATACTATGTTATTAATCTCCAAGATGGACCCAGTCAAGTACATCTTCGACAAGCCTGCTCTAACTGGTAGAATAGCTCGTTGGCAAATGGCTTTAACTGAGTACGACATCCAATATATCACTCAAAAATCTATTAATCTAAGTGTATTGTCAAATTGTCTTTCACATCAAACTTTGGAGGACTAACAGTCTATGCGCTTTGAGTTCCATGGTGAGGACATTATGCTGATAAGGGACTGCAACATCCCCGAACTCAAGAAAGGACCAGAACCAGGATCTCGATGGACACTTGTGTTTGATGGAGATTCTAATGCTCATGGAAATGACATTGGGGCAGTTATCACCTCTCAAACTAGATTTCATTTACCATTCACCGCAAGGTTGTGCTTTAAATGTACCAATAATATGGCAGAGTATGAGGCTTGTATCTTCGGTATTGAAGTTGCGATTTATCTTAGGATCAAAATTATAGAGGTTTATGGAGACTCAATCTTGGTAATCATCCAAGTCAATGGAGAATGGGAAGCTCGGGATCGCAAGCTAATCCCTTATAAGGAGCATGTCTTGAAGTTGACCCATTACTTTGACGATATCACTTTCCATCATATTCCTCGAGAGGAAAATTAGTTGGCCGACGCCCTGGAAACCCTGTCATCCATGTTTAAGGTTAAACGGAAGAATGAAGCACCATCTTTTCATCTTAGCTACTTGGACGAGCCTGTTTACTATTTAGTGGCCGAAGACGAATCTGATGGCCATCCTTGGTTCTACGACATCCTGAGATTCCTAGAAGGACAAGAATATCCGTAAAACGCATCCATCACCGACAAGAAGTTTCTGCGGAAACTATCATCCAAGTTCTTCTTAAGCGGATGGGTATTGTACAAAAGGAATCATTTATCGTTATTGGGTCCCAAGCAAGATCAATATTGATAATGGATCTAACCTCAATAATAAGATGATGAAAGAGTTGTACACGAGCTTCAAAATCGAACATCACAACTCTTCACCTTATCGACCAAGGATGAATGGCGTTGTTGAGGCATCTAACAAGAATATCAAGAAATTCGTGCAAAAAATGGTGGAAACCTATAAATATTGGCACGAGATGCTTCCGTTCGTGTTGCATGGCTATCAAACCTCCGTACGTACCTCCATTGGGGAAACCCCCCCCTTTCTCTTGTGTATGGCATGGATGCAGTCCTGCCTGTTGAAGTAGATATTCCTTCCTTAAGGATTTTGACTGACGTTAAGCTTGATGAAGCCGAGTGGGTGCAAGCCCGATTCGACCAGCTGAACCTCATTGATGAGAGGTGTTTGACAGCCATTTGCCACAGTCAACTATACCAAAAGTGAATCAAGAGGGTACATTATAAGAAGGTCTTTCCCCGCAGGCTCAAGGTCGGAGACCTAGTTTTGAAGAAGATTCTACCAACTCACACTGACCCTAGGGGCAAGTGGACGCCGAACTATGAATGCACATACGTTGGAAAAAGGTATTCTCTGGAGGAGTCTTAATCCTCTAAACTATGGATGGTGAAGATCTTCCATCCCCTATGAATGCAGATGCAGTTAAAAAGTACTTCGCTTAACAAAAAAAGGAAAGAGTTCGATAAGTTGAAAATTAGAAAGGGCGACTTATGCAAAAATGGGCATCCCGATAGACTGAAAACTTGAAAGGGCGATCAAGACAAAAATTAGAGATTCATAAAAAATGAGAGGCTGCATTCTATAAAGAATCTTCTACACTCTCCGACAAGTCAATTCAATCATCTTCTCCTAAAGCAAGATCTGAGGACCTTCGAGGACATAAGGACTATAACAGAGTCAAAACTTGGTGGAATTTCGAGTTATTTCCATTGCCATTGTAGTTTTTCAATTTCTTTTTACAATCACCTCTTTTGGGAATTGCTTCTTTGTACAAATTACCCACTTTTGGGATCATTTTTAATAATAAAATCGATTCCATCATATATGCTCAATTTTTAACTTTTTCTGCTTTGTTTGTGAAACTTGTTTTTTCTTTAATTAACATCGCATTGGAAATTTTTTTGGTAAACAACTTTTGCTAAAAAAACTCTTGAGGGAAAAACATTGAAATTACTTCTTTTTCGAACGTATCTAAAGATAACCATAGTCCAACATGTTTGGTATACCTCCACATCATAATGCCATAAAATCCTTTGGATTTGGCCCAATCAAAAACTTAATTCCTCTGCAGGAGGATTCCCAGCAGTTGCACTAAACGCGACTTGAACACCATGAGTTCCATACGCCGATGTCCGAAAGTTAGTCCATTCTCCCCAAACAAATTCAAAGCCCAACCACCATTGGCATTTTTAATAAATTATCCCCCGTAAAGCCCAATCATATTTGGCACAATTCTTTAACCTTGCATTTACATATTCTCCAATAGCCTGAACATACATCATCATTTGACATACATAACATTGCATCATAAGTATCCTCTTTAATGCACATTCCAACCTTTATTCAAGAACAATTCATCAAGTTTCCTACTTCACAATCGTTGTTAGGGATTATCCCTAGTAGAGTCAACTTCAGTTCTCAAATTTCCCCCCAAGCAGATTTAGGTATTCCAACTATTGCTAGGAATCGTCACTGAACTATTTTGGCTCCCCCGCAAATCATACATTCCAGTCGTTGCTAAAAAGTATCATCTTTATATTCTCCCTAAAAAAGTCAGGTATTCTAGATGTTGCTAGGAATCGTCATTGAATTTCTTCTTCCCCTAAGGGTCGGGTATTCTAGCCATTGTTAAGAATCATCACGGTACCTCTTCATTCTCTCCAGCACGAGTCGGGTATTCTAGATGTTGCTGAAAATCGTCGCTGAGCTTGTTTCTTTCCCCTAGCACGAGTCAGGTATTCTAGCCATTGCTAAGAATCACCACTGAATTTCCGTTCATCTTCAACCAGAGTCAGGTATTTCAACCATTCCTAGGAATCATCACCGAACCATTTGATTTCATCCCCAATAGAAGTCAAGTATTCCAGACGTTGCTAGAAATCATCGTTGAATTTCTCCTACCCCTCAGAGTCAGGTATTTTAGCCATTGCTAAGAATCGTCACCATACCTCTTCATTCTCTCCAGCAAATTCAGGTATTCCAACCATTGGTAAGAATCATCACTGAACTCAAAGATTATCCCCACAGAGTTAGGTATTCCAGCTATTGCTAGGAATCGTCACTGAACTTGAAGGTATCCCTAGTAGATGTCAGGTAGTCTAGCCATTACTAAGAATCATCACTGAATTTCAAACTCCCCATCAGAGTTAGGTGTTCCATTCGTTGTTAGGAATCACTATTATCTTTCTCCCTAGTCGTTTTTGGGGACAATCACTTTTTCTTTTACCGAAATTCTCATTCCCCAACGGAGTTTCTTCCATACCCTTCTTCTTGGAGTTTAGTCATTGAACTTTTCTCTTTGAAAAGATACTTATGTTGCACACATCGCATTACATGCATAATCATCATAACCATATCCATCTCCCCCAACAGATGAGCTCATAATAAGATCATTTGCCATCTCTTAAAACACTTTCCCACATGCAATCTCCAATAAACCAACTCATATCACTCTCACCCCCAAGCAGGAAAAATTTGCGATTACTCTTTTAGTATTTAATCCCCTCCTACCATGAACGCATTGGAAGCCGTTGCTATCCATATATTCAGGTCCGAGAATATTAAATAGGAGCAGTTGTCATACCCCAAAATTTACTCTACCCTATACAACTTTCATCTGATCCATGGCCCTACTACACATGCATGTATTTATTACTTAATCACCATGATTTCATTAACATTCATAACCTAAGGCATTTTAAAAGAACTCAAGGCATGGTGTTCACACCTGAGAAAAATTGGGGCTTTTTCCTGATAAAGATTCAAAGGAAATGTGCAACAAAGTAGAAAATCCATTTTTTTAGTTTGTGTAACCGGTTACACCCCCTTTAACACATATTACATGGAAATTTTCGATTTGTGTAACCGGTTACCCAAAATCCTGGTAACCAGTTACACCTGCGTAACAAAGGTTCCCCATACCATTTTTGGTCTGTGTAACCGGTTACCCTGGAACCTGGTAACCGGTTACACTTCACAGACAACAACAATAACTCTTTTTTTTTACTGAAAATGATTTCCCCTTTTCATCCACCTACCCACTTGTTTTCCCTATAAATATGACAATATTTCCCCTTCATTTTCACATTCTTGCAGCCCCAAATTTTTTGTCAAAAACATCAATCAGACCCTCTCCTTAAACCTAAACCAAAACAAATCATTCCCTCTCAAAATCACTCCCCACCAACTTTTTTCCTCATTTCATTTTTTCCTCAAAATCTTCTATTCTCTAACATTCACAACTCAGCCCATTCATTGAGTTTCAACCATAAACATCTCTACTCCAAACCTCTTGCTTCATATTCAAGCTCAACACCATAACAACTTAGTTTTTTTCTAAACTTAGGTAATGATTGTAGCTCAAACTCTTTATCACTTTGATTCTGTTTTCTGTGTTGGAAATGATTGGGTGCTCTTGGGTTGTTTTTTTGAGAGAGTTTAGAGTCAAGTTTGAGACAAATGCTCAAGTTTGGTTTGCACACTTTTTTTGAGATTTTTTCTCTTACTACTTTTTATTCACCATTTTCAATCAAATTATTTTATTGTTATCATTTCCTATTTTTTGTTTATCCATTGTTATATTTGTATTGGTTGATGAAATCTATTAGATCATGACTATGGTTGTTTAGGGTTGATAAAACCTTCAATGACTCAAACCTATTAATGAATGATCAATGGACCATTCATGATACTCTTAGGCATTTATAGGTTGGCTCTATTTCAACCATACTTGAGTCATTTGATGCATAGATGAAACCATGTTTGTGCATACTAATTTGCTAATCCATTTGCTTCTTTTGATTCCATTAACTACTAACTTCTAACATTTATTGCACTTTATTTCTTTGCTATTTATTTGCTCACAAATTATTTTATTGTTCATTTTATTTCAAGAACTTTATGTTTATGTCCATTGACATCTATTCATATATCATTTACATTGTGCCAATTTATTTGTTTTCTTACAACTTTGCATAATAAAAAGTATAAAAAAAACTTATAATCATTTGAGTGATATAACCTTCTATTTGTTAAAATATTGATAGATGGAATTGGGGTTGTATAATTTTCATTGTTACAAATATATTGTTAGAAGGTTATTGATTATCTTCAATACTAACATCAATGATAAGTTATCCCTTGATGCACTATATTTTGAATCTTTTGACATATGGATAGATAATCCTCAAATGTTTACCTTGTACATATTATTAACCATTAATTACTTCACTAACTTTGTTTACTATTAACCTTTGTTATTGTGATTTTGTTACTATTGACTTGTGGTTATGTCAATCATACTCATTAACCATTGTTATTGCAATATTATTATTATCTTATGATTTACTTTCATGTCATTACCTTGTAATTTACACTCAAGTATTCATTATCATTATCATCATTGTAAAAACCCATCATGCGTGTCTACTTATTGTCCTTTACTTTTTTGTCATCATACATTAAAAACAACAAAAATATGATAAAATGATAAGACCAAAAATACATTCGACTTATAATCAAGCATTGGACTTAGAGGATTTGACTTAGAACATTTGCTTGGAGGACCTTGCCTTTATCTTTTGACACTTTGTTTTAACTTTGGATTTCATGTAACTTACATTCATGTTGTAAGAATGGCATCATGACACCACCTTAAGGGGACATGTTTGTATGACCATTATCCTTTGTTTAGCTTAGGTCACTTTTTCACACACAAGGTTTTCTCTTGGGCTACCTTACAATGAGGCCCCTTTATTTTTTCTTATTGGTTACCTTGTATATCATTATATTACCCAATTTCATAATCAAATAAACAAACTCTTGCTTCAACTTCAAGTGACATTTTCATAATCAAATTCAAAACATTTAAAAATTACGATTAAGATTGTGCACCATGAGCCTTAAGTTGTAGAGAATGAGTAAGAATTGAGCATTCCTACCCTTACTTTGATTATTTTGGACGCAAGACGCTTGACTTGTTGTCTAGAACTTTCACCTCGGCCCATAGACTTTAGTACAATCTAATCGCAAACATTCTTTTCATAAACCTTTATTCAATGTAAAAACAATACAACCCATCAAACCTTATTTTTTTCCTTAGGGCACCATCCCAATGTAAAAACAATAAAACCAATCAACACACAAACATTTTCTACTTTGAACTATGGAGCTCTGATTCCTCATTACCCGATGAGTGATACGTAGGCACAAGGGCCACAATCCTTGGCGAGCACAATAATAAAAAACCCAAAATCCTATTCTTTTACACACTTTAGAAAATAAACAGAGATAAACGAGATAAATACCCACATATGCAGACAACCCAAATGGTTTCTATGGAGTATCATGGACGTGAGGGGTGCGAATACCTTCCCCTTGCGTAATCGACTTTCGAACCCAAATCTCGGTTGCGAGAATGATTCCTTATCTTTGCACTACCCATGTACACCTTTCCTTTTTGAGGGTTTTATCGAATATTTTCTGAGTGATGGCATGTGCATTTGCTCAGAAGATTCTTTATGGTGCTTATATGATGTCTAAAGAAGCATAGTATTGGTGGGATAATCCTAGATAGTGGTTTGAGGCTAATGGTACAATGATTACTTGGGATGCTTTTAGGGGAGCATTCTTAGAAAAATATTTTTCGGGTGTTGTACGTGGCAAGAGGTTGAATTCCTTGAACTTAAGAAAAAAAATATGACTGTTACAAACTTTGCTGCCAAATTTGAGGAATTGTCTAAATTTTGACCTCACTATAATGGAGCGGAGGCTGAAATGTCTAAGTATATCAAGTTTTAATCTTAGTCACAATATATCACCCCACCACCATAGTCTCAACCTCCATTATTGTTTTTTTTTCTCTTTGACGTGTCGCGATTAATCTATTATTTTCATTTAAAATATGTTATATAATATAAGTAATATTTGCAATAAATAATGAAAATTAAATCCCTAAAACAATTCTAGAAAGATTCTTCTGGTAGTCTACTGAATTGATCGATCATGTAGTTTACATGTATTCAAGTGTGGCTTGAAAATATCTAAGTTAGAGAATTTTGAAATAGTCTTTTGAAAATATTTTAAACATGAATATTGGCTATTAGAAATATGAATTTGTTAGTATATATGTTTAAAATAATGACTTATAAACTAATAGTCTACACTTTTTTATAAAGGTCATTCAAAAGATTTAACACATGAAAAATAAAGTACCAAAATGATATTTCCTGGAGATTTAAAACATGAAAAATAAACTATCAGAATGATCTTTCTGAAGGATTTAGAGTATGAAAATAAACTACCAGAAAGATCCTTTTAAATGTACTACGGATTGTAATTTTGCAAGGTCGACACTTCTTTCATAGAAAATTAGTAAAAATAGTAAATGATATATCAAATTTGTTGAGAATGTATCAAGCGTGAGTTGTGTGGGTAATAGTCTCATATTTGTTGAAAATGTGGAGACTTGAGAATTTATAAGTGAGAGAACCCACCCACCTATCACCTTAAGATTTTAAGTAAGTTAGTCTCTTTCTCGAACCACACTCTGATACCATTTGTCGGGGGAGTTTTTCACTAGGGAGCATTGAACATAGTGGAATTTATTTTTTTAGAGTAACACCTTTGTGAGAGACACACCACATGTTTACCCAAAACCTTAAGGTAATTAGTGGGTGGATTCTCTCACTTATAAATGCTCAAGTCTCCATATTTCCAACCAATATGGGACTGAGGTTTTAGGTGAATATATGGTGTGTCTCTCACAAAGGTCTTGCTCTAAAAAATAAGAAGTCTCATAATGTTCAATGCTCCCTAGTGAAAAAATTCCCCTAACAAATGGTATCAAAGTCTGGTTCGAGAAAGGGATCGACTTACTTGTATCGAAAGTCAACGGCGCCACAAGGGTGGTGAATAAGAAATATTTCGTTGAAGAGTGTCAACGGGGTCATGGTGGTGAATAAGAAACATTCACTGAGATATAATAGTTTGTGGAAGTAAAAAGAGCTTCTACTTGAGGGGGAGCATTATAGACTCACACTTGAGGGGGCGTGTTGAGAATGTATCAAGTGTGAGTAGTGGGGGTAATAGTCCCACATTGGTTAGAAATATGGAGACTTGAGCATTTATAAGTGACAGAACCCACCCACTTATTGCCTTAAGGTTTTAGGTGAATATGTGGTGTGTCTCCCATAAAGGTGTTTCTCTAAAAAAGAAGAAGTCTCACAATGTTCAATGCTCCCTAGTGAAAAACTCCCCCAATAAAAGTCAACGACGCCACAAGAGTGAAAAAAATCAGGCTCTGATACCATTTTTTGGGGGAGTTTTTCACTAGGGACCATTGAACATTGTATGACTTCTTCTTTTTGGAGCAACACCTTTGTGCGAGACACACCACATATTCACCTAAAACCTTAAGGTGATAGGTGAATGGGTTCTCTCACTTATAAATGCTCAACTCTCCATATTTAAACCAATATGGGACTATTACCCATACTACTCACACTTGATACATTCTCAATACCCCTCCTCAAGTCTGAGTCTACAATGCTCCCTCTCAAATGGAAGGTCTTCTTACTTACACAAACTATTGTACTGCATGGAACGTTTCTTATTCACTACCCTGGCGCCATTGACACTCTTCAACGAAACATTTCTTATTCACGATTCTTGTGGCACCGCTGACTTTCGATACAAGTAAGTCAGTCCCTTTCTCGAACCAAAGGCTCTTGATACCATTTATTGGGGGAGTTTTTTCACTAGGGAGCATTGAACATTGTGAGACTTCTTATTTTAGAGCAACACCTTTATGAGAGACACATCACATATTCACCGAAAACTGAAATGTTCCATTGAAGAGTGTCAACGACGCCAGTATGGTGAATAAGAAACGTTATGTGTTGTACAAGAGTTTGTGGAAGTAAGAAGAGATTTCATTTGAGAGGGTGCATTGTGGACTCATACTTAACGGGGAGTGTTGAGAATGTATCAAGTGTGAGTAGTGTGGGTAATAGTCCCATATTGGTTGAAAATATGGAGACTTGAGTATTTATAAGTGAGAGAATCCACCCACCTATCACCTTAAGGTTTTGGGTGAATATGTGGTGTGTCTCTCACAAAAGTGTTGCTCTAAAAGAAGAAGTCACATAATGTTCAATGTTCCCGATTGAAAAACTCCCCTAACAAATGGTATCATGAGCCTTTGGTTCGAGAAAGGGATCGACTTACTTGTATAGAAAGTCAACGACGTCACAAGAGTGGTGAATAAGAAATGTTCTGTGCGGTACAATAGTTTGTGGAAGTAAGAAGAGCTTCCACTTAATGGGAGCATTATAGACTCACACTTGAGGGGGAGAGTTGAGAATGTATCAAGTGTGAGTAGTGTAGGTAATAGTCCCACATTGGTTGGAAATATGGAGACTTGGGTATTTATAAGTGAGAGAATCCACACACCTATCACCTTATGATTTTAGGTGAATATGTGGTGTGTCTCTCACAAAGGTGTTGCTCCAAAAAAGAAGAAGTCCCATAATGTCCAATGCTCCCTAGTTAAAAACTCTCCCAACAAAATTATCATGCTTGATGACAATAACATGTAACATATTATATGTATTCTTCAACAAAATACGCACATATCTAGAGATGATCGATGGCAATTACATGTAACATTTAATCTAAATCCTTCAACAAAATACGACACATGTCTAGAGTTGAATTAAGATTATCTTCCTTTTCACAATTCATAAAAGAAAATTCAATTGTATATGTTATTTGTTTAGAAGCGACACCAATCAATTCAAGCAAGAGTAGTTTGTATTTGTTGGTCTTTTTAGTAGAATCCATGAGAAATATAGTGAAAATGTTAAACAATTTGAAATATTTGGGATGATCCCACAAAAATTAGACGATTTTAGAATAACCAAGAATTATATACTTGGAAAGATATTTGTGTCCTTCCACCAATTTCAACGGTAGTTGCATATCAGTTCTCAGAATCCTTATTTACTTGTTATTTCAATGGCACACATTATACATTTGCTTAATATTGGTCACATTCTCGAGTCTTTCCTTTTCAAAGCCATTAGAATATTTTTAGAAAAACCATATTCATTATCATCTCAACAACATGTTTCTTCTCTTCAACATTTAAACGCTCGACAACAAGATGACATTCTAACTTTGGATCTTATTCAAGATTATACACTCTGCATACAATAGTAAAACTCCAAATACTTTTACATACTTAGTATCCATGTAATCCGACTGAACATCAACATTTGTATAACTTTTTTATTTGTTTCTTTGTATACATCACATATTTTAAAATTCAAACAATAAATTATTTTCTTCTATTAGAACCAAAATTAAACTTTTCGATAACTATGACAAAATTTAACTTAATAACTTTACGACAAATCCAATTCAATCATTCTTCTAATGAAATAAATTTCTTTTTATTTTAAATGTATTATTTAACATTTGTTTCCTCAATGAATGACTTGACAAACAATTTTCAATTTAGCAATAGGAAGTTTGTTTGTGTGTTAAAACAAAAAATTGTGAAAAAATGTTTTATTTTTGAAAAGTTTGAAAATTGTGTTGAAGAAGTACTAATGTTTGAAATTTTTAAAATGAAAAATATAAAAATTTATATGAGAATACTTTGAATGATTTTTTAAAATTAAAGTTTAATGTTATTTAAATGATAAAGTAAAATCAAGTTATTGATATAAAAAAAAATAGAAAATCAAGTTTAAAATGAAAGTATAAAAAAAAATTGCAAGTCTTGATGCGTTAATCTACTAAAATAGATGTTTGGTAAAGTTGCTCGGCTACATTTGTGCATTGCTAAATGATTTATTTGGGAGGTTTGCTCTTCTTACACAAACACCTTACAGTTAGACCTTCTAAAATACAGCGATGCCATAAACAATGCTAATATGTGTCTTAAGGGTACACATTAAAAAACTACAAATAAAAAATGTCTTACAAAAAAACAATGAAAAAATTAATTATAAATTATTAATAAAAATGTTTTATATTTTTTAAGAAAAACATTTTTATATTTAGTTTTAAAGTGTTAATACTATCAATTGTTTATTTATATTAGAAAAATAAAAAATATTTATTAAATATAATAAAATAATAAAATCGTATGAAAGTACAGTGTAAATAGTAACTTTTAGTATAAGAATAATATTTCTTCTTATTTTTATTTGGAAATTAGGTCAATGAAATAAATGTGAATCCATTATTTTATAGCCTAAACACATATCATCAACCAATTAAAGTCATAGCCTAAATACATATCATCAATTAATCAACTCCTCTAAGGGCATCAACATCCATCATGCCTTTACAGATTCTTTAAATTGGTGCCACTTATTTTTTTACATTATATTATACTTTAAATTATTTAAACAATTCAATTACATTTTTCGAATATTCATATAACTCACCATTTTTAAAATGGGTCCAACAAATTCTACAACATACCCACCCCACTTTCATATTCATTACCACTTAAATAGATATATAACTCCTCAAAAAACACAATTATACACCATTTGATCAATATTATAAATATATTTAACTTTTTAAATACATTTGATCTTTAATATATCTAGATCATATATGAATTAGATATATTATTCATCAAATATATTTAAAAAATTAAATTTACTTATAATAATAATAATCGAAAAATATATAAAAGAAACATAGTAAGAATCTATAAAAATCTTTTTTCATAGATTCCTAGGTCCTAAATTTTTGGAGACTTTATATTGAATAACTAAGAGGTCTTGAATTTTGAGACTTTATACTAATTAACTAAAATCCAATCGTACCAAAATAACTAGAGTCTCATGACAAATATATTGTGAGGTCTTATTTTACCTTAGTTTAACCGTTACAATTTTGAAGTTTTGTATTATAACACACCTTGCACGTCCAAAAGAAGATGAGATAACATATTCATAAACAAGGTGAAAACGAGGCGGGCTACAATACAATCAATCACATTCATAAAGAATTAAAAGATTGAAACAATTGGGATACATATAACTAACAAAGTAAACAGCACATGTAAAAGAAAAAATACAACTAACTACTTATAAGCACACAACCTAGGAATCAAAATACTAGGAAACTTATTGTATAGTATCTATAAGAATGTTATACATAAAGAACTAAGCTACTTGATGACTATGTTAATACCCACGTCTTGTAGAGAGCTCAACACTTGGCTGATTCTTTGGAGTCCCATTAAACAATTTCACAGAAAATGCTCCAAATTTGTTGAACTCAAATGGAAATTTCCATTTCTTAGTGGACTCTTTAGCAATGAAGCTTCTCATGCTCACATTATCTTGCTTCAACAAATCAACTGCTAAACTCAGTTGTTTAATCACCTCTATCTTCTCTTCATCCTTTTGCTTCAGTTCTTCCTTTTGTACCTCATTCTCTTCCCTTAGTTTTTCTATTTCTTCCCTCAACTTCATTACTTCATCACAAACAGTATCTTTCTGTTTCAACTGCTCCTTATGTATCTCATTCTCTTCCTTTAGTCTCTTAATCTCATTTTTTAGATTCATTACTTCGTCATTGACAGCCACGGTCGACCAAACCCGCTCTGCTTTTGTGTAACTATGAAATTTGGTCTCCTCTTTTTCTTCATGCTCTGGATCATCAACTTCAGATTCCACAGACTCGTCTACGTCGAAATTCTCAGAATAGGTATCATAACCGGTATCTGCAAAACTCATCAGTTTCTCTATCTGATACTTAGCCGAAGCAAAAGGTGATGCTCCCGACACGAGGTGGCTGATTCCTGTGTCGGGTTTGACTTGATCATACCTCTCAGCTAACGAGCGGTGTGTCCGATAGAAATCCTCAACCATACTTATAAGGTCTGGTCGTTTCTTGTAATACATCTCTGCTCGTTTAGCAAAGGAATCCGCATCTTCTTCAATTAACTTTAACATTGCATCTGTCTTCTCATTTAGCTCTGCAATAAACATGAAGCAGAAATCATCCACTAATTTTATCTCCTTTTTCCCTTAATAATATTTTTTAAACGTGGAACAAATAAATAATTTAACATTTTACTCACTTTTTTAAAAACCAAAATCAATTTTATAAAATCAATTGAGCAACCTAGAACCAAACATACATACACCAAGTCACAACTAAACCAGATAAAGGTGTCCAACGGCATAAAGGTGTCCAACGGCTATAATTCATAGGACAAAAGGTCAGAAAAGAAAAAAAACATTAAAAGCAACACTCAAACAAATCATAACCTTTCCAAAGATTGTAGGACCATTACTCTACTTTTTCTATCAACACAATAAATTTTGTCTCCAAGTACAAAGATTAAACAATTTATGAAGATAACCAACGGATCTATCGGGGGCAAATCATTAAAGTATAAAAAACAAAGAATCCAAATCTAATTCAGATTCTCTGTGGTCAAGAATCCGCATTTACACATTTGAGACAATGGTAGCCATTCCATCAAGATTAGACTACCCACAAGAAATCTAAATTTTACAATTGAAATTAGTGAATTGAACTAAGACTGTCCGATTTTGATAAAACGACTATGTCCAAAATCGGGAGAATCGGCATTATCTGACTATCCAAAAAAATCTGAATTTTACAATTGAAATTACCGAACTTGAACTACGACGGTCTGATTTTGATAAGACGACTATGCCCGAAATCAGGAGATTCGGCATTACATTAACGGCCATTTTTTTGACCAAAGATCAGACAATCCAAACAATACACATTTCAATTTTCATGAACCATTACAGGGATAACTCCAAGTCTCCAACAACAACATTCTTCATGCAATCAAAGCATAATGACTGAATACATATATAATTCATTAAAAAAAAACAGATTCTTATAGCAAATTGATAAGAAGAAAATCAGAAGTAAAAAAAAAAAAGTGCATACCAGATAGAGTGGATTGAAGCCAAGGGGAACGTTTAGTATTAGAATGAGTATCAAGCCACCACCAATTTGATTGTTGATTCTTGTTCATTCCAGCCATTTTCTCCTTCATTCTTTTCTTACTTAACCCTAAGATCCTACATACAAAACAAAAAAATTACAATAGAAACAAGAAACTTCCATATTAAAATTGCAAAAGTATAACTATACATGCTTTCAATTTCTTGAATTTCTTGAGGAGAAACAAAAACCCTAAGATTATGAAGATTAGCGTGAAGTAACAAATGCACCGATTTGCACAAAGACGAAACTCATTCTACTATAGTAGTAACCGAAGTGAAACTCAAATCCGGTAAAAACGAAACTAAAATCAAAACAAAAAGAAGGAAGGTTCGGAGTTTAAAATAGGCACATTGCGTGAAATTGAATGTGAAAAGGAAGAAGGAAGATAGAAAGTACTTGATTGAATTGGTTTGTTGTGTGTGTGCGCTCTGAAACAGTGGTGGAGTAGCGTCCACTCAAGGGACTCACGAGGAGAGTAGCACCATATATATTCTTCTTTGAGTTCTTTCTACTTCTCTTTTTCAGTTTCTTTTAACTTGTTCTAGAATCACAACCAATCATATTGTCCCACGTGGATATAATATCATGAACCGACCCAGACACTTTGCACTGGTTACGGATTCAAATCCAAATTCCCAACCGTATAAATGTACTGCTCTTTAATTTTTTCTATAAATAAAAAATCAAGATTTATTAAATAATAATTATCTGATCAATATTTACATGAAATAAATTAATTATTTAATAAATTAAAAAAATATTTATAATAAAAACTTAAAATTATGAATTTAATAGATAAAATGGTATGAATATTTCAGAATTTCTAACTCCGATCTAGGAGCGTGCATGGATTGAAAAAGTATACCAACGGTCGGAATTGCAGTGTCATACACTCACACCACACTTAGTATAATTTTTTATTTTTTTTTTCATTACATTGATTTGATTTGTTTTCCAATTTTGTTTCCACTTTATTTAGTCAATTATTGTACATTTTTTATTTCAATGTTTATGTATAGTAATAATATATATCAATATTTTAAAAATCGGACCGAACGTACGGTTCAATCGGTTGGATCGAGAATCAAAGATGAATTCGGTTGGATCAACTTTTCAATATTATTAGTGGGTCAAAATCGGAATAAAACTGAAAAAACTGATTTGAACCGTCTAAAACCATTTGAACCAAAGAACCGGAGTCGGTTTTGTAAAACAGTCCGATTCAAAAAAAATCATCAAATTAATCATTTTTTTTTTATTTTAATATGTCAATATCAAAATTTAACCTATATTCCACAATCACAAAAAAGGATTCCATATTTTTTTTACCATCATACAAACTTTTAGATTTTGTCAGTCCATTATAGTTTTTTCTTTCGACCACACTTCATCATCATGCCGTCTCTTTTAAACAATAATAATAATATCTAATATAATATTGAGTTTCGTTCAAGTCAATATTGTTTGTTGTTGTCAATTAAGACTTGTTTGTCGTAGTTCAATTCAAATTTATTTTTTTATTGTTTAATGAAGTATAATGTATGATTAAATTTTAGTATTCTATCTTATTTAATTTAGGTATTCTTAATTATTTGAAATTTATTTTAGTTATTATATTCTATTATTTTAATATTAGTTTGAATTCATTTAATTTATTTTATTATAATTCTTTAATTTGATCAAATTATTCTTAAATGAATATTGAAATAAAGTGTAGAGTATGTATTATCGATATTATTCTATTAACTTTGTAATATTTTTAAAATATATACTTTATGAAATTATAAATGTACGATTATGTCTGATATATCTATAAAATTTAATTTCATCTTATTTATTTATTAAATAAACGGTTTGACCGTAGGTTTAATCTATTGATTCAATTAAACTTTAAACTGCAAGTTTTACCGATTCGATTTTCGATTCAGTTTTTAAAATATTTATATATATGTATTTTTTTCTGGTTATTAGTAGTGGTATTTGGTAAGGTAAGAAGTACACTTCCTTAAAAAGTTTGCTTTCTAGATTTTCTTACTCTTTAATTTTATTAAATAATTAATATATTTAAAGTAAATATAGACAAGATATATTACCATATTTAATAACTTTAAAAAATAAGTTCAGTAATTAAAAAAATCTATTCTCCACATACTCTCTAATTTTTAAAGAGTCGGTTTTAAATAATTTCTTATAACGAGAATTAAAGAAATTTTAAAATTATTTGATTTTTATTTTAATTATATATAAAATAATTATATGAATAATTGTGATGGACTATGGTATAAATTTTTTTACACCGAAAATATATATTAATCTCTTTTGTGAATTCCTTTTTCCTAAGATTTAAGCCAATTGTTACGTGTACTAAAAAATTGTAATTAAATTCTAACAGTAAAGCCACGTCTGAATCATTGGAATTTTTTTTGGGTAATTTTCTATGTCTTAGTGATACGGGTTCAGAGCCCCCTTCAAACCAAAGTTCTGCTATTGGGCCTAAAGAGGTTGGAGGCCCAGTGTTGAGAAAGAGTCAAAGGGCTAGAAAGCAACCCATTTGGATGCAAGACTTTGCCTAAGGAAAATTTTTACTGTGATGTCGTCACTTTCTGTTTTCCTTTTTACCTTTCCTTTTAATTACGTACTAGAAGCTTCCACTTGTATTGGTCATGTAGCAGCTGCCCTGTGATCCGGAAATCTAGGGAATTTGTTAGAATGATTTCCTTTTCTTTATAACCATCTTTTACATGAATGAAAGGTAGCCAAAAATTTTATCCCAATTTCACATTGGATTCTAACCTCTTTCTTCTTTTCTGGAGTTGCTCTAACTCGAATAGAGTCGATAGGTTAATACCCTATCATTTTGGTGCTTTCATTCACCATGCCTCGCGGCGATCCTCCTGAAGTAACACCAGAAGATGTGTTAGCTCAGATGAAAGAAATGCAACTGGCTTTTGAACGGCAATATACAGTAATGGCAACCGAAATTGCAACTCTCCGAGAGCAAGTCGTTAACCACAAACCTTCAGGTAGTGGTTCTGCCCCTCCCACTCCTGCTCCCAAAGCGGCCAAGGTACGATTGTCTCCGTTTGATGGTTCCAACCCCCTTGAGTGGATATTTCAAGCAGAACAATATTTCGACCTCACGAACACGCCAAACAGTCAAAGGCTCGCCTTGGTTCCGTTCTTCATGCAGGGCTCAGCTCTTGGGTGGTTCAAATGGCTTCACTCCACTCAACAACTCTCGACGTGGTCGGCTTTCACTCGCGCGTTGGAGTTATGTTTTGGCCCTTCCTCTTATGTTAATCATCAAGCAGCATTGTTTAAGCTCCGTCAAGTCGGCACAGTGATGGAGTACCAACTACAATTTGAGACGATTTCCAATCGGGTGTTGGGTCTTTCAACTGAATCTTTGCTTAATTGTTTCATTTCAGGGTTACGTGGCGACATTCAACGTGAGCTTGCAATTTTGCAACCTCACTCCATTACTCAAGCAATTGGGTTGGCGAAGTTGGTTGAGGCGAAAATTCTAGATTCCAAACCTTCTTATGCAAGACCGCCACGAAGTGCAAGCTCTCCCTCGTTGCTTGGACCTGCAGGAAACCCTCCGCCGTCTTCTATACCTATTCGCCGGTTATCCCCTACTGAAATGCAAGAGCGGCGTAGCAGAGGGCTTTGTTTTAACTGCGATGACAAGTTCAACCCTGGTCACCGTTGTCACAAAAAGCAATTTCTCCTGCTTTTGGCAGAGGAGGAGCCACCTCCAGAGCCATCAACTCTGCTGCAGTTAGACTCTGCGTTGCTCGATCAGCAGGTTGAACCTGTTGCTATACCGATGGTGGAGGAACTGAATCAGAGTGCTGAACACTTTCAGCTTTCCCAGGCGGCGCTATTAGGTCCACCTTCTCCAAAAACTCTGTGTGTGAATGGTCACATTAAGGAGTTGGGGGTTACAATTCTAATTGATTCCGGAAGCTCTCACAACATTATGCAACCCAAGATTGCTGAGTTTCTGGGCATTCCAGTTGTGGCACACACTCCCTTTTCGGTGATTGTGGGTAATGGAGATTCCATTCAATGTAATGGGTGTTGTCAAGACGTGCAGGTGAGAATTGCTGAACAAGATTTCCACATCTCATTCTTTATATTGCCTATTCATGGAGCAGACCTTGTCTTAGGAGTTCAATGGTTACAAACTTTGGGTTCTTTTCTGTCTGACTATTCGATTCCGTCCATCCAATTTACCTATAACAACAAACCGATCACCCTCACCGGCTCTACTTCCATGACCCCGACTGCGGCATCTTACGCTCAGTTTTGTAGGTTTATGTTCACCCAAGCCATTGACTCTATCCATTCACTTCACCTTACTTCCTTTGATAAACCTGATTCCAACACCACAACCAAAACAAAGCACCTAGTCAACAGTAACATTGACCCTGCCATTAAAGACTTACTTCACCAGTATGCCACCATCTTTGACACCCCTCAAGGCCTTCCCCCAGATAGACACCAAAACCATCATATACATCTAAACCCAAACACTCACCCTGTCAATATAAAACCGTATCGTTACCCGTAATTCCAAAAAGAAATTATGACAAATATGATCCATGACATGCTCCATAAGGGAATTATTAAACCAAGTACCAGCCCCTTTTCTTCTCCGGTTTTATTAGTCAAAAAGAAAGATGGCACGTGGCGATTTTGTGTAGATTATCGTGCATTAAATGCTGTTACGGTTAAGGACCGTTTTCCTATTCCCACGGTTGATGAACTTCTTGATGAACTCCATGGCTCCTTGGTTTTTTCTAAGTTGGACTTGCGTTCGGGGTATCACCAAATACTCCTTGCACCGGAAGACACTTTTAAAACAGCTTTTCGGACCGTGGACGGACACTTCGAGTTCTTAGTGATGCCGTTTGGACTCACCAATGCTCCCTCAACTTTTCAGGCTACAATGAACGAGGTGTTTCGACCATTTCTACGCAAGAGTGTTCTTGGTTTTTTTGACGACATACTGGTTTATAGCAAGGATTGGAAGTCCCATTTGCAGCATCTCCATCAGGTGTTAGAAATTTTGGTCGAACACAAACTGTTTGCTAAATTCTCCAAATGTGAGTTTGGAGTTAATCAGATTGGTTATCTTGGGCATATTATTTCGGCCGATGGAGTGGCAGCTGACCCAGAGAAACTACAGGCTATAGCAGCATGGCCCGTGCCTACTTCAGTTACAGCCCTTCGCGGTTTTCTTGGATTGACAGGTTATTACCGCCGTTTTGTTCGAGGTTATGCAGCCCTTACTAGTTCCTTAACAGACCTTTTGAAGTCCAAAGGTTTCATTTGGAATGAGCAAGCTTTAGAGGCATTCCAAGCACTTAAGGATGCTATGATCCAGTTGCCTACCTTGGCTTTACCCAGTTTCGAACTTCCGTTTGATGTCACCACAGATGCTTCGGGTATCGCCATTGGAGCAGTGTTGTCTCAAGCTACTTACCCTCTTGCATTCTTTAGTAAGAAGTTGTGCACACGAATGAAATCAGCATCTGCTTACGAGCGTGAGATGTTTGCGATCACGTCGGCTGTGAAGAAATGGCGCCATTACTTACTTGGTCGTTATTTCCGCATCTATACGGATCAAAAGAGTTTACGGGGCATGTTCTTACAAACAATCCAAACGCCGGCGCAACAGAAATGGCTCACCAAATTATTGGGTTTTGATTATGAAATACTTTATACTCCAGGGCGCAGTAATGTAGTAGCAGATGCACTGTCCCGAATTCCAGAACCTACAGTGTCAGTATACACTAGTCTGTCAGCAAGTCAGCCACTGTTGTTGACACAATTGGTTGATTTTTATGCAAATACCCAGATTGGGCTGGAATTATTGTCTAAATTGAGTAGCTCCAGTAGCATACCCATTCACTTTACAGTGCAACATGGTCTTCTCTATTTCAAGGGACGTTTATTCATTCCTTTCGAAGCCAAATTGCGCTCTCAATTGCTACATGAGGCACATGCTTCTGCTGTAGGAGGTCATTCCGGGGTCAAAGCGACGATGGCACGTTTGGCAGCCACTTATTATTGGCCCCAAATGATTAAGGATGTCAAGTGTTATGTGCAGAACTGTGCAACCTGTCAACGGTACAAGACATCGACGCAGAAACCAGGCGGACTGCTGAACCCCTTACCCATTCCGGGTCAGATTTGGGAAGACATTAGCATGGATTTCATAACTCATTTACCTCCGGTGCAAGGAAAAACGACTGTGTGGGTTGTGGTAGATCGGTTATCCAAGTACGCGCACTTCATAGCACTACCTGCTGCTTTCTCCGCATCTATGCTTGCTGCTGTATTTTTAGCTAAAGTTTACAAGCTTCATGGTATGCCAAAGACTATTGTGAGTGACCGAGACAAGGTTTTTGTGAGCAAATTTTGGCGTGAATTATTTCGTTTACAGGGTACCACCTTAGCTTTTAGCAGTTCCTACCATCCCCAAACAGATGGCCAAACAGAAGTAACCAACCGCACTTTGGAGACTTATTTGCGTTGCTTGACTGGGGATACACCAAAACAATGGTTGTTTTACCTGCCGTTGGCAGAGTATTGGTACAACACCACTCACCACACTGCCATTAAAATGACCCCGTTTGAAGCCGTTTATGGTCGCTCTCCCCTCTCTATCCGTTCCTACATCACAGGGTCCACGGTGGTTGCATCTCTTGATGAAACCTTGGCAAGACGACACCAGATGCTACGGCTCATTAAGGAGAACTTGACGTTAGCACAGATGCGTATGCGCAATCAGGCAAATGCTCATCGACAAGATCGTTCTTTTGAAGTTGGTACTTGGGTTTGGCTTCGTCTCCAACCATACCGACAAATCTCAGTTCGGGGAAGAGCCTCACCTAAACTTTCAAAGCGCTATTTTGGTCCATTTCAAATTCTACAGCGCCTTGGCTCGGTTGCGTATGAGTTGGCATTACCAGACACGGCTCGCATTCACCTAGTTTTTCATGTTTCCAAGCTCAAAAAATATTACGGAAACCCGCCTTTGGTCACTCCTTCTCTGGACCCATCTGTCATAGGCACCCGGGTTGCCCTCCAACCTGCCCAGGTTCTTGGAGCTCGCGAGCTGCAAACACCTACGGGAATGTGCAAACAGTTATTGATTCATTGGGTAGGATTACCTGCCGTTGAAGCCACTTGGGAAGAGATCAATATGCTCAAGGAAACTTATCCGAATTTCAACCTTGAGGACAAGGTTGTCGTGGAAGAACGGAGTAATGATACGGGTTCAGAGCCCCCTTCAAACCAAAGTTCTGCTATTGGGCCTAAAGAGGTTGGAGGCCCAGTGTTGAGAAAGAGTCAAAGGGCTAGAAAGTAACCCATTTGGATGCAAGACTTTGCCTAAGGGAAATTTTTACTATGTTGCTGTCACTTTCTGTTTTCCTTTTTACCTTTCCTTTTAATTACGTACTAGAAGCTTCCACTTGTATTGGTCATGTAGCAGCTGCCCTGTGATCCGGAAATCTAGGGAATTTGTTAGAATGATTTCCTTTTCTTTATAACCATCTTTTACATGAATGAAAGGTAGCCAAAAAATTTATCCCAATTTCACATTGGATTCTAACCTCTTTCTTCTTTTCTGGAGTTGCTCTAACTCGAATAGAGTCGATAGGTTAATACCCTATCACTTAGATTCTAACTAACCGTAGATTTCCAACTAGATTTTGGTGTATATTTAACAAGTTTAAGGAATTCTCAATATATTATAAGTGAATTTCCTCGGTTCAATAATGAGTTATTCATTTTAAATAAATAAATATTTTTAAATGAATGATATATTTTAATTTTTAATATATTATTTTCAATTTTACTATATAATTAATATTACTTTTATCATTTTTAAAATATGATAAGGGATATTTTAATAAAAATATCATTTTTTTATTCTGTTTATTCATTTTTATTAATCCATATAAAATATCAATTGAATTATTCATTAATAATAATAATGTTGTTTGTGGAACACCGGAGATTAGTAACTTTATTATTATTTTTAAGGTTTAAATTTATTTTTGATTTTTCTATTTTAACTTTTAACTTAGTCATTTTATAAATAAATAAAAACTCAATCTTTTAATCTGTTTAATATTTTTTGGATTGTTGTATCCTTTTAAATTTGAGTAGTTAGTATCAAGGTAATTAAATTTGAATTGGAGATTAAATCAGTATACTATGAATTTAAAATTTGAGAATTAAGGGATGAATATGTTAAATATATAATTTTTTACGTCGAAGTCGAAATAGTGTAGTTGATGGATGTTGAAATAGCGTGTGTCAAACATATTTTCTATTTGCTATATTTGACTGAAAGTCAAATATAGTTTGTTAAAGCATGTAGCAGTCAAAATAGTCAACTTATCTAAGTTTTAGTTGAGTTATTTATCTTTTGATTATTTGGAGTGCGAGTAATCTCTTCTATAAATAGAGATGAGTTTTATTTCATTTCTAATAAGCAAGTATTATGTAGATTTTAGAATCACAATTGTGATTAACACACTATCAAACACCTAGAGTATAGTTTTGCACAACATCTTATTCATCTTCTTCCTCCACAATTTCTCTTTTCTATCAATTTCAACCGTATCATTTTCTTCTTTAAAATTTTCTGTATAGTGTGGAATCATATTTCAACTAAGGAGTGGTTGTTTCGTCTGAGTAAAAGGTGAAGAACAAGAGGTGTGATTAATCAGTAAGATTGATTCTTGTTCATCAAAATTGGTTCGATAAACTTTAAGATTGGAGTTTTCCTAATAGAGTTGAGGTTCGATCGATTATAATAATATATTATTTTATTATTTTTAAATAGTATATAAAATTCTTGAAAAGAAATAGTATATAAATAAGTTTCAAAATGTTAAAAATATATATTTTATAATATTAAAATTACTTGTATAGTATGAGATTTGATTTGTGTAAAAAGAAAAGATGACATTTATGTGATTGTGATGACATGATTTATATTTAAAAAATATTTATATTTTGTTTTAATTAAATAATCTTGGTACTTTTAATACTACAGTTGAGTGAATTTTTATAATAGTAAATTGATAAACTTATAAATATGGTTAGTTTTGATTGGCCCATTAACGTATAGATTTATTTTTTTGGATGCATCTTTGTTTGTATAAAAAATGAGTATGAAGATTCATCTCCGTAAATACCATTTAATCTCCGGATACTTTTGTTTCATACGGATGACCTTCCATCTTCCTCCTTCTTCATATTCTAAAAAGTTCTCTAAAACAATTCATTTGAGCTCTACCTCTCTTAACCTTTTAAACATCTTTTCATTGCATTGAAGCATCAGTGGAGCTCTTTCTCATCTTTTCCAACATCTCATAAAATTCAAACTTCTCATTCTCATCAATCAATTTCATTTGATATGTTTTTCAAATTTTTATTTCTTTTTATTTTTTGATTTGTAGTTAATTTTTTAGGATACATTAGCTGTTTTAGGCACTTTAGGTACTAGCGTAAACGAAATTAGTAGGTTAGAACAACATGCAATGAGGTTTTTTGGAACTATTAGGATAAAATTTGGGTTGCTGCCATGGGAGACCATTGAAGGTTTGTCCGGAGATGCATCTTCGGATTTGCTCTGAACTATTTTCGGATATGCATCTCCGGATTATACTCAATCAAAAAATTGGATATTTTGTGGATTTTATTAATTTCTCCGAACATGTTATTTATATTTGTCTTTGTTTATACCGCATGTACAATGGCTAAGGACAACACTAGTCAGATTAGCTCAATATGTTTAGTGTAATAGTGTATCACAAGATATTTGGTTAGATTAAAAGCACTAGTGTTATCGCACATAATAGGAATACGTTGTAGTTTAATATAAAAAACAAATAGTTGTTGTTTGAGCCACAAAATTTGAGTATAACAACTACCGACTATTATGTATCCCGCCTTTGCAGTTGACAAAGCAACATAAACATGTTTCTTACTATTTCAACTTACTAAGGAATTTGAAAACATGTGACAAGTTCCACTAGTACTCTTTCTATCCGATTTACAACCGACACAATCGAAATCGGTATAACCAACCAAATTACAATCGTTTCTCTTAGAATACCAAAACACATACTTATAATTACCATGAAGATATATAAGAATACGTTTTATGGTTTTTAAATGATATTCATTAGGATCTGATTGATAGGGAGTGCACACACACACGCTAAACATGATATTCGGCCTAGATGTAGTGAGATACAGAAGAGAATCGATCACACCTCTATACTTATTGGCATCTACATCCTTAAAATTTTCATTCACTTCCAAGTTTCCATTTGTAGGCATCGGAGTGTCAATCGACGTTGTATCTTCCATACCAAATCTCTTTAGTAAGTCATTGTAATATTTGGTTTGACACACAAATGTTCCTTCATTAAGTTGCTTGATTTGAAGCCAAGGAAGTAATTCAACTCCCCAATGAGACTCATCTCAAACTCATACTGCATAAGCTTAGAAAACTCATTGACAAGTTGTATATTAGTGGATCTAACAATAATATCATCGACATAAACTTGAACTAGAAGAGTATGCTTTCCTTGATTCTTAATGAAAAGTGTAGTATCTACATTTACCCTAGAGTACCCTTGATCAATCAAAAACTTACTAAGTCGTTCATACTAAGCCCCATGTGCTTGTTTGAGACCATACAACACTCTCTTTAGTTTCTAAACATGATTAGGATACTCATGATTTTCAAAACCAGTAGGTTGAGCTACATATACTTCCTCATTAATATAGCCATTAAGGAACACACTTTTCACGTCCCTTTGAAATAACTTTAAATCTTTGGAGCAAGCATAGGATAGTAGAAGGCGTAGAGCCTCAAGGCGAGAAACTGGAGCATAAGTTTCCTCATAGTTAATGTCCTTCTCTTGGTTACAACCTTGAGCCACTAGTCGGGATTTATTCCTAGTTATCACTCCATTTTCGTCTAGTTTGTTTTTAAAAACCCATATAGTGTCAATTACTCCATGATTTTTAGGATGAGGGACAAGGTCCCAAACATCATTCCTTTTAAATTGGTTTAGTTCATCTTGCATGACCATAAGCCAATGTTGATCAAGTAATGCATCTTTAGTGTTTTTAGGTTCAACTTGCAAAACAAACACAAAGTGATAACAAAAATTACTTATCTTGGAGTGTGTGGTCACGTCTTTTGTGATGTCTCCAAGCATGTTGTCGATAAGATGATCTTTGGATGTTCTCCAAGTCAAAGGTAGTTTGTCCACTGCAACTGCATTCTCAACCTTCTCCTCTTCAGAATCTTTATCTTCTTATTTCTCATGTTCCACTACTTCAGGCTGGTCAATTCCTTGTTTGAGTTCCTTGAGAATATCTTGTGAAGATACACCTACATCATGAAAAGAAACACCTTTTTCGACATTTTTCGGATAAGACTCATCAAGGTAGCATGAACCGACTCTTCAACAATAAGTAATCTTTTGTTATAAAACCTATAAGCTTGACTAGATTGTGAGTATCCGAGGAAGATACCCTCACCGGCTTTCGCATCAAACTTACCTAGATTATTCTTTCCATTATTCAAAACAAAACATTTTCATCCCAAAACATGAAGATGTGACACAATAGGTTTTCTACCCTTAAGCAATTCATAGGGAGTTTTGTCTAAAATAGGACGTATTAGTATCCTATTCAAGACATAACATGTCGTGCTAATGGCATCAGCCCAAAAATACTTAGGTAGATTGCCTTCATTGAGCATAGCCCTATCCAACTACTCTAAAACATGATTTTTCCACTCCACAACACCATTTTGTTGTGGAATTCTAGGATCGGAGAAGTTATGTTGAATACCATGTTTGTCACAATACTTCTTAAAGAGATTATTTTCAAACTCACCTCTATGATCGCTTCGGAGAGCAACAATTTTCAAATACATTTTATTTTGGGATAATCTAGCAAATTGCTTAAAAGCTAACAAAGTCTCATCTTTACTATACAAAAACATGACCCAACAAAATCTTGAGTAATCATCTACAATCACAAAACCATAATAGTTATCACGTATGCTCTTGGTCCGTGAGGGACTAAATAGACCCATCTGAAAAAGCTCAAGAGATCTCAAAGTTGAAACAATGTTTTTCGATTTGAATGAGACTCTCGTTTACTTCCACATTTGGCATGCATTGTATAAATGATCTTTTGAAAATTTCACTTTTGGTAGACCGATTACTAAATCTTTTGAGGTCACTTTGTTTAGTAAATCAAAACTGACATGAGCTAGGCGTCTATGTCATAACCAAAAGTTTTCACTCATGGTTGTTAGACACTTAGTTCTAACCAAGGATAGATCATCTAAGTTAAGCATATAAGTATTATTAACCCTTAAGCCCTTAAACATATAATCCTTATTCTCATTATGTTCAAACAAGCAACAAGATTTGGTAAAAGTAACTTTAAATCCTTTGTCACATAGTTGAATAATTCTAAGTAGGTTACTTTTAAGACCTTCAACTAACATAACATCAAAGATAATAATAGATGAGGGGTTACCTATACTACATTTTCAAAGTATTTCTCCCGTTTTGTTATCTCCATGAGTTATATAGCCCTTCTTCTTTGGAGAAAAGTCAATATATGTCACCCTTCATATGTCTTGAGCATCCACTATCGAGAAACCACATATTCTACGTAGACTCAAGACATTTAACCTGTAGAATCAAACAAGAGAGATAGGTACCCAATTTCCACTAGGTCCTTAAGAGTGAGTGAAATCAAGGTTTTATTTTGGTAACCATTGAAAATCTCCTTTAGGAACCAAAAGTTTCCTAAATTTGTATTTTTCAATAGTATGACCTTTCTTGCAACAATAGAGACACTATAAGTTTTGATGATATGTGCTTTTGCTATTGGACTCCTTTTTGACAAATTTATACTTCTTATATGAGTGGATTAAAGACCTTTCATACTTTAAAGGATCAATAACAATTACAATCTTTGGTCGTAAGGATTTGTCTAATTTGACTTGAAGAGCATTTATCTCCTTTTGCCAATCATGACAAGATTAACAACCAAACCTAGAAGGTTTTTCATCCTCATTATTGTCACTTTGAATATCTATCATAATCTCTTAATAGCTTCCAACTTCCTTTCAGATTCTAACACTTTAGCTTCTAAGTGTAAAAAGACTTTTTCATGTGAAGCTAATTTGTTAAAGGCACTTAAGGCCTCTCTATGAAGATCTTCAAAAGATTTTTGTAATTGAAGATAAGACAAATCATTAATAGTTTAAAGCTTAGAAAAACTTACACGCTTCTTCTTCTTTCTATTTTCCATAAGGAAAATTCGGGCCGATTCCACACTTGAAGCAGAGCTTTCATTACTTGAGGAATCACTTGCGCTTTCCCAAGTAACATATGCTCTTCTAGACTTGCTAGATCTCTTGTAATGACCTTTGTCTTTGTCTTCCTTAATCTTATGAATTATGGTCTACAGTGACTAAATTCTCCACAACTATAGCAGGAGCTTCTAAGTTTACATTTCTTGTTCTCATCTTCCCTTGAGGCTTTTGAAGAAGAATGGCGATCCAAAATGCAGCGGAAATTAAAATTTTCTCCTTTAGTGATCCTTACGAATGGGCATGATCAGTGATAGAAATCGTTACCTCTTGAAGCGATTAAAACCTTTGATGCAGATCTAAGGAGTGGTCATGAACGTTGAATGGTGACAACGCCTCTACTCAATCCACACGAACAAACTCCTTCAATCTCAGTACTAACTGCTACGAATGAAGGCTTTGAATGAGTGAGTGAGTGAGTGAGTGAGTGAGAGAGAGAGAGAGAGAGAGAGAGAGAAACAAAATTTCATCTAATCTAATGCTTTTGCATAAGGGTTCTATTTATAGAACCACTTGTGTTAGCTGCAAGCTAAAAAGCCCACTTAAGTGTATGTGGCCCACATCTTGTGATATACCAAAATCACTTAAGCGCGTGGTACCTTACCATATTTCATATTCTACTTAAGTGCACCGTACCTTACGATGTTCTGCAATTCACTTAATTGCATCGTACCTTACGATGTTCCTTAATTACTCTACCTCTCATTAATCCATCCTTTTGTGTGTGACCTTGTAGGTTTTCGCGACATTGACAATTATATTAAATCACGCATTTAACATAATAAATAGTGAGCGATATCTAGCAACACATCACTGTTATCCAAGACACGAAAATGTCATGTGATTTGACAAATCCTTTTGTGATAATACTTATGTGTACAATTATCCTTTTACCCTTATGTCTATATTGAACACAAGGCATAGACCGTGTCATCCTTGTTCAGTTCAATATTGGACCCTTAGACATTTATCCTGTTATGCAGGATGAGAAAATTCCATCTAGGTCACTCATGTCCCTCAGCATGCTTGATGGAGTATCCATCAACTGTCTTTATGGTCATCCAGTTACAGATAACGTTTGATCAATAATAAAGTACTCGACTCTACATCTAGGATCCATAGTGGTTTCAGGTCGAAGGGTGGTATACACCAATGTCACCATGAGAATAACTTATGTCACTTTGCATAACATTATATATAGTATTCTCATAGAGGGTCAATCTAGTATGAATACTACTTCTAATATTCATACCTATGTTTAAGACTTAATAACTCCTCATCCATGATCCATGAGATGTGATCATCCGTCTATATACATAATAGTATTAATACTTTAATGTTGTCTCACTTCACAACAAAGCTCGACTACAGATACTTTAAGAATAATGTCCTTATGTTTAATGGGATCTCATGATTAAGTACACTTGATACATTAAACGGACTAGCTATTCTAGGGACTTTATTAAACAAACATAATAAAGAAAAAAAGCCTTTTATTATTAATAAATAATTCGATGCAAGTACCAAAAGTATTGACCTCTAGGACTTACACAACAGCTTTTGCTACACTTCTAAACTTGGTTAAGTTTTTGTCGGAGTGTTTGACTTCGTTCTTCCTTATGTACCTTTGGTATCTTTTGACAAACAATCTCATGTCCTCATCATCATAGTTCTTGTCATCCCTTATTTCACAATCACTTTGCTCAATATGTGAGGGATTTGAGCTTTAAGTCTTTAGAGCAATAGACTTCTTCTCTTAAACCTTGTTTTTCCTTTCTCCTTCTTTACCATCTTCTCATGCTCTTTTTCGTATTTTTCTAAGAAAGAATGTTCTTGCTCATGTTCTTCCAATTTGCCAAACAAAGTAGTGAGATCAAGTACTTTAAGATCATTCGCCTCTTTGATTGCGGTGACCTTGGGTTGTCATTTCCTATTAAGACATCTCAAAATATTATTAGTAGCAATATCATTGGAAATAGGCTTACCTAGATCGTTCAACCGGTTAATAAGATATGTGAACCTCTTTTGCATTTCGGCAATGGTTTCATCATGCTTCATACGAAAGAGTTCAAACTCTTGATTCAATATGTTGATCCTAGTTTGTTTGACTTCGTTAGTTCTCTCATGGGTAACTTATAACGCGTCCCACATAGCCTTGGAGGTTTCACAATGGGAAACACGATGAAATTCATTAACACCAAGTGCTGATATGAGAACGTTTTGTGGTTTCCAATTGTAAGACCATAATTTCTTATCATTATCATTCCATTGATTTTTCGGTTTAGGTACGATGATGCCTTCACTATTGGTCATAGTGATTTCATGAGGACAACTGATGATGACGTCCCATACACCCTTATCAACCGAGTTGATATGGATATGCATACAAGCTTTCCAGTAGCCATAATTTTCACCGATGAAAATTGGTGCTCTATTGTGCGTCCCCTTTATGTTCGATAGTCATTATCTAATAAGCAAATCTTAAGCATGGAATTAACCTGAGCTCTTGATACCACTTGTTAGACGATAAGCCTAGATCTAGAGGGGAGGGGGTCTATAGATCCCAAATTAAAAAAACTTAACATAAACATTTGTTTGAAAAATTTATGGCGCGAAAGCAAGTTACAAATATCCCAAATTAAAAATTGTCTAACCGAACCAACTATCAAAAATCTCAGATATGCGTACTAAAGAACGGTATGATAATGATTCACAAATCGATCAACAACAACTAATCACAACTAGTTGAATACAAAGTAATACATATAAGTCTATCTCTAATGATAATTCACACAAAAATACAAGTGAGACAATTTGTCGAACACTTAGTGTGCGACCAATAATGTTTGGAATTCTATGTGGTATTATTTTTCTAGAAATTCATTCACAACCAAATGGTTTGTGATTTATTCTGCCATATTGCAAATATGATCGAAAAATGGTATTTTATGGGCATTTGTTAGCCTGAGATTCCGAACTTAGTATTTTATATGAATGAGTGATATAAGAGATGTAAAAATACTAAGTGTAGACAATCAAATCATGTTTCTGACATCAGATCTCGACAAGTGGACCCTTTCGACAAAAGTGTTTTTGACAGACCAATATTTTCGACTTGGTATATTTTTGAGTCTTCATATGGGGTAAGTTTAAAGACATTTTCCACATCAGTAGAAGTTCAAAACGGTTCAAGCGCCGAAGACGTGTGAAACAAATAAAAAAACGAATACCTATGCAGTAGTACACATATTAAGCATTTAGAAACTAACTGTTCTTAGTAATTGAAAATACACTAGTATGCAAGCACAACTCAAGTAGGTAATAGGGATTTACATTTCATTTTACTTCCTTTAAAATTCACACACCCGAATCACAGATAAAAAAATTGTGAGAAATGCATGACCTTGACCTTGCATTCTGCTCTTAATTCAAATATTTGTATTCAATTGTTTTATTATTATTTAGTTTTTTATTTGCTTTGTCCATTTAAACACTTCTTCATTTACTTTTTTGAATTTTTACTTTAAAAAATGTTTTATCACTAATACATTTTCTCAAACGTTTAACATAAATTATCCTTTAAAAAAATTCGAGTTTGATTTACAAGTGAATTAAAATTCATGATTATTTACCAAAAACATTAGTAAACAAAAATATAAAATATGTGATCAATGATATTTTGATTATATTTATTATTTATAATATAATTTGATTTTGAAAAAAAAATAAATATTTTTACAAAAAAGATATCATTCTAGAAAATGGATATTACCAGGATGGGTACCGAATTCAATACAACCCCGTTTACGATATATTTAAGTTTTAATTTCCTATCTTCATTCAATTTCGAAGTCGGAAATAAGAAGTGGAAAAATAAGAAGTGGAAAATAAATATGCCTTTTGGGCGAAGACGTTAAATATTGTTACCCAAAAGGAATCATCAGCTAGAATGAAATCAAATAACACAACCACCAATTTATTAAATTTATTTTTGGTCATAACACAACATCCAAATCAATCAGGGGACATGGATAATTAGGCAGCATGTATGTTCAACTTTACTAATCCATATTGTAGTAGTAATTCAGTGCAGACAATAAACTTGAAAAATACTATACTATAATTATTATAATAATAATCAATCTTGGTACTAGAAAGGGCCTCGTGGTGGTGGACCGCCGAAGCAATCTCGCACCAACCAGCAACAGCATAAGCAGTAGAAGCTGCATCAATGAATTCAAATTTAATTACAACAAAGTCAAATCAATTATAACTCAAAATCAAAAAGCTTATGTTTATATTATCATGATTATAACTCACCATGAAGATATGAGGCTGCATAAACCGTTAGCACATCCACCAAAGAAGCCTCCAGGTCCAGGTGGACCCCAACCAGGTCCTCCCGGGCCAGGCCCCCCGGGTCCTCCACCAGGCCCTCCTGGTCCGCCAGGTCCCATGGTTACAAAGAGCTTTTAGCAGAATGAATGAAGAGGCCAAGCCAATCAAAGGGTGTGTGAGTTTGATGATTTGGTGAAAGTAGAAAGTTAGAAAATTATATATAGAGGCTGTAACAGAGACGGAATGAAATTGCATGTTTTACCAATTACTATATGGTTAGCTACCATTCAAACCTACGAATCAAAGAAACCTGCCAATTACTACTATATGATATTTCTCTTTCAAATGGCTTCTATCAGTACAAATGCAAATAAACTCTGTCATTTCAACTGTCAATCAAATCATTCTGTTGACCATTTGTTGAAACAAAAGAGAGAGCTACCTTCGTAAATAAGGATCACGATGAACCGACTTTTATTGTAGTGTATTCTTTATAATAAAAAAAAGAGTGACATAGTATTAATTGTTAAGGTCCAAATGAATTGAGTTACGATGAAAATGTTAGCCAATACTAGTACTCTATATAACTATATTTTTTGTTATAATAGAATTTGTATTCACCGTATCTATTTTAATTCGCTTCAAATTTGATAGAGAAAATTTATTTTGATGGAGTTTAGATTTGGATCTGGATTTTCTTCTATTATAAAATATAGGAATGAATCTTATAATGGAGATATTATTATCCCTTCCAAACTCATTTTTGAACTTGTATTATTTATTTTATTATATTTTTTATTATTTAGTTTTAATAATTTAGAATATCCAATGTTTTAATATTTTGATTTATATTTATTATTTAAAATATTTGAAATTTATGTATGGAATTCTTAAGATTATTTTATTGTATTATTTGATTTTGGAAAAAATATTTTTATTAAACAAGTTCTCACTAAATATATGGTGGTGGGGTAGGGATTCCGAATACATACCGAACTCATTTGAAACGAGTTTGAGTTTTAATTCTCCATTTTCGATGGGGATCGGGGTGAGGAATAAAGATTGTTTTGGGATTCGGGTTCGGGTTTAAGGGAGATAAAAACGGTCCCCGATCCGCCCCGTTACCATGCCTAATCCTCACCTCAACAATTTGTTTCAATTTTATATTTTGTCTTTATATATTAACTATTGAAAAAAATGTGATTGTAACTTCCTGTTAGATGTATTTTGTATGATGTCAAAACTATGATACTTTAGTGTTTGTTTATTATTGGACGGTATCTTCTGAGTCTTAATGTGCATCTTAGCATTAAAAAGCATAAACCTATTTTGGAAATGGTTTAGAAAATGTTTCATGTATTAAAAACAGATTTTTATGTAAAAACCCTATTTATGTGTCGACACATACATGTTATGTGCTGACACATATTGATCATTTTCAAAGCTTACAGGTCTACGTGTCGACACATGTGGGTTACTTTTAAAGACTGTAGCTTTTGTTTGATGAGTCGACACATAAAGCATTTCAGGTCGACACATAGAAGAAAAAATCTTCTATGATTCGACACTTACGAGTTATGACGACGCATGTAGGTCAATTTTAAAGCATGTAGCTTGTGTTTCATGTGCCGCATGTATGAGTTGACACTTGACCTATACATGTCGAAACATGCATCAAATGTGTCGACAAATGACTTACATAGGTCGACACATGCATTAAAAATCTTGAAAATTTTGCATTTTTTTTAAATTCTTGCTTTCCTTTTGCCTCTAACTTGCATACATATAAATACTTCATACATGCATCATTTCATGATACGAAACCAAGAATATACAACGAGTTATATTCATCTTCAACCTATGTTCTATCCATCTTCAACCTACGTTCTATCCATACATACAAACAAACTACACATAATCATTTTTTGTTTGTGAGCCATCTAGAATCAGTGTTGATAACGTCCAATTTAGGTTGTTGAATTGTAAATTTGATTGAAGATCTTTGGGGGTTTCAAATAAGAAAACAAAGTCGGGGTTTTCCTTCAACATCAATTGGTGATTTGAAGGTTTTGGACAAGATTATTGTTGAAAAGTATATCTTCGGCAAATATTTTTATATCGTATCCACAGAGATTGGGTAATATTACCGCCGTTCTATAATTCAAATGTTATAAGTTTAGAAAGTAACAAGGTTGTTTTGGTTGGAAAGTTATCTTGTGAGTGAATATTAATAAAAACAGTAAAATGGTTTTAATCAAATGTAAAAGCTTGGCAAGATTGGAGTTCACTATTTCAAATGCTTATGATTCCTTATGATAAATAAATAGATTCAAGATTATTGATGATGTTCAAGTATCCTCTCAAAGTCATTTATGTCTAAATGATATTGTGAAAATCACTATATTGATCCTTAGACGATCTCTCCACCTAACTATCAATATAGCAATCTTTAATGCTTAATACCAAAGAAGAGTAATGAATAAATCTATCTCTACAACTTATTCACTACTTGAAAATCTGTTTTATGTCAAGACTCAAATAATCTCTCTCGACAACTACTCAAATCTGGTTTTCAACTTAGGGTAAAAACAGTATTCAATACATCAACAATCTTTATCATATATATAAATCAAATGGAATACATAAACATATGAGAATAGCTACTACCTCCAATCTTGACAAAAGAGAGTTTAGCTCCTCATCACCATTGTTACAAAGCAGAATGTTAAAGAAGAAAAACTCTGTTTTTCTCTCTTCCAAAAGCTCTCAAGAACAATGGGTACAAAATGATAAAAAAAGCATCTCTCTTCCAATCCCTAGAATAATGTATTTGTTTCTAACAAAATAAGTTGACATTTCCCTAAATGGTCATTGTCATCTAAAGCAGAAAAGCAATTCCCAGGCAGACATCAAAATGGCAATAAACTTTTCCTGCAGAACAACACTTTTGACCCTCAGTCAGCTTGCTGGATTCGCAGCCTTCGCGGCGCGAAGGCAGTTCGCGGCGCGAACTGTTGCTTCTCCAGCTTCCTTGTTTGGCAAGCTTCCTCCAAGATATGGTATTGCAATCCAAAGCCTTCTTATCCCAGAAATTCTACAAAACTAACAAAAAGGTGAAATAACTATTCAAAACAAAATAAATTAAACCTAATTGCATTTATACAAAATAGTGAGAATAAAAGTGTGTAATCACATCAAAACTTGGTAAAAGGGACCAATAAAATGGTATAAAAAGTAGTACTAATTGGTCCCTAACAACTCTCCCCAACTTAGCATTTTGTTTGTCCCTAAACAAAAGTTTCCACCCTCACAACCAAGACAATAACACAAAAGATTGGAACAAGGATGTACCAAGGACATTCAAATGGTTCAAAAGTGTTTGGCAATTTTTTTCTCAGTCCACCTATCTTAATTCTAGACAAAACATGAATAAGGAAAATGGTTGAGTGCAAAAATCATTCCAATAGAATTCAAAACCATATATGTCACAATTGAATCAAACTTACACACACATCATAATAATGATGAATAACATGAAGGGTTACTTTCACTCATCCAAGCAATTAAATCAACAACAACTCAAATCATGCGGTTATCATAACAAATACCAAATCATGTGAAAATTGAGAATCAAGAGGTCTTTCAAAGGTTGTAATGTGGCTTAGGTTACAAGAAAGGATATGATTAAGAGAATTTACAAAGTTGCCTATCCTAAGGGAGCATTCCCAACCATTCAACTCTACACAATTTCCTTTTCCTTGGTCCCTATCTTTTTCTTTTTCTTTTTTTCTTTTCAACTCCACACAACCATGAGCATTTTCTTTTTTTTTTTTTTTTTTTTTTTTTTATGCTCTATGGTTTCAAGGGTATTTTCTTTTTCTTGTTTCTTTTTAAATTTTCACCCTTTTATAACAATTCACTTTTCCAAGATTCTAATCAACTTTTCACTTTACTCTCCCCAACTTTAGATTCCAAAACCAAATTTATTCAATAATGCTCCCTACTTAGACATAAGCAAAAGGAAAAATTTTCAACAACTCGATTTAAGGTTTCAATTGACACGAAAGAAATTAGGATTCAATTATTCCACAATTTTCAATTGATTTTTCAATGATCAATAAAATGAATCCTAAATTAAGCTCAAAGGGGTTTAACTAAGGATTATTCTTCACAAGGTTAGTTGATTCAAACTTTTTGGTCAAGTGGTTTTTCTCACAAAAAATGCCTCTATCATTTTCAAAAATTTTACACACAAATGGCTTGATGCATGATTTAGCATGATAAGAATGAGTTAAAATAATGCTCGGTTTCCCGCTTTTTAGTGTACAATGAAAAGCTTCCTCACAAATGGTTAAGTCCTACTTTGATTCAAAGATGACATACATTTCAATGAGTTTATGAAATAGAATTTGCACAAACCATCAAGCTACTCATGTTAAGTCTAGAAAGCGATAAAGTGTACCTTGAAATGCCGACACTAATTCTTATCATCACCACTCGAAGTGTCCTATGCCTCTTTCTTTGCGATCATTTCTCGGTTGCTTAAAGCTTAACTTAAGAATAAGAACAATTAAACAAAAATGTTGGTAAACCACAATTTGATCAAAACACACTTAAATCTCAACTAGCATTCATGCAATTGTCAAAATACTAACAAAAATAAAGTGCCCAAAATAAAGTTATGGTGAACTAGAGCCACCCAAAGTACATCAAAAATTCTCAAAAACAAAAACAGAATTAGTAAAAAGAAACTTAAAAATATAACCACTCTCAAATCTCCACATTTTCAATCCTCCTCCTCTTCATCACCACCTACATTTCCGAGAACATCTTCCATCTCCTCATTTGGGTCAGCACTACCTCCTGCACCCCCCATAAAATTTGGCCTGCCCTCAGGCCAATTAGCATAAGCTGCATAGTCAGCTTGCGAAGGAAAAGTTCGGGCCTCTGGTGCCAGAAACGTGTTCTGGAACTGCTGCTGCATGGCATCGAAAAGAAATGATTGAGACCTCCTGGAGGCCTCAAAGTTCTTGCAGCAGTAGTTGGCAAACGCCATCTGATCAAAACCTGGGGTGGTGTGAGGTTGAGGTTGAGGTCGGGGTCTGGCTCGGGCTCTGGAAGAAGAAGTACCGGGTGCAGCAGTTTTATCATTTTGGGTTTGCAGAAACCTGTTCAAATAAGAGTCACTGATCACACTGGTGATCGAGAAATGTACTTCCTCAGGGATGGGAACATTTGCCTTACGGCACAGTCCCATGATAAGTCCTGGATAGGCTAGCACACCAGCTTTGCCCCCGAAATTTGTTCCGCTTAGCACTATCTTTCTCAATTCACCTGCAATGAGGGCTGCAACATCCACAGACTTTCCGACCATGATGCAGTACAATAGACACCCTACGTCCATAGGAATTGTGGTAGTGTGGCTTCTTGGTCGGATATTAGACAACAGTAGCACCGGAAAAGCCCTAGCGTCCAAATTGAAATTCTCCCTTTTCCATAATTTCGGGTGTCCTTGATCATTCAATTCATAAGATTTTCCGCTGAGACATAGGGTAGCATTAACCGCTTCCAAATTCCATCTGTTAGCTGCCTCCATGATACTGTATTCACAACGCTCACCCTCTCCGAGAATTAAGGGATTACCCAGATAAGCATTAATATCATCCCTTCCAAAGGAGACGATCTTCCCCCTTACCCTGGATCGGTAAACGAAAGCCGTACCCTCCTCGCGATGCATAGCATTCGCATAAAATTCTCGAACAATGTCGTAGTTGATTGCGGCTTCCGGCTCGCATAACTTCATCCACTTTCGTTGCTCAAAAGCCGCAACCATGCTGTGATACACCCCGGTTGGAGCTAGCCGAATAAACCTTTCAGGCAAAATGGTTCTCTTGACGAGGCTCTCAAATCGTGCCTCGTGTTCATCACTAATGAATTTCCTGAATGAACGTGCTTGAGGAGGTGCCATGGTTTTAGTTCTTTTGGACATCTGCAATCAACACCAGAACAACCACAGAACAAATATGGACAGCATTAGCAACAATTAAAACAAAAAAAATATGGTGCTGGAATTCACAGTTCGCGGCGCGAAGGCAAGTTCGCGGCGCGAACTCTGCGAATTCAGGAAATCCCCAAAGCTTCCTAGGGTTCCACCATTGAGGGATTAAACTACTCCCAATCAACCAAAATTCTCAATTCTACCCTAATCCTCTTCTAAATCAAACATGCAAAACTATTTCAAGTGGTAATCAACAGAAAAATTGGATTTCTAACCAACCCTAATGAAAAACCTAAAGAGGGATTGGAAGAGACAAATTGAAGAGCAAATACCTTATGAATCGCTAATGCTTGCCAAAAGATGAAGATTTTGCACAATGGAAATGAAAGAATCTTAAGATTTGGTGGGATTTTGAGAGTGGGGTGAAAGCGCGGCAAAGTGGTTTAAAATGAGGAATGTTTGAAATGAAAGAGAAATGACCTAAACAGAATTTAAGTGATTTTGTCACGCAAAGTTCGCGAGGCGAACAGTGTTCGCGGCGCGAACAGCAGAAAACAGAGCCACTTAAAATTTTTTCATTTAGTTCGCGGCGCGAACAGGGGGTCGCGGCGCGAACTGCAAAAAACAGAACCCACTCAAATTTATTCATTCAGTTCGCGGCGCGAACAGGGGGTCGCGGCGCGAACTGCAAAAAACAGAACTTAAAAACTCTAAAACTTGAACAGAGCTAAAAATCACAGAACAGAGGAAATTAAAATGCAAACTAACAACGTTGGGTTGCCTCCCAACCAGCGCTTTGTTTAACGTCGTTAAGAGCTCGACGGTACCTCGATTAGCTTGATCCAGATAATGACAGGACACACACATCACGGTTTATGTCACCGCTATGATAGACTTTCAGTCTTTGACCATTGACAGTCCAACTTTCTTGAGACTTTGGGTCCTCTATCACAATGGCTCCATAATTGCGCACCTCTTTGACAACGAACGGTCCTGACCATTTTGACTTCAACTTACCAGGGAATAACTTCAACCTTGATTTGAAAAGCAATACCATTTGTCCGACATGAAACTCCTTGTGACGACCCTTTCCATCATGGAATTTCTCTTCAATTGCATCATTTCGGAGAGAATCATGCTTATCATTTGGATGCTTCATAGCTTCAAAAAGATTAAAGGTCACCTCTTCGTCTTGCACTCTAACCTTCATTAGTCCATCATCTACGTCAATCATCATCCGGGCTGTTTTCATAAAAGGTCTTCCAAGAATTAGGGGCACATCACGGTCCTCATCCATCTCTACTATTACGAAGTCTACCGGAAATAAGAATTTGTCCACTTTCACTAACATGTCTTTAGCAATTCCGTATGGTGAGGTGGTGGACTTGTCGGCTAGTTGCAGAGTCATCCTTGTCGATTTGATCTCCACATTTCCCAATCTTTTCACAATGGAGAGGGGGATTAAATTTATACTAGAGCCCAAGTCAATCAAACCATTTCCAACGTATGTGCTTCCAATGGTTACCGGTAGAACAACCCGGCCCGGATCAGACTCCTTCCTTGGGAGAGTCTTTTGGATGATGGCGCTACACCGTGCATCAAGCAATATGGTCTCATCTTCCACGTGTCGCCTTTTCTTGGTAAGAATGTCCTTCATGAATTTAGCATACCGCGGCATTTGTTCTAATGCATCAGCAAATGGAATGTTGATTTGGAGTTGCTTGAAGATGTCCATGAACCGTGCATAATGCCTAGCATTGTCCTTCTTTGACGGTGCGTGCGGATATGGTAGATGTTGAATTGGAATGACATTCACTCCTTTGTCTCCTTTTTTCTTCTTCCTTGGTTCGATTTCCTTATTCATTTCTGCTTCACACTGCTGTTCCTCCATCAATTGCTGGTTCTGCTGTCTTCGCGGCGCGAAGGGCGATCGCGGCGCGAACTGAACAGTTTCTGCCACTTTCTTCTTTCCACAAGCCACATACTCATTTTCCAGCATAGCATCCATATCATTCTCAACTGTAATCTCCTCACTTTTTTTACTTGTCAACTCTCTACCGCTTCTAGTAAAAATTGCTTTACAATGCTCCTTTGGATTAGGTTTAGTGTTAGCGGAGAAAGAGGATCCTGCAGTTTATTCCGACAATCGTTTTGCAAGCTGACCTACTTGATTCTCCAAATTCTTGATTGCTGCCTCGGTGCTCTTCTGATTTGCCATGGAGGTTTGCATGAATTGTTGGAGAGTGTCTTCTAGCGTTGAATTTCCTCCTTGCGATTGTTGTCCTTGAGAATTTGGGTGTTGATAAGGACTTTGCTGCTGAAAATTCTGGTTGTTGAACCTTGATGGTTGGTAACCTTGATTATTCCTTTGATAGCCTTGATTTTGATTATTCACATAGCTCACTTCTTCTAGCGGAGGGCAAAAACCAGTAGGATGATCTCCTTGACATAACTCGCAACATGCTACTTGATGTCGAACTTGAGAACTTTGAATCTCCTTCATTTGTTGTGGAAGCTTGGCCATTTGTTGAGTAAGCAACTCCACTTGTTGAGAGAGTAGCTTGTTTTGAGCAAGAATGGCGTCATTGGTATTTAACTCAAGAACTCCCGGTTTACGTTGTGAAGGACTACGGTCATGTTGACTTTGACGATCATTGAGTGCCATCCGGTCAATAATAACGTTAGCTTCTTCCGCAGTCTTTGACATAAGAGAGCCACTCGCAGTAGCATCCAAAAGTGTTCTGTGAGTTGATTGGAGCCCATTTAGAAAAATATGGATTTGAGTGAGCTCATCAAAACCATGACCCTTGCATTTTCTCAACATTGACTTGAATCTTTCCCAAGCCTCATTTAAAGACTCGTTGCTTCCTTGAGTGAATACCGCAATAGCCGTTTTGGCTTCCATGAATCGGGATTGAGGGAAATATCTTTCTAAGAACTTTTCTTCTAACAAATTCCAATCCGTCATCACTCTTGCTGCTTGATCAAGGTACCACTCTTTTGCCTTTCCCACTAAGGAGTGTGGGAACATCCTCTTGAATAATGCTTCTTCACCTGCTTCATCAATTCCCGTAGAACCCGCAATCTCATAAAATTTGATGAGATGGGTGTACGGATCTTCATGATCCATTCCGGTGAATGGATTTGCATAGAGAAGTTGGAGGATTCCGGTCTTCATCTCCGTATTTCTTCCTCCACGAGCAAATTGAGCATTTCTTCTTGGACTATTCGCGGACATCTCGGTACGATTATCATCCGCCATGTTTCCTTCGCAAGCCTTTACAACCACTTCTTCGATCGGAACAAGTGCGGAAGTAGATGCTTCTTCTCTCCGGTTCCTCTCTTCGGCTAGTTTCCTTCTTCTTCGAGTTTTGCTATTGAGCTTCCGAAGTGTTCTTTCAATTTCAGGATCGAATTGAAGTGGCTCCTCGGTTACTTTTCCTCGCATACACTAGAATCTACAAAACTGACAAACCAAGTGAAACAAAAGAGGGATAGTAATAAATGTAACACAACTTAAAACAAAGAATTATTGCAATGCTTGTAATATCGACACCAATCCCCGGCAACGGCGCCAATTTGTTGAAAAGTATATCTTTGGCAAATATTTTTATATCGTATCCACAGAGATTGGGTAATATTACCGCCGTTCTATAATTCAAATGTTATAAGTTTAGAAAGTAACAAGGTTGTTTTGGTTGGAAAGTTATCTTGTGAGTGAATATTAATAAAAACAGTAAAATGGTTTTAATCAAATGTAAAAGCTTGGCAAGATTGGAGTTCACTATTTCAAATGCTTATGATTCCTTATGATAAATAAATAGATTCAAGATTATTGATGATGTTCAAGTATCCTCTCAAAGTCATTTATGTCTAAATGATATTGTGAAAATCACTATATTGATCCTTAGACGATCTCTCCACCTAACTATCAATATAGCAATCTTTAATGCTTAATACCAAAGAAGAGTAATGAATAAATCTATCTCTACAACTTATTCACTACTTGAAAATCTGTTTTATGTCAAGACTCAAATAATCTCTCTCGACAACTACTCAAATCTGGTTTTCAACTTAGGGCAAAAACAGTATTCAATACATCAACAATCTTTATCATATATATAAATCAAATGGAATACATAAACATATGAGAATAGCTACTACCTCCAATCTTGACAAAAGAGAGTTTAGCTCCTCATCACCATTGTTACAAAGCAGAATGTTAAAGAAGAAAAACTCTGTTTTTCTCTCTTCCAAAAGCTCTCAAGAACAATGGGTACAAAATGATAAAAAAAACATCTCTCTTCCAATCCCTAGAATAATGTATTTGTTTCTAACAAAATAAGTTGACATTTCCCTAAATGGTCATTGTCATCTAAAGCAGAAAAGCAATTCCCAGGCAGACATCAAAATGGCAATAAACTTTTCCTGCAGAACAGCACTTTTGACCCTCAGTCAGCTTGCTGGATTCGCAGCCTTCGCGGCGCGAAGGCAGTTCGCGGCGCGAACTGTTGCTTCTCCAGCTTCCTTGTTTGGCAAGCTTCCTCCAAGATATGGTATTGCAATCCAAAGCCTTCTTATCCCAGAAATTCTACAAAACTAACAAAAAGGTGAAATAACTATTCAAAACAAAATAAATTAAACCTAATTGCATTTATACAAAATAGTGAGAATAAAAGTGTGTAATCACATCAAAACTTGGTAAAAGGGACCAATAAAATGGTATAAAAAGTAGTACTAATTGGTCCCTAACAATTATGCAAGTTGGATTCGATCAAGTGAAAGCTTTGAAGAACGAGGATTTCTTGCAAAGGAGCAGCGTGAGACGATGAATCATCTTGGTAAATCTTAGGTGACAATAATGTTGGTGTAAGCCCTAGAGGCCAATACTTTTGGTACTTGTATCGAATTATTTATTAATAATAAAAGGATTTTTCTTTATTATGTTTGTTTAATAAAGTCCCTAGAATAGCTAGTCCGTTTAATGTATCAAGTGTGACTTAATCATGAGATCACATTAAACATAAGGACACTATTCTTAAAGTATCTGTAGTCGAGCTTTATTGTGAAGTGGGATAACATTAAAGCATTAAGACTATTATGTATATAGACTGATGATCACATCTCATGGATCATGGATAAGGAGTTATCAAGTCTTAAACATAGGTATGAATATTAAGAATAATATTTATACTAGATTGACCCGCTATGAGAATACTATATAGAATGTTTTGCAAAGTGTCATAAGTTATTCTCATGGTGATAATGGTGTATACCACCCTTCGACCTGAAACCACTATGGACCCTAGATGTAGAGTCGAGTGCCTTATTGCTGATCAAATGTTGTCCGTAACTGGATGACCATAAAGACAGTTGATGGGTACTCCACGAAGCATGCTGAGGGACATGAGTGACCTAGATGGAATTTGTTCATCCTGCGTAACAGGATAAATGTCTATGGGCCCAATATTGAACTGGACAAGGATGACACAGTCTATGCCTTGTGTTCAATATAGACATAAGGGCAAAAGGGTAATTGTACACATAAGTATTATCATAAAAGGATTTGTCAGATCACATGACATTTTCGTGTCTTGGGTAGCAGTGATGTGTTGCTAGATACCGCTCATTATTTATTATGTTAAATACATGATTTAATATAATTGCCAATGCTGCGAAAACCTACAGGGTCACACACAAAAGGACAGATTGATGAGAGATAGAGTAACTAAGGAACACCGTAAGTTACGGTGCACTTAAGTGAATTGTAGAACATCGTAAGGTACAGTGTACTTAAGTAGAATATGAAATATGGTAAGGTACCACGCGCTTAAGTGATTTTGGCATATTATAAGATATGGGCCACATACACTTAAGTGGGTTTTTTAGCTTGCAGCCCACACAAGTGGTTTTATAAATAGAACCCTTGTGCAGAAACATTTGTGTAGTTGCAATTTCGTCTCTCTCTCTCTCTCTCTCTCTCTCTCTCTCTCACACACACACACACACACACACACACACACACACACACACACACACTCACTCACTCAAAGCCTTCATTCGTAGCAGCTAGCACTGAGATTCAAGGAATTCGTTCGTGTGGACTGAGTAGAGGCGTTGTCACCATTCAACGTTCGTGATCGCTCTATAGACCTGCATCAAAGGTTTCAATCTCCACAAGAGGTAACGATTCTATCACTGATCATGCCCATTCGTAAGGATCACTAAAGGAGATTTTTTTTTAAATTCCGCTGTGTTTTAGATCGCTCTTCTCCTTCAGTGGTATTAGAGCCACTTACGAAACCATGCATCTGATAGCTGTTTATTTTCTATATTTTCTGTATTAATACGATTAAAAGACAAAATGAATCAAAGAATAAACGAGTAATTAAATTTGGCATCATGTGTGTACGATTTGGATGATTGATGTTGACTATGCTTCAGAATCCGACGTTAGTATGGTGAAGCAGCGATACATCGATCGTCCATAGAATTGAGATCGATCAAGTCATATATATGATATAAGTAATCCTGATGCAAAATACGGTATATATGATATACTGTTTCTGTTTCGTTCATTCAAACACTTAATGATTGTTTTCCTTTGAGCGATCAATGGTCATTTGCTTCTTGATCCGACATTAGTATGGTGAAGCAATGACGTGTTGATCAATCATACTGAATTAACAATCGAGGTGTGTTTGACGGTCTGAAATTGGTGCATTAGGGTTCATGACGGCACAAGGGTTGTGATGTCAAAGAGTTATGCGATTAGGGTTGCGACTGCGCAAGAGTTGTGCTTTAAAGTATCAAGTGTTGATGCGAAAAACGACATCGATTTCAAATGAATTGTTCATTAAAATTTTGCGTCGGGGCGCTGCCCCTAGCTAACTTTGCGTAGTGTGATCGATCGCTGAAATTTAATTTGGTTTTAATTAATTAACAGAATTTAAATTAATAATAATAATGTGTTTATTATTATTGTCTTATGGTGATCGGTTATGGTCTTAGTTTTCCTTTATTTTGTTTTGGGATTTTAAAATACGACTTGCATGTTGTGCCTCTCTTTTAACCTCTTAATGTAACTTCTTTTCTCATCTCACTCCCTCGTATGTAAAACGAGTTTCTTTTATGTAATGTAATGTTATGAAGAAAGAGAAGAATACAATATCAAAGGAGGATAACATTGAAGATCTTGCTTGGAGAAGCTTAGATCGTTATTAGGTTAGCTTAGGTTCTCTCGTTGGCTTGGGAGAACAATTGTGCTAGGGGATATAACTGTTTCATTATGTATGTTGATGCATGTGAGAGACGATTTATATGATAAATAAGCCGGTGAGATCAGAATAATTGCAAATTCCCTTAAATTAAATATTAAGGCTATGTCCATTGACTTTGAAATTTTTGTCAGTACCTTCATTTTTTATTCTTGGATCAAAGAACATTCTTCTAAAGGTAAAAGTGTCGAATGGACAAGTAAAAATGGTATTCTCTTTCTCCTTTGGTGCAATATAGATCTCATTTTTCACAACATCCAAAATCAAGGGGTTAAGTTGCCTTTAGGGCTGTCTCACTGCTCTTGCTCCATCTTTAAGTAAGATTCTATGCATACACATGGACGAGTTAATATTAGGAATGTCATCCAAGGTTCATACAATTGCATTCTTATGCTTCTTTAATACCTGCAACAACTTTTGTTCCTGTTCAAATTCAAATTTAGATGAAATTACTACAGTAAACTTTTCTTCCAATTCTAAAAATGCATATTTTAAATTTGCAGGGAGTGCCTTAAGCTTTAAAGCATATGGTTGCTCAATGGATGATAAAATTTTGGCAGCAGGAACTACATTTACATATGCAACATCAACTTTGTCAGTAGAAATCTCATAAGAAATCTCATAAGAAATCTCATAAGAATATCAACTTGTAAAGAAGTTTCAATTTCAGCACAAACTGAACATAAATGAGTATCAGTACAAACATCACAAGTATAAGTGTCATCAAAAACTGACAAAGAAGAGAAATCATCAAAAAAGAATCAGGTAAAACAAGTTCTCTTAAGGTTCTATTTTAATCAACCATTATATGATTATCAAATTTAAAATCAGAATCAAATTAATACACGAATAAAATCACTATCAAATATGACTAATAAAATCAAATAAACACTGAATCAATGGAGGCAAATAAAATCACTATTAAATATGAATAATAAAAACTAATGAAAAACGATTAAAATAAAATCTAATAATTATGAAAATATGACTAAAAATAAAATAAAATAAAATAACGAATATACAATTATTTTGAATTTTTTTGAAAATATGAAATAGAAAAAATTCAAATAAAACATAGAATTCTAAAATAAAATCTAATAATTTGTGATTTTGAGGGTCAAATTCCCTTAGAAGTCTCTTTAAAGGGAGTAATGTTTGTTGATTTTTTTTCTTCTAATTTTTTGGAAAAAATCCGGAGCAATTGGAAATAGTAACTTACAAAGTCACTTGATAGGCTGAGATACATACGACTAAATGCAACCCTGAAAATCAACCAAAAAAATACTAATAATACTCTAAACTAGGATTCTAAAATTGAGTAATATCAACCGAAAGTTCACGACAACAACGCCAATTTAATCTGTTGTCACACACGGGTCAAAAACGAGTAAATAAATGTAGTATATAGGAGTGACACTCGAGTCGTATCACAAGGACTCTAAATTAATTTAACCAAAGGAAAGAAACGAAAGAGGGGGGTTTAGGTTTTCAGACAACTAAAAACAAAGAAAACGATTACAATTATGATCAACGAATTAATCTACTGGTTCGGTAATTTCAGACTTATCATCGATTATTATATCAATAATTTCCTAAGCAAATTTAATTCCTATTTGATTATAATCTCGATTAGGCAAGCACAATCAATATCATGTGAATTATATTCCTATTTACCACATTAAACATGACGGTTGAAGATCGGGCGAAGTTAACGAATACGCTAAGTTAATACACGAAGTTAAAGAACATGCATCGATCAAATTTAATCAATCTTATTCTATGAAACTCGAATTAAACAAACAAGACACGTAAAATAGAATTAAAAAGAATTGAATAAAAACTGGATAATAGAATAAAAATGGAATAATCTCAAAGTTTTAATGAAATTCCGAAACAATAGATTAACCTTAGAGTTTAACCGACCATATAATTTTAGAGCTCTTCGTGGTTTGTTAGCGACAGAGCTTTTGAGCCGTGGAGCCAGGGTGATTTGTGGTCAGAACTTTCTGGAAGACGAATCAAGATGTTGGAGGAAAAAGCAAATGTTAGCTTCAAAACTACAAAGAAGGTCGATCCCATCATGGATTAGTATGAAAAGATTGATTACAATTACTTATGATTATCGTTTATTCTTTCCTTTATTATTCGATATAGTTTCTAAATATTGTTTTGTTGTTACTATTTTTTCATCTAATACCGAAGGATTCCAATTAGATCTCTCTTTTATATATAGTTGCACAAGTTCATTGCAAAACAATAATACAATTCTTTTTCAGATTGTTCAAGTAGAAATTATAGATGTGAGTTTATAATTTCTCTTCATGTCATGTTTATTTATTTATAAGTATGCTTCTAGATAGGTAATAATTTGTTAACTCATTATTAATATATGCATCACCAACAACAAAAATCCAATGGAAGAGTAAAAAAATATGCAGCACTGTTGCAACCATAGTCGAGATGAAACTTCTTACACTAACAAGATGAATTCACCAAGATGAGAACAACTAGTGATCATTACACTACACCATTTTTCCTCTTCAACAACAATTGAAAGGTATTGCCAGAACTATTATTTAAGGCAACTTTTTTTTCCGCTCTTTACAGCAGTCTTAGATCCTATTATTCTAGATTGTAGGCTTCTATTTTCTAGAAAATGTAGGTTGAACACTTTATAAGTGAGATGACCCATACACCTATCAATTTAAATTTTTGATGAATATATGATGTCTTTCTTACTTGTGTATTACTCTTGATATCCAATGTGAATATTGTTGGTGCAAAGGTAGGATAAATGATGAACGGAAATATTCTATTAAGAGAATGACGGCTACAAAACATGATAAAAGTTACAATGATTGTCACCCTATTTATAAGCTAAAACTAGGGTTACTAGAATAGGATAAAATACTAAAATACCCTCTAACAAACTTAGGGGCTAAGAAAATAGTACAACTAATAAATATGAATTACTTCTAATACCATCCCTTAATTCATATTCCATCAAAACTTGTAACACCAATTCCATCCCTTAATCTGAGAAATTGATCAGTCTTGATAGCTTTCGTCAGAACATCTGCCAATTGTTTCTGAGTGCTGCAGTGTACAACTTCTAACACTCCCCTCTGAACTTGATGTCTCAGAAAATGATACTTGGTCTCAATGTGCTTGCTTCTCCCATGCAACACTGGGTTTCTGGCAAGATTGATTGCAGACTTGTTGTCAATCATCAGCTTCAGAGGTTTGTTTACTTTAATCTTCAGATCCTGCAATAGATTCAGAATCCACACAGCTTGGCATGCAGTAACAGCACCTGCAATGTATTCAGTTTCACAAGTTGACAACGCCACAACAGGTTGCTTCTTGGAACACCAAGAAATGGGACCTCCCAGAAATTTGAATAAGTACCCAGACGTACTTCTTCTGTCAACTCTGTCTCCACACCAATCAGAATCTGAATAACTCAGAAGTTCTGACTCATCCTTTCTTCCAGAAGGAAATAATACTCCATACTTCAGAGTTCCCTTGATATACCTCAGAATCCTGACAGCAGCTTGGTAATGGGACCACTTAGGTTTACTCATGAACCTACTAACCATCCCAACTGAATAGCAAATATCAGGTCTGGTATTGCACAAATACCTCAGAGAACCAACCAACTGTTTGAAGGTTGTAGCGTCCACATCCTTTCCATCAGAGTCAGAATCCAGTTTCTGATTTGTATCAGAAGGTGTGACAGCAATCTTACAATTCTTCAGATTAAATCTCTTCAGAATTTCTAATTCATACTTGAGCTGATGCAAAATAATACCTTTCTCAGAGTATCTGAATTCCATCCCTAGAAAGTATGTCATTTTGCCTAGATCAGTCATTTCGAATTCATTCATCAGAACTTTCTTGAACTTGGCTATCTCCTGTTCAGAACTTCCAGTCAGCAGTATATCATCAACATATAAACATACCAGAGTCATATTTCCTTCAAAAGTATGCTGAACATAGACACCGTACTCCATCTCACATTTCTGAAAGCCTTGCTTCTTGAAAAATGAATCAATCTTCTGATTCCAAGCTCTGGGCGCTTGTTTCAATCCATATAGAGCTTTGTATAATCTGTACACCATCCCTTCCTGATTCTTTTTCACAAATCCAGGAGGTTGTGACACGTAAACTTCTTCTTCTAATGGACCGTTCAGGAATGCAGATTTTACATCTAAATGCATCAGAGGCCAATTCCTGTTAGCAGCTATTGCAATCACCATTCTGATTGTTTCATGTCTTGCTACAGGTGCAAACACTTCAGAGTAATCCAACCCAGGTTTCTGTAGAAATCCTCTGGCTACCAACCTTGCTTTATGTTTGCCAATTGAACCATCTGGCTTTAACTTCTGCTTGAAAACCCATCTGACGCTGATGGCTTTCTTGTCTTTTGGAAGTTCTGCCAGCTTCCAAGTCTTGTTTCTCTCTATAGCATCAAGTTCTTCTTTCATGGCCTTCAGCCAGAGCTTCTGCTTAAGAGCCTCTTCTGTACTTATGGGTTCAGAGTCTACTAACATGGCACACTGAATAACTTCTCCTTCAGAGTCTACTTCAGTGTCTTGCAGCATGTCAAATTCTGCATATCTTCTGGGGATGTTTCTGATTCTTTGTGGTCTCTGAACTTGTTCAGAGTCTTGAGCTTCAGAGTTTCTAGCTTCAGATGGTTGACTTCCTCCAGAGCTTTGACCATCTTCAGGGGCTGGCATATTTCCAGAGTCTGAATTGCCACCAGAATCTGGATTACCATCAGAGTCTGGGTCATCAGAGTCTGGATCATCAGAGTCACCTTCATCTTCTGAGTCTTCTCCAGAGTCAGAATCACTATCAGAATCAGAATCAACGTCAGAGTTTACTCCAACTTCAGAAATTCTTAACTCTGACCTTTCTTCAGAAGTTCTAACATCAGAATCAGATTGAGACTTATCCCAATTCCAAAATTCTGATTCCTTCACAATCACATCTCTGCTGAATTCAATTTTGTTGGTTTCTGGACAATAGAGCTTGTATGCACCTGTACTGTGGTACCCTATCAGAATCATCACTTTGCTTCTATCATCCAGCTTCTGTCTTCTGGCTTCTGGAACATGTTTATAGCAAACAGAACCAAACACCTTCAGATGACTAACACTTTGCTTATCTCCAGTCCACTTCTGTATTGGAACTATTTCCTTCAACTTCTTCGTAGGACATCGGTTGAGTACATACGTTGCAGTGGCAACAGCTTCTCCCCAGAGCTTCTGAGGAAGTTTCTTCTCCTTTAGCATGCTTCTCACCATATCAAGCAAAGTGCGGTTTCTTCTTTCAGCAAGACCATTGTGTTGAGGGGTATAAGGAGCAGTAACCTCATGCTCAATTCCATTCTCCTCACAGAACTTCTGGAACTCTTTGGAGTTATACTCACCTCCACCGTCAGTTCTAAGAATCTTCAACTTCTGACCACTCTGATTCTCGGCCTTCATTCTGAACTTCTTGAATTCATCAAACACCTCGTGTTTAAACTTAATAAGGGATACCCATGTCATTCTTGTGAATTCATCAACAAATAACACAAAGTATTTATTCCCTCCAATCGATGCTACTGGAAATGGACCACACACATCAGAATGTACAACTCCCAAGGCATGTTTTGCTCTTGGAGCAGTTTCTGACGCAAATGGCAATCGTGGTTGTTTTCCTTCAATGCAAACTTTGCATGACTTTTCAGGCTTCTTAATTGCAGGAATTCCATGTACCAACTTCTTTGAATTCAGATGTTTTAAGCTTCTGAAATTCAAATTACCAAATCTTCTGTGCCACAACTCACTCTCCTTCTCAGCACTTGTTGCACTAAGACATTCTGAGTCTGTAGTTCTGACATTCACCTTGAATGTTCTATTCCTTCCCTGTTCTGACTCCATAATCAACTTCTGGTTGCAGTCATACAGCTTCAGAAGATTGTCCTTCATGGTAACTGAAAAACCTTTCTCAATTAATTGTCCCACACTCATCAGATTGCTTCTGATGCCAGGTACATACCACACGTTCTGAATCAATGCTGTTTTCCCATTGTTCAGAATCACTCTGACATTTCCCATACCTTCTGCATTAAGATATTTTTCATCAGCACATCTGATCTTTGTCCTCTTTTCAGAGTCAAAGTCAACCAGCCATTTCTTGTTTCCAGTAAGATGATTTGAACAGCCAGTGTCCATATACCACCAGTCTATCAGATCCATATCATCAGATCCAGAGGCCATCAATAACACAGATTCGTCATCAGAACTTCTGGCTATATTTGCTTCTTCTGATTTTCTCTCCTTGTTTGACCAACAGTCTCTAGCAAAGTGACCAAACTTCTTACAACAGTAACATTGGATCTTCTTCTTGTCATACTTCTCTTTTCCCTTCTGAGCACTCTTTTGTCTATCAGAGGTTGAGCTTTCTGACTTCTGACCACCATCAGATCTTCTCCTGGCTTCTGACTGCTTCTGATACCTCCTATCAAAAGTTGCTTTCAGAGCCTGCTGCTCTACTTCCCTTTCAGAAGTTCTCTCAGTCAAACGCAACTCTTGCGCTTCTAGACTGCTCTGCAGCTCTTCAATTCTCATGGTGCTCAGATCTTTGGAATGTTCTATTGCTACCACAATGTAATCAAATTGAGAGGTAAGGGATCTCAATACCTTCTCCATGATTGTTTCTTCAGAAAGAGTTTCTCCACACGTTTTCATCTCATTAGTGATCAGAATCACTCTGGAGATGTATTCAGAAACTTTCTCATTATTCTTCATGTTGAGATTCTCATATTGCTTTCTCAAGGACTGAAGCTTCACCTTCTTCACTGATGCGTCACCACCATAACATCTAACCAGTGTGTCCCACGCAGCCTTTGCTGTCGTTGAATCTGCAATCTTCTCAAACACATTTACATCAACACATTGATGAATGAAGAACAATGCTTTCTGATCCTTCTTCCTTACTTCCTTCTGCGCGTTTTTCTGTTCATCCGTCGCATCTGCTGCTACCGGAACATAACCATCAGTGACAAGATCTAGAACATCTTGAGCACCGAACAGTACACGCATTTGGATCATCCAACGATTCCAGTTTTTACCGTCAAATACTGGAAGTTTGGTGTTCATGTTGCCGTTTCCGTTCATCTTTCTATCTTGCACAGTACACTCAGATTTCTCACAGTGTTTCCCAACCCACAGAATTAAAATTCTGATCAGATTTTGTTCAAGATTCAACACGAATCTAAGAATCAAAATCAAACACACAAGACCTCACGTTCACTTGTGTTTCCCGTGTTTCCCAATGAATCCGAACCGGAGCTCTAGATACCAATTGTTGGTGCAAAGGTAGGATAAATGATGAACGGAAATATTCTATTAAGAGAATGACGGCTACAATACATGATAAAAGTTACAATGATTGTCACCCTATTTATAAGCTAAAACTAGGGTTACTAGAATAGGATAAAATACTAAAATACCCTCTAACAAACTTAGGGGCTAAGAAAATAGTACAACTAATAAATATGAATTACTTCTAATAAATATTCCCCTTACAAATATAATTTATTTATTTATTGTGAATTTAACAAGACTTCTAGAATATAAAATGGTATAAGGTCTCCTACTTTTACTTTCACATTTCCATAAAACTTCACATGCAAAACACATGAAACTAGATAAGAAATTTGTAATTCTTACAAAAATAAATAAATGACTAAAGTATTAAACAATTGACATGCATGTCTGAGGAATTTGGCATTTGTGTACGCAATTTCTTATTTAAATAGACAATTTCAAGTTAGTCAATTCAAACAAACCCAAAAATATATGCAATAGCTAAATGATAACCATACCTAACAAAGAGGTAATATATATTGTCTAACTTCAAACACAGATTCAATTGTTGAGTTGCGTTTAACTTTCTCTTCAGGAGTAGGTTACAAAAATTCACAAAAATTAACTATCACTCTTCACAAAAATAAACTATCTCTCTGAACATCAACAACCAAAGTATATTTTTATAGAAAAAAAAAGAAAAGGTTTCAGCTAAATAACATGCACCAAAACAAAAATCAAGTAGTATGTCTTGTATTTGAACTCGTGTCTCCATATATAATATTTATGTACATATATAATATTTATGTATAATTATGAACTGAGTTGAATATACGGGTGGCATTTTTCTATTAAAATACTATGTTAATCTTATTTCATGTTTTTTTTAATGTGATTCCTTTAATTTTATATCTTCTAGTATTTTTTTAAAATGTTAAAGAAAAAAATGACCTTTTTATAATGTTTTTTATATATACAAAAGTTACCTTTTTGTTAGGAATAATGTTACAATCTAAAATTGTTCCGATGAGTGTTTAAGAGAACATTTATTAGTTATTGACAAAGATAAATTACAAGAATGTTTGAAAATCGTTTCTAGAATACTTTTGACAACATTTGATGTTAAGAGAATTGAACACAAAAAAAATTTATCAGATCTTTTTTTAGACAATAATTTACACCTGAGTAAAAGAGTATTTGCAGAAGTAATAAATGTTGTAATATTAGCCGTAAATCTTGTATTTTCAACTTCAAAGAAAATTTATCACAACAATTTGTGAGTTAAGGAAACACAACACCAATATCACCTTTCACCAACATAATAAAATCCAACAGAAACACAATTCTAATAAAGAGCAACCATTGTTTCTTTTAACGAATCCAAATCCTTTAATGAGATCTCAAAGAAGAGTTCGAAAAGAAAATTAAGCAATTATGTTGAAAATCACAAATCTTAAAAATGGTTTGATACAACGGCGGTAGAATCAGACGTAAATCATAACTCCCGATATAAGGGTGATGTAATCTTCTATTTTGATTTATTCACAGAATTAGCAGAATCCCGAATAAGAACACAAATCAAAAAACCTAGAAATTGGGGAAGATAACGCAAACCAAAAATTGTGATAAAACCAAATTCCAACAACAACAGCCCCATTGATGATGTAGACGTGGTCATCCACGACACCATCAAATCTCACCAAGCACCAACGATTAAACTCAAATGTGAGAATCAAATCCTAAATTCACTTGCAATGATAGTAATCAAGGGAAAAGAAAAGATTGAGAGAAAAATAGAAAGCAAAATCATAACGGTAATAAAAAAGAAAGAAGAAGATAATCAAGAGAATAAATCCTTAAATAAAGAAAATGAAATTTCTTAGAATGGATTGGGAGAAAACTCTGATCAAAATCGATGAAAGAAAATGATATTTTTTGGAAACAAAATTAATGAAAAAATTGATCAAAGAAAATGGATGAAAGGTTTAGAAAAATTTATTTTCACAAGAAAATGCAGCGGAAAATTGCATTCAAGAAGGATATTAATTTTGTTCTGATACCATATTAAAAAATATAACATCTATATCAAAGAAAGAGAAAGAAAACTCAAAAATGTATTATATTGAATTAAAAGAGAGAAATTACATATGAGAAGTAGTAAAAAGATGTTACATCAAGACTTTTATATAGGCTCACAATTATTAACCAACTAATTCCTAATCTATACCTCCTATATTTTTAATAAAATTCATTTTTATTTCCGGTATATAATATGTATTAATATATCTATAATTGATTTACAATTGTAAATTCTATATGTATTATAGATGTGTTGCTGAATATGATTATGAAACGTCAATTGAGTCAGCACCACCAAATCATAAGAACATCATCTGAGTTTACACCACCACTCTCTTCAACTCAGATAATCGTAAAGAAAAAAAAAGTCATAATTTTTACTTATCAATATATACACTCTATTCAACTAATGTAAAAGAGATTTTTTTTCTTCATTATTCATTAGACCATATAAACACTTGTTTGATTCTCCATTTTTGTTTAATGCTTTTGGTTTGAATAAAAGAATGTAATCAAATAATAGTTTAATGTCATTAAATTCAAGATTTCATTGATATGAAATTCTAATATAGTAAATAACATGTTATTTTCTCATAAAATATTATGAAATTCTAGTCTGATCACTGTCTTAGTCTGCTCCCTTAACTAACTATAAGGTTTCAATTTAATCCTTTATTTAAATTACTAACTTACTATTTTGACTTTTGTCATGCTATCATACCACAGCATCACAACTTAACATTTTTGTCTCAATATTTAACAAAAAAGACTAATTTGACTAACTAAAAGGTTTTTAAAGATGACTAAAATGTAAGTTTATTAGATAGGTGAAATTCTAGTAACAGACTATTGATGTCACACTGGATGTTATGACATCCAATTCTGCGCAGACAGGAAATGTATGCAGAAGGTAAATGTAAAAAGGCAGTAAAAGACACAGACAATTATTTACCCAGTTCGGTGACAAACACACCTACGTCTGGGGGCTACCAAGCCAGGGAGGAAATCCCATAAGCAGTATTAATTCAGGACTTAAACCAACTGTTTAATCCTATCACTTAAGACCTACCCAATGCAATTTCAATCTAAACTAAGACCAGAGTTCCTACTCACTCCCCCTCAATCACCACAGTGATTACAACCTTTAATTAGTTTAAAGTCAATGGCGAAGTTATACTTCAAACAACTCTTGATTGTGCTTACGAGCTTTAATCAAGAAACACAGCACTCACGCTTAAAAGCTTAGAGTGACACAACAATTACAACTCAATGAACACCCTAGTCCAATGCAATCATCTAGGTGATAATTGCTTGGATCACAAGTAAAACCTAATACAAGACACAATGAAACGTACAACAGTGAAATATGATGATATAATAAATTCTTCACGCTTCAAACCCCTGAGTTGCTGAAAGTAGGATTGCCATCCTTTTATGATGCAGCACTTGGGCCTTGTACTTGAATTTCCTAAAATTAAGGTCAAGCAAGTTAACCTAATTTTCACATATTAGGGTGCTAACAAATAGGCTATTTGTTAGATCTCTTAATTGTAGCACAGTTGTTAGTTTCCTGGATTTTAGCTCAGCTGTTAGATTCCTGAAAAATAGCCTGAGATAAATACTAAATCATAACAGAAAAACTAACTAGCCTACTCTTTAGCATATGCTGTTAGGAATGAATGTCATAACATTCAGTTTGACGTCCAGAACATAGGCCATATGCTAGGTCTCTTAATTATACCTCTACTGTTAGTTTCCTGAAACAGCAGCCCGAATTAAATACTGAACTATACCAGAAAAAACCAACTGACCTATAATTCAGTATCTGCTGTCAGGGATGAATGTCATAACATTCAGTTTGACATTCAGTAAATTCTGTATTAGCTAATCCTGCAGCATACTACTCAAGCATGTCATGACATCAGTCAAGACATCAGAGTACAGTTAGTGTTTTAACACAAAATGCAGTCAATCAAAAACATCTACAATAGGGACTAAAATGAAATCGAAAATTAATTCAAGTGCGTCTAAGTGTCAAGACCGTGTTGGGTTACGTATGATTGCGAAACAGGATTGAAGAACTCCAAATGGTCGTTCAATATCCTTTCTTGCCGCATCTTGATGGTTGACAAACACTTTTCTCTTATCCCCTTGTGGCATCAGGATACTTTTCACAAATGTGGCCCATTCAGGATAAATACCATATGATAGAATATGATTGGTTGTATAATGAACCTCGGGAGCTCGTCCTTGCAGAACATCGTTGAAGACATTGGATTGGTTCAACACATTAATATCGTTGTTTGAACTCGTTACCCCAAAGAATGCATGCCAAACCCATAAATCTTGTGAAGCCACTACTTCAAGCATAATAGTTGGTTTCCCATGATCGCCTCGAACATATTTCCCTTTCAATGCAACTGGATAATTTTTCCATTCCCAATGCATACAATCAATGCTCCCTAGCATACTTGGAAACCCTCGTGCCTCCCCCATTCACATTAGGTGTTCAATGTCTTCAGCGTCTGACATTCGCAAATATTGTGCCCCAAAGATGTTAATCACTCTTCTTGTGAACTTATCAACACATTTTTGTCTCGTGGTTTCACCAATTCTTAAATAGTCATCCACACTATCAGCAGATGTTCCATATGCTAACATACGGATAACAGCAATGCATTTTTGTAGCATCCAACAAACTTTTGAACATATGGATTTATTTTGTACCATCTACCTTTTAGTGTCATCAACTTCCTCTCTTTGTAATTAATGTCACGATGCTTGTTAAAAGCTTCGCCAATTCTCTTCCAAAAACTATCTCATTTTTTATCAACCCCAACAATTGAATCCTTTGAAACATTGATTCATGACTGAATGAGATTTTCATCCTCTTTTTGTTGGAACCTTTATTTAGGCGTATTCACAACAGGTGCATATGCAACTTCTTCCCCAAGGTTAGTATTTTCCAAGCTACCTTGAGTGCAAATTTGCGGCGTTTCATATTCTTGATCATTTGATTGCACAACACTACTACCTATTTGAATCATGAGGCATGATGGAGTTAGTTGATTGAGATAAAAATTGTTGATATTGATATGGATAAAGTGGTGTATGATACGCGTAATTTTCAAAGTATGAGTTATTTTGTGGATTTGGGATAAATGAGAGTTTTGAAAATTTGGGTTATTGTGTGAATTTGGGATAAAAGATTTATTTTCATATATGAGTTGTTTTGTTGATTTGGAATATTAGGAGGATTTCCATCATTTTGCATAAAATTGGACCAAGTGTTATAATGATTGGGGTTCATTGTCAAATAAAATGTGTAGACAAAAATTAAAACGAGATAAAATAAATTGATCAAATTTAAACTAGATATAAGTAAATTATTAGATAAAATGGATTACCTATTTATAATAATAATTAAATATTACCGTTTTAAAATTATAACCTGTGTAGTTTTTAATTTTGTTACCGTTGGTGATTTCAATTTTATATTAGCAGTTTTTTTATATAAAAGTAAATGAAAAAAAGGTTAATATAATAAAGAATATTGACTAGTTTGTTTTTGTTTCTCATACCAGAATGATTGTAAATGGTATGAGAAACAAAAAGTAACCGATAATCATTCTGGTATGAGAAACAAAAACAAATTAGTCAACATTCTTTATTATATTAACCTTTTTTCATTTACTTTTATATAAAAAAACTGCTAATATAAAATTGTGCAGGAACTCCAAAAAGTAACCGATAATCATGCTCTTAGAGCATCCACATCCATCATATCCATATAAATTTTTTAAATGAGTACTACACAATATTTTATATTATTTCACTCTTTCTAATTTTTTAAATAACTCAACTACATCTTTCAAATATCCATATCCATATAACTCTTCAAAAACTTTAAAATGGATCTTACCAATCCCACACTATAGCATTGATTTAGAAATTTAAAATAAAAATATTAAGAGTGAGAAGCAAATAATTGAAAAAGTGGTGTAGACACGTGGTTTACATTAACAACTTTTTCAAATTAAAAAACGGGTTTTCACCTATTTTATAGAATAAAATATAATAAACGGGTTTTCACATAGTAGTATAAAAAATTATGTAGTGCAATATAACTGATAATTATGCTCTTATTCACCTATTTTATAGAATAAAATATAATAAACAATAAAATGTAGTGTGTGTTGTGGTGTTTTGTAAGACCAAGTTTTAGAATTTTTGTAGAGTTATATAAATATTTAAAAATTATAAATGAATTATTTAAATAATTGAGAAACGTAAAATAATATAAAAATATCTAATATGATCCATTTAAAGAACCAAAAAATATTTTTTAAATGTGAATGCTCTTAGAATACCATCACTATATAAACGCTTAAAAGGTGTCAAATGTGAAACTTAAAAAACATTTAAACTTTATCAAACATTCTAATTTATTTATATATGCACGCTACTTATTTCACATCGTCATTTTCACCTATTGTTTAAACTGGATATCAAAACCAACCGTGATATAATAATGTTTTAGTTTAACGGTTTATGCAAGCAAGTAGTAATAACTAATTCAAATATAAGGAAACAAATGATAAGATCAACACTGACACAGTACAAGGACCTGAATTTCTTGAACGTAAGATGTTAAATATGTTACCAAAAACTTCTAATATAAGTAAATAGAAATGGTAAGCTAGAACGAAAGACATATTAACACAACCACTAATTATTTTATTTAATTTTTAGTCTAAGATAACAAACATGGCTAGGTAGGCAGCAGGGAGTGAACCTTCAACTATTAGTAGCATAACATAGCACTGCAGACAATAAAGTTGAAAAATACTATATAATAATGATAATCAATCCTGGTACTAGAAAGGGCCTGGGCCCGGGCCCGGGCCTCCTGGTGGTGGTGGGCCGCCGAAGCAATCTTGTACCAACCAGCAACAGCATAAGCAGTAGAAGCTGCATTAAGAAATTCAAATTCAATTATATAATATAATCAAATCAATCAAAACAGCTTATGTTTAGAAGTGATAAGTATATAACTCACCAGGAAGATATGAGGCTAAATAAACCATTAGCAAATCCACCAAAAAAGCCTCCAGGTCCGCCAGGTCCAGGCCCCCAAACAGGTCCTCCCGGCCCAGGCCCCCAACCCGGTCCTCCACCAGGCCCCCAACCGGGCCCACCACCAGGTCCACCAGGTCCTCCTGGCCCCCAACCGGGTCCACCACCAGGCCCTCCTGGTCCGCCAGGTCCCATGCTTAATTGGCAAGGAAGCTTGAGATAATAAGCTTTCAGCAGAATGAACGAAGTGTGTGAGAGTAGAAAGTTACAAAATTGGCTCTCAGATATATAGAGACAGTAACATTCAACAACTATTCTTGTTGACTGAAAGAGATACAGAGATTGAATGAAATTGCATCTACCTTTCAAACCTACGGATCAAACAAAACTATATATATCCCTTTCAAATGCATTCATTCTATCAGATCCAACGTCAACATTAGGCAAATATACTTTGTCACTTCAACTATGAATCAAATCACCAAATCACCCCGTTGACCAATTGTTGACACAAAAGACTCACCTTCATAATAATAATAATAACAAGATTATGAATAAACTAGTTAAATTCGTCGCCATGTTATGTATTTTTGTAATATTTTCTTTTCATAAATATAATAATTAATAAGATTACTAAAAAAATATTACTTTTTTTAGAGACAGTGGAGACTATTGTTGTCCATTTGATTATTTATTTATTTATTTCCATTTAAAAGAATTATTTTTTTAATTTTTAATCTCGTATATTATTAGACATTTGACTTTGAAATAATATAAATTTTTATAGTAAGGACATGTTTATTTATAAAAATTATATAATTGTCGTTAATAAAAAATTATATATGATGATAAAACAAATTAAAATAAATATTTAAGAATGAATATTACAAAATAAAAATATATTTCACAATTAAAAATCAATTTAATCAAATATAAATACTAATTTATTTAATAAACTAATAAAGAAGATTTAAATAAAATTTTATGTATTTTTTATTTTATGATAAATTGCAAATAAAACAAGGTCCTCTATTTAATCATATATATGTAGATAGATAAGAAAATGTTTTCAATCTTTCATTTTTTGATATTATTTATATATAAGTTCAATTTATCAAATAAAATAATTCAAATGGTTGTGCCAAGATTCTTTTGTTTTATTGTTGTAATTATTTATTTATTATAATGAAATAATGATAGCATCGGTGCATATATAACTCAACAAGTTAATTTCTTTGAATTTAACATGAAATTTTTAGAAATATCTCACATAACAACTTTATAATAAATTAATGGGATATCGGTCTGTTCGTAATACTATGGACATTTGTTTTTAAAATATAATAATAATATAAAAAAGAAAAATAATACTTTTTATACTAAAAAAGAGTTTATTATTTTAAAAATATATATTTTTTATTTATATATAGATCATATTTCTCCATATATAAAATTAATTGGATGAAAGGGCGTGTTTACACACTTAGCCCGCACACTTTTGCTTCACCTTAAAGTACTTGAACTCAGACGTGTTGTCTATCCAAACAAATTACAAGCACACTAAACCAAACAAATTACAAGCACAAGTCAAAAATTCGAAAGCTAAAACTTAAACAACTATTGCGATGCTCGCAATATCAATTCACAATCCCCGGCAACGGCGCCATTTTGTTGATTGTAATTTTTAAGTGTCGGGTTTTTGTTATCGTATCCACAGGGCTTGTGAGATATCACCGCCTTTCGACAGTTGTATTAATTCTTAGCTTAAGGTAACAATGGGGTTTTGGTATTTGTCACGGTATCTTGCATAAAAGTGTAATAAAATGCGGTAAAAGTTTTGGTTTGAATATTTGAGAAATATTGCCAAAGTTAGGGTTCGACGATCACTTTGCATGTATATGTTCGATCAACAAAACTTATAAACTCCTTTAGATGATAAACTATTTCACAAAGTCCTCCCAATGTGTTTATCTCTAACACACATTGTGAGTTTTCCCATTTTGATCCATTGTTTATCTCTAACACAATCTATCAAAATGACAACTTTTTGGTTCAACCTTATGGTGAACAAAATCATTCATTACTATCTCTAGCTAACAAACAAGATTGGATGAAAACCTAGGTTAAGAGTTGGTAAACATCTCTCGATCATAAACCAACACAAAGAGTTTTCAATAAGAACAAAGTTTTCACCATATATTCACCATTAAAGAGTTTACAAATGAAGATCCTTACATTTACACACAAAGCTAATGATCATCTACATCTAACCTTGACAAAATGAAGGACTTAGCTACTCATTTTCATGGTAGCTTGGTCAACAAGTTTCGGAAGAAGGTTGATCAACATCCGAGTCGAATAATCGAGATTGGATGGGAATCCACCTTCTTTTTGTGAAAGATGGTTAAGAGATGAAGAAAAATGGTTTCTAGGTCACAAAAGATCCTTAGAACAATGCTGTAAAAATATCTAGAAAAAGTACAAAAGTATGGAAAAATAAGGTATGGCTCCAAAAAGTGGCACTTGCTACTTATAGAGCTGCTACTGGGCTGTCATGCTCGCTAGGCGAGCAGAATGGCTCGCCTAGCGAGCCCCTAATTGAGGCACCTGAGGCACCTGCGCCCAGAGAAACAACCTTTCCCAGACTGTCATGTTCGCTGAGCGAACAAAACCTTCGCCTAGCGAAGGTCACGCTTCAACCTTCGCTCCAGCGAGGTTGAAAGGTTTTGCTACTGGAATGCTCGCTGGGAGCTCGCTAATGGCTCGCCTAGCGAGTGAGTGCTGGCTGCGCTTTTCACCAAGTCTGGACGTGTTCGCCACACTCCTCGCTGGAAGCTCGCCTAGCGAGTGTGGTGATGTTTGCCTCTGTTAAATACTGGAGCTTTTCGCTGGACGCTCGCCTAGCGAGTCCTTCGCCACAGCCCTCGCCTAGCGAGGAAGCTGATGAATGCTTGTTTTATTTGATTCCTTTGCCACATTTCTTGTGTCTTCATTTTCTATTATTTCATGCCTACTTCCTGCATAATAACACACAAATCAAAGGTACCAAGATAGATTATCATTGTATTGCATTTCATCTGAAACAAAGGTGGTTTCGACATTTTAGCAAGGAAATGGAGTGAAAGATGCCCACATTTGATAGCTCAAATAAGCACTTTTGGGCATCTAACAACTCTCCCCAACTAGATTCTTGCTTGTCCTCATGCAAAGTGTGCCCCTTGAAGGACAAGAGGATTTGCTTTAAGAAAAAGGTTTCTCCGAAGTCGGATAAAACGGCTCAAACACAAGCGAATCAGCAGATACAAATTTCCAACGGTTCGAATAGAATAATACACAAGAACTAAAACTTAATAGCAATGCGAAATATGTATCTATCTACAACAATATTATTTTGAATGAATCACCCTATCTCTCCTCTTCGAATAAGGATTGAAGAATTTACGCGTTTGCAACCGCGGGAATAATCTCACTCTCTAACAAATAATGAAGAAATCAATTTGATTCATACAATGTCTAACAATTATAAATGGTAATGTGGAAGCACGAAGATCACGAAGGGCTTTTCGGTTGAAGCTTGGTTAGGTTAACAAACAAGGGTCATTTCTAAGGCCATTGAAAACGAGATTGCCGATGCAAAAGAGACATTCACTGTACATTATTTACACATCTCAACTTCGTTCCATTTGTTTCTCATTTGAAACCTTCATAACCTTATTTCACAACTCAATTTTTGTTTTTCACTATTTTTCTTCCAAGCAAACATTCATTTTTATTTTCTCTATATTGTATTTTTTTTCTCTTTCACATCATATTTACAAAACAGATGTTTTTCTTTTCTAATTTTTATTTTCAATGCTTGCTCGGTTTTTCAAGAGTTGTGGCACTTACTGATTCTCATTTTCGTTCTCCCCAACTTATTTCTTACTCACCCTAAGTGAATGCTCTTAACTTTTTACGGCAAAAGAACAATAATCAAGATTTTCCGGGTTGTAAAAAAAAGATTTTTGAAATCTCGCTTTATTTCAAGCTGAGATTCAACTGTTTAAGCTCAAAGGGGTTAACGAATACTCTCTCTGCTCACAGGTAAGTTGTATTTGGAACTGGTTGTGCTCGATAGAAAACAAATGCCTTGATCATTTCTAATTGCTTCCACATATTCACAATAATAAAAGACAAAGTATGAATCAAATGAATCAACAAAACTTATTAGAATCCAGCATTTAAGTGTACAATGGAGGTTTCCTCACAATTTGTGGTTTTAAGTCCTAGATGAAACATTCATTCAATTATGTTGCAAAAAGACAATACTCAATTACAAAAAAGAGTAAAGTTCTTAGTGCATTCTAAAATTCTAGCCGGAGGTAACCATGTACCTTAGCCTTATTCACTTGTTTATTCTTATCATTGCCATCCAAGCTCGAATGCACCTTCATTGGATACTTCTTTGAGGAGCAACCAATCTAGAAGGTTTGCCACTTAACCAACCAAAAATTTATTAAAACACACAAAATTTAAAACATAAATAATAATATTAACTCAAAATTTAAATTTGTTCATGGGGGACAAAACACCCCAAAAGTACAAAGCCAAAATCAAAATACAGAATTCTGGAAATACAGTAGAAATAAAACATAAAATAAAAAATAAAATAACTTAGCCCTCCACGGACTCATAACCCTCCTCACTACCGGCTTCAGAACCGGTAGCCTCATCATCATCATCACCATCATCACCATCGGCAGCACCAGAAGACGCACCAGCACCCGCCCCCTCACCAAACACAGGCCTGTCCACAGGCCAGTTAGCGTTAAGCAGAAACTGCTCACGCGTTATCAATGAATGATCATCGGTGGGGTCACTTCCCTGTAGCTGTAACCGCTGCATAGAATCGTGCATGTCGAGCATGGCACGCTGAGTAGCCGCCATCCAGTCCCAATTGTAAGTGCAGACAGCTTGCTGGTAAGGATCTGGTCCGAGAGTAGAAGTACCAGGACCATCAGAAGCCCGGGTACCCTCAGCAGCTGCACTACCTCTAACATTCTTTGCCCTGCAATACTTGGCCACGTAACGGTCATCGATGGGCGACGGGATCCTTACCTGACCCCTAGAGGGTAGCCTCACCCTCGCCTATATGCACAAACTCATGATTAGGCAGGGGAAAGCCAGGGGACAATTCACACGAGCCCCCGACTTTAGCCCTCTTTCAATCACGGACTTCAGCTCATAAGCAATAATCCTCGCCACATCGATCTGGACGTTAGTGAGGATACAGTGTACCAAGTGTGCCACTGGGATCGGCACTGTAGAAGTGTGGGATTTGGGTTGGATGTTTGTCAGCACCATCAGTAGGATCAGTTAAGCCAAGGGAGTCATGTCCTCCCTGTGGTATCTCATGGGAACCCCAGATGGGTTCAGCTCAACTGATTTCCCTCTTAACAGCAGGGCAGCAGAGATTGCATCAATATCCCGGTGAAGTCGTAAGTCTGTGTGGTAGGTGTCTCTCTCCTCGGCTCCCAGTTGGAGCGGTTCACCAAGGACGCGGTTAATAGCATCCCGATCAAAAGCAACAGGACGACCGGCCACTCTAGATGTCCAAGTAAATGGCTCGTCATCATCTGGAAGTGCGTTCGCATAGAACTCACGCACCGTTGCAATATCATAATGCTCAAGTGGGGAAATTAACCGATCCCACTTCTTGGTGTCAATCAACCCGGCGAATGCTCTGTTCGTGCCTTGAGGGTTGATGATGAATCTCTTCTCCGGTAGAATTTTCCGTTTCTCCAAAGCAATGTACCTTGCGGCTTGCTTCGGCCCGACAAATTTGTCGGTATCAAACTGTATTGTTACGGGACGGGAAGTGTTCCCTCCCTTTCTCTTCTTTGAAGCGCCGGATCTGGATTCCATCTGCAAAACATAAAGAGGAAGCAACACACACAAAACAGATTAGACAGCAAAACCAGAATTCAAAGAACTGTCATGCTCGCTGCTGCTTCGCCTAGCGAAGTGGCAGCGAATGCTCGCCTCTGGTTCGCCTAGCGAGTTGCTAGCGAACCTTACGGGTTTTTGGGTTCTGCAGTATTTTCAGTAAAATTTTCCCAAAACCCACATTCTAATGGTTTCAATTTCAGAACCTAATGATATATCAAGAAAAGAAACGTTCTATGCTATTGGTAATTACAAACTCACATGCAAAACCTAAAATTCCCAATTGCAAAACCTAAAGTTTCCCATACCAACAACTTCATCCTCAATGACATTTAAATCAGAAATAAACAAAGCTTAAGCATAAATAAATGGTATTAGGGCAAACCTTAGCAAAATAGAGTGATTGGATATGAAATGCAGTGAGGTTCACAATCCTCCAATTTAGGGTTTGAGTGTTTGTGAGAGAGATGAAAATGAGAGAGTGAGGTGAGTGTTCGTGCAAATGCCTCAGCAGAGTTGTCAAACAGAAAATTGTGTTTGGGCCCCAAATGAGTGGCCTGCTGAGAATTTAAATAAGTGCTGTCACGCAGCGCTCGCTGCTGCTTCGCCTAGCGAGCAGCTAGCGAATCTGTTCGCTACTGCTTCGCCTAGCGAGCATCAAGCGAGCATGACAGCATTTGCCTTTTCAAAAGCAGCATTCCAGGTACATTCAGCATGGTTTTAACAATTTGAAACCCACTACAACAGAACAGGAAAACAGTAAATACTTACAATGTTGGGGTGACTCCCAACAAGCGCTTGTTTAACGTCGGCTAAGCTCGACGGTGCGATGCTCACAGAGGAGCATCCAACGGAATAGCACAGCTCTCGCGATCCACATGACCGCCAAGATAAACCTTCAAACGTTGGCCATTAACGGTCCAACTGTCCTTCTTTTCCAGGTCCTCAATGACAATAGCTCCGTACTCCTTAACTTCTTTGACCCGAAATGGCTCGGACCATTTTGATTTCAACTTTCCGGGGAATAACTTCAACCTGGAATTGAACAAGAGGACCAATTGTCCGGGCACAAATTCTTTCTTTCGGAGCTTTTTGTCATGGTATTTTTTTTTCTCTTTGTACAACCAACTTGAGTGATATGCGGCATTGCGCATCTCTTCCAACTCAAGCAGTTGCACCTTCCTTTTCTCACCGGCCAAATCATTTTCAAAATTTAAGAATTTCAGAGCCCACAAGGCTTTGTGCTCCAATTCAACCGGCAAATGGCAAGTTTTACCAAACACCAATTGAAAAGGAGTTAGGCCAATTGGAGCTTTAAAGGCGGTACGGTATGCCCATAACGCTTCATCCAATTTTTGTGACCACTCTTTTTTCGAATTTGACACAGTTTTTTCGAGGATTCTCTTAATCTCACGATTAGAGACCTCAGCTTGCCCATTAGCCTGCGGGTGATACGGAGTTGCCACTCTATGTGATACACCGTAATGTTTTAAAATGCTTTCCAACGGTGCATTACAAAAGTGTGACCCTCCGTCACTTATCAACACTCGGGGGGTTCCGAAACGGGAAAATATGTTTTTCTTCAAAAAATTTATCACCGTTTTCGCATCCGCCCGAGGTGAGGCAATCGCCTCAACCCACTTAGAAACGTAATCAACTGCGACAAGCATATACTCGTTACCATAAGAGGGTGGGAATGGTCCTACAAAATCAATGCCCCAACAATCAAATACTTCAACCTCTTGGATGTTTTGGAGAGGCATCTCGTCTCTCTTACCAATCCCACCACTTCTCTGGCAACTATCACAACTTTGCGCATGGGTATGTGCGTCTTTGAAAATAGTGGGCCAATAAAATCCCGATTGAAGGATTTTAGTGGCCGTTCTCACCCCATTATAGTGTCCGCCGTAAGGCGAGTTGTGACAATGCCAAAGGATGCTCTGCGCTTCATCGCCAGTAACGCATCTCCTTAAAAGGTTATCACTACCCAACTTAAACAAGTACGGGTCATCCCTGTAGCACCTCAAATTTGCACCCTACCTTTTGTACATTCATTTCATATTAGGTCATTAACATAACATGGTCCACTGCATAACATTGCATTGTCCATTTGCCCAAATGCAAGCTCAGCTGACCAATTGGGTCAAACTGATCAGGAGATCAGGTCAATCAAGCAAGCATGTGCTATTTTTATTGGAACAAGGCCCTAGGGTTGATTTATCAAACTCATATGGTCTAAGGATCATTTTGAAGTGGTTTGGCTAAAGATTGGATGCTCAGAAGTCATCAGTCATTGTTCAGTCAACCAAGAACCTAGAAAGTCAACTGTGGTCAACTGTGCCTGATCTTATGGACTGGAAGGTGTGAGATGGTTTGAAAGGCCTCATTCGTGTCCATATAAGTCTCATTTGACATCTCAAAGCTTAGGAATGGAGAAAATCAAGTCAGAACAAAAGTTGCCAAAAATGGCAGGTGACCTGTAATTTCAGCTGCCCAAAATGGAAACTTTTTCCCCTCAAAATAACTTCATCCTACAAGCTTCAAATGGAATTTTGTCCAACATGAAAGTTGAAGAGCTTGACCTCACCTTTCCAAAAAGTCCAAGAACTTGAAAATCCAATGCATGGTTGGAAAATTAGGGCTCAGTGAATTTCAGAAATGACCCATAATCAGGAGGCCATAATCTCCACATGGTTTGTCCAAATTGCAAGTTCTTTATATGCACAAACTCCATTTGACATGTACTTCAAGGGTGCATCATTGGATTTTTCCAAAAGTGGCCAACGCAAAAAGTCACTTTTCAACTGGACTGTTAAATTGGATCAGGGGCAAAATTGTCCAAATGTCAAAATATTTGGAATTTTGAGATGGGACTTTTTGCAACACCTCAGGAATGGCATTTGAAACTTGCTTGAATCATCATTTCATGGCTAGGCTTCATAGTTTGAGATTTGGCTTGGAAAATGGAAGTGTGAAAATGGATAAAGTGCTATCACATGGTGAAATTGCAAAATACATGGCCAATGAAAATGGGACTTGTTTCTACACATCACATGTGATATTTTGGACTTGCTTGAATCAAATTTGAGCTGATATATGGACTGTTTTAGAGAAAGGGCATTTTGGCCACTTTGAGTGAAAATGCACAATTTGCTTAACATCCCAATTTGGTTAATTACCTTGATTAAGCATGGATTATGATATCATATAAAAGCCTAATCATTCCATAAACATAACAGAATTTCATTTCACCAAAAAATCAGATCAAATCATCACAATTCTCCAAGATTTTTCAAGAATTCTCAAAAACCAAAATTGATCAAACTTCATCATTCTTTGATCAATTTGAGAAATTCTTTTTGCATCGATCTTACATTGGACTATGCTTCATCTGTTTATGCTCAAGAGCTTCCAAAACCGCGCCATTCTCAACTGCATCTTCAAGGTTCATCCATGGTGAATGGTGATTTCAAGCGATCGGAGCAAAGTCGAGTGAATCAAAGCTTCAAATATCCTGGCCACTAGCCTATACTGTACCTGTTTGAGGTTTATTCGCGTGAATTCAACCGATTCCACTACTGCAATTTCCAGGTAACTTCGGATTCGATCATCACGGTTTGTTGAATTATTGTGTGCGTGTTGTAGAGCATGTTATGTAGATCACGGTGCTGCTTTTAGAATTGCAAACGGACAACTGTAGGCTTAGAAATCGCGACTCGAAGTTTGGATCTAAAACCCTAACGCGTTCGATTCTTGAGATTTAGCAATTGTTAGGTTGATTTGAATGCATATTTGTGATCTACTTGTTCGTGCGGTTCTAACGGATATTCGTTTGTCCGTTTTGGTGACGATTTGGAAAATTCGTGTTCTTGAGTGGCTGAGTGAGAAAGAAGACGAAGCTTTGCGCAAAACTGAGTTTAATCCATTTTTCCATTTGAAAATTCAAATAACATGTTTCCCGCCCCCGCGCCATGTAATTACGGATCTGCCACTGGTGTTTTCAATTAATTATATTAATTCATAAAAATTCTTAAAAATTCATAAACATGTTAAAAAATTCATAAAAAATCATAGAAAAATCAGAAAAATATGAGAATTGTTTCTTTGACTTCCTTGTGGAGTGTAGAATTTGTTTGACCTATTGGTCAAAGTTGTGCATGGTAGAATCATTATTTGACCTAGGTTTGTTTCACATGTGTTCAAATTTGATACATTTTACCATTTGGTTCATGAAATGCTCATAATGTAAAATAAATGCCTGGAAATTTTTGTGATGATTCTTGACTGATTGATGCTCATTTCCATGTAAATTTTATGAATTTTTGATACCTGATCATTGAGATATGAATTTTGGAACTTAGGTGTGACAATTCGTGTCACACCTCATTGTGTCAATTTGCTGGATTTATTTGAGTGGCCTATACATGTTGGATTAATGTGAAACTTTGCATGGTGAATCATTAACATGTTGAGATGTTGTATGAATTTTTGTGGAATTTTACATTGCATTTTCAAATTGATTGTGATTTTTCATTTCTGTTGGTCAAATATGCAAGTCCATGTGATACATGTTTGTAATTTTGATGTGAAATGCTCATATGGTATTGGATGATCATTAAATTTGATATGCTTGTAATAGACACATGATGTGACATCCCTGTTTTGGTCTCATTCATTTCTTTGTTGTTTTCATTGAATTATGAATTTTTGAAGTGAATGCATGTGTTGATGTTGTGATTTGGAGCCTATAATTGTGTCTGTTTTTGTTGATTTTCATTGGCATGGTTCCATTTGCCCAATTGAGCTCAAATTTGACATGGTGGACCTTGAGTATCCCCTGTTTAGGTGTAATTTATTTGAGAATTTTTGGAATTGTTTTGGTATGGATTTGAATGCAATAGTTCTGTTTGTATGCTTGGTGCTTCATTTGAACTAGTTTGCCTTATTTTGTGCATAACATGAGCATAATGAATGATATAAACATGAGACCAATGATGTTTGCTCTTGTTTGACTTTAATTTGAGATTGGTTTGTGAATGCCTTGCTGTTTAAGGATTTTTTCTTGTTTTGGACCCTAGGCTTGGCCTAGTGGTCTAGTTGCTAATGTTTGCTTGATTTTTCAGGATCAAAGGCATAATGAACATGGAGAATGATCCAAATCATTTTAATTGATGTTGTTGATACTTGTACACTAACATAACTTGGTTTTGTAGGTTGTGAAGCTTGGGCTTAAGCTTTGAGCTTGCCTTGTGTTGTGTATTGAGTTGTATAGATTAATTGGTTGAACACTTGCTGTTTATGGCTTGTCTGTCTGATTACTAACTGTGTTTGATTGTTTCCAGGTACTTTAGTTGCTCAGTTCCTTGTGAACTTTTGCTTTGCTTTGCTTAAGCAACTTGCATAGAGGTATAACTTTCTAACTTCATGTAGTCTGGAGACCCGGCTGTTACCGGGCCGGGCAAACTGTCTGAAGTCCTCCTTAAGAGGCAATGATTGTGGTTGTTTATTTTTCGTGCCAAGCAGGTGAAAGTCCTCTAAAAGAGGCAATTGGTGGAAGTTAGGGATAAGCAATCTATCCCCCACTATTCTGTGAGTCTTCTCCTTGCTCCCATTGCATGGTTGTAGCATTGAGATCCAAGCCCAAGATCTTGTGCAGTGCACATTGTGTCAGAGTCTCTGAGTATAGAAGGGTCCCCCCATTCTGGACCCATGCTCATTTGTCAGAAGCTCTCCCTGGTCAGGGATAAGAGCTGTGAGGTCTGATCCTCACTTCATCCTTTCATCTGCTTCACCTTAGCCTCGCAATGGCAAGGTTAAGAGCAAAAACAGCCTGTACAGATGACTTGCTGAGGCAGTCAAACCTATTGATTGAGCCCCCTTGTTTGGTTATAGCGTGTGCTATGTGGATATCTGATTGACATGCTTGTTTGAGATGCTTGTTCTCATTTGATGTATGCTTGTATGCTTGTATGCTTGCTTCTTTCCTGATTAAGATAGGCTTGGCCCTTGTGCCAATTAGCTAGAAACCTTAACTTAGGGACGATTTTGCATGACAACATCTAGGCTCGAGTCGTAGTCTCCCTAGTGTTGTGTCTCCCTCTGTTATCTGGTTAGGCTAGATCCTTTGTCCCTGCGTAGGGGAACTACATCGCCCTGATCCTTGTTCTAGACGAGGTATGTAGGCAGGTGGTCGTGCGAGACCACTCCGGGCAACCTTTTTCTTTTTTGTGTGTGTTTGTTTGTCATCTGATGGTGTGTTTTGGGTTCGGATGCCGACGTAAGTCCAGTGATTGGCTGTCGGGCTCCACGTTTGCCCTTTTGAGTGTGTTTTGGTTCGGATGCCGACGTAATTCCATCAAATGGTTGTCGGGCTCCATGTTTGCCATCGGTTGGTGCGTTTTGTGTTGTTTGGCGTGCGTAAGCCGAACTACAGTGGCTCTGATTCTCGTTCCAGACAAGATATGTAGGCATAGGATGCGACGTCCTATCGAGCTCCCTTCTCCTAACCCCACCTGCATTCCCTGTGTGTGTGATGTTTAGCAACCTTTTCTTTATTTTAGAACGTGGATCCCGTCGAGTACGACGGACGTGAGGGGTGCTAATACCTTCCCCTTGCGTAACCGACTCCCTTACCCTTTCTCTTTGGTCGCGAGACCATTTCCTTTCCAGGTTTCTCTGAGCGTTTCCTTTCCCTATTTTGGGATAAATAACGCGTAGTGGCGGCTCTGTGTTGTGTTTTTATTTGAGTCCCGCCGGTTGGTTTTTCGCGTAATGCGACAATCCCATACGTAATACTTGGCATCCGAAAGAAACTTCCTTTTTTGGTTCGAAGTTAGGTCGGGAGGCACAAAACCACTAGCCTTGTGGTTCGCAAAGTCTGCAAACCACGGCCTAACTTGAACTTTGAACAGTTTTTCATCAGGAAATTCTTCCCGGATTTCCTTCTCCGACACGGTAACCTCCACATTCACTGAGCGGGATAAATGATCCGCCACCAAATTTTCCGATCCTTTCTTGTCTTTGATTTCAACATCAAATTCTTGCAACAAGAGGATCCAACGGATGAGCCTTTGCTTCGAATCCGGTTTGGTGAGCAAATATTTAATCGCCGCGTGGTCGGTATACACTACGACTTTAGACCCTATAAGATAAGATCTAAACTTTTCAAGCGCATACACTATCGCAAGTAATTCTTTTTCAGTTGTGGCATAGTTAATTTGAGCCTCATTAAGAACTTTACTTGCGTAATGTATCGCATGAAAAATTTTCTCTTTTCTTTGGCCAAGTACCGCTCCAATTGCATAGTCGCTAGCATCACACATTAGTTCAAAATTTGAATTCCAATTTGGAGCGACTATAATCGGAGCGGTAACCAATTTTTCTTTTAAAGTTTCAAAAGCTTGCAAACATTCATCGGTTAAGAGAAATACCTGGTCCTTAGCTAGCAAATTGCTCAAAGGCTTAGCCACCTTTGAGAAGTCCTTGATAAAGCGCCGATAGAACCCGGCGTGCCCTAAAAAGCTTCGGATTCCCTTCACATTCACCGGAGGAGGTAACTTTTCAATCACTTCAACCTTAGCTCGATCCACTTCAAGCCCCCTTGAAGAGACTTTATGGCCAAGCACGATCCCCTCGGTCACCATGAAGTGACACTTCTCCCAATTAAGTACCAGATTGGTCTTGACACATCTTTCAAGCACAGTTTTCAAGTTTGCCAAGCATAGACTAAAGGATCCACCAAATACCGAGAAGTCATCCATGAAGACTTCTATTGTTTTCTCAATAAGGTCGGCAAAAATGGCTTGCACACATCGTTGGAAAGTCGCCGGTGCATTGCACAACCCAAAGGGCATTTTTCGGTATGCGAACACTCCAAACGGACATGTGAAAGCCGTCTTTTCATGATCGGCCGGGTCAACCGCAATTTGGTTATACCCGGAATAGCCATCCAAGAAACAATAGTATTTTTGCCCCGAGAGTCTTTTGAGCATTTGATCCATGAACGGGAGTGGAAAATGGTCCTTTCGAGTTGCGGTATTCAACCGCCTATAATCAATACACATTCTCCACCCCGTTGCAACTTTAGTAGGGATCAATTCATCCTTGTCATTCCGGATCACGGTAATTCCACCTTTCTTCGGAACCACATGCACGGGACTAACCCATGGACAATCCGAGATCGGGTAAATCATTCCCGCATCCAACAACTTTACAACTTCTTTTCTTACAACCACCTTCATGGTAGGATTTAAGCGGCGTTGAGGTTGAGCTACCGGCTTAAAATCCTCTTCCATCAAGATCTTGTGCATGCAATAGGAAGGGCTAATTCCTTTTAGATCGGAAAGAGTCCAACCATGGCTTCTTGATTTTTTTTTAGCACATGGATCAAGCGGGCTTCTTCATCATTTGTCAAAAGGTTGCTTATGATGACCGGCTTTGCTTCGGTCTCATCTAGGAATACATACTTCAAAGTAGAAGGTAGTATTTTCAATTCAATAGGCGTTTTTTCGTCAGTAACCTCCTTCTTCAAGTCTTCTTCCTCAACTTCCCATGGTTGTAGTTCGTCTAAACTATCAAGTTCCTTTAAGCATTCCTCAAGAGCTTGCTCTTCTTCAACGGTGAAAACCTCCAATGAGTCGTCAAGAGCTAACTCCATAGGAGATATCTCATGAATATGCTTAGAAACCTCCAAAACTGCTTCTTCGATCACATCGATACGAAAGCTATCATTTCTATCTTTTGAATGCTTCATTGCTTCGAATAGATCGAATGTTACTTCCTCATTTTGGACTCTCACCTTCATTAAACCGTCATCAACGTCTATCATCATTCGTGCGATTTTCATGAACGGTCTGCCCAAGATGAGCGGAGCATCATCATTTTCTTCCATATCAATAATAATAAAATCGACCGGGAAAAAGAATTTGTCGACTTTAACCAACACATCTTGGGCTACGCCATGAGGATGGGTTGTCGACTTATCCGCCAATTGCAACGTCATTCGGATGGACTTAATTTCAATGTTGCCAAGCCTCTTTATAATTGACAAAGGTATAAGATTAATGCTTGACCCCAAGTCAATTAGTCCCTTCCTGACATAGATATCACCAATTTTAACTGGCAAAGTAACTCTTCCCGGATCAACCTCTTTTTTTGGAAGCGTCCTTTGAATAATGGCACTACAGCTCGCATCTAGGACGATGGTCTCCGGTTCCGTATACCTCCGCTTTTTTGTAAGTATGTCCTTCATGAATTTGGCATACTTGGGCATTTGCTCCAAGGCTTCGGCAAATGGAATGTTTATTTGTAGTTGTTTAAAAATATCCATGAACCGGGCATAATGCCGTTCATTCTCCCTTTTGGACGGGGCATGAGGATAAGGAAGGTTTTGGATTGGAGTAGTGCTCACTACCTCCTTTCCTTTTGCAACTCTAGAACTCCTCCATCTAGGCTTTTTCACTTCCTCCCCCATTACTTCATCACTCGTATTTTTCTCAATCTCCACACTTTTTTTCTTTTCAACTTCACCATTCTTTTCGTTATTTTCAACTTCTTCCTCCTCACTCCACTCCCCCGCTTCACCATCAATATTTTCCTCCACGATTTCCTCCTCATTTTCTTTCGTTTTCTCTCTTTGTTCACTCTCAACTCTTTTGTTATTCTCACTCATCAACTCCTTCCCACTTCTCGTTGTGATCGCCTTACAATGCTCCTTAGGATTTATTTGCGTGTTTGCCGAAAAGGAAGGACCGGTTTGTTGTTCCGCGAGTTGCTTAGCAAGTTGCCCAACTTGAGTCTCGAGATTTTTTATAGCCGCGTCGTTGCTTTTTTGATTTGCCATTGACATTTGCATGAATTGCGTCAATGTCTCTTCCAACTTAGAAGTTACGACCGGCGGTTGTTGAGATTGATAAGGATTTTGGGGAGGGTTTTGACGGCTAGAAGAACCACCTCCATAACCTTGGTTATGGTAATAGTTACTCCTAGGTTGGAACCCTTGGTTCCCTTGGAAATGTGGTTGTTGATTTTGAGGGTTTGGTTGATAAGGTTGTTGTTGTTGTTGTTGTTGTCTCGGTTGGTAGTCCCTTTGGTTTGCCATGTAGTTTACATCTTCGAACCCCGGAGGTGGACAGAATCCGGTGTCATGCTCACCTTTGCAAAGCTCACAACAAGCTATTTGTTTAGCTTTAGAAGGTTCCCTCAACTCTTTTATTTGCTGCGTTAAGAGTTACACTTGTTGTGAGATGAGTTTGTTTTGGGCAAGGATGGCATCGTTCGTCCCTAGTTCAAGCACTCCCGGCTTTTTCAAAGAGTTGCCTCGACTTTGACTCTGAAGATCATTTAGAGCCATTCGATTTATGATATTTGTAGCTTCTTCGGCATTTTTAGACAATAAAGAGCCACCCGAGGTAGCATCCAACAACGTCTTGCAATTTGGTTGAAGTCCATTTTTGAAAATATGGATTTGAGTCATCTCATCAAATCCATGCCCTTTACATTTCCGAAGCATGGATTTGAATCTTTCCCACGCTTCATTTAAGGATTCATTGATTCCTTGTGCAAACACATAGATGGCCGTCTTGGATTCCATGAACCGGTTATGGGAGAAGAATCTTTCGATGAACTTCTCTTCTAACACGTTCCAGTCTGTCATGACGGCTGGTGTTTGATCTAAGTACCAATCTTTTGCTTTGCCGAGCAAAGCGTGGGGAAATAATCTTCTGAACCGGTTATGTGTTGATGTTGTGATTTGGAGCCTATAATTGTGTCTGTTTTTGTTGATTTTCATTGGCATGGTTCCATTTGCCCAATTGAGCTCAAATTTGACATGGTGGACCTTGAGTATCCCCTGTTTAGGTGTAATTTATTTGAGAATTTTTGGAATTGTTTTGGTATGGATTTGAATGCAATAGTTCTGTTTGTATGCTTGGTGCTTCATTTGAACTAGTTTGCCTTATTTTGTGCATAACATGAGCATAATGAATGATATAAACATGAGACCAATGATGTTTGCTCTTGTTTGACTTTAATTTGAGATTGGTTTGTGAATGCCTTGCTGTTTAAGGATTTTTTCTTGTTTTGGACCCTAGGCTTGGCCTAGTGGTCTAGTTGCTAATGTTTGCTTGATTTTTCAGGATCAAAGGCATAATGAACATGGAGAATGATCCAAATCATTTTAATTGATGTTGTTGATACTTGTACACTAACATAACTTGGTTTTGTAGGTTGTGAAGCTTGGGCTTAAGCTTTGAGCTTGCCTTGTGTTGTGTATTGAGTTGTATAGATTAATTGGTTGAACACTTGCTGTTTATGGCTTGTCTGTCTGATTACTAACTGTGTTTGATTGTTTCCAGGTACTTTAGTTGCTCAGTTCCTTGTGAACTTTTGCTTTGCTTTGCTTAAGCAACTTGCATAGAGGTATAACTTTCTAACTTCATGTAGTCTGGAGACCCGGCTGTTACCGGGCCGGGCAAACTGTCTGAAGTCCTCCTTAAGAGGCAATGATTGTGGTTGTTTATTTTTCGTGCCAAGCAGGTGAAAGTCCTCTAAAAGAGGCAATTGGTGGAAGTTAGGGATAAGCAATCTATCCCCCACTATTCTGTGAGTCTTCTCCTTGCTCCCATTGCATGGTTGTAGCATTGAGATCCAAGCCCAAGATCTTGTGCAGTGCACATTGTGTCAGAGTCTCTGAGTATAGAAGGGTCCCCCCATTCTGGACCCATGCTCATTTGTCAGAAGCTCTCCCTGGTCAGGGATAAGAGCTGTGAGGTCTGATCCTCACTTCATCCTTTCATCTGCTTCACCTTAGCCTCGCAATGGCAAGGTTAAGAGCAAAAACAGCCTGTACAGATGACTTGCTGAGGCAGTCAAACCTATTGATTGAGCCCCCTTGTTTGGTTATAGCGTGTGCTATGTGGATATCTGATTGACATGCTTGTTTGAGATGCTTGTTCTCATTTGATGTATGCTTGTATGCTTGTATGCTTGCTTCTTTCCTGATTAGGATAGGCTTGGCCCTTGTGCCAGTTAGCTAGAAACCTTAACTTAGGGACGATTTTGCATGACAACATCTAGGCTCGAGTCGTAGTCTCCCTAGTGTTGTGTCTCCCTCTGTTATCTGGTTAGGCTAGATCCTTTGTCCCTGCGTAGGGGAACTACATCGCCCTGATCCTTGTTCTAGACGAGGTATGTAGGCAGGTGGTCGTGCGAGACCACTCCGGGCAACCTTTTTCTTTTTTGTGTGTGTTTGTTTGTCATCTGATGGTGTGTTTTGGGTTCGGATGCCGACGTAAGTCCAGTGATTGGCTGTCGGGCTCCACGTTTGCCCTTTTGAGTGTGTTTTGGTTTGGATGCCGACGTAATTCCATCAAATGGTTGTCGGGCTCCATGTTTGCCATCGGTTGGTGCGTTTTGTGTTGTTTGGCGTGCGTAAGCCGAACTACAGTGGCTCTGATTCTCGTTCCAGACAAGATATGTAGGCATAGGATGCGACGTCCTATCGAGCTCCCTTCTCCTAACCCCACCTGCGTTCCCTGTGTGTGTGATGTTTAGCAACCTTTTCTTTATTTTAGAACGTGGATCCCGTCGAGTACGACGGACGTGAGGGGTGCTAATACCTTCCCCTTGCGTAACCGACTCCCTTACCCTTTCTCTTTGGTCGCGAGACCATTTCCTTTCCAGGTTTCTCTGAGCGTTTCCTTTCCCTATTTTGGGATAAATAACGCGTAGTGGCGGCTCTGTGTTGTGTTTTTATTTGAGTCCCGCCGGTTGGTTTTTCGCGTAATGCGACCGCTGGCCACTCTGCTGGGGAATATCATAGATGTTGACCTGTGCTGGTCCATCTCCCCTAAGCGAGTCTCTCCTAGCGTTCTAGGATAGTAGGTTGCTTTTGCCGCTTTATTTATTGCATTTATTATTCTAACAGTGTATATATTTGCATTAATGTCTGCATGCATCATACTATCATATTGTTGCCGTCCTCTGTACAGGTGGTTCCTCTGTTTTGGGGTGGGAGTTACTCGAGGTAAAAGGCCCAATACCCAGGCTATGAGTGCAATCTAGGAAACCTAGGAATAGAGTGATTCATGGGAAGCGGGTGGTATGCGCCACTTAGCGGAACATTGACATCACGAGCAGTTCAGACCCTGGTGGGATATTATCGTTACATACTTCGGGTGTGTATATGATGGTATTCTGCGAAAGGTTATTTATGCTGCGTTTCTCTCGACCTTACCCTGGCCTAGATGACACCCGTGAGTGGGGAGGGATTGATCTTTATCACAGGTACAGATGGTGACGTTGATGGTGACTTTTTGTTCCGTGGATCAGAGTCATATTTATAAGTCGGATTTATGGTCATTTATTGCCGTGACGCCGGAGTGCTGTCCGTGATTTACCAGTGGGGATCCGTTTATTTCAGGATTCCCCGGGCCGAGATATTTATCAGTGGGGATCCGTTTATTTCGGATTCCCTGGGCCGATTCAGATGGTGATGGTGTGTCTGCTCAGAGACCAGTGATGATGATGATGATGTATCTATATTCCGTTTATTTCGGAACCCGTGGGTCTGATTGGTGGTTATTTGTTCCTCAGATGGTTGTGATCAGTCCAGGGATCCGAGCTGTAGTTCAGAGCAACAGATGATCAGGTGACTTGGAGGATGGCACAGTCCATTGCATTCATTCATACATCATTCTCATTTTGCATTCATCTACATCAAACCTACGTCTAGTCATATGGGGAGTATTATTGATTGAGAATTTGGTTGAGAGACATCTGGATGTCAAAATGTTATTGGTGAAATATTATCTGTCTCGATGAAACCAGGATCGAAAGACAGAATCTTCCTCATATGGATAGACGTTGCATTCATGCATATTAACCTGTTTGCTGTTTTGCAGGAATCATTGCTCGTGCTCGCAGAGCTGTACCTTTGCACTTAACCCGTCCTCACAGATACTTCACCAGACGCAACACTCCAAGGCTGATGGATATCTCCGCCAAGAAAGACCGCTTCGGAGTGGGGTATCAGCCGAACAGAGGCTCGCTTGGACAAGGCAGAGGACGCCGTACGTCAGTCACGTTCACCAGTGCGGGAATGCTGGATCCGAATCACATCTGCATGGTGGGTGATGAAGCTGATAGCAACTGCGAATTGGACCGATGGATAAAGTTGTGCGTACCAGGGACCTGGAAGGCCTAAAAAAGATCAGCACGGTCACTCTGCTCGAAGAGTAATATTTTCCTGTTTTCAGTTTTATTTGCATGAAAGCCATACGTTTTGCCCGAAACGTACTGGTCCATTGTAAGGGCCATCTCATGTGTTTCATTGTGCAACATTTTGCATCAGTAATAAATGGATGTTTTTGTGATCAAAAGCGGTGTTCCCTGTTTTTCATTTTTTGCAGTTTTAAAAAATAAAAATGGCAATGTTTTTCGTTTTCTTTTGAACTTGTCTCGTTCCAACCACCAGAGTGATTACCCTCCTGATCTCATCGATAACAATTTGGTTACGCCTCTATATGACTTCGACAATCCAAGCTATCATACCGAAGAAAAAGGCGAAGAAGATTGTGATCTGCTGGAATTAGCCAGGTTGTTGAAACAAGAGGAGAAGGTGATTCAACCACACGAGGAGCGATTCAAGATTGTTATTCCAAGCACCGCCGAGGTCAGAAAGTGAAAGTTGAGGCCGCTTCAGAGGCAAGTCAAGAACAGAATGGTAGCCCTATTCAAAGAACAGATTGATATCTTCACCTGGTGGCATCAAGATACACCAGGGTGGAATACCCATGTTGTGGGGCACGAGCTACCGTCGAGAGAAGACTAACCTCTAGTGAGGAAGAAGGCCGGTGCCACGGATCAAAGGGCTAGGGTGACTTTGTTTCATTATAGGATTCATCGTGAAAGCAAAATGCCATGTTGATGACATGATGACAAAGTCCCAAGCAGAACAGGGGCATCCGGTAGACTGGGGCGAGTTGATTGGCCGGTTGAGATAACTCATACTGTTGAGTTCGAATTAGCGCACTTATGGAGTGCCGTCCAGCAAGCTGCCGAGGCATGTTGCGAATGAAAGAGGAGTCGAGGTCGATCCTGCTAAAAAAAAAAAAAAAAAAAAAAAGAAAAAGAAAAATAATGCAAGAAACGCCTGGACCGAAAACAAAAGAAATCAAATGGTCAGGTGGAATGGTGACTGCCAAGGGGCATGGAAAGGAAAATAAGTTGCGGGAACCTCTGATCTGGTACTTGACAGCCCTCGAAGGGTCTATGAGGTGTGCATTGAGTCAGTATGACTAGTCTTGTCGAAAAGAGCATGCAATTTACCTAAGCAAAAAGTTTATCGACTGTGTAACAATACACGCACTGCTCGAAAAAACTTGATGTACTTTGGCATAGGCTGCTCGCCGACTGAGACAGTATGCTGGTTCATACCACTTTGTGGATGTCCAAAATGGATCTGATCAAGTATGTGCTTGAGAAGCTAGCATTGACTGGACAGGTTGCAAGAGAGCAAACGACTCTAACTGATTTATGATGTCCAGTATATCTCTCAAAGAGCAATCAAGAGGAGTGTGCACTGTTTGATCACTTCGCCAGCAACCCATGGAGGATTATCAACCAAGGAAGTTTGAGGTCCCTGATGAGGACATCTCGAGGTACTCTAATCGAAAGATTGAGAGTGACCGATCCCGGAGGAAGGGCCTGACCCTGAATCCGAACGGGTTCTGATGTCTGAGGGGGATAAGGTAAGGTGAATGAGGTAGTGCTTCCCGGATCACAGTTGGTTGCGCCAAACAATGGTGATTGAACATAAAGTCTGTATCCTGGGTATTGAACCTCGGGATGTGCATCTACTGGGGCAGTGTCTTCCTCCCAGGTGTATGGGAAGGAATTAATGCTACCATCTGATGTCCTGATCAGAGAAGGTTGAGTGTGTAAGAACCCGGCATGACACGTTGAGCCCAGCTGAGAGAAGGGGCTGACAGTTACTTGTCATGGGGCAGTTGTACCCAGTAAATGAAGCGTGTTGTTGACCGAAGAGTGCGACCTCGCGCATACCGTGGAAGAGGTGGTGTTGAAAAGGATCCTTCCTCCTTGAGACGATCGTGGGGCAAGTGGATACGCAATCATGAATCCCCAGCATGGTCAAGAAGGCTTTCTCCGACAGAGCTTTGTTCCTGACGACCATGAGTGGCGAGGACATCCCATCCCCTGCAGATGCGGACGCAGTTAGAAAATACTTCGTGAAAAAGAGACCCGCTGGACAAAAAGAATAAAAGAGTCCAGGCAAAAAAGGGCATCCCGGCGAACCAAGAAAAAGAGAGAAAAGGTTCGGGCAAAAGTTAGGGATAATAAAAGGAAAGAACTGTACACCCGGCAAGTCGAAAACCCCACAAGGGCGACTTGGGCAAAAAAGGGTATCCCGGTGGACTGAAACCCGAAAGGGCGGTCCAGGCAAAAGAGGGATTGAAACGAACAACTGCGTCTAGCATGATCGTTTGAGCTTTAGATGACCCGGCTAATCTCTGACAGAAATCGATTGGAAGCGTCTTGTTCAGAAGGCCGAAAGTGCGGAAAGTCTTGAGGACATATGGGGTGTAACCGAGTTGGAACCCGATGAGATCACGGTTCCGCATTGCCAATAGGATAGATTTTTTCCTTTTATGCGCAATCACCTCTTTCCAGGGTTTGCCTCCTGTGTATTGCTCAATTCTGAGCCACTTTTTGTTTCAGTCAATAAAGTGTGTGTTCAGTCAAATAAATTTTGTTTTTGTGTCATTACCGCTTTGATTACGAAAACATCTGTTTATTTTGATAAGAATAGTTGCATTTTGAAACGTAGAGGTCCCTTTCGATGCATGTTTATAAGATTGAAATCTGGAAATCTTATTCGGAAGTTTGAGTGACCAAGATGTTGAAGTGTTGGCACGCCTGGGGCACGCTTTTATCTAACAATCTCTTGTGCAGGTGCTGTTAGATATCTTCATTCGCTGGCAAGTAGTGATATGAAGCCTTTTGACAAAAGATCCCCACAGAGTCCAACCAGGGGCAAGGGATAGACGAACAATGAAAGGACGGTAAAGGATTACGACGACGATCCTGGAGGGTTAATCAAGAAGACTCTTCAAAGTCTAAAGACTGGAAAGTTTGTATGGATCCCAGGAATTCGATCCTCGTGGGATGGATCAGAAAGTCCAGATGAGCCTGAGAGTTCTCAAAAGTGGAAAGTCAACACTGCGGTAGGATGGTGAACACCAGTGTTCGACGAATCGAAGGGCGGCCCGTGTCCGATAGGCCGTATTTCTCCAATGGGTTTGAGAGTGTCATCTCCCTAGCAGATTCGCGATCGGTGCCTCCTCAGCAAGCCTGAAGGTTACCGTATCCCCAGCGGAGTTGTGATTCTGAAGCTGTCTTCCCAGCAAAGTTTGTGTTGATGGTTCTCCCCCAGCAAGGTCCCCAAGCGGATCGAGTCCGGTGAAATCACCCCCAGTAGAGACAAGCATGGGTTGCCTCCCCTAGCAGGGTAATCTCCAAGCAAGTCCGGGTTCGATGAAGTTCATCCCCAGCAAGGTTTGTCTTTCCCCAGCAGGGAGGAAATCGACGCGGCAAGGAGATCCTCAGCACGGTTCCTGGAGTTCCCCGGTGTTGTCTCTGGAGGAGACGTGTGTTTGTGCATCCATCATTTAGATAAGCATAGCATAGTGCATCATTAGTGCATAGCATTTCCATGATCATGGGGCATTGTGTAAAAAAAAAAAAAAAAACTCATGCATCAACATTGCAAACATGTCCATTAGCCCTAGGCCGTGGTGACCAGTTGAGATTGGGCTGTTGGAAAGAGTTTAGCATCGCGCCATTGGATCGGCTTCAGAGTTGGGTTCCTCAGCGTGGTTGGGAGGTTGGTGTTTTCTCAACAAGTGACTCTGCAAGTGAGTAGGTATCTCCAGCGTTGTTACTCCCCGATTGGTAGCATCTTACAAGCCTGGATCAATTCCCCTAGCAGGTGTGGGTGTGTCTGATCTCTCCATGTAGAGTTGACCCCTTAAGCAGAAAGTGTCTACCATTTCCTTCTGTGTTCCCCCACTGAGTTAGATCCTCGTGGATGACGGTTGTTTCCGTTCCCTCCCTCACGGGACGGGTTTCCCTATTGAGTTCTTTCCTCATTAGGATGAGTCTTGTTTCAGTTTGCCTTTTGGGATTGATCCTAAATTGGCTTCCCGTTGACTGTTTCTTGTACTTCCCTGGGGCATAAATGAATAGTTGCTCACCAACCGGCACTCATTCATTCTATCCTCAGCGGAATTGTGGCTTCTACCTACAAACCGGTAGCTGTAAGTCCTATCGTCGTGGTTTTCTACCTACAAGCCGGTAGTTGTAAAATCCCACTTTCATCCCCTAGCAGAGGTAACTTTTGTGGTTCATTCTGTTTGTTGGCCTCTACCTACAAACCGGTAGTTGTAAAATCTCACGTTCTCCCCTTGGTGGAGTTAACCCTGTGTGCTCATCTTATCGATGACTGGTTACTTTTCCGTGGTTTTCTGCCTACTAACTGGTAGATGTAATCCCCTCTTTGCAGTTATCAGTATCCGGTTTGCGGTATTGATATTCTTTTCCCCTCTGGATACTCGCCTTGATCAAGCAGTATTGTCCCCAGTGGGTCTCCCCCTTTCTTTTGGGTATTTGCTCCGAGTCAGCAACTTTATCCTCTTTTGATTGGTCATCTTTTGCATACCTAGTCTGGTACCCCGATGCCTTTCTTTTCGGTTGATTTATCCATCTAACAACCTCCAATCTGGTTATGGATAATTTTCCATGCGAGTATGTTATCTACGTTTCGACGGCTATAGATAATATATCTCATGCGCTCTTGGGTCGAAGTCGTCCTCCCCAGTTGAGTAAGATTCGTATTCCTTTGTTCGGAATCGAATATCCATCCTTTAACAAGTTTGCTTTCGCTCTCTTCAGGATGATGTCGGTCGTTTATCCATCTAACAACCTACAACCCGGTTATGGATAATCTTCCATGCGAGGTTATTATCTACGTTTTGACGGCTATAGATAATATATCTCATGCACTCTCTGGTCAGTCTTTTGATTGTTTTCTCCAGCAGAGTAAGATTCGTATTCCTTGTGGAATCGAATATCCATCCTTTAACAAGTTTGCCTTTGCTCTCTTCAGGATGATGTCGGTCGCTTATCCATTTAACAACCTGCAACCCGGTTATGGATAATCTTCCATGCGAGTATGTTATCTACGTTTTGACGGCTATAGATAATGTATCTCATGCGCTCTTGGGTCGAAGTCGTCCTCCCCAGTTGAGTAAGATTCGTATTCCTTTGTTCGGAATCGAATGTCCATCCTTTAACAAGTTTGCCTTTGCTCTCTTCAGGATGATGTCGGTTGATTTATCCATTTAACAACCAACCCGGTTATGGACAATCTTCCATGCGAGTATGTTATCTACGTTTTGACGGCTATAGGTAATCTGTCAAACGCGCTCTTGGGTCGAAGTCGTCCTCCCCAGTCGAGTAAGATTCGTATTCCTTGTGGAATTGAATGTCCATCCTCTAACAAGACTGCTTTTCTAGCCCTCTTCAGGATGTTGAGTGTTTTTGAACATAAACCAATTCACGTTTGGTCGGTCACCCGTTTCATACCTACAACCCGGTATCCTTGGTGTTCCTTCCTATTTGCTCGCTGTAGTGACCTTGATCCCCAGTGAGATCCCCTGCAAGTGTTTAGCCTTGCTCTACCATCTTGTAGATGCCAGTATCCTGTCAGCACCCGCGTGTGTTGCTTCTTTGGTGTCGGTAAACACCATCTTTCGGTGATTTCCCAGTCATGCGTAGTGTCTGGTATTCTTCGGTGTCGGTAAACATCATCTTTCGATGTGCGTAACGTCGTCCCTTCCCTAGTGATTTTCCTCCTCTCCGTTGGTGTCGATAAACGTCGAGTTTTTCCCCATCATCCATTGATGATTTGGTTGTGTTCGCCCTCCCTAGAAGAGTCCTCCTCTCCGTTGGTGTCGATAAACGTCGAGTTTTTCCTATGCGTCCGTTGGCGTATAGTTGATATCTTTCCCCACAGGGTCTTCCCCAGTTGAACCTCCTCTCCGTTGGTGTCGATAAACGTCGAGTTTTTCCTAGTCGTCCGATGATGTCTAGTTGCTTACCCCATTCCCGGTCATTCATTAATGTCTGGTTGATTTCCCAACCAGAATTCCCAGTAGACGTCCTATTCGGTTTCCGGTTGTGGTGCCTTTCCCTCGTGAAGTGGCTTTCTCCTTCTCCCTTTCGTCCGTTGACGTCTGGTTGAGTCTCCCTTTCGTCCTATGACGTCTGGCTGAGTTTTCTCCTTCTCCGTTGGTGTCGATAAACGTTGAGTCTCCCTTTCGTCCTATGACGTCTGGCTGAGTTTTCTCCTTCTCCGTTGGTGTCGATAAACGTTGAGTCTCCCTTTCGTCCTATGACGTCTGGCTGAGTTTTCTCCTTCTCCGTTGGTGTCGATAAACGTTGAGTCTCCCTTTCGTCCTATGACGTCTGGCTGAGTTTTCTCCTTCTCCGTTGGTGTCGATAAACGTTGAGTCTCCCTTTCGTCCTATGACGTCTGGCTGAGTTTTCTCCTTCTCCGTTGGTGTCGATAAACGTTGAGTCTCCCTTTCGTCCTATGACGTCTGGCTGAGTTTTCTCCTTCTCCGTTGGTGTCGATAAACGTTGAGTCTCCCTTTCGTCCTATGACGTCTGGCTGAGTTTTCTCCTTCTCCGTTGGTGTCGATAAACGTTGAGTCTCCCTTTCGTCCTATGACGTCTGGCTGAGTTTTCTCCTTCTCCGTTGGTGTCGATAAACGTTGAGTCTCCCTTTCGTCCTATGACGTCTGGCTGAGTTTTCTCCTTCTCCGTTGGTGTCGATAAACGTTGAGTCTCCCTTTCGTCCTATGACGTCTGGCTGAGTTTTCTCCTTCTCCGTTGGTGTCGATAAACGTTGAGTCTCCCTTTCGTCCTATGACGTCTGGCTGAGTTTTCTCCTTCTCCGTTGGTGTCGATAAACGTTGAGTCTCCCTTTCGTCCTATGACGTCTGGCTGAGTTTTCTCCTTCTCCGTTGGTGTCGATAAACGTTGAGTCTCCCTTTCGTCCTATGACGTCTGGCTGAGTTTTCTCCTTCTCCGTTGGTGTCGATAAACGTTGAGTCTCCCTTTCGTCCTATGACGTCTGGCTGAGTTTTCTCCTTCTCCGTTGGTGTCGATAAACGTTGAGTCTCCCTTTCGTCCTATGACGTCTGGCTGAGTTTTCTCCTTCTCCGTTGGTGTCGATAAACGTTGAGTCTCCCTTTCGTCCTATGACGTCTGGCTGAGTTTTCTCCTTCTCCGTTGGTGTCGATAAACGTTGAGTCTCCCTTTCGTCCTATGACGTCTGGCTGAGTTTTCTCCTTCTCCGTTGGTGTCGATAAACGTTGAGTCTCCCTTTCGTCCTATGACGTCTGGCTGAGTTTTCTCCTTCTCCGTTGGTGTCGATAAACGTTGAGTCTCCCTTTCGTCCTATGACGTCAGGCTGAGTTTTCTCCTTCTCCGTTGGTGTCGATAAACGTTGAGTCTCCCTTTCGTCCTATGACGTCTGGCTGAGTTTTCTCCTTCTCCGTTGGTGTCGATAAACGTTGAGTCTCCCTTTCGTCCTATGACGTCTGGCTGAGTTTTCTCCTTCTCCGTTGGTGTCGATAAACGTTGAGTCTCCCTTTCGTCCTATGACGTCTGGCTGAGTTTTCTCCTTCTCCGTTGGTGTCGATAAACGTTGAGTCTCCCTTTCGTCCTATGACGTCTTGGCTGAGTTTTCTCCTTCTCCGTTGGTGTCGATAAACGTCGAGCTTCTCCCTTTCGTCCTATGACGTCTGGTCGAGTCTTCCCATTCATCCTATGATGTTTGGTTACCTCTCCGTTGGTTTTGGTAAACGTTGAGTTTTTCCCCATTACGTCCGCTGACGTATGGTTGTATCTCTCCTTCCATTCATTCATTAATGATTGGTTACCTCTCCGTTGGTCTTGGTAAACGTTGAGTTTTTCCCATTCCGTCCGCTGACGTATGGTGGTATATCCCTTTCCATTCATCCGATGATGATTGGTTACCTCTCCGTTGGTTTTGGTAAACGTTGGGTTTTTCCCATTGCGTCCGCTGACGTATGGTTGTATCCTTCCCTGGTTATCCCCAGTAGAGTTGATTTACCTCTCCGTTGGTCTTGGTAAACGTTGAGTTTTTCCTGGTTGTCCGTTGGCATCTAGTTGAGATGATTTCTGACCCCATGCATCGTGTGTCGATGTCTGGATGTGGTTGTACCTCTGAAGCAGAAGAAAGCAAAAACAAATAAAATCCCAGCAGTGTGCAAATTTCTACGGTTCTTGGTATTCAATCCCTGTTTACCCTGAAAGTCTGACAGCCGTTGCTCTCATCCATTCGGGTTCCCAGTTGATTGAATAGGGGCAGCTGTAGCACCTCAAATTTGCACCCTACCTTTTGTACATTCATTTCATATTAGGTCATTAACATAACATGGTCCACTGCATAACATTGCATTGTCCATTTGCCCAAATGCAAGCTCAGCTGACCAATTGGGTCAAACTGATCAGGAGATCAGGTCAATCAAGCAAGCATGTGCTATTTTTATTGGAACAAGGCCCTAGGGTTGATTTATCAAACTCATATGGTCTAAGGATCATTTTGAAGTGGTTTGGCTAAAGATTGGATGCTCAGAAGTCATCAGTCATTGTTCAGTCAACCAAGAACCTAGAAAGTCAACTGTGGTCAACTGTGCCTGATCTTATGGACTGGAAGGTGTGAGATGGTTTGAAAGGCCTCATTCGTGTCCATATAAGTCTCATTTGACATCTCAAAGCTTAGGAATGGAGAAAATCAAGTCAGAACAAAAGTTGCCAAAAATGGCAGGTGACCTGTAATTTCAGCTGCCCAAAATGGAAACTTTTTCCCCTCAAAATAACTTCATCCTACAAGCTTCAAATGGAATTTTGTCCAACATGAAAGTTGAAGAGCTTGACCTCACCTTTCCAAAAAGTCCAAGAACTTGAAAATCCAATGCATGGTTGGAAAATTAGGGCTCAGTGAATTTCAGAAATGACCCATAATCAGGAGGCCATAATCTCCACATGGTTTGTCCAAATTGCAAGTTCTTTATATGCACAAACTCCATTTGACATGTACTTCAAGGGTGCATCATTGGATTTTTCCAAAAGTGGCCAACGCAAAAAGTCACTTTTCAACTGGACTGTTAAATTGGATCAGGGGCAAAATTGTCCAAATGTCAAAATATTTGGAATTTTGAGATGGGACTTTTTGCAACACCTCAGGAATGGCATTTGAAACTTGCTTGAATCATCATTTCATGGCTAGGCTTCATAGTTTGAGATTTGGCTTGGAAAATGGAAGTGTGAAAATGGATAAAGTGCTATCACATGGTGAAATTGCAAAATACATGGCCAATGAAAATGGGACTTGTTTCTACACATCACATGTGATATTTTGGACTTGCTTGAATCAAATTTGAGCTGATATATGGACTGTTTTAGAGAAAGGGCATTTTGGCCACTTTGAGTGAAAATGCACAATTTGCTTAACATCCCAATTTGGTTAATTACCTTGATTAAGCATGGATTATGATATCATATAAAAGCCTAATCATTCCATAAACATAACAGAATTTCATTTCACCAAAAAATCAGATCAAATCATCACAATTCTCCAAGATTTTTCAAGAATTCTCAAAAACCAAAATTGATCAAACTTCATCATTCTTTGATCAATTTGAGAAATTCTTTTTGCGTCGATCTTACATTGGACTATGCTTCATCTGTTTATGCTCAAGAGCTTCCAAAACCGCGCCATTCTCAACTGCATCTTCAAGGTTCATCCATGGTGAATGGTGATTTCAAGCGATCGGAGCAAAGTCGAGTGAATCAAAGCTTCAAATATCCTGGCCACTAGCCTATACTGTACCTGTTTGAGGTTTATTCGCGCGAATTCAACCGATTCCACTACTGCAATTTCCAGGTAACTTCGGATTCGATCATCACGGTTTGTTGAATTATTGTGTGCGTGTTGTAGAGCATGTTATGTAGATCACGGTGCTGCTTTTAGAATTGCAAACGGACAACTGTAGGCTTAGAAATCGCGACTCGAAGTTTGGATCTAAAACCCTAACGCGTTCGATTCTTGAGATTTAGCAATTGTTAGGTTGATTTGAATGCATATTTGTGATCTACTTGTTCGTGCGGTTCTAACGGATATTCGTTTGTCCGTTTTGGTGACGATTTGGAAAATTCGTGTTCTTGAGTGGCTGAGTGAGAAAGAAGACGAAGCTTTGCGCAAAACTGAGTTTAATCCATTTTTCCATTTGAAAATTCAAATAACATGTTTCCCGCCCCCGCGCCATGTAATTACGGATCTGCCACTGGTGTTTTCAATTAATTATATTAATTCATAAAAATTCTTAAAAATTCATAAACATGTTAAAAAATTCATAAAAAATCATAGAAAAATCAGAAAAATATGAGAATTGTTTCTTTGACTTCCTTGTGGAGTGTAGAATTTGTTTGACCTATTGGTCAAAGTTGTGCATGGTAGAATCATTATTTGACCTAGGTTTGTTTCACATGTGTTCAAATTTGATACATTTTACCATTTGGTTCATGAAATGCTCATAATGTAAAATAAATGCCTGGAAATTTTTGTGATGATTCTTGACTGATTGATGCTCATTTCCATGTAAATTTTATGAATTTTTGATACCTGATCATTGAGATATGAATTTTGGAACTTAGGTGTGACAATTCGTGTCACACCTCATTGTGTCAATTTGCTGGATTTATTTGAGTGGCCTATACATGTTGGATTAATGTGAAACTTTGCATGGTGAATCATTAACATGTTGAGATGTTGTATGAATTTTTGTGGAATTTTACATTGCATTTTCAAATTGATTGTGATTTTTCATTTCTGTTGGTCAAATATGCAAGTCCATGTGATACATGTTTGTAATTTTGATGTGAAATGCTCATATGGTATTGGATGATCATTAAATTTGATATGCTTGTAATAGACACATGATGTGACATCCCTGTTTTGGTCTCATTTATTTCTTTGTTGTTTTCATTGAATTATGAATTTTTGAAGTGAATGCATGTGTTGATGTTGTGATTTGGAGCCTATAATTGTGTCTGTTTTTGTTGATTTTCATTGGCATGGTTCCATTTGCCCAATTGAGCTCAAATTTGACATGGTGGACCTTGAGTATCCCCTGTTTAGGTGTAATTTATTTGAGAATTTTTGGAATTGTTTTGGTATGGATTTGAATGCAATAGTTCTGTTTGTATGCTTGGTGCTTCATTTGAACTAGTTTGCCTTATTTTGTGCATAACATGAGCATAATGAATGATATAAACATGAGACCAATGATGTTTGCTCTTGTTTGACTTTAATTTGAGATTGGTTTGTGAATGCCTTGCTGTTTAAGGATTTTTTCTTGTTTTGGACCCTAGGCTTGGCCTAGTGGTCTAGTTGCTAATGTTTGCTTGATTTTTCAGGATCAAAGGCATAATGAACATGGAGAATGATCCAAATCATTTTAATTGATGTTGTTGATACTTGTACACTAACATAACTTGGTTTTGTAGGTTGTGAAGCTTGGGCTTAAGCTTTGAGCTTGCCTTGTGTTGTGTATTGAGTTGTATAGATTAATTGGTTGAACACTTGCTGTTTATGGCTTGTCTGTCTGATTACTAACTGTGTTTGATTGTTTCCAGGTACTTTAGTTGCTCAGTTCCTTGTGAACTTTTGCTTTGCTTTGCTTAAGCAACTTGCATAGAGGTATAACTTTCTAACTTCATGTAGTCTGGAGACCCGGCTGTTACCGGGCCGGGCAAACTGTCTGAAGTCCTCCTTAAGAGGCAATGATTGTGGTTGTTTATTTTTCGTGCCAAGCAGGTGAAAGTCCTCTAAAAGAGGCAATTGGTGGAAGTTAGGGATAAGCAATCTATCCCCCACTATTCTGTGAGTCTTCTCCTTGCTCCCATTGCATGGTTGTAGCATTGAGATCCAAGCCCAAGATCTTGTGCAGTGCACATTGTGTCAGAGTCTCTGAGTATAGAAGGGTCCCCCCATTCTGGACCCATGCTCATTTGTCAGAAGCTCTCCCTGGTCAGGGATAAGAGCTGTGAGGTCTGATCCTCACTTCATCCTTTCATCTGCTTCACCTTAGCCTCGCAATGGCAAGGTTAAGAGCAAAAACAGCCTGTACAGATGACTTGCTGAGGCAGTCAAACCTATTGATTGAGCCCCCTTGTTTGGTTATAGCGTGTGCTATGTGGATATCTGATTGACATGCTTGTTTGAGATGCTTGTTCTCATTTGATGTATGCTTGTATGCTTGTATGCTTGCTTCTTTCCTGATTAGGATAGGCTTGGCCCTTGTGCCAGTTAGCTAGAAACCTTAACTTAGGGACGATTTTGCATGACAACATCTAGGCTCGAGTCGTAGTCTCCCTAGTGTTGTGTCTCCCTCTGTTATCTGGTTAGGCTAGATCCTTTGTCCCTGCGTAGGGGAACTACATCGCCCTGATCCTTGTTCTAGACGAGGTATGTAGGCAGGTGGTCGTGCGAGACCACTCCGGGCAACCTTTTTCTTTTTTGTGTGTGTTTGTTTGTCATCTGATGGTGTGTTTTGGGTTCGGATGCCGACGTAAGTCCAGTGATTGGCTGTCGGGCTCCACGTTTGCCCTTTTGAGTGTGTTTTGGTTCGGATGCCGACGTAATTCCATCAAATGGTTGTCGGGCTCCATGTTTGCCATCGGTTGGTGCGTTTTGTGTTGTTTGGCGTGCGTAAGCCGAACTACAGTGGCTCTGATTCTCGTTCCAGACAAGATATGTAGGCATAGGATGCGACGTCCTATCGAGCTCCCTTCTCCTAACCCCACCTGCATTCCCTGTGTGTGTGATGTTTAGCAACCTTTTCTTTATTTTAGAACGTGGATCCCGTCGAGTACGACGGACGTGAGGGGTGCTAATACCTTCCCCTTGCGTAACCGACTCCCTTACCCTTTCTCTTTGGTCGCGAGACCATTTCCTTTCCAGGTTTCTCTGAGCGTTTCCTTTCCCTATTTTGGGATAAATAACGCGTAGTGGCGGCTCTGTGTTGTGTTTTTATTTGAGTCCCGCCGGTTGGTTTTTCGCGTAATGCGACAATCCCATACGTAATACTTGGCATCCGAAAGAAACTTCCTTTTTTGGTTCGAAGTTAGGTCGGGAGGCACAAAACCACTAGCCTTGTGGTTCGCAAAGTCTGCAAACCACGGCCTAACTTGAACTTTGAACAGTTTTTCATCAGGAAATTCTTCCCGGATTTCCTTCTCCGACACGGTAACCTCCACATTCACTGAGCGGGATAAATGATCCGCCACCAAATTTTCCGATCCTTTCTTGTCTTTGATTTCAACATCAAATTCTTGCAACAAGAGGATCCAACGGATGAGCCTTTGCTTCGAATCCGGTTTGGTGAGCAAATATTTAATCGCCGCGTGATCGGTATACACTACGACTTTAGACCCTATAAGATAAGATCTAAACTTTTCAAGCGCATACACTATCGCAAGTAATTCTTTTTCAGTTGTGGCATAGTTAATTTGAGCCTCATTAAGAACTTTACTTGCGTAATGTATCGCATGAAAAATTTTCTCTTTTCTTTGGCCAAGTACCGCTCCAATTGCATAGTCGCTAGCATCACACATTAGTTCAAAATTTGAATTCCAATTTGGAGCGACTATAATCGGAGCGGTAACCAATTTTTCTTTTAAAGTTTCAAAAGCTTGCAAACATTCATCGGTTAAGAGAAATACCTGGTCCTTAGCTAGCAAATTGCTCAAAGGCTTAGCCACCTTTGAGAAGTCCTTGATAAAGCGCCGATAGAACCCGGCGTGCCCTAAAAAGCTTCGGATTCCCTTCACATTCACCGGAGGAGGTAACTTTTCAATCACTTCAACCTTAGCTCGATCCACTTCAAGCCCCCTTGAAGAGACTTTATGGCCAAGCACGATCCCCTCGGTCACCATGAAGTGACACTTCTCCCAATTAAGTACCAGATTGGTCTTGACACATCTTTCAAGCACAGTTTTCAAGTTTGCCAAGCATAGACTAAAGGATCCACCAAATACCGAGAAGTCATCCATGAAGACTTCTATTGTTTTCTCAATAAGGTCGGCAAAAATGGCTTGCACACATCGTTGGAAAGTCGCCGGTGCATTGCACAACCCAAAGGGCATTTTTCGGTATGCGAACACTCCAAACGGACATGTGAAAGCCGTCTTTTCATGATCGGCCGGGTCAACCGCAATTTGGTTATACCCGGAATAGCCATCCAAGAAACAATAGTATTTTTGCCCCGAGAGTCTTTTGAGCATTTGATCCATGAACGGGAGTGGAAAATGGTCCTTTCGAGTTGCGGTATTCAACCGCCTATAATCAATACACATTCTCCACCCCGTTGCAACTTTAGTAGGGATCAATTCATCCTTGTCATTCCGGATCACGGTAATTCCACCTTTCTTCGGAACCACATGCACGGGACTAACCCATGGACAATCCGAGATCGGGTAAATCATTCCCGCATCCAACAACTTTACAACTTCTTTTCTTACAACCACCTTCATGGTAGGATTTAAGCGGCGTTGAGGTTGAGCTACCGGCTTAAAATCCTCTTCCATCAAGATCTTGTGCATGCAATAGGAAGGGCTAATTCCTTTTAGATCGGAAAGAGTCCAACCATGGCTTCTTGATTTTTTTTTAGCACATGGATCAAGCGGGCTTCTTCATCATTTGTCAAAAGGTTGCTTATGATGACCGGCTTTGCTTCGGTCTCATCTAGGAATACATACTTCAAAGTAGAAGGTAGTATTTTCAATTCAATAGGCGTTTTTTCGTCAGTAACCTCCTTCTTCAAGTCTTCTTCCTCAACTTCCCATGGTTGTAGTTCGTCTAAACTATCAAGTTCCTTTAAGCATTCCTCAAGAGCTTGCTCTTCTTCAACGGTGAAAACCTCCAATGAGTCGTCAAGAGCTAACTCCATAGGAGATATCTCATGAATATGCTTAGAAACCTCCAAAACTGCTTCTTCGATCACATCGATACGAAAGCTATCATTTCTATCTTTTGAATGCTTCATTGCTTCGAATAGATCGAATGTTACTTCCTCATTTTGGACTCTCACCTTCATTAAACCGTCATCAACGTCTATCATCATTCGTGCGATTTTCATGAACGGTCTGCCCAAGATGAGCGGAGCATCATCATTTTCTTCCATATCAATAATAATAAAATCGACCGGGAAAAAGAATTTGTCGACTTTAACCAACACATCTTGGGCTACGCCATGAGGATGGGTTGTCGACTTATCCGCCAATTGCAACGTCATTCGGATGGACTTAATTTCAATGTTGCCAAGCCTCTTTATAATTGACAAAGGTATAAGATTAATGCTTGACCCCAAGTCAATTAGTCCCTTCCCGACATAGATATCACCAATTTTAACTGGCAAAGTAACTCTTCCCGGATCAACCTCTTTTTTTGGAAGCGTCCTTTGAATAATGGCACTACAGCTCGCATCTAGGACGATGGTCTCCGGTTCCGTATACCTCCGCTTTTTTGTAAGTATGTCCTTCATGAATTTGGCATACTTGGGCATTTGCTCCAAGGCTTCGGCAAATGGAATGTTTATTTGTAGTTGTTTAAAAATATCCATGAACCGGGCATAATGCCGTTCATTCTCCCTTTTGGACGGGGCATGAGGATAAGGAAGGTTTTGGATTGGAGTAGTGCTCACTACCTCCTTTCCTTTTGCAACTCTAGAACTCCTCCATCTAGGCTTTTTCACTTCCTCCCCCATTACTTCATCACTCGTATTTTTCTCAATCTCCACACTTTTTTTCTTTTCAACTTCACCATTCTTTTCGTTATTTTCAACTTCTTCCTCCTCACTCCACTCCCCCACTTCACCATCAATATTTTCCTCCACGATTTCCTCCTCATTTTCTTTCGTTTTCTCTCTTTGTTCACTCTCAACTCTTTTGTTATTCTCACTCATCAACTCCTTCCCACTTCTCGTTGTGATCGCCTTACAATGCTCCTTAGGATTTATTTGCGTGTTTGCCGAAAAGGAAGGACCGGTTTGTTGTTCCGCGAGTTGCTTAGCAAGTTGCCCAACTTGAGTCTCGAGATTTTTTATAGCCGCGTCGTTGCTTTTTTGATTTGCCATTGACATTTGCATGAATTGCGTCAATGTCTCTTCCAACTTAGAAGTTACGACCGGCGGTTGTTGAGATTGATAAGGATTTTGGGGAGGGTTTTGACGGCTAGAAGAACCACCTCCATAACCTTGGTTATGGTAATAGTTACTCCTAGGTTGGAACCCTTGGTTCCCTTGGAAATGTGGTTGTTGATTTTGAGGGTTTGGTTGATAAGGTTGTTGTTGTTGTTGTTGTTGTCTCGGTTGGTAGTCCCTTTGGTTTGCCATGTAGTTTACATCTTCGAACCCCGGAGGTGGACAGAATCCGGTGTCATGCTCACCTTTGCAAAGCTCACAACAAGCTATTTGTTTAGCTTTAGAAGGTTCCCTCAACTCTTTTATTTGCTGCGTTAAGAGTTACACTTGTTGTGAGATGAGTTTGTTTTGGGCAAGGATGGCATCGTTCGTCCCTAGTTCAAGCACTCCCGGCTTTTTCAAAGAGTTGCCTCGACTTTGACTCTGAAGATCATTTAGAGCCATTCGATTTATGATATTTGTAGCTTCTTCGGCATTTTTAGACAATAAAGAGCCACCCGAGGTAGCATCCAACAACGTCTTGCAATTTGGTTGAAGTCCATTTTTGAAAATATGGATTTGAGTCATCTCATCAAATCCATGCCCTTTACATTTCCGAAGCATGGATTTGAATCTTTCCCACGCTTCATTTAAGGATTCATTGATTCCTTGTGCAAACACATAGATGGCCGTCTTGGATTCCATGAACCGGTTATGGGAGAAGAATCTTTCGATGAACTTCTCTTCTAACACGTTCCAGTCTGTCATGACGGCTGGTGTTTGATCTAAGTACCAATCTTTTGCTTTGCCGAGCAAAGCGTGGGGAAATAATCTTCTGAATAACGGTAGCTCCTGAGCCTGATCCACTCCGGCCGCCAATGCTATCTCATAAAATTTTGTGAGGAAAGCAAAGGGATCTTCATGGTCCATTCCGGTGAATGGACTTCCATATAATAAATTGAGAGTTCCCGTTTTCATCTCAGCTTGCCTTCCCGTGTGGTTGGCAAACTGAGCAGTGTTTCTTGGACTGTTTATGCATGGAGTAGAAATAGGCGGTGGTGGTGGCTCCATGTTAGGTATGAATGGTGGTGGATTTGTGGTAGAAGAACTTTCTCCTTGCTCTTGACGTTGTCTAGCCTGTTGCCTCCTACGTCTCATCTTGCTATTGAGCCTCCTTGCGGTTCTCTCGATCTCGGGATCAAAAAGAAGTTCGTCCACAGGGATTTGCCCTCGCATAAAACGTAAGCTGCACACTAAACCAAACAAATTACAAGCACAAGTCAAAAATTCGAAAGCTAAAACTTAAACAACTATTGCGATGCTCGCAATATCAATTCACAATCCCCGGCAACGGCGCCATTTTGTTGATTGTAATTTTTAAGTGTCGGGTTTTTGTTATCGTATCCACAGGGATTGTGAGATATCACCGCCTTTCGACATTTGTATTAATTCTTAGCTTAAGGTAACAATGGGGTTTTGGTATTTGTCACGGTATCTTGCATAAAAGTGTAATAAAATGCGGTAAAAGTTTTGGTTTGAATATTTGAGAAATATTGCCAAAGTTAGGGTTCGACGATCACTTTGCATGTATATGTTCGATCAACAAAACTTATAAACTCCTTTAGATGATAAACTATTTCACAAAGTCCTCCCAATGTGTTTATCTCTAACACACATTGTGAGTTTTCCCATTTTGATCCATTGTTTATCTCTAACACAATCTATCAAAATGACAACTTTTTGGTTCAACCTTATGGTGAACAAAATCATTCATTACTATCTCTAGCTAACAAACAAGATTGGATGAAAACCTAGGTTAAGAGTTGGTAAACATCTCTCGATCATAAACCAACACAAAGAGTTTTCAATAAGAACAAAGTTTTCACCATATATTCACCATTAAAGAGTTTACAAATGAAGATCCTTACATTTACACACAAAGCTAATGATCATCTACATCTAACCTTGACAAAATGAAGGACTTAGCTACTCATTTTCATGGTAGCTTGGTCAACAAGTTTCGGAAGAAGGTTGATCAACATCCAAGTCGAATAATCGAGATTGGATGGGAATCCACCTTCTTTTTGTGAAAGATGGTTAAGAGATGAAGAAAAATGGTTTCTAGGTCACAAAAGATCCTTAGAACAATGCTGTAAAAATATCTAGAAAAAGTACAAAAGTATGGAAAAATAAGGTATGGCTCCAAAAAGTGGCACTTGCTACTTATAGAGCTGCTACTGGGCTGTCATGCTCGCTAGGCGAGCAGAATGGCTCGCCTAGCGAGCCCCTAATTGAGGCACCTGAGGCACCTGCGCCCAGAGAAACAGCCTTTCCCAGACTGTCATGTTCGCTGAGCGAACAAAACCTTCGCCTAGCGAAGGTCACGCTTCAACCTTCGCTCCAGCGAGGTTGAGAGGTTTTGCTACTGGAATGCTCGCTGGGAGCTCGCTAATGGCTCGCCTAGCGAGTGAGTGCTGGCTGCGCTTTTCACCAAGTCTGGACGTGTTCGCCACACTCCTCGCTGGAAGCTCGCCTAGCGAGTGTGGTGATGTTTGCCTCTGTTAAATACTGGAGCTTTTCGCTGGACGCTCGCCTAGCGAGTCCTTCGCCACAGCCCTCGCCTAGCGAGGAAGCTGATGAATGCTTGTTTTATTTGATTCCTTTGCCACATTTCTTGAGGGATTGTGAGATATCACCGCCTTTCGACAGTTGTATTAATTCTTAGCTTAAGGTAACAATGGGGTTTTGGTATTTGTCACGGTATCTTGCATAAAAGTATAATAAAATGCGGTAAAAGTTTTGGTTTGAATATTTGAGAAATATTGCCAAAGTTAGGGTTCGATGATCACTTTGCATGTATATGTTCGATCAACAAAACTTATAAACTCCTTTAGATGATAAACTATTTCACAAAGTCCTCCCAATGTGTTTATCTCTAACACACATTGTGAGTTTTCCCATTTTGATCCATTGTTTATCTCTAACACAATCTATCAAAATGACAACTTTTTGGTTCAACCTTATGGTGAACAAAATCATTCATTACTATCTCTAGCTAACAAACAAGATTGGATGAAAACCTAGGTTAAGAGTTGGTAAACATCTCTCAATCATAAACCAACACAAAGAGTTTTCAATAAGAACAAAGTTTTCACCATATATTCACCATTAAAGAGTTTACAAATGAAGATCCTTACATTTACACACGAAGCTAATGATCATCTACATCTAACCTTGACAAAATGAAGGACTTAGCTACTCATTTTCATGGTAGCTTGGTCAACAAGTTTCGGAAGAAGGTTGATCAACATCCGAGTCGAATAATCGAGATTGGATGGGAATCCACCTTCTTTTTGTGAAAGATGGTTAAGAGATGAAGAAAAATGGTTTCTAGGTCACAAAAGATCCTTAGAACAATGCTGTAAAAATATCTAGAAAAAGTACAAAAGTATGGAAAAATAAGGTATGGCTCCAAAAAGTGGCACTTGCTACTTATAGAGCTGCTACTGGGTTGTCATGCTCGCTAGGCGAGCAGAATGGCTCGCCTAGCGAGCCCCTAATTGAGGCACCTGAGGCACCTGCGCCCAGAGAAACAACCTTTCCTAGACTGTCATGTTCGCTGAGCGAACAAAACCTTCGCCTAGCGAAGGTCACGCTTCGACCTTCGCTCCAGCGAGGTTGAGAGGTTTTTCTATTGGAATGCTCGCTGGGAGCTCGCTAATGGCTCGCCTAGCGAGTGAGTGCTGGCTGCGCTTTTCACCAAGTCTGGACGTGTTCGCCACACTCCTCGCTGGAAGCTCGCCTAGCGAGTGTGGTGATGTTTGCCTCTGTTAAATACTGGAGCTTTTCGCTGGACGCTCGCCTAGCGAGTCCTTCGCCACAGCCCTCGCCTAGCGAGGAAGCTGATGAATGCTTGTTTTATTTGATTCCTTTGCCACATTTCTTGTGTCTTCATTTTCTATTATTTCATGCCTACTTCCTGCATAATAACACACAAATCAAAGGTACCAAGATAGATTATCATTGTATTGCATTTCATCTGAAACAAAGGTGGTTTCGACATTTTAGCAAGGAAATGGAGTGAAAGATGCCCACATTTGATAGCTCAAATAAGCACTTTTGGGCATCTAACAGCGACTTCGCCACTACAAAGATCCAGTTCAACCATTAATAACATGGTTATATTGAGTTAGCCATTAGGGATGGGATTTCCCATCCAAACGTCCAATCTTACCAACAATTCTATGGCAGTAATAAGGAAGCATATGGACGAAAGTAACCATGAAATAGTCCAAATGTTGGCGAATCAAATGAATATAATATTTAACCCTTTGATCCAAACTACTACTCAAACGAACCAACAGATGGCAGCGCAGATGGTGCGCATTGCTGACTTCTTTGGTGTTCACAACCTCCTCGACATCCCTAGATGGAGTGAATGATAGAAAATCAGGGGATATCCTTCGAAGAAGATCCCACCATTAACCAAGTCCAACAAAACCAAAGAAACATACCCCAGACGAACGTGGTAAATCAGGGAGTAGGAGTCGAACCCCTAGGTCCTAAACCACAAAACCCAAGGGAAAGACAACCAAGGGTAGTAATGGTGAATAAGAACCAAGATGCTGACGAAGTCATACATCAAATTCGACGTGATGATATGGCGACGGACAATAACCTAGCAGCCATGGTCGAAAAAATATGGCGCGAAATGGGGTGAATGTGGGCCCTCATAGGCCAAATTATACATCACCGTTGTCTGAATATATTTTGCAGTCAGAATTACCTCCTAAGTGGAAAGTCCCCAAGTTTACTAAGTTTTCTGGGGACACTAACGAGTCCATTGTCAAACACGTGGCTAGGTACCTAATAAAAGCGAGGGAAATTGCTAATAACGAGAACCTAAGGATAAAAAATTTCCCAAGTTCCCTTACAAAGAATGCATTTTCGTGGTTCACCACGTTGCCAGCAAATTCAATTCATGATTGGACTCAACAGGAAAGGTTGTTCCATGAACAATTCTATATGGGACAGTCGAAGATGAGTTTGAAGGAATTGACTAGTGTTAAACGAAAATTCTCTGAGCCAATAGATGATTATTTGAATATATTCAGTTTGCTCAAGGCCAGATGTTTTACACAAGTGTCTGAGCACGAATTGGTCGAAATGGCCACTGATGGCCTTAATTATTCCATTAGGAAGAAAATGGATACTCAATATGTAAGGGACATGGCCCAGTTGACTGACAGAGTTCGACGGGAAGAGCACCCGAAGACTGAAAAAGCTAGGGGAAATAAAAATAACAAGAGGGAAATGGTAACCTATGTTGAGTTGGATGAAGATGATCTAGAAGCGTATATTGGTCCCCTAAATTTCGACGAAAGCGAAGTGGACCTCACTGAGTTGAAGCAAGGACCACCTTACTCTTGCAAAGTCCTAGCGCCTTCGAATGGAAAAAACCCAGTCGAACCAGAAAAGAGTGATGATTTCCCTAAGAAAACATACACCTTCGACGTCACCAAGTGTGACGAGATTTTCGATTTATTAGTTAAAGATGGCCAGATGATAGTGCCTCTAGGTGCTAAAATACCTCCTCTAGAAAAAGAAAAAAGAGGGGGTTTTGTAAGTACCATAACTTTTTGGGCCATAAAACTTCACAATGTTTTCTCTTCAGGGACCTTGTGCAGAAGGCTATCAGAGAATGAAGGCTCAAGTTCGGAGATAAGTCAAAGTCTCAAATGAGGACCAATTCAGATCCTCTCCTGTGGCAGACACCCACTTAGCTGAACCATCTTTTGTTAATATGGTGGAAGTATCTGCGGACTACGCCAAGAAAGTTGTAACCAAGGAGTCGCTGAAGGCTTCAACAAGGGAACCACTGAGGGTTTCGTTCTAGAAGTCACTGAAGTCTTTAACAAGGGAACCATTGAGGGTTCCAGCCAAATGATCACAACAAATGAAACTATTGAAGGTTTCATACTGGTTAATAACATAACTGAGGCCACTAAGGGCCTTAGAATCAATTTACAGGATTTGGACATCACTGAGGATGCCAGCTTAACGGTTAACATGGTCGAAGTGACCCAAGAGACTGAGATGGAGGTTGACGAACAAAGACTCGGGTAAGAGGAGTATGTCAAAGTAGATTATCCCAAGCAAGATGAAAGCTTGGTCGAATTCCTTCACTGATGCCAGAGGAAGAAATATGAGGTAATGATGTGCCTAAGGTGTAGCCCAGTCTTTGATAGAAAGGCAATAGAGAATGTCGAGGGGGTTCGACTAGCCAAGAACAAGATAAACTGGAGAGACATTAACAACCATTTTGCCTTCGACAGGAGGGGGTACTCAGGAAGCAAGAGGAAGCAAGACCAAGACCCCGTGGCTACAAACCACCCACCTTCAAGCATACAACTGATGCCCCTAAGAGTAAGTGGGTGAAGCTTGTCGAAAGAGGGGAGCAAGTCTATAAGAAGTGGAAAAACTTTGAAGTAGAGAGAGGTTCCTCACTGGCATACCGTAACGAATTCCAAACCTCAAAATAGTTAGTGTATCGCTCCAAAAACTACAAAGGGAAAAACCTTATGTCACGATCTTAGTGGAGGAGTGTCATACCCCAAAATTCATCCTACCCTTCACAATGTTCATGTAGGTCACTAACCATAACATTGGCATATCATCATAAGCATTCATCCCATTTGAATAAGCATGGTTCGACATAAGGAGACACGTGACTTGAATTCATGGCTTGTACTGGTACCTGGTGGATACTAGGGTTCATCAACAATTTGATGTGAATCAAACAATCAGACCCCCATCTCTTGGTTTATAACATTGGTGGACACTTTCACTTGCCTAGTAAATCGCTCATCCCGAGGCATTTGATCAAGCATGATCATGCCTCGATTTTTTAGTTTTAGCATATATCTTGTTGACTGGATATCCCTTGGTTTTATACCTCATTTCACTCATGGATCCAGGCTCATTCAAAGTCATCCATTTGATTCTTGAGTCCATGTGTCTTGATGCATGATTTCATTAGCATATTCACGCTTCCATTCATCTTCTTTGGCCATTGGTCCACTCTCTCAGTCAAGGTCTTGGATTCATTGATTGTGTAATAAATTGCATGATATTGGTTCATAATATGTATTCAAATTTGAATTTGACTTTGTTTGAATTTCCAGGTGAAACCGTACTTGGTCATCTATCTCATGTAGCATAAATGTCCATGTTATCTCATCTTTTTTTCAAATCGATAATTCAAGTTAATCTTTGATAATTCAAATCGATTTTGGTAATTCAAAGTAATCTTTGATAATTCAAATCGACTTTGATGGTTCGAATTAATTCTTGATAATTCAAAATTTTTATTTCAATTTAATTTTTAGAATTCTCTCTTTTATTCATTTCATTTTTGTGGGCCAATATTGTTGGTCCATTCTCTTTTTTCCTTTTCTTTTCTTCATAACAAAAATTTAACATTTTCTACATTGTATTAAGGCCCATGTCCATTAATCCATTCCACAATCCAAGTATCCAATTACAATTCATATCCAAATTTTCAAACCAATCCCATTTCATTTAAATCCAAATCCGTTCAACCCACACTTTGGCCCATATCCAATTGTAAACCCATTAATTCCCATCCATAATCCAAACTTTCTGCATAGGACAAAAGTGAGTGACGTGAACAACAAGCATGTGAACAGCAGCATCAAAACGCAAAAAGCTGCAGGACGGTGTTGGTTCAAAGAGAAAATGCAAAGTGCAAGCTGAGCAAATGACGACAAACGTAAAACAGCAATAACCAAAGCTTAACGGCACACTGCTGTAGCCAACTGCGCGAGCCATGACAACAAACCGCAATAGTGAAACACCGACAATGCCAAAACACAAATCTGGTAACGAAACGCAGCGGCTGCTCACAGCAGCAAATAGAACGGCGAAACAGAAAACGCTGCATGAACCAACATCAAATCAATCTAAAGCCAACGGAAAAAGCTGCGAAGTTGAAAACAAAACATCAGCCAAAAGCTAAGCCAAACGGCAGCTGCGTAGAGAAGCTAAACTAGTTCTCGAAAGCGCACGAAAACCAAAAGCTCCAAAGCTACTTCCAAGAAGCCACATAAAAGCTGCTACTTAAGCCGCTAACTTGAAAACACGAAACGCACAAACCAAGGGCGGCAAACCGATTTCTAATTACCTGCATATTAACAATAAAACTCAGACTTTAACAGAAATTAGAAAGAAATTAACATCTAAAAAATTTTCTCCGTTTCAAACTAACCGTTTAACAAACTAATTCACGGTGTGAAGAAACGTTTAACAGAATTGGATTGAGAGGAACTAACAGAGGCTAACGAATCTAACAGATAAAGAACGTATAAAAAGCCAACACGGTGATTTACTTGGTTTTTTTTTCTTTATTCCTTTTTCTCAGATTCGCAGGGCTCTCGTTCTCTTCTCCCTCGCAATCTCACCGGATAATCGCATTCTCGTCATTCCCTCTGGAATCGGAAAACATCACGCAATCCTTCACCCTCCGTTTTCCCTCGAAAGCTCACCCTTCGAATCTCAGAAGTTCTTCCTTCGACGTTCACACGACCGCACTCAATCAACCGACGGCGATGTAGCAGTAGCGGGAGATCTCGAGAAGAAGAAGATACCGGAAATCAAAAGCTCGATCCGACACTTGCAAAATCCAGTGAATTCTCTTTTTTTGATTTCAATATTGCTTCCCTTTGGTTGCACGCACGATCACGAACAAGATCGAGCGATGCAAATCTTGAATCACTGAGTCGTATGTGGTGAACGCGAGGTTGTGAGGATGAACGCACCATTGGACTGGATCGTTCCTCCTTGTTCGGGCCGAAGTGATGCGAGCAGACGATTATGGAAGAGCCTCTAAGATGGAGAAGTCCCGCGTTGCAGAAGCTCTTCTCCAGCATTGCCTCAACTCTCGTGAGCGGCACGAAGTAGATTTGTTCCTGTGTGAGCATTTTGGTTGTGTTGAATATTTGGGCCTAAGGCCCAAGCGAGCATTTCCGTTCCGCACCCCTTGTTTGTTGGCCATAGTCTACGCGAGTGGGCTTGAGGCTTCCATTAATCAATCCCTGCGCCTCCCACAGAACATGGGCCCCGTTTCCTGAATTTTTTTTTGTTTGTAAATCAGTTAGAGTTATTAGAATTAGGCAGAATTTTAGGTTTATTAGTTAATGGAATTCTTAGGTAATTAGGATTAACCAAGTTAATTAGGGTTAAACAATTTAATTAGGACTTAATGGAAATATGTAATTAGATTTGATTGATTTAGGATATAAAATTTGATTTAAATTTAGAAGTGTCAAATTAAGATTAGAAATTTTGGTTAAATTAGAATTGGGAGAAAATTAAGACATTAGTTAGAAAATCTCCTAGATTTAGCTTAGAGTTTTAGAAAATATTAAGAAATATTATTATAATTTTTAACTTAGAATTAGGAGTAAATAATAAATGTTAGAATTCTAGAATTTAATTTGGAATATTAATTATTAGATTTAGGTTAAAATAAAAATTTAGAATTAGAATTAAATAGTCTAATAAATTTTAGAACTTAATTAGACATTAATTAGATTAGAACATTAAAATTAGATAGATTTTAGGATTGATTTTAATTGGGATTTTCATAAAATAGAAATTTAATTCAATATTAACCATAAAATTGTTAATTGACGATTTTACCCCTAGTATTAGAAGTAGGTTAATTTTGTATGCTTCCCTAGTTGTAGGACTTATAAAATTTTCCCGTTGCTAGCTATTATTTCTCATGTGGTTAACCTTGGTTTTAATGCATGTTTAGATAGAGCTTAGACTTTAGAATTAGTTTTCACTTGAATGATTTTATTTCCGCACTCCCTTGTACTTTACATGTACCCCCCTCCCCTTTCCGATGTATGCTTTTACTTGCTTTCTTTTATTGTTTGATTAATTTTTCCTTAGGCATTAGGATCGTTCACCCATTCAAAATCGATAATCAAACCCTTGATCCAACGTGAAGCGGTCCTCTCATAAATAAAAAACAATAATCAAACCCTTGATCCAACGTCAATCGGTCTCTTTCTCAAGTCAAATTCGATAAGTAAACCCTTGATCCAACGTCAAGTGGTCTTTTTCCCAATCAAATCCAAAAATACAATAAATGGCGATTAGGATCGTACGTTACGAGTCTTAAGCGATAAAGCAGGGATGAGACTGGAGCTTTCCTACACTCATTCTGAATGCTTCGAACACAAGACGTTTGGTTTGGTAGTTTGAGGTATTCACCTTTATCCATAGTCTTTAGTGCAATCCGAAATCAATAACACTTTCTCTAAAACATAAAAACAACTCAACTCATTCAAACCTTTTGTTTGAGCCTTAGGGCGACACATTCGAAAACCCTTCTTCAAGGTAATAAAATCTACCAAATAAACACAAACAATTTTAAACCCACGAACTACGAAAGCTCTGATTTCTCACTTCAACAAGTGGGCATACGTAGGCACGATGATCCATTCCTTGGCGAGCACACTAATTTAAAATCTACCTCCACTCCGCATACCTTTGACAAGCAAGCATTCGATAAACAATACACACGTAAGCGCAAACATCCTAGATGGTTCCCATGGAATACCATGGATGTGAGGGGTGATAATACCTTCCCCTTCCATAACCGACTTCTGAACCAATCCGTGGTTGCGATGACCATTCTTTGGGATTTTCTCGATATTTTCCCCTTCCTTTGGAATAAATAAAAAACCGATGGCGACTCTGTATTTTTCGTGTAGCGACAAGGAGACAACAGAGGAGAAGAAAATCTGAACGAGAAGCTGGAGAAATTGAAAAGGAAGAATCAAGTAGTAATGTCCCCCTTAAACTGGATAGGAACGAAGAGAAGAAGCCTATCGAAAGAAGGCTTTTTTCCTCTCAAAAGGTGGAACCTGCAGAGAAGTCTGACCAAACAGCAACAAAAGATGATATATTGACGGATGATTTCGACACAAATTCAGATCCATCATTGGATATCACGTGTAACATGGTGTATGTGTTGCCTAGGGAATACGACAAAGTTATGGATATAGAGGAACATGAGGATGCAACTGATTATGGAAATGGCTAGGCATAGGCCAATTTGCTACTACGTAATAAATAATGGATGCGTAGAAGAGCAAAACGCCTTTTTTGAAAGGCACGACGAAGGGATGAAGAACCGCTTGAAACCTCTGTTTATTAGAGGCAAAGTGGAAAACTTCGGAGTGAATAAAATATTAGTGGATGATGGAGCGGATGTGAATTTAATGCATCATTACATGTTAAAAATAATAGGAAAGGATGATACTAACACTAAACCTCATGATATGGTTATATCAAACTATGAGAGGAAAGTTGATACTATAATGTGGGTAATTTAAGTGGACCTCACAGTCGGCACCATCACAAGGCCGATTATGTTTATGGTCATAGCGTCAAAAGCCAACTATAACCTACTTTTGGGTCGAGAATGGATCCATGGTATCGACGCGGTCCCTTATTCACTACATCAACGGATTTCAATCTGGCGAAACAATGGAATAGTGGAGAATATAGAGGCTGACAAAAGTTATTACATGGCAGAAGTCAAATAGGTGGATATCAGGCACTTCGACAAACACCTGACCCACATTTTCCCTTGTAATCCTGCAGGGTTCGACTTTACGCCAACTGACAATATCTTTTGTTCCTTGTACATACACCTAACCCATAGTTTCCAATGGGATATGGAGGTAGTAGGTGAAGAAGATATGGGATTCGGAGGAACAGAAGGAATCCAACCAACTGGTTCGGGAAGTGAATTTGATGACGATGTTTGAGTCAAAGACATTGAAAAAGGTTTCGCTTATATAGCCGAAAACAATTTAAAAGCGGCCTTAGAGGCTGAAGTCAAATACATGGTTGTCAAAGCCAAAAGGAGTGAAGCACACTTAGAAGGTCCTGGTAAGGACTTCAAGCCAGAACCACCTGATAAGGTTCAAGATGAAGTGCAAGGCCAGAGGCTCGATGCCATTTATGATGACGAGCTTTTGGGTTTCGAAAAGGATCCATTGGTTAACGATATAAAGATGTTAGCGCAAGTTCCTTTAGAAGAAATCGACTTGGGAGAAGGGGCAACCAAAAGGCCAACATACATAAGTGCTAACATCATCCTGAAACTCAAGGTCAAAGTAATCCAGCTGTTGGAAGAATACAAGGTCTGTTTTTCCTGGGATTACGATGAGATGCCGGGTCTAAGCAAGGAACTGGTCGAACTAAAGTTTCCTATATATCCTTAGAAGAAGCCAATCAAGCAGACTCCAAGGTGTTTTACACCTGAAGTTCTGTCAAAAGTCAAGGAAGAGGTCGAGAGGCTTCTCGAGTGGAATTTCATTCGTACGGCCAGGTATGTCGAATGGATTGCTAACATTGTACAAGTCATTAAGAAAAATGGCACTTTGAGGGTTTGCATTGACTTCGGAGATTTGAATGTTGCAACCCCAAAGGATGAATATCCAATGCCCATAGCAGAAATGCTTGTTGATTCCGCTGTAGGGAATGAATATCTTAGTATGCTCGACGGATATTCTGGGTATAACCAGATTTTCATTGTTGACGAAGACGTGCCAAAAACGGAATTTCGATGCCCCGTCGCCTTAGGCACCTACAAATGGGTGGTGATGCCCTTTGGAAAAAAATGTTAGGGCAACGTATCAAAGAGAATTAAACACTATATTCCATGACTTCATTGAAACTTTCATGCAGATTTATATTGATGACATTGTGGTTAAGCCTATTTCAGGAAGAAGTCATATAGGCTATCTTCGACAATCATTTGAAAGAATGAGGAAACATGGTCTAAAGATGAATCCTATTAAATGTGCTTTTTGTGTGCAGGATGGGGATTTTCTATGCTTTGTGGTCCATAAGAAAGGAATCGAAATTAATCAAAACAAGACCAATGCCATCATGGAAGCGAAAGCGCCATCAACGAAGAAGGAACTGCAGTCGCTGCTAGGAAAGATCATTTTCCTAATGAGGTTCATCTCAAACTTAAGTGGCAAGACTCAAGTTGTCTCACCTCTACTTCGACTCAATAAGGAAGGTTTTGAATAGGGGCAAGCACAACAAGAGGCTTTCGACAAGATCAAAGACTATCTTGTTCATCCTCCAATTCTGACGCCTCCTTATAAGAATAGATGTAGAAAGACTATGTTGGCTCAAGAGGATGAAAATGGCGTCGAAAGACTATGTTGGCTCAAGAGGATGAAAATGGCGTCGAAAGAGCCATTTACTACCTTAGTAGAGTATTAAATGATGTAGAAACTAGATATAGTATAATCAAAAAGTTATGTCCATGTCTATATTTATCATGTAAAAAATTGAAGCTTATATAAAGCCAATTGATGTTTACATTTCGTCTCACTTCGACATTATTAAACATATGCTATCGAAATAAATTTTACATAGTCGAATCGGTAAACGGGCACTGGCCTTAAATGAATATTCTTTAACTTACATGACTTTAAAGGCTGTTAAGGGACAAGTGGTAATAAACTTTATAGTCGACCACTCTATAGTCGAAAACTTCCTAAACTATCTAAAGCTTGAACCCTGGAAATTATACTTTGATGGTTCTAGTCATAAAGATGGAACATGTGTGGGAGTATTGATTATTTCTCCTAACAAAATTCCAACAAAATTCAATTATAAGGCTGAAGGCCTTTGTTCAAACAACGAGGATGAATATGAGGCTTTGATAGCCGGACTTGAGATCTTGTTGGAATTGGGGAAACTCGAGTAGAAATAATAGGCGACTCAGAGTTATTCATAAAACAAATTACAAAGGAGTATAAATGTGTTAAAGAAAATATTATAATGTACTTTGTAATAGCCAATAGACTATTACGAAGGTTCAAAATGATAAGCATTCGACACATACCTCGACTTGAGAACCAAGACGCCAATGACTTGGCTCAAATTGCTTCTGAATATAAGATTTCAAAAGAAAAATTGCAAAATGCAATCGAAGCCAGAGGAAGAGTTGTGTTAACCAAGTTATCCCCAACAAATTTGGAAACAACAAAGTTAGGGTATGTTGACGGAGAGAATTTTGAGATACTAGCCATAGACAGTTTGGTAGACGCAGATTGGAGAAAGCCATAGTAGAATACTTAGAAAATCCAACAAAGTGCTGAACGAAAAGTCAAGTATCGCGCTTTAACTTATATTCTTATAGGGAACAAACTATTTAAAAAGACGCCTAAAGGAGTCTTACTTAAATGCCTTAGTGAATCAGAGGCATACTTAACTCTCTATAGTGTCTATAGTGGGGCCTGTGGGGCACATTAGGTATGCCACAAGATGAAATGGTTGTTGTTTCGACAAGGGATATATTATCCCACCATGCTTAAGGATTGTATTGAGTTCGCTAAAGGGTGCCAAGAGTGTCAGATACAAGCAGGCATACAACATGCCCCTGCAAACGAACTACACCCCATCGTGAAGCCTTGGCCCTTTAGAGGTTGGGTGTTAGATCTAGTTGGAGAAATTCGACGAGCATCATATAAGAGTCAAAGGTACATTCTAGTGGGTATAAATTATTTCACTAAATGGATTGAAGTTATACCTTTGGCGAATGTTGATCAAGAGGAAGTGATTGAATTCATCCAAAAGCATATCATTTATAGGTTTGGAATCCCATAAACTATTACAACTGATCAAGGATCAGTTTTCACTGTTCGAAAGGTTCAGGAGTTTGCGAAAGAAATGGGGTTCAAGCTATTGACATTTACACCTTATTATGCTCAGGCAAATGGTCAAGTCGAAGCAGCAAATAAGGTAGTTATTGGATTGGTTAAGAAACACGTGGGGAAAAGGCCAAGGAATTGGCATAAGACATTGGACCAAATTTTATGGGCATGTCAAACCTCCCCTAAAGAGGCTACGAATACTACACCTTTTTGACTGACATATGGTCACGACACAATATTACCAATTGAAATCTATCTTCAATCAACAAGGGTCCAAAGGAAAAATGAGATCCTGTCTGAATCTTATTGGAACATGATGTTGGACGATTTGGTTGACTTATATGAAGAAAGATTAAAAGCCTTGGAGTTATTAAAGAGGCAAAAAAAGATATTAGAGAAAGCATACAATAAAAGGGTGAAACTTAAAACGTTTTCGCTTGAAGACTTAGTTTGGAAAGTAATCCTACCCATGGATCGAAAGGATTGAGCATTAGGTAAATGGTCCCCTAAGTGGGAAGACCCTTTTCAAATTATCCAAGTCTTTTCTAATGGCACAGACGATATCGAAGAATTAAATGAAGAACGAAGAGTCCTAAGAGTAAACTGGAGATATTTGAAAAAATATAGGTCGGTGATTCAGGAAGTAAAAATAATGACAGAATAAATCATACACAACAATCGAAGCCAAAATGGAATGTCGAAATAGATTAATGCCAATATGGCTAAGTTATTACACAAATGCTACAAAGGGCTTAAAGTTCAACAATTACAACGAAACTAAAAGGGACAGAGAAGCCTTCATCCTTTGGTACTTCGACTTTTGAAGTCTCAAGCACCGTTCATAAATAGATTTGTTTGAAATAAGACTGTCAATTTCCTTTTCCAGTTACTGAGCCATTTCGACGTGATGCATGCCAACTTATATTTCCTTGGCCAGTTCATCTTGATCAAGTTTTTAGAGTTCATCTTTGCGGTCCTTGGCCTTGGTAATCTTGGCTTGCAATTCCTTTATTTATTGCTCCCAAGCTTCAATGTTTTTGTCACAAACTTTGACCTCCCTTTTGTTCTTCTCAGAGCCCCTCTCCAGTTCTACAACTTTTACAGTAGATTTGGTGGCGGCGTCCCATTCGGCTGCTTGGGTCTCTGATTTGTTTTGGATTTTGGTCGAAGTTTCCCTTATACGATTAAGTTCCGCAATAAGTTGATCAATCAACCACCCTAGTTCCATGATGACATCAACCACTTCTGGGGAAGCGTTCAAGATGTTAACTTGCTTCAAGAGATCTTTGATCCCAAAGTAAGCAGTAATGTCTTTCTCCAAGAGTTGGAACAGGTCATTGTCGAAGGCTTTTCCTTTGATTTTTAGGAGCAATTCATCACCAGATTTTCTTGTAGATTTGCCATCTGACACTGTTAAAGTACTAGGTCTTTTCTCAGTTGAGATGCCCCTTGCACTAATAATGGCCTTCAGGTATTCCGCTGATTTTCTCTTTTCCAACGCTTCGAGCTCTTCTGGAGAGAGGGCAACAGTTTTTACGGTCGAAGGTGCTATGGCCTTTTTTGCAGGATCAGAAATTAGTTTGGTCTTATGCATGTCTTTGTTTTACTCATTCTCTACTTCAGTATCTTGTTCCTCTTCTTCATCCTCAGCAGGCTCCGTGTGAAGGTTGGACATATAATGATCCTCTTCTTCGTCATCTGGGCCATCAGTGCCTTGGTTTGCAATCATTGGAGATCCATCTTCAGATATGTCTTTGACAACATCATCAACATTCAGCATCTTATCATCCTCTTCCCCCTCAACAGAGGCATTTTTCTCTTATTCATCCCCATGCTCAAAATCACTGGTATGATCCTTTTGCATTTCTTCAATAGGCTTGTCCACTTCATCTGTAGACTCTTTTGTCGAATCTTTGGGAAATTTGGGATGATAAAAGGGAATGTTGGTGAGGTGATAAGAGGGAGTGCTGGTAGGGTGGTAAGAAGGACCGCTACTGCTTACTGGGATTATTTTTTTGATGATTGGTTTGTTTGTCTATCTACGACCCCCTGGAAAAGACAAATCAAACATGGATGAGTCGAAAACTAATAGAAGCAATTAATAACTTGAGAAATTAAGGTAAAGTTTTTTTTGTTTACCTTAGGACCTTCAGCCTCAGGGCTAGAAGTTTTCTTCGCTGACACCTTTATAGCCTTTATTTTTGGTGAGAAAGAGCATTAGAGGTCTTTATTTGCTTCTTTTTCTTCTTCGTTGGTTTTGTGGTATCCGGTGAGAGATCACCATCTCTGAATCGATTATTTGAACTTGGGGTTCCTTTTGCTTTTATTTTTTGGGTGTTGGCGATGGTTTTCGACCTGCCTGCAAGAAAAGACGTCTCAATAATAAAAAGACATGAAGGTTTATACAAAAAATTATATATGAAGTGTACCTTCATTGTTGTTATTTTGTTGGTGTTTCCTTCATCTTTCTCTCTGACAACATCTTTGTTCGTGGAAGTAGATTCCTTGGCAGGTATTTTCACGGCTGAAATAAAACCAAGATAATTATCACAAATAAGAGAAAGTTAAGAAATTGAGAAGAAATAAAGTCAAAGAACCTCCCATTCCACACCTTCGTATATTGGACACTCTATGGGTACATGTTCTATGCCAATATGAAGATGTCCTTTGAAACTGTCCAGAGTATGCTTAGTCGGAACCACCCGCTGGACACGCTTTTTGTAATTCTTGTCAAAGGATTTTTAAAAAATCCCCACAGGCGAACCAGTCTGGGAACGGAGGGCTAAAGGCCACGCCGAAGTCAGCACTTGGAAGTCGAGGAAACTTTGGGGGATGCATTCTAAAGGCTAGTCCGTACCATTGTTCAGGTTAAACGAATGAATGCAGTTTTAAATCCTCTATTTTCTTTGAAAATTTCTCTTTTAGAGTAATTGTTGCTTCACGGATGGTTCGACTAAGATCATCAGGTCTATAGGCAGTCTCAAAGTACTTTTGGAATGCTTGGATTTCTTTGACATGAGTTGAAGTACCTTTCTTGGCTTTGTCCTTCACAGAGGTGAAAGCTCTGGTCATATGTTTAGTAAAAGCAAGAACGTCAAAAACTTCTTCAGTATAATAATTTTTCCACCAAGTATCAAACTCTTGGGTGCAGAGAAAGTATGGTTTGAATACAACAGGATTGAATTGTGTTTTTCCAAAGTATCGAGCTATGAGCTTGTCGCTTTGGGCTTTTGTGTGTATCATGTTGTAGAGTATGAGGGAATTCTTTTTGGCAAAGAGTGGCTTTGGCATAATTTGAATAAGTCTAAATTGTCTAGAGAGACAAGATTGGGTTGGTAGCTCAAGAGGGTGAATTGGTTCCTCGATTGCCTGAGCCTAGTTAGCAGTAGTTTGGGGGTGTGAAATGCCTCCCAGATGCCAAGGGATTCCGCTTCTTGGTCTTTCGATGGAGCATGTAACTTTCTCGTGAACCACTCAGGGCCATGCATCTTGTGGGAGAATGGAGCCATGGATGGAGTGAAGTTATATCGTTTGGCAAACATCGTTACATAGTCAGTGAAGGTTTGTTGCAGATTCATTCCTTCATCACTAGGAGTCAACAAAGCAAGGCGTGTTCCTTCGACCCTCCTATTTTTGATCTCTTTAGCCTCTACATCTATGGGATTTCTAATTGGCATATATGCTTTGAAGGTTGCATTCAACCATAGTTGCACCAACCAGAAAAGACCAAAAAGTAGCAGGTTTCCTTTGGGTTGAATATTCTTAAGAGTTGTGACGCCTTCCCCTAGGGACTAATAAAGGCTAGCCAAGATCATTTATCTGAGACAAAGGTTATGTCCAACATGAAGTTGGTTCACCATAGTCAGGAATTTCTTCGTTACTTGAAGAGATTTGGAGCTAAAGACGCAGCGAGACAGCCAGAGGGCGAGGAAGGTAATGTGGTCTTGATCAGATACGTCGATGGAGTTTTTATCATGGTAATATGCTATAAGTGGTGAAAGCGGATTTGGTAGTGTCGAAAAAGATGGTATCCTCAGCCATAAGGTTTGGGTCGTAAGTTTCCCCAGTCGGTTTGAGCCTAATAATGGCAGCAATGTCGAAAAGTGTGGGTGTCATCATGCCACAAGGGAAATGAAAATTATTGTGGGTGTTATCCCAAAAATACAGAGAAAAAACTAACATAGACTGGCAATACCCAACTCCAACCTTCGACAATTGAATCATGTCGAAGATACCCATGTTTTTCCAGACTTGGGATTTCTTATTTTCTATCTTTTTTAACCAACCTAGATAATCTAATGGGTCTTTGAATAAAGGACACAATCTAAATACCCTAAAACCATTATTCATATAGTCTAGGTCGATGGGTTTTTCTATCGAAGACGTACTTTGGTTGTCAGGGTGTGGGTTTTCCACAGTTTCAGTTTCATCGCTAGCCCTAAGCTTCTTCCCATGAGGCTATTAGGGTTAGAATTTGTATATGATAAGGTTCCTAACATAGCATGCATTTTACCAAAAATAGAAATAGGAATTAATACATGTGATTGGTAGATCCTTCTATTTTCTTCAGCAAATGGAGGCTCGGGTATGTACTGTTGGATACCCATAGCGTTTGGTCCTAATACTTTATGAACTGGAGCGAGAACAAATGATTTCCTGGAATCTTTTATATCCTTTTGTTGAATCTTTAGTATTTTTGGTAGAAGACGCCATTGATGCAGAGGATTTGAAGAAAAACTGGGTTTTTGTTTTGTGGAAGATGAAGAGTTTGAGAGGAACTTTTTCTTTGTTAAGAGAGGTTTCAGAATGGGAAAAGTTGAACAAAGGTGATATTCTCTATTTACAGATGAGTGAAGTAGAAATGGTTCACTTCAAAGCATTAATGGTTGAAAGGATAGTGGGACACGTGCCATTCGAAGAGCAAGTGATGGAACAGTGGCAGTTGAGCTAGCCCACGATCTCCTAGGAGCTAGAAGTGTGATAATTGTAAAAAAGATTCTCGCATGCTTTTGAGAAGGCGTTTAAGAAAATGGGTCATTATGATCATGACATCATAGTAGATGGAGAGTCTGTGGCGTCGAAAGAAACTTTTAAAAAATGCCTTTTTCTCCGTTTGGTCGAAAATGACATTTTTTGGGGGGCAATTTGTAAATTGAGATTTTGACGCCAAGGTTAGATTAAGTATGATGGGCAAAAGAAATATTTTGTTTGTTTCAACTTCGACATGAAAAAGGAAATGATATCGAATACGGAGATCCTGTGGAGGAGATCTTTTGTATAAGAAGGAGATGTTGGTTTTAAAACTTAAAAATATTTATGGGTTTAGATCGCAATTTCGACAAAAGCAATATTGGCGCTGCCTTCGACGAAAGATTTTGAATTTTCAATAAGGATGGTAACTGTCTTTTGTCCTTATCCATTTATCTAAGAAGGGCGCGTGTAGAGCTACGAAGAAATGAGGACATGCAAGAAAAACGTGTCATTTTCTGGAGGAAACACCGTTGATATTGGTTCTTTTCGACTTAGTATAAATAAGGGTCTTAGTGTATAGGATTTCCGTGTGTTCAATCATTGTACAAATACTCACAAATTACTCTAAGTATCTAAGTGTATATGAGAAACAAGATTGTTGAGAATGTACGTATGAGTTACCATTTTTTCATTTTAATTGAAATTGTTCGTAGTTTATCCATTATTCATTCTTATTGCAATTTACTTTGAAGTTCTTTTATTGCAATTCGTTTACACATTCTGCATTCTGATTTTAAACTTTAAACAACATTCTCAAAGCATGAGCATTGTCGAAGTGTTCATAGACTTTCAAAAAACAATTAAACAAGAGCACATGTCCTAGGATTCACTAGTTGATCCTGTAAAGTAAACCATTTTTGGAGACCAAAGTTTGTTTACCAATTTTCACGGTAAAAAGTTAGACTATGGTTATTTGGGCCAATAAAGTGAAATTTATTGGAGAATTTCTTTTCTCGCCCTTAAAACCTCTTTGAAAGCCTTTATTTCGACCAAACTACTCTTTGATTTTGCATTGAAGACTCAAAATTCTAGAATTCATACCATTTCAATATATCTCATGCTCATAATTAGAAACTCATACTCACCATATCTCTCTTCTTTCAAAATCTTAGTAAAAACCTCTCAGAAACACAAATTTTATGTTTCAAATGGCAATCAAATTATTAATAAACTTCACACATCATTTTCATTGAATGCAAAAGTAATATAACTTTTAAACATTCCTCATTGTATTTTTCATAGCGTTTTCATTATGTTAAAGTCACTTAGTTTGTACTAGTTTAATTCTTATTAAAGAATTTGAGCATGCATCTAATGCGCATTTAAGTTGTACAATCCAAATAAGTGGTGAACCTCCATAATGAAAATTCATATCCTAGAGTATGAATTGAGTGTTTTCCAAATTTGTATGTTTTAAATTTAATTAATTTTCACCATTTTAGATATGGACGATCTCCATAAATCTTCATTTGATATGCACCTCGGTGGGTTGACAATGCATCTCAAGTTGTCAATGTGAAAGTTAAAATTGTACTTTTAGATGTAGATTGTATTGATTACTGTTTATAATCAGCGACCTAGAGAAAATTTACTTCACAAGATAAGTTTTTGACATGGGTTAGAGGTGAGGCACATAAGTTAAGATTTATTATTGTTATTTCAAGATGAAACATAAAAAAGATACAAATGTGGTTTCTTAATAAGACCAACATACATATTCTCATGTGCATATTTAATTGCTAAAGAGTTATTGTACGACAAATTTATCTATTTGAATAAAATTCACACTTGCTAAAAAAAGTTGCGATTTGACAATGGCGGTGAAGAGTTTGATAAAGGACTTCCACATGCATCTTTTTTCCCACGACGAGAAGTTATTAAATTGTGTATGTCATATTGTAACTTGGTTCATGATACATATAAATATATTTCTTCTCAAACTTTTTTTTGTGTTAATGGTGTAATTCATATTCTAAAATCTGAATGGTTATTTTGATTATCTAGATAATATAATCTCAAATATATCAGTATTAGAACATAACAATTTTATTTGTTTGTTCAAAATTGTAATACATGTTTATGTGTTATATGTTAGATTTAAAGTTGGTGACTATAGTATGAGGATACATACACTACTATAAACAACACATGTCGTGTCATATGTGAAATGGATTTCACCTCGGTTACAATGTTGAGGTAACAAAGGGTGAGACGAAAAGTGGGAGCTTAACCCCTCGATTTAAGTGATTAATTTAAATGGTCATGAGTTTGAACCCCAACAATAATTTTTTTATATTTTTCAAACTAGCACCATATACCTCTCAGTTTTATAACAAAATCGAGGGTAATATATATATATATATATATATATATATATATATATATATATATATATATATATATATATATATATATATATATATATATATATATATATATATATATATATATATATATATATATATATATATATATATATATATATATATATATATATATAGTCAGAATCAAATGACACCAAGGTGTCAAACTTAGTAATATGACACCTCCAATAACTCTTCACCATACATCCGTATAACAAAATTCATCATTTTATTGAAACTTATTATCATATAAATCATCTCTATTAAATTTAACATCAATCAAAAATCATTTGATGTGTCAACGAGATGCATAAAAATTAACGTCTTTCAAAACTTTAACAAAACCGTTAATTTTGATTCTTCTCTTTAAAATATCAAATTATTTTTGATTGATGTTAAATTTTATAGAGATGATATATATGATAATACATTTCAATCCAACGATGAATTTTGTTATATTGATATGCGGTAAAGAGTTATCACCGATGTCATGTTACTAAGTTTGACACCTTAGTGTCATTTGATCCAGGCCTATATATATATATATATATATATATATATATATATATATATATATATATATATATATATATATATATATATATATATATATATATATATATATATATATATATATATATATATATATATATATATATATATATATATATATATATATATATATATATATATATATATATATATATATATATATATATATATATATATATATATATATATATATATATATATATATATATATATATATATATATATATATATATATATATATATATATATATATACCAATTACATTATTTATACATAATATTAATAAATTAATTAATTTATAAACTACATTGGTTACACAAAATATTATACTATTTACATAGTATATTAAAGTAAAAATGTTGTTCTTCATCATCATCATTGTCGGTGAACAATAAATATTTGATCTCTTAGAGAAGAGCAACTGTCGGGGATCCTCGTTTTATTGATTTTGAGGAAGATCAAATGTTGGAAGCAATATATTCTCTATGACTTTTGTATTCATTTGTTTATGATATAAAAAAAAGTTAGATAAATAAAATAAATATACATTTATATAATTATATAAGAGCACAAACCTTAAACCCCAAATAATTTTGTGCGCTTCCAATCCATCACTTGCAAAGTAATTACAGTACTCTCACCAATCATATATTAAAAACCTAAACTTTTTATGATCTTGCAATCTATCATATTGATATAATGCTCTGAATGCTTTTAGAATGAGACTTTTAGGTTTCACGAGAATCACTAATGACAGCGTCTTGAGCGTTAATACTCATTAAATAGATGGCAAAGATTTGTTTAAGGACGGTGGAGAAACACACTTATATATTACCTCAATAAAATATGTTCAAACCCAAACATTAAATACCTCTCGGTTTCTGTTAAAAATCGATGGGAAAAGCTTATTTTTTCTTCAATATTTATATTTTTACACTAAATAATAAAATAAATTGTTTAAACAAATCAATCACACACCTCTCGGTTTCGGTTAAAAACCAAGGGGAAAACGTTTTTTTTAATATTTACATTGTTTACACATAATAATAAAATAAATTGTTCAAACAAATCAAGAGTTTGACAAAAGGATTATTGGAGAACAACATATCTTTTCAAATTTCTTATAAGTTATCTGTTACAAGTAAGAGAAGAAAAAATTTATACTTGTAATCCATCCCAGAGAGATTTCATTATCTTGAGCAAATGTTTTTCATGGCGAATGTTTTCACATGACAGAGAACGTAAAAGAGAAATGAATAATTGTTTTTAGAAATAAATTTCTCAATATTGTCAACCGAGGAAATTAATAAATTTTTCAATGTTTTCTTTGATTGACAACATAGAAAGTGTATAACAAAAATACAACAATAACATCAACATCAATATCATTATATAAGATAGATTGCAAGGGCAGAAAAATCTTAGGGTAAAATCTATTTAACGAGTGTTTTTATGGTAAAATATGATGATTAAACACCTCTGTTTTATTATAAAACTAAAGTTTTTTATCTTCTCCTTTTAACTGTCACCTCGGTGATGACGAAAACCGAGGTGAATAATTTTATTTTTTTGAAATTATATTATTTACACAGAATATTAAAATAAATTGTTTACAACAAATCTTTGCTCTTATTACTGAATATCTTCGTTGATATCTTTGCTCTTATGTTTTAACCATTCGGTTAAATAGAAAACCGAAGGGGTCGAACATTTTATTTTCACTTATAAACAAATAAAGTCATAAACTGCGTTTGCTTAGAATCGAAACTTGTACTAAGTTATTTTTTACCTCGGTGTTATGAAAAACCACGGGAATGCATGGTTTTTTATTTTTTTTAAATAATAAAAAATAGTGTGCCTTGACTTTATACCTCAGTTTTCTATTTTTTGAAGTGAAAATTTTGTCATGAAAAACGTTATTTATTGTAGTGATATGAAAGAAGAGTTTCATTAAACTAATTATCCATAAATAAATTCAATATGTCCACATACAAATAAGGCTAAGATAAAATGGTGTATCAAAGAGGGGTTATTCTAGTAAAAATGATTGTTCCACTAAGTATTCATCATTTTCCTTTGATCTTATCGATTCTTTACCTCCAGATAGATAAACTTCACATACAAAGTCATCATGCCTAAACTAGAAAGGGTGTACATCATCTTAATCGATCACCTTATCAGTCACCTAATCTTCCTATAATGCATCACAACTTCCTAACCAAGGTGAATTGTTTTTATTTATGCATCAATATTTTAAAATATCATTTATTTTGCACGAGAACAAGATGATGATCGGTTGTGATGATCTGAATATCCGGCAGCGGTGGATCTTTCGTTCCGATGCGATGAAGGAATCTAACCTGCAAGATTAGCACTCGAACGCTTATGCTAGTGAATGAAATGAATAATAAAATTTCAAATGGGAGTAAAGACGTCTCAAAATGACGTACTTCGTTTCCTTTTTATATAGGAGTTCGTTCGTAACTGAAATGTGTAAGGAGTTCAAAAAATACGGATGACCGTAGGATGAATCTGACGACTCTCATCGTTTCATCACAAGGAGGCACAAACAGTCATTTAGTATATATTTGCCATGTTTAACTTCACATAGGTATTGGGCTTTGCTCTCTGTTAGACCGTTGTGATCGGTTCAAAACATCATCGATGTTAAAGGAGATAATCATTGTGGATTTTGCATTCTATCACTGTTATTTGATCAGTCTGTTGAATCTTATTCCATCATCCATTTTGATCTTCCATGAAAGCTAATATGTAATTATGAGGATTATCTTTAGCTATAATGAGTATTTATATGATGAAACAGGTTACATTACAGATTCTTCCATTTTAAAATTGTTATTTTTAGTACATACAAAGCATAAAGATAAACCAAGAAGACTTTGAAAAGTTTAATGGCATTAATATGAATTTGAACTAATAAGAAGTGTGTGTTAAAAAATAGCCTTGCTTACATAATCTCCTTACAAACGGCATCATTCATGTCACTCTTATTAGTACTCGAGCATGAAGAGAGTTCATAGACATGTATAATGACATTATTTATATCACACTTAATAAGACCTAAGATGCAATCAGAGCAGAAACAAATAGACACATTTCAAATGCACCGAAAAGCAAATTAGAATTTTATGAAGAAATCATAGATCAGCTATTTCTAGATACAAGAAAAACAATAAGATAAAAATCCATGAATGAAGTAGTTAAAAATTCAAGAATTTGTGTAAGAAAAAAGAAATACCGCTCCCATGCCACCGCCAATCACCATGACTGTCAGCAGCGCCTCCATTGTCGACATTGTCTTCACTGGCAACACCTTCATCAATGTCAATTGTATCGCTATCTTGCCGTTACCCTCCTTCAAACTGGAAAAACTCTAAACTATCATTATTTTTATCTCTCAAATAACAACTTGGGTTTATATCATTTTAAAATTCTCCACTAACAGCATACAAAAATATATATTTTTCACTATTATAAGCTTTTCATTCTTGTTATGCCACCATGCCTTTAAAAATTCAAATCATAATAAGATTATAACAAATGAATTACGTAGCAATAAGAATTAAAAGAACAAAAATACAGATAGATGAATTTAAAAAGAAAAGTAGAATCGGAGAGAAATACGACTAGGTTTTTCAGATTAGCATTTAGGCACATTCTTCAAAGCCATAAACAATCCGTGTCGATTTCACGGTGCGCATATTGTTGTCACAGCTCATGCCAATAATACTTTCATCATCAATTCAATTAATTATTCAATAACAACACAAAACTATTCGATCAAAATCATATCATACATTTTCCATAATCAAAAATATTAAAAATGGATTTTCGATGTAAACTATTTACAACAACGTGCTTCTCTTTTCCGTTATTATGAAGAAAGTGTCAAACATAACTAGGTGGATTTTTCCGACCTTTTTTCTCTCTGAAGAAAGAGACTTCATCATGGATGGTACATGTCAATTGGGGAGCGGAGCATCGTTAGTTGCTTATTTCTCATTCATAGGACAAAGTCAATTAACACTCACTAAGATAATTGGAGTTTTAATTATTTTTTTTTAAATTCACAAATGCCTTTGTTAGTGATTTATTAAAATAAATACATCAAAATAAAACAAACCAAATAAAAATCAAAACTATTACAAATAATTAAAATAAAATCGAAACAACATCATAGAAAAATTTATTTATCTATTTTGATTCATTTGACAAAAAGTAAAAAATAAAAAGGTTTAAAATAAATAAAAATCGGGCGCAAAAATGTCCGAAAAAGTAAACTGATTGTTGCAAAAAGATCAACGCGAAATATACTTTCAGAAAACAGACACGTTTTGATCAAATTTAGAAATGAAAAAATGTCCGGTTGAAAAGACTCGGGCTATAAAAATGTGACTGTAAACAACGCCGAAAAAATAAAACGAGCATGTCAGGCTGAACTGTACGGACCGTAGATCAATAAAATTGGCGTCTGCAAACTCGATTTTAAAAATTTTCTCCCGTTAACTTTACGTACATTTTAGAATCAATTCAACTAGTCTGTTTGTAGATCTGAAAATTTATTTTGATGACTATAGATTGACTTAAAATAATGCATGAGGCGATGGAAATGCATGAAATGCAATTAACTCAATATTGAATTTAAAACGGAATGAAAGTTGAGTGAATGTCGTCTTTTACTGAATTACTAAATGACTGAATGAATTGTGATGCAAATGTTTCGATAAATAAATGTTTGGGAAAAATTGGGGTATGACACAATGGTTGTGCTAAGTTTCTCTTGTTGTTGTAATTATTTATTTATTGAAATGAAATAATTATAATCTCAGTGGATATATAACTCAACATGAATTTAACATGAATTTTTTACAAAAATCACACACGACCACTTTACAATAAACTAGTGGGATACCCGTGCGTAGTGTGCTACGTGTATTTGTTTTAAAAATACAATAAGAATGTAAAAGAAGAAAAACAATCTTTTTTACCCAAAGGGTTTATTATTTTTAAAAGAAATATATATTTTGATTTATATATGGATCATAAATATTATTTTTCAATATATAAAAATAATTGGATGAACTGTCTCGTTAAGCGCATCATCCACACACTTAGCGCAAAAACCCTTGCTTCATCTTAAAGTACTTGAACTTGGATGTGTCGTTTGTCCTTAGTGCGCATATGATTAGGCCTAGCAAGCCTGGATTTTTAGGGTTTTACTCTGGCTTGGTCTTTGAATTTTGAATGGTGGTTTTCTGGTTCGTTCTTACCTGTTTTATTAATACATACTAGAAAAGTTCAAACAGATGTTTTTCTCACTTTTCATAGATAAACTAGGGGTTCTTATATTGATTTTTTGTAAAATAAGTTAATAAGTGCTTAAGTATTTTACATAAATTTGTCACTTATCAATAAACGGTAAGATTTGAACGATATAAAGCTAAGATTTTATATGGGGAAAAAGAAGCACAATTTTGATAAAGTGTTTTTTAGAGGAGTAGGATGTATAAATAGGGTGGGATATAAATGGATCTAAGTTAGACTATGGTTATTTAGGCCAATAAAATGAAAATTATTGGAGAATTTCTTTTCTCGACCTTAAAACCTCTCTGAAACCCTTTATTTTGACAAAAATACTCTTTGTATTTTGTTTTAAAGACTCAAAATTCTAGAATTCAAACCATTTCAATATATCTCATGCCCATAAGAAACTCATACTCATCATATCTCCCTTCTTTCAAAACCTTAGTAAAAACCTCTCAAAAACAAAAAATTTGTGTTTCAAATGACAATCAAATCACTAATAAACTTCAGATATCATTTTCATTGAATCGTAATGTAACTTTTAAACATTCCTCATTGTATTTTTATAGCGTTTCCATTATGTTAAAGTCACTTAGTTTATACTAGTTTAATTCATATTGTAGAATTTGAGCATGCATCCAATGCGCATTCAAATTGTACAATTTGAACCAGGGGTAAACCTCCATAACAAAAATTCATATCCTAGAATATGAATTGAGTGTTCCCAAAATTTGTATGTTTTAAATTTAATTGGCTTTCACAGTTTTAGATATGGACGATCTCCATGAATCTTCATTTGATATGCATCTCATTGGATTGACATTGTATCTCAAGTTGTCGATGTGAAAGTTGAAATTGTACTTCTAGATGTATATTATATTGATTACCGTCTATAGTCTGTGACCTAGAGAAATTTTATTTCACAAGATAAGTTTTTGACATGGGTTAGAGGTGGGGCACATAAGTTAAGATTTACTATTGTTATTTCAAGATTAGATTAAGGTGGGAAAAATAAAAATCTATTTATTTTGTGATATGTGAAAGATGGAGTATGAATAAACAATATAAGAAGAAGATGAAACATAAAAAAAGATACAAATGTGGTTTTTTTTAATAAGACCAACATACATATTATCATGTGCATATTTAATTTCTAAAAAGTTATTGCAAGATAAATTCATTTGTTTGAATGAAATTCACACTTACTCAAAAAGGTTGCGATTTGACAATGCGGTGAAGAGTTTGACAAAGGACTTCCACATGTATCTTTTTCCCCATAATGAGAAGTTATTCAATTGTGTATGTTATATTGTAACTTGGTTTATGAAACATATAACTATGTTTTTTCTCCAACTTTTTATGTTAGATGTCTGAAAGTTATCACCATTTTGTTATTACATTTTGATTATTATTAAAGGATAATTTAGTATTTTAGTATTTTATCACTGTGATATTATTATTTGTATATATAAATGAGTTATGTGTTTAACCATTAAATAACGTAATGTCAGGTCTAATTTTAGATTTGCACAACTTGATCCATTGTATAGGGCTTAAAAAAAAGCCTCACATTTTAGATGTATAATATATAAATTATAAATATTTTGTGTTGAACTTATGCATAGAAAGAGGGGTGCAGCGCAATGGATGTAGGTTTTCGCTTTCAGACCCGGATCTTGGTTCGATCCTTGCAGCAGCTTCATTGGGTTTTAATTTTTATTTAATAAAATGCCAAAAATAATTATAACTCAGGATTTTAATTCTGGATTATAAATAAATGCTTTACCAATTGAGTAGAAATCTTGTTAGACATATAAAGCTTTTCTTTATTATATAATACAAATATTCATTAACCTTTCCTAATATTTAAAGATTATTTATATAAATAAATTATTTATTATAAAGGTTTTATTCTAAAATATATAAGTGGTTTGATCTATATAATGATCTATATTTTAAAGCAACCAAGACTGTAATTTGCATCTGAAATGGCTTCAAGAGCAAAGTATGCTCCGGGTGTGGTGCATTCTTGTGTCATTTTTTGGTGAATTCACAAGAATGACGTGGGTATCCTTTATAAATTTTAAATACAGGGTGTTTGTTGAATTTAAGAAATTCAGAATTAAGGAGGAGAATCAGAGTGGTTAGAAGCTGAGGTGCAGGTGAGTATAACTCTACAAAGATCAGAAATTTCTGTGAGGAGAATGAAATTGAGTATGAGGTGATTGCTCCATACACTTTTCAGCATAATGGTCTTGCTGAAAGAAGAAACCGAACTTTGTTTGATATGACAAGGATCATATTGAAAGAGAAAAAGTTACCTCACACCTTATGGGGAGAAGTTGTTGCCACCTCAACATATGTGTTCAACAGGTGTTCAACCAAGAAGCTGAAGGAAATTATTCCTTTAGAGAAGTGGACTGGAGATAAGCAAAGTGTGAGCCATCTAAACGTGTTTGGTTCTATTTGTTACAAACATGTTCCAAATACTAAGAGAAGGAAGTTAGATGACATAAGCAGAATTATGTTGCTTGTAGGGTACCACAGTTCAGGTGCTTATAAGCTCTAGTGTCCTATCACTAATAAGGTTGAATTTAGCAGAGATGTCATTATGAAGGAATCATAAGTGTGGAGTTGGAGTAAATCTCAATCCAACTCTGGTGTAAAGTTAACCACTGAAGATACTTAAGAATCTGAAGGTTTTGAAGATGAGTCTGAATCAAAAAATGATTCTGAAGGTGACAATGAAGGCGGGTCCGACTTTGATGGTGAATCTGATTCTGATCCAGATTCTGATGGTGATTCAAACTCTGGTGTAGATCCAGATTCTGAGAATATTCCAGACTCTAAAGGTGGTCATGCCTCTGAAGGTGGTACTTACGGGGTCCTAGCATCTGATACTGTTCCAGCGTCCGAAGGAGATTCTGAACATGTTTAGAGGCCACAAAGATTCATAAGCATACCAAAAAGGTTTGCAGAGTTTGACATGTTGCAAGATAATGAAGTTGACTCTGAAGGAGAAGTCATTCAGTGTGCCATGTTAGTAGACTTTGAACCAGTGGATACTGAAGATGCGCTTAAGAAGAAAGTATGGTTGAAGACCATGAAATAAGAACTTGAGACTATAGAAAGAAACAATACTTAGGAGCTGACTGAGCTTCCAAAGGACAAGAAAGCCATCAACGTCAGATGGGTTTTCAAGGAGAAACTGAAGTCATGGATCAATTGGCAAACACAAAGCAAGGTTAATGGCAAGAAGTTTTCTACAGAAACCTGGGTTAGACTACTTTGACGTGTTTTCTCCTGTAGCGAGACATGAGACAATCAATTTGGTGATTGTAATGCTGCTAACAGGAATTGGCCTCTAATGCATCTGGATGTCAAATCTGCATTTCTAAATGGTCCATTCCAAGAAGAGGTATATGTGTCACAACCTCTTGGATTTGTGAAAAATAATCGAGAAGGAATGATGTACAAGTTGCATAAAGCCTTGTATGGACTGAAACAAGCTCCTAGAGCTTGCAATCTGAAAATTGATTCATTTTTCAAGCTCCAAGGATTCAGAAAGCGTGAGATGGAGTATGACGTTTATGTTCACCATACTTATGAAGGCAATATGATTCCGGTGTGTCTCTATGTTGATGACATATTGCTAACAGAGAGTTGTGAACATGAGATAGTTAAGTTCAAGAAGGTGCTGATGAATGAGTTTGAGATAACTGCTCTAGGAAATATGACATGTTTTCTAAGGATGAAGTTTATGTACTCTGAGAATGGTATCATTTTCCATTAGCTGAAATATGAACTTGAGTTTTTGAAGATATTCGAGCTGCTGAATGTAAGGTTGTTGTCACACCGTCATAAGCAAATCACAAATTGGATTCTGATTCTTAAGGTGGTGATGTAGATGCCATAACTTTCAAGCAGTTGGTTGGCTCTCTGAGATATTTGTGTAGTATTATACCTAACATTTGCTATGCAGTTGGAATAGTTAGTAGGTTCACGAGTAAACCGAAGTGGTCTGATTACCAAGCTGATGTTAGGATTCTGAGGTATATTAAGGGGACTCTGAAGTACAGAGTTTTGTTCTCTTTTAGAGAAAAGGCTAGTTCGTAGCTGATATGTTACTCAGACTCTGATTGGTGTGGAGACAGAGTTGACAGAAGAAGTACTTATGAATATTTGTTTAAGTATTTAGGATATCCTATTTCTTGGTGTTTTAAGAAGCAACCAGTTGTTGCTTTGTCAATCTAAGAAGCTGAATACATTGCAGGTGTTGTGGTAGCATGTCAAGCTATTTGCCTTCTGAATTTACTACAAGATCTGAAGATCAAGGTAAACAAGCCTCTGAAGCTGATGATTGATAACTAGTATGCAATCAATCTTGCCAAGAACCCAATGCTGAATGGGAGAAGCAAACATATTGAGACTAAGTATCATTTTCCGAGAAGTCAGATTCATAATGGAGTACTAGAAGTTATGGACTGTAGCCCCCAGAAGCACGTGACAAATGTTTTGACGAAAGAGATCAAGACTGATCAATTTCTCCACTTGAGGGATGAAATTGGTGTTATTAGTTTTGATTAGTTAAATCCCGAATCAAAGGATGATGTTGAAGAGTAATTCAGTATTTTAGTATTTCGCCGACATGACATTGTTGTTTATGTATATAAATGAGTAGTATGCTTAGCTATTAAGTAACGTAAGACGTTATACGCCTACGTTAGAAGCTTGTTAAAATTTATTATTCTCTATATCTTCTTTCATTTATCTTTTTCACTTTGTACACCAACAATTATATATTATTATCTATATCTATGTCCTCATTGTTATCTATGTCTTACCGTACTATTATATTTTAATATTTTTTTTAAAATTTCAATTTTAGGGGTAACTATGTTTTCAAACCCAAGGTGGTTTTCACTGTTCTACAAGAGCATTGCTACATAGGATGACATTTTGCATTGTACGTCACTAATTGTTTTTGCTGAGTTTAACGGACAATTTCTAATTTAAGTAAGGAATTCAATTTGTCTTCGTAACGAAAACATTTATATATGAAAATATATTCAAACATTCCAACTCCAACGACATGCTTTACAAACAACAAGACAGGGATATATTAATAACCGTGAGATGGCAATAACAACGAAACGATAAAAATATAACACTATATAAAAATATATAAGCTTTTAATTCTTGTTATGCCATCATGCCTTTCATAATTCAAATCATAATAAGATTATAACGAATGAAATACGTAGTAATAAGAATTAAAGAACAAAAATACAGATAAATAAATTTAAAAAGAAAAGTAGAATCCGAGAGAAAGACGAATAGATTTTTTAAATTAGTATTTAGGCACATTCTTCAAAGTCATAAACAATCCTTGTCAATTTCAGAGTGCACCCAATATTGTTAGAGCTTATGCCAATAATATTTTCATCATCAATTTCAATTTATTATTCAATTACAATACAAAACTATTCGATCAAAATCATATAGTACATTTTTCATAATCAAAAGTATTAAAAATGATTTTTAGATAACTATTTACAATGTGCTTCTTTTTTCCGTTATTATGAAGAAAGTGTCAAACATAATTAGGTGAATTTTTCCGGTTTTTTTCTATGATGAAAGAGGGTCCACATGGCCTACTTAAAAATTTGAAAGAGACTTCTTCATGGATGGTACAGGTTAATGGGGAGTGGAGCATCATTAGTTGCTTGTTTCTCATCATAGGACAAAGTCAATTAACACTCAGAAATATTTTAAAATATTATTTGTTTTACATGAGAATAATATGAGGATCAGTTGTGATGATCTGAATAACTAGCAGCGGTGGATCTTTCATTCCGATGCGATGATGGAAACTAACCTGTAAGGTTAGCACTCCAACGTTCAAACTAGTGAATGAAATGAATAACAAAATTTCAAAAGGGAGTAAAGACGTCTCAAAATGACATGCTTCGTTTCCTTTTTATATAGGAGTTTGTTCGTAACTAAAATGTGTAAGGAGTACAAAAAATACAAATGATCGTAGGATGGATTAGGATGGATCTGACGGCTCTCATCGTTTCATCACAAGGAGGCACAAACAATCATTTAGTATATATTTGCCATGTCTAACTTCACATAGGTATTGGGCTTTGCTCTTTGTTAGACCGTTGTGATCGGCCCAAAACATCATTGATGTTAAAGGAGATAATCATTGTGGATTTTGCATTCTATCACTGATATTTGATCGGTTTGTTGAATCTTATCCCATCATCCATTTTGATCTTCCATGAAAGCTAATCTTTAGCTATAATGAGTATTTATATGATGAAACAGGTTACATTACAAATTCTGCCATTTTAAAATTATTATTTTTAGTACATACAAAGCTTAAAGATAAAACAAGAAGACTTTGAAAAATCTAATGGCATCAATATGAATTTGAACTAATAAGAAGTGTATGTTAAAAAATAGCTTTGCTTACATAATTTCTATTTTAAAAGTATGTGAACTTAAAATCACGGATCATGGGTGGCTTTTTTATCTCCTTACAAATGGCATCATTCATATCACTCTTATTACTACTCGAGCATGAAGAGTTCAAAGGCATGTACATTAATAATGCATTATTCTCTTATCATCTTTAATAAACCCTGAGCAGTTGTTAGGAAACTACGCAAAATTTCCCCATATTATCAGATTTGTGGAAGAACAAATTAATGCGGAAGCACACAAACTTAATGAAAATAAAATATATAAATTCATTAACCTCTCCTCACATGAAAATTTCACAACTCAATTACACTAAAAGAATTTATTGAAATTATGTTCTGATGATTATAAATGAAAGATACAAGGCTTTTATAGCCAATAAAACAAGAAAGATGAATGGTTATTATTTAACATATCCTCAAAGTTCTCATAACCATTATTGTTTCTTTTTACTATTATTTTTCTTGTTTCTCCTTCATACTCTCTTTATCTCTCTTTTATTTTGACCAACAATCTCCCACTTGAAGAGTGATTTTAATCAGTCTTCACACCTTGGTCAAACAACAACGTTTATTAATTTATTATTCTAGCAGGCCAACTGAAGAAGAGCACAACTTCAATTTATCAATTGTTACCACCTTTGTTAACATGCCAGCTGGATTCTCACTTCCTTGTATCTTGCTCAATGTTAGTACCTCATCCTCAAGAAGAGATCTAATGAAGTGATAACGAAGACCAATGTGTTTTGTTCTTGAATGAAATGCAGAATTCTTTGCTAGATGTATTGCACTTTGACTGTCACTATACAAAACACTCTTCTCCTCCATGAAACCCAACTCTGTTAACAATCCTTGAAGCCATATTAATTCCTTACTAGCTTCTGTGACTGCTACATACTCAGCCTCAGTAGTGGATAAAGCACCAATCTTTTGTATTCGCGATATCCAACTAACTGCTCCAGTACCAACAGTAAATATATAGCCAGTCGTACTTCTTCAGTGATCAACTTCACCGGCAAAGTTTGCATCAACGTATCCTTGTACTTTTATTTCTCCTTTGCCAAAGTATAGACATTTCTTTTTAGCGCCTCGTAGATACCGCAAAATCCACTTGACTGCTTCCCAATGAGCTTTTCCTGGATTTGCCATAAACCTGCTTACAACTCCCACTGCATGGCCAATGTCTGGCCTAGTACATACCATTGCGTACATCAAACTTCATATGGCTTAAGCATATGGAATCTTATCCATGAATTCTATTTCTTCCTCCATCTGAGGAGACTGGTCCTTGGATAGGTGAAAATGACTTGCTGTAAGACCCCAATTTTGATCCTAAGATCCCTCATGGCATCATAATATTGCATTTGCATTGCCTCAAGGATCTTTAGCATCTTGGTTCCCTTTGTCTTTGGGTGGGACTCCTTGTGATTGGTTTGAGATCACCAAGCATGCTTGAATTATACATCATTGTTTCTCTTACTTTTGTTTACTAACCAAAAGCACAAAAATGTGTCACTAACATCTTTTGTTTGAAGCTTGAGTATCATCCAAGACACTTTGTGGGTTCTATTTAGATGATCAGTCAACACAAGGGAATGGCTTGAGATACTTCCAACAGGTTCAAATGGGGTCTATTCGTCAGTCAAAACGTTAATCTTGAAGGAGCAAAAGTTTGTTCATGAGCTGTCATGCTCGCTAGGCGAGCAGAATGGGTCGCCTAGCGAGTCCCAAGAAAAGCCACCAGAATCACCTACGCTCAGAGGAATTTCTTGAACTGTCATGCTCGCTAGGCGAAGCCCACGTGTAAAAAAAAAAGAACGAAAAACGAAAAAATAAATAAATAAATAAATAAATAAAATATAACAGAAAATTTTTGGACTTGGGCCTCTCTCATTTGAGCCCACAGGTCCACAAAAATCAGGTTATAAATTCAGAGTTTCAGTGAAACAAAATTTAATTCCATTCCTATTACCCTGGCAAGGAAAAAGATAGTGAGAGAAGAGCTAACAGAGTTCAGAGCAACCTCCAGAGACTGAAGGGAACTCATCGGCAAAGAACCAATTCCCTCTCATATAAACTCTAAGAGTGCTTTGCAAACCCAACCGGGCAATTCAATTTCATTCGATCTCTCCAGTCAGGTTTGCCTTATTCCCATTACTTTATGCTTTTAATTTGAATGCTCTGAATGTATGAGGTATTATGGGTGAATTTGATACCCTTTTGATGCATGTGTTTGACAAGAGGTTTATGCCTCCTACCCTTGGTTGCTTTTTGTGAGCTTTTTGTGAATTTTAATGGCATGATTCATGTGGTTACATTTTGATTTGGGGGCAACTCTTGATTACCCTATCTTGTTTCTCTAACCTGTTTGTTGAGTTTTGTTTTGTGAGGGCTCATATGACTCTTGTAGAGATGGCTTGCCTGGTGTTCCACTTTATTTGTGGGATACCACCTGGAGGTTTATTCTGATTACCTGTACTGACTCACTTTCTTTGATGGCGCTAGCTTGAGAGATCTCTAGGTTTCTTATCTCTTTAATTGATGTTACTTCAGATCTTTATCTGTACGGTAGATCTCTCGATCCCTTTACTTTTCCCGCATGTTACCGGTTTCTTAGGTTTCGTATAGCCTCTCGTGGCATGTCATTTAAGGTAGCGCGGTTCCTTCATCTAGGACTGCCTTTTTGCATGAGCATCCCTAAACACCCCAAACTCATTGATTTTTCTTCTCCTAAGAACACGTTATCTCCTTCTACTACAGGCGCGTAAGTCTCCAAAGGTCGAGCATCCGGTAGATTGCGTAGTAACGTCGTTCACCCTAAAACACAACCCTTACCCCATAGGTGGTTGAACTACGTTTTGCTCTGATTTTCATCCCAAATGAGATACGTAGGCATAAGACACGATGTCTTAGTGAGCACACTCCTCTTTAACCCATAGGTAGCCGAGCTACGAAGACTCTGATTCTCAGATTCAGATGAGATACGTATGCAGTGGATGCGACGTCCGTGCGAGTCATTTTCTTTTGACCTTTCTTTTAGTAAGTAGTACATTAGATAAACATACACGCTTTTCTCATCCCTTCAATCATGTTTGCACAAATAAATTTTCAAAAAAAAAACAACAACCTTTGCAACAAATGTGAAAAGGGATCCCTAGGAGTACCTAGGATGCTTTGGGTGCCTAACACCTTCCCATTGCATAACCAACCCCCTTACCCAGATCTCTGACATTTTTACTAGTTTTTGATTCGATAAAACTTTTAGGTTTTTGTTCGCTTTCTAACCATTCCTTTGGATAAATAGAAGTGCGGTGGCGACTCGACTTGTATGATTTACCTTGGATTTAGTCAATATCTCTAATGGTAACGAATACCCCGCTACAGAAAAGTGGCGACTCGGCTGGGGAAAATTTGCCTAGTGGGTTTTGCCTACTTTTCATATTTGTTGTATTGTATTGTATATTTTTTGTGTGACATATTTTTGTGCAATTTGGGATTACTGTATTGTATGTAATGATTGAATTGTTTGAATATTAATTCCTTGTATGCTTGGTGATCTTTGTGAGATGAGTTCTATACCCGAACTCGAGTGCACTTAGGATAGGAGAATGGCATAGTCTTGTTGACTTATGTGGAGTTATTCCTTAGCAAGTTGACTTGCAAGCCCATTCACTTGGTGGAGGTTATGTTGGGATCAATAATGTCACACAAGTAACTTGTGGTTAGACATTACTCTTTCCAATATAGACCTTAGAAGCCAAGGACCTTAGTTTACCAAGCCCATCTTGGCCTATTCTTAGGATGTAGTGCGAAAGTCGTTCAAGTGTAAGATTTGATACGATTGTTACGCGATACTACACTCATAAGAGTCTCTCTTGAGAATATTTTCGGAATACGAGTAGTCGTTTCTCCAATAATATCCGAAAGATGGGATGATGACTATGGGAACCTTTTGTAGAACATGTTTGGCAGGTTTAAACCCTAGTACACTCCCTTTTGGGTGGTTCTTAACCTAACTCCATGCTCGTGACTTACAACAAACCCTTGATTCATGGTTGATCCGTTCATGAATCCTTAATATCAATGGAACTTGGGTGTTGATAAGGTGTAAACCATAATCCACCAAAATAGATGATTGATATTAAGGATAACATGATCCATCCCATGACCTTTGTTTGGTGTGCTTTGCTTGATCCTTGAGTGTGATTATTGCATTCATGCATTCATGCACCCATTTGCATCCATATCATCAATAAATAAGAAAATTTTCAAGGAACTTAAGGGGTTTATTTGCAAAATTTTCAGACATGGAAAGACAAAGAAGGAATACAAAGAAGTACAGCTTCAGGCAACCAGATTTGAAAGAGTTAAGGAATCTGACATCCTATGTATTAGATCCTTTGGGTTTCAAGGCTCGTTTTGGGAAGCTTCTTCCTCTTCTGACTACTCAGGTGGATGAAGGATTGGTGAGTGTATTGGTGCAGTTTTATGATCCCTTGTACCGTTGCTTCACGTTTCCGGATTTCCAGCTTTTGCCTACCCTTGAGGAGTATGCTTACCTTGTGGGTATACCTATTCTAGACCAGTTGCCGTTAAGTGGCTTGGAGTGTATTCCTACTTCTCAAGAGATAGCTGACATGTTACACATAGATGAATCTCTGGTTGGTGCTCATATGACTACCAAAGGTGGAATTCAAGGTCTCCCTTCTGAGTTCCTCGTTGCTCAAGCTACTATATATGGGAAGGCCATGAGTGAGGACACCTTTGAAGTCATATTTGTACTTCTCATCTATGGATTGGTATTGTTCCCCAACATCGACAAGTTTGTGGATGTGAACGCTATTAGGATCTTCTCTACTCTTAATCCCGTTCCAACTCTGTTGGGCGATACCTACTTTTCTTTGCATATGAGGAATGCAAAGGGTGGTGGTGCCATTGTGTGTTGTTTGCCTCTGTTGTATAAGTGGTTTATTTCTCACTTACCTCAGACGGTCGCTTTCAAGGAGAACAAGGAATGTCTACGGTGGTCCACGAGACTTATGTCTCTCACTAATGATGATATCTCTTAGTATAACCGTGTGTATGATGGTGTGCAGATTATTGACTCTTGTGGCGAATTCTCCAATGTACCTCTTCTTGGTACATGTGGTGGGATTAACTACAATCCTGTTTTGGCACGTCGGCAGCTTGGGTTCCCCTTAAAGGATAAACCCAATAACATTCTGTTAGAGGGTGTATTCTTTCAGGATGGTAAAGATCCCCAAGGCTTGAAAGCTAGGATGGTCCGCGCTTGGCACAAGATTCATAGGAAAGGAAGGAAAGAGTTGGGTCCTAAGAATTGCATCGCCTTGGAGTCTTACACTGTTTGGGTTAGGAAGAGGGCGTCTGAGTATCTCATGCCTTACGAGTATCCGAGACCTACACCTATGATTATGGTTGGGCCTTCAACCCTCCCTAATCAAGGAGTGGAGGAGTTGAGAGACGAAGACCGTTCACGTGCCTGGATCCGTGAACGTGAAGAGTTGCTTCAGCAGATTAAGGAGAAGGATGCGTTGATTGAGTTTCTTGAGCATCAGGTTATTGATGACCCTGATGATGTATGGACTTCTCTACTTCCTCAGTCTTCTAAGTTCTGGAAGAGGAAGTATGATCGACTCACCAAAGAGAAGGTCGATATGGAGGCAGCCTATGAGAGGGAGGTGAAGAGGCTTCGCGCATCTTATCTTCCTGTGTCCCGAGCTTTAGATGATTGTTTCTAGGGATCCATAGGACGATTATTTTCCTTTTCTCTTGTATATGATTGACGATGTTGCACTTCTTTTCCCTGATATTATTTGAGGAGATATTTCCATATGTGATAAAATGCTTAATATTTCCAAAAGTTGCAAATAAAACTCTAAAGTTCCTTTGAAATAAAAAACAAATCATATGCACAAGCATTGCATGCATCATATGCATAAGCAGGTTTTGTTTCCGGTCCCTTGCCCTGTGGTCTAACTTTGTGTCCTTCATTTATTTTGAAGACAAGCTGACTCACCGGTACTACACTAGAGCCAATATTTCAAGACTAATGGATCACTTAGAGCAAGAGAACCACGAGCTGAAAGAGGAAGTGGCCAGATTGACTGCCCTAATGGAGTCACTCATGGCTGCCCAGAGCCAGTCTTCTCCGACACCTTCAACTCCTCCCCAGAGGACAGTTATCTCCGAGATTGTCTCCTCTATTGTGCCCGCTGCCAGTGCACACTTTGTTCCAACAGCCATGCCAACCGGGTTCCCGTGGGGGAGGCCTCCCAATTTCATGCCTGAGGGTCCTGTTCCTACCTTTGCTTCTCTGCCGGCATCTAGCCCGGTCCTTGCCGTTCCTCCTCCTGTCGTGCATACTTTGCCCAGGATAGATGACACCATCTATCATTCTGAGCCGTCTGAGGGTCCAGATGTTTATGAGAAGATGGATGCTATGAACGATCAATTTCTTGAGCTTCGCAAGGAATTGAAAACTCTCAGAGGGAAGGATATTTTCGGCAAGTCTGCTGCCGAACTCTGCTTGGTTCCAAATGTGAAGATCCCTGTGAAATTCAAGGTCCCTGATTTTGAAATGTACAAAGGAAATACTTGTCCTCTCAGCCACCTGGTCATGTATGCCAGGAAGATGTCAACTCAGACCGATAATGACCAACTGCTCATCCACTACTTTCAGGACAGTTTGTCCGGTGCTGCTCTGCGTTGGTACATGGGTTTAGACAGCGCGAACATCCGATCCTTCAATGATCTCGGTGAAGCCTTCGTCAAGCAATACAAGTACAACGTGGATATGGCTCCCGATAGAGATCAATTGAGAGCCATGTCCCAGAAGGATAAAGAAACATTTAAGGAGTACGCCCAGAGGTGGCGAGAGGTGGCAGCATAGATCGTGCCTCCGCTAGAAGAGAAAGAGATGACTAAGATCTTTTTGAAGACTTTAAGTTCTTTTTATTATGAGTGGATGACTGCTAGCGCTCCTTCTGACTTCACCGAGATGGTGAATATGGGGATGCGTCTAGAAGAAGGGGTCCGTGAAGGACGGTTAACCAGAGAAGAAGGCTCTTCTGCCAAACGTTATGGGGCGTTTGCAAAGAAGAAAGATGGAGAGGCACATGTTGTGATCTCCCATGAGAAACCAAGAAGACCCTTTGTGAGGAGGAAGATTGTGCGTCCCGTCAGTAACCAACACCAGGTGGCTCATATAGCACCTGTTTTCAGAGACAATCAACAGTATCAGCAACATAGTAACAATCAACAACCACATCCGCAATATCAGCAACAACAGCACCGACCGCAGTAGCAGGCCTACCAGCCTAAACAGTAATCAAACCAGCACGAGACGAGAGGAAAAGGGTCACCTTCGATCCTATTCCTATGACGTACGCAGAGTTATATCCCTCTTTGATAGAAAGGAAGCTGATTACTCCGAGAGACCCACCGGCTATACCTGCTAACCCCCAGTGGTGGTATAAGCCTGAGTTACATTGTGTTTACCATTCTGGTGCTCCCGGCCACGACGTGGAGAATTGTTACCCTTTGAAGACCAAGGTTCAAGACCTTGTGAGGTGTGGTATTTTATGTTTTGAGGACGTAGGCCCTAATGTGAAGAAGAACCTATTGCCCGAACATGGGAAATCTGTCAACATGGTCCAGGGTTGCCCTGGAAAATACAAGGTCAAATATGTCAGGCATATTCAACAGTCTCTGGTCCAGATGCATCGTTTTTTGTGTGACTATAGTCATTATGAGCATGACCATGATAGATGCCGAGTCTGCTCTGTTAACCGATTGGGTTGTTGCCAGGTGCGCAAGGATGTTCAGGAAATGCTGGACGAAGGAGTCATTGAGATCCTTCAAAACAGGAATGTTGATGAAAATGAGCCTGAGGTCAATGTGATCTCCCCAGTGTTCCGGATACCCGAGCCTGTTATCATCAAGTACAATGGTAGCAAGCAGAAGGCTTCTCCCGCTCTGATCATTAAGCCTGTTGGTCCTGTGCCTTACTCCTCTGAAAAGGCAGTTCCCTATCGCTACAACGCCGTAGCAGTAGAGAATGGGAAAGAGGTGTCCTTGCCCTCTTCTTCTGTTGTGAATATTGTCGATGTTAGCGGTTTGACCCGTAGTGGCCGTGTATTTTCAGCACCGCCGAAGCCTCAAATTAATGCTGATTTTGTTGAACGCCCGATCGGGAACGCTGTGAATTCTCCGAATCCGGCACTTGCTGTTAAGCCGTCCTCCGTACTGAAAACTCCTACTTCTGTTGGCCCGGGTGGCAATGTGAAAGAAGACTGTGATGAGATGCTGAGACTCATCAAAAGGAGCGAGTACAATGGTGTAGACCAACTTCTACAAACGCCATCCAAAATATATGTGTTATCCTTACTCTTAAATTCAGAACCACACCGAGAGGCTCTACAGAAGGTGTTGGATGTGGCATATGTGGATCACGATGTCACTTTGGAGCAATTCGATAGCATTGTCGCAAACATTACTGCTTGTAACAACCTAAGTTTTTGTGACTCTGATCTCCCTGAGGAGGGAAGAGACCACAACTTGGCATTACATATATCTATGGGTTGTAGAGACGACGCCATGTCCAATGTACTGGTGGACACTGGGTCATCATTGAACGTATTGCCAAAGTCCACTCTCTCAAAGCTATCATATCAAGGGCCTCCCATGAGGCAGAGTGGAGTAGTTGTGAAGGCTTTCGATGGGTCTCGCAAAACTGTGATTAGGGAAGTTGATCTCCCAATCAAGATCGGACCAAGTGATTTCCAGATTACCTTCCAGGTTATGGACATTCACCCATCGTATAGTTGTCTCTTAGGAAGACCATGGATTCACGAGGCAGGCATCGTGACGTCCACCCTACACCAGAAATTGAAATTCGTGAAAAACAAGAAGCTGGTGGTGGTAGGGGGAGAAAGGGCTCTCCTGGTTAGCCATTTGTCTTCCTTCTCTTATATAGATGCTGAGGTTGAAATTGGAACTCCTTTCCAAGCTTTATCTATTGCTGAGCCTATTGAGAAGAGAACTCCTTCATTTGCTTCCTACAAAGATGCAAAGCTGGCCATTGAGCGTGGTGCAACCACTGGTTTAGGAAAAATGATTGAGTTAGAAGACAACGAGTCCCGGGCTGGCATAGGTTTTTCTTCTGGTACTTTCAACAAGCAAGGGTTATTCAAGAGTGGAGGCTTCATCCACACTGGTCTAGATGAGGAGGTTGTTGCCGTTTTAGAAGAAGATACAAAGGATTCTGACAATTTCATCATCCCTAGAGGGGTCTGCAACAATTGGGTCGCTGTGGATATTCCAACAGTTGTCCATAAGTCAACGTAATGATCACTTTGTTTAAAAACCCTTCTCCCATGCCAAAAGGAGGAGTGATAACATTGTTGGCAACATAAATATAATGATATTTTCATTCAATAAATTCATGTTAAATGTTTGTTTTTCCCATTTATTTTCCCTTTTTGTTTTTGCATGAAATTGGTGATCACATAAAACCCTAAAAAATAAAATAAAATCAACCTTCTCATCTGCATAATGATTTGCCTTGTTTGAATTCTAAATCTTTTCATATCCAAAATCATTATGCAGGTTGATTTCTAAACCCATTGAACATAATGACCCAACATCATCTCCCAATTTTAAATGCCCTGTATTTGAGGCAGAGGAAGATGATGTTGAAGAGATTCCTGATGAGATCACCCGGCTACTTGAGCATGACGAGAAGATCATTCAACCGCATCTTGAGAATCTAGAAACAATCAACTTGGGGTCTGAAGATTGTGTGCGAGAGGTAAAGATTGGGGAACTTCTGGAAGAATCTGTTAAGAAGGGGTTGATTAAGTTGCTACGAGAATATGTTGACGTCTTTGCCTGGTCATATGAAGACATGCCTGGTCTAGATACTGATATTGTGCAACATTTCCTACCTTTAAAGCCTGAGTGCGTGCCTGTAAAGCAGAAGCTCAGAAGAACTCATCCTGATATGGCAATGAAGATCAAAGAGGAAGTTCAGAAGCAAATCGATGCGGGGTTCCTGGTGACTTCTATATATCCTCAATGGGTGGCCAATATTGTGCCCGTGCCTAAGAAAGATGGAAAAGTCCGGATGAGTGTGGACTATAGAGACTTGAATAAAGCTAGTCCGAAAGATGACTTCCCTCTACCACATATTGATATGTTGGTAGATAATACAGCTAAATTCAAAGTCTTCTCGTTTATGGATTGATTTTCCGGATGTAATCAGATTAAAATGGCACCCGAGGATATGGAGAAGACAACATTCATCACACCTTGGGGAACATTCTGTTATCGAGTGAGGCCCTTCGGTTTGAAGAACGCCAGAGCCATGTATCAACGAGCTATGACCACCTTGTTTCATGATATGATGCACAAGGAGATTGAGGTATATGTTGACGATATGATTGCTAAGTCAAGAACAGAAGTTGAACATGTAGAGCATTTGTTGAAGCTTTTCCAGCGTTTGAGGAAATATAAGCTTCGTCTGAATCCCAACAAGTGTACATTTGGAGTCCGATCTGGCAAGTTATTGGGCTTCATTATTAGTGAAAGAGGTATTGAGGTTGATCCTGCAAAGGTCAAAGCAATACAAGAGATGCCTGCGCTCAAAACTGAGAAGCAAGTCCGAGGTTTTCTTGGCCGCTTGAATTATATCTCCAGATTCATATCCCACATGACTGCCACATGTGCGCCTATATTCAAGCTCCTCCGGAAAGATCAGTCCCATGATTGGACCGAGGATTGCCAGAAAGCTTTCGACAGTATTAAAGAATATCTGTTTGAGCCTCCGACTTTGTCTCCGCCTGTAGAGGGAAGACCTTTGATCATGTATCTGACTGTTCTTGAAGACTCGATGGGTTGTGTCCTTGGTCAGCAAGACGAATCAGGGAAGAAGGAGTATGATATTTACTACCTGAGTAAGAAGTTCACCGATTGTGAGTCTCTATATTCAATGCTTGAGAAGACATGTTGTGCTTTGGCTTGGGCCGCTAAGCGCTTACGTCAGTATATGTTGAACCATACCACTTGGTTGATATCCAGAATGGATCCAATCAAGTACATCTTCGAGAAGCCTGCTTTAACAGGGAGAATTGCCCGTTGGCAGATGTTGTTATCTGAGTATGATATTGAGTATCGAGCTCATAAGGCTATTAAAGGTAGTATCTTGGCTGACCACTTGGCACATCAACCAATTGAGGACTATCAGTCAGTTCAGTATGACTTCCCAGATGAAGAGATTCTGTATTTAAAAATGAAAGATTGCGATGAGCCTACACTTGATGAAGGGCCAGAGCCTGGTTCCAGATGGAGTATGGTGTTTGATGGCGCTGTAAATCGGTATGGAAATGGTATTAGGGTCGTGATTATTACGCCTCAGGGTGCGCATATTCCTTTTACAACAAGGCTAACTTTCAAATGCACGAATAATATGGCTGAGTATGAGGCCTGTATTATGGGATTGGAGGAATGTATTGATCTAAGGATCAAGCATCTTGATGTATATGGTGATTCGACCCTCGTTGTTAATCAGATTAAGGGTGAATGGGAAACGAATCAGCCTGGCCTCATTCCATACAGAGATTATGCAAGGAGGATTTCAACATTCTTTACTGAGGTTGACTTCCATCATATTTCTCGAGATGAGAATCGGATGGCAGATGCTCTTGCTACGCTTGCTTCAATGATTGTGGTTAAATTGTGGAATGAAGTCCCCACTATCACCGTGATGCGCTTGGACAGACCAGCTCATGTATTTGCAGTAGAAGAAGTAAAAGATGATAAGCCGTGGTATTATGATATCAAATGTTTCCTTCAGAGCCAGATTTACCCGCCTGAGGCATCTGTAAAAGATAGGAAGACTTTGAGGAGATTGTCAGGAAGTTTCTACCTCAATGGCGATGTACTTTATAAGAGAAATTATGACATGGTTCTGCTCAGATGCGTGGATAGACACGAAGCAGACCTGTTGATGACTGAGGTCCATGAGGGTTCATTTGGTACTCATTCCAATGGACATGCCATGGCTAGAAAGATGTTGAGAGCAGGCTACTATTGGCTGACAATGGAGTCTGACTGCTGCAAATTTGTGAAGAAATGCCACAAGTGTCAGATTTATGCTGATAAGATTCATATTCCCCCGACACTTTTGAATATGATCTCATCACCATGGCCTTTCTCCATGTGGGGAATTGACATGATTGGCATGATAAAGCTGAAAGCATCCAATGGACACAGATTTATTCTCGTAGCAATTGATTACTTCACCAAGTGGGTTGAAGCGACGTCGTATGCAAATGTGACCAGGCAGGTGGTCGTGAAGTTTATCAAGAACCAACTCATATGCCGATATGGTGTGCCAGATAAGATCATTACTGATAATGGATCTAACTTGAATAACAAGATGATGAAAGAGCTGTGTAGTGAATTCAAGATTGCACATCATAATTCTTCTCCGTACAGACCCACGATGAATGGGGCTGTTGAAGCTGCTAATAAGAACATTAAGAAAATTATCCAGAAGATGGTTATTACGTACAAAGATTGGCATGAGATGCTACCATTCGCTTTGCATGGCTATCGTACATTTGTCCGCACTTCAACAGGGGCAACCCCTTTCTCTCTTGTTTATGGCATGGAGGCTGTACTCCCAGTAGGGGTGGAGATCCCAGCAATGAGAGTCTTGATGGAGGCCAAGTTGACTGATGCTGAATGGGTTCAGAGTCAATATGACCAACTAAACTTGATTGAAGAGAAGAGATTGACTGCCATGTGCCACGGTCAGTTATATCAGCAAAGGATGGAAAAAGCTTTTGATAAGAAGGTCAAGCCTCGTGTGTTCCGAGAAGGTGACCTTGTGCTCAAGAAAGTCTTGTCTTTCGCGCCCGATTCCAGGGGCAAGTGGACTCCGAACTATGAGGGTCCGTATGTTGTTAGGAGAGCCTTTTCAGGCGGTGCTTTGATACTTACAACTATGGATGGGGAGGATTTCACTCGTCCTGTGAATTCAGATGCAGTCAAGAAATACTTCGCCTAAAAAAATAAAAATAAAGAATAACTCGCTAAGTTGAAAACCCGAAAGGGCGGCTTAGGCAAAAATGAGCGTCTCGGTGGATTGAAAACTCGAAAGGGTGGTACGCTCAATGAATATAGGTATCCCGCTAGATTGAGTACCTCATCCCGGGGCAATCTAGGCAAAAATTAGGGAATTGGCAAGTAACTGCATCCTGACAAGACTTTGTTCTACAACTGTCGTCCGTCAGAGATCCTTGCTCATTATCAGCCAAAGCTTCAAATACATCGGATTCAGAATTGGTGGAGAAATGGTCATTATGTTCAATGTAGCCCTTTTCCAATATATATCACCAATTTCAAATTTGTAAAGATCTATGGAGTCTTGCCATTCGCAGACTACCATTCTATCAAATAAATTTGAGCCTTTTATCCAATTATTGGCACTCTTATCTGTTTCTATTCAACAAATGTTTTGCATGTTTTGATTAAGAAAATATCATTGTTTTAAACAATCAAATTTTTTATAATTTGTTTTTAAACAAAGTGAACATTCACAATGACGAAAGGATACTTAGGAGATCCTCAATGCTCTCCCAAGGGTGGTACGATCCCCAACAGGGTAAGATTTTTTGTCCATATTCCTGGCGTGACTGTATCTCCTCCCTCCGGAACCCCTTGTGGTTTATCCTACCAAGTGGATTGCTTGTTGAGAGTCACCTCTCTTCCCTTCAGCAGAGTAGCAATCTTTCTTCCTCAGCAGTTTGGATCTCTTTGGGTAAGAGCGGTATTTGGTGGTTGATCCCGATAAATCCTTTATCTCCCCGGATAGATTCCCCTGTAGAGTTGTTGGTGTGGTGGACCTTGTCTGTGATAACTCTCGTCCCCAGCTGGAATGATTGATGATTCATCCCCTGCAGAGTTCTTTGCTTCCTAGTATCTCTGATCCCCAGCAGATTGGATACTCCCCGGTGAACTTGGCTTTCTCTCTTGAGATGTAGTATCGGGTGGTTGATTCCTGGACCTGGTTGTGTTAGATATGTCTGTCTGTCAGCATACATCATACATAAACCACGCATATTCATGCATAATTATAACATTCAGATATTCATGTTGCATTCTTTGCCATATATCATTGTTTGTTGTCTCCTGCTATTTAGTGATATACTTCCCCGAGCAGATGTGTGTGTCTGATCTCTCCATATAGAGTCAGCTCCATAAGCAGAAAGCGTATATCCTTTCTTCCATATTCCCCACCGGGTTATATCCTCGTGGATGTTGATTGTTTTTGTTCCTTCCCAACACATATATTGGGATGGTTTTTGTCGCATTACGCGAAAAACCGGCGGGAAAACGAAACAACAGAGCCGCCACCGTGCGTTATTTATCCCAAAAGAGGGAAAGGAAACGCTCGAAGTAAACCTGGAAAGGACATGGTCTCGCGACCAGAGAATGATTGGATCGGGAGTCGGTTATGCGAAGGGAAGGTATTAGCACCCCTACGCATCCGTCGTACTCGACGGGATCCACGCTCAGAAAGGATAGAAAGAAGGTTGCTAAAAGACTGCTCACAAACTGCACAAGGCTGGAAGGAAACACAGAAAGACGGAAGAAACGGGACTCGGCAGGATATCGCATCCTGGGCCTACGTAGTTTGTCAGACACAGACATCAGAGTCGACGTAGTTCGGGGCAGGGGAAACGTGCTCGCTAGGATGTCGCATCCTATGCATATGTATCTTCTCTGACTGGAGAAGAATCAGAGCACTTGTAGCTCGGCTAACGCACGCCAAACAAAACGCAAATAGGAAACCGACTGCCAATCGCTGGACTTACGTCAAACTCCACACAAGCAGGCAAACATGGAAACCGAATGCCAATCGCTGGACTTACATCAGACTCCGAACCAACAGACGCACACCCACATAGGAAACCAACTGCCAATCGCTGGACTTATGTCAGACTCCAACAAGCAAACAAGACACAGGAAACCAACTGCCAATCGCTGGACTTACGTCAGACTCCAACAAGCAAACAATACACAGGAAACCAACTGCCAATCGCTGGACATACATCAGACTCCAACACATACAAAGGGTTAAAAAATAAAAAGGGCGCCTGGAGAGATCAGCTCATCTCCTGCCTACGTACCTCATCTAGTATGAGGATCAGGGCGACGTAGTTCCCCTGAACAGGGAAAGAACTTCTAACCTAACCAGAGACAAAGGGAGATAACAGACTACTAGGGAGACTACGACTCGAGCCTAGAAGTTGTCATGCATATGATCCCTATGTTGAGGTCTCTATCCTAACTTGCACAGGAAGCAAGCTAGCCTAAACAGCACATCAAACGAACAAGCACAATAAAGCAAGCCCACACACTATATGCAAACAATTGGGCCCATACAAGGTTAGGCTGTAGAAACAAGCCAACTGGAGTGGGGTGTTTTTTAGCTCTTAACCCTAACATTGAGAGTTAGGGTGAAGCAGATGAAATGGGAAGTGAGGGTAAGACCTCACAGCTCTTATCCCTGGCCTGGGAGAGCTTGACTCAAAGAGAAAATGTGGGAGTTCAGAATGTAGGAACTCTTCTCCACAGATGACTGACACAACAAGATCTTGGGTTCTTATTCACAATGCATCAACACATGGTGTGTGAGCAAAGTGAATGACACACTGAATAGCAGGGGATGGATTGCACATCCCTTCTATCTGCCAATTGCCTCTTAAGAGGTCTTTACCTGCTTGGCACAAAATTAAACATTCACAAACATTGCCTCTTAAGGAGGGCTTCAGACAGGTGCCTACCAATAACAGTAGGTCTTCCAGACTACATGAAGTCAAGAGATTATACCTCAGTGGTATGCAAACCACAAGCAATTCCAAGCAAGTTCAAATGAACTTAGAGCAACTTAGGTACCTGTGGAAACATCTAAACCAATCAGTTCAACTGTACAGACAAACAATCAACAGTTAATAACAAACAGACAGACAAAGCATCATCAGACAACAATGAGCAAGCCACAAGCACAAGTGAATTGTTCCCAAAGCCTACAAAACACACAAAGGTTAGCACATGACAACAATTGACCAAGCTTAAATGAAGGAGCCACTCCAATCATGGAAATGTACACTTGAACCTGAAATTCACAACCCAAATGGTAAGTCCAAACCACTAGGTCAAAGCCTAGGGTCAAAAGGGGATCAAAAATCCAAAACAGAACCTCAAACTCAACACAAAGCATGTTTAATCACTCAAGAATAAGTCCTAAAAAGAACCAAATCATAATCAATAAGCAAGTTCATGTAGCAAGCAAGTGAAGTTAAAGACCAATTTAAAGCATCCAAATGGTCAACATGAATGAAAATTCTCAATCAAAACAGAAATGATTCAAATAATTCTGGAAAAATTCATGAGCAATGAAGACATCCACAACATCCATCACACAAAAAATCAGAAGCATTGGAGATCATTTGGCATGGAAATCACATTGTACAAGTCAAACAATCAAAGGTGTGACACAAATTGTCACACCAAGTTAACACAATCATAAAACATAATTGGTACATGAGAAAAATGTCAAACCAAAGCCAAAATGTCCATCAATGTGTCTAGGATTAGCATGCAAAATTTCAAGTTCATTGGATTATTTTTGAGCATTTCACAATAAGATAAGCAAGGCAAGGTCACAAGTAGACATATGATCACATAACCTAGCACCAAATAAAATCCAGCCAAGCACAATTTTGGAAATCATCATGATAAAAAACTAGATAGAACAAGGATCAAGATGCAAAAAATTGGAGATCAAATGATGCATTTTTCAATTTATTGTGATTTTTCTAAGTTTGGGAAAAAATTGAAGTCAAATGAACCAAGCATGGAATAAATGGAGGGAAAATGAAATAAATGCAAGGCAGTTTGAAAATTGTCCCTCGCCAGGAATCGAATCCGGTATGGATTCAAATGTGTGGCGCGCGCTTGCGATGAAACGTTGCGTTTCATTAATACAGCGTGGCAGTCAAACGCTGAAATGGCTAGGTCAACGCGCTGTGAGCCAATGGATAAGCCAACAATGCACACACATGGACCAGTAAAGGACAAACCCTAGGACAACATGGCAAAACGCAGAGAACCGTTGCCAAAGGCCAGAAACCGTAGCCTAAACATGAACTTCATCTTCTTCATGAGGAAGAAGATGAACAGTACGTGTTCTTCATGCACGTTCCAGAAAATTTCTCCATAAATTCAAAACAAGGACATCATCATGCAGCATTTTCAACATACATCAAAGATCAACAAGCATTTACACATAATTCATCACAACAAGATCAAATCGAAGCAAATAAGAAATGACATCAAAACTTGCATCAACCATAACTAGCTCAATAATGCACTATTTCACTCAAATTTTATACCAGAATGATCACCAATCAAAGATCTATACAAATATAACAAAGAATTTGAGAATTAGAGAGGTCGAATCCTAACCTCTTGAAGAACAGCAAGCTGAAATCGTGTTATCCAAGGCTTGTAATAGTTCCAAAGCTCCTCTATGATGCTTGTGGAGATGATTGATGGAAAAATTGAAGCTCAAACAAGCACGAATCCAGTTAATTTTGAAATCTCCATTGATGCTTCAAGCTTCATGTATGGTCAAAACTGGCACGATTTGCTCCAATTCCACGTTCAAATTTACTCAGAAATACTTCCTCATCATGAATCCAACAAGAGAAGTGGCTTATGTATGAAGAATTTGGAAAATATTTTGAGAGAAAAATTTGGTTGATTTTGAATCTAGATCTGAAAACTGTGGTTTTTTTATGAAAGCAGTTGTGATTAACATTATATATCCCTTGCTAATGATGCTGAAATCATGTTTAAGCCAAATCCAAGTGAGATTAGCAAGTTATGAAGTGTATGCACCAATTGTGTTTTTCACCCACATGCATGAGGTAGCCACGTGAACAGTGCTCAAATCTGATCCAAATCCACTTAAACAAGGCCCATGCAAGCTTTGGAATTGATATTTTATGCATATAATCATCCAAATTGATTTTATGAAATTTCCTTCAAAAACTTCATGAGTGAGCACATGATCATGCAAGTGAAATTCATGCCATGTAATGGATGTTTTGGAAACTACATGTTATGAGGAACAAAATGCAAAAAGAACCACCCAATTTGGAGCCTTGGTTCAAAAGTTATGCCCATTTGAATTTTTGAACACACTTTGCCATGATTGGATCATATCTCCTCAACCACACATTAGAAATTCATGATCTTGGACTTTTTGGAAATGGGAGAGAAAGATATTCAACTTTCATGTTGTACAAAATTTCATTTGAAGCTTTCTTGATGATGTAAAATTGAGTTGAAGTTGGTCTAAAACCTTTCCATTTTTGGAACTTTCAAATTATAGGTCACTTGCTATTTTGGGAAAGTCTTGACCTGACTTCAAATTCTTCAATGTAAGTGTTTGAAATGTCAAATGAGACTTGTTTGAACATGAATGAGGTATCTCTAGTCACTTCCCACCTCCAAATCCACAGTTGACTTTACAGTTGACTTGCAGTTGAGTTTTATGGGCCTCAGATGACTTGCACATGCACTGATGAATCTGAGCCTTCAACACTTGGCCAAGTTGCTTCAAAATGATCCTTGATTCACATGAGCTCTCTTAGAACAACCACAGGGCTTTGATCTCATGAAAAATTCTCTTGCTCTCTTGCACAGTTGAATCTCCTGACCAATTTTGACTGATGAAATGCAACATGCTATGCAATGCTAATGACCTAAAAATGAAATGAATGTACAAATGGGAGGTGCAAATTTGAGGTGCTACAGCTGCCCCTATTCAATCAACTGGGAACCTGAACGGATGAGAGCAACGGCTGTCAGACCTTCAAGGTACACATGGATTGAATACCAAAGAACCGTAGAAATTTGCACTCTGCGGGGATCCAAGAACAGACTGTTCACCAACGGCAACTTCCACTGGGATCTGATATTTACCACTGGACCAGACAAGACGTTTATCAACGACTTCACTGGGGATTTTGATTTTTTTTTATTAATGGAAAAGGATACATCCAGACGTCAACGGACGAATGGGAAAAACTCGACGTTTACCGATACCAACGGAGAGGTGACCAGTCATCAACGAATGAACTGGGAAAGGATACAACTAGACGTCAACGGACGAATAGGAAAAACTCAACGTTTATCGATACCAACGGAGAGGTGACCAGACATCAACAGATGACTGGGAAGACTCGAAATACAACCAGACGTCAACGAACGAATGGGAAAAACTCAATGTTTATCGACACCAACGGAGAGGTGACCAGACATCAACGGATGACTGGGAAGACTCGAAATACAACCAGACGTCAACGGACGAATGGGAAAAACTCAACGTTTATCGACACCAACAGAGAGGTGACCAGACATCAACGGATGAACTGGGAAGACTCGACCAGACGTCAACGGACGAACGGGAGAAGCTCGACGTTTATCGACACCAACGGAGAGGTGACCAGACATCAACGGATGAATGGGAAGACTCGACCAGACGTCAACGGACGAACGGGAGAAGCTCGACATTTATCGACACCAACGGAGAGGTGACCAGACATCAACGGATGAATGGGAAGACTCGACCATACGTCAACGGACGAACGGGAGAAGCTCGACGTTTATCGACACCAACGGAGAGGTGACCAGACATCAACTGATGAACTGGGAAGACTCGACCAGACGTCAACAGACGAACGGGAGAAGCTCGACGTTTATCGAAACCAACAGAGAGGTGACCAGACATCAACGGATGAATGGGAAAAAAGAAATACAACCAGACGTCAACGGACGAATGGGAAAAACTCAATGTTTATCGACACCAACGGAGAGGTGACCAGACATCAACGGATGAACTGGGAAAGGATACAATGTTTACTGACATCGAAAGATGATGCGTACAGAAGTGAAGCAAGACCAGACATTTACCGATGACTGGGAGAAAGACTCGATGTTTACCGACATCGAAAGATGATGTTTACCGACACCCAAAAAAAAAGGACGACCAGACCTTTACCGATGACTGGGGTGAGACTCGATGTTTACCGACACCGAAACAATGGTGCGTACCGACACCAAAGAAAGGACGATCACGGGTGCTGACATGACACCTACCGGTATCACAGGGATGACATCTACATATGTCAAGGCAAGGCTAAACACTTGCTGGGGATCTCATTGGGGAGCTCACTGGGGAGAATCAACCTTGAATGCTGTCTGTCCAGAGCAACGGTAGCAAATGTATCGTACAGATGTTGAACAATGATCCGCCTCTGCCGGGGATATGGTCTGATTAGGTTTAACACATGAATGCATATGTTTGAATTTTTCCATGGCGTAATGCTCCATGTTGAATGGAAATGCTACGCTATTTGAGGATGCAATGTTTACTACATGCAAGATGCAAATGATGAAAACTCCTGCTGGGAAGCAAATGGTCGCTCCTCTGAGTGCACAAATCTGAATGGATTCTCCAACTCTGTGGGGAGACGCACTGCCGGGGGTGCCTTGCTAATCTGATACTCTGGGGACGGTAGAGGAAACCGAGTCAACTCTGGGGAGACTCTGTCTGGAGAGCATACCAACTTCTCGACCGTGCTGGCGAATAGCATTGCTGCTGGAGAAAGGATAAATCCCACCAAGGACAACTTCGCTGAATCCAATCCACTGGAGTACTTTCAACTGAATCCCACCCACTAGGGAACTCCGCTAGGGGAAACAGCCAATGCTCACCTCTACTGGGGATAACTGCCAACCCACGAGCAGAATAAACTCTACTGGGGATAATTTTCACCAAGCATGATCCGCTTGGGGACTTCACTGGGGAAAACCATCAACGCAAACCTCTGCTGGGAAAACTACCCACTTCAAAAATTGCTGGGGAAGACAATCACAACCCTGCTGGGGAAATGCATTCACGACCATGCTGGGGATTACAATACTTCATATCCAACTGCTGAGGAACAAACTACTCATTGATACCTCCGCTGGGGATACGACCTTCAGACTCAGTGGGGACCAACAGCCTTCAGACTGGCTGAGGATAGAATAGCCTTCAGACCTGCCACCCGACTGCTGGGGAATAACAGTTCTAGCAGCTTTCAGACTTGCTTGGGGAAACGGCCACTCTCAAGCCTGCTGGGGAAACATCCTCAACCCTTAGGAACAATCTACCCACCGACACTTCCACTGGGGATATGGCAACCTTCAGGCTCGCTGAGGAGACACCGATCTCGAATCTGCTAGGGAGATAACACCCCTCCAACCCACTGGGGAGATACGGCCTATTTGACATGGAACGCCCATCGACTCATCTAACCCTGGCATTTACCATCCAACCATAGTGTCAACTTCCCACTTTTGAGGACTCCCAGACTCGTCCGGTCTTTTCTGATCCATCACCCAGTATTCTCGTCTTTTCTTTGCTTTGAGACAATCGATCTCCTCAGATCCGAGCTAACTCCCTAATCTTCAGACTTTGAAGAGTCTTCTTGATTACCCTCTAGGATCGTCGTCCTTCTTTCGCCGTCTTTTCACCGTTCTTCTATCCCTTGCCCCTGATTGGACTCTGCAGGGATCTTTTGTCAAAATGTTACCCATCACAAACTGTAAGTGAATGAAGATATCTAACAGCACCTGCACAAGAGATCGTTAGATAAAAGTGTGCCCCAGGCGTGCCAATATTTCAACACCTAGGTCACTCAAACTTCCGAATAAGATTTCCAGATTTCAATCTTATAAGCATGCACCGGAAGGGACCTCTATGTTTCAAAATGCAAATACTCTTATCAAAAATAAATGGATGTTTTTGCAATCAAAGCGGTCATGAAAACAAAAACAAAATTATTTGACTGAACATGCATTTTATTGACTGAAAAAAGGTGGCTCAAAACCGAGCAACACACAGGAAGCAATCCCTG